>NW_022681462.1:33821537-35211037 GCF_009764315.1 Trachypithecus francoisi
TGAAACAAAATGAAGCTCTTACACCCAGAATAGAACAGCAAAATAAATGTAATTGCAGGTGGAATTTGCACACATAAAATTTGGCTGTAAATATGCCTGAAATAGTCATATGCTTTTATAATGAAGAGAAAAAGTTTTTTTGAAAAACATGTTATGTGATATTGACAGGATTGCTAGCATGAACTCTACAAACTGCTGCAACATTACTTCCTGATCTTTATGTTAATAATGAAGTGATTTATTAACTTAAAATATATATATAAAATTATTTCCATATGCCAAGGTTTGTTTTTGATAGCAGGGCATACAGCAGTGAACATAACATGTACATGTACATATACACACAAATCCCTTTTTTCATGGAAATTAAAAACCACTAAATAATTTTAAGAATACTATGAGTGACAAAAAATAGAAGTTGGGATTAAGCTTAAAATTTTTTAATCAGCAAGGTAGAACTCACACTAGAAATTGACATTTGAAACTTCTGGGTAAATTCTTCTGCAAAACATTGTTTCTAAAGTCAGTTTAAGCCTCCCCATGTACATAGACAGCAGACAGTTCATTTAAAATAAATTCCAACAAAAGTCATATTATAACATCCAGGACAGAGCTCTATCCTTTAAAACTGTTTTTAAATTAAGGCACCAGTACTATTGGCTATTATTTTTTTTTCATTGATTTTTTTCCTCAGAAAAATGCCTAACAATAATTGAGAGTAAATTATTTCAATTTTTTATTATAATCTGGGAATACAGATATATTTTATAACAAAGGGTAACCCGAGAAACAAATGTTTATTATCATCATCATGAAGACCCAGTTTTGGGGTCAAATCTAGTCTAAAGGCTAGAGGATACGGAGCGAGAACTGGATCTCTAAGAGAATGAGAGGACTTGGAATGCTCAATGTGGCAGGAGGCCTAATCCTGGTTATTCTGTTACTAAAATATGCCGTAAGTATTGAAAACGGGAGTTGATTTGAACCACTGTTCATACACACCTTTTGGATCAGAAAAAGTTGTTGTGCAGACATCAGGTAAAGTCAAATTGATAACTAATCCAAAGATGAGATGCAATAAACCTGAAGAACAAGCAACATGAAACATTTTCCTCCCAATGTACATCAGTTGTAACCTAGCATAGGATTTCATATAGCAAATAAAGTGTACAATAAAGCACTGCCTTTTTTATTATTATTTTATTTTTTAGAGATGGACTCTCACTCTGTCATGCAACCTGGACACTATCACAGCTCAGGGCAGCCTCAAACTCCATGCATCAAGCAATCCTCCCACGCTGACCTCCCAAAGTGCTTGGATTGTAGGTATGAGCCACCACTCCCAGACAGCAATGCCCTCTTGATGTTCAACCTAATCAATAGGAAGCTCTGGACCTTGCCTCCTGAGCCTCCTCTCTCTTTCTCATGAAACTGCCCTGCACCCAGCCACTTAAATATGTTGATAAATTAACAGCTTTGAGAACTTTTACTTCTGTCCCTCAGGGTTCTGTCTCTCAAGGGCAAGAATCTGAGCTAAGTGAATTGGACTTCCCACATCTTCATCTCCAGCCCAACACCTGTCAGCAAACACCTGATAATAATGTTCCTCTATGAATTGCTTCTTCCCATTCCAGCCTCATAATCTGGTCTTACTATGATCATATGGAAGCTCCTTGGAGATATGAAATTGAAGAGGGATGTGAAAAGGCAAGTGGGAAGGATGAGAATGTTGAACTGCCTACAACAATGAGGTATCACCTGATCAGCTTTTCCCTTTGAATGAAGAAGTCTTCGGCAAACTGTTGACTTTATGAGCATGAAGGAGAAATTATGGTTCATTTAGCCAATATGGCACAAAGGCTGAAAGTAAATTTTCTTCTTTTAGATTATCTAGCCTTTCCCTCAATAGTCAAAGTTGACAGGCTCGACCATTATACAATAATTTTTTTCTAAAAAGCCCAGTTGACATTTATTAATCTTACTTGATTAGCTTCTCTTCCATTAGGGAATTGTTTCTTTTCACAGACTCCATGTGGCTCCAGTGGGCTCATCGATGACAATGTTTTGCTAACCTTGTCACAACATGGTATAAGCCAGGTCAATCATTGATCTTTCCTGATATCTGATAAATAGATGCTGTAGGACAGTCCTGTTGTTCTGTATTCATGTAAGCCTAGAACAGTCTATGGCTATTTCCACAAAATGGGGGAAAATTCATCAGAAATTGGAGAAAATGAGGTCCATATAGAAGAACTGAGTTGAAAAATTAACAACAGTCCTGAGAGTCTCTGGAAAAGGTAAGACCAGGACAAAAAACTGTTACACTTGAATTTTTTTTTCTTGTGTATTTATCCTCTAAAGTAGTTTGAATTGGGACTACTGCTTTCACCATCCACATAAAATATTGTGGCTAATGTAGTTAGTTGATTTCTAAAAGACTTAATTTGGAATGTAAAAATCCATTTAAGAGTACCAAATTAACAACAATTTATGATGTATAAAGATGCATATGGTAGAGTAGTTAGAGAACTAGAGGAGTGACCACAGACACAGTTCTGCTGTAACACACCATCTTTAAGTGAAGCCTGCCTTGAATCTGTGGAATCTGCTAAGTGGGAGTGTACCTGCTTGTTGAGACTGATACATTTTCACAATAGGACAGCAGCAAAACTAGGATCATCCCCCAAAGCCTTCCAAGTCTGAGTTCCCATGTTTCTATGATCTGAGACACTGGACCGTAGAATGCTAATTCTAGTCATTGCAACTGTTTTTAATCTGCCTACATTGAAACTGTGTGGGAACATACCATAAAGCTAAAAACACACATCAGTGACACAAACTGTTTTGCTACTTCTGCTACTTATATGCATGCAAGAATTAATATTCACCAGCCTGGCACATTATGGACAAGAGAAGTTTTAATTCTGGGAAATCTGCTCCTTGCTAACAAATTTAACATTAATTTAAAATCTAATATTAGAGACTTACCACCCAAAATTTGTAGTTGACTTTCTGCTACATTACTTAATGTTATGTAAGAAAAATTAAATGTCTCATATATTTCTTGACTTTTAGTTTAGTTTATGACTTTTTAGATGATGTTTAAGTTTATTGAAGCATGTTAATAGAGTCAGATTTTTTCTTAGTCTGCATTCTATCTTAAAATTCCTAAGAATTCCTAAATGATTTTTAATATTTGTGTACTTTAATGTTCACTATTTCTATGTACAGTATTTTAAGATCAATGTTAAGGTACAGATAGGATTATCTATTTGAATTAGAACAATAATTTTTAAAAACCTGTAAGATAGAAAAGTTAACTTCTATATGGTTGCAATGCTAGAAAATAGTAAGTTGAGATTAGAACCCACGTATTCCCGATGTGCTACTGTTTTGGAACACAAAACTTGTGAACTTTCTTAGGTTCTCTTGAATCTTGAATGCTTCCTGCTTTCTTTATCTTGGAAAAGGCATACCATACTGTACCATCTTTCTACTTCGATATGTAATCTGTACACAATTAGGTGTAGGTCCTGGCTTTCTGAGTGTTGCTAGGGGCTGGATTCTGCAAACCAGAAGTGTGTGAATGTTTTTCTAGATGGGCCACATTTTTATGAACAAGAAATAGGAGGTAGGTAAAAAAAAAAAAAAAAAAAAAAATCCCCTTACTCTGTTCTTCATGGACTACAGAAGGTTAAAGACTTTTCTTGCAATACTCTGTACAATAGCACACACTCTGTCTTCTTATGGCTCTTCGTAAAGTAATTTGCCAGCATAGTAATGCATTGCATCACATTACAATTGTATTTCTGCCTGCTTAGTTTTACTTCTTATTTCACCTTCATGACCTTGGGTCTTTACTTTCCACTCCAAAAAAAAAAAAAAAAACTGCTGGCAAGCAATCCTTGCCTCAGGCTCTGCTTTATAAAAAAGGTAGGATTAGACAATGTCTAAGCCTTTAATCGCTGGGACTTCAACCCAACTAATGGAATCAAAATATTTCCTGGGGTTTTGTTATCATTATAGTTTTGGAATTACAGAAAAAAATGTTATTTTATAATTAACACCTTTGTGTGTATATGTGTGAATGTGTGTAGGAAGAGAGAGAAAAAGTGTTTTGATTCCTGATGACTACACATATAGTAAATACAATTCTACAGAGATACAGAGACATAGTAATAGCTGGGACAATGTTTTTATTTCTAATACGTAGAAATTAAATTGTACTGGTTGCACTCTCAGAAAGCAGAATATAGCATCTTCTGAAATTAATGTATATGGCTAAATCCTCCAAATTCTATAATATTTCTAGCTATGTAAGGGAAACTCTATTTTCATCCCCAATGCATTATGATTTATCTTAATTCTGCATCTAAGTAAAAGAACTGAAGCTGTAATCAAACACAGGTTTGGCTGCTGGCCACTTGCAAAGCCTAATAAGAATGAGGTGTGGTGAATAGAAAGTGACTTTATTCCAGAGCTAGCAGTGGGGAAATGGCCAAGACTTCATGCCTTAAGGAAACCAGTTCAACTTTTTGACAAAATGCAAGGGCTTAAGAAGGAGAGCTTCATATGAGGGTCATGCAGGAGGGGTGAGGAGGTGTGGATCTATGTGACTTGTTCTGATTACTTATCTTGAGTTATTGTTACATCTTGTGAATGGGCTGACACCATTCCAGGCACAATAGGGTGGTAAATTAACTGTAGGTGGTAAATTAACTGTAACTTGAGGTGATCTCCTGGTGGGGAAGAATTCCTGATGTGCCTAGATTGTTTCAAGATTAATTCCCTGGGGCTGAATGCGGTGACTCACGCCTGTAATCCCAGCACTTTGGGAAGCTGAGGCAGGTGAATCACTTGAGGCCAGGAGTTCGAGACCAGCTTGGCTAACATGGTGAAACCCCATCTCTATTAAAAACACAATAATTAGTCGGGCATGGTGGCACATGCCTGTAATCCCAGCTACATGGGAGGCTTCAGCCTGGACAACAGAGCAAGACTGTCAAAAAAAAACAAAAACAAAGAAACAAAACAAAAAAAGAAAACCAAGAATGATTAAGTCCCTAGAGCTGATACAGGAAGGGGGCAGGAAAGTGCTGGGTAGAGAAGGGCAGGGTCACTGGCTGGGGCTCCACCCTTGAGTCTGTGCCCATGGACCTAAATGAGGATAGACATTTCTGTTTTTGCACCCAAAAAGGTGACTTTTGGCCCACCACAGCACCCATCCTTTACCCATAAAAACCCGAGACCCTAGCAGGCACAGACACAAGCGGATGGACAACAAGAGGAGCAGAGGGGCATACACATAGACACAAGCAGAAGCCAGCAGGCCATCCATGGCGGGAGGAGGTGGAATTCAGCCCGGGCAGTCAGAGGAGGATCTCCAGGGGAAGGCCAACTTCCCACTCCATCCCCCTTCTGGCTGCCCATCTACCTGGCTGACTGCTACCTTCACCACTTAATAAAACCTTGCACTCATCCTCCAAGCTCACGTGTGATCTTATTTTTTTGGTACGCGAGGGTAAGAACCCAGGATACAGAAAGTCTTCCATCCTTGTGATAAGGTTGGGGGTATAATTGAGCTGATTAACACAACTGCCTGCAGACAGCAAAGCTGAAAGAGCACACTGTGAACACACACCCACTGAGGCCCCAGGAGCTATAAACACTCAACTCCAGATGCAGCTGTGGGGTTGGAGCCCAAAAACATTCCCTATGACCTGCCCATCTGCGTGCTTCCCCTAGGGGTCTGAGCAGCAGGACACTGAAGAAGCGAGCCACACCCCTGTTGCACACTCTGCAAGGGGGATAAGGGAACTTCTCCTGTTTCAGAACTTATAAGCAAGCATTTCAATAGATAAGGGAAACTGCAGGGGCGTGAGGTGGAAAAAAGAGACCAAAGGGTACCACTTTATTATTAAGAAGCTAAACATAAAATAAACAAGAAGGGGTCGTGTGCAGTGGCTAACGCCTGTAATCCCAGCACTTTGGGAAGCCGAGGCAGGCAGATCACCTGAGGTCAGGAGTTCGAGACCAGCCTGGTCAACATGGTGAAATCCCGTCTCTACTAAAAATACAAAAATTAGCTGGGCGTGGTGATGGGCACCTGTAATTCCAGCTGCTTGTGAGGCTGAGGCAGGATAATTGCTTGAACCTGGGAAGAAGAGGTTGCAGTTAGCTGAGATCATGCCATTGCACTCCAGCCTGGTCAACAAGAGCGAAACTCCATCTCAAAAAAAAATAAAATAAAATAGGCTGGGTGCAGTGGCTCATACCTGTAATCTCAGCACTATGGGAGGCTGAGGTGGGTGGATCATGAAGTCAGATCGAGACCATCCTGGCCAACATGGTGAAACCCTGTCTCTACCAAAAATACAAAAAATTAGCTGGGTGTGGTGGTGCATGCCTGTAGTCCCTGCCACTCGGGAGGCTGGGGCAAGAGAATCGCTTGAACCCATGAGGCGGAGGTTGCACTGAGCCGAGATTGTGCCACTGCACTCCAGCCTGGTGACAGAGCTAGACTCCGCTCAAAAAAAAAAAATTAAATAAATAAATACATAAATAAAAATAAGCAAGAAGGGCAAAAGAAAAAAAAGCGAGGGGGGGGAATGTTTAAAATTAGGGTTCTTTGTTACAAAGCCCTCTTAGAAGGAAACTATGCCCCCTGAACATTCTACCTTGAGTAGGTATGGTAAACCAATGATACTCAGAATTTAACCAATACCCTATGGTATTATCCTATTTTATCCTATTTTATTTTCTTTTGAGTCATTTTTTAGCCAGTATTCTTACAACCGAGTACAATAGGTAATGCATTCATTCTTCATGTGTGCTAAAATGAAAAATATTAGTAGAGAAACAAAACATTAGATACTGTGTACAGAGACATCTTTGCACATGATTGTACACACATATCTAACCAGGTTTCCTATACTTACCCTCAATGTTTCTACCCCTTATTTTGTCTTCTCTGAATATATACTTTAGTTCTAATACACTATTTGATGTCAAAGAAAACAGGCTTTGTATTTTCATATTCAAGTTGATTAATAATTCCTTAGACCTATCTATTTAATTGTATGCCTCATAATTCCCAAGCATGTAGTATTCTAAGTTCCATGGGCACTGTGGGGGGTGGGGGAGTGTTACATTATAATAGCTGGTTAGGTTATAAGTGGAGTGACAAGAAGAAGGGAACTACCTGAAAATTAAATGCAAAACAAGCACAAAACCTTTTGTGCATAAGTGAGAGCCTGCAGAGTTGTTAGAATTCTATGAACAACAAGAGCAGCTAGAAATAAGTGTGACTATGTAGGTATGATACCGGCATGCTCTGGGTCAGTATACCCTCTTAGCCCCTCTCTGAGGCCTTCTAGACTGAACTCTCTACATGTTAGCTTGTTCTAGAATACCGGGTTGAACAATAAAACTTCAAGGATGGCTTTATTACACTTTACTTTTAGGCACAAACCATAGTTTTAGGCACACACCATAAAACAAAAGGAAATGTCTGACCTCTCAGGAGGAGTTGAAGATAATTTGCAGCTGTCAAAATAATATTAATCCCTTAACTCCCTTGCACACCCTTTTCTCCTGTCCCAGACTCTATCTCTGTCACTTAAGTTTTATGCCTCTAATCCTTGGCATGTGTGAGTGTAATGTAAAACCACAGGGAGGATATATGGTTAACAGGGATTCATCACATGTTCATTCATTCTGTGGAAAGGCAAATAAGAGAAAAACAACCTGTATAACTTAGAGTGAAATGCAATTCTTGTCTCTGCTTCATTTTTTTCAAGTCCTATTGAGACACTTTAAAGAGTCTCAGGCATTTTTTCACTTGGATTGTTACTGACTATGCAAAGACACTTGAGAGAACCTCTTTGATAATCACGTTATGTTTATAAAGTTAATCTAAAAAGTAATCTTTAGGATATAAATGTTCTAATGTGCAATATTAATAACAATGCTGAGTAAAACCTGAGAATAAAAACCAGTTGAATATTTTCAGAAGATGCTCCAAGGTTGAGGCTTCTTTGCTTAGATAAAGAATCTGAGTGTTTTTAAAAGATGACTGATGTACAATTTTTTTTTTTTTTGCATTTCACTTGATACACAGTTTCAGCTACAAAAGACAAAACTGAGGAGTTAGTCAGTATTAGATTCAGGAATGTGAAAAGACCTACTATTATAAAGAAGAAAGTTATTTACTCTATCCTATCTTTGCAAAGCAGAGGCAATGCTCTATTAAAAGAAAACAACAGCTTTCATAGTTTGTGCAAAATGTTCCAGAATTTTACTGTAGATGTTTTATCACCCCAACTAGTTTATAAGCAAGTGGAGAAGAGATATGCTTGTCTTCTAGGCCTTTCTCACATCCCACTGCTGGCCCCAAATACCTAACAAAATAGACACATGAATACATGCTATTTTAGTTGAAGTGGGGAAATGAGAGGCCTGCATTTCTTTTAAAACACAAAATCCCATTATACCTATATTTGAATGTTCTTTTCATAAGATCCAGGCTTCCCAGTCTTGGTATCTGCAAAATACTGAAAGCAGATTACTCAGGAACTGCCCAATGGAACCTTATCGATTAGCGTTTTCCTCCTCTAAAGCACATTGCAATAATAATTCTTGTTCTGAATGGCAAGCATGTGCCGGCCCTAGACTCGGAAGTCCCTTCAGTATCATCAGAAGAATGGCAAATGGCCATCTCTTTTTGAGACGCAAGGCAAACTTGTCATTAAATAAACAATTCATTAATCAAATCCTGATGATTTCAAAAAATGTGATTGTATGGTATGTGGTCCATATAATCAGCCTCGGATGGGGTCATGTAGGAGAACGGCTTTCTAACTGGTCTTACTGCTTCTCTCATCCATCATCTGTATTGCTTCAGATTTATATATCACACCAAGGATGTCCCCTCTCACCACTCCTATTCAACATAGTATCGCAAGTCCTGGACAGAGCAATCAGACAAGAGAAAGACAAAAAGGCCACCCAATTAAAAAGAGAGGGAACTCAAACGATTCCTCTTTGCCGGTGACATGGCTATATCTGGAAAACTCCGTAGTCTCGGCCCAAAAGTCCCTTCAGCTGATAAACAACTTCAGCAAATTCTCAAGATACAAAATTAATATGCCAAAATCGCTAGCACTGCTATACACCAACAGCAGTCGAGCCAAGAGCAAAATTAGGAATTCAAACCCATTCACAATTGCCACATTAAATGTATTTGTTCCATTTATGCTGGACATGGCTGGTGGGAGTGAGAGTGGGGAACAAGGAAAATGGACCTAAGAGTGATTATTTTGCAAGACCTTTGGAGCATTAAGATTCTTCTATAAAAGTTTAGTGTTCCTATGTGCATAAACTTGTCACTAAATGCTAAGATACCAAAGAAGGATAATATGGTTTTTGAATGAGACTACAAAGGAGCAATGTCTTTTCACTGAAGGCAATGCTCTTATTGGCAAGTTTGCTTCACCTATTTATCACAATACTTAGACTGTTTTGAGAAAGGCTTTCCTGCTCAAAAGACACAGAAATACACAAAAGCTCATTCAAATCAAGAGATTCACTGAAACATTATAAGTGCAGATGCAATAAAAATCTTATGAAGACATAACATGGATCATACGAGAACTAAAGTTGTGTCAAAGGACAATAACTTTTGTTTCTCAGTAACTATACACTGTTTTGTCCTTGTTTTTCTCTATGCATTTGCTCAAGTCTTCGCTCATAGCAACTGGCTTCCTTATAACTTAAATTTGCAGTCACATGACTAGCTAAACTACTAAATCTGCAGACCGTTCAGCTCCATTTCTTAAAGTTACCAATTTCTCAGCTTCCTAAACGTAATCTTGAAAAAAGGATTGGGTTGAAAAAATTTACCACTTAAATTACCTAATTTTCTTTTTTTTCCAGGCACTAAGCATTGACAAACCTTTGTATGACTTCTTTGCTTTAGTTAGTGAATCCTTTTCTAATAAATCATAATTTGGTGACTGCATCTAGTATACAAGATGTTTCTATTTCTCAGGGGTTGTAGGTTAGGAAATATTATACTTTATTAATTTGAGGATGAGGGTAGGTATCCAAAATATGCAAGGAAACCTCAGAAAGTTTATTAAAAAATTGGATTAGAAGATAAAAGTTAAAAATAAGTAAGTTTTATTTCACAAAATAAGCTTAATCATGTTCGAGACACCTTTGTAAGTGATTATGGCAGTCATTTAGTCCATCCCCAGAGAACTGAGAATGCTAAGAATTTAAGCATACCTGCAGTCTTTTTTATATTATTAACTGAATAAAAATGGGTACCCTTTATAAACTTTTTTAAGACTAAGAAACAAACAAACAAAACAATCGGAAGGAGCCAAATCACAACTGTATGGTGGATAATTTTACCTGAAACCTTTTACAAAATTGCCCTTGTTTGAGAAGGAGCATTGTCATGGTAGAGAGCTTTCTGGTGAAACTTTCCCAGGAGTTTTTCTGCTAAGGCTTTCTTTTTCTCAAAACATTCTCATAATAAGTAGATGTTATTGTTCTTCGGCCCTCTGGAAAGTCAATAAGCAAAATGCCTTGAGTATCTTAAAAAACTATTGCAAGGACCTTTGTTCTTAACTGGTCCACTTTCACTTTGACTGCAACAGTTCTATTTCTTGGTAGCCATTGCTTTGATTGTGCTTTGTCTTCTTACTGTTACAGCCCTGTTTCATCTTCTGTTACAATTCTTTGAAGAAATGATTCAGGATCTTAATCCTGCTTGTTTAAAATTTCCATGGAAAATTGCTTTTGTCTGCAGCTGATGTGGGTACAATTGTTTTGACATCTATTGATTGAAATGTTTGCATGACTTAAATTTTTCGGTTGGAATTATATAAGCTGAACCAGTTGAGATGTCTATGGTGCTGGCTGTGGTTTCTGCCATTAATTACCAATGTTCTTCAAGTAGTGCACAAACAAGGTGAATGTTTTCCTAGCAAATTGATGTGGACGATCTTCCACTGCAGCTTCATCTTTGCAATAATCATGTCCTTCCTTAAACAAGTTACTCATTTGTAAAGGACTGGTTTCTTTGGGGCATTGTCCCCATAAACTTTACAGAACGCATTAATGGTCTCACCATTCTTTCACCCAAGCTTCCCAATAAATTTGATGTTTGTTCTTGCTTCAATTTTGGCAGAATTCGTGTTGCTCTGATAGGAGCTATTTTCAAAGTGATGTCATAGCTTTCTTAGCTCCTTGAACTAGATCCTGTTTGTAAATGTTACAGCAAATGAGTACCAGTTGATTTTGGTGCAAAAAATTGAAATCTATGTATAGTTCATTTCATAATATGCATTTTTCATGAACTTTTTAGAGACTCTCACATATTGTTCTACTTTATGTTAAAATATAATTATAAAGAAGTATGACCATGGGAGTAGATAAAAAGGTGGAATTCGTAAAAGTTTATGAGTAAATTACTGTGGACATTCAGATATTAAGAAAAATCTGCGTTTAGAATAACTTACACATTGTAAGCTTGAGTTACTCTGTGCAGGTTGACACCAATCACTGAGGCATAGAGTATCCAAGGAGAAACAAATTTTGGAGCTGAATTAGGGTATGATGCTGAGTTCTATTTTGAGGATGTTTATTTTTCATGAATGTAAAGTACTGAAGTTTATCTAACTAGCATTTTCATATAACGTATATGGATTTGATATGGAAACTTCAGTTAAACACAATTATAGTTACCAGACTATGAGAATAAGATTAAAACCTGTACTGAGGCCGGGCGCGGTGGCTCAAGGCTGTAATCCCAGCACTTTGGGAGGCCGAGACGGGCGGATCACGAGGTCAGGAGATCGAGACCATCCTGGCTAACACGGTGAAACCCTGTCTCTACTAAAAATACAAAAAACTAGCCGGGAGAGGTGGCGGGCACCTGTAGTCCCAGCTACTCGGGAGGCTGAGGCAGGAGAACGGCGTAAACCCGGGAGGCGGAGCTTGCAGTGAGCTGAGATCAGGCCACTGCACTCCAGCCTGGGCGACAGAGCGAAACTCCGTCTCAACAAAAAAAAAAACAAAAAAAAAACCTGTACTGAGAACAGATATAATCTGCAGAACTGTTTAGACAGAGCAGTGCAGACTGCTAGGAAAACCCCACAACCACCAAGCTTTAAGAGACTGGGGGAAAAAAAAGTGGAACCGTGTAATTAATATTGAGAATAAATGATATGAGTTAGACAAAAGTTAAGATGGCTTAAAATTGAAACGTTTGAGATTACACTGGTTACATAAAACAGAAAACAAAAATAGCAGTGGCTTTAAACCAACATAAGTTTATTTGTTATGTAAAATAATTCTAAAGCTTTAATTCAAGTAGTCCAGGGCTGTCTGCCATAATTGTTTTATAAAGTATACAAGGCCTAGGTGCTTTCCAGATCTTTGCTCTTCATTTCTCACATGTAACAGTTATTCTCATGGTCCAAAGTTATTTATTATGAGTTAGCTATTATATTCCTTTTCCATAAATCTCAAATGGCAGGAAGCTAAATGAAAACCAATAGCCTACATACTTCAGTTAAGACCAAGTCTGCTGTACTTCTCTCACTTCCATTTGAAGACATCAAGTGGAGACCAGAACTCTGCTTGCTGAAATCAGAATGCCTCTAACATTCATATTGTATTCAGTACGAGTCAATATGGGTCTCAAGAACTCCATGTCCTCTGAGCCCTGGCTTCATATCAAATACTTCATTCCACAGGTCTAAAGAGCAAGGAAAAGGTTTTCAGATAAACAAAATACATAAATGGATCACTGTTGTATAATATAAACCTAAAGTGGTATGGGTGATAGAAGGAAGGTTCAATAGGACCAGTTAGGAGGCCCTTGTCTTACATAAGCAAGACTGATTATATAAAGGCTACAAATAAAATTGCTCTCTAATCATATTTTTCAAATAGTCAGGAAATTAGTTATTTTGCTTAATCAATTATCTATTTAATGAAAGGGTTACTTTATGTCTCAAAAGCAGGTAGAAACTTAACATTCTTTTGATGCTACTGAAGCGACTTCAACCTTTAACTTCATATAAAAATTAAGGGTGACATATTGTACTTCTTTCTTACATGTTATATTCTACAGGCTCATTTTTCTATAGGTCTGAGCATTTAGCTAGTTAGGACTAATGCAATAATTTCTCAGCAACTGCAGATAGCATCATAAATGTGCTGATTAAATGATGCTTGTTCAATGCCAAAGTTCATCACTTGAGCAAAAGAAGCTGAAGGCGAAAGAATTAACTTCATTTGAAATTAAAAAGAAAAGAAAGCTGTGAATATGGATTCTACGTAACTCCAATAAAAAAGCCCCAGGCCTGCAATTAATAGGACTCATTTGGGCTGCACTTCATGGAAAAATGCTGCATAAAAAATGAAAAGTGATTCTGGAAAGTATTCAGGCCTTTCTGATAAATTCTAAACCCCATTTTCACTGTGAAGCCTTAAGTCACCACCAGTGAGCCTGCAATCCTCTGGGTGGTTGGTTGTTTTTGATACATTTAAAATGACAGCCTTGCTTCCTTTTTTAACTAGGAAAGCAGTAAATTGCATGCCATCTTTCTTATCATAAGAAATATGTAAAAAATGGCAGCATGAAAGAGCATCTTCAACTTAAAGACAAACTATTTTATACAAAAGAGAATTATGAAGAATTTCAAACAAAATAAACTCTATTTTGAAGTGTAACACATTGCATTTTTCTACCCAATCAATTTCTGGTTTAAACAATACTTCCTAATATGAGACAGAGATGCAACTCTAAAGGATATGAAGAAGAATAAGATATGTTGTCACTATAGAATTGGAAGATTCAGTTCAGGTCAAGTGTCACATCTCAATGGAATAATTATTAATTTTGACCTACATTTTATACAATCAAACACATTGAGAATACTTCAATTATTGAGAACAAATATTTAACATAAAACTAAGTGGATAAAAGCATATTAAGAAGTAACTATGGAGTGTGCAGTTGGTTTTAAATACACACACCAATAAAAACATAGCTAAAACCACATTAAAATATCTAAGTCATATTAGTTATCACTGGTCTCAGAGAGAGACATGCATTTGAGGTAAATATTTTACCCATCTCAAATTTTTTTTTTTTTTTTTTTTGAGACAAGATCTAGCTCTATGATCATAGCTCATTGTGGCCACAAACCCTCAGACTCAAGTGATCCTTCCACTTCAGTCTCTGGAGCAGCCAATCTCAAATTTCTAAAGCACAAAGTTTTTCTTCATTTTAGGTTGTACTGAATACTCTGTATATTTTTTGCCTCCCATTTTTTAACCTAGACAACAGACGATTTAGTTGTCGTTGTCTCATAGCAGAATTCCTGTACATGGATAATACAGATCTTCACCCCTGTTGAGTTACGACCACTTACCGCTTTAAGCATAAGCCTGATTCTCCCTTTTCCCCTTGATGTAGAACAGAAAGTTATTTCAAACAAATAACACAACAGGGTAAATAGAAGAAAAGAATAGCACTTTACTAACCAACTTGTTAATAAGGTCTGATATTTGTTCTTCTGTACATGTATTCCTTTTCTACCAATTTTCATGCCATTTATATATCCACTTCACCATCCTTAATTCCTTAACTCCCCAACAACTCTAGAAGGCCCAGTTGCTCAGTGTAGAATTAATTTATCTCACCTGTAAATCCCTATTTGTTTTCCGTTCAACAGTATTCCCTTGGTATACACATTGTAAAGTACTTAATTTTTAAATACAAAGCATGCTGCCTACTCTAATACATTGTAGATTCTTTGAGAAACAGAACTGAATCTGTTATTTTAATCTAACCTTCAAATACTCTGTTATCAGTATCACCAAAAATTACCTATTTTTAATAACTTATCTGCACTTGTTCCCCATCTTTACTTTGAAGAAAAAAAAAGTTGAGTTATTTGATATTTAATGGGGTAGTATCTTTCCAACTTGAGTTCAGATGGAAGTAGCCATGTATATTCCTGGGTTATTTGTTTGCTACCATAACTATTTAAGAATACACTACCAAAAGGGGATTGCAATACTCTACATGCATGTACATTTCCAGGAATCTCAGAATTCCAGCTGTGACTTTAATATTTCCCAGCATGTCAAACTCTAATTGCTGTAGGAAAGTGTAACAAAGGTTTGGCCTTAGTGTACTCAAACAAAATTTTCAGTGCTAGATTACATGCACATTTTTTCCAAGCATTGTACATCAGATCTTAATTTTTTTAAAACTGTTTTCTTCTAAACTTTTCAAACTACTTGATTTTTAAGGCAAAGTTCAAACTCTTAGGATTTACTAACTTTTTCTCATGACAACTGTATTCACTCGACATTATTATTATTTGTGTTTTATTTCTGATTAAAATGTACCCCCGTGGGACGTTACGAATGGTCTAAGATCATACCAGTTAGTCAGAGTTAGAGGCAGATTTGTCAACTCAGAGTGTGATTTTAAAACCTGCATTTCAACCATTACTCTTTTTTATGGTTTTCCTAAATACAATATTTGATATTTATCAAAGTGATATCAATTGGTTAATACATTCAAGCAAACACTTCGATTATACTTGAATCTCATTGGTTATCCTTTTTAAAATGTTTTTTATCCTTTATTTTTTCTGAGAAGAACAATTTATATGAATAAAAATTAACCCGTTGATCCTTATTCCATCAACCTTATTTTAATATATAGGTAATATGTTTTATTCTGACTGCCTGAAATATTCAAAAAAGGGTCAAGTAATTCATAATGTGCAAATTTCTCAGAGATATTTAGCACAATTTTTTTTCAAGAAGCAAAGAGCCTCATAAAAAGAAAACATTATGATGGTAGTACTCACATTAGACACAATATGCTAACTGAAGAAGACAGATAAAATTATACTTTCCATCAATGAATTTCATCAAGGGGAAGAAAATGTAACAACAAAGCTGAAAAATGCTATAATATTGTTTTAAAATATAAAAAATAAAGAAAAGAGAGTAAAAATTTCAAAGAGCACCATAAAATAGAAATAGAGAAAATCAGAAAAAGAGGTGAGAGCCAGATAATAGGAGGATGTGAAATAAGACTTAACAAAACTCAGAAAAGTATAGCAAGAAATTCAAATTGAGACTAAATTAATAAAAGCTTTTTTTAAAAAGAGAAAACCATGAGAAGCTCATAAGTGCATTGAGGAAAAAAGAGAATTAGGAAATCAATCAAAATTAAAAAGTAGATTTGAAAGAAAATAATATAAAGAAAACATGGAATAATTATATACACAAAGAACAATAGTGTGCGTATAGAAACAATAATATTGTTCTTATATTTATTATACACACATATTGTAAGCATATTGTAATCCCATTTTTCCATTAACATATGGTATGGGGTGTTCAAATTTTGACTTCTCTGAGCCATGTTGGAAAAAGAATTGTCTTGATATAATAGACTAATGTAAAATACACTGACACTAACAGTAGCTGATGAGCTAAAAAAAAAAAAAAAATCACAAAAAACTCACTTTTTTTTTTTTTTTTTTTGATGAGGTCTCGCTCTATGATCCAGGCTGAAGTGCAGTGGCACAATCTTGGCTCACTGCAACTTCTGCCTCCTGTGTTCAAGTGATTCTCCTGCCTCAGCCCCCTGAGTAGCTGGGATTACAGGCATACGCCACCACACCAGACTAATTTTTATTTTTCGTAGAGACAGAGTTTCTCCATACTGGCCAGGCTGGTCTCAAACTCCTGATCTCAAGTGATCTGCCTGCCTTAGCCTCCCAAAGTGCTGGGATTACAGGTGCAAGCCACTGCACCCGGCCAGAATCTCATAATGTTTTTATAAAGTTTATGAATTTCTACTGGGTTGCATTCAAAGCAGTCCTGGGCGAAGGGTTGAACAAACTTGATTTTAGTGTGAGAAGAGGAGCAAAGCCCTTTGATGCTCAGATAAAAATGTCAGTTATAAGAACTCAGTATGACATTATAAGAACTTATAATTCAGTATGAATTATAAGAACTCAGTATCTTATTTTATGTCTGATAATTTTTATCACTATTTTACTTGGAAATCCTTAATATATCTTATTAAATTTATTCATAATCATTTTATGCTGTTACTTAGAATATTGTTAAGAGAATAAGTAGCTAAAATAAATATTAATTATTTTGTATAATTAACATATATTTTATCAGTTATATTAATTGCCCTTATTAATTACATTTTTCCTTAGATACCCACAGTACTCTTTATCATGTCAACAGAAAAGAATTTTCTCTTTTCCAAATATCTTTATAGTTATCTTATTTGTTTCTCCCATTCCATTCACTAAAACCTCTCATTCAAATTAAACCAATAATGAGTAGAGCAAAAATAACCTAAAGTCTAGGTCTGACAAGTTGTTTCGATATGTATCATTTAGGACAATATTTGTTATGAATTTTAGAAAATAAATTTTATTATATTGTAGTGGTTTATTTATTTAGTAAAAATTTATTTTGTAGTGTATTTATTTAGACTTTTAAAAATGGAAACTGAATAATTTTATTATATTTCCCAGTTCATATTAAGGAACCCCATAATTTTATCACTATCATTTACCATTTAATATGGTAGATTATAATATGTACATAAAATAATATGTCGTTTAATGTAGTAGATTAAGTGGGTTACTTTTTAAATATGGAAACACCATTTAAATTATATAATCACATTCTGTTTGATTACCCTTGACCCATTGTTTATTTTTATTTTCTATTTTGTTTAGAATACACGCAGCAATATCCAATAGAAAAATGTGAATATTTTTATATTACCTTTTTCACAGGATTTTATTAGGTTCTCAAAATAAATATAGACAGCCCTGCCAATTGAATTACTTTATCAGACTATCTGCTCTTTCAATACTAGATAACAGGCTAAAGGTTACAAAATTACAGCTACATAGAAGGAGTAAGATACAGTGTTCTATACCACTGTAGGTTGACTAGGCTTAAAAATAATGTTATATAATTTTAAATACATAGAAGAAGGATATTGACTATCCCCAACACAAAGAAGTGATACATCTTTGAAATAACGGATACTCTAATTATCTGATCCGTGTATATTGCATGTATCCAAACATCAATATGTACCGTATTAATATGTAAAATTATGATGTGTCAATTAAAAAAATTGTGAAGCCATGTGATGATTGATCTTCTTCACTATTCTAATATCTTCTATTAAAATTACGTATTCCAAATTTTTACCTCTTCTGAACTCAATTTTCAAATGTATACTTTATTAGAAAAGTGTGCATTTTCTGTTTTCAAATATGTTAAGCACATTTATTTGCGATCATTGCTCATTTTTTATTCCTAACCTGGCATAATTTCAGTCTTTCCGAATTTCTCTTATTTTTTCTAACCAGACATTAAATAGTATAGTTGCTTTATAATTATTTGAAACAACTGGATTTGCATTTGTTAATTCTCCCTGTTATAACTACTTTTTACTTTCCTTATTTTCACTGTTTATCTTTTTTTACTGCTCTCCCTGTGATTTATTTTGAATTATTTTATTGTCAGTTTTCTTATATCTGAGAATACTATTTTTTATATTTTTTAAATAATAATTTTTAAGAGAACACATTTTTCTCTAACTATAGTTTTTATTTCTACTAACACATTTGGTACAAAATATCTTATCTGTATTTATTATTCCTTTTAATTTTTACTTTGATCAAAAGTTCTTTAATAAAGACTATCATTTATTTCCAAAATGACTATAATGTTGATAATATTTTAACAATATATTTTCCAATTTTTATATTTTATTAATAGAGAAAGGCTCTTAGATTGTCAAGTTTTTAAACAATGGCTTAAAATATTTTTATTGTGAGCGCTTATATTATCAATTCTCATAACTATTCTGTGCCCACATGAAACATAATAATTATTATACAATGGAAGTAACTGGGTCTGTGTATATATAATTATATTATCTATATTTACATAATTTCATTTTTACAATACTTGTCAAACCAGAAGGGATTATGTTGATTGCTTATGCTCTGATTATATTTTATTTAGTTGCTATTTGCATTTATAATAATATTTTTTCATGTATTTCATTCCTATCTTGTTTGGTACACATAAAATTATGCAATATATTCTTAATAAAGTGTGCATTTTTCATTATCTAGTGTTCCATTGAAACCTATTATATATTTTATTTGTTTTTCACCTTGTCTCATATTGGTCTAAGAAGTTCTGATTTTTTTTTTAATTTGTATTTGTTTGGAAGTTTGAGATTTTAATTTTACAAAGGAGGCAATATCAACCAAAGAATCTATGCTTAGTGGCACACTATTAACTTAAAGTTTGCACCCCAAGAAAACTGCCTTGAACTCACTAAGTTGAAATAACCAATATTGTGACAAGATCTCCATTCAAGGTCTCTATAGTTTCAATTTTTTAGCAACCACTGTCTGTACAAAGCATGGTGGAACTGAACCATTTAACTCACACATGGTTTCATGGAGAAAATAAAAACCACGGAAGAGATCTGGAAAATCCTGTCCCTCATTATGGAATTAGATACACAGGTGTATGGTCATGAATCCACATTAAAATACCGTAAGGAGCATTATCATAAGGAGTTTGGTGAAGATTTGCTTGGATATCTGTAATAATCAAAATCAGGGAAGATTTGCTTTAACCAGTGTGAAAACTGGAGTTAAATGTCATTATGTTGTCTTTATGTCCTCAGCACAAGATGCTAGTCATCAGCAAAAGACAGGTGGAGAAACATTTCCCCTTTAGAGAATGCTTCTACTTAAGTTTTCAGTCTCAGATATATTTAACTCTTAAGCATGAACATCAGTTACACATTTTTTATTATCTTGTATTTTTACCTTAAGAAAGAAAGAAAAAAAAATCTATACCTAATTGAGCACATAAATGTGCAGATCTTGTGCTCCATATTTCAGAGAGCAGAATCAGAATGGCCAAATGTAATCCAGCCCTCAGTGGTTAGTTAGAATTAGTCACATAATGTGTTCTATTGCCTAATATTGACACAGAATCAGACTTAAAAAACTAAAAGACAAAAATCTAACCTATGTAGTTGAGAAGATAGGCGAAAATCTAAGGTGAACTCTAATGAAATGTCTATTATAGTTTGGATGAGTTTCCAGAAGAGAGTTTAGCTATGCTGCACTCAGTTACCTAAACCAGCTAACTTCTTCAGAATGTACCTGAATCTACAATTGACACAAGTTGGGAAATAGGGGAGTAGGCAGTAACTGACAATGACCTAAGGGGACTAGAATGATGTTCTTCTTATTTTAAAGTAAGATAGGTCCAAAATGCAGCAAGTAATTAAACCTAAGAGATTAGTCCTGAGTCAGAGCCTTTGAATCACAATCTAGTAACTGAATAAGACATCCTAACTAGAAGACACAGAGCAGCTGTCTAGAGCTGAGGAGACTAGAAGGGCCGTAAGTAGGTTTTAGCAAAACAAAATGTATGCCTTCACCAGGAATCATGTACCCAACGATAAATGATTAATCTTCAGAAACTTGGAAGGAATTAATTTTAGAAGACCAAGGCTGTGAAATGACTGGTAAGTTGGGCCCTATATCAAGGGCATATTTTGTATTTATTCATAAAAATAATAATTTCTCTTATTTTTCCTTAAATAAGGATGAGGTTCATGAAAAGAAGTAAGGAAAACACTGGTTTTCTTTTCCAATGAGAGTAAATTTATTGGAGAATAGAAATTAAATGCCTTAGTTCCATGAGAAGTTTCCTGACAACAGCAGAATATTTGAGGGAATTTTAGGTTGCATGCATAACCTACCCTATCCTGTACCAGATGAGTACAGTTTTACTTTAAATATTACCTCATCACTCCAGCAGCACTATCCCACCTGCACCTGCCAATGAGTTCTCATGGTCCTCTATGCAGAGGACAAGATGCAGTCATATCACTTCATCCCCCACCAGGGAATGGGCTGAAGGCAAGAAGAAAAATACACAGAGTAGCCCTATTCTACATTTCTGCCAGTTTTCATTTGCTATCCAAAGTATAGTTATTTGATGATTCCTATAAATAGCAATGATCTAAGTTGCTGACATGTCTACCATTGTAGCTCAATTCTACAGTTCCTGTTCAATTTCATCTCTCCTTAGTGGTAATTATTATGATAAATTATTACTATTGTTATTATTAACTGCCTCACTAGGCAGTTCCATCTTTTCTTCTTCTCTTTGGTTATTGAATCATCACTGGTCAGATTCCTGGCTTTATATTTTACTCATGTCATATTCATTCACACATTCATTCATTCATTCAGGACACTTTTGGGCTTTTGTGTGGCATGACCCGTGCAACATATTTTTTAAAAATGCGAATGTTAATCAGAAATAAAACTACATGATGTGAAACAAAAATATTTAATATTAGATCAAAATATATAGATAGAATCAATAGCAGCTTATATGTCATCACTTCAGTACTCAATAGAAAAAAAAACAAAGATATATCTATAAAATTAAATAAAATTATTAGAAACCAAAATGATTGATAGGATTTAGAAATGCAGGAATGGAATATAGAAATAATTTTGCTGGTAGAATAATTAGAAGGAAATGTTGCAGATTCTATGGAAGAAGAAGTTAGTGGCTCACTTCTTCCATAGGGAAATAATGTTGGAAGGATTTTTAAAGCTTTAGCTAAGACAGAAGTCTTTCAGGCCAATAAGTGCTACTGTTTGCATTAGTTTCATACATATTTCTTATACTGAAAGCAGGTTTTGTAATTGTGTCTGAACATGCAGTATACTCCAAGGTTTCTGATATACTCAAGCGTGAAGTGAAGATGAGGCAGCTATTGGGTTTTGTTTTGTTTTTGTTGTTCAATTTCTTAATACAGAGCAAGTATTAAGAACATTGAAATGTTTATATCTATTTTTATTGTTAGCTATTTGAATTATTTTTCTTCATCAATCAAACACATAACTGAGAATAAGGAGTAGAAAGATAATCTTTTTTATTTTTCTCTTAAGAAGATAGTAATGGCATCTTTAGGAATAATACATTTCAAACAGAAATAGTAAATGAGAAATAAATTATGTTTTGCACATGTCACATTTAGAAGTCATCTACCAGCTTCTAAGAATGCCAGATAGTTCTTCATGTTTGAAATACCAATTTTGCAGTCGCAGCAGGAAAAAAACAACTCCATATATATCACTTGCATGTGCTAATATCACTGGCTAATAATTCCACATGACACTTATAAAAAGCCACTTGCATCTAGTGCAATGATGCAGAAGTCTCATGACAGTCAGCAACATTCTGGATTCATTTATGACGGCTTGCCATGGAGGTTGGAAATATATTTAATAAAAAGTCCATGATAAAAATGGAAGAGAAAAAGATAAAATCAAAGGAAAATGTGGAAAATCACACATCTAGAAAGATAAATAACTGCCAGATCAAATAAACTGGAAGATCAAATAAAATGGGCAATTTAAAGTCCACAGTCAACAGAAAGAAAAATCATGCACATACGTACTTTTCAGCAACAGTTTTTTTTTTTTTTAATTAGAATTGCTAAGAATATTTCTGAGAAGAGTCTATTCTGACATTGCTAAATTGCTGTATAATAGCAACTGGATTATAAAAATTGATTTTTGCTTCTTATCATTTAAAAAATGGTGTTCCTTATTATTTGTAAGACATCAAGAATATTGGAAGAAGAGGAGGAACTCATTTCCCGTGGCTACATACTTCCTTGTGATTAGACCCATTACAGTCACTTCTCCCTATCCTTCTCACTCTACTCCTTCCCATGGCAGGAGACATGAGTCATCTGTTTGGTGAGTTGAGAAGAGGAATTGAGCTTTGTTGCTCAGCAACAACTTACTTTCTCCAATTTTTGCATCCTGCTGCTCATGAGAAGGGGTATTCGCCAACTTAGTGTGGGCAAAAGTAGCACAGGTAAAATTCTTATGTGAAAATACCTGCCTCCTGCCTCTTGAATTTCTCTCAATCATTTCTGAATACAAGCAGAGTAGAAGGGAAGTAACGTGTTGATCCTTTGTCAATCTCACTTTTAAAGTCATTGACTATATCCCTTACATTTCTCCTGATTGCTCTTGGGTCTTATGTGAGGGCAACAGTTTCACTGTAAATAAATTAAGAGAAAAGAAAGCAAGGTGAGGTAATATAAATAGATGGAATATGTATTAGTTCTTGAGGTTGCCTGGATAAATCGCAATTCTACTTTGCTGTCATCAGAACAATCCCAGCACAGTCTGAAACTGAGGGAAAGTTAAGGAAGAAGGAGAGGGATGGAGTCAGATATAATATATTTACAAATTCATAAGAATTCTCATTCCCCTGACTCATTTTATTCTTGCCATATGATCACATAAGAGTTCTTTTAGTTTTCTTTTCTGGATAAAAGTCTGATGGTTTTATTATTATAAAATTGTACTTTCATGAATATACTCCTTGAGGGAGCATAAAAGAAAGGAATGCTTAATGAAACTTATTCTTTATATTTGTTTTTTCTGTCTGCTTAATTTTACTAAAAACCCACCATCTGAATATAGATATTTAATATAATTATAGTACTATTCTTTTGTTTTTAATCACAGTTTATTGAGTTAACAGTTTAGAAATATGGTTATCAGAAATCTGTATTTGACAACAGGACTGGACAACAAGAACTACATTGGAACATTTTCCTGTATATTTTATTTTTAAAAATAAAGCCTGTGATCTCAAATTCTAATATTTCATTTCACTGATGATTCAAAAGGTGCTTTACAACAAATGAAACTTCTGCTTTGCAGTTGGGTCTTATTTCACGTAAAAAAGGATTGTATTTTTACGCAAAATTGCATATAAACTAATTGTACATCAACAAAAAAGACCTCGGAAAACTCACTCCTCCATAAAAGAAACAAAAATAACTGCAAAAATCATTAGAATATTTTTTTTTTTCCAAACTCTACTAACCAAAGGCTGCCAGTAACCCATTTCAAGAAGCCTCTTTTTCAAATAAAACAGCTAAATTTCAACAGTAAGCTTTATGGTAGTTTAGCTAGCCTTAGTCTTCGTATTATTTTCAACTTCCTAGTTCAGTGGTAGCCTTAAACATAACAATTTGGGGGAAAGAGAATGAAGCTCAAGATTTTTTGAAGTCTCATTCCCAGAGAATTGTCATTATTTGACCTGTCAAGTGGGACACGCTGGGAGACTCCGCAGAAAAGGCTTGTCTGTATTGGCCTGGTTCATAACTCACTCAGTGCTAACAGTCTTTTCCTAGGATGCATATCTTTAAAATATTTACAGCAGGTGTTCTAACATAGTCGTTATTTGAGAAAATGTGTATCAGGTGCAGCAAACAATATACTAAACGAAAAATAGAAAAAGCTGAGGAACAAGATTCTCCTGGGAGAATCATAAAAGCTTTAACATATTCTAAGGACTATAGAAGACCACGTACATACGTAGAATTGTTTGTGTACATGTTCAAGATAGACATAAGAATTTCCTCAGTTGTTAACTATGGCTTATCTTAAAGCTTTATACCAGGTAAAAATGAAGGACAACACAGACGTAGAGAGAATGCCCTTTGCAAGGCTGGGAGATTTCTTGCTTTCAGGCACTTAAGGAGATACCTAATCATTTACTAAAAACTAAATAATTGAGTAAGACTCACAGGTAAAAGAAAATGCAGACTTTATCAAATTAGTTAAGAAATGTCACTAAAGAAAGAAAGAGTATCACATAGAGTATCATATAAACAACAGCAACAATAAGTACTGGGAAGGGGAAGAATCTGATTTGCTACAGAGTTACGCTTCCTTATTTATAATGCCCTATTTTTAACAGCAACAACAAAAAATACAATTCATGCAAATTAAGAAAAAAGTGTGGTTCATACATTGATACAAAAGCAATCAAAAGAATTTATCACTGAAGAAGTCCATGTCTTATACTTATTAGACAAGGACTTCAAATCAGAAATTTGAAATATTTATCAAAGAGCTAAAGAAAAACATGACTGAAGAATTGAAGGAAAGTATGAGAACTTTGTTTCATCAAATAGACAACTTCAGTATAGAAATGGAAATTACAAAACGGAACCAAGTAGAAATTCTACAGTTGAAAAGTATAATAACCAAAATAAAAACTGCTTTACTGTGACTCAAGAGCAGATCTACGCAAACAGAAGAAAAAAATAATCAATCTTAATATTAGGTTTATTGAGGTTACTCAGCATGAGGAACAGAAAAAATAAATTTAAGTTTAGAAAAATCTCAGAGACTGGGAAGTACCAAGATAATTACTAACATAGGTATAAATAAAGTCCTAGAAGGAGAGGCTAAAGAAAAAGCAGAAAACAGAGTATTTGAAAAATAGTGGCTGAAAGACTGACAATTTTCTGGTCAATAAAAATCCTGAATTTATACTTCCAAGAAACTTAATAGTCTCCAAGCAGGATAAACTCAAACAGACCCACACTGAGATACATTATAACAAAAATGTCAGAAGCAAATATGAAGAAAGGATCTTCAAAGAAGGAATAGAGTAATGACTTGTCATGCACAAGGGAGTCACAATAAGATTAACATCCAGTTTCTCATAAGAAACTACGGAGTCCAGAGGCAATGAAATTCCATATTCAATGTGTTAAAATAAATAATCAATCATTAATTCTACGTCTGACACAACTATTCTACAAAAATAAAGGATAGATTAAGACCTAACCATATGACACATAAAACTCTTAACACAGCTGTCCTACAAGTAATATCAAAGGATGAAGTCAAAGGATAGTAGACACTAACTCAATACCACATGAAGAGGTAAAGCACACCAGTAAATATAACTATATAGTTAAAGATAAAGGACCGTATTTTTTTGCTTGCATTTTTTTCCATCTGATTTTAAAGACAAAAACATGTCATAATTGAGCATTTAACTTAATGAGCACACAATGGATAAACATGTAATTTATTACATTAAAAACTTAAAAGAAAGATGAAAAGTTCTGCAGGAGAAAATCTATGTATACTATTTAATTAAACTTGTGCCTATCCAAACTAGACTGTTATAAAATAATAAATAATGGTAATCTCCAGGAAAATCACTAAGAAAATACATTCAAAAACGTAGTAAAAGAAAGGAAAATATACTTGAAAGGTTACACTAAAAATACTTTACCAAAAATAGTAATAGTGAAATTGGCCTTGCGCAGTGGCTCCCACCTATATTTCCAGCATTTTGGGAGGCTGAGGTGGGCTGGTCACGAGGTTAGGAGATGAAGAACATCCTGGCTAACACGGTGAAACCCCGTCTGTACTGAAAACACAAAAACAAAATTAGCCGGGTGTGGTGGTGGGCGCCTGTAGTCCCAGCTACTCCGGAGGCTGAGGCGGGAGAATCACTTGAACCTGGGAGGCAGAGCTTGCAGTGAACTGAGATCGTGCCACTGCACTCCAGCCTGAGCAACAGAGGGAGACTCTGTCAAAAAAAAAAAAAAAAAAAAAAAAAAAAAAAGAATAATAGTGAGATTAAGGGAAAGAAATAATTCCACAAACTCTTTTACAACAGGAGGAAGTGAGACCACTTTTCAAACTCATTCTATGAGGCTGGTGTTACCCCAATACCAAAGAGCATAAGAAAAATAAAAAAACGGCATATTATCATCTCTTATGGATGTTCACACAAAAATTCTCAATAAAATACCACCAACCCAAAATCATCAGCAAATTACCAAGACAGATACCCCATGATCTAGTGGGTTTTCTCCCATACATTCAGGTCAATATAGGAAAATCAATGTAACATTTATGTCATATGTTACATTAGTTGAATAAAGGGAGAAAAGAATCCAAATGGTCATCTGGAAAAATACAGAAAAATCATTTTACAAATTCAGCATTCTTTATGATAAAAATATTCAACAAACAGAAATAGAGGGAAACTTTTTCAACCTATAGTAATAATTGGTAGCTATGAAATCCCACAGAAAACATCATGCTTAATGGTGAAAAATGTAAAACTTTCTATTAAAATACACAATAAGAAAGACAAGGCTCTCCACTCTTGCCACTGTTACTCAATATTGCACTAGGGTTTAGAGCTGAGATAGTTAAGCAAGAACATTACAAAAAAGTCATCCATGTTGAAAACAAAAAAGTAAAACTATCTCCATTTGCAGAGGACATTACATATAGAAAACTCTAAGAATCAACTAAAATAAAGGATTATTTGGACTAATAAATTCAGCAAGATTGCAGGATATAAGATCAATGCCACGTCAAATCTTCTAGGATAAGAATAATAAAAATAATGGAAAAAATAACAGCATAGTGAAGA
Organism: Trachypithecus francoisi; assembly: GCF_009764315.1. Classification (NCBI taxonomy): domain Eukaryota; kingdom Metazoa; phylum Chordata; class Mammalia; order Primates; family Cercopithecidae; genus Trachypithecus; species Trachypithecus francoisi. The sequence continues at coordinate 33,848,976 of NW_022681462.1, forward strand.
AGTATGAACGATCCCCATACATTGCTGATGGGGATGTCAAATAGTGAAGCTTTTGCTGAAAATATTTGGGTAGTTACTCAAAAAGTTAAAGATGGGGTTACAATAGGACTCAGATATTCCACACCTTGGTACATACTCCAAAATTGAAAACACGTGTTCAAACAAAAACTCTTATAAGAATGTTTATAGCATCGTTATTCATAAAAGACTAAAAGTACAAACAACCCAAATGGCCAGCAACAGATGAACAGACAAATAAAATGATGTCTACCCATACAGTGAACTGTTATTCAATCAAACACAGGCATGAAGCACTGGTACATGATGTAGATAACCTGAAAAAGATCATAATAAATAAAAGAAGAGAGACAACACAAGGATCTGTATCATATGATTCCATTAATTTGAAATATTCAGAATAGGTAAATTCACAGAATCAGAAAGAACAGTGACTGCCACTGTCTGGAGATTGAGAGCTAAGTAAAGTGTGGGGGTTTCTTTTGCTGTGATAAAATTTTCTGAAATTGAGATAGTAAACTAATGAATATACTAAAAAACAATTTTACACTTTAGTGGGGTGAATTGTAGCATATATGTCTTATTTTTCTGTAAAAATTAATGAAATAGCATCTCCTTTAAATTTCACTGTATTTCTAGCAGCCAGGTCATGTAGAAGAAAGGCCATAGGCTTCATAGCTGTACAGAATGGTAATAAACCAAAGCTTCATTCTGTGGGAGCTCTAGTAATGCCTTAGGGCAATTACTTAATCATTTTGATCTTGGATTTTCTCACCTGTAAAATGGTGATAGTTACACTTACCTTAAAATGTTTTGGTGAGAATTAAAAGAGGTAGTGCAGGTAAAGAGCCAAGCCAAGTTAGCTGCACAGTAAGCATAATTTTATTTTCTGTATTCATATTGTTGCTTCTTTTTCTCCTTCTGCTTATGTTTAACGCAATTTAATTGCATCCTGTTCCTTCAGATGTTACTTACATAGGAATTGTGTAATAAATTCATTTTTCTTTCTTTCTTTTTTTTTTTTTTTTGAGACAGAGTCTTGCTCTGTCGCCCAGGCTGGAGTGCAGTGGCACGATCTCGGCTCACTGCAAGCTCTGCCTCCCGGGTTCACGCCATTCTCCTGCCTCAGCCTACCGAGTAGCTGGGACTACAGGTGCCCGCCACCACGCCCAGCTAATTTTTTGTATTTTTAGTAGAGACGGGGTTTCACTGTGTTAACCAGGATGTTCTTGATCTCCTGACCTCATGATCCGCCCACCTTGGTCTCCCAAAGTGCTGGGATTACAGGCATGAGCCACCGTGCCCGGCCCATTTTTCTTTTTTTTACTGCCTGTAATTGTATTTTTGCTCTCCTTTATCCTTATTTCAATTTCCTTATGAGAAAACAGACAACCATGTTTGCTCAGTGTTCTTGCCCCTCTGTGGTGCTGTGGCTTTCTGACCTCATTTAAAAGGAAACGTGCAAAAGTCATTTGGAAAAAGGAAACTGAGAACTTCCTAAGGTTTCTGGTTATACAATATTTAGGGACTAGATTGGACTTTTGTTACGAATAAATCTCTCTTTGGAAAGAGTGGCCAACAGTAAAATTAAGATGTTAAGTTCATAATTTGCATGCCATTAGTATTCTCATAAAGAATATCAAATTCTGCCTCATTTCCAGAAAATTTCAAATTTGAACAGTAGAAAAATAAAGCATGTGGGTAGGGGAAAGCTTTCAATCAGAAAATTTTAAATGTGGGGGGAAATAGTACAAACATATTTTTTCAATGTTAAATAATATTTGTACCAAAAATAATGCTTCATCAAATCGAATTTTTAAATATCTTGTATACAAAATAAGTAGAAGAGGACAACCCTGGGTTCTAAGTAGATAGATCCCCATCTCCCAGTTCGGATAATCCTCTCATCAGTGACCTCCACAGGACTTTCATAAAATAACTTTTGAAAACCGTTTTCTAAGGTAACCTCTTCTTTTAAAGATAAAGAAGGGGAAATCTAAGAAGATTCAGTTAATTATTTAAAGCTCCCTAATATTGTCAGAACTGAAAATATAACTTACATTTCTGAATATCCAGTAGTGCATATTATTTGTACTAAACAATGTTGATTGTTGAATGAGAAAAATTAAAAAAGAAACAACTACCTACTTGGAGTCACCCTATGATTTAAATCTCATATTTTTGTTCAAATCTGTAAGTATCTCAAGGTCTGAGGCAGTCAAATATACACAGGCTGCATTAGTATCATTCTAGTGTCTCCACATATTTCCAAGTAGTCATTTGGACCATTTGACAACAAGAATGAATAGAAAATATGCTTAAACAGTCTGTCTGTAATTCATGATAGGATGTGCTAATTACTATTAAGCAGCAAGAAAAATTAGAATCTTCACAGTAAGGTCTTCTAGTAATGTATAATTAACTCTTTGTGGATTTCAAAAGAACTGCATTTAAGATTACTTGAGGTTTGTCTTCTTTACTTTTGAATCTAATCTGTACTGAACTCACAGGTGACAATTATATATATATATGCACACACACATTTTGTAGTATGTGTAAAGTACATAGAGATTATATATTCACAATATGTAAACAGATATATATACATGTGTGTATGTGTGTGTGTGTATATATATATATATATATATATATATATGTAGTGCAACCTTACACAATTTTTAGGGAGTTTTGGTCATTTTGTATATATGTGCAAAATTTTACTTTACAGAGAAACAACCACAGATCTCTAATTAAATATTTGAAATTTAATTTTAGTGTGCATAAAATTTGGATTAAGAAAAACCTATGGAACTTAATTTTGGGTCCCACAGAGGTCATATGAGAAAACCTTTCAGCTACACATGTCGCTGGTAAAGATTATTCTAAAATTGAGTCAGTGAACTCTTCTGCCTTCGTTCAGCCAGTCTTCTAAATAAAGCTGAGTCTCTTGTTTGTAATGTGAGATTTAAGAGGGTCTCAAGAATGACAAACTAAGAATAATTACTCATTTCCCAGACTTCAACTAAAGAAGAAAAACTATCTTGCATATGTGAACAAATCCTGTAAGATATCCTCTGTGCTAAAGAGTACCTCACTAACTTCTCCACAAGTATGAAAACAGCTTATATCTTCTCTCCAAATTAGGACATGAAGGAGAGAGAGATTATCAAACATAGAAAGGAAATAATACTTCAGAGTTTCTTTTTTCAAGGGAAATAGGATTTGGTCTCAAGAAGGAGGTAAATAAAACTATAGAGTGGAGGATAGATTAATGAAAACACACTACTTTATTTGGAAACACAAATGAGAGAATCTACTCACCCATGAGACTCTGGCAGACTCTGAATGTTTATTTCAGAAGGAGCTCTAACACTATGTAGCTCTAAAATGGTGGTTGGAAACACTGCAAGACATGGTTCTATGCTTCTGAAGTATGGAAAGAAACTAGATAGGTAAGTCTTCGACTCTTATAGAACATTCAATCTATGAAAACACTGTATATTCAACAATACCAGATTCATCATTAATGACTCAAAATACAACATTCATTTACATTTATCTTTCTTCACACCTAATTTCTTCCCTCAGAAATTAATTTTCTTTTTTTCTATGCTCTGAAAACTCTGATTTTGCATTCAAGAAAAGGAATATTTTCCCCTAAATGAATCATGTCTAACCTGCTGTCTAGAATCTCACATTTTTAGGTTGAAAATGATATTATAATGACATACAATGACAGAACTCATAGAAGCAGAGAATGACTCAGGTAACCTATAACATTTTGTGCTATTTCTAAATACACGATGGGTGTTTTCCTAATATTAAACTGAAATTTGCCTTTCTTTGGAACAATGTTTCTCATTCTGCTATATGAGGCTTCAATGAGAAATTTAAATACCTCTTCCACATATAGCATCTACACCTCCTACAACTTCATGTTCCTTTTACCAAGATAACTACCCCAATTTCTTTACCTTTCCTTTAATATTGTGTAATTTAAGACACTTCTTTAGCCTCTTCACTACCCTGTAAGAAATCTATTAATAAAAGCTTTTCTTAAATTTAACAACAAGAACTCAATTCAGTATCAGGGATGCTGTCTATAGTTAAAGAATGACCAAATATATATAACTAATCTCTTCTAATATAACTCAATATTCCAGTGGTTTCTCAAACTAAAAATCTAATTATTCATTGTTTAAAATATCCATATTACTAATATAGCTCTGATATTGCACAAGAACACCTCATTAAACAAAAATGAATTTTTAAAACTCATCATTCCTCAAACTCTATTTAGTGGAAGAGATTTCATGTCTTCAGATAAAACTGCAGAAAAAAATTAGGCAGTTTATGACTTCTCTTCTCTTAGTAAGTAATAAAAAGTCCTAGAGTCTCAATTTACAAATAAGAATGTTCCAACTCATGTAGTAATCAAAACTTGAAGATTGACAAATCATTCTCCCCTCTCAGCTTGAGCCTACTTTAGACCAGAACCTCTAGGGAAAAGGAATGTTAGCAGGGCTGCCTCCCTCCCACCCCCAAGCCTCACAAATAACAGATATATCATCTGGGTTTATCTAAGCCACTGGATGTACCTCATCAAAGAGTATGTGTTCATGCAGTGTCAGAGTGTGCTTGGTGGTAGCAGTATCTTCATAGTCTCTGATATTCGGAGGTAAAGTGATAAAGTGATGTTTTTATTTACTAAATATTCAAATTTAATGCTTGATCAAAAGAAATCATCATTAAAAATTAAAGATGGCATGTGTTTCCCTCAGTGCCTTCCGTTATTTCAATGGTGAAGAACTTGAGCTTAAATATACGCAGTGATATGCCCAATATTACGATATTACGTAGCTGTTAAATAGTTTGATTTCTTTAGCAGTAAAGCAAAGATCTAGCTATTTCTCTATTTCTCTAGCAACAGCCAAGTTAACAGGATAAAGCCATCTCTTATTAAAACACAATTTTGGTTACAAATATCAGTGTTGATATTAACTGAATAAAATTTAAATTTGATCAAATTTAGAACACTCGATGGGGCTCTAGGCCATTTGTTTCATTTACCAATTATGTGTCACGTGCAGTGTGGAGCTGACACAGTTGGGCCCAGTGAAGGGCATTGGCATTGCGCTCTGAGCGCAACACGGAATCATTGGAAGCTTTGATTTTCAGCTTTTATTGAAGAATAACACAGAAAAATGCTCTAATTACAAGTGCAGTACTCAACAAAATATCCAAAATTAACACATTTCACCAGAACCTGGAAAGAAATCAAAGGTTCCAGCATCCCAGTGCCCACCTTTCACTCACTACTTGCCCAATCCCCAGTGTCAGCAGATCATTCTGTATGGCCTTATCCACATGAGCAACTTTCCTCTGACGCCTATTTTGCTAAAAGTTCTTGTCAAAATTTTATGCTAATATTTAATAAGTATTTTTGTGGCATCATCTGAGATGTATAATTTTTTAATTCTATATTTTATGAGGTTAGTAAAGTATATTAATGTATTTTCAAATTTAAACTAAACTGACATTCCAGGAATAAACCTGATTTCATTGTCACACATTTCTCATTTTATATATTATTTAGAATCATGCTTTCGTGTTTTTTACTTCTCTCCTCAATAGTAATGCTGGATTACAATTTTATTTCTTTAATATTATTGTTAAATTTGCATATCCAATTTATTTTAGCCTCATAATATATAAAAAGTGGCATTATTTCTACCTGGAATATTTGAGAGAAATAGCTAAGGAAGCCATATAGATCTGACATTTTCTTTTAAAAAAATAAGTTTGAATTCCATGTATTTAATAAATATAGGTCTTTTCAGATATATTTCCTCTTGTTTTCTTTTTGTAAGATAGGTATTTCTAAAAATGTTTCTATTTTCTTTATGGTATTAGAGTTTTTCTTGTATATCTTCCCCTACTCCTTTTTAAACCAGTTTTACTTCATTTTCGTCTCTTTTACTAGTTATTTTTTAAAATCAATTTTCACTTTATTCAGGTGCATACACACACACCATCAGTATATAGATCTATCTATCTATCATCTATCATCTATCTATAGTATATTCATATGTATATTCTTTTGTTCTTTTGTTGTGCTGTCTATTATCACCAACTTTCTACTTTCTTTGGATTGAATTTGTTGTTCTTTTTGTAGCATCATGAAATGGATAATTGTAATTCTTTCTGACCCCATCTTTGTGGCAATACATTTTTCCACAAAATGGAATTAGTTTGTAATTCCTTTTTCTGACCCATGGATTTTAGAAGTATCTGTATGAATTTTCAATTTTGTGTCATATTCTATTTAACTATTTATCTTAAATTTCTAATTACCTAAATTCCTCTGTGTTCCAAGAACAGACAGTATAACATCAGTACATTGGAAGTCACTGAGTTGTACTTAAAATTCAGACAATTTTTCCATGGTTGATTGGCATGTACTTTAAATGAAGTCTAGTGATGGATGTTGGGTCCTGTCCATTTTTGTTGTTGTATCAATTAGTGAGATTATTAATATTTTCCACTCTGATTGTCTGTCTTTAGTTCTTCCCACTATTCTTTATATGTTTAGAATCTATGTCATTACAAATTTAGAACTTTAAAAACTCTTCTTCATGAGTTAAACCTTTTTTTTTTCTTTTTTTGAGATAGCATCTTGCTCTGTCACCCAGGGTGGAATGCAGTGGCACAATCACAGTTCACTGCAGCCTCGATCTCAAGCAGGCTTCCAGGCTCAAACAACCCTCCCGCCTCAGTGCCCCCAGTAGCTGAAATTACAAGCATGTAATTTCAGTCACCACGCCCAGCTAATTTTTGTGTTTTTGATAGAGATGAGGTTTTGCCATGTTGCCCAGGCTGTTCTACAATTCCTAGACTCAAGTGATTTTCCTGCCTCTACCTCCCAAAGTGTTGGGATTATAGGCATGAGCCACCATGCCTGGCCCCCTAAACCTTCTGTAAATATGAAATATTCCTTTTTATTCCTAGCAATATTTTGCCATAAAACTCTAATTTATCTGATACTATTATAACTACTCTAGCTTTTTTTGTCATAATTTTTCAATCTTTTTTTCTGTCAATTATTTAAAACAAATCTTGTATTTTGATTGGACCATTAGGTATATTTACATTTAATTAAATTATTACTAATAAAAATGAATTTAAGTCTACTATATTACTTTTCACTTCTTAACATTTCTCATACATATTTTAATAGTCTTTTCTCATACTTCTAATAAAGACATACCTGAGACAAGGTAATTTCTAAAGGAAAGAGGTTTAATGGACTCACAGTTCCACATGGCTGGGGAGGATTCACAATCATGATTGAAGGCAAAAAAGGAGCAAAGTCACATCTTGCATGGTGGCAGAGAAGCAAGAAAAAATGAGAACCAAGCAAAAGGAGAAATCCCTTATAAAATCATGAGATTTCATGAGACTTACTCACCACCATGAGAACAGTATGTGGGAAACCACCCCCATGACTTAATTATCTCCCACTGGTTTTCTCTCACATGTGGGAATTATGGGAATTACAATTCAAGATGAGATTTGGGTGGGGACACAGTCAAACCATGTCACATATACTATGTTCCATTTGCTCTTTTTTGTTGTCATAGTTTCTATTGATGTTTTATTATGCCATTTTTTCTTTTTTCTTTTTTGAGACGGAGTCTCGCTCTGTCGCCCAGGCTGGAGTGCAGTGGCCGGATCTCAGCTCACTGCAAGCTCCGCCTCCCAGGTTTACGCCATTCTCCTGCCTCAGCCTCCCGAGTAGCTGGGACTACAAGTGCCCGCCACCTCGCCCGACTAGTTTTTTGTATTTTTTAGTAGAGACGGGGTTTCACCGTGTTAGCCAGGATGGTCTCGATCTCCTGACCTTGTGATCTGCCCGTCTCGGCTTCCCAAAGTACTGGGATTACTTACAGGCTTGAGCCACCGCGCCCAGCTATTATGCCATTTTTTCTTCTTTTACTTGATACATTTTTTTAATGACTAAAATTATAAATTGAATCTTCAAAATTTCAACAACTATTAGAAGTTCTGAATGTTTCCTCCTGAAGATCCTGTGAGCTCTTTAACTCTGTTTATCACCTGACCTGTGACTTATATGATGCACTAGTTATGGGCTTAAATTCTGAATATATTTTAAAATAACAAGTACTGGTATTATTGTTTTGTCATCACCATGCATTCAAATTACTCATATATTTAGTCTTTTAAGGCCTCTTATTTCTTCTGTCACTAATTTTTGAGGGGCACCATTTTTTTTTCCTTCTGGAGAACAAAATGCACTAGTGTAAGTTTCCTATCAATATATTCTACTTTGATCTATAAATTCTACTTTGGTGTGTAAATGTCATTGGTTAAACTTTTTTTTTTAAAGGCATTTTCTTTGGTTTTAAAATTCTTGGCTGGCACATTATTTTCTTTCAAGCATTTGAATATGCCACTTCATTGACTTTTGGCTTCTTTTTCTGTATCTGCCTGTCGTGTTCTTTTTATTTTTCTGTCTCTGGATGCTTTTAAGATTTTCTCTCTGTTTTGCAGCTTTGCAGAAGTTCTACTATAATGTGACTAGGTGTGGTTTTCTTAGTAGTTTTTCTGCTTAAGATGTTTAATTCTTACAAATTTTAAATATACACTGAGAATATGGCCCAGTATGTAAAAATGCATGAGTCATACAAAAAACTGTACTCAAATGGTCATAGCAGCTTTACTCATAATATCCAGAAAATTTGAATGTCCATAAACTTGTGAATAGATAAATGTATTAAACTTGTGAATAGATAAATGTATTAAAGCATATCCATACAATGGGATATTACTCAGCAATGAAAAAGTTACAAACTGATGATACGCTAGCAACATTTTTAAAGTTTTCCAAACGTTAAAACAAATGAAAGAAGACTGAAATGAAAGAATGAAGGCTGTGTAAGTTCATTTAGAAACAGAATTTTTGAAAAGGCAAAACTATAGTGATAGAAAATAGACCAGAGGTTCCAAGGAGATTAAATTGGGATATAGAATATATTGTAAAAAGACAGGAGTAAAATTATGAGGGTCGATGGAAATATTCTTTATCATGATTGTTGTGGTGGTTGCATACTGTATAAAATTCCCCAAATTCATTGAATTGTAAATTAATTTTAGTGTATGTAAATTGTACCCCAATAAAACAGATTAAAAAGTGCTCCCAATAAACAAATTAGATAACTCATATGAACTGTATACATATTCCCATTTTATATTACCCCTTTGACACATAAGTGCATAGCCTTCAAATATTTTTTGTTAAATCAATCAATCAGTATATCGACTAATAACTAAATCTTGGACTAGGTCCCATGACTATTATTTCAACTCAGTATCATATTAAAGACTTATTTTACTTCATTTATTTTGTTTGAAGAAGTTTGGGTTAATTACATTTACTAAATGTGCCATATATTTTTCCATCTCTGCATATGCTTACATAATTTCTTTCTAATAGAATTATTTAATTTTCTTTCACAGTGATGAAACCACCAATTGCTTTTTTAAAAAGACAATCTTGCCTCAGTTTCAAGTCTATCAAATGCAACCTACTCTGTAAGGGTATGGAAAAGTTCTCACTCCTAGAAATAATAACTCCAAATTCTAAACAGAATGTATTATAACTTTTTCTTTTAAAATATCTCATAAAAGCTTTGAAGTAAAGATGGCATTTCTTATAAAGACCAGTGCAATGTCTTATAAATATGGATTTGTTCAATATTTTTCATGAATATGTTTATGTGGTCTATTCTCATGTTGATTTTTTGTTTTCTCAGAAATATGGCAATGAAAGGAATTGCTTTGACACATTGATCTTATAAAAAAGTATTCAGTAATTCAAAGGAAGAAACCAGAAATGTTGGTTCACTTAAATTAAGGCTTATTTTATCATCTGGACACCTCAAAACTGAGATATGCAAGTGCTTAAAGAAATCACCAAAATAAAATGTTGCTATTAAGAAGGTTAAATGTACAGCCTGAGGAAATTTCAGAGAACTTGCCTTTCCTGTGATTATTTTTAGAAGATATTTAATCTGTATGATAACAAAACTGTCAGAAGAAGCCAGTTTTGATTAAAGTAAACAACACAAAATGCGGAAAGAATGAGCTTATTCTATTCTCTGCTGATATTATGAAAATACCTGCATCTGAAAAGGAAATATGTTTTAATGCAATGGAATATGCCTTAAAAAGAATAAAAATTATGCATGAGACTCTGTCATAGGAGAAAAATGTGAAAAATAAAGAAAAACTAGCCATGGAAGAAAAAGACTTTGTAAAACAATGCCAATACTCATCGACTCCTCAAATCAATCCCATTCTTAATTTTAACAGACATGTATCATGGCATTTGTAAAACTAGGATGACAATGACTATATAATTTTTCAACATGTTTTCAGAAATAGAAATATTAAATTTAGGAAAAATGTATTTTCTGGGTGTCAGTAAAGTGGGGACACTGTGAAACTCTGTGTTACACATTTAGATAACAAAAATATGGGGATAGCAACATATCAAATGGAAGACTGGAAGAGTTCACAAGGAAGAATGTAGAGTCAGTCAGTGAAACATTTGTGCCATGCAGCGTGTTTGTATCAAAAAATAATGCTCACAAGGGCAGTTGCAATTGCTGTATCAATGACATCTCCAGTAAGCAAAAATGTTTATGAGAGTAAAACACCTAAAGTTTTCCCAACAGTCAAATATTAAATATAATGTTCACCACTTATGCAATAAACTATTATGGAATAATTACATAATGCTTATAGATCTCCTGTCTCATCATTCAAATATAGTTCAGAGATTTGGAAAATAATAGCAAAAAGTAGGATACAAGTTTATGCTTATGTCATGACTAGCATTATATAACCAGAATTTTAACACAGGTTTTATATGGGTAGTAGATTTTATTGTAAATAATATTTTTGTTTATTATAATTATTTCAATTTTCCAAGCCTTCTATAATATATATGGATCACCTTAAAAATTGCTATCTATTACTTTTAAAAGCTTTATTTCAAATGGACTAAGTTTTATGAAATATCTAAAAAGGCCAGGGACAATGCCTGTAATCTCAGCAGTTTGGAAGGCTGAGGTGGATGGATGGCTTGAGAACAGCCTGAACAAAAATTTTTATTATTTTTCTCTACAAAAAAATATAAAAATCAGTGTTGTGTGGTGGTGCATGCCTGTAGTCCTAGGTACTTCGGGGGCTGAGGCAAGAGGATCACTTGAGCCTGAGAGACAAAGGTTGCAGTGAGCTGTGACTGCACTACTGCACTCCAGCCTGGGTGTCAGAGCAAGACTACATCTCAAAAAAAAAAAAAAAAAAAAAAAACTAATTAAAAAATAAATATCTGAAAAGGTACTTATGAAAAAATGTAATTTAATAATAAAGTCTATAAAAAGAAATTAACTAAAAGAAGGTGGGAAACTTGTACACTGAAAACTGTAAACAATGATGAAAGAAATAAAAAAAGGCACACATAAATAGATATCTCATGTTCAACATTTGAAATACTTAATATTGCTAAAATGTTTATACTATCAAAAGTGATCTACAATTTCAATGCAATCCCTATCAAAATCCCAATGGCATTTCTTCCAGAAATAGAAAAATGTACTAAAATTTACATTAAATCACAAAAGACCTCAAATAGCTGAAGCAAAATTGAGAAAGAAAAACAAAACTTTCTAATTTTAAAATATATCACAAGGCTACAATAATTAAAACAGGATGGTACTGATATAAAGACAGACATACAGACCAGTGAAACAGAATAGAGAACCCCAAAATAAATCAACGCATATATCATTAATTGAGTTGTGGCAAGGGAGCCAAGAACACACAATGGGGAAAGGATAGTTTCTTCAAGAAATGGTGTTGGGAAAACTGGATATCCACATACAGAATAATTAAATTTGACTGTATCTTACACTATACATAAATATCAACTTGACATGGATTAATGACTTAAATTTAAGACCTGAAATGTATGACTCCTAAAAGGAAACATAGGGAAAGAGTTTATGACATGGTGTTGAATTTTATGGGTATGATACCACAGGCCCAAACAACACAAGCAAAAATAGACAAATAGAACTACATTAAACTAAAATGTTTTTGCACAGCAAAGAAAACAATCACAGACTGAAAAAAGCAATCTATGAAATTTCAAAAAATATTTGCCTTAAAAAATAATAGATTTCTGGCCAGGCACAGTGGCTCACGCTTGTAATCCTAGCACTATGGGAGACCAAGGTGGGTGGATCATGAGGTCAGGAGCTCGAGACCAGCATGACTAACATGGTGAAACCCCATCTCTACTAAAAATACAAAAATTAGCCAAGCATGGTGGTATGTGCCTGTAATCCCAGATATTCAGGAGGCTGAGTAGGAGAATTGCTTGAACCCTGGAGGCATAGATTGCAGTGAGCCGAGATTGTACCATTGCACTCCAGCCTGGGCAACAGAGTGAGATTCCATCTCAAATAATAATAATAATAATAACAATAATAGTAATAACATAATTTTACTACTTGTGATAACATAGATGAATCTAGCAGATATTATTATTTATAGACAAGCAAATGCTGAGAGATTTTGTCACCACCAGGCCTGCCTTACAAGAGCTCCTAGAGGAAGCACTAAATATGGAAAGGAAAAACCAGTAAAATCTAGTAGATAGTATGTTAAGAAAAAAAGCCAGTCATGGAAGAACAAATACACGATATCCCTTGTCTGAGGTATTAAAAATAGTCAAATAGTCAATCAAAAAGTGGAATGGTGGTCACAAGAGCCTAAGGGGAGCGGGGAGTGGGGAGTTGCTAAATCAAGGGGATAAAATAATCATTGTGCAAGAAAAATAAATTTTGAAGATCTGATATACAATGTTGTTCCTATAGTTAAAAATACTGTATTGTACAATTAAAAATTTATAAAGAGGGTAGATCTCATGCTAAGTATTCTTACCACAATAAAATACAAGTTTAAAATATAGATTCAGTTTTAGCCTTATTAAGGAATAATATTTAGCACATGAAGAATATCAGACCCATGGGCAACTTGATCAGGCAGGGGCTCTGTGTGTGTGCTAGATTATGTCTAGAATGCAATTGAATGGCCCTAGACTTAGTAGCATCTGGTGATTCCAACATGTCAATTTTTCAGGGATGGTAAGATATGGTACTGGATTTATTTTGAACTTTAGGGGAAAGAGGTAGATTAGGACAACAAATGTTCAGAAACCGTGGAGCAACCCAACGTAGTACAGACTGGCGGGATCTCAAGACAGAAAGTAGAACTAGAAGTTGTTTAAACCAGTTTCAGACCATAGGAAATTGAAGCACATAACTTGTTGTTGAACTGGCATCCTAGAAAATATAATAGCATGGAGATCATTCTGGAAGGGTTGTTACTTATGTGATGTTTCATTTATATCAGAGTATTTATTAAGATTCAGGAAGCTAACATTAAAGCTTTCTTACCTGTATCTAGTTGTAAATATTTACCAAGTGAGAAAAATTCTATCAATAGAACTTAATTTGGATTGTCAGTGGAGTAACTTCATGTGTTCTGTCTGATAGGAAACACATTATTGGACAGAAAACCATTGTATCCTCTCCTTTCTTTTATTGACTCATGCTAGCATTTAAATTTATTTTATTGTGAATAACTACTTTTTTCTGGAATGAGATCATGTAAACCTCTTCCTTCAGCTACTCTCAGACTTGCATCATTTCAAATCCATTGTATTAACTCCCAGCTCATCAACTTTCATTGCTACGGCAAATCTTGCAAAACTTGGGCTCAAGCCATTCTAGTTGAAAGAAATTCCTATTGTTATAATTCATTTATATGAAGGTCAAGGGGAATCTGTACCTCCCAGATGTTGCTGTACGTTGAGGCCTTGTGTGAAAGGCATGGCTTTTTGAACTCATACGTGCCTGAATTCAAATCATAAACACATCAATCACGAGCTCTGTGTTTTTGGGAAAATTACCTAGCCTTTTGAAATTTAAGTTTTCATATTCCTCAAATGAAGAGACTAACAGTGACTTTATATTTATCTTAGGAATTCCGTGATATAGCAGAATAAATTTTATGGGAGAGTACCTATAGTAGATTCATGAATACTCTTTTTTTTCTTTCCCTTTTTAAAAACTAAACACGCATTCAGGGTATACATTGGTGGAAGTTGTACACGTAGAAGGTTCTGCTGTATTTGTTTTCTCAAAAAATTTTGGAAGAATTCCTGCAATCCTATATAACAGGAAGCCAAATGTGCCATGGGAGAGACTTATCTGCCAGGATATCACATTCATCCTCCTTAGCAGAATAATGATCAAAACTATATTGTCGGGATACTTCTCTGACAACTGACTCTAACTAGGACAAACTGATGCGATTGTCAGAATTTAAATCACAGCATCTCAGTCTGAGAGTCAGGTTCAGTCAGAGATTTCCATGTATATGGGTGCCCTCAAATCTGAAGCCACTATCACAAGTTTGGAGTCATAAATGCAATTAAGGAAATAAAAGTATCTTCATCTGGGCTAAAAATTGCTAACAATATAAGTCTCAGTTGTAATTCTTATTCTTTTTTTTTTTTTTTTTTTTTGAGGCGGAGTCTCGCTCTATCGCCCAGGCTGGAGTGCAGTGGCCAGATCTCGGCTCACTGCAAGCTCCGCCTCCCGGATTTTACGCCATTCTCCTGCCTCAGCCTCCCGAGTAGCTGGGACTACAGGTGCCTGCCACCTCGCCCGGCTCGTTTTTTGTATTTTTTAGTAGAGACGGGGTTTCACTGTGTTAGCCAGGATGGTCTCGATCTCCTGACCTCGTGATCCGCCCATCTCGGCCTCCCAAAGTGCTGGGATTACAGGCTTGAGCCACCGCGCCCGGCCTCTTATTCTTTTAGAACTAATATAGTTTAAAGAATGAATCTGATCAACATTCTAAGGAAGTGTCCCTAGCTCACAGGTAGGGTAGTATCATCTTTTTCTTCCTGGACCAGGACCTATGGATGTTCCGTCAATTGATATGACATTTATAAACTTAAGAAATTATATCTACCAAGCTGTGATTATCAAAAGTTAGCTATACTGGTTAGTGCCCTAGTAATATTCATACAATAATTCGTTATGTTTTACTGGGATACCTTCTTCCTATAATTGACTAGGGCCAGCTTCTGAGCATGTGACCTCTGCAGCCACTTAGGTTCCCAAGATTAGAAGGGCCCCACGTTTCATTTAATACTCTATTATTGCCATCATACATTTTAAATAATTTTTGAAAGAAAGGATCCTGCATATTTATTTTCTACTAATCCTACAAATTAGGCAGTCTTGGTTGGAATGTAAGATATTTCCATATTCTGTTATACAATTGTTATTTGACCAAATTGTCCTCACTTTTTGGAAATATTCTCTGTTGTTTCCGCTTGGATTTGTGCTGTTTGTTAAAGTAATGTCCATCTGAGTTATTTGACTGCTCACGGCTTACCTCACGTTTCCAGCATGAGAAACCATTCTTATTTTCTCTCATGATTTATGTTTATTCAAGTACATTCCTATTACAACATTGACTATAAAATTTTGTTAATTTTCAAATCTATCTTGCTACACTAATACGATTTTTGAATCTTTTCTGTCTACAGCACCTTGTAATGTGCCCAAGATACATGTAAATACTTGAAAGTTTGTGAAAATAATAGATCTTACCAAAGAAGATTATCACATAAGCAACTTCTCATTGCCTAATTTTATCTTAAAGACAAGGCATGTAGTTCTCCAGGTATTGCACAGGTATTATATGCATGTAGTTCTATAGATATTATAATGTCCAAATCCTTTTATCAACCATGTCTTTCTTCAACTCTAAATGTTGTAGATATAGCCCAAAGGCCAGACTCTCTAGTAGCCGTATACATTGATGAACCTCTAATAAGTTGAAAAACTGCACTATAGCTTCCAAATTCACAATATGTCATCCAAATTGTGACAATTTTGAGAATGAAAGCTATGCTATTAATAATTATGCCAGGACAATCAACGTCAAATGGCCATATCCTCAGACAACAAGGATATATCATTACCCTAACTGTAGGGTGTGCAGGTCCCCATTAACACCCTTCAGTTTTTGCACTTCTTTCTTTCAATTTAATATTTTATGAATAAAATCACTCATGACTTATTGGTCAAGGTAATTGTCATGCATTTAACATTCTGATTATTTATCACCACCAACCTCATCTAAACAACTCATCTTTGGGCTTTTGACAATTGCATCTATGTAAACAGCTTGAGAAAAACAGGCTTTCCCATCTCTGTTAGACAGTCCAATGGAGATCCTCTTCCTTTACAAAATTTAGAAACTCGATGGTGCACTTGAATTCAGCAACATGGCTAAATGTCAGAACTTATCTAAAATCAGGTTACATCTGAGAGTTTCATGTATTAATGCTACGGACATTTTCTTGTTTATTTATCATCTGTAGCATAATTCCTTACTTAGTTTTCCAGCAGGCAAATTTCATTCCACAACATCAGTTAGAGTCCATGAACCTAGAGTACTCTTGTGACCATGAAACAGTTTCCAGTTACATTTCCAGATAATTAATTTTCTCATAGATTGTGTTATAGTTTTAAATTCTGTGACTATTTCTGCTATATATTTATTTACACATCCCCAGAATAAAAAGCATTCAGTTATTCTGATGTGAGTGTCATCTTTAGTGTAGACACAGACCTAAGGTGCAGAATATACTATTGGTACTGGCTTATGGCATGAGACATACTGTGCATAGTAATTCAGTGCAGCAGAAGTATAAAGGAGTTTGTCTTTGAGACTGACAAACACTTATAATTATCCCAGATGAAAGTGTGCCTCTAAGGAGTCAAAGGCATTCAAGAATGGGATTATGGTCAAATGCAGTGAAATCTAGCAACATGCATTTGTTAGACTCAAATATAAAGCGCTCTTTCTACCTAAGCCAATTAGTACACAAAGCAATTGAGAAAAATAAATGAATTCAGTCTCACAGGAGCATAATATAAACTAAACAACAATCTCTACCCAAAACTACATACGTTGAGCAGATTAAATACCAGATACACAGATTTATTTACCTTTCTTGTTGTGAATATATATTATTTAATTGTTTAACCCTTCAATGGTGGAATCTACAGTATCAGCAAGGGTATTAAGTGCTATCTTCTTCAACAGGTGTAGTAACTTACCCAAAGTCATTTGTTCATTTACTGTTAGAACCAAGGATACTCCATACCCTCTTTAAAATGCTTCACTCAATGTTTAAAAATGTATAAACTAGGTTACATTGTTTTAGAAAATGATGCCCTGTCAGTGTCTTGTCACCTGGTCACTGTTACTACTCCTTTATACATTGGCCTCTTCATTGTGGAGTGAAAACCAGGAGGTACATTTCCCAGAATCCCCTGCCAAATTTGAGTTTGCCAATGGAAAGACCTTAGATGAGCTTTAAACAGGCAAAGGGGGAAGTCCATTGTTCTCCAGAAATGGTTTCAATCAGATATGTTGGCAGCTCTGAAAGCTATACATGAGTAACACAAAGGCTCAGTGAAGATTTGAGAAATTTTGATGAACTCTTGTAGACTGAGACAGATGATGAGACCTTTGTGAATATCCTTGATAATCATAAAGATGTCTGGCTAATCTTCTGACAACTAGCTATCTAAATGTTTTAGTCTGAGGTGGTAAATGATTTTTTACTTAGGTTTAAGATGCAACATCTACCCGAGGCATGATCTTTCTACAGGAGAGGACAGATCTCAGAACTACAGGTGCAAGCCTCTGCTAAGAACTGGTACACCTTCACTTCTGTCTACCTTTCACTGGCAAAGTCTGTCACATGGCCTTGCATCAAGGAGCAGGAAATACACTCTTTTCAGGCACGTGAAGGAAGCAGGGGATTGAAAATTTGCTAATGATTCATGAAGTTTACCACACATGCTAACATGATAATATTTAACCACAATATTAATGCAGGTAAACAAATGGTATTTGAACACCTTTGATTCGACCATAAATTATCCACCTGAGACTATAAATGAATCAATTCTGGAATAGAATTCTAATGCCATCTATATCTGTATGTTTGTTATAAACTGCTTGTCGGTAAAATGGGAAAAATATCACCAGGTAGTAGGTATAGGAAGATATTTACCACATTGCCTGGTATGATCTGGGCACTTTATAAATTCTCATTTCTGTCTCGCTGTAAGACAAGTAGACCTACTCTCATTTGATTATTACTTTGCCTGAAATCTTTAGAAAATATGCCTATGAACAAAAATTTAGAAAAAGCACCTTACATAATTGTATTTACATCATTATGAGATAGCTATACATTTTCCTTTCAGAAACTCTCTTTTTTTCTTTCTCCTGATAGATTGAGATTGAGTGATAGTTTTATAAACAAGGTGATGTTAAATTATTAAATTCATTTGTAATTGCTTATTTACCTCAACGTATAACACAGGAATATTTTATATTGATAAATATAAAAGACTTATCAGTCACTAATTTACTATGTAACATAGCACTGCATGTATATACACCATTTTAATTAATAAATGTGTTGATGGCAATTAGTTTCTTTTTTAGTATAGTACAATGCTGTCATGAAGAGTCCTCATGAATATAACACATATCTTCCATATACATTTTCATGAACTTTTTTGTCAATTGTTTAATTATTTTCTAGGGATGAATTGCTGAAGAGAAGAATTGTTGCTTCAAATAGTTTACAAATTGTAACTTTGATCAATATTGTTATACTACTTTTCCAAAACTGTTAATGCCAATCTTTTCTCATAAAAGCAGCATGCAAAATTATGTTTCTCAACATGCTCCTGTAACTTCCAATTTATTAAACTGTTTATTTTTACTGGTTAGACAGTGAAATTTCACATCTTTGATATCTAGTGAGGTGAGCTTTTTTCAAATGTTTATATATGACTTGTATTTCTAATTTTGAAATTTTCCCTCTTAAGAGCCAATCTTACTTGATTTGTAAGATAACTTGACGGAATAAAATATCTAAATTTACTTCATTGTATTTATTGCTATTATTATCTTGGCTTGAATTCTGTCTTTCAAATCTTTCCAATCATTTTAACCCTCACTTATTTGATATTAACTAAATGTTAATATCTTTTTAATATCTAATATCGAATCAAAGGTGTTCAAATACCATTTGTTTACCTGCATTAATATTGTGGTTAAATATTATCATGTTAGCATGTGTGGTAAACTTCATGAATCATTAGCAAATTTTCAATCCCCTGCTTCCTTCACGTTCCTGAAAAGAGTGTATTTCCTGCTCCTTGATGCAAGGCCATGTGACAGACTTTGCCAGACTAAGGCCATATTTCAAATGCTAGAATAACACATTGAACCAAATAGCCAAATGTTTTACCCTCATGGAGCCTGCATTTCCAAAAAGGTTAAGATAGGTATTATAAACATTGAACAAAAAGAAAAAATTAATGAAAAAATCAGGAATCCTGCAAAAGGGTAGGATTTCTATGCCATACATGAAAGTCAGGGAAGGCATGTCTACCTTAATTGGGTGACAGAAGCAAATGCTTAGAGGTAGTGAGGGAATAAGTCATTTTGATATCTGGGGGAATAGTGATCCATGAAGGGGAAGAGCAAGTTCCCTTGGCTAGTTCCAGGAAAAGCAAGGTCATCAGTTTACCCAGAGCCATGTCTGTGACAGGGAGAATGGTATGAGGGGAAATCAGAAGACTGGTGTGGAAACAATTAGGTAGGAACTTCTAAGGAACTTAGCTTTTCACACTGAAAAACATGTAAGCCATCAGATAATTTTAAAAGGTAGAAGGACCTGATCTCACATGCTTCACAGGGACACCCTGCTGTATGCAATATATCACAGGACCAGAGTGGAAGCAGGAAACCCAGGGAGGAGGTTACTAGAGTCACCCAGGTGACAGATGATTGTGATGTGAAAGGAGTTGTGGTGGAGATGGCAAAATATGGTCAAATTCTGGAGCATTTACAGCTAAAAATATTGGCTGAATTATTGGATGTATATGTGTAATACAGACAAGTAGAAGATACTTCCAGAGCTTTGGGTCTGAAAGCTAGAGCAAAAAGTGTACTTCACAAATTATTTTAGTTAAATATTCCCATTCAAATCTATCTGTCTGTCTATCTATCTATCTATCCATCCACATAAGTTGACATATTTCACTGTATCTTTATTTGGGTGCTATATACAAATAGTATATTCTTTTTAATGGATGGCAACAACACAGTGATTTATATACAATGCTTTGTAGTAAATGTTGATTTCAATATCTATCTTACTTTTAAGCAAGTATCTGAATAATCTGTAGCTGTAATAGAATTGCATATGAATTTGTAGGAGATGTGTGTCATGAAAGATAATCATTTTTTTAAATAATATTTTGTTTTATGTTTTCCCTATCCAATTTTTATGGCTCATATATGTTTTTTCTTATCTTAATGCATTGATTCATAATAAAACAACAACAAAAGAAGATTTTCATAACCTAATAAAGCAATACAAGAAAAATATATCTAGATGATAATATAAGAAAATAGTAAAAATCCTCATACTGTATTATAAATCATTATAAGCAAGAAAAAAGATAAACGCCTATCAATTACTATGTGCTTATATCATGCAATGGACCATGCAGTATACAAAAAATAAAGAGACCATCTTTGATATTACAAAACTTAAAATTAGTTGAGATTGGCTGGGTGCGATGGCTCAGACCTGTAATCCCAGCACTTTGGGAGGCCAAAGCAGGCTGATGGCTTGAGCCCAGGATTTTGAAACCAGCCTAGGCAACACGGTAAAACTCTGTCTCTACAAAAAACACAGAAAAATCAGCTGGGGGTGGTGACACACTCCTGTAGTCCCAGCTACTCAGGAAGCTGAGGTGGGAGGATGACTGGAGCCCAGTAGGTGGAGACTGTAGTGAGCTGTGATTGGGCCACTGCACTCCATAGAGATCCTGTCTCTATTAAAAATAAATAAACAAACAAAAAAACAAGTTGAGGTTATATAAAAGGAAATAATAAGAATTGATATATAATATGTTACTAACACTTATCTTTGGTAAATTTATCATATGAGATTTCTGTTTTTATCTCCGTTTCACAAATGAAGAGTCAGATTACGAGTCTGAGAATGACAACCCGAATCAATAGAAGATTATATCGTCTACCATGTGATCTAGTTCTCTGTGGTTCACAGAATGGTTGACATAGGATACCATAGGTGAAGCAGATCATTTAAGCCGGGATTATTCAGGCAAATATCAAAGAGGGAGAGATTATAATATTTTTTCAGAAGAAGCATACGTTCAATGAAACTGTACCATAATATGTAAAAAAAGATTAATATTAATTGTAGCCTTATAGCATCAGTCTCGGTTTCCTCTCCTGTGTCTTCTAATTTTTTAGATGTTAGGCATTTGCGAATCATTAATTCTGAGTCTTGTTTGCTTTAACCATTATATCAGATGAAATGTTTATATTACACTGACATTATAAAAATTAAATTGGTAATATATTTAAAATATTGCAATGTGAAAACAAAAGAGCATGCTGAGGAAGGAAAAATGTATAAAGCAAGGCTTTTAAGAAATAAGTGTAAAAAGTGAATATCACATGTTGGGGCAGCACAGAGACAAGTGGAGAATGAAGTACATGCTCCCCCATTCTCTAATTTGCACGAGGAACATTTACTGCTTATTTTGATAAATGGTTCAGTGTCTGTAACTCAGAACATGCAGAGACTATTGTGATTCAAGATGATGAAAGCTATCATACTTAGATGCCTGGAAATAAAACTACGTGAGGGAAATAGGATACACAGTTCCAAAAGGGGCAGTGATTGTGCCTTGTATTAAGAGATGTGTGGATACTTTCTATATGATCAAGTGAGAAAATGTATTTCAGGCCATTGGAAAACAGAATGGTGAGACCCCACGGAAATGTGAGGGACTTCAAGAAGTTTAGTTTGTCAGAAAGGAAAACCTTCTGGCAATGTGGCAGAATGAGATACAGAAAAGGTTAGCAAGGCCCTGATTTTGAAAGGCAACCCATGCCATATTTGGGAGTATATAGTGAATATGAACTACAAGATGTGATTTCCATTTTTACAAGATATTTTGGGCAGACATGTACAGGATGAATTTTTAACTGTGAGAAAATGACTTAAAATGGGCTGGATAAATGATAGTAAGATCCTAAAATAAAGCAAGAAAATGGAGATGAGCTGGTGTTGAGAGAGATTTCGAAAAATTCAAATATACATTAACTTGGTGGCTCAATGAGCTCTGAGAATGAATAAGTAGAGTTTTAAAAAATATCTTTCAGTTTTCTGTTTTAGGATGCCTGGATAGGTTTTGGATGCTGGACAGACACTTGTAACCAAGTATGAGGACATAAGAGCTAGGAAACTTTGAGGTAGGGATAAATGAACTGAGCTTAGAAGTTAATTTTGTTTGGGTGCAGTGGCTCACGCCTCTAATCCCAGCACTTTGAGAGGCCGAGGCGGGCAGATCAACTGAGGTCAGGAGTTCAAGACTAGCCTGGCCAACATGGTGAAACCTGTCTCTATAAAAATACAAAAATTAGCCAGGCATGATGGCGGGTGCCTGTAATCTTGGCTACTCTGGATGCTGAGGCAGAAGAATTGCTTGAACCCGGGAGGCAGAGGTTGGGGTGAGCCAAGATCATGCCATTGCACTACAACCTGGGCAACAGAGCGAGACTCCGTCTCAGAAAACAAACAAAAAAACAGATGTTATTTTTGAGGTTTCTACTGTTTCTACTGGAAAGGTAGATCTGCTCCTCAAGATACAATAGTATGGAAAATATAAGCTTAAATGATTTAGAAACCAAGTAGAATTCATATTTTATACAATAAGAATGAAGAGGCCAGGAGAATTTTCTTAGGGGCATCACATGTCATGAGAGAAATCTTAGTAGGATGAAATTGACAGTAGGGTCTTAGTGGCCACCATCCCCTCCATTTCAAATAGGCACACACATGATCATTTGTTTCACACTAATTCAACAAAATGTATCTTAATTATATATTAGCATTGGAGATATTACTATAAAACATCCAGAGCAATTATCATCCTTGCTACAACTCATAATTCACTGTGTTCCGTAGCTAAGGATTGTATAACCTAGATTTTTTTTTTTTTTATTATTATACTTTAAGTTCTAGGGTACATGTGCATAACGTTTATATCATGTATAACTCCCCAATGCAATCCCTCCCTCCTCCCCCCTCCCCCTGATAGGCCCCAGTGTGTGATGTTCCCCTTCCCGAGTCCAAGTGATCTCATTGTTCAGTTCCCACCTATGAGTGAGAACATGCGGTGTTTGGTTTTCTCTTCTTGTGATAGTTTGCTAAGAATTATGGTTTCCAGCTGCATCCATGTCCCTACAAAGGACGCAAACTCATCCTTTTTGATGGCTGCATAGTATTCCATGGTGTATATGTGCCACATTTTCTTAATCCAGTCTGTCACTGATGGACATTTGGGTTGATTCCAAGTCTTTGCTATTGTGAATAGTGCCGCAATAAACATACGTGTGCATGTGTCTTTGTAGTAGAGTAATTTATAATCCTTTGGGTATATACCCAGTAGTGGGATGGCTGGGTCATATGGTACATCTAGTTCTAGATCCTTGAGGAATTGCCATACTGTTTTCCATAATGGTTGAACTAGTTTACAATCCCACCAACAGTGTAAAAGTGTTCCTATTTCTCCACATCCTCTCCAACTTCTATTGTTTCCTGACTTCTTAATGATTGCCATTCTAATTGGTGTGAGATGGTATCTCATTGTGGTTTTGATTTGCATTTCTCTGATGGCGAGTGATGACGAGCATTTTTTCATGTGTCTGTTGGCTGTATGGATGTCTTCTTTTGAGAAATGTCTGTTCATATCCTTTCCCCACTTTTTGATGGGGTTGTTTGTTTTTTTCTTGTATATTTGTTTGAGTTCTTTGTAGATTCTGGATATTAGCCCTTTGTCAGATGAGTAGGTTGCAAAAATTTTCTCCCATTCTGTAGGTTGCCTGTTCACTCTGATGGTAGTTTCTTTTGCTGTGCAAAAGCTCTTTAGTTTAATTAGATCCCATTTGTCAATTTTGGCTTTTGCTGCCGTTGCTTTTGGTGTTTTAGACATGAAGTCCTTGCCCATGCCTATGTCCTGAATGGTACTACCTAGATTTTCTTCTAGGGTTTTTATGGTATTAGGTCTAACATTTAAGTCTCTAATCCATCTTGAATTAATTTTCGTATAAGGAGTAAGGAAAGGATCCAGTTTCAGCTTTCTACTTATGGCTAGCCAATTTTCCCAGCACCATTTATTAAATAGGGAATCCTTTCCCCATTTCTTGTTTTTGTCAGGTTTGTCAAAGATCAGATGGCTGTAGATGTGTGGTATTATTTCTGAGGACTCTGTTCTGTTCCATTGGTCTATATCTCTGTTGTGGTATCAGTACCATGCTGTTTTGGTTACTGTAGCCTTGTAGTATAGTTTGAAGTCAGGTAGCGTGACGCCTCCAGCTTTGTCCTTTTGACCTAGGATTGTCTTGGCAATGCGGGCTCTTTTTTGGTTCCATATGAACTTTAAAGCCGTTTTTCCCAATTCTGTGAAGAAAGTCATTGGTAGCTTGATGGGGATGGCATTGAATCTATAAATGACCTTGGGCAGTATGGCCATTTTCACGATATTGATTCTTCCTATCCATGAGCATGGTATGTTCTTCCATTTGTTTGTGTCCTCTTTGATTTCACTGAGCAGTGGTTTGTAGTTCTCCTTGAAGAGGTCCTTTACATCCCTTGTAAGCTGGATTCCTAGGTATTTTATGCTCTTTGAAGCAATTATGAATGGAAGTTGATTCCTGATTTGGCTCTCTGCTTGTCTGTTACTGGTGTATAAGAATGCTTGTGATTTTTGCACATTAATTTTGTATCCTGAGACTTTGCTGAAGTTGCTTATCAGCTTAAGGAGATTTTGGGCTGAGACCATGGGGTTTTCTAAATATACAATCATGTCATCTGCAAACAGGGACAATTTGACTTCCAGCATATAAACAGAACCAAAGACAAGAACCACATGATTATCTCAATAGATGCAGAAAAGGCTTTTGACAAAATTCAACAGCCCTTTATGCTAAAAACGCTCAATAAATTCGGTATTGATGGAACGTACCTCAAAATAATAAGAGCTATTTACAACAAACCCACAGCTAATATCATACTGAATGGGCAAAAACTGGAAAAATTCCCTTTGAAAACTGGCACAAGACAGGGATGCCCTCTCTCACAACTCCTATTCAACATAGTGTTGGAAGTTCTGGCTAGGGCAATCAGGCAAGAGAAAGAAATCAAAGGGTATCCAGTTAGAAAAAGAAGAAGTCAAATTGTCCCTGTTTGCAGATAACCTAGATTTTTATAGCCCCACAGATGGAGTTTATTTTGACGTGATGGTCTAGCTCTTCATATACATAGTTTAATGTTTTTATGAAATTCAAATAGCAGTTATTTTAATAACTCCAAAATTATGCACAAATCACACAGCTAATATGATGAGATGAAGATTCAAAATTAAGTTTTGAGAATAACAAAAACCTAAAGGCAAATTACTTTAATTAATTACTTTAATACTGTCTATTATGATTTTTCAAGGAGAAACTGATGGTAGTTGGGATGATTCTTAATTAACGTGGTTTAATTTTTTTTAATTAGTGCATTTGAAATTTTGAAAGACTGAGCAAAAATAGAAACTATAGAGAGGCAGATGATACAAATGGAAGGAAATAAAGTAATGCTACTGTGAGTACAGACCTTGACCAAAAAAAAAAAAAAAAAAATGACAATAAAATCCATAACTTGATAATCTGCAAATGCATGCTTCTAATGATCGCTATCCCACAAGCATTAGGTGGGAAGACATGCTTAAATTTATTACTTATTGTTTAGTAGTGCCTGCTATGCAGTAGTTCTGAGAAAACTCTCATTGTCTCCAATTTACCCTTGACTTTCAGAGGATTTAACTAATTTTTCTCAGTCCACCTACAGTGTAGTAGAAGAGCTGGAATTTCAGACTTTTATCTCTGTGGTTCCAAAGGCTTTCCTCCTATTCTTCATCTAATGAAGACAGACTACATGTAAGGCACAAACCAGAATAAGTAAAATAAAATGTGTCAAGAAAGGAAAGAGAATGAAGTGAAGAAGATGGTGGAGAAAGAAGAAAGTTGAATGCCACATTTTTCTTTCTTCAATTACAAAATAAACATCAATGACAGTAGGAAGTCACAACCTTTGACGAAAAATACATGTATTCAGGCATATTTATAAATATATAATATGCCTTACAGACACATAAACCCACACACATCACACGGAGTTCCTTTTTCTGTTTTATTTGTTTACCAGAGATTTGTCTCAAGAGTGATTCTGGAAATTGGCTGTGTCTAAAATGTTTCTATCTTCTTTAGTAAATGTTTCAAATTAATTCTGAAAGATTAAAAAAGATAGAATAAATTAGTCTCTGAGATAATTGTAATTTAAAAATAAGTCCTTCTGTTTGTGTGGATATAATTATTGGCCAGAAATGTATTTCTTCACATTTTTATATCTCAAAATTTCAGTGGATTTGCTAATAGCATTGTGACTAGGGCCTTCCTCAGCCCATCCTCTTCCACTGCTATTCTCCTCATCTTCAGGAGCCATATACGACCTTGGCAAGAATTTGCAATTCAATCTTATGGAGGTGGTGGCATTCTATAGTATGTAACTGGAGATAGTAAGAAATAGTCCTCTGGAATATCCATACTGGGAAAGGGCACCATATGGGCTATAGGTAAAACTTTGCAATATATATGTATATATTTTACATATATATGTATGTGTGTGTGTGTGTGTGTGTGTGTGTGTGTGTGTGTATATATATATATCTTTCATGGATAGAAAGGAGGCAAAGGATATCTTCTTCTTCTTTGTGCTGTTCTTAACATCTTAATCAAAAAGCCCTAAATTGAATTTGTTCTCACAACTTGGCCTTTTTTCAGGGAAAATAACTGACCAATTCTCAGTGACCTCGGCAGCCCGCAGCTTAAATCAAAATTAGCCTAATTTGTTTTCTATTGCAAATCAGTCTGAGTCTGAGTTTGAGGAACATCAGCCAGATTTTCTTTGATGCTGCCACCCACTGGATGCCTTCATCACTAAGGGACCAAAACTAAAGAGTCACAGGGACCAGAGAAGTTAGTCCAAAAAATAAATATTTATGATTTCTGTTATTCCCTGGTCCATAATCTCATAGAAGAACACAGATTTACACATATCCAGGTTTAAACATTACACCTAAATTTTCAGTTGGTCATTAGTAACTGATAACTATCTCTATGAGTACTCACTTTCTTAATTGTCTCATTTCACCTTCACAATTATATTAATCCAGTGAATAGGATGATATGAAAATGAGTGAACATATCCTCATCACACAAAACAGAGGAAATATATTAAATTGGGCAAATTCGCAGCCAAGACAGTATGTCTGAGAAAACACACAGCTTATCATGTTGATCAGCCCAGACTCTGGTTTCTTAGGGGTTATCATCCTCTCCCTCTCAAATAGGCACACACATACTAATTCCTCATTCAGAACTCATGATCACGTGTTTCACACTAATTCAACAAAATTGTATCCTAATTATATATTAGCATCGGAGATATTACTATAAAACATCAAGAGCAATTGTCATCACTTGCCACAACTCATAATTCACTGTGTTCCATAGCTAAGGATTGTATAACCCAGAGTTTTATAGACTGACAGACAGAGTTTATTTTGACATGGTAGTCTAGCTCTTCTTACACATGGTTTAATGTTTTTATGAAATTCAAATTGTAGTTATTTTAATGACTTCAAAATTATGCACAAATCGTACAGCTAATATGATGGGACCAAGATTCACAATTAAGTCTGGAGAATAACAAAAAACCTAATGGCAAATTACTTTAATAATGAGAAATTCATAGGGGAAAGAAGAATAAATAAACTAGCATTTATTGATTTACTACTGCATGCTTAGCACTGGGTTGAATGTTTTATATCCCTGCGACTTTTTGTTTTAATTGCCAAGTTCATTTCTGTCTTGGAAACTTAGCAATTGATTGTGATCATATTGCTGGACCACTTCTCAGATCTTTAGATCTCTAATCCCACTCACTCCATGCGTACCCAATATAAATAGGTGTTATGCTCTCTATTCCAGTTTTTCCCACCCTAGCATGTCTTTAAACTTTATTTTCAATGTTTTATGATTTTTAATTATATTTTTATCTGTTTGCCTGCTATACGTGATCTGTCCCTACTGGCCTGTAAATTCCGAAAGGTCTGGTACCCTCTACATCAGAGTCAAGACAAGCTTTGCTCAAATATGTCCTGAATGAATACTTCTGGACTATCAAACACAACAATTATAACAATCTCATAGATAAACATTATAGTTCACAGATGAGGAAACTGAGTGGTATAGAGTAAATAACTTATTTAATTCTACCCATTATTTGTAAATAGTATAAAATCACTGTTAATATGGGACTGCCTGGACTGAAATTCATTGCTTCCCAATAGGATAAGGTCCATGTATATTATAGTACCCTTCAGCTCAGACCATAAAGGAGCCCTAAACTTTGTTAAATAATTAGAGAAAGAATGAGGAGACTCAAGGAGGTGAGGAGAAAACATTTTAAATACCTTGAATCCTGTGGGGTAGGGTGGAATCTGTAGCAAGATGACAAGCTCCAGAGTTTGTCATAACTTTAAGCAAAAGCAGAAACTTCTCTGAGTCCAGTTGACTATCCAGTGGACCTAAGGTTATCTGGTAGCATTAGTTTTCCTTTTTTCTCTACAAAATTGAATTATTGCAAATGTCAGGAGATTTCTGTTTTAACCAAGGCAAGGTGCAAGCCATTCATTGTTAATCAAATGGACACAGAAGTCAGTACAATTGGGAGAAAATTATGTTTTATGTCATGGAGAATTAGTATCTGATAGTGATGTTCAAATGTCATCCTCTATTTGTGTGGCAGATGAAGAAATATATTCTTTTTCAAATTTGGAGCCCTTGCTATCTTTTAGTCTCCAGAAAAGGGATGCACAAATTATGCTTAACAAATTTAAACCTTCCCAGTGAAGATCTACTCCACATTAAACCTACTCTCAGATATGAATACATCTGAATAAAATAAAATAGAAAACACAAACAGAAACACAAAAGCATCTGGTATGAGTACACTTCAAAATAAATAGAGTTTTATCACCTAATGATTTCACATATAGAAATAAATGTTTTGAAGTAATTAAAATTTAAAGAAGGAAAATTCCAATAGAATAAATAAGAATAATTCTAAGGATAATCAATGCATTAACCAGGTTTAATTCATTTGTGTACCAACTACATCCAGCTGAATGCTCAGCCTCTGTACCCAAATATTCTATGCTAATCTCTCCTCTCTGTCAGACATCAGATTTTGAATGACATGTTGGTCAGCTTGCATAATTTCCAAGTAGCTTTCAGTGACTAAAACCTGCCCCATTAAAAGTCTACATTCATGGAAAACCCAGAGTTCACCCTCCTACTCCTCATAGTCACCGTGCAGAAAAGAGCAACTTAATTGGGTAGCTTTTGTGTTCCTCCTGTAGCCTAAGTGGGAGCATGGTTAGCTTCCTCTCACATCCCTTTTGCATGCAATACTTATATAGCTGTCTTGTATTTGGCAGGAGGAAGAGGATATCTATTTCACTGTCTCATGAGTCCTCTTTCTGTTTCTTGATGCTTGTTCTCTGAGTACTACAGATTGACCACTGATGACTTCTATGTGACTGATTTCTAAATGCAGACTCTCTTGTGGGAAGTATGTGCAAAACATGTGGATTCTCTTTGGCAGTTCTCCCATGTACCTAGTTCTCTGAAGTAGAAAACTTGCTGCAGCAAGACTTCTTAAGTATGGTACTAGTAGAGGCTTTAGGACAGCTACTTACTATACAATTGATGTGCTAGAAAGCATTCAGTGTAGATCTACCAAATGGAAAGAAGGCAGGCTGATTGACTATCATAGCTTTGCCATTGTCTTCACACAATCACAGTAGACGCAAAGCTGAACAATACAGCTGTGGCTTCAGTTGGTCTTGTTCAACAGGAGGATGAGATACCAATCTTCTTTACATGGCAGGTACTTCCATGTTCTACGAATGAGTTTCTCAGGACAATTTTCACTAGGATTTTTAGGAAAAAAAAAAAAAAAAAAAAAAAAGATTTTCTTCCTGCCTGGGAATATTCTTTGGTGTGAACATGTTTTGTTTTCATCTACAAAATCAGTAACACTACATATTTAATGAATCCTACAATACTAATTGTATTAGTACACAGATGACATATGTGTAAGAGAAAGTACAGCATATCAGTGGACAATTATTAATAAATAATTACCAAAAAATTAGGCAGGTAAAAATTTAGAGGGAGAGGAAATTATGGATTGAAAAACAGAGAAATTTTAGAGTGGGCAATATATTGATTCTGCCATGAAAAAGTAAACTTATCTCAAGAAAGTCAGTTCATTAAAAGCAGAGACAAATTTTTCTGTAAATGGCCAAATAATAAATATTTTAGACTTTGTGCACCACGATTGGTTTCTGTCACGTAGTATTTTTTTTTTCTACAGCCTTCACAAATGTAAAGAAAGATAATTCTTAGCTTAGAAGCCCTACAAAAATAGGCCACAGATAGGATTTGGCATGTGGGCCAGTCATAGTTTGCAACTCTTGCCTTGCGAGAGAATATATTTAAAGCTATCAGTAGATGTATCATGTTTAGAATAAGAGAAAAATGTTTCATTTGTTTTTTATAAAACTGATGTTACATTCAAGTACGTTGGCGTTATTGACACTCTAGCGGCAAATTTATTCTTCAGTGAGACAGAGGGCACATTGTTTAGAGCATACCCTTCCACATTGTCTGATTCTGATTCTAGCGGGAGCTTTGATCAACGTTGTGAGCTGTAGACATGTAAATGAATTCTGTCAGGTAGAAGAACAACCTTATTGACACTCCCACTCACCTGAAAACAAAACAGAAGCAAAAACAATATAGTTTTTTTCTTCATCTACACATTTATTTTTAATATTTCTGCTCAATAAATGTGTCCTTTTATGGCTTCTCTTAGCCTTCTGTAACATAACATTCTCATTTAATTCATTGAAGTCTATGAAGAATAAATTTACTACCTGTAGTTTTGAGTACCTACTATGAATAAAATATATTTTCAATAAAAAATCTTAATATGTCAATTGCTATCACGCCTAGCTTCTAAGCCTGGGGTTTATCTGAAAGAAAATTCCGAAGTTAAAAAGAACAAGTAGGAAAACAAAATTCTGGCATAATGCCCAAGCTACACCTTAACTTATTTATTTTACTGACTTATTTTTTAATACTCTGCTTAGTGAAAGAAATGTCAGGTGGGCAGCAGTAGGGAAAGTGAATTACTTTGGACTGAAATGGATTTCCTGCCTCTTCCCAAATACTACCTTCTACATTATCAGAAACAGTTAAATGTCCTTTGGTGTTTCATATCTATAGAACACTCTGGAGTTAAACAAACTCAATAATCAGGATATTTGAGAATTTTTTGTGTGTTTATGGGTCTAGGCCAAGAGGCAGAGTGCCTTGGGAGAAGAATAGAGAAGGAAGTATAATAGGGCTTGTAAGTGACAGATTCCAGGGCTCACCCTGACTCTATATTGTGAGATTTGTTTGGAACCTAAGAGTTTTGGGGTTTGTGAGAAAGAAAGGTTTTGGGGTTTGTGCTTGTAATCCATATAGAATTAGTGCCTGGGAAAGCAGCTACACTGCCACTTTGCAATTTGGTAACCCTTAGCCTTGAAAGTCCTGAGAGGAGATCCTGCCCAGTAGCTATTCTTACCACTGCTTGAATCAGAGCTCACACATTTCTGTTACAGAGGCAACATAGTGTAGCAGTTAATATCACAAAGTCTAGAATCAGACATATTGGGTTTATACTTCAGTTCTAAGAAAGTGTATAGACAGACAATGACAACTCTGTATATAAAAATAGAACTCTGACCCATAATCGGCAGTCACCAGACTAGAAAGGCAAGTTATCACCTCTGCAGCAAATTGTAAGGGAGGTAAAGCCATAACATCTGTAGCAATAAGCCCCCAAAAGCCAGGACTTAATTAATAACTGACAGCATCCCTAATTTTTACTCCTGTTTCTGATGTGGGACCAACCAGAGACAGGCAAATCTGCTTCCCAAACCAGTCCCTAAGGATCTAGTTAGCCCACCTCCAGCTTTCCCAGGCCAACAGCCTCCAATCAGGCTTCCCTTTTCCCTTTTCTCTACTGTAAGGCTTTATCACATTTTTGTCTGCCTTTGAGTCTACCAACTGAAAGTGATAGTGACTAACTCCCTCATATTAGCAAGCTCTGTATACCCTTGTTTTCTTGCAGGTGATCTTCCTTTATTTCTATATCTCCTCCACTTGCTATCTATGCTACTCTGTGCATATCATTAGTGAAAGACAAATAGCCTTACCTCATTGAAGCTTCTACCTAAAATTAACTTGTTCAAAACAGAAGTTTGATTTCTATTACCTTCATTGCTGTATTACCACGTTTATACACAAGTCTTAGCCACCTCAGACACCTATTTTCTTCTACAGTCATCTGTATTTCAGGAACTGACACAAGAGTTTCCTAGATTATTTTAAAGCTCAGAGTTAAACTGTGCTTAATTTTCTTTAAAATACTTAAGCTAGACAAAGCAATACATTTCTGTGTTATGAGTTTTATTGTCTTCATTCTTCTGTGGTGAGTTAGTATTTGGAAGTGCTCTAAGTACATACACTTAATATACAATGTAGGTGGTTGGTTAGCATTTGAATGACTATCCATAGACAACCAGTAAATTTTCCATTAGCAATAAAGACTGCTATTTAGTCGGGGAAATTAAAAATAATACCTTATTAAGAAAAAGGAATGTTGTTAAAAAATTCTGGATTGGCTAGGAATACTGTGCAGATATCCCTGCTCTTGGCAGAACCAGCTATAAGAATAGGTTTTGTCAGCAGCCATTATCCAGGATATTCTTGGCTTGGAGTTTGTTTTGTTTTTTTGGCCCCATGTGTAAAATGGTATGATTTAATTAATGTAATGTTACATAACTTCATTTATTAAAAGAAAAGTTGAATAGCTGTTCAGTTTATTCAAAGTTTTAAAATATATTCATTATATTGAATACTATGTGTTTAAAAATCTGACATTTTTATAAATATGCACAATTTCTTTATATACCTTAAACAGTAACTTTTTTACATATGTCGGTAGTATTTCCTTGTTATATAATTTTCTGGTTTGTCTTATTTCAGCTATTCTTAGTAATAAGTACTTTTGGTGTTTTGTTTATTTTTTAAATCTTTCCATTGCTTCCGTGGTTAAAGCCTGAGGCATATAAGGACAAATACAAATTGAAAATAAGAGTCTTACTTTTCTCTAATGAAAATAAAAGACGAGATTGCTCTCTATTTCTTTTTCTTAGAGCATTTATTTTTAAAAAATGTAATTTTAAGTACTATCTCCTCTCTTAGAATGTATATAATTTCTTTTGAAGACTATATACAACTTTTGTCAGCTCTGTGACCTA
Organism: Trachypithecus francoisi; assembly: GCF_009764315.1. Taxonomy (NCBI): domain Eukaryota; kingdom Metazoa; phylum Chordata; class Mammalia; order Primates; family Cercopithecidae; genus Trachypithecus; species Trachypithecus francoisi. The sequence goes on from NW_022681462.1 coordinate 33,882,854, forward strand.
GGAATGTGTTTCTCAAGGATCTGGGAGCCGTTTCCTTGGAATGTAAACAGTAAGAGAAAGCAATTTTTGCCAATTGTGAATAATATCTATTTTTTATTGTGGTTTTGTAATAATCACTAATTACTAATTACTAATATATAACAATGTTATTGATTTCTGGATGCTAATCTAGTATCTATCGATATTGGTAAGCTACTTAATCACCTTTCCTACCAATATTGTTACAGTGTCGCTTTCTTAATAGTAATATTATTTAAAATATTAGTGTATTCTTAGGGTGACTGCAAAAGAAACTAATGTCTATATAAAATTATATTTTGTTAAAATACTTTTAAGGACAATATGAAATGACACAGAAAGTTGGGGAACATGTTCTTTCAGAACCATATGGAACTTTTAATGACCCATCCCTCTTAGTCATTATTTGTTTCTTGTTAGGCTTGCTAACTTTTGATGTATTTGAAATTATTTTTCCCATTGTCTTCATATGTGAACATGAACTGCACAGGGGATAGAATTTTTGTATACCCTGTATCCTCAAAACCCTGTAGCATTGAGATCAAGTACTCTGACAGCAGATCCTATATTTAATATATAGTGTCAACCCCAGGATTTTACTACTGCTGTCCCTGGCTCTTAGCAAACTCTGAGTAAATATTTGTTCAGTCTTCAGTGAAAGACTTGGTATTTCTGCTAGTCCCAAGATTAAAATTTACCAGGGTATATAGAAGCTATAAGAGAGAGAGTTGGCAGGTACTAAGAATAGACATCTTCTAACAACATGGTTCAAGAAAGACTTGATAGCTTTGAAATATAGTGAAAATATTGCTACTGGAGTTTTCAAAAAAATAAAGCACATCAAAATGCAAACAAATACAAAAATGCTGGACAAATGTTGACCTGGGTTGGCTGTGATATTATAAATAAAATTTAAGCAAAGCTAGGTACTCTGTTTACATATGCTTCAAGATTCTGTCCAAACCTATGATTTGATGCTTATCATCACTGAATATGTATCATTCTACTATTGCTAAAGGATTTATTTTATTTCAAAAGCAAATTTTATTCACATATATTCAGCCTTTATAGTTTGTTTCCTTTGACATATGGCAGCCTACATACAGCAGCAAGTTTTTATGTTTGATACTGAATTTTTATGAGGATTATAATCTGCCTTTTAAGGTAGTGCATAAACGTTGGGCTTCACCCCAATTTGAAGCTTAATCATATTTGGAACAATGATCTGGATGTTAATGAGAATAACATATTCCAAAATGTGTACATGGAAGTTAATAAAATGTATATGGGTATTCACATTCTATCAGACTACTAAGCAACTTATTTAGTCATAACTATATATGTAGCATAAAATATATTTAATAATTTAAGATCAATCTGACTAATAGCCATGTGTTCTTCTGCTTAGTGTACTTCATTCAGGGTTTCAGAGAGGACTGGGGTTTCTAAAGACAAAATAAAATCAACCAACCAACCAACCAACCAGACAAATAAAATCACCTACTCATTGATTTATAAAATTTAAGTCAAATTCAAGCCTTCTTACCACGAGCAGTATGACTTGTGGCAATGTATTTAACCTCTGTGAACCTACTTTCCTTCCATAGATGGTAATGATAATAACATTTACCAAATAGCATGTTAGTAGACTGTAAGAATTATATGTAGAAAACAAATTCATGTATTTAAAAGTTTTATGAAGATGTCATTAAGATGGCAAGTAAGCGTCTTCAATTTATATGTAATTGAATCTATTTCTTATTATAGAATCTAAGACATCAATTATTTATTAACTGCATTTATTGGATTGCTTTGATCCACTTCATAAAAGATACAGTGCTAAAGCAATCTCTAAGCTCCTAAACAGCCAAGATTGTGTTTTCCTAAGAAACCACAGTTCCCTAAACGTCATTGAACCCATGGTTCATGTGGATAGAACTTTGCATTTGAAATTGTATTTATTCTATTTATTATCTTTGCCCAGTAAAGACCACATTCTGCTTGAAATTATTATTTTAATCAATATTGTAGATGTTTTCCTCAAATTAAATCCATTTTTGTGTCAGAATTTGAAGTTTGTACATGAAATCATTTTTTTTCTATAATTGTAAGAACTGCTTGAGTATTCTCTCTCCCCAGATGATAGCATAGAAAGCATCTTTGTGTTTGGGAGTTTGTCATGGAAATATTATTGGTAACATGAATGACTAATAATCATATTCACACATTGTGTCCCATGTGTTCAACCTTTATCAACTATTGAAAAATAACCATTTTTTTGCTCTTGCTTTATTTGATAAAAGAAATCAAGTTTAGTTTAGAAAAAATTCTAACTATAAACAAAGATAATATAAATTTCTATAAATAATCATACCCATCATAAATGAATTCTATTCATTTTTAGAAGATATTTTCTTTTTTCAAGTTTCAGATATACAGAGAAATTCAAAAGATAGTAGAGATAATCCACATATACCCCATCAACCAGTTTCTACTACACCTTACACTAATATGGTAAACTTGCCACAATTAATAAAATAATAATGATATATTATTATTAACTAAAACTCACAGTTTTTACTTATAATTTTTATTTTTATTTTGAGACAGGGTCTCACTTTGTCACCCAGGCTGAAGCACAGTGGCACCATCACAGCTCACCTCAGCCTCGACCCCTCCTGGGCTCAGGCAATCCTCCAATCTCAGCCTCCTGAGTAGCTAGGACTACACACTCCCACCACCATGCCCGGCTAATTTTTTGTATTTTTTTGTAGAGGCAGAGTTTTGCCATGTTGCCCAGGCTGGTCTCAAATGCCTGGGCTCAAGCAGTTTGCCTGCCTTGGTCTCTCGAAGTGCTAGGATTACAGATGTAAGCCACCGTGCCAGGCCTCCAGAGTTTATTTAGATTTCTTTAGATTTTTTGCCACTGCTTATGTGCAGTTCCTTTTGTATTCAGTGTTACTGACTCTACTCATATCCAAAGCTACATAGTTAACCATTTCCCTCCACCTGCCAAGCCTCTTCACCAAAGTTTTTCCATACATTTGTAATACAGTTTGATTTATTTCTGATCATCTTCATTCCTTCCTAAGATTCTCCCATCTACCAAATGATTTGTTTTAATTTGCAAACAATGTGTCATTCTTCGTGCTGTAAAATTTTGTGACATTTGACAAATGTATAATTTTATGCATCCAACATTACAATACCATATGTATTGTTTTCACCACACAAAATCCTGTGTTTCACCTATTTAACTCCCTCCTTCTACCTGTACCTATGAAGATCACTGGTATTTTTAGTGTCTAGAGATTTTCCTTTCCAGAAAGTCATACAATTGGAATTGCATGTAGCCGTATCAGACTGTATTCTTTCACTCAGCCACATGCATTTAAGTTTTATAAATGCGTTTTCATGGTGTGATAGCTCATTTCTTTTTAGTGCTGAATGAATTTTATTGTATAGATGCACCACAGCTAATCTGTTCATCATTGAAGGACATCTTGGTTGCTTCTAGTTTTGAGCAATTACGATTAAAGCTGCTATAAATGCTCATATGCAAGGTTTATGTGAACATAATTGTCAAATCTGTTCGATAAGTACCTAGGATGTGATCATATGATAAAACTATGTTTAGCTTTGTAAAAATTATTAAATTCCCTTCATGGTGGCAGTATGATTTTGTATTCCCACCAGCAATGAGCAATGATTTAGAGTTTTTTTATGCTCTGCTTTGTCTCTCTAGTATTTGGTTTTGCTTTTAAATAATTTTAGCCATTATAATAAATGTGCTGTAGCTTTTTTTTTTTTTTTTTCCAGAGTCTTGCTCTGTTGCCAGGTTGGAGTGCAGTGGCATGATCTCGGCTCACTGCAATCTCCACCTCCCTGGTACAAACGATTCTCCTTCCTCAGCCTCCCAAGTAACTAGGACTACAGGCATGTGCCACCATGCCCAGCTAATTTTTGTATTTTTAGTAGAGACAGGATTTCACCATGTTGGCCAGGAAGGTCTTGATCTCTTGATCTCGTAAGTCTCTCACCTTGGCCTCCCAAAGTGCTGGGATTATAGTTCTGAGCTACCACGCCCAGCCGCATTTTAGTTTCTTAATTTTCAATTCCCTAATGACAAATTATTTGAACTTGTATTTTTACCTACAATAAAGACTTTTTTTTTCAAGAAAATATGGAAACTACATCTCTATCACTATCCCTATCTATAGTACCTATAATGTCTATCAATATTCATATTAGTCAGAAAGTCAATGTTACAATTATAAATATATATACAAATATAAATTTATAACTTCTGAACATTTTTGTATGTTTATAACAAATGCTATAGGTTGAATGTGTCTTTTCTAATTTATATGTTGAAATCCTGGCCTCCAAAATAATGGTTATTGGGAGTTGGGGACTTTGTGATGGCCCCATTCTCATGAATAGAATTAATGTCCTATAAAAGCAGCCCTTGGAGAGACAGAGAGCGACCTCTTGTTCCTTGCATCATGTGAGGACACAGCAAAAAGGTGTACTTTTAAGGAAGTGAGCCCTCACTAGATACTTAATCCACTAGCTCTTTATTTTGAACTTCCCAGGCTCCACCACTGGTAAAAAATATATTTCTGTTGTTTATAAGCCACCCAGTTGGTGATATTTTGTTAAAGTAGCCTGAATGAATGAAGACAATAAATATAAGGAATTTATAATCTAGGCTTTGATTTGGTCCTCCAGTCTCACGCTACTTTCATGAAGTCTAACCGAACTTCAATGGCTTTATTGGGTGATCCTCACTGTTCTTTCTTTATGTTCTTACCAAAGGTCTTTTTCTTTCCTTCTATTAGTGTTTTTCTCTGGCCATTTTTGTTAATTGGAGAGGTCTAATGGACAGCTTTCTTTAGGGTTACTTTTTGTTTGTTTGTTTATTGACTATGTTTTTTTTTTTTTTCATTATCAAAGAAGGAAAAACATTGCTGGCAAGAGAAAAACAAAATGCTAAAATGCAGGAAGTAACACACCATGTTTATAAACTAAAAAGTAGGCAGCCTAGGGAACAAACCATGAGGTTCTTTGTGGGCTTCATGACAGCCATTAATACCAATTTGAGCCTGTAAATTTGGGACTGGAAATGACGATAAAGTTCTGACATAGATTGGCATGGTAGAAAACTTTCCAAAGAGAAGAAGGAATTAAAAGTTATTCATAATTGTTGCAAGCTCCCTTAATCTAGCTCTTAGAGGTTTTGTTTTGTTCACTTATTTTCCCTAAGATAATAAAGCGAACAATTGCTGGAAAAGGGGAAAGAAAGAGTTCCTTTTATAATTACAGAATAACCCTAATAAAATTTTTACAACACAAAGTGGTTAAAAATAAATCTCTCCCTAAAATAAATGTGTCATTACTAATACAACTTTTAAAACTTAAAGTAAAACTATTTCCCTACATTGTGTCTTGTGAAGTATAATCACTAAATAATTTCAGGATGCTTAAGAGATGATCAAATTAAAGAAATAGAATTAAGAAGTTATGTTAAATAAATCTATAATGTATCAGTTAAATGTACAGTAATACTTGAGACTAATTTCTTACATTTGATTTTGATTTTTTACCAAAATCACAAAAAAGCTATATTAACTTAAAGTTAATATCAATGCTATTAACAGAGAAAATAAAGCAATAATTTTGTCATTTTTATAAGATTATGTTCTAAACAGTGAAAATATATTTTTACACTTTCATTCTTTCCATGGTGAGTATATTCATAGCAACTTCAGCATTTTGTCTTTTCAAGCGTTTTATGAATTTTTGGTAGAAACAATTTCTAACGCTGCATTAACAATTCTACTATGGAAAACTGGGTCAAAGGTTAAACACAAATAATCTAATAGAGACCCTAATACCTATTCTCATTGTCATCACAAGCATCTTTTGCTTTCAAAATCCAAACTGCAAAGAATATTAAAGGTAAAAGTCTCATTTGATCTCTATGTATAACTGCATAGAGATGAGTCTTCTCAGACATATAGCATTCTCGAGAACTAATTAATATTAATTCCATTATAAATACCTCTAAATGCAGTTGAGAAGAAAATAACTCATCACTTAGAACTAAGTCCATATCGCCAGGCGCGCAGTGGCTCACGCCTGTAATTCCAGCATTTTGGGAGGTCAAGGCAGACGGATCACCTGAGGTGGAGAGTTCAAGATCAGCCTGACCAACACGGAGAAACCCCCTCTCTACTAAAAATAAAAATTAAAAAAAGTAGCCAGGCGTGGTGGTGGTCGCCTGTAATACCAGCTACTTGGAACGCTGAGGCAGGAGAATTGCTTGACATGGGAGGCAGAGGTTGCGGTGAGCCGAGATCCCGCCTGTGCACTCCAGCCTGGGCAATAAGAATGATCTCCATCTTAAAAAAAAAAAAGAAACGAAATAAGTCCATATCATACTGGGACTTTTTTTTACGAAGTAACTCAAAAATTACTTAATTGTTGGTGAACAATGTTTGTCTTTGTTGTTTACAAATTTATCAGAGATCAGAGATCAGATACTATGAAAACTCAGGATAAAAAGTAGATTTTTGTCTCATAGGAAGATAACCTCCAAAGGGTATGATTTTATTATTATGGAGAAAATGTTCTAATTTCACCTAGCAGCAAGCTTGTTCTGATACTTTTTTAACTTCTGCACTTTCTAATTAGCTGATAAACTCCTGTTTCCCAAATGTTCTTATAATAAGGGTTACAACTTTACTGGTTCACTCATTAATGAGTTGAATAAAATTTTGAACACATGTTCACTATATATTCTTAGCAGTGTCAAATTTTAATATTTAAATGTTATTTTTTGACAAATAAATAAATTGTATTCTGATATATTTTCTTTAAATGTTTAATTAAAACACATTGCATGAATACACGCTTGTAAAAAGTACACAGAAACAGTAAAGTACCAAAGATTCTCTTTCATTCTCAGACTCTCATCTCTTCCTCATTAATAATTATTGTCAATTTGATGTGTTCTATTCCAAATTATTTTTAAATGTGAAAACATATATGCAAACTTTTCCCTAAACACACAAAAACACACCTTGGACTATAGGTTTGAATAATTCTGTGTAGCAAATAATTTAACCTTGCCCAAAGAGAGGTCCGGACTTTGTCCTGGGTCCTGGGTGATACTCTCCAAACCCTTAAAATTTCCTGCTGGACAAGCATACCTTTGTGAACCTGGGGGCTTTGCGCCATGCTGGAGAGTCTGGTATATGTGGAAGGTTTAGATCACTTGGTATCACCTTGACCTTAGAAGGATCTGCAGACAGGGGTCAGCCAGTTTGGAAGTCAATAATGGCCATGTGGCCAAGCCTCAGTAGAATCTCTGGACAGCAAAGCTTAAGTGAGCATCTCTGGCTGACACGTTTTTTCACACATTATTGCTAGAAAAGTTAGCACTGTTCATTACTCCGCTGGATGAAGAACTCTGCCTGAAGAATTTTCTGGATTCTGTCCCACGCATAACCTCTCTTGGCTGTCCTTAATCTGTATCTTTTTGCTATAATAAACCACAACTCACTGTAACAGCTTCCAGTGATATCTGGTTAGAGCTTCTAGTGAATAACTGAAATTGAGGGTAGTCTTAGAGACCCCTGAACTTCAAATCGGCGTCAAAAGTGAGGGTGGTGCTGGGTGCAGTGGTTCACGCTTTTAAGTCCAGCACATTGAGAGGCTGAGATGGGAGGATTACTTGAGACCATAAATTCACAAATGACCTGGGCAACATAGTGAGACCCTGTTCCTAAATAAATAAATAAACAAACAAATAAATACATAAATAAATAATCCAGGTGTGATGGCATACATCTGTAGTCCCACCTACCAGGAAGACTGAGTTGGGAGGATTGTTTGAGCCCAGGAGATTGAGGGTATACCAAGCTATGATCAGGCCATTCTAGTCTGCAAAATAGAGTGAGATTCCATCTTCAAAAAAAAAAAAAAAAAAGTGAAAGTGATCATAAGGACTGTTTCCTAAGTCTGCAATTATGTGCATGTGCACTTTGGGGTATATATCACAATTTCTTAAATTAGGGTGCACATAATTAAGATGCCTCACTAATTTTAACGGGACCACAACTCTCAGTATGGATACTCCCCAATTTATTTATTTAATCATACTCTCATTATTAAATGGCTTTTTTTTTTTTTTTTTTTAAGACAAATTCTCACTCTGTCTCCCAGGCTAGAGTGCAGTGGTGCAATCTCAGCTCATTACAACCTCCACCTTCTGGGTTCAGGTGATTCTCCCGAGTCAGCCTCCCCAGTAGTTGGGACTACAGTCATGTGCCACTATGTCTGGCTAATTTTTTTTTTTTTTGTATTTTTAGTAGAAACAGGGTTTTGCCATGTTGCCCAGGCTGGTCTCTATTCCTGAGCTCAGGCAATTCACCTGCCTCAGCCTCCCAAAGTGCTAGGATTACAGGCATGAGCCACCACACCTAGCCACATCATCCAGTTTTCTACATTCCAAACAACAGTGTAAGAAATGTATAAACAAGTATATTTGTGAATTAATTCAAGTATATTATTTTTTGTGATAAATAACTGGACAGGAATTATTGGAACAAAGAATATTATATTTTGATAATTATAGCCAAATTGCTCTCCATAAAACATCAGTTCACACATCCATCAACATTATATTTGAATACTATTTCTACATAACCAATTAATATATAATATTATTGCTAATTTAAATACTTTCAAATTCAATGAGAGAAGTGATACCTAGTTTTTATGTTTAAAAATTGTTTTCTCAACAATGTAAAAGCTTATAAAGCCATATTTTCAAGAGTCTAGTGGTCTTTTGCATTTCTTCTTCTCTGGATTGCTGAGTTATACTCTGTCTCTAGAGTTCTTATTGTTTGTCTACTAGTAATTTATTTAAAAGAATTTATTCATTTATTATTTTTTCTTTCCCTACACCTTAAAGGAATTTGTTATACAGTATAAATATTTCCCAAACGCTTATTTCAAGTACTTTCTTTCTTTTTTTTTTTTTTTTTTTTTTTTGAGACGGAGTCTCGCTCTGTCACCCAAGCTGGAGTGCACTGGCTAGATCTCAGCTCACTGCAAGCTCCGCCTCCCGGGTTCACTCCATTCTCCTGCCTCAGCCTCCCGAGTAGCTGGGACTACAGGCGCCCGCCACCTCGCCCAGCTAGTTTTTTGTATTTTTTTAGTAGAGACGGGGTTTCACCGTGTTAGCCAGGATGGTCTCGATCTCCTGACCTTGTGATCCACCCGTCTTGGCCTCCCAAAGTGCTGGGATTACAAGCTTGAGCCACCGCGCCCGGCCTCAAGTACTTTCTTCTAGATCATTTCATATTTAAAAATTATGTTGATGTTGAATGTAAAAACATTTTCTGTTTTACTTTTTTTTGCTTAAATCTGTCAATATTTCTACTTTTCAATGTTCTTTTTCTTTAAATGTAATGCCTGATTTTAAAAATCTCATATTGTGAATATAATCACCAAAATTTTGATTTACATCAGATTTTTGTCTTTACTGTATTTTATGTAGAGTATTATTTAGAAAAAATATTTTAATATGAATAGTTACAATTATCCCAGTAGCTTTAAATGTAGTACTTTTTAAAAGAGTGATTACACATTAATTTATATAAAAGATAACATTCCAACTTATGCCTAAATATATTGCTGGATTCTCTTCTGTTATATTGTATTTTGTCTCCTATATTTTCAAAACATGAAAACATTCTTTATTGGACATTTTAATATGACCTCTCTTTTTTTTTACATTAGTGATGACCTGTTGAAAGTTATATATGAAATAGTTTCACAGTTAGCAATAAATTAGAGACTATTACACTTCAATTTTTTGCCATATTATGAATATCTTTTTATGATTGAATATACTCCAAGATTTACCACCTCAACCCCTTTTGGGGCTGCCTCTCTATTCACAAGAAAAGTAAAGATTTGTTCTTATAGACATCAGACTAAACAGGATTCATAAGATAAATTCAAAGCAAAAGAGGACTATAGCTTTGAATATATCTAATGCAGCCCTGAAAGTTTTGCAAGGGAGTATAACATTTAGAATATTTGACTCTCTCTCTCTCTCTCTCTCTCTCTCTCTCTCTCTCTCCCCCCTCTGTCTAACTCTCTTTTTGTCTCTCTCTGTCAGATGACCTATTTTTTCATTTTTATCATATGATACAAACTCTGTTAATAATGAAAAATAGAGTACATGATTTCTTCTTTGCTAACTACCTCTCTTTAAATTACCCTAATTATAAAGTGTCTTGAGGTTTGATTTCTGGTAGGGAAAATATATGTTCACTCCCATCTCATTTATTATTATTAAATTATATTTTATTATTTTTTGAACAATTACTATTTTACATTACATTTATAATACACTGGCATGTTTTCCTAAAATCAACTTTGAGTGTTTAAGTATGATCTTGTTGAACATATAGTTTATTTATAGCAAATAATTTGAAATTTGTAGTTATGATATATGAGAACATGATATAGATATTTATTTGTTTGGATGCCATTATAAAAACTTTGAAAACATTGTATAGTTTTTGAATATAATTCCTACCCATTTCTTGTTGGATGTGTTCAAAAGTTTTTTAAAGTTTTTCTTTTTATTATAAGTAATCCCTTTAGTTTATTATATATTTATGGTCATCCATGCTGTCTAGCATAATCATGTATTTTATCATATGTTACTCTGGTATGAAAGCATTTCATTTTACTTGTCTAATAATTTTATATTTGAATATGTTTTCACATGTATTTCTGGTAGCAAATAAGATGGTTTGCAAGTATTTATTCTATAAATTGTTTATTGCTTCAGGTAGAACCTCTGTAGTATTCTTTTATAGTGCAGATTATAGTGAATATTCTAGTCTTATTTTTAACTTTAATGGAAATATTTTTATAGTTTCAAAATATTAGTTATTAGTGATTTTTCTGTTGGTTTTTGTACTTAATTTGTATTTGTTTTAAAGTAGACAATCTATGTTATAGTTTGTAAAATTATTTTTTATCACTGAGTAGTGAAATCATAGTGCTATTCACTTAATTAAACTAATTATGAGACTATTTCGTTTGATCTATTGATCATTCCATTCCTGGGACAAACTTTACTTAGCAATGATGCATTACATTAATTATAATTAGACTTTATATGCTAAGGTTTTAACTAAATTTGTCAATTTATACTTTAAGATATCATTACATGCAGCTTAGTTTTGTGTTTACCTCAATTATGTTTACTTCATAATTATCAATTATGTTTACTTCAGTTGTGGGCATTAGGGTTATCCTACTCTCAAAGAACGAGTTGACACATAATCTATTCAGTGATCTCGAAATGTTTATCACAGAATATATTTTCTAGTATGTTTGGTAGGATATCATAATACATCTGACTTATTTGCAGGTGGATATATTTTGTTTTGTAGAATTCCCATTGTAATTTATTTCTAAACAGCCCATAAATCATTTACTTTTTCATTAACTTAAGAAATATTGTCAGAAAAAAAGATGTGTCTGTATATGCGTATGAGTGTGTCATCAGCTATCTTGGACCAAAAGCAAAATTATACATATTTTAAGTTGTATAGTTCTAGAAAACCTGGCTCATAAAATTACAGGTTTATAGTCAGGAAATAATAATAAAAATCAAATACATTAAAACTTTTGGTTTATTTTTCCAATAAATTTTATACATTAATACTTGTCATAAGTAAGTGCAGCAATTTTAAAAAATAATTATTATTAATTTTAAACTCCGTAAAGAGTCAATAACTAAAGATTGTCAAAATAGCCACTTGTCGCTCAGAACTGGTGTGTACATAAACACTTGCTACTCCATTTAAGACCTGTATTGACAGATGACATCTATGTGTCTTTTGCTAGTTCATGGAGATGATTTAGTTCAATCTGAAGAGTGTTGTCAGTCTGTGGGTGCTGCTTTTTAACACTAATCCTAACATACATTAAAAAACAGTAAGAGAACTTGCTCATAAAAATATAAAATCTTATATATTCTCCCCATAGTTTTTTTTAAGTATTTGAATTATTTTTCACTGCAAAGCCCTTGATATTACTCTAACCATAATTAAAATGCATGTAAAAGAACATTGTACTTGTTTCTCCTAAACTTATTCATATAGCATTATCCTAAATTAGTAAGGACAGCAAAGTAGTTTACATGATTTATATTATCACATATATTTCTTTGGGTATGTAGTACGTCACAGAATTTCTGTGCATCACTGAACCAACTTTTACCTCTCTGTTTATAACTTTTCTTCTGAAGTTTTTATGTTAAAATCTACCTCTTAAAATATTTTCAGTCAAAGGTACGCTTATTAATATTTTCATTTATTTTTTCGTATTGCAGATTACCTTAGAACAGTAGTTTTATGGTTTTCCTAGTTTTTCAGTGAAAAAAGTAGGGTTTTAGAAGTTATTTTTAAGGCATCTCCTACATCCATAGCTGATTAAGCCAAAGTTTTGTTGATAGAGTAAGAGAACAAAAATAATTCCCTCTTCTTTCAGCTCATCAACTCTCAGCTGTAGCTGTGTTACTACAAATGATAAGGCAAAATGACCACAGTTAATTGCTGCAGGCTAGCGAATCTTAAAACTGATTATATATTGGAATCACAAGGAGAGACTTTTAATTTACTGATATTCAGGACAAACCTCAAACCAATGTAATGAGAATCCCTGGTGGTGGAACGCAGATAATGGCAGTTTTTAATGCTCCTTAGGTGACTCAGTGTAAAACCCCATTGTCTCAGCCCAAAATCTCCTTAAGCTGATAAGCAACTTCGGCAAAGTCTCAGGATACAAAATTAATGTGCAAAAGTCACAAGCATTCTTATACACCAGTAACAGACAAACAGAGAGCCAAATCATGAACGAACTTCCATTCACAATTGCTTCAAAGAGAATAAAATACCTAGGAATCCAACTTACAAGGGATGTAAAGGACCTCTTCAAGGAGAACTACAAACCACTGCTCAGAGAAATAAAAGAGGACACAAACAAATGGAAGAACATACCATGCTCATGGATAGGAAGAATCAATATCGTGAAAATGCCCATACTTCCCAAGGTTATTTATAGATTCAATGGCATCCCCATCAAGCTACCCAATGAGTTTCTTCACAGAATTGGAAAAAACTGCTTTAAAGTTCATATGGAACCAAAAAAGAGCCCGCATTGCCAAGACAATCCTAAGTCAAAAGGACAAAGCTGGAGGCATCACGCTACCTGACTTCAAACTATACTACAAGGCTATAGTAACCAAAACAGCATGGTACTGGTACCAAAACAGAGATATAGACCAATGGAACAGAACAGAGTCCTCAGAAATAATACCACACATCTACAGCCATCTGATCTTTGACAAACCTGACAAAAACAAGAAATGGGGAAAGGATTCCCTATTTAATAAATGGTGCTGGGAAAATTGGCTAGCCATAAGTAGAAAGCTGAAACTGGATCCTTTCCTTACTCCTTATACGAAGATTAATTCAAGATGGATTAGAGACTTAAATGTTAGACCTAATACCATAAAAACCCTAGAAGAAAACCTAGGTAGTACCATTCAGGACATAGGCATGGGCAAGGACTTCATGTCTAAAACACCAAAAGCAACGGCAGCAAAAGCCAAAATTGACAAATGGGATCTAATTAAACTAAAGAGCTTCTGCATAGCAAAAGAAACTACCATCAGAGTGAACAGGCAACCTACAGAATGGGAGAAAATTTTTGCAATCTACTCATCTGACAAGGGCTAATATCCAGAATCTACAAAGAACTCAAACAAATATACAAGAAAAAAACAAACAACCCCATCAAAAAGTGGGCAAAGGATATGAACAGACATTTCTCAAAAGAAGACATTCATACAGCCAACAGACACATGAAAGAATGCTCATCATCACTCGCCATCAGAGAAATGCAAATCAAAACCACAATGAGATACCATCTCACACCAGTTAGAATGGCAATCATTAAAAAGTCAGGAAAGAACAGGTTCTGGACAGGATGTGGAGAAATAGGGACACTTTTACACTATTGGTGGGATTGTAAACTAGTTCAACCATTATGGAAAACAGTATGGCGATTCCTCAAGGATCTAGAACTAGAAGTACCATATGACCAGCCATCCCATTACTGGGTATATACCAAAGGATTATAAATCATGCTGCTATAAAGACACATGCACACGTATGTTTATTGTGGCACTATTCACAATAGCAAAGACTTGGAATCAACCCAAATGTCCATCAGTGACAGACTGGATTAAGAAAATGTGGCACATATACACCATGGAATACTATGCAGCCATAAAAAAGGATGAGTTTGCATCCTTTGTAGGGACATGGATGCAGCTGGAAACCATCATTCTTAGCAAACTATCACAAGAACAGAAAACCAGGCCGGGCGCGGTGGCTCAAGCCTGTAATCCCAGCACTTTGGGAGGCCGAGACAGGCGGATCACGAGGTCAGGAGATCCAGACCATCCTGGATAACACGGTGAAACCCTATCTCTACTAAAAAAAAAAAATACAAAAAAATTAGCCGGGCGAGATGGCGGGCGCCTGTAGTCCCAGCTACTCGGGAGGCTGAGGCGAGAGAATGGCGTAAACCCGGGAGGCGGAGCTTGCAGTGAGCTGAGATCCGGCCACTGCACTCCAGTCTGGGCGACAGAGTGAGACTCCTTCTCAAAAAAAAAAAAAAAAAAAGAACAGAAAACCAAACACCACATGTTCTCACTCATAGGTGGGAACTGAACAATGAGATCACTTGGACTGGGGAAGGGGAACATCACACACTGGGGCCTATCATGGGGAGGGGGGATGGGGGAGGGATTGCATTGGGAGTTATACATGATATAAATGATGAATTGATGGGTGCTGACAAGTTGATGAGTGCAGCACACCAACATGGCACAAGTATATATATGTAACAAACCTGCACGTTATGCACATGTACCCTAGAACTTAAAGTATAATAATAAATAAATAAATAAATAAAAAACAAAGTAGAGAAAGTTCCGGGTGGTAGGAGCAGGAAAGAAATTGTGAATAATTCTGGGCATCTTATTTTCCAAGTCAGAATTGCATAAATAAGTAAAGTGTATGAGTAAATAGCAAATCAAGAAGACCGAGAAGGGCAGAAACAGAATAATTTTACAGTGCAAAAACTGAGAAACATCACTACAGCTATCAACATTAGCATCAGCAGTGAAGTCATAGCCTTGATACGATGATATGAAAATGCCAATTTTGCTCCGTGATGTTTCTCCTCAAAATACATAACCTGAGTCTAACATAAGAAAAACATCAGAAAACTCCCAATAAATGGGCATTTTGCAAAACACCTGACCGGTATTTCTCAAAAGTGTCATAGTCATCAAAAACAAGGAAGTACAGGAAACTCTCACAACCAAAAGCAACCTAAAGAGATGTGAAGACTAAATTCAATATCATATCCTGAATGGTATCCTAGGAGAGGAAAGTAACATTAAGTCAAAATTAAGAAAACCTAAATAAAATATAGACATTAATAGTGCATCATCATTATTTGTTCATTAATTGGGACAAATATATCCTACTAATATAAGATACTACTATGGGAGTCTCTGTCCTCTTTTTTATTTTTCTGTAAATCTAAAACCTTTCTAAAGTTAAAAAACAAAGTTTATCAAAAAGAGAACGAGAATGCCAAAAAGTCATTGTGCCTACTTTATGAAGACATTCTTATGAGCAGCTTTACTTGTAAGCAAAATTTGAAAATATAAAATTGACTATTGTCTGCACATTTTTTTGAGTGACACTGGAAATTCCTGCTAATTAGAAATATTCACTAGGTGCTCTACGTCAAAGACTTTCTCTGGATTTATCATTTTTTGGCATAGCTCATATTTCTAATTAACTTTATGTGAATAATTTCCAAATCTATGTTCCTGTA
Organism: Trachypithecus francoisi; assembly: GCF_009764315.1. Taxonomy (NCBI): domain Eukaryota; kingdom Metazoa; phylum Chordata; class Mammalia; order Primates; family Cercopithecidae; genus Trachypithecus; species Trachypithecus francoisi. Next base: position 33,898,889 of record NW_022681462.1, read on the forward strand.
GCTCTGTCTTCCCACAATAGCTGAAGCCATATTTCCTTCTTATGCAAACTTTTTCATAGTTTCATTTTTCAGATACTTACACAACAGTAATGTGCTAGGAATTTTGTAAATCACTATGCCCCACCTTCTTATCCAAATAAATTGTTTTTTCCACCTTCTCCAACCCAACAACAACAACAACAAAAATCGGAACCTTTCAAAATGTCTCTAATTTTTCTACTTCAAGGTTAAATTAATCTATTAACAATATTCTTCAAATTCCATATTTAGAGAAATAAGAAATCCTATTGATGTTATCATGAAAATTTTTTTATGTACCACAGTTAATTGCTGTGCATTAGTGAATCTTAAAACTGATTATATATTGGAATCGGTTGCGTAAAATTTTTCATTTTTACACAATTATGCCTAACATGCTATGTGTGTTCTACAGTTCCTGACACATTCTTCACTAGCATCAGTGACCTCAGTTTTCTCTATCCTCTGTACAGCTTCAAACTTCATTATCATATCCACCTTACAAACAGCCTGCGAAGACTCCCTCTTTCCAGGCAAAGCAAGGAAGAATTTCTAATCTTGGCATTCAAGATCTTTTATATTCTGACCCCAAGCCATCAACCTTATTTCCTTTGTTTCATAAAACAAGTTTACAGGTTCTCTGCTCTGAAAGTTAGGATCATGCGGTCAGGTGAAGCGGTTGTTCACATTCCTGTTGGTGTGGCTTTTTGTCTTTCTCTTTCACAGCAAATCCACCCACACAATAATGTTGCTTTCCTGACCCTTGTGTTTTCTGCACTCACTAATTTTCATCAAAACTTTAAATACCTTTTAGCACAAATAATATAGCCCAATTATGTTATGTCTTATTCTAAACGTTACTCAATTTTAGATCTAATCTTCTTGAAAACAGATGCTATTTTAAATAATTTCCAGGCCGGGCGCGGTGGCTCAAGCCTGTAATCCCAGCACTTTGGGAGGCCAAGACGGGTGGATCACGAGGTCAGGAGATCGAGACCATCCTGGCTAACACGGTGAAACCCCGTCTCTACTAAAAAATACAAAAAAAAAACTAGCCGGGCGAGGTGGTGGGCGCCTGTAGTCCCAGCTGCTCGGGAGGCTGAGGCAGGAGAATGGCGTAAATCCAGGAGGCGGAGCTTGCAGTGAGCTGAGATCCGGCCACTGCACTCCAGCCTGGGAGACAGAGCGAGACTCCGTCTCAAAAAATAAATAAATAAATAAATAAATAAATAAATAAGTGATTTCTAAAGGCTGCCCCTCCTCCATGGAGTCAAATATGAAAATGTAGGTACCTCAGGGAGACATAAGTAATTGTTAAAATACTAACATGAGTTTATGCTCCAATAGGGAAATTTTCTGTTTTTAGAATAGTTAGATCACAGAGATCACAGAGAGGACAGAAAATTAAATTGGGGAGGAATAGTACAAAGATTGGGAAAATCTAGGGATAGGCCATGGTTGACTGAAGTGAGAAATCCTGACAACTAAGTCACTAACTTGAAAGTGCAAAGCCCTCAGTAAAGGCTCTAGTTGAGGACTTAATGGACACCATGCTAGTGTGATCTCCTGTGGAAACATGAAATGCTTGCCCGGAGAATCTATTCAGACATTAAAGGAGAAAATACATAGAGTCAAACTTTTGTTGAGCTCCTAACTAGATGCATTTCCTTTGTCATCAACTTTTCAGGTTTCCTAACTGTCAAAAAGTGGTGAGGCCAGGCACAGTGGCTCACTCCTGTAATCCCGCACTTTGGAGGCCGAGGTGGGAGGATGGCTTGAGCCTAGGCGTTCAAGACCAGCCTGGGAAACACAGTGAAACCCTGTCCCTACAAAAATACAAAAATTGGCTGGGTGTGGTGGCACACACCTGTTGTCCTAACTACTCGGGAGGCTGAGGCAGGAGGATCACTTGAGCCTGGAAGGCAGAGGTGGCAGTGAGCCGAGATCAGGTTACTGCATTCCAGCCTGGGCAACAGAGCGAGACAGTCTCAAAAAAAAAAAACAACAACAACAAAAAAAGAAAATAAAAACAAATAAATAAAAAGTCATGAGAACAGAGAACACAGGTCTCTCAACTCATCTCTGAAGGATTCAACAGGAACTGATAAGTTCATCTACCCTGTCCTCAGAAGTTATTTCAATGAGATGCCTATATGAAAAGCATATAACCTATTCTTGACTGGGAATTTTGACTTATGAATTGACTCTTGGATTTTTTTTCCTCAGATACAAATAATATATTGATCCCTGAAACCTACTGGAAAATCACATATAAGTATCAATAGAGGGAGTAAATAAAATGCAAAAATCATGGTAAGAGTTTTGGAGAAAATGCCTGCTACCAGATAGCTTTTATTTGTCATAATATTTATAATGCATTTGGTACCCAAAACTAAAAGACTTGACAGTATTTTCCTATTATGAAAATGCTGCTCTAGACTCTGTTAATTTTCCCATAAATCTAACTATATTTAACAAGCCATCAGAAGGACCTAAAGCCCATGGAGGATGAGAATGACACTAAGAAAGGAGGCATAGATCACAATAAATTACCAGCCACAAATTACTCATGCTAGGGCCTTTTAATAAAAAAAGTAGAGTGAGCTATGATGTTATTTTTTTAAGTTAATGAAGAAAGGGATATTTCTATAGATTAATATGGTCTTGTTTTAACATGCTTCTATGTAAAGTCTAGTAAACATTTTGAAATAAGCCCATAAAGCAAGTCTTTTTGTCCTTGAGAAAAAAAAGTATTTGGAAGTATTGCGAAAGTTTTCAAGTCTAATGATGAGTGGGCATGTGGTGAAAGAATCGACCATTTACTAATTCTAGGTAGTGAAAGGCAAATAACACCTGGTAGCTGTGAAGCAGTTGAACAGTATGCTTGAAGGAAATAGAGTAACAGAAAAAGTAGGGAGAGGAACATATAGTTGACCTACTTAAATGTTGGCAAGTTGGTGAGAAGTACTTACACATACAGAAGAATAAGACTTTGAATTAAGGATTGTGAGGCTCGATCTAGTAAACTACTATGAAAGAATAAACAACAAAGCAGATTTGTTGGTCATTGATGTTGAAATCCAAAGCCAAACATCCGCAGTGTTCTCACTGGGGAATCTCTCCTACTGAAATGCATAGTAAGGTTCACAAGTAAAAAATAAAATACAACAGAGATGTATGTATTTATTTCCTTCAATACAATTTTACATCAGTTTTAGCTCATCAGAAGCCACATTAATCATAGTGGTCCAAAGTACATATATTAATATGTTATTCAAGGCATAACATTTTAAAAGAAATTTCAAACAAATAAGTAAATAAGAAAATGAGAAGAAAATCCTCATTATGCTGAATATTTTCTGTTTGCTTTGCTGGATCAACTGGGCGCCCTTCAATTCCCTGCTATGTTATGTGAGAGGATACTGTGTTTGCACTATATCAATAGAGCCTCTTTCTCTTCCTAGTGTGCTTTGCCAATGGGAGGCAGTGGTAGGAGAAGGGAAGTAGAAAGAGAGCAATGTTGAATTATTTATTCCCCTGACTCTTTTCCTGCTAACTCTCTCGAGTCATTTCTTTGTTTTCTTAAACTCTGCACACAAGCTTATAAATAATATTTTTATTAAAGCTGTCTTAATTTACCTAACCTGAATGTGACTTATCTTTCCTATTTGGACCCTGACTGATATGATTATATCCGACAGAATCAGAAAGAAAATTCGGGTCTTATATAAAATGTAATGTTCCCACGCATTTGGTAGGAAAAACTATAGCTATTTAAGTACAGTTATAAAGTAGCTGTAATAAGATTTAAATTTACAATACTCAAAAGTTATTGTAAGACTATATGGTTATAAATTTAGTCACGGAGATATTAAATAATTTAGTGATTAAATTGTTAACTGAGATCAACAGCTGAGAACACAAGACACTGGGAATCCCACTGTCAAATTTTTCCATCTTAGTTGAGAGAAACAATTTTCGTACAGTTTTAACTACCACCCACCTTCCTGGGTGATTACAGAGGGATGTAGGAAGAAAAAGAAACAATCAAATTGAGAAATACATTTCTCATTAAGAAAGGACAGTCCCTCATTATAGCTTGCTTCTCTTCAAAACACAGGTACAGAGGCTCCAGATACAACGTTGAGTATATGAATGGATGTATAATTCATTAGGTATCTGATATTCTGATATTCCTTTGTTCTACCAAAAATGGCAAATAATATTTGTGAAAAGATGGAATCACTGAGAAAAGACAAGGTGAGAGGGGACCACATTGCTTCACCTTGATGTCAAGGTTTGTGAGAGAGACAGAATTCAATGTTATGGTTGCACCAGGCATAGTTAGAACCACAGAGGTATGTGACCTAGAGTCCATACTCTGTATGTATAGAGCAAATCAGAGAACTGTGACCAAAAATGATTTTTAAAAAGTGACTGTTCATGTTGCTAAAAAAAGTGACTACAAAGACAAAAAATTCTGAACTGAGATATTTTTAAGATTGTTACCATCCAACAGGAAGAGGATCTGGTCCTATACTGCAGCATACTCAAAACACAGAGAGAATTGCTGCTCAAATTGTGGAAAGTACTGGTATTTATTGGTAGAATATAAAATATTGATCACCTAATTGTGCTAAAAATGCTATTTACTACAAATTTATGCTAGATGAGGAAGTGACAATTAAAGAATATTTGTACTATGAGACTCTATACTGACATCAATGACTGGTAGTCTTGATTATAAACTTATTTTATATACATGCAGGTTTCAAACATATAGTAGACTAAGAGATGAAGAGTGAGTTTATTATCTATATAAAAAATCTGAAAATAAAAACATAGCGGTTCATTAAAACTAAGCTAAAATTTAAACAAACTAAAAACCTTACCTAATATATTGAATTGAGTGATATTCCAAGCTTCATCTGTTCTATTCTTCCATTAAAGCTACCATTTTCTTCCACAGTATCCATGGTACATTGCTTTCTGATATTGTTTAAAATGTATAATATATAAGCAAGTGGTTACTCCCTAAACTCTTGAAATTCATTATCAGCAGATATAATTGATAAACAAATTCTTATAGAAATAAAATGTGGTAGTGTGACATACTCACATAAACATCCTAAAATCTGGCTTCCTGGAGCCTCATAGAACTAGTGTCCATTACAGGAAGTCATTATATATAGGAAGGTACCATTTATATTCTATATGTGAAATAACAAATTGATTTAGCTTTATTGTAGGTTTTTCCCCCAAATTTTGTGGTATAAAATACCTTTGTCACTGTACTTACGCACCCAGAAAAAAACACACAAGTTTCCAGTGTATTTAAAGCTTATTTGAGATCAATTAAACTATATCTTCTGAAAATACCATCATCACTTTGCACAGCTTTTACAGCGTTTACATTTTTCTTTACCATTAATTGTGGCCAAAATGCATTCCCCAGATGTAGTTCATAGTAACTGCTGTTCAAAACATTTTTTTTTTAAATAGTACACTGAGAAGAAAGACAGCAAAGATAAGAAGAGCTACTATTCCTATGTATTCTTTATATAAAACTGGCTAGCCCATGTAAATTTTCATTCAGAATTAAATTACAATCACAGCAGATTTCTACACTATGCCTCTGGAATTTATCTCTGCCACTTCCTTCTTACCTGCTCTGCTCTGCTTTTTTTTTTTTTTCCTTCATTATTCTCACTGTCTGATGTCGAACACCTTTTTTTCTCTAACTTGTATTATATTATTAATGAACTCAGAATTATTCGGTGACAAATTCATGTGTGTTTGGTTTTCAGTCTTCTTGGCAGACTGTTCTACTTAGATAATACAGCATTCCTCCTCTACAGCCAGCAGAACCTAGGGGTAATCATATGATTTCAAATCAATACAATTTTGAGAAAGACAGTACTATGGATAATCACTCTGGGGCAATGTACATAAGCTCAGACTGTCCCTCCTAAAAGTTTATATGTTTGACTTCCAAAAGCCCAGTCTTCACTGGATGACATAAACAAATTAAGAGTTCATTTTATATTTTCCCTCATAAAAATATAACTTTGTAATCAAGAATATAATAATATTAGTAATAATACTCATTCCTGAGAAGAGAGTAAAATGCATTGCTCCTAATAGAAACATGCTGAGTTTAATACAAAACTGATTATTGGATCCTCATGTTTGTCATTTACCTCTGAGAAAGTTTTCACCTTCTGAAAAGGTGAGTTTTCTCAGAGGTAAATGGTTTAGTTCTGCCTATTATTTTTATCAAGTCAAGATAATCACTGTTTATAGGAACATTTATAATTAAATCAAATTCGTACCTAATTTTTAAAGTCACATTGGATGACATTCTTCACTTAAACTAGCATTCGATATTAAATGTGTTTAATAAGCTTTGGGCTTATCAACATTTATCAGTTTTATTACTGAAAGATGTTCCTTTTCACCATTTTACTTTCCTAATGGTTTACATAAGTATTCTCCCATGGCCAGAAAATTTAGAAACACTATTTCAGTGCAAGTATAATAGCACTACTGCAATATTAAGAGTGGCAATAGGCCGGGCACGGTGGCTCACGCCTGTAATCCCAGCAATTTGGGAGGCCGAGGCGGGTGGATCACGAGGTCAGGAGATGGAGACCATTCTGGCTAACACGGTGAAACCTCGTCTCTACTAAAAATACAAAAAATTAACTGGGCGTGGTGGCGGGCGCCTGTAGTCTCAGTTGCTTGGGAGGCTGAGGCAGGAGAATGGCGTACCTTGCAGTGAGCCGAGATTGCGCCACTGCAGTCCAGCCTGGCAACAACTCCACCTCAAAAAAAAAAAAAAAAAAAAAGAGTGGCAATAGAACCAATCAAACTACATTTCAGATAAGATGGAGGCATGAAGTTTGCTTGTTATTTGATAATAAGAAATTACCACTTCTTTTCATAAATACCTCCTTTTTTATTTATTTGCTTTGTTTTGTTTTTTGAGATGGAATCTTGTTCTGTCACCCAGGCTGCAGTGCAGTCAACGATCTCTGCTCACTGCAACCTCTGCCTCCTGGGTTCAAGCGATTCTTCTGCCTCAGCCTCCTGAGTAGCTGGGATTAAGGGCGTGCACCACCACGCCCGGCTATTTTTTGTATTTTTAGTAGAGATGAAGTTTCACTATGTTGGCCAGGCTGGTCTTGAACTCCTGACCTCATGATCCACACGGCTTGGCCTCCCAAAGTGCTGGGATTACAGGCGTGAGCCACCGTACCAGGCCCATAAATACCTACTTATTAACCAATTTGGCTACAACTACTTCCTTTGGCCATAGATCATAGTACATATGTTCCCTTAATACAAGTAAGAGATTTATGAGGGTTACATGAAATGAAGGACTGGTAGCATTCTCCTGTTAAGAAGGGACAAAGTAACCACCTTGCTATTAATACTCCAGGAAGCACCTGGTTCCCAGGTTACCACCTGATGAAGCTGAGGCGCCTTTTAAGAAGTGCAATGTTTTTCATTTTTACTATTATTATTATTATTTTGAGACAGTCTTGCTCTGTTGCCCAGGCTGGAGTGCAGTGGCGTGATCTCGTCTCACTGCAAGCCCCACCTCCCGGGTTCATGCCATTCTCCTGCCTCAGCCTCCCAAGTAGCTGGGACTACAGGCGTCCACCACCATGCCTGGCTAAATTTTTGTATTTTTAGTAGAGACGGGATTTCACTGTGTTAGCCAGGATGGTCTTGATCTCCTGACCTCGTGATCCGCCCGCCTCGGCCTCCCAAAGTGCTGGGATTACAGGCGTGAGTCACCGTGCCCGGCCCTTTTTCATTTTTAGAAGTGGTGTCTTCATAGCTTTCTCATAGCTTAAGTGTATGCCATAGAAAAAGTGAATTTAAGAGGTAAAGACATTTTTAAATAAGGTTAACAGGGTTAATCTCTCTTCTAATCACTGCATATTTAACTGTAATTTTCATTCTGAATAGTGAATTGTTAGATAATCAGTGTGTTTTAGAGCCCAGTTCCAGGGATCACCTAATGTCTACATATCTCATTTTTATTATTCAAGAATGTTCTTTTAATTATTGTTATTTAGCCGAGAAGAGTAGAACTGGGAAAATGCTGATTCATTGTCTCATTTTTTCTATCATTAGGTTAAATTTTCACCTTCTTTCTCCCTTCCAACTTTTGTTTTAAGTTTAGGGGGTTCATATGCAGGTTTGTTACATGGGTAAGTTATGTGTTGTGGGGGTTTGGTGTACACATTATTATGTCACCCAGGTAATGAACATAGTACCTGATAGGTAGTTTTTGATGCTCATCCTTCCTCTACCCTCCACCCTCAAGTAGACTCCAGTGTCTGTTGTTTCCTTCTTAGTGTCCATGTGTACTCAGTGCTTAGTTTCAACTTATAAGTGAGAACACACGGTATTTTCTTTTCTGTTCTTGCATTAATGTGTTTAGGATGATGGCCTCCAGCTGCATCCATGTTGCTGCAAATGGCATGTTTCATTTTTTTATGACTGCATAGTACTCAATGGTATATATGTACCATATTTTCTTTATCTAGTCCACATTGATGGGCATCTGGATTGATTTCATGTCTTTGCTATTGTGAATAGTGCTGCAATGAACATATGTATGCATACTCTTTATCACAGAACTCTTTATATTCCTTTGGATATATACCCAGTAACGAGATTGCTGGGTCAAATGGTAGTTCTGTTTTAATTTCTTTGAGAAATCTTCCAACTGTTTTCCACAGTGGCTTAACTAATTTACATTCTCATGAGCAGTGTATAAGTATTCCCTTTTCTCCACAACCTCACCAGTATCTATCATATTTTGACGTTTTAATAACAGCCATTCTGACTGGTATGAGATTGTATATTATGGTGGCTTCGGTTTGCATTTCTCTAATGACTAATGACGTTGAACGTTATTTCATATGCTCATTGGCTGCATATATATCTTCTTTTGAAAAGTGTCTGTTTATGTCCTTTGCCTACTTTTTAACGGGGTTGTTTATTTTTCGCTCATTAATTTGTTACATTTCTTATAGATTCTAGACATTTGACCTTTGTCAGACACATATTCACAAAATTTTTCTCTCATTCTGTAGGTTATCTGCTCAATCTGTTGATAGTTTTTTTTTTGTTGTTGTTGTTGTCATTGTTTTTTTTGCTGTGCAGATAGATCCCATTTGTCAATATTTGATTTCATTGTAATTGCTGTTGGCATCTTTGTCATGAAATCTTTGCCCATGTCTTTGTCCTGAATGGCATAGCCTAGGTCATCTTCCAGGGTTTTTGTAATTTGGGGTTTTACATTGAAGTCTTTAATTCATCTTGAATTAATTTTTGAATATTGTAAAGGAAGGGGGTCCAGCTTCAGTCCTCTGAATATGACTGGCTAGTTATACTAGCACTATGTATTGAATTAGGGAGTCTTTTCTTATTGCTTGTTATTGTTGACTATGTCAAAGATCGGATGGTTGTAGGTGCATGGATTTATTTCTGGGATGTATAACCTGTTGAATTGATCTATGTGTCTGTTTTTGTACCAGGACCATGCTGTTTTGTTTACTATAACCTTATAGTAAAGTTTAAAGTCAGGTAGTATGATGTTTCTGGATTTATTCTTTTTGTTTAGGATTACTTTGGCTATTCAGGCTCTTTTCTTGGTTCACATAAATTTTAGAATAGTTTCTTCCAATTCTGTGAAAAGTATCACTGGTAGTTTGATAGGAATAGCATTGAAACTCTAAATTGGTGGACATGATATTCTTGGTTGGAATTTCTTTAAGGATACTGAACAGAGTGCCTCACTCTCTTCTGGCTTGTAGGATTTCTCCTGAAAGGTGCAATGTTAGCTTGATGGGGTTCTCTTTGTTGATGACCTGCCCCTTCTCTGTAGCTACCTTTAATATTTTTTCTTTCGCATTGACTTTGGAGAATCTGATCACCATGTCTGTTGGAGATGGTGGTCTCATATAGTTTCTCGTAGAGGTTTTCTGAATTTCCTGAATTTGAATGTCAACCTCTCTAGTGAGGTTGGAGAAGTTTTTGTGGACAGTATCCTTAAATACGTTTTGAAAGTTGCTTGCTTTCTTTCCCTTTCTTTCAGGGACACTAATGAGTTACAGGTTTGGTGACTTTACATAACTTCATATTTCCACAAGGTTTTGTTCACTTTTTTATTATTTTTCTTTATTTTTGTCTGACTCAGTTGATTTGAAGAACCTGTCTTTGAGCTATGAAATTCTTTCCTCAGCTTGATCTAGTTGACTGTTAATACTTCTGATTGTATTACAAAATTCTTGGTATGAGTTTTTCAGTTCTATCAAATCAGTTTGGTTCTTTTTTAAAATGGCTATGTGGTCTTTTAACTCTTGTATTATATTACTGGATTTCTTAGATTCCTCAGATTGGATTTCAACTATCTCCTGAATCTCAATGATCTTCATTGCCATTTAGGTTCTGAATTCTATGTCTGTCATTTCAGCCATTTCAGCCTAGTTAAGAACCATTGCTGGGGAGCTAATCCAGTTGTTGGAGGTAAGAAGATGCTGGCATGTAGAGTTGCCAGAGTTCTTGTGGTTCCTTCCCATCTGTGTGGGCTAATGTTCCCTCAATCTTTGAAGTTACTGTCCTTTGAATGGGGCTTTTTGATTTTATATTCTTTGAGGCCCTTGAGGGTTTGACTATGTTATAGGTTCTGTTCAATCAGTAGCTTCGTTTCTAGATGATTTCAAGGGGCCAAAGCCCAAATCAGGCCTCCTGTGGTCTAACCCTGGGAGACTGGGACCAGGCCCTCAGTTTTGTTCCCTGGTCCCTTGAGGTTAAGTACCTGCTGTGCTGGCAGAGCTGAGGTGTTTCCCATCTGCTAGAAACAACACTCCAATGGGGCTCACTAGCAAAAGTGCTTCACTGTGGTGGCAACAGCTGGGTCCATGCTTGTACACATAGCAAAGTGGTGGTATGACAGAGCCCACATGCACATGTGTGCTGGTAGCAGCTTGGGCAGAGCAGCAGTGCTGAGGTCCACACATGCACATACTCATAGTGGTGGGGTGAGGAGATCCACCTCCATGGGCTGATAAAGCAGTATAGGTAGCCGTGGGAGGGTATGTGCTTGCACTGTCAGTCTGCAGAACTCTCCAACAATCAGATGAGGTCTGCCAGCAAAGGAGCTATAGTGGCAACCATTGGAATATGTCCTGGATGGGCAACTGAAGCTGTGCTACAAGTGCAGTAAGGCAAGACCTGGGGAGAGGCCAGCAGACAGAGGGGTTCTTAGTTCAAACTGGACCCGTCTCATGGGCTAAGTAGCCCTATTCTGTTCAGGTTCAAGGATCTGAGAGTGAACAAAGGCCAAAGCCACCCAGAGGAGCATGGTGTGCCTTAGGTGATGAATGTCCCTGGCCTGGCCATGCTCCACTGCAGCTGTTCCCATGCCAAACCTTCTGGACTACGCACAGGATACAGTCCTATCCCTGCCAACTCTCCAAGTAGCTCTTCCTGCCAGCTCAAATGTCCATTAGGGTCTTGGGGTCTCTGGTAGCTAATACTCTGGAGGTCCATGATGAGAGTCAGCCATTGCACACATATTTAATTCATCCCTTCCCCCAGAGTCACTAGGAGCTAGGAATTAGTCCTGGTGCTCAGCATCCTGTAGAAGGTTACCAGACTTCTTCTTCAGCTGAGGCTCTGTATGCTCCCTTAGTCCACTCCCAATGCCTTGCTTCTGATGATCTTCTCCGGATGTGCTGGTCTTCCTTACAGTCTGATCTCAGTGGAAGAAGTGCTTCTTGGTTGCAGCTAGTCGGCCATCTGGGCTCCTCTCTGTCCTATTATTAAACAAGACATATAATTCAAGATTCTTCTCCTATAACAGCAACTGTTGCATATGTATGTATCACCTGGTCTTCACTGCATGTTCTTATAGGATTGGGAGAAACAGGAAAAAATGTAGTCATGATGCTGTTCCTTCTGTTTGTCCTGTAAAGAAATCTGTTTTCTGTCAGCATCTGAGAAACAGTAGCAGGCTAACTTGCCAGGTTACAAGAACAGGATAATAGCAGACCCTTCATATTTCTTGACATCAATGAGCATTTCCTTCACTGAAGTTTTTAATTCTGAAAACTTTGCAGAATAGAAAGTTTTGCAGCAGTAAAGTTTATAAGAAAATAAACAATATGTTTGTATTGCCAAGTAGTTAATGCATCACATTTCAATTAGAAAGGATGGTTCAAAAGAGAATCCAAGACCCCAATGGACATTTGAGCTGGCAGAAAGAGCTACTTGGAGAGTTGGCAGGGACAGGACTCTATCCTGTGTGTAGTCCAGGAAGTTTGGCATGGCAACGGCTGCAGTGGAACATGGCCAGGCCAGGGACATCCATCACCTAAATTTCATATGGGTCAAAAATGTTAAAGTGCTTAATTCAGATAATCAAACATTTAGATTCCACTACATTCTTCGCATTTTGTTAACCCTGTGAATAAATGAAAAGCATATGTCTATGTAAAATATGACATAATACAACAAGTATACTACATAATATAGCACTCACATTCTCATTATCTAATTGCAAAATTAATATACATTTTTATGACTAAGACTTAGTAGATGAATGATTAATACATATAGATATTAGGGCAAATTAGAGGGTGACTTAAAACTTCAAATGCATTAAATGTAAAAGAAAAGCTTTCTTTAAATTTAAGATTTGGCAAGGTCCTTAAGGTAAAAAATAGCAAAGCAAATAGGAAGAATTAGAGCAACCTACTCAAGAGAAAGTATAGAAAAAAAAATGAAGGTGAGGATTATAAAACATGTATGTATTAAACTTATAATGTATCATACATGCATGTATTATAGTCAATCCATCCATACTGAGGAACTGAAGCAAATAATTGAACAAACGGCAACTGATTGCAAGAGGCTTTTAATTTCACTCCATAGAGGTTTTTCTTTGTCCTGTCATTAACAGAGAGGCATTAGATTCTTTTTAAAATAATGAGCAAATGTGGTTTTAGGAAATTAAATCTAAGATATCACATAATAAAACAGTGTGACTTCTTAATATTCTAGAATATACCAAGTAAACATGAGGCCAATACATATTTCATGATATTGTTTTGTAATCAACATACTAATAATTTTCTGAATTATTTTCATAGACTGAAAATCACTATTATGCTCTTTTGATATATAATTGAATATATATTTCTAAATCTCAGTAATATACTTCTAAAAATAATAAAAAGCAAAAGCACAGTTACAGGTTATAAAGGAAGGTGCTTTCTTCTCAAGGCAGGAATGTTTTAAATTTTCTCATAAGAGTTCACATATCAGTTCAGTAAATGAATGAATAAGGAATAAATAACAGAAGAATAAAAATAGTAAAACAAAAAAAAGGAAAGAAAAAGAAATCAACATATAAATTAACTATGACTTTTTTTTTTTTTTTTTTTTTTGCAGATAACCTGTGTCTTTTTAATGAGCTGTTCTAGGACAATGTTGTTTCTTTGTCTTTAATCCTCAAAATAGATTCTAAGGACTATAAATAAATTTTACTCAAGGAAGAATAGTTAGAGGGTGATAAGGCCTATTCATAAGGAGAGTCATAAAGTAGATCCATAAGTAGAGTATTCGATAGTACTTAAAGGATAGACCTTTTGGTAAGGACACTTCATGAAATGTGAACACTGAAGGGCTGTATGTATAATAATAGGTTGGTGCAAAAGTAATTGAGGTTTTTTTCCAGTAAAAAGCGGGGGCGGGTGTGGGGGCTCACGCCTGTAATCCCAGCACTTTGGGAAGCGGAGGTGGGCGGATCACGAGGTCAAGAGATCCAGACCAGCCTGGCCAACATGGCGGAACCCCTTCTCTAACAAAAAAACAAAAATTAGCTGGGCGTGGTGCGCGTGCCTGTAGTCCCAGCTACTGGGGAGGCTGAGGCAGGAGAATCACTTGAACCTGGGAGGCCGAGGTCGCAGTGAGCCGAGACTGAGCCACCGCACTCCAGCCTCGCAACAGTGAGACTCAAAAAAAAAGTCTCAAAAAAAAGTCTCAAAAAAAAAGAAGTGGCAAAAACTGCAATTACTTTTGCACCAACCTAATACATTGTAAGCTTATGTTAAAGTAGCATAACATAAACATTTTATTTAATGCTGTTCCCGAGATTGCATTTAAGACTTAGCGAGTATACCATTTTTTATGCGAAACAATTGCATTTAAAATTTAGAGAGTATACGATATTCTATTAATTCAACAGAAGCAAAGCTTAATGACATAAATGCAATTAAAGTACAAAGAAGAAACAGATGAGCATGATGAACATAGCTTTAAATTACAAGAAAAACTAAATTTGTAAATGATTCAGCTAGAAGCAAAAAATAAACCATGCAATATAGTGATCTCTGTAACAGAGTAGCTACTTATTATTGGACTAAACACAGTAATTAGGATATTTTGTATTTTTTGCATACCCACCTACCTCTGCGATAACTGGTAATGAAGGAATTAAATGGTTCACTAACTACTGAATTCAGCATCCCAATACCATAGAGAATCATCCTTGCTAATTGAAATGTGATGCATTAACTACTTGGCAATACAAACATATTGTTTATTTTGTTATAATACACGTACACTGATGAATATGCCTAAACATTATGCTTATTTCACTATAGAATTATCAAGAAATTAACATTGAATTATTTTAAATTATTTCTAATCCTGTCGATAAGCTAAAAATATTATTATAGAGGGCATAGTATATGATACACATGCATTTTTCTACATATATATTATATTTGTATCTGCCTACTTACAACTGTATATAAATATTTACATACTATATGTACATAAATGTATACACATAGATTTATAGATATATTTATTTGTTTACTTATGGATAATGGATAAAATGAAATGAGCAAGATATAGGGAATAAGATAGAGTTGATCTCATTTTCACTATTGTGGCAACTGTCCTAGCCATAGACTACAGAAAGCTGACTCCTATCCTGGGTCCTACACCTCTGGGGACTCTACCACATTGAGTGCACTTTATGAGCTTTCCTAAGTACCACCCTTGTACCTGGACCTCTCTGACTGGCAGCAATATCCGCTGAATAACAAGGCATAGATCCTCTGTCAAAATGTTCCACATCCTTCTCAGGTGACTGCGACCAGCCCAGGACACTGGTGCCATTTGGGTAGGATGGTCTGAGCCAAGATCTAGATTGATACAATGTTTGGTCTCTGTGTCTCCATTTCAAAGCACTCTTTAACCCTTTATTCTTTGTGTATTCCAGATGTCCAAAGGAGGTCAGAATTCATGATTATGTGTTTTTTTCTAGGAGAGTGGCTTTGTGAGCAGCTCGCACACCCTGGTCACCATGGTCTTTCATTTCCAGTATTGGGGGCTGTCAGAATGTTGACAAGATGCTGATTTTGGTTGACTCTCTGATGGGTAGCCAGATGGAGATTTAAACCAATCATATGTCCATGGGCTATGTTTATACCCACTTATGGTCACCTAAATTCTCCCTGAGGCAAAAGTTTGGTTTCTTCAGTAGTGAGTTGTACACAGGACAGTAGTATATTGGTTTGGGAACAGGGAGGGGAGAAAGGCCAATGTTTTGAAAGACACACAGTTCTTTAAAGATCAGAAATTAAAGTATCGGCTTCATTTGTAATCCTAGGTTGATGCGGACAGAGAAATACTTATTATATGTTATAAACTATGGCAAGAAAAAGGAAAATGTTCTGAGTCAAAGGAAGGGCGACTGATGATGAGATGACCTTGTTTAATATATAACAATATTATACAGGACGGCAAACATAAGAAAGTGAAAGAAATTGAAACACTGAAAGATAACATTTGAAGAACATAGCTTCTGTATTTCTGATTACTTTCCTATTAAAATATGTTAACATGTTAAAGATTTAGTGAACATTTATTTTCCCTAACATATATTTGGAGGAGACACTTGAAATAGCAGCCAGAAAGTGCACCCCTCAATTTGCACCAAAATCTAATGTGAATCTAATGGAAACAAAGCCTCAAGGTATTTCCTACCCCTTCTGTGAGTACTTCATATAAGGCTCAATTGGTAAATATTGGTGAAATAAAAGAGAGGAGCACTTCTACAATTTCTCTAATGATCTTTAGTCAGGTCAATATCTTATTAAAACAAAAGATTTATTTGAAATATTATGTATAAACTATTAAAATTTTGGAGCGATAAGGCAGGTGTTTAATGAACGAAACAGACATTTCCTTTCTACAAACTCTTCCTGAGTCTTTCAAGAATCAGTCATTTGATTTCACTCTATAGGGTGTCTCCTGGGAAGACAGTTTTCCCACTAACCCATATGTGCTTTCTGCCTACTCTTCCACCCAGGCTCTGATTATCAGCCCAGCACCTGGAGAGCAGGAGGCAAATGGAACCCTTACATAACTGAACTCCTGTTTTGCCTAGTTACGGTGCTAGTAGATTTGAATGCCTCTTACTGAGCCTAATTCACTAATACTTGAAGGAACAGTTATAAAATTGAAGTGTGAATGGAGAGGTAGGTAATAGTGACTTCAATGACCTGATTCATTTTTCAATGAGTAGCTTAAGAAAATACAAAATGCATCCACTCTGGCTTCCCACCCTATACATGGTTGATGTAATAGGGTCCTTGCCTTGTTTAGACTTTCTTTCTGGGGTGAATTTACTTGCTAAGAATTAACAGGCTACAGTCTGTCTCTTCTAATTCTATTCAGCCAGAATGAAAAAAATGAAAAAAAAAATATGTTTTTAAACAGATGGTGAAATAGAGTAAATTGATCTTTGGGACTCAGTATAGGCTCTGTGCCCTTAGTGCTAAGTAGCAATGTTTGTATAATTTAGCATAAAAGTCAATTTTAAAAAGAAATATAATTCTACAAATATGATGAATATGTGTACACCAACATATATCTTTAGAGAATAATGTTGCATGATTTTTATTTTACATTTATACTTGCCCCATGTGCAACATTATGTATTCACATACTCAAACACATACACTCAGAGAGGGGTTTTAGCTCCTACTGCTATTTTTACTTGGAAATTAAAGCTTGGGACATGGCAAGATACAACTGGAAAACAAAATGAATTTAAGACATGAAAAGAGAATGAACACAAGATAATACCAAAAATAATCTCTTGTAATATAGTTTATCCCACTTTCAACATTAATTCAGTGTTTAATGCTTGGAAGCCAAGCAGGACAAGCCCAGCCTTGTATTTCATACTAATGTAAGAAAATAGATAACAAGGTTTAATTCAGCATAAAGAAATGACCTGAGTATTATGTCACTTTACAATTATTTTTAAAGTGTGCACTATAATTTATTGGTGATTTTGGTAAGACTGCAACACATTCAGAGTAGATTTTCAAATTTTTATAGACATAATTCTAAAGAGTTAGCTAATGTGGGAAGGAAACTACAGATATGAAAATTAACTACAAATAAGTAGTGCAGAGAGAGGATGCCAAGTGCCATCACTCTTTCAAATTTAAAATCCTTTTTGTCAGTCTCGCTTGGATAGTCCAGGTGTTTGAACTTTAAGTACAACATGTGACTCTTTATCTTCTCACTCTAAACAAGCAGCATCTGCATTAATTATTTTCCATTCCTGAAATGGTCTCACTGTACTGGCTTCCCTCTTTTGCTCTTCCTCCATCCCCGCCTCTCTCCCTCCCACCCTCTCTCTCTCTCTTTCTCTTCCTGTGTCCCTTCTCTCCTTCCACTTTCTCTCCCTTCCCCTCCTCAGATCAGACATTTATTGCCTGCTTACAATGGCCCCCTTTCCCTGCTTATTTATTGTTCTGTCTTATACTTTCTTATTTGAAAATAGTCCAAAGAGCGGAATAATCACTCTTCTGTCTAGCCCTTAGACGGCATCAGCCATGAAACTGAGTTATTGTTATAAATTAAGCTCTGGAACTGCTACCCTGGGATAAATTATGTCACTACAATATAGGAGTATATTCCATATTTCCAACAACATTTTCCCTTATTTTTAACTAGATTGAAAATGGTTTCAATCCCGAATCAATGGAAACCACATACCATTGTAATCGAGGACTGAATACGAATAGGAAGAATGAATAAACACAGAGTATTTGTTTTTTTCAGATTATACATCAAAGAGTGTAAACACATTCTATTCAAAAGAGATTTTATAAAATTTTAAATAAAAACAGAAATATCCAAAATTATAGATAAACCTCAGAAAGACCCTTTAGAATTGTCTTGTTTCTTGATGAATTGACATTCGCAATATTATCAAATATACGTTTTGCTCTGATAATATTCTTCATATGGTGTGAATGTTTTTGTCCTCCCAAAATTCATCAGTTGAAGAATTAACACCCATGCGAATGTTGCAAAGAAGTGGGATCTTTAGAAGGTGATTAGGGGTGGAGCCCTCATGAATGGGATTAGTGCCCTCTTAAGAGGCCCACAGAGGCTGAGGCATGAGAATCCCTTGAACCTGGGAGGTGAAGGTTGCAGCAAGCCAAGATCACACCACTGCACTCCAGCCTGGGCAACAAAGCAAGATTCTGTCTCAAAAAGAAAAACATAAAAGCTCAACCACCATGTGAGGATATAGAAAGATGGAGGCAACATCCAGCAACCAGAAAGCAAGAAAGCAGCTCACCAAAACCAAATCTGCTTATCCCTGAACCTTGAACTCTCCACTTCTCCTAAACTGTGAAAAATAATTTTCTATTGTTTATAAGCTACCCAGCTTATGGTATTTTGTTATGGCAGCCCAAAATAACTAAGACAATACCTTATCTCAAAGTGTACTCTTGCTAATATTAACATAAACATTCAAGCTTTCTAATGATTAAAGTTTCCCTAGCATAATGTTTACCACTATATTTTTAACCTATTATTTTTAAAACATTTAAAGTACATTTCTTGGAAATGTATGTATGTGAGTTTTGGTATTTTACCCTAGTCTGCCAAATGAGTCTTTTTTTTTTTTTTTTAATAAACTTTAAAAATTCTAGAATAGTTTAGATTTCCAAATTACTCAGGCAATACAGAGACATCCCATAAACTCAATTCCCCTAGTATTAACATCTTAGTGTTGTACATTTTTCAAAATTAATAAAATGGTATTCATATATCATTCTTAAAGACCATACTTCATTTAGATTCCTTAATTTTTTTAACCTAATGCTCTTCATATGTTTGTTTATTTGTTTGTTTGTTTCAAGATCCCCTCCAGGGTATCACATTGCATTTGGTTATCATGTCTTCTTAGTCTCTCTGAGTATGATAGTTTCTCAAACTTGCCTTGTTTTTGATGATCTTGATATTTAAAGGAATACAAGTCATCTATTTTGCAGAATACTTTATTCAGGATTTGTTTACTGTTATTCTCATGGTTAGGAGGGGAAGTATCACTTTGGAAGAGGAAGACCGCAAATGTAAAGTGCCATTTTCCTTGTATTCCATCAAGGGTGTGAACTGTTAATGTGATATATTACTGTTGATGTTGACCTTGATCACCTGACTGATGTAGTGTTTGTCAGATTTTCTCCACTTTGAAGTGCCCCCTTTTACCCTTTTGCATTATGTTCTTGTTGGAAGGAAGTAACTATGCACAATCCATACTTAAGAAGTGGAAAGTTAAAGTTTATGTCCTTATAAGTGAAATGTTTATATAAATAACTGGGAAATCTGCTCAAGAGAGTTTTTTTTTTCTTTTCTCGAACTTTTACTAAATTTATTAATTTCATTATGGATGAATGTATATTATTATACTTTCGGGCTATAATCCAGTATTTATTTAGTTAGTCTAGTTTTCCATTTCAGTCACATAGAGTTCTTTCACTTTTAGTTTCTTTGTCCCTTTGACATACTTTCATCATTGTAGATTTTTATTATATTATCATCCCTTACTTTATTAAAATACATGATGCTTCAGGTTCATCTTTTATATTCCATTCCCAAGTCCTAGAATGACTCATTTCTTTAAGGAGCCATGTTTTCCTTAAGGGACAATGGTATTATTAAACAAAATCTGTGTGCTTAGTGAGCTCATAGATACTGGGATGCCACTGTGTCCAGGTCTCTCAGCTGGGAAAGAAAGTATATGTGTGTGTATATACCACACACAAACACCCACAAAACATGTGTAACTATATGGATATATTTTAAGTTTATTGAGTTCTTACTGAAGTTGTCAAATCTCATTCATTATCATGTGGATCTTACTAGTCTTCTCATCTCTGTCTTTTAAGTGTAGATTTTATTTTATTTTCATTTAATGTACTGATTACATTGTTTGGCTTGTCCATTAGCCTTCCTTCCTTCTTTACTTCTCTCTTTTCTCCTTTCCTTCCTCCCTTTCTCTGTCCCTTTATTGTTACTCTCTTCTTTCCTGTTCAATGACTTATCACTTTCTGAAGAAAGTCTCATAAAAACCTAACAATATTTTGATGTATTCATCATGTTAAAAATATTTTTGCACACTTTGGTTTCATATATTTTAGAGATATAATTTTTGTTATTTTTACTTTGTTTCCCTGGTAATGTCTTCATTTTAATATTGTGAAGTAAATTATGGTTATTTCAATTCAAGCTTTTTTCTTTATAGTGTATTTTATCTGATTTTAATACAGCTGCATAAGCTTACTTTCGATCAGCATTTTTTTTAGGAGGGAGGGTACTCTCTTCCCATCTTTAAGCCTTTAACCTTTTTGTATTTTTTTTCCTATTAGCTCTTTCTTGTAAGCATTGTATAACTAAATTTTCGTTCTTTGCACATTGTAAAAAACTATTTTCAAATTCAGTTGAAATTATTAATATTTATTGTGATTGTGAAGAGATATGCTCTGTGAAAAATAAATTTTTGCAGCTTTTATTCATTTATTTATCTCTCACACTAGGAAAATTCCTAACAAATATTAGATATACAAAAATAATTAAATTAATTAATTATTGTTCTTTAAAATTTCCCTGCCATTATGTTTTCTGACTTTATACGCAATTATATAATGTGATTTATATAAACTATGGTTTATTTTTAGTGTTTTCTTTTCCTGAAAATTAGTAATTTGATTATATATTTCCTGTTTTATCTACTCTTTCTAATTTTCAATTGCATATCTATTTTCTATTATTGCATGATACTTATACATTGCAACTTGTACATCTTAATCAATCCCTCTGTCTTTTTCCTCAAGTACTAAGAAAGTAAGAACTCATCAATTATTTCAGCTTCATAACTGACAGCATCCAAATCTCACCTCAATTGCTTATGACCTTAGAGAAATATACAATTTAAATTCCTTTTTTCCTTCATTTTCAAAATATGGGGAGAAGATGAATATCTATTGGAATGAGTCACAATGAGAAGTGAATTGTTATATGTAAAGCAATTAAAACTCTAAGCAAAATATGAGATAGCTTGTGTCATTATTGTGGTATATTTCATTTTCTATTTCTTTTAAATTTCAGATCAAGTAATGTTAGTCAATAATTATTTAAATTTCTGAAACTTTTACCTACCAGGGTTTCTAATTATTAACATTTTCTGCATTCCATTCTTTCCTCTCAAGTTTTAGTTTTTTCTTACGTTTTTGGTAGTCCTTTATTTGATGATATTTGAGTGTGAAATTTGTTTAATATTTAGCCTGAAAAATAGCTTCATATTTCCTCTACACTTTTATGAACACTTAGCTGGGCAAAGAATTTTCAGTTAAGAATTATTCTCATTAGCAATTTCAGGACATTTTATTTGTTATGGATCTCATTACTAGTGATGAGAAGTAAGTGGTTAATCTGATTTTCTCCACTTTAGGAGTTTCATCTTTTTTCAATTGTGACTATTTTTCATCCACAATCACTGAAAAAAATTCTCAATATATTTATTTGCTTTTCAAGAAACTACAGTTACATGTGTCTTCATGTTTTCATTATATGTTTTCTATTTTTCATAAATTTATGTATCCAGCTTAATATCAATAGTATTTTCAGATCTATCTCAAAGTTTGCATATTATCTCATTAGCATCTGGACTGCAATTTAACATGCCCATTGATTTCTTACAAAATTTCAATAACGAAATATTTCAGAAAGTCATTTTGTATTTTTTCTTTTAAATGTTATTTTAAGTTCAGGGCCACATGTGCAGGATGTGCAGGTTTGTTACATAGGTAAACATGTGTCATGGGGTGAGCTGTAAAGATTATTTTACCACCCAGGTATTAAGCCTCGTATAAATTAATTATTTTTCCTAATCCTTCCCCTCCTACCACCCTGCTTTCTGGTAGGCCCCAGTGTATGTTGTCCCCTCTATGAGTCCATGTGTTCTCATCATTTAACTCCCACTTATAAGTGAAAACATTTGGTATTTGGTTTTCTGTTACTGTGTTAGTTTACTAAGTATAATGGCCTTCAGGATATGTTCCTGCAAAGTATATGTTCCTGCAAAGGACATAATCTAATTCCCTTTTATGCCTGCGTAGTATTTCGTGGTATATATGTACCACATTTTCTGTATATAGTCTATCATTAATGTACATTTAGGTTGTTTCCATGGTTTTGCTATTGTGAATAGTGCCGCAATGAACATACATGTGCATGTGTTTTTATAACAGAACAATTTATATTCCTTTGGGCAAATATCCAGTAATGGGATTGCTGGGTCAAATGGTATTTCTGTTTCTAAGGTTTTTAAGGAATTGCCACACTGTCTTCCTCAATGGTTCAACCAATTTTCACTTTTACCAACAATGTAAAAGCGTTCCTTTATCTCCACAACCTTGTCAGAATCTGTTATTTTTTGACTTTTTAGTAATAGCCATTATGACTGGTGTGAGATGGTATTTCACTGTGGTTTTGATTTGCATTTCTCTAATGATCAGGGATGTTGCACTTTTTAAAATATGTTTGTTGGTGGCATGTATGTCTTCTTTTGAGAAGTATCTGTTCATGTCCTTTGCCCACTTTTCAATGGGGTTGTTGTCTTTTTCTTCTAAATTTGTGTACATTCCTTATGGATGCTGGATATTAGACCTTTGTCAGATGAAGAGATTGAAAAAATTTTATCCCATTCTGTAGGTCATCTGTTTACTCTGTTGATGGTTTCTTTTGCTGTGCAGAAGCTCTTTCATTTAATTAGATCATGTTTGTCAAATTTTGCCATTGTGGCAATTGCTTTTGGCATCTTTGTAATGAAATATTTGCCTGTGTCAATGTTCTGAAAGGTATTGCCTAGGTTTTCCTCTAGGGTTTTTATAATTTAGTGTTTTACATTGAAGTCTTTAATCCATCTTGAATTAATTGCTGTATATGGTGTAAGGAAGGGATCCAGTTTTAATTTTCTGTGTATGGCTAGCCAGTTCTACTAGTACCATTTATTGAATAGGAAATACTTTCTCTATTGCTTGTTTTTGTCAGGTTTATTGAAGATCAGATAGTTTTGGTGTACAGTCTTATTCCTAGGTTCTCTGTTATGTTCCATTAGTCTATGTGTCTGTTCTTGTATCAGTAGCATGCTGTTTTGGTTACTGTAGCGTTGTAGTATAGTTTGAAGTCAGGTAGCCTGATGCCTGCAGCTTTGTCCTTTTTGCTTAGGATTGCCTTGGTCATTTGGGCTCTTTTTTGATTCTATATGAATTTTAAAACAGTTTTTTCTACTTCTGTTAAGACTGTCAATGGTAGTATAAGAGGAACAGCATTGAATCTGTAAATTGGTTTGGGCAGTATGGCCATTTTCATGACACTGATTCTTCCTATTCATGAGCAGGTAATGTTGTTCCATTTGTTTGTGTCATCTCTGATCTCTTTGAGCAGTGGTTTGTAGTTCTCCTCGTGGAGGTCCTTCTCTTCCTTTGTTAGCTATTTCTAGATATTTTATTCTTTTTGTGGCAGTTGTGAATGAGAGTTCATTTGTGATTTTGTTCTTGGCTTGACTGTTTTTGGTTCTTATGAATGCTAACGATTTTTCCACATTGATGTTGTATCCTGAGACTTTGCTGGAGTTACTTATAATCCTAAGAAGGTTTTGGGCTGATACAATGCAGTTTTCTAGGTACAGGATCGTGTCATCTGCAAACAAAGATAATATGACTTTCTATCTTCCTATTTGAATATGCTTTATTTGTTTCTCTTGCTTGATTGCCCTGGCCAGAATCTCCAACACTATGGTGAATAGAAATGGCGAGAGAAGTAATCCTTCTCTTGGGCCAATTTTGAAGTGGAATGTTTTCAGCTCTTGCTTATTCAGTATGATATTGGTTGTGGGTTTGTTATAAATGGCTTTGATTATATTGAGATGTGTTCCTTCAATACCTAGTTTATTGAGAGATTTTAATATGAAAGGATATTGGATTTTATCAAAAGCGTTTTCTGTGTCTATTGAGATAATGTGTTTTTTGTCTTTAGTCCTTTTTAGTTGATGAACAACATTTATTAATTTGTGTATGTTGAACCAAGCTTGCATTCCAGGGATGAAACCTTTTTGATCATGGCGGATAAGTTTTTGATGTGCTGCTGGATTTGATTTGATAGTATTTTGTTGTGCTTTTTGCATCAATGTTCATCAAGGATATTAGCCTGAAAATTTCTTTTTGTTGCTGTTGTATCTCTGCCAGGTTTCGGTGTCAGGATGTTGCTATCCTCACAGAATGACTTAGTTAGAGGAGTTAGAGACGAGTCCATTCTCAATTTTTTGGAATAGTTTCAGTGTAAATGGTGGCAGCTCTTCTTTGTACATCTAGTATAATTCATCTGTCCATCCATCTTGCCCTGGGTTTTTTCTGGTTGGCAGGCTTTTTACTACTGCCTCAATTTCAGAACTTGTTATTGGTCTGTTCGGGGATTCAATTTCTTTCTAATTCAGTCTTGGGAGGGTGTTTGTGTCCAGGAATTTATCTGCTTCCAGATTTTCCAGTTTATGTGCCTAAAGGTGTTTATAATATTCTCTGATGGTTGTTTGTATTTCTGTGGGGTCAGTGGTAATATCTCCCTTATGATTGCCGATTGTGTTTGTTTGAATATTTTCTCTTTTCTTCTTTATTAGTGTAGTCTATCTATTTTGTTATTATTATTATTTTTTGAAATAACAGCTCCTGGATTCATAGATCCTTTGTATGGTTTTCTATGCTTCTATCTCTTTCAGTTTAGCTCTGATTTTGGTTATTTCTTGTCTTCTGCTAGCTTTGATGTTCGTTTGCTCTTAGTTCTTCCATTCTTTTAGTTGTGATGTTAAGATGTTAATTTGAGATCTTTTTAGCTTTTTGATGTGGGCATTTAGTGCTGTGAATTTCCCTCTTAACACTGCCTTAGCTGTGTCTCAGAGATACTGGTACATTTCATCTTTGTTCTCATTAGTTTCAAAGAACTTACTAATTTCTGCCTTAATGTCATTGTTTACCCCAAAGTCATTCAGGAGCGGGTTGTTCAATTTCCATATAGTTGTACTGAGTGAATTTCTTAGTCTTGAATTCTACTTTGATAGCTCTGTGGTCTGAGAGACTGTTAAGGGCAACCAGAGAGAAAGGCCAGATCACTTACAAAGGGATCTACACCATTAGACTAACAGCAGACCTCTCAGCAGAAACTCTACAAGTCCGAAGAGATTGGAGGCCAATATTCAACATTTTTTTTTTTTTTCAGAAGGAGTTTCACTCTTGTTGCCTAGAGTGGAGTGCAATGGCACAATCTCGGCTCACTGCAACCTCGGCCTCCCACATTCAAGCGATTCTTCTGCCTCAGTCTCCCAAGTAGCTGGGATTACAGGGGCCCACCACCACGCCCAGATAAGTTTTTGTATTTTTGGTAGAAATGGGGTTTCCCCATGTTGGCCAGGCTGCTTGAACTCCTGACCTCAGGTGATACACCCGCCTCAGCCTCCCAAAGTGCTGGGATTACAGGCATGAGCCAACATGCCCGGCCCCCAACATTCTTAAAGAAAATAATTTTCAACCAAAGTTTCATATTTAGCCAAACTTCATAAGCAAATAAGGAATAAGATCCTTTTCAGACAAACAAATGCTGAAAGAATTTGTTACCACCAGACCTGCCTTGCAAGAGCTCCTGAAAGTAGCACTAAATATGGATCAGAAATACCATTACCAGCCATTGCAAAAACACACTGAAGTACACAGACCAGTGACACTATAAAGTAACCACGTAAACAAGTCTGCAAAATAACCAGCTAGCATTGTGATGACAAGATCAAATCCACATATAACAATATTAACCTTAAATGGAAATTACTAAATCCACCAATTAAAAGACAGAGTGCCAAGTTGGATAATGAACCAAGACACATTGATAAACTGTATTCAAGAGACCCATCTAACATACAAAGACACACATGGGCTGAAAATAAAGCGATGAAGGAAAACAGAATAAAAAGCAGGGATCACAATCCTAGTCTCTGACAAAACAGACTTTAAAACAACAAAGATCAAAAAAGACAAAGAAGAGCATTACGTAATAGTAAAGGGTTCAATTCGACAAGAAGAATTAACTATCTTAAATATGTATGTGCCCAACACAGGAGAACCCAGATGCCTAAAACATGTCCTTAGAGACCTTCAAAGAGACTTAGACTCCCACACAATTAGAATGGGAGACTTTAACACCCAACTCACAATATTAATATTAGACAGATCATTGAAATAAAAAATTAGCAAAGATATTCAGGACTTGAACTCAGCTCTGTATCAAGTTGACCTGATAGATACCTATAGCACTCTCCACTCATTTTGCTTTCTTTTCAAGTTTTTGGTTTTTTTCTACACTTATTTTTTAAAGTCTCTAATCCATCATTTTTAATAACTTTAAATATTCAATTATTGTAATTACTTTAAGATTGGTCTCTTATTTATGTGGTAATATCTTGATATGCTAATGTTCTACTTTATTATATAAGTTGACTCCATGTTGGATATTATATGATTTCCTTTGTTTGTGTGTTCATTATTTTTTTTTACCAGAAAATCTTTTTATTTTCTTTCTGCCTACTCATGGCCCCTCCCCTTCCCACTCCAATAACGTCCCACATGCTCTGGGCTTGGGTAGTGTCTATATAGCATGGTTATGTGTTCTTTTTGTCCAGTTTCTCTACATATTTCACATATTCTGTAAGATTATTTTATGTTTAGTTATTAATTTTTTATTCTGTTACATCATAGTTCAAGGTAAAAAGTCACATGCAATATGATTTTGGGGTTTTAGTTTTTCATAGGTTTGCTTATCTCCAACATGGCACCAGGAAACATAGATTTTTGTCAGGTCTGAAGATCATATCAGATTTTGTGTGTGAAGAGATTTAGTTACAATGTGGTTGTTTCATCAAAGCCTCGGGTCATTTAGTATTTTCTGATAGTATTAGTGTGTCTACGGGAAGAAGAAAGATTCATGGGAACTAAGAAAAGGGAGGTGAGGCAGGCAAATACCTGATCTGGGGTAATGGTCCATCACCCATCCTTATCTTAAAAAAAAGGCTTCCCATCAACATGTTCTAAAGCTGTATTTGAGTCTCTCTTCTAAAAGTATGGTTGGGCATTCAGTAGTGAGGTGATTTAGGAAACGGATATTTAATACATTGTTATTTGAACAAACTTATTGTGGGTCTAGAATCCCTGGACTATATGTGAATAATCAGAATGATCTGTTAATATAAAAATGTAGATTTTATTTCAAAGATGCTATGATCGTATGGACATTAGAGGGTCACTGATATAAATTAGATGACAATTAAACTGTGCTCTATTAATTTTTTTATTATACACTTTTCTTTCTCTTTTAAAAATAGTCGAACAGATACATAAGTATGAACACACAGAAAAGTGAACAGATAAAAATCTGTGCAAATTTATTGTTCACAGGTGGTCTCCCAATCTGCATCTTTGAACATGAGTGGGTGATACTGAGAAGCATGTGGGATGATATAGTAATGACTGTGTTACATTCTTTCCTCACCTTTATTTTATTTCCTAGACTTGAAAATTCAAAACCTGAACGTTTTGTTGTGTCATATGTTCTACAACATTGTCAGGGAAAGTTTAGCTTTCCTATCAGTCAGTAAGCCCTTGGGATGTTTCTCAGAAGGAAACTGAAACTGACAAACTTCTCCTACATAGAAGAGGACATGCACTGGATTCCTGTGTGAATTGGAGGGATTGTATCTGCTAAACACATGTATCTACAGAGCATTCTCAGAATTCTATGAGTTCAGAAAAGATTTTTTTAACAAATAATTTCAAACATGATTTTTTAGTAATGAAAAACCAATGGAGGTAGATGCTTCGAGCAGGCTTTTCAAAGGAAGAAAAGAGTGACTCATACAATTTCCACATTGTAAAAGAAAACTAAGTGTAAGGGTTGCAACAGGCCAAGGTGACAACAATTAATTTCTAATCAATATCTCTCTCTTTCTTCTTTACTCAGTAACTGTTTAAGGTGCTGTATCAGAGATGATACTGCTCCCAGTTTCCTATTTAGTTTGATAAAAAATAAGAAAACTAAACATGTGAGGCATTATCTAAAAGAAAATTACTCTTAGGGGAACCATTTTACTAACTTGGAAATCAGAAGACTACAAAAACTCCCACTCTTTTCATGGAGAAGAGGGAAGTGGAGGGTCTGAAAAGTATCAAAGATTAATGTGACAAACTTCCTAGATCATCTGTGCTCCTGCCTGCCTAGGAAACCAAATATAGTCGATTCAAGGAGGAATTCAATGCTGTCACCTCAGCAATTCACATACTTTGGTCATTAATCATAATAGCTTGTTAATAAGGTCACCCAGACTTGATTATTTTTTTTTTCCAGCCTTTCTAGTCATGCATCTCATACTGAAGAATGACATGTCCTTTGGTCTTAATTGAGAAAATTACATTTATTGAATATTGAATATAGTTCAATGTTGCTTATGATACATTGGGAAATATGCATAGATAAAATTTTATTTTTAAAAAATTGAAAAATTTATACAACTAATACAAAGAGGACAATTTATGGGCAAAGATTATATTGTCCTGAAGTTTCTAGGGGACTTCTTGATGAAGGCCAGGATTGACATTGCTCTTTAATAGTGCAGGTGGAAGAAGATGAGATAGGATGTTGTTGCACTTAAGGAGAATAGATGTAATAAAGGAATGTCTTAATATATGAAAGGAGCATCTATGGAGCAGTGAGAAGTTAGTAAAGTTGAAAATATTTTTGGACTATGATTTCCCTTGTGGTCAGATGTCTTTATATTTTTACATTTCAGTACATTGGAGAGTGCTAGCTTCCACAACATATATTTGACAAATAAGTCAATACTGAATTACTACTATTTGTAAGCAGGAGAGAGCATAAGGAAAAGTATATTTATGAAAAATATAAATAGAACTAAAAAACTATAATGGGAATAATGTATTAGAAAGAAGTAAAATACATATGAGAATGCTGATATCTTCAAAATGACATGGAAAAGAAGTAACAAATTTAAAAAGTATTATGAAATAAGTTTACAAGACTTATCAATTAATTGGATTTGTTGAGTGAAGAGGGAGGAAGAAATTTAGTTAACTGTAAAGCCTAGAACCAAGATTAATGAGATAATAATTTTATTATCCAATGATACTCAGAACCAAAAGGGCTAACATGTTTAGAATAAAATAAAGAGTGTCACATCCAGCAGTGAGAACAGAGCCATACAAAAGCTACATTTTTTCATGCAAGTACGTTTGGTTTTTGAGTATCTGAAAACTTGGGAGAAACAGAATTCATCTAAAACTTTACTGTTAATAGAAATGATATAACCCAACTATTACTTTCAAATATGTCTTTACAGCAAAGAGAAAGCAGCAGACAACAAACAAGGACTCAAGCCTGGCTTCTGTTTCACGGACGGACAAGTATTCTTGTTATTGAAGTAAAAGCTAGATTAACAAGACTCTTTCCTACAGTGCTCCTGAGAACTCTTTAAAGGCAATGTATCGTGTACTCTCCTGCATTAGACATTTGATTTCTTAAATACAATAATATGGAGTGGATCTTCTACATGCTAAGAAAGTATGTGAGATGACATGATTGCCTTCCAATACTCAAAGCCAATGTGACAGGTTTAGATATGTATTTCTTTACGAAGGCCTATAGCTTTCCAAATAATCATCCCAAAACTTAAGCATGGTGATTATTTATCAAAACTTAATCCATCTACTTATGTTGAACCATCATTAAATCAACATTTTTTAATATTAAATCACTTAGCAAGTAAGACACAGCCATACTAAATGATATATATGTATACACACACAGAGATCAATAGATAGATATAGATATAGATATAGATATAGATATAGATATATCTGAGGTTATTGTGATTCTAGTTTAAGATTTTTCCAGGGCCAGGTACAGTGACTCATGGCTGTAACCCCAGTGCTTTGTGATGCTGAGCTTAGAGGATTGCTTGGTGCCAGGAATTTGAGACTAGCTGCACAACACAGAAGACTCTGTCTGTATAAAAAATAAAATAAAAAATAAATAAATAAATAAAATAAAATAGGAAATGGTGGAGTGCACTGGCAGTCCTAGATACTCAGGAGGTTGAGGCAGGAGAATCCTTTGAGCACAGGAGTTTGAGGTTATAGTGAGCTATGATCTTGCGCTCCAGCCTGGGTAACAGAGCAAGACCCCGTCTATTAAACAAACAAACAAAAAAGACTTTTCTAGATGTTCTCATGGAGTATAGGCAGCCAGAAAGGCATTCTACTGAGTATAAAATATAACTTGATTCATTATAATAATTACTGACATTTAACAAAATATTGTTAGGTGACATATATTGTATAAAGTGCTTCAGATATATTATCTCATTTAATCCCCAACTAACCAATTTTACAAAGGAAAGAAATATGCTTTAGAATAACTAAGTAAATTTTTCAATATTACACATCTAGGAATCATCACAGCAAGACATCAAGATAAAACCTGAACTAACATAAAAGCCAAGCCATCTGAACCACCATACAGGGTAGACTGTGCCACTACTAGGTCTTGGAAGGGAGACAAAATAGAAGTGCGGGATACGAAAATGGAGCTACAATGAGTGATAAAAATGTATTAAACTAAACAGTTCATGTATTATTCCATTTTCTCACTGCTATAAAGAAATGCCTGAGGCTAGGTCATTTATAAAGGAAAAAGGTTTAATTGACTCACAATTCTGCATGGTTGGGGAGGCGTCAGGAAATGTGCAATCATGGAGGAAGGCAAAGGAGAAGTACCTTTTTCATAAGGTGGCAAGTCTTGGGAGGGACTGTCAAACACTTATAAAACCATCAGATCTCGTGAGAACTCACTCACCATCACGAGAACAGCATGGGGGAAACTGCCTCCACCACCCAATTGCCTCCCCACAAGTCCCTCCTTGACACCTAGAGATTCTGGGGATTACAATTTGAGATGAGATTTGGGTGGGGACACAGAGCCAAATTATATCAGGAGGTAGATCCGGTAAATTCAGGTATATAGCCTCAGTGAAATCATATGCACAGTAGCATTTTCTGAAAAGGTACACTTTCACCAAATCCTGATCATCGTAGAAAAGAAATGTGAAAATAGGAGAAAAAAGAAAAAAATTCAAAAGGAGAAAAAAGAAAATAGGTGAAATTATATTACACATTTTTCTCCAATGTGTAATACAACAGGTAAAGAAATCCTATTTCTCCAAAGAAAATAGGAGAAAAAAGACAAAAAAATCATGTCTGATAATTTGAATTTTTTATTCATTTCTCTGTGGACAATATTATAGTTCATAGTATTCCTTTATGTGTGTGTATATATGCATTAATTATATAGTACATATTTTATACATTTTTCCTTTGGTAATACATAGGGAATTTATCAAGTGCTAACTGTGTGATTGAGAAGTGGCAACCTGAACAGAATAGGAAAAAGAATATTAATTTTTTAAAAATATATTTCAATAATATAAAATGGCATTAGGAGGTGTTCTGTTTCATTACTACTTGTTGAGTTATGTTAACGTAATTCCTTTTTGTCTTTAAGGAGTTCCATATTTGTGGACAAGTTTGCTCCAGAGACATCTACATATTAAGAATGCATCCTTATGATACACAGAAGATAATAGGAAAGGCAAGGGTACCAAGAGAGTTTGAAAGGTAAGAAATTATAGTTAATATATGAAGAATAAGTTCTTCAACTAAATTGGGTAACTAAATAATAATTAGGACCTTTTTCTTGTATTTAGTACAAACCCAGGTTAAGAGAAAATCAGATTTACTTCTGTGCTTATCATCGTAATAGTCCTATTGAGTAGAGGAGGAAAATATAATAGAGAAAGGAAAATGTAATATATTCTTGATTGAGAGAGAGGGAGTGGTCTCCTGCCTCACCAAAATAATGATCTTCCATGTGTAAACTTGGTTATCTTATCTGAAAATGTTATAAGATTAAGTATATGACTCAATGAAATATCTTTAGCTCAAAAATGAATTGTAAAACCCCCTCTATTTTTAACTCACTGAGTAATGTTTAACAAGGCAATTTACATCCCTGTCATTCATTCCTTCTTACAGTAAGATGTGTTCTTCTGCATTATTCTATATTTTTTCTATCCAGAGAAAATGTGAAAGAATTTGAGAAAAGTGAAAAACACAAGAGAAATATTCTCATCTGGAGAAGGAGATGCATACACTGTGTTATTTAGATTCATGGCTGGATCAGATACTTCAAGTTAATGGAAGAGCCTGAGGAGTCATAAAAGATGACATTGAAGAGTTGAATGAAATAAAGTATTATAGATTATGTTAATATTTCTTCGGTAGCAAAAGGAAAAGGTCTCAAATCCTAATCAGCAGTTAGGATAACTCAGTCTAAGGAAGTAAGCTGGAACTGATGATCAGATGTTCTAGGTCAATGAAGAGACCCCAGAAGGTCAGAGGAGCTCTCATACCATGGCACCATGTTGCTGACAGCCCACACCCTACTGACTGGAGATTAGTTATCAAGCATCCCACATGCTCTTTGAGGAAAACAGAGTAAGATAAATAAAAATAGCACATAATAGGAATTACGTGGTAGAAAGGATAACTAAACTGATTTTCTAGGTAGGCATAGGGGCGCCTTGATTCAGTGAATCTATAAAGGCCAGGGCTACAAGGAGGCAAAGATTTTCTACTTGGACAAAGTCTAGCCAGGCTCCTCAGATATTTTTTCTTGACTGGGCCTCAACCTTGGCCCATGAAGACTTGAACAAACACTAACATGGTTTCTAACAGCTCAAGACTACATTCCTAGGATGTTCTCTGTACCCCTTGAAGAGCCTTCCTGAGGAAACTCAAGTCAACTTAAAGAATGTCCTGTTTGTTCCAGTATATTCTAGAGATCAGGCTACTGCTCCCCACTCCCACCCCAGGTTCTATGGCAGTATAGAAACCTAACTTCAATAAGCGCCAGGTTAGCAGACCCAGATGGCTTTCTCATGGACCAGTCTCTGCCTTTTATAATTTTTCACTCCTTCTCACCCTCCTCCGTACTCTCTCATACTCTATGGAAAATATCAAGTAATCGCTATACAAATTGAAGTTGAGTTTAGTTCATGTGGTACTCTTTTTCTTACTGTATTAGTATATTATTGACTGCAGTCTGTTCTTATCCCCTTAACTAGTGGCAGGTTTGGTTTATCTTTGACAAGGTAGAGGAGCAAGATGAGTCAGGCCGAGCCTGAAATGGGCTAGTTATAAGGAGAGGTTTATGGGTTAGTGATGGACAAGCATGAGTGAGCAACCTGGGGACATTGGTTGAGAAAATTTAAAGTTACCATAGGTGTGAAAATAGTGGGAGGATACTAAATGAAATCAGTCTTATTATTTTTCTTAATTCTATTTATACACTTTTGACAATGTGAGTTCTTAAGGTGGAAAGGGAATATGATAGGATAAATAGCATGAAGGAGAAAAAGATGAGATTCTAAGAAAAGGAGGGCAGAGAGAAAAGGGGGGCAGACAGAATGAAAGGAGGACAGGAAAAATAGATGACAAGGAGGAGGAAAAGGAAGAAAAACAACAGTAAGGTTTTAACATTTTCTTACATTTTTCAGATACATTTGGTAACAACATAGTGAAATTGATTACATATTTTCATTGAAAGGTAAGGTTAAAGTTCTATATGATGAGAAATGAGTAAACGTGCTTTCATTGGTTGATCTTTAATAAAACAAGAGGCTGACACACTGAAGAAAAACTGTGTGGCTATGGTGAGTTACTTTCCTTGTTTGTTTTATTTTTTCAAATTGCATCTGAGTTCCTATAATGTAAACAGGGCTCTGCTGCTTTCTCAAGGTTTTTTTTTTTTTTTCTTATCCTTATCATCTCACAGATCTTTAATATTTGAGCATAGGGCAATAAAGTAAATAAGTAGAATTAATTATTTTGACCTTTAAAGCAAGTACCTATTTTTCCAATCTATTCTATTTTTCTACCTTAGCAGTTAATTTTAGATAATTTTCTTCTATATTTACATTTAGTGACAAATAAATAGAATTAAAAAAATTTATACTTTCACAGCAGAATTCCATACAATTAGCAAATATATATGGTCCAGTAAAAATACAAAATCTTGAATTAAAAACATTAATATTTTTGTCTAACTCTGCTACCTTATATATGCAGCATTTTATATTAACATATGTTAGACACATTTGCCTGTAATATTATTCTCATTTTATTCCTATATATATGTAGACATATATTAAGGAAAGTAGTTTAAATAGAGCCTACGCAAAAGTCATGCAGTTGGTTATTAGACTAGACCAGCACTTTAGCTTTTATTTGTTCATTATTTTCAATTTCAGTCAGGGAACTATACTTAACTATTCTCTTATATTCAATATTTTTAAACTTATAATATTCCCTGCTCTCTTTTTTAATTCTCTTATTTATAAATATGGAAATGCAATTTCTGTCCTCTGTGAGACTTACTTTGTGGAATGCATAAAATAAATTTTCTTGGCAGTAACAAGTAGAAATATGTGTAATATAATTTCATCTATTGTTTCCCTGATCACCTTTATTGGTATAAGAATAGGTTAAATACAAGATATTTTTCTCTACTCCATAGCCTATAAGGTGGCCCATGTTCCTAAAGTCCCCAAATATTTAAAAAAATCTCCCATTATCAATACTAACACCATACATGTATTAATAAATATAAACACAATAAAAAGACTCTATGATTTGTTATTATGCTAAAAATATGTTTATATTCTCTCAAATTCTTTAAAATAATTTTGTCTATAGTTTTAAAATTTTGTGTTATTTTTCATACTAAGTCTTTTGAAACCCTGGAATTTCAGAACTATAAGGCACATCACAAATGTAACAATTATTCATTTTGAAAATAAAGAAATAAAACTAGATAGAGGAAATGACTTATTAATTGATGTCTTGACACTAGACTAATTTTTCTACCTCATTATTAATTGCAGGCTGCAATATGATTTTATCTTAAGAAACAAAAACATTATTTGGAATCCATGGAGCATTAGAATGGCAACCCAAAAAGTCTGTGAAAACATCTGTAGTGTTACATATAATAAAACACCAATAATTATTATTTCTAATATTAATTCATTCATAATTTAATAAGGGACCCAACTTAAATGTCTAAATGAACATGATGACATTTGAATAAGAGAACATAACAGCAGTCATACATATTAAGAAAACAATTTGGAAACCAAAATTAAACTTTCTCAAATATATCAAGTTTAAAATATAATATATAATTTTTGATATCTCAGTCAAGGTGGCATACAGGCAATTCTATTATGTTTTAGAGTAATTTCAATTTAGTGAAAGAATAGTTATACTATGTAATCCTAGATAAGATCTAACCTAAGCCAAATAATTTCAGAAAATGTAATCATTGACATCCACCTCCTAGCCTGTATTTACTCATCCTTTTAAAATTTTGCAATTTTGTGTATCTAATAATTCTCATCGGAATGGGCTCCATAGGATAAATCTGCTGTCAGTCTTCATGTTTACATATGACTTCCAGTCACTGTGTTTTGTCTCCTGGACGGATGTGTAATTCAGTTAATAACTTGTGACTAAGAATGGCATGCATATTTTTAATAGGCATCCTTATAACCAAAAAATAATTCTGAACACTTAACACATATTAGTTAATTTCACCCTTATAATTAATTTTATTAATCATATTTTTATACTCCCAATCCTCAAATGAGAAAACTGAGGGACAGAAATACCAAATATTGATCATACTTGATTGAAAGTAGATAGACTTTTTACCCTATGGACAATATGGAGTCAAAACTACCATATTTATTCTTTAACTGGAAACAATCAAAACAATGACAAAATATATAAAATAACAATTTCAACGTACTAGATCTCAGGCAATGAAGGACAGTTATCCTTGAGACAGGATAAATAAATAAGGTAAATTTCATCTTTACTACAACTTACTGTTTTAAGAGTTTCCAGGCCAACATGAGGGAGGGGGAAGTCAGGCAGAGCCCAGATGACTGCTTAATTAAAGAGAAAAGTTTGAGAGCCCAGAGAGAAGTTAGCTAGAGTTCTCATTAGAGATCTCTAAAGAGGAGATTGCTGCCTAGAGAGAGAACACTAGAAATATTAAGAGGATCCCTCCTTGAGTATCCAGCTGAGTAATGATCAGCATATACATATGGCAGAGCTAACCAAGATCAGACAAGAAAAGGTCTGAAACTGTTAGATAAAGCGGTGCCCAAAGCTCACAGAGTCAGAAATTGCGTTTCCCCAACAGCCAGACTAGAAAAATATTATAAATAGCATAAATACGATGAGGGGAGGCCCTTGACTTGGGCAAATAATTTATGAGATGCCAAAAAACAAACAAACAAAAAAAAAACTTGCAATCAAAATAAATGTTAATATAATGCCATATTTTGTAAAAATCAATATTGAAGAAAGGAATACATAATGTAAAAATAATTTTAAATAAAGATAGAATTAGTTTTAGAGCTATGCTGTCACATTATATCCTGAGGCAAAAGGAAAAGGCAACTATATTGAATAGCTGAATTTCTCTTTCCCTGAACACTACTCTGAATCCATCTAACAAATAAAACAAGTCCCAAAAGAATCATAGTATTTCCAATTTCATCCAGAAAAGGCTTAAACACACACACAGACACACACACACATGAATAAGAAAATACTCGTACCCCTAAAAATAGGAAATTTAAAATCCCTGGCTTTCAATAAGCTGACTAGAAATGAAAAAAAGCAGAAAAATGCAACCTCTAGTGAGAAAAAAAAAAATCAGTCTGTCAAGACTTATACCTATGTTGGAATTAGCAGTGAGGTACATTAAGACAGTTCATAATCTAGTCCATATGTTCAAAAGTTAAGTGGAAATACAGTAGATGTAAAACACAAAAACAAATCCAATATTAGAGATAAACACTATCATGTGGCATGTGAAAATAAACTGAGTGGAATTAACTACCAATTCCATACTGAAGAAGAAAAATTTAGTATACTCGAGGACATAAGAATTTAATGAACCCAAAATCAAAACTTAAGGGAAGATTTATGCCACTAAGTGCTTGTATTAGAAAAGAAAAAAGTTCTCAAGTTAGTGGCCTTCCTTCCTCTTCTTAAGGAAACAAAGAATTCCAAAGATAAAATAAAAAGTCCCTAGAAGAAAGGAAATAATAAATATCAGATCAGAAATCAATATAATAAAAATAAGATGAAGAAAATAATCAATGAAATTAAATCTGGTTCCTTGTGATGAGCAATAAAATTGATCAACCTCTGGAAGACTGACCAAGAAAAAGAAAAAATAAAAATTACTAGTATCAGGAGTAACTGTGGTGATAATAATTACATATTCCCAGATATTATGTGAAAAACAAGTGAATCTTATAACAACTTTATGCCAATAATTTAACAACTTAAACAAAATAGAAAAATGTCTCAAAATACTCAAATTACTAAAACTAGATTAAAACAAAATATGTAACTTGAATAGCTCTATTTAAAAAATAAATGAAACCGATTCCGAAAATACATCCCACAAAGAAAACTTTTGGTCCAGAAAGTCTCATTAATGGATTCTACCAAATAGTTAAACAGATAATTACAAATCTGTAAGAAGTTTTCTACAAATACAAAACAAAGTAATATTTCTCTTTTTTTTCTTTTTTCTTTTTTTGAGATGGAGTCTCACTATGTCGCCCAGGCTGGAGTGCAGTGGCACGATCTCGGCTCACTGCAAACTCCACCTCCCGGGTTCATGCCATTCTCCTGCCTCAGCCTTCCGAGTAGCTGGGACTACAGGCGCCCGCCAGCACGCCCAGCTAATTTTTTGTATTTTTAGTAGAGAAGGAGTTTCACTGTGTTAGCCAGGATGGTCTCGATCTCCTGACCTTGTGATCCGCCCGTCTTGGCCTCCCAAAGTGCTGAGATTACCGGCGTAAGCCAGTGCGCCCGGCCAGTAATATTTCTTAACTTGGTCCTTGAGGCCAGTGTTACCTTGATATGAAAACCACCGAAGATACTATTAAAAATTATAACAACAAACTAGCATTTCTAATAAATATAGATAAAAAATTATAAATTAAATTTTAGCAGGTGAAATCCAACAATATATATAAATAACACTATGTCATGAATAAGTGAGCTTTATATCAGGTCAAGGGTTTAATATTTTAAAAAATCGATAAAAGTTACCTCACCATACTAACAAACTGGAGAAAGAAAATGATAATCTCGGGGGCGGAGCAAGATGGCCGAATAGGAACAGCTCCAGTCTCCAACTCCCAGCGCGAGCGACACAGAAGACCGGTGATTTCTGCATTTTCAACTGAGGTACTGGGGTCATCTCTCTAGGGAGTGCCGGACAATCGGTGTGGGTCAGCTGCTGCAGCCTGACCAGCGTGAGCTGAAGCAGGGCGAGGCATCGCCTCACCTGGAAGCGCAAGGGGGAAGGAAATCCCTTTTCCTAGCCAGGGGAACTGAGACACACAACACCTGGAAAATCGGGTAACTCCCACCCCAATACTGCGCTTTAAGGAAACAGGCACACCAGGAGAATATATCCCACACCTGGCCGGGAGGGTCCCACGCCCACGGAGCCTCCCTCGCTGCTAAAACAGCCGTCTGCAGCGATCTATCCGCAAGGCAGCAGCGAGGCTGGGGGAGGGGCGCCCGCCATTGCTGAGGCTTAAGTAGGTAAACAAAGCCGCTGGGAAGCTCGAACTGGGTGGAGCTCACAGCAGCTCAAGGAAGCCTGCCTGTCTCTGTAGACTCTACCGCTGTGGACAGCGCACAGCTGCAGTCCATTAGGGGAAAGAGCGGGGCCGCTGCAGACCCGAACGACTCTGTCTGACAGCTTTGGGGAGAGCCGTGGATCTCCTAACGCGGAGGTTGAGATCTGAGAACGGACAGACTGCCTGCTCAGGTGGGTCCCTGACCCCTGAGTAGCCTAGCTGGGAGACATCCCCTACTAGGGGCAGTCTGACACCCCACACCTCACAGGGTGGCGTCACCCCTGAGAGGAAACTTCCAAAGAAAGAATCAGACAGGTACACTCGCTGTTCAGCAATATTCTATCTTCGGCAACCTCTGCTGCTGATACCCAGGCAAACAGGGTCTGGAGTGGACCTCAAGCAATCTCCAACAGACCACAGACAGTCCTTCTGACTGTCAGACGGAAAACTATCAAACAGGAAGGACACCTATACCAAAACCCCATCAGTACGTCACCATCATCAAAGTCCAGAGACAGATAAAACCACAAAGATGGGGAAGAAGCAGGGCAGAAAAGCTGGAAATTCAAAAAAAAGAGCGCATCTCCCCCTGCAAAGGAGCGCAGCCCATCGCCAGCAACGGATCAAAGCTGGTCAGAGAATGACTTTGACGAGATGAGAGAAGAAGGCTTCAGCCCATCAAACTTCTCAGAGCTAAAGGAGGAATTACGTACCCAGCGCAAAGAAACTAAAAATCTTGAAAAAAAAGTGGAAGAATTGACAGCTAGACTAATTAATGCAGAGAAGATCATAAACGAAATGACAGAGATGAAAACCATGACACGAGAAATACGTGACAAATGCACAAGCTTCGGTAACCGACTCGATCAACTGGAAGAAAGAGTATCAGCGATTGAGGATCAAATGAATGAAATGAAGCGAGAAGAGAAACCAAAAGAAAAAAGAAGAAAAAGAAATGAACAAAGCCTGCAAGAAGTATGGGATTATGTAAAAAGACCAAATCTACGTCTGATTGGGGTGCCTGAAAGTGAGGGGGAAAATGGAACCAAGTTGGAAAACACTCTTCAGGATATCATCCAGGAGAACTTCCCCAACCTAGTAGGGCAGGCCAACATTCAAATTCAGGAAATACAGAGAACGCCACAAAGATACTCCTCCAGAAGAGCAACTCCAAGACACATAATTGCCAGATTCACCAAAGTTGAAATGAAGGAAAAAATCTTAAGGGCAGCCAGAGAGAAAGGTCGGGTTACCCACAAGGGAAGCCCATCAGAATAACAGCAGACCTCTCGGCAGAAACTCTACAAGCCAGAAGAGAGTGGGGGCCAATATTCAACGTTCTTAAAGAAAAGAATTTTCAACCGAGAATTTCATATCCAGCCAAACTAAGCTTCATCAGTGAAGGAGAAATAAAATCCTTTACAGATAAGCAAATGCTTAGAGATTTTGTCACCACCAGGCCTGCCTTACAAGAGACCCTGAAGGAAGCCCTAAACATGGAAAGGAACAACCGGTACCAGCCATTGCAAAAACATGCCAAAATGTAAAGACCATCGAGGCTAGGAAGAAACTGCATCAACTAACGAGCAAAATAACCAGTTAATATCATAATGACAGGATCAAGTTCACACATAACAATATTAACCTTAAATGTCAATGGACTAAATGCTCCAATTAAAAGACACAGACTGGCAAACTGGATCAAGAGTCAAGACCCATCAGTCTGCTGTATTCAGGAGACCCATCTCACATGCAGAGACATACATAGGCTCAAAATAAAGGGATGGAGGAAGATCTACCAAGCAAATGGAGAACAAAAAAAAGCAGGGGTTGCAATCCTAGTCTCTGATAAAACAGACTTTAAACCATCAAAGATCAAAAGAGACAAAGAAGGCCATTACATAATGGTAAAGGGATCAATTCAACAGGAAGAGCTAACTCTCCTAAATATATATGCACCCAATACAGGAGCACCCAGATTCATAAAGCAAGTCCTTAGAGACCTACAAAGAGACTTAGACTCCCATACAATAATAATGGGAGACTTCAACACTCCACTGTCAACATTAGACAGATCAACGAGACAGAAAGTTAACAAGGATATCCAGGAATTGAACTCATCTCTGCACCAAGCGGACCTAATAGACATCTATAGAACTCTCCACCCCAAATCAACAGAATATACATTCTTCTCAGCACCACATCGCACTTATTCCAAAATTGACCACATAATTGGAAGTAAAGCACTCCTCAGCAAATGTACAAGAACAGAAATTATAACAAACTGTCTCTCAGACCACAGTGCAATCAAACTAGAACTCAGGACTAAGAAACTCAATCAAAACCGCTCAACTACATGGAAACTGAACAACCTGCTCCTGAATGACTACTGGGTACATAACGAAATGAAAGCAGAAATAAAGATGTTCTTTGAAACCAATGAGAACAAAGATACAACATACCAGAATCTCTGGGACACATTTAAAGCAGTGTGTAGAGGGAAATTTATAGCACTAAATGCCCACAAGAGAAAGCAGGAGAGATCTAAAATTGACACTCTAACATCACAATTAAAAGAACTAGAGAGGCAAGAGCAAACACATTCAAAAGCTAGCAGAAGGCAAGAAATAACTAAGATCAGAGCAGAACTGAAGGAGATAGAGACACAAAAAACCCTCCAAAAAATCAATGAATCCAGGAGTTGGTTTTTTGAAAAGATCAACAAAATTGACAGACCGCTAGCTAGACTAATAAAGAAGAAAAGAGAGAAGAATCAAATAGACGCAATAAAAAATGATAAAGGGGATATCACCACCGACCCCACAGAAATACAAACAACCATCAGAGAATACTATAATGCCTCTACGCAAATCAACTAGAAAATCTAGAAGAAATGGATAATTTCCTGGACACTTACACTCTCCCAAGACTAAACCAGGAAGAAGTTGAATCCCTGAATAGACCAATAGCAGGCTCTGAAATTGAGGCAACAATTAATAGCCTACCCACCAAAAAAAGTCCAGGACCAGATGGATTCACAGCTGAATTCTACCAGAGGTACAAGGAGGAGCTGGTACCATTCCTTCTGAAACTATTTCAATCAATAGAAAAAGAGGGAATCCTCCCTAACTCTTTTTATGAGGCCAACATCATCCTGATACCAAAGCCTGGCAGAGACACAACAAAAAAAGAGAATTTTAGACCAATATCCCTGATGAACATCGATGCAAAAATCCTCAATAAAATACTGGCAAACCGGATTCAGCAGCACATCAAAAAGCTTATCCACCATGATCAAGTGGGCTTCATCCCTGGGATGCAAGGCTGGTTCAACATTCGCAAATCAATAAACGTAATCCAGCATATAAACAGAACCAAAGACAAGAACCACATAATTATCTCAATAGATGCAGAAAAGGCTTTTGACAAAATTCAACAGCCCTTTATGCTAAAAACGCTCAATAAATTTGGTATTGATGGAACGTACCTCAAAATAATAAGAGCTATTTATGACAAACCCACAGCTAATATCATACTGAATGGGCAAAAACTGAAAAAATTCCCTTTGAAAACTGGCACAAGACAGGGATGCCCTCTCTCACCACTCCTATTCAACATAGTGTTGGAAGTTCTGGCTAGGGCAATCAGGCAAGAGAAAGAAATCAAGGGTATCCAGTTAGGAAAAGAAGAAGTCAAATTGTCCCTGTTTGCAGATGACATGATTGTATATTTAGAAAACCCCATCGTCTCAGCCCAAAATCTCCTTAAGCTGATAAGCAACTTCAGCAAAGTCTCAGGATACAAAATTAATGTGCAAAA
The DNA here is from genome assembly GCF_009764315.1 of Trachypithecus francoisi. Taxonomy (NCBI): domain Eukaryota; kingdom Metazoa; phylum Chordata; class Mammalia; order Primates; family Cercopithecidae; genus Trachypithecus; species Trachypithecus francoisi. The sequence goes on from NW_022681462.1 coordinate 33,942,042, forward strand.
ATCACAAGCATTCTTATACACCAGTAACAGACAAGCAGAGAGCCAAATCAGGAATGAACTTCCATTCACAATTGCTTCAAAGAGAATAAAATACCTAGGAATCCAGCTTACAAGGGATGTAAAGGACCTCTTCAAGGAGAACTACAAACCACTGCTCAGTGAAATCAAAGAGGACACAAACAAATGGAAGAACATACCATGCTCATGGATAGGAAGAATCAATATCGTGAAAATGGCCATACTGCCCAAGGTGATTTATAGATTCAATGCCATCCCCATCAAGCTACCAATGACTTTCTTCACAGAATTGGGAAAAACGGCTTTAAAGTTCATATGGAACCAAAAAAGAGCCCGCATTGCCAAGACAATCCTAAGTTAAAAGGACAAAGCTGGAGGCGTCACGCTACCTGACTTCAAACTATACTACAAGGCTACAGTAACCAAAACAGCATGGTACTGGTACCACAACAGAGATATAGACCAATGGAACAGAACAGAGTCCTCAGAAATAATACCACACATCTACAGCCATCTGATCTTTGACAAACCTGAGAGAAACAAGAAATGGGGAAAGGATTCCCTATTTAATAAATGGTGCTGGGAAAATTGGCTAGCCATAAGTAGAAAGCTGAAACTGGATCCTTTCCTTACCCCTTATACGAAAATTAATTCAAGATGGATTAGAGACTTAAATGTTAGACCTAATACCATAAAAACCCTAGAAGAAAATCTAGGTAGTACCATTCAGGACATAGGCATGGGCAAGGACTTCATGTCTAAAACACCAAAAGCAACGGCAGCAAAAGCCAAAATTGACACATGGGATCTAATTAAACTAAAGAGCTTTTGCACAGCTAAAGAAACTACCATCAGAGTGAACAGGCAACCTACAGAATGGGAGAAAATTTTTGCAACCTACTCATCTGACAAAGGGCTAATATCCAGAATCTACAAAGAACTCAAACAAATATACAAGAAAAAAACAAACAACCCCATCAAAAAGTGGGGAAAGGATATGAACAGACATTTCTCAAAAGAAGACATCCATACAGCCAACAGACACATGAAAAAATGCTCATCATCACTCGCCATCAGAGAAATGCAAATCAAAACTACAATGAGATACCATCTCACACCAGTTAGAATGGCAATCATTAAGAAGTCAGGAAACAACAGGTGTTGGAGAGGATGTGGAGAAATAGGAACACTTTTACACTGTTGGTGGGATTGTAAACTAGTTCAACCATTATGGAAAACAGTATGGCGATTCCTCAAGGATCTAGAACTAGATGTACCATATGACCCAGCCATCCCACTACTGGGTATATACCAAAGGATTATAAATTACTCTACTACAAAGACACATGCACACGTATGTTATTGCGGCACTATTCACAATAGCAAAGACTTGGAATCAACCCAAATGTCCATCTGTGACAGACTGGATTAAGAAAATGTGGCACATATACACCATGGAATACTATGCAGCCATCAAAAAGGATGAGTTTGCGTCCTTTGTAGGGACATGGATGCAGCTGGAAACCATCATTCTTAGCAAACTATCACAAGAAGAGAAAACCAAACACCGCATGTTCTCACTCATAGGTGGGAACTGAACAATGAGATCACCTGGACTCGGGAAGGGGAACATCACACACTGGGGCCTATCATGGGGAGGGGGGAGGAGGGAGGGATTGCATTGGGGAGTTATACATGATATAACGTCATGCACATGTACCCTAGAACTTAAAGTATAATAAAAAAAAAAAAAGAAAATGATAATCTCAAAATGCATATAAAAAACATTTAACAAAATATACCATCTGTTTCTGATAAAAAATATTAAGCTAAGTAGTAAAGGACCTACATCAACCTGATAAAGGTATTAAAATATAATACAACTTTCATCATAATTGTGAAATACTAAATGCTTTTCCCCTAACTTGTGTAACTTAGTAACAATTCCCACTCTCAACAATGGGCTGGGGGTTCTAGCCAGTAAAAAAAAGCAAGATTAAAAAAAAGGTACAAATTGGAAAGAGAGAAAACTATTTTCTAACAACATGATTGTCTATTAGAAAATCTGATTATATCCACAAAATTTTGATAGAAATAATAAATGAGTTGACGAAGATTGGAAGACAGGAGATAAATATACAAAAATAAATTGCTATTTTTTATACTGGGATTGAACAACCAAAAATTAATATTAAAACAATAGCATTTATATTACTGTTAAAAGGATGAAATGCCTGGTGATAAATCTGACAAAACAGGTAAAATATATGCACAGTAATAACTACATTGCTGAGAGAAATTAAAGAATTCCCAAGAAAATGTGTATTGTGTTCATTGATCAGATACTCAAAATTAAAAACTATTTTTCTATGGACTCAACACAATTCTAATCAAAATCTTATTTTTTTTGTAAAAATTTACATACCAATTCAAAATTCATATTGAATTGCAATAGATCTAGTACAGTGAAACAACTGTTCAAAGGAAGAATACATAATAGTAGGACTCATACTACCTGGCAAAGAACAGAGGATCCGGAAATATGCCCACACATGTACAGACAACTAATTTTAGAAAAAAGAGCAAAGGCAATCCAGAAAAGAAATGGTATACCTTCCAATAAATCTTCCTGGATAAAATGGAAATCTATATGCACAAAAATAACTGATGAATTCCTTGCAGAATATGCAAGTATCAATTTAAAAACAATCATAGATGTAAATATAAAATCTAAATATATACAACTAATAGAAAAAATGTTGGAGAATACTATTTTCATTGTTATAATTAATTTTATGTGTCAACTTGACTGGGAAGCAGAATGCCCTGATATTTGGTTAGACATTATTCTGGGTGTGTCTGTGAGTGGGACACATCTGAAACATCTTAGGCCTAAGTAGAACAAAAGGTTAAGGAAGGGAGAATTCCTTCTTTCTCTGCCTATTTTTGAGCTGGATCATTGGTCTTCTCTGGCACCTAGACTAGAACTCTCACCTCGCCTGCTTCTCAAGACTTTGGACTTGGTCTGTAATTACACTACCAGCTCTCCTGGGTCTCCAGCTCGCAGACAGCAGATGATAGGACTTCTCAGGCTCCATAATCACTTAAGCCAATTTCCTAAAAATGATTATCTTTCTCTCTCTCCAGATACCTAGCACTTTCAATATTTTATATGTACAAACTACCCTTTACTAAATTATTTTTCCTAAAATATCTAGAGTAGTTGTCTTACATTTGTAACTGAACTCTGACTGAGATATTGACAGTTCATAGTGACAAATCATATTCTACAGACAGATATCTGTTGCTCTAAAAAAAAAAGCCTGGTATGGACTTTAAAATTAAGGAGAATTTAATTACAAACTACATGTAGAGAATTTACTTTTATCCACAGCATCATTTATTAAAGATGAGGGTTAAATACATTTATTAAATATGAAGGTTAATATATATAACTATATATTTATACATATAGATATAAAACTACATATATATATGTTTTATTTTGTTTCAATAGTTTTTGGGGAACAGGTGGTTTTGGTTTACATGGATAAGTTCTGTAGTAGTGATTTTTGAGATTTTGGTGCACCTTTTACTCAAGGAGTGTACACGGTAACCAATATGTAGTGTTTTATTCCTCAGCCCCCTCCTACCCTTCCCCTTGAGTCCCCAAAGTCCATTATATCATTATTATGCCTTTGCATCCTCATAGCTGAGCTCCAACTTATAAGTAAGAACACACACACACACACTTAAAACTGTGTGATTGTCCAGAAAGCTCAGTGTGCTTAGATTTTTAAAGGACTTTCTCATCTATATGCCTTACATCAAGTTTTCACATTGCTTTACAGTGAATCTAAATTTAAGTGTTTACCAAGAACACCATGGTAGTATCTTCCTTGCCTGTGCTTAATTGAGTGATGTCCTGTGCTTATTTAGGCATTGGTGTATTTCGGTATTGATTTCTGCACCTAATGGCTAACTAAAGTACATAGTAAATATGTACATCATATGAATTTTTAAATATCACATTTTATTAAAAATGGAAAAGATAAATTTGTTATAATCAATGTAAGTGACATAGTCATGAATAGTAGTGAAACCCATTATTTGGTAGGAATATTCCACTATTATTGCAGAAAATAATCAATCTTTAATATACATGCCATCTCTATCTTCTTTCTTCATATGATTGGGTGAATTCAGGCAGATTATTTAATTTTTTTACATTAATTTCTACATTTTTTGAGGAAAAAGAATAACAATAGGTCAGGGAAATAAACAGAGTGGCCAAATTGGGCAAAGCCACAAAATTCAGTTGAAATAGAATCCACTGGTTTGTGTAAATATGAATTAGTGAAAAACATTCCAAGAGACATGAAACCCCAAATAATAAATGGCAACAGGAATTGAATTGGAGAAGATATGGTTTAATATTTATAAACTGCTGCTACAAATGATAATTGTTTTGGGGAAATCTTACATCATAAACAAGACTCTTGTCATATATATGACTCAAGTTATGGGCTAAAAATAAATTACTTTTTTCTTTATTTTTACCTCTGTATGTTTCTCTCTTTCTATGTCTGTGTATACACACACATTACATACTCAAACATGTAAGTTAATAAATATAATTTTATTGGAAAACGTTTAGAACAAAATATGTGTAATAAAAGTGATTCAAAGTCATTTCATACTCTTTCAGAAAGTCTTTGCCAAAATCTCCAATATCTTTCAACAAATCACTAAAGAAAATATCATAGGGTCTGAAAGTCAAAATAAGTACAAAAATATTTAGAATAAGAAAACAAAAATAGAAATAATATGGTGAAGTATGAAAGTGTCAAGAGGCATTTGAACCAGAGCAACTCCATCTTGAGTAGGGACTGGGTAAAATGAGGCTAAGAACTACTGGGCTGCATTCCCAGATAGTTAAGGATGGTTAAGGCATTCTAAGTCACAGAATGACATAGGAGGTTGGCACAAGATACAGGTCATAAAGACCTTGCTGATAAAACAGTTTGCAGTAAAGAAGTTGGCTAAAACCCACCAAAACCAACATGGCAACGAGAGTGATCTCTGGTTGTCCTCACTGCTACACTCCCATCAGCACCATGACAGTGGAATGTCAGGAAGTCAGTGGAATGCCATGGAATGTCAGGAAGTAACTCTATATGGTCTAAAAAGGGAGGCATGAAAAATCCACCCCTTGTTTAGCAAATCATCAAAAAATAACCGTAAAAATGGGCAACCAGTAGTTTTTGGGGCTGCTGTGTCTATGAAGTAGCCATTCATTTATTCCTCTACTTTCTTAATAAACTTACTTTCACTTTATGGACTCATTGTGAATTCTTTCTTGAGTGACATATAAAAATCCTCCCTTAGGGTCTGAATCGGGACCCCTTTTCTGTAACAAAAGCAAGATTTCAACAAAATTATTAGGCAATTATTAAATCCTCGTAATGACTATTATATGTTCCAGAACCTCATTCTCACTTCTACAGACTCAGAAATCGAAGCACAGGGAAGATTAAAGCCTTGTTCAAAGTTACTTGCAATTCTTGTCGGAGCTGAATTGTAAGAAAGCAACCTAGTCCAGTACCTTTTCCTTTACCTTGAAGAGGTGGCATTTATTTAAACTAAGACTTTAAAAATGTAAATGTTTGCATAGGAGTGAATGACCACGATAATTGAGCCTTAAAGTTCTCATAATCTCTTTCTCTAGTGAAAAAAAAAATACACACATTATCTCTCTCTCTCTCAGTTGAAAGGGCATTGAAACCTAATGCTATCTGATTTTCCTCAGTAAGTACATCAATTAGGATGGAAATTCATAAGGGCCAGCATGCTGGTTAATATCCATTTAAGTAATATAATGTATTCTATTGAGGTTATTTGGTTGAAAGTCACTTATGATGAGGATAATAATCTGTTTATATTCCCACAATCTGTTCACCCAAGTAATCCTAGAGACAAGATATCTTTCATATTTAGTATAAAGTGTTAGAGAAATAACGCTGAGTAGAAACAATATTTTGAATTGGGAAGATTATTTTTAAAAATTATAAGGAAGCATTTGTGTAACAGATTATAAATTTTGGACCAACGAGGTCATATGTTAGTTTTTTTTTTTTTCTAATTGCTCATATATATAATTATTGTGCTATACTGTAACGTCTCAGTTTTTATATAATACAGATGTGAAATAACATCAAAATGTGTTTATATACCTAGTTCGTGGTTTTAGGCATAATAGAGTAAAAGGTGGTTACAAAAATGTCAAGGTAGTGGATTATGGCTAATTAAAATGTAATTTAATTTTTTTATTTGTTCAATATGTTTTATTTGTGACACCCCCAAAATCTTGTATATTATAGCTCTAAATTAGCTTCCAAACTGTTCCCACTATTATTTGAGACTAGTCTCTCCCACATATATAAGCTAACAAACCACCTTCTCTCTCATTTGCTCTGTCTTGTTTGTAGCCTTTGCTCATGCAATTCTGCCTTTCTAGAAAGGATTATTTTATTGTTGTTTTTGGCTTGTTTCTTGGTTTTATTTACTTACTCAGTTTAACTAAAATCTATGTAGACTTCAAGGGAGAGCTTAGGTGACTTTATTTCTTGGAAATTTTTCAAAATAACATTTCTCATGAGAATACCACTCTGCCCATCACTTGTTTCTCTGAACACTTATAATATTTAATATGAATATTTAAATAGCCATATGAATTTTGCTGCCTTGTGACTTTTCCACTACGGGTTTGTGTTTCATACTGATACTTATATGTTCTTTAATTTTATTAATCTCATTAATCCATGTATGTCATTTAAGGAGCACTTCCAAAATATATCTTCCACTACTTAAAAGAGCTCTCAGTGAAATTTATAGAACAAGATGTCAGAATATGACTTTTTAGTGCTTGTTGCCTACAGAAGCATCAATTTGGACAATTATCCATTCATAAAAATACCTTCACAAGAGTTAAGAAATCCAAATGAGTGAGTACAATACCTGTAGCATAGAAATTAAAAAAAAAATGCATTGATGAGAGAAGGAAGGACAGTTTCACATTTCCTAAGTCACCCCTGCCCCAAGTCCAGAGAGCACAGCATGGATAAAATACCCTTCACATGGGAAAAAAGACTAAAGTGAATATCCACCTTTGCTGTGGACCTCAGCAATTGGCCTGCCCCATGAAACCCAGGGCCAGGACTCCAGCAACACCAGAATGATCTCTGTGACCCCACACTGCAGGTCATCTGCATAGACACATGAGCATAGCCTACAATTCAGAACCCATGGTCCTAGGCTCTCTAGGCAAGCATCTGTGATTCCAGGCGGCATGACAGTACACAAAGGCCCAAACTCCAGACTGGTCCCTAGAGACCTAGATTCCAGTGGACTCAGGGCCCAGTCCTGCTTCAATAGACTCCAGTTGTGGTCGCACCCCATAGACCCAGGCTCCAGGACCACTCCTGCAGACCCAGAACTCAGATCTGCTGCCACAGACTAAGGATCAAGGTCAGACTCATTGCCAAATCGGCCCTCATTGACTCAGCCTTCACTTTTGTCCTCATGGATCTGTGCATCAGGCTCATCGCAGTGCAAGGCCTGCCCTCACAGACTCAGGGTTTCAGGGCTGCCCCAGTACTATGTTGGCTCCTGTCTACCCAGGTTCCAGGCACACTCTCTATAGATCCAGTCAGCAAACCCACCACAGTATATCCTGGAACCAGGATGGCTCCCCTGGATTCAAGATCCAGGCTTACCCCAGTGAACCTAAGCTCTAGGCCTGCACCAGCGGATGCAGACACTGAAGTGGCCTCAGTGAACAAGGTGCCTGGCCAGCCCACAGGTTGATACAGGCAACAGACCATCTTGTCTAAGAATTCCTGCAGAAAGCCTCTCCATGAACCCCACCAGATGGGCTACCTAGAATCTCTAGTCAGAAAGACTGATGAAGGGATTTTCCCTGACAAAGCCAGTCTATAAAGACTGGAATAAGTACCTAATTCTTTTTTTTTTTTTTTAATTATACTTTAAGTTCTAGGGTACATGTGCACAACGCGCAGGTTTGTTACATATGTATACTTATGCCATGTTGGTGTGCTGCACCCATCAACTCGTCAGCACCCATCAATTCATCATTTATATCATGTATAACTCCTCAGTGCAATCCCTCCCTCCTCCCCCTTCCCCATGATAGGCCCCAGTGTGTGATGTTCCCCTTTCCGAGTCCAAGTGATCACATTGTTCAGTTCCCACCTATGAGTGGGATTGTAAACTAGTTCAACCATTATGGAAAACAGTATGGCGATTCCTCAAGGATCTAGAACTAGATGTACCATATGACCCAGGCATCCCACTACTGGGTATATACCCAAAGGATTATAAATTATTCTACTACAAAGACACATGCACACGTATGTTTATTGCGGCACTATTCACAATAGCAAAGACTTGGAATCAACCCAAATGTCCATCTGTGACAGACTGGATTAAGAAAATGTGGTACCTAATTCTTCAAATGTGCAGATACCAATTCAGAAACCCGTCTTAAAAAACAAACAAACAAACAAAATAAAGGACATAACCAAAAAAGTAACAACAAAAGCACCAGTAACCAATCTGAAAGAAATAGAGATTTATGAAAGGCCTGAGAAATAAATTTAAAAATCACCTTAAGTTCAGTGAGCTACAAGAACACACAGATAAATAACAAAATTAGGAAAAACTACATTAACAAAATGAGAGTTCAACAAATAGAAACCATCAAAAGGAACCAATGAGAAAACTGGAGCTAAAGTGCACAAAGACTGAGCTAAAAAATTCTACACAGAGCTTCAATAGCAGACATAAGCAAGCAGAAGAAGGAATCAGCGAGCTTGAAGACAGATATTTGAAATTATATAGTCAGAGGGAAAAAAATCTAAAAAGTAAGGAAAATTTATGGGACTTAAAGGATATTGTTAAAAATATCAATGTATGCATTATAGATTTCCCAGGAGCAGAGAAACATAAAGGGGGTAGAATGCTTATTTAAATGAACAATGACCAAATACTTTTCAATTCTGGAAAAGGAAACAAAGCTACAGATTCAAAATAAAGTCCAAAGAACCACAAATAAATTAAATAGAGGTTTTTACTGAAGCATGTCACAGCCAGAATCTCAAATGTTACAGATAATTTTGAAAGCACCAGGAGAAAAGGATCTTGTCACATGCAAAGGAGCCTCCATAACAATATCAGTGGATTTCTCAGCAGAAACTTTGCAGGACAGGAGAAAGTGTGGTCATATATTCAAAGTGCTGAGAAAAACAAACAAACATGACAACTACCATTGAGTATACTATACCTGGCAAGGTTTTCCTTCAGAAATAACACAAATAAGGCTTTTCCCAGACAAAAGCTGTGGGAGTTTGTCACTATTCGTCTGCCTTACAAGAAGTGCTAAAGGCAGCTCTTCAAGTTGAAATAAATGGACACTAATAAACAACATAAAAACATATGCAAGTATGAAACTCACTGGTAAAAGGAATGTGCTAGGATTGAGTATATTGTAATAGTGTAATGGTGCATAAATCACATTTAAAGCAGATATAAAAGTTAAAAGACAAAAATATTTAAAGTAATCATAGATAAATATTTTGTTAATGGACAGATAATATATTTAAAAGTTTAAATTGTGACATTAGTGACATAATGTGAAAAAAAGAAGTATTAAAATTTACATTTAAAAATATAGTTAAAGTTAAGTTGCTTAACTGCTTAAAATATACTGTTATAACTGTAAGGTTTTTTACGTAAGCCTCATGATAACCTAAAGGAATATATGTGTAATAGGTACATAAAAGATAAAGAGAAAAGAATCAAAGCCTACCACTACCAAAAAAATAAAATAATAATTAAATCTAGAAGAAAAAGAACAAAAGATTAAATGGAACAAAGTAACTGCAAAATAATCAGACAACAATTAACAAAAGGAGAGCAGTAAGCCATTTTCTATCAATAATTACTTTAAATATAAATGGATTAATAACCTTATAATAGATGAAATAGATATTAGTCAAGAACAGTCATAAGAGATAAGAAAGAAAGTCATAGTACAATGATAAAGGGGTCAATTCATCAAGAGGATTAAAAATTATAATTTATATGCACCAAACATTGGAGTTTTTTTTTTTTTTTTTTTTTTTTTTTTTTGAGACGAGTCTCGCTCTGTCGCCCAGGCTGGAGTGCAGTGGCCGGATCTCAGCTCACTGCAAGCTCCGCCTCCCGGGTTCACGCCATTCTCCTGCCTCAGCCTCCCGAGTAGCTGGGACTACAGGCGCCCACCACCTCGCCCGGCTAGTTTTTTTGTATTTTTTAGTAGAGACGGGGTTTCACCGTGTTAGTCAGGATGGTCTCGATCTCCTGACCTCGTGATCCGCCCGTCTCGGCCTCCCAAAGTGCTGGGATTACAGGCTTGAGCCACCGCGCCCGGCCCATTTTTTTTTTATTATACTTTAAGTTCTAGGGTACATGTGCATGATGTTTATATCATGTATAACTCCCCAATGCAATCCTTCCCTCCTCCCCCTTCCCCATGATAGGCCCCAGTGTGTGATGTTCCCCTTCCCGAGTCCAAGTGATCTCATTGTTCAGTTCCCAACTATGAGTGAGAACATGCCGTGTTTGGTTTTCTCTTCTTGTGATTTTGCTAAGAATGATGGTTTCCAGCTGCACCATGTCCCTACAAAGGACGCAAACTCATCCTTTTTATGGCTGCATAGTATTCCATGGTGTATATGTGCCACATTTTCTTAATCCAGTCTGTCACAGATGGACATTTGGGTTGATTCCAAGTCTTTGCTATTGTGAATAGTGCCGCAATAAACATACGTGTGCATGTGTCTTTGTAGTAGAGTAATTTATAATCCTTTGGGTAATACCCAGTAGTGGGATGGCTGGGTCATATGGTACATCTAGTTCTAGATCCTTGAGGAATCGCCATACTGTTTTCCATAATGGTTGAACTAGTTTACAATCCCACCAACAGTGTAAAAGTGTTCCTATTTCTCCACATCCTCTCCAACACCTGTTGTTTCCTGACTTCTTAATGATTGCCATTCTAACTGGTGTGAGATGGTATCTCATTGTGGTTTTGATTTGCATTTCTCTGATGGCGAGTGATGATGAGCATTTTTTCATGTGTCTGTTGGCGGTATGGATGTCTTCTTTTGAGAAATGTCTCTTCATATCCTTTGCCCAATTTTTGATGGGGTTGTTTGTTTTTTTCTTGTATATTTGTTTGAGTTCTTTGTAGATTCTGGATATTAGCCCTTTGTCAGATGAGTAGGTTGCAAAAATGTTCTCCCATTCTGTAGGTTGCCTGTTCACTCTGATGGTAGTTTCTTTAGCTGTGCAAAAGCTCTTTAGTTTAGTTAGATCTCATGTGTCAATTTTTGTTTTTGCTGCCGTTGCTTTTGGTGTTTTAGACATGAAGTCCTTGCCCGTGCCTATGTCCTGAATGGTACTACCTAGATTTTCTTCTAGGGTTTTTATGGTATTAGGTCTAAAATTTAAGTCTCTAATCCATCTTGAATTAATTTTCGTATAAGGGGTAAGGAAAGGATCCAGTTTCAGCTTTCTACTTATGGCTAGCCAATTTTCCCAGCACCATTTATTAAATAGGGAATCCTTTCCCCATTTCTTGTTTCTCTCAGGTTTGTCAAAGATCAGATGGCTGTAGATGTGTGGTATTATTTCTGAGGACTCTGTTCTGTTCCATTGGTCTATATCTCTGTTGTGGTATCAGTACCATGCTGTTTTGGTTACTGTAGCCTTGTAGTATAGTTTGAAGTCAGGTAGCGTGACGCCTCCAGCTTTGTCCTTTTGACTTAGGATTGTCTTGGCAATCCGGGCTCTTTTTTGGTTCCATATGAACTTTAAAGCAGTTTTTTCCAATTCTGTGAAGAAACTCATTGGTAGCTTGATGGGGATGGCATTGAATCTATAAATCACCTTGGGCAGTATGACCATTTTCACGATATTGATTCTTCCTATCCATGAGCATGGTATGTTCTTCCATTTGTTTGTGTCCTCTTTGATTTCACTGAGCAGTGGTTTGTAGTTCTCCTTGCAGAGGTCCTTTACATCCCTTGTAAGCTGAATTCCTAGGTATTTTATTCTCTTTGAAGCAATTGTGAATGGAAGTTCATTCCTGATTTGGCTCTCTGCTTGTCTGTTACTGGTATATAAGAATGCTTGTGATTTTTGCACATTAATTTTGTATCCTGAGACTTTGCTGAAGTTGCTTATCAGCTTAAGAGATTTTGGGCTGAGACAATGGGGTTTTCTAAATATACAATCATGTCATCTGCAAACAGGGACAATTTGACTTCTTCTTTTCCTAACTGGATAGCCTTGATTTCTTTCTCTTGCCTGATTGCCCTAGCCAGAACTTCCAACACTATGTTGAATAGGAGTGGTGAGAGAGGGCATCCCTGTCTCGTGCCAGTTTTCATAGGGAATTTTTCCAGTTTTTGCCCATTCAGTATGATATTAGCTGTGGTTTGTCATAAATAGCTCTTATTATTTGAGGTACATTCCATCAATACCGAATTTATTGAGCGTTTTTAGCATAAAGGGCTGTTGAATTTTGTCAAAAGCCTTTTCTGCATCTATTGAGATAATCATGTGGTTGTTGTCCTTGGTTCTGTTTATATGCTGGATTACGTTTATTGATTTGTGAATGTTGAACCAGCCTTGCATCCCAGGGATGAAGCCCACTTGATCATGGTGGATAAGCTTTTTGATGTGCTGCTGAATCCGGTTTGCCAGTATTTTATTGAGGATTTTTGCATCGATGTTCATCAGGGATATTGGTCTAAAATTCTCTTTTTTTGTTGTGTCTCTGCCAGGCTTTGGTATCAGGATGATGTTGGCCTCATAAAAAGAGTTAGGGAGGATTCCCGCTTTTTCTATTGATTGAAATAGTTTCAGAAGGAACGGTACCAGCTCCTCCTTGTACCTCTGGTAGAATTCAGCTGTGAATCCATCTGGTCCTGGACTTTTTTTGGTGGGTAGGCTATTAATTGTTGCCTCAATTTCAGAGCCTGCTATTGGTCTATTCATGGATTCAACTTCTTCCTGGTTTAGTCTTGGAAGAGTGTAAGTGTCCAGGAAATTATCCATTTCTTCTAGATTGTCTAGTTGATTTGCGTAGAGGCATTTACAGTATTCTCTGATGGTAGTTTGTATTTCTGTGGGGTCGGTGGTGATATCCCCTTTATCATTTTTTATTGCATCTATTTGATTCCTCTCTCTTTTCTTCTTTATTAGTCTAGCTAGCGGTCTGTCAATTTTGTTGATCTTTTCAAAAAACCAACTCCTGGATTCATTGATTTTTTGGAGGGTTTTTTGTGTCTCTATCTCCTTCAGTTCTGCTCTGATCTTAGTTATTTCTTGCCTTCTGCTAGCTTTTGAATGTGTTTGCTCTTGCCTCTCTAGTTCTTTTAATTGTGATGTTAGAGTGTCAATTTTAGATCTCTCCTGCTTTCTCTTGTGGGCATTTAGTGCTATAAATTTCCCTCTACACACTGCTTTAAACATGTCCCAGAGATTCTGGTATGTTGTATCTTTGTTCTCATTGGTTTCAAAGAACATCTTTATTTCTGCTTTCATTTCGTTATGTACCCAGTAGTCATTCAGGAGCAGGTTGTTCAGTTTCCATGTAGTTGAGTGGTTTTGATTGAGTTTCTTAGTCCTGAGTTCTAGTTTGATTGCACTGTGGTCTGAGAGACAGTTGTTATAATTTCTGTTCTTGTACATTTGCTGAGGAGTGCTTACTTCCAATTATGTGTCAATTTTGGAATAAGTGCGATGTGGTGCTGAGAAAATGTATATTCTGTTGATTTGGGGTGGAGAGTTCTATAGATGTCTATTAGGTCCGCTTGGTGCAGAGATGAGTTCAATTCCTGGATATCCTTGTTAACTTTCTGTCTCGTTGATCTGTCTAATGTTGACAGTGGAGTGTTGAAGTCTCCCATTATTATTGTATGGGAGTCTAAGTCTCTTTGTAGTCTCTAAGAACTTGCTTTATGAATCTGGGTGCTCCTGTATTGGGTGCATAGATATTTAGGAGAGTTAGCTCTTCCTGTTGAATTGATCCCTTTACCATTATGTAATGGCCTTCTTTGTCTCTTTTGATCTTTGATGGTTTAAAGTCTGTTTTATCAGAGACTAGGATTGCAACCCCTGCTTTTTTTTGTTCTCCATTTGCTTGGTAGATCTTCCTCCATCCCTTTATTTTGAGCCTATGTATGTCTCTGCATGTGAGATGGGTCTCCTGAATACAGCAGACTGATGGGTCTTGACTCTTGATCCAGTTTGCCAGTCTGTGTCTTTTAATTGGAGCATTTAGTCCATTGACATTTAAGGTTAATATTGTTATGTGTGAACTTGATCCTGTCATTATGATATTAACTGGTTATTTGCTCGTTAGTTGATGCAGTTTCTTCCTAGCCTCGATGGTCTTTACATTTTGGCATGTTTTTGCAATGGCTGGTACCGGTTGCTCCTTTCCATGTTTAGGGCTTCCTTCAGGGTCTCTTGTAAGGCAGGCCTGTGGTGACAAAATCTCTAAGCATTTGCTTATCTGTAAAGGATTTTATTTCTCCTTCACTGATGAAGCTTAGTTTGGCTGGATATGAAATTCTGGGTTTAAAATTCTTTTCTTTAAGAACGTTGAATATTGGCCCCCACTCTCTTCTGGCTTGTAGAGTTTCTGCCGAGAGATCTGCTGTTATTCTGATGGGCTTCCCTTTGTGGGTAACCCGACCTTTCTCTCTGGCTGCCCTTAAGATTTTTTCCTTCATTTCAACTTTGGTGAATCTGGCAATTATGTGTCTTGGAGTTGCTCTTCTGGAGGAGTATCTTTGTGGCATTCTCTGTATTTCCTGAATTTGAATGTTGGCCCGCCCTACTCGGTTGGGGAAGTTCTCCTGGATGATATCCTGAAGAGTGTTTTCCAACTTGGTTCCATTTTCCCCCTCACTTTCAGGCACCCTAATCAGACGTAGATTTGGTCTTTTTACATAATTCCATACTTCTTGCAGGCTTTGTTCATTTCTTTTTCTTCTTTTTTTTTTGGTTTCTCTTCTCACTTCATTTCATTCATTTGATCCTCAATCGCTGATACTCTTTCTTCCAGTTGATCGAGTCGGTTACTGAAGCTTGTGCATTTGTCACGTATTTCTCGTGTCATGGTTTTCATCTCTGTCATTTCGTTTATGATCTTCTCTGCATTAATTAGTCTAGCTGTCAATTCTTCCACTTTTTTTCAAGATTTTTAGTTTCTTTGCGCTGGGTACGTAATTCCTCCTTTAGCTCTGAGAGGTTTGATGGACTGAAGCCTTCTTCTCTCATCTCGTCAAAGTCATTCTCTGACCAGCTTTGATCCGTTGCTGGCGATGGGCTGCGCTCTTTGCAGGGGGAGATGCGCTCTTATTTTTTGAATTTCCAGCTTTTCTGCCCTGCTTCTTCCCCATCTTTGTGGTTTTATCTGTCTCTGGTCTTTGATGATGGTGACGTACTGATGGGGTTTTGGTATAGGTGTGCTTCCTGTTTGATAGTTTTCCGTCTGACAGTCAGAAGGACTGTCTGTTGGTCTGTTGGAGATTGCTTGAGGTCCACTCCAGTCCCTGTTTGCCTGGGTATCAGCTGAAGAGGTTGCCGAAGATAGAATATTGCTGAATAGCGAGTGTACCTGTCTGATTCTTTCTTTGGAAGTTTCCTTTCAGGGGTGACTCCACCCTGTGAGATGTGGGGTGTTAGACTGCCCCTAGTGGGGGATGTCTCCCATCTAGGCTACTCAGGGGTCAGGGACCCACCTGAGCAGGCAGTCTGTCCGTTCTCAGATCTCAACCTCCGCGTTAGGAGATCCACGGCTCTCCCCAAAGCTGTCAGACAGAGTCGTTCGCGTCTGCACCGGCCCCGGCTCTTTCCCCTGTTGGACTGCAGCTGTGCGCTGTCCGCAGAGGTAGAGTCTACAGAGACAGGCAGGCTTCCTTGAGCTGCTGTGAGCTCCACCCAGTTCGAGCTTCCCAGGCTTTGTTTACCTACTTAAGCTCAGCAATGGCGGGCGCCCCTCCCCCAGCCTCGCTGCTGCCTTGCGGATAGATCGCCGCAGACGGCTGTGTTAGCAGTGAGGGAGGCTCCATGGGCGTGGGACCCTCCCGGCCAGGTGCGGGATATATTCTCCTGGTGTGCCTGTTTCCTTAAAGCGCAGTATTGGGGTGGGAGTTACCCGATTTTCCAGGTGTTGTGTGTCTCAGTTCCCCTGGCTAGGAAAAGGGATTCCCTTCCCCCTTGCGCTTCCAGGTGAGGTGATGCCTCGCCCTGCTTCAGCTCACGCTGGTCAGGCTGCAGCAGCTGACCAGCACCGATTGTCCGGCACTCCCTAGAGAGATGACCCCAGTACCTCAGTTGAAAATGCAGAAATCACCGGTCTTCTGTGTCGCTCGCGCTGGGAGTTGGAGACTGGAGCTGTTCCTATTCGGCCATCTTGCTCCGCCAGCTGGAGTTTCTAAATATATAAAGTATATTTGACAGAAATGAATGGAGAAATAGAAGAAATACAATAATAATGTTGGATTTCAATACCCCAATTTCAACAAAAGCTAGATCACCCAGGCTGAAATTCAATAAAGTAGCAGCAGAGCAGACTTTAACACTATAGACTTAAGAGACATATATAAAACCTTCCAAGCAACTGCAGAAGAATATATTCTTAAATACACATGGAATATTCTCCAAGGTCAATCATATGTTAGACCTCCAAACACTTCTTAACAAGTTTAAAAATATTTAAATCATGCAAAATATTTTATTTTCTGACCACAACAATATGGAAATGGAGATCAACAGAAAGAAGAAAATTAGAAAATTTATAGACATATGGAAGATAAAAAAGACATTTCTGGATGACTGTCAAAGGAGAAATAATCAAAACGGAATTCAAATAATATTTTAAGACAAATAAACTGAAACATAAACCTACTAAAACTTATGTGTTGCAGCAAGATGAGTTGTAAGAGTGAAGTTTATAGAAATACATGCCTACATTCTACAGTAACCAAAACAGCATGGTACTGGTACCAAAACAGAGATATAAACCAATGGAACAGAACAGAGTCCTCAGAAATAATACCACACATCTACAGCCATCTGATCTTTGACAAACCTGAGAGAAACAAGAAATGGGGAAAGGATTCCCTATTTAATAAATGGTGCTGGGAAAATTGGCTAGCCATAAGTAGAAAGCTGAAACTGGATTCTTTCCTTACTCCTTATACAAAGATTAATTCAAGATGGATTAGAGACTTAAATGTTAGACCTAATACCATAAAAACCCTAGAAGAAAGCCTAGGTAGTACCATTCAGGACATAGGCATGCCTAAGGACTTCATGTCTAAAACACCAAAAGCAATGGCAACAAAAGCCAAAA
Organism: Trachypithecus francoisi; assembly: GCF_009764315.1. Lineage (NCBI taxonomy): Eukaryota > Metazoa > Chordata > Mammalia > Primates > Cercopithecidae > Trachypithecus > Trachypithecus francoisi. The sequence goes on from NW_022681462.1 coordinate 33,959,554, forward strand.
TTGACAAATAGGATCTAATTAAACTAAAGAGCTTCTGCACAGCAAAAGAAACTACCATCAGAGTGAACAGGCAACCTACAGAATGGGAGAAAATTTTTGCAATCTACTCCTCTGACAAAGGGCTAATATCCAGAATCTACAAAGAACTCAAACAAATATACAAGAAAAAAACAAACAACCCCATCAAAAATTGGGCAAAGGATATGAAGAGACATTTCTCAAAAGAAGACATCCATACCGCCAACAGACACATGAAAAAATGCTCATCATCACTGGCCATCAGGGAAATGCAAATCAAAACCACAATGAGATACCATCTCACAGCAGTTAGAATGGCAATCATTAAAAAGTCAGGAAACAACAGGTGTTGGAGAGGATGTGGAGAAATAGGAACACTTTTACACTGTCGGTGGGATTGTAAACTAGTTCAACCATTATGGAAAACAGTATGGCAATTCCTCAAGGATCTAGAACTAGATGTACCATGTGACCCAGCCATCCCACTACTGGGTATATACCCAAAGGATTATAAATCATGCTGCTATAAAGACACATGCACACGTATGTTTATTGCGGCACTATTCACAATAGCAAAGACTTGGAATCAACCCAAATGTCCGTCTGTGACAGACTGGACTAAGAAAATGTGGCACATATACACCATGGAATATTATGCAGCCATAGAAAAGGATGAGTTTGCGTCCTTTGTAGGGACATGGGTGCAGCTGGAAACCATCATTCTTAGCAAACTATTACAAGAAGAGAAAACCAAACACCGCATGTACTCACTCATAGGTGGGAACTGAACAATGAGATCACTTGGACTCGGGAAGGGGAACATCACACACTGGGGCCTATCATGGGGAGGGGGGCAGGGGGGAGGGATTGCATTGGGAGTTATACATGATATAAACGATGAATTGATGGGTGCTGACGAGTTGATGGGTGCAGCACAGCAACATGGCACAAGTATACATATGTAACAAACCTGCACGTTATGCACGTGTATCCTAGAACTTAAAGTATAATTAAAAAAAAAAAGAAAAGAAATACATGCCTACATTAATAAAAAGAAACATCTAAAGTAAACAATCTAATGTCACCTGTTAAGGAAGTAGAATAGTGAAACATGTTAAGCCAAAAATCAGCAAAAAGGAGTTAATAAACTCAAAGCAGAAATAAATAAGAAATTACAAAAACAATTGAAAAAGTAAATGATACTGAGTTTTTTTTTTAAAAGAAACTCAAATTTTAGAAAGCTATAAGTAAGCTAGCCAGTAAAAAAGAAAGAAAACACAAATAAATACAATTATAAATGGCAGAGCACACATTATTATTGGTACCACAGAAATGCAAAGGAGTATAAGAAACTACCCTAAACAATTATATGCCAACATATAGGATAATTTAGAAGAAATGGAGACATTTCTAGAAACATGCAGACTACCAAGACTGAATCATGGAGAAACAAAATATATGAATAAAGAAATAATGATTAAGGAGATTGAATCAGTGATTAAAATCCTCTTAAGAAAGAAATGTCCAGGACCTAATGTATTCACTGGTAAATTTGTCCAAACATTTATGGTAATTATGCCAATCATTCTCAAACTCTTCCAAACAACTGAAAAGGTGGAAACATTTTCAAATTTATTTTACAAGGCTATCACTACCTTAATACCAAAATTAGACAAAAGCTCTAAAATAAATGAAACTTATAGGCCAATATCCCTGATGAAACAGCATCAAGAATCCTCAACAAAATGCTACCAAACCAAAATCAACAGCACATGAAAGTGTTCATACACAAATTTTAAGTGGAATTTATACCTGGGATGCAAGGATAATTTAATGTATGCAAATAAAGAAAGGTAATACACCACATTAACAGAATGGAAGATAAAACTGCACTATCATCTCAATAAATTCAGCAATAGCATTTGAAAAAATGCAACAACAATCCATTCATTATAAAAATTCTCAGCAAATTGGGTATAAAAATAATGAACCTCCACACAATAAAGGACATATATGACAACACCATGGTTAACATTACACTTAGTGGTGGCAAGCTGAAAACTTTTCTTGTAAGATCAGGAAGAAGATGAGGAAGTCCACTCTCACCACATATATTCAATACAGTACTAGATGTTTTAACCAGGTAAATTAGGCAAGATAAATAAATAAAAAACATCTAATTGGAAAGAAAGAAGTTAAATTGTCTTTATACGCATATGACACAATCATATATAGAAAACCTAAACACTCCCCCAAAAGAATATTAGAACTAATAAATGGATTCAGTAAAGTTTCACATAGAAAATCATCATACCAAAATAGTAGTGTTTCTAAACAGTAACAAGAAACTATCAGAAAGAACAATCAAGGAAATGGTTTCACTCTTCTCCTGCCCACTCTGACCCACGCTTGGCTAAGGTCCGTGGGTGCCTGTGAGCCATCTAGTGAGTAGGCAACTCTGTGCTGCCAGACCACACCGTTCAGGTCTCAGCATCCAACACACCTGTGCCCCTCCTCCTCCAAGAGAGAAAGATGGCAGTTAAGAGGCAGGGCTAACGTGTAGCTCCCACTTGGACAGACAGAACAACATGTGGATACTCACGCTATGGACCTTTGCTCCAAGAACCACTGCAAGAACCTACCAGGAAAATCTAAATAATTCACAGATGCTTGAAAGAAGTAGTGCACTGCTGCAAACTCCACAAGACAGGTGAAAAACTTGGGTGCTTTCTTGCAAGCACTACCTCCTGACTGGAGGCCAGCCAACTCAAGACATTACAACAACTCATGACAGAATAACCCTGATCCAAGGAAAGAGAAAACAATAGCTGATTCCACTGCCTGAAACATCCTAGCTAACCAGAAGTCCTGAGTCTGTGCACATGACAACTTCACTGCTAGTATAACCAGCATTCAAGAAAGCCATCACACTAAACATATCTACAACCAAGGACTCTCACATAGTCTACTTTACTCCCCTGACACCTACATGAAAGCAGGTGCTGCTATCCATGGCTAGGAGATCTGAAGATGGATCACATTACAGGACATTTTGCAGACATTCTCCAGCACCAGTCTAGAACCTGATAGCCCCGCTGGGTGACTAGGCCCAGAAGAGTTATAACAATGTCTGCAGTCTCCCAAAAAGCTTTATCCCTAGGGAACGGGGGAGTGCACCACATCAAGGAATCACCTCATGGGACAAAAGAATCTGAAGAGTAGCCCTTGAGTTCCAGATTTTTCCACCGAAAAGGTCAAACCAAATGAGAAGAAATCAGAAAAGTAATTCTGATAATATTACAAAACAAGGTTTTATAAAACCCCACAAATACCACACTGGCTCCCCAGCAATGGATCCTAACGAAGAAGAAATCTGAATTGCCAGATAAAGAATTCAGAAGGTTGATTATTAAGCTACTCAAGGAGGTACCAGAGAAAGGTAAAGCCAACTTAAAGAAATAAAAAGAAGAAAAATACAGGATGAGAAAGTCTCCAGGGAAATAGATATCATAAAGAAAAAACAATCACAACTTCTGGAAATGAAAATATGCACTTAAAGAATACAAAATACATTGGAAACTTTCAATAATAGGCTAGAACAAGCAGAAGAAAGAATTTCAGAGCTCAAAGACAAAGCTTTTATATTAACCCATTCAGACAAAGACAAAGAAAAAACTTTTAATGAACAAAGCCTCCAAGAAATTTGGGATTCTGTTAAATAGCCAAACCTTAGAATAATTGGTGTTCATGACAAAGAAGAGAAATCTAGAAGTCTAGACAACTCATTTGACGGAATAATAGAGGAAAATCATCCTGGCTTTATTAGAGATCTAGACATCCAAATATAAGAAGCTCAAGGAACACCTGGGAAATTCATCCCCAAAAGATCATCACTTAGGCACATAGTCTTCAGGTTATTTAAAGTCAAGATGAAGGAAAAAATCTTAAGAGCTGTAAGACAAAATATCAGGTAACCTATAAAGGAAAACCTATCACATTAACAGCTGACTTCTCAGCAAAATCCATACAAGACAGAAGGAATTATAGGTCCTAGATTAAGCCAAGAAGAAACAGAAACTCTGAACAGAGTAATACCAAGTAGCAAGATTGAAACAGTAATAGAAAATTTGCCAACCAGAAAAAGTCCAGGACTAGATGGAGTCACAGCTGAATTCTATCAGGCATTCAAAGAAGAATGGATACCAATCTGCTGAAACTATTTCAAAAGATAGAGAAAGAGGGAATCCTCCATAAATCATTCTATGAAGCCAGTATTACTGTAGCAAAACCAGGAAAGGACATAATGAGAAAAAGAAAACTACAGAACAATAACCTTGATAAATATAGATGCAAAAATCCTCAATAAAATACTAGCTAAATGAGTCCAACAGCATGTCAAAAGAATAATAGACCATGATCAAGTGCATTTCATACCAAGGATGCAGGGATTGTTTAACATACAAAAGTCAATAAATGTGACCCACCACATAAACAGAATTAAAAACAAAAATCATATAATCATCTCAATAGATGCAGAAAAAAATTAGACAAAATTCAGCATTGAATTATGATTAAAACCCTCAGCTAAGTTGGCATAGAAGGGACATATATCAATGTAATAAAAGTCATCTATGATGAACCCACAGTCAATATTATATTGAGTGAGGAAAAAGTTGAAAGCATTCTCCTTGAGAACTGGAACACGACAAGGATGCCTACTTTCACCACTGCTATTCCACATTGTGTTGGGTGTCATAGCCAGAGTAATCAGGCAAGAGAAGGAAATAAAGAACATCCAAATTGAAAAAGAGGAAGTCAAGCTATCATTGTTTGACTATGATATAATCACATACTAAAAAACACTAAAGACTCATCCGAAAAGCTCCTAGATCTGAAAAATAAATTCAGTAGAGTTTCAGGATACAAAATCAATGTACACAAATCAGTAGTACTGCTATACACCAAAATGATCAAGCTGAGAAGAAAATCAAGAGATCAACTCCTTTAAAAACAACTACAAACATATATATTCTTAGGAATATACCTAACCAAGGAGGTGAAAAATCTCTCCAAGGAAAACTACAAAATGCTGCTGAAATAAATCATAGATGACATGAAGAAAAGGAAACACATCCCATGCTCATGAATAGGTAGAATTAATATTGTGAAAATGGCCATACTGCCAAAAGCAATCTACAACTTCAACACAATTCCCACTGAAATGCCATCATCATTCTTCACGAAACTAGAAATATAATTCTAAAATTCATACTGAACTGAAAAAGAGTCCTCATAGTCAAAAAATGACTAAGCAAAAAGAACATATCTGGAGGCATCTTATTACCCAATTTCAAACTAAATTGCAAGAATATAGTTAAACAAAACAGCTTTGTACCCATATAAAAATAGACACAGAGATCAATGGAAAAGAATAGAGAACCCCCCAAAATTCAATACTAACAGCATACCGATCTTTAACAACGCAAACAAAAACATAAAGTGGGAAAAGGTCACCCTTTTTGACAATTTATACTAGGATAATTGGCAAGCCAGACATAGAAGAATGAAGCTGGATCCCCGTCTTTCACCTTAATCAAAAAATCAACTCAAGATAAATCAAAGACTTAAGTCTAAGACCTGAAATCATAACAATTCTAGAAGATAACATCAGAAAAACTCTTATAGACATTTTCTTAGGCAAAGAGTTTATGATCAAAATCCAAAAGCAAATGCAACAAAAACATAGATAAATAGATGGGACTTAAATAAACTAAAAATTTTCTTCACAGCAAAATAAATAACCAGCAGAGTAAACAGGCAACCCACAGAATGGGATAAAATATTCATAAACTATGAACAATATTCAGAATCCAGGACTAATATCCAGAATCTACAAGGAACTCAAACAAATCAGCAAGAAGAAAACAAACAATCCTATCAAAAAGTGGGCAAAGAACATGAATACATAATTCTCACAAGAAGATATACATATCGCCAACAAACACATAAAAAATGCTCAGTATCACTAATTATCAGGGAAATACAAATAAAAACTGCAATGTACTACCACCTTACTTCTGTAAGAATGGCCATCATTAAAGAAAAAAAAAAAGAAAAGGATCAGTTCCTGGCATGAATTTGGTGAAAGGGGAACACTTACACTGCTGGTGGGAATGAAAACTAGCACAACCACTATGGAAAATAGTATGGAGATTTCTTAAAGAACTAAAAGTAGATCTACCGTTTGATCTAGCAATCCCATTACTGGGTACCTACCCAGAAGAAAATAGGTCATTATATGAGAAAGATAGTGCACATGCATATTTGTAGCAGCACAATTCACAAATTTCAAATATATCAAACCAGCCTAAATGCTCATCAATTAATAAATGAGTGAATAAAGAAAATGTTATATATATATAATATATAATATATAAATATATAAAATGTTATACACACACACACACACACACACACACCATAAAATACTACTCAGCCATAAAAAGGAATGAAACAATGGCATTCATAGCAACCTGGATAGTGTTGGAGACCATATTTCTAAGTGAAGTCACTCAGGAAAAAATTCAAACATCGTATATTCTCACTCATAAGTGGGACCTAAGCTATCTGGACACAGATGCATAAGAATGATATAATAGACTTTAGAAGCTTGAGGAAAACAGTGGGATGGACTTGAGGGGGTTGAGAGATAGAAGTCTATACATTGGCCACAGTGTACACTGCTTGGGTGACGGGCACATCAAAATCTCAGAAATCACCACTAAAGAACTCTCCATGTAACCAAACACCACTTGTTCCCAAAAACTATTGAAATAAAACAAATTAAATACATATCTTTAAGAGCTTAGAAAAAAAAGAAAACAATTCCATTTATAATAGCATCTGGAAAAAAAAAAAAAAACTTAGAAATAAATTTAACCAAGAAAGTGAAAGATCTTAACACTGAAACACCACTCATTAAAGAAATTGAACCAGATACACAAATAAGTGAAAAATATTCCATATTCATGGATTGGAAGAATTGGTAGTGTTAAAATGTCCATACTACCCAAAATGATCTTCAGATTTAATATAATGCCTATCAAAATTTTAATGGCTTTTTTTTTCACTAAAACAAAAAGCACTCCTAAAATTCATATGGAATGGCAACAGAATTGAATAGCCAAAGCAATACTGAGGAAAAATAACAAAGCTAGAGGTGTCACACTACCTGATTTCAAAATATACTACAAATGTATATTAAGCAAAACAGCATGATACAGGAATAAAAGACATATTGACTAATAGAAGACAATAAAGAACCCAGAAATAAATCTACACATTCATGATGAAGTGATCTTTGATACAAATGCTAAGAACACACAATGGGGAAAGGATAGTTATTTTTATAAATGTTGTTGGAAAAAGTGAATACCCACATGTAGATGAATGAAATTGAAATTTTAATTCTCCATCATGTGCAAATATCAACTGAAAGTGTATTAAATGTTTAAGTGTAATACTTGTATCTATAAACCTACTAGAAAATCATATATGGACCAGGTGTGGTGGCTCATGCCAGTAATCCCAGCACTTTGGCAGGCCAAGGCGGGAAGATGGCTTGAGCTCCAGAATTTGAGACCAGCCTGGACAACATGACAAGACTCCATATTTACAAGAAATACAAAACATTAGCTGATAGTGGTGTTGCATGCCTATAATCCCAGCTTCTTGGGGGGCTACATAGGGAAAGGAAGTTCTTGACATTGGTGTGGGCAATAGATTTTTGGATATGAATCCCAAAACATGGGCAACACAAGAAAAACAGACAAATGAGACTGCCTCAAACTTAAAAGCTTCTACATAGCAAATGAAACAGTCACCAGAGTGAAGAGACAACCCATGGACTGGACAAAAGTGTTTGCAAACCATACATATGTTATGGTATTAATATCCAAAATGCTTAACAGGACTGGGCAGGGTGGTTCATGCTTATAATCCCAGCATTTTGGGAGGCCAAGGTAGGTGGATCATTTGAGGTCAGGAATTCGAGACCAGCCTGGCTAACATGGTGAAACTCTGTATCAAATTTATATGTATATAAATACATATATGTGTACGATATGTGTGTGTATATATATATCAAACCAGCCTAAATGCTCATCAATCAATAAATGAGTGAATAAAGAAAATGTTTTATATATATAATATATAATATAAAATGTTATATATACAAAATATATAAAATGTTATATACACACACACACACATACACATGCACCATAAAATACTACTCAGCCAAAAAAGCAATGAAACAATGGCATTCATAGCAACTGGGATCATGTTGGAGACCATTATATATATATACACACACATAAATATACACACACACACACACACACATATATATTTGCTGGGCATGGTGGCACATCACTGTAATCTCAGTTATTAGGGAGACTGAGGCAGGAGAATTACTTGAACCTGGGAGACAGAGGCTGCAGTGAGCCACGATTGTGTCACTGCACTGAGAGAGTGAGACTCAGCCTCAAAAAAAAAAAAAAAAAAAAAATTAAGCTTTACAAACTCAATAACAAAAAACAAATTTCCAATAAAGAAAATGAGTCACTTCTCAAAAAACAACATACAAATAGCCAACAAGTATTTGAAAAAATTCTTAACATCACTGATCTTTAGAATAATGCAAAACAAAATTACAAGGAGATATCACTTCTCATCTGTCAGAATGGCTGTTATCAAAAAGACAAAAGTGAAGTTTTGCAAGGTTATGAAAAAAAAAGGGAAAGCTGTTGGTGGGAATGTAAAATAGAAAAATATACCCATCTTGAATAACAGTATAGAGGTTTCTCAAACTATTAAAAATAGAAATACCATGTGATCCAGCCATCTCACTTCTGGGCATACGATATATCTAAAGAAAATGAAATCAGGATCTTGAAGATATATTTGCATTTCTATGTTTATTTTAGCATTTTTCACAATAGACAAGATATGGAATCAATCAATCAAAGTTTTCAAAAACTAATGAATGGACAAGGAAAAAATATATATATATATTATATATATCAGGATAAACAACATGATTTTTTTCTTTATGAATGAATAAGCCAGGCACAGAGGGGAAAATACTGCTTGATCTCATCCATATGTGAAATCTAAGGAAGCTGAGCTCATAGAAACAGAAAGTTGAATGGTGGTTACTAGGGGACAGGCCAAGATGGGAAAATGTTGGTTAAAATTTTAGTTCTGGATAACTTTTAAGCAGCATAGTTACTATAGTGAATAATGACATATTACAAACTTAAAAATGCCAAGAGAGAGAATATTAAATATTATCATCCCAAATAAATATCCTGCTACAAAAGTATGTGAAAACTGTGTAACTTGTCACAGGATAAACAAAAAAGTGATTAGGAAACAGGCCATGGGAGGAAGACCTCCCAGACTAAGACCATGTCAGAGCATTCAAGTAGATTTCACAGAAATGCTCAAAGTAAGAAGACTAAAGTATTTGCTGGTGATCACAGATCACTTATACAACTGGTTGGAAGCCTTTCCTTTTACAATAGCCACTGCCAGGAATGTGATCAAAATAATATTAGAACAGATTGTACCTAGATTTGGCATGGTGGAAAATATTGCTCTGGACAATGGGAACCACTTTTCCTCAAGGGTGTTAAGGGAATTATGAACAGTTTATAATGACAGTTTAGATGAGATTATCACACCTCTTGGCATCCCCCTTCCTCTGGAAAGGTAGAAATAATGAATCAAACTCTCAAAAAGCATATTACCAAATGAATCTTAGAAACTAAAATTCCTTGGACCAAATATCTCCCATTAGCTAATGTGCTAATCTCCTTAAGATTAGCACAATCCCAAGAAAAGACTTGGGATTTTCCCTCTATGAGTTATTATATGGACTCTCCTGTATTTGGGCAGATTTACAGACCCTCCTACTACAGAAACAAAGGACCAATTCTTAAGAAACTGTATACTGGCCATATCCTCTATCTTGTCATCCCTTAGGTTAAAAGGACTTCTTACTCAAACTCTGCCTCTTGAGTTTGCAGTTCACCACTTCCAGCCCAGTGACTTGGTGCTGATTAAGACTTGGAAAGAAGACAAGCTCCATCTAAGCTGGGAATGTCCCTATCAAGTGCTCCTGACCACTGAGATGGCTGTGTGAACAACTGAATGGGGGTGAACTCACTATACTTGAGTCAAGAAACTGGTAAAAGAGAGCTTGGAAAGGAAGGAAAAGACCAATGGAAAGTGTGGGAAGTGCACAGGTCACCAGAGGAACCCTTAATGTTAACTCCGAGAAAAACCTAAAAAGGAAACATGGGCTGGCCCCATCTCTGGAAATTAATATGGCTGGGATGGGTTACTATACAAAACTAGAAGGTCGAAATGAAAATTGGCAGAGCACTCTTCCCTACCCAATCAGGTTAGTGATTAATGTGACCAAGACGGTAGCACCCCAGACTATAAGATATAATGCCTGCCAGGTTTGATCTCGTGGTAATTTAGAAAATCAGAGACAGCTCTCACAGGTGGATAAATATCTTTGCCCTGAACCAGATACAGGTTACAATAGGACATCACCCTGCCCTAGCTGGGATGATGTATGTTGGATTACCCAGTTTCAGGGTTGGACAGTAAACATGGGGTGGGTAACTCCAGCTAGAGATCCTTGAAGAATAAACTACATCTATCCAAGGGGTCCCCACCAAATAACTGCCAGAATTTTGAATGCAAGCCTATACCCCTCACCATTGAAAATCCAGCTGTTCTAGACTAAGAACCAAAAGTAGCCTCTTGGGTATATGGGTTAGGAGTAGAAATAATAGTAAAAGACCCCCACAGGGTAATTTGTTCTCAAACTTATCAAGAACTCGACCTCCCATTTGCCTGGGACTACTCCAACCCCAAAACTTAACAAACACTTTAGTTCACCAAATAATGACCCTAAAAGAGTAGAAATAATTGAAGTAAAGAATTTAAAGCAAACCTTAGAAATTGAGACAGCATACGAAGATGTGAATGCCTGAGTGGAATGGGTCAAATTTTCAGTACAAACCCTCAAGAAGAGTAACTGCTATGCGTGTGCTGTGGGACAACCACAGACGCAGGTGGTTCCTTTTCCTCTAGGATGGGATACTGATCCTGAAGGAATGCATTGCATGTTGGCTTTATACCAGGGTGAAATGAGACTTGTAAGAGTCAGTTATTGCTCTTTCCCACACTGGAGAGATCAGATCCCAGAGCAATCCCCTCGTTCTCTGTAGGAAACATGAACCACTCCTCTTGCCTCTCTAGGCAGGGGGCAGAGTTCAATAAGCCCATGGAGAACTCTCGACCTGTACCCACATCCTAAATGTCACTGGTAAGTCAGACAATGGCCATTACCCAGCTCTCCATATACCTTGGGCTGATGTCTGGTGGTATTGCAGGAAGAGGAACCTCCATAACCTGTTACCATCCAATTGGACTAGGACTTGTACTTCAGTTCAATTGGCCTTTTCCTTCACCCTGACATTCCATAAAATATCCAAAGATACACATGGCCATCAAAACTGGAGAGACTTGACAAAATCTTTTGATCACAATATACATGTTGACTCAATAGGAGTTTCTAGGGGGGTGCCTAATGAATTTAAGGTCCCAAACCAAATAGCTACTGAGTCTGAGTTAGCACTTTTCTGGTGGTCAATTATTAATAAAAATGTAGATTGGATTAATTATTTTTATTATAATCAACAGAGGTTCATCAATTATACTCAGGATGCCCTCAAAGGGGTGGCTAGCCAGTTAGATGCCACCAGCCAAATGACCTGGGAAAACAGGTGTGCACTAGACATGATACCAGCAGGAAAAGGGGGCATATGTATTATGCCGGGTGGGAAATGTTGCACTTTCATTCCCAACAATACTGCCCCAGATGGAACCATTACAAAAGTGTTACAAGGACTTACACTTTCGCCAACGAACTGGCAGAAAATGCTGGAATTGATGACCCTTTTACTGGTTGGCTGGAAGGTTAGTGAGGGAAATGGAAAGGCATGATAGCTTCAGTCCTTACATCTTTCATAATTGTAGCAGGGGTCTTAATGGCAGTGGGATGCTGTATTATCCGTTGTATAAGCAGACTAGCACAAAGGTTAATTGAAACAGCTATTAGCAAGCAAATGTCCATGACCCACCAGCCACATAATTTACTGCTGTTAGACACCAAACCAGACTATGAAGAAGAAAGTAAACTAGTCCTAAAATGATTTAAGGACCCAAGAACCCAAAGATTAAAGTGAAAATAAGATCAAAAAGATAGAAAAAAAAAAAAAAAAAAGGAAGGAACTTCTAAGAAAACATTTTAATGGTCCATTTTCAAGGCATGATAGAAGTAAATACTGGCAGCCAGCCTGGTTACATGACAAACCACACGGCTCATGCACCTAGAACGTCATGATAAGCAAACAGAATGTAGAGAAGAGGTCAACCCATAAAAGGGAATAAAGTTTCATTATTGGGAAATCAAAACTTAAGCAGGAAAGGGGACCTGGGTATGACGTTACAAGGGGATAATGAAACTTAGGCAACATCCAGGAAGATTGTTACCCCATAGTATTCAACCAATGAGGAACTGGGGGAGGGACTTGCATGTTAGGAAATAAATTGCCTGCTGTAACTACCCCAGGTATGCCTGCCTACCAGACACCCGATCTTACAAGACTGCCGTTAAAAGTCTCGCTTCTGCTGTTCTTCGTGTCTCTGAGTCCATTCTTTGGGTATGGATGGGTGAATGTGTTTCTCACAATATACGTTAAGGAAAATGTCTGTTATCCTAAATCGAGACATTATCCCTAATGCAGAATAAGGCATAGTTTTAAGAAGTTTGGGGCATTCTGAACAAGTTGAGATATTTAATTTAGTAAGAAAGATAATGTAATCATTTTTCTAAAAATAAAGTGTGGAAAATTCCAAGGGCCTAAGTTCTTTTTTATATATTCAAATAAGCTTTTTATTTTAGAATAGTTTTAGATTTATACAAAAGTTGCAAAGATAGTACAGTTTCTATATATCCCACAGCTAGGTCCTCCTCCTATTAGTGTCTTCCTTTATTGTGATATATTAGTAAAAATTAATGAACTAATATTGATACATTATTATTAACTAAAGTTTATACTTTATATAGATTTTCCTAGTTTTTACCCAACATCCTTTTCTATTCCAGAGTCCAATACAAGATTAACACTTTACATCTAGTTGTTGTATTTTTTAGTCTCCTCGGGCCTCTAACAGTTTTTCAGACTTGTTTTGGTTTCAATGACATTGATAATTTGGAATTATATTGGTCAGGTATTTTGTAGAATACTCCTTTAATGAAATGTGTCTGATATTTTTCTTGTGGTTAAAAAGGAGTTATAGGATTTTGGAAGAAAAACCACAGAGGTAAAATCCAATTTTAGTCAGGTCATTTGAAAGGTAAAGGCACACACTATCAACATGATTTACTACTGTTGATGCTGACGTTGGCAATGTGGCTGAAGTAATTCTTGTAAGTTTTCTCCATATTTTTCATGCTGACATTGGTAAACTGGCTGAAGCAGTTCTTATAAGTTTTCACCACTGTAAAGTTACCTCCCCTCTCTTCATACTGTAGCCTATGAAAGGAAGCCATTATGTGTAGCTGATGCCTGTAGAATGATGACTGTGTTCCATTTCCCTGAAGGCAAAATATCTACACAATTATTTGAAATTCTGTACAGGAGATTTGTTCTTTCTTTGATACACACATACACACACACACACATATGCAGAGTTATGTGTGCGTATTACTAATATATATCTGTTAGTTATTACTCATGAATATTGTTTTATATGTAGATATAGATATAACCATAATAACTCATGGATATTTATTTTATATTTTGGATTATAATTCAATACTATGTTATTGTTATTATTATTATTTTGCTCAAAATTTTCAAACTTTGGTCATTGGGAGATCTTACTGTATGACTCATCTTGTATATTTCCTCACCCAGCCTTAGAATCAGCCATTTCTCCCAGGAGAAGGGCCTAATTTGAAACTGAATATTTTACAATGACTGAGTGAATGGACTAATTTATACCATTTCTGAAATGAATTAATTATATTTTTGAAAGTCTAGAAATTCTAATTTCTCCAACATTCATTAACAATTACTGTTGCTGCAATTTAGAGAAAGTTATGTGAGTTTATATGCATTTATTTTATTCTTTGCTATTTCATTCTTACCAATATCATTTTCTCATCTTCAATTATTTTTGCTTTTATTCAAGGTGCTTCCATTTTTCTATTAAATAAAAAAGTACAGAATGTGCTTCAAAGTCTTTGTGTAAATGACATTACTAGCTCTACTTTGCTCAAGTGTTCTGTCAAAGGTATTGGCACAGTGCTGCAATTTTTATACTTGAGAAATGCAAATGGCTTGGTTTAAGGCATATTACATTTGCTTTTCAAATAGATGTTTTCTATTCAAACAGAACTGAGCAAGAGTGTATTAGAAATCTAAGAATTACAGACAACCGTCCTTCCACCACTTTAATACTAAATACAATTATTGCAAGAAGCACATATAGAATGTCATCCTAATTTTTCTCCCAACACGAAAAAATATTTTTGACAATGCATTGCAACTTCTTATGATGTTCCACATGAATGACAACCTCAGTTTTTCCCCATAGCTTACCAAGATGCTATTAAAATGAATCAACCTCATTTCACCTGATAATAGGAAACAAGGAGAACACTGGTTGTTTACAATTCAAAGATCACCCTGAAGTTACAATTTATACAGTTTACAAATCTCTTTCATACAAACATTTGCTTTTTATCAAATTATTTATCAGAGTTGTCAGCTCCTAGGAGAGATGTGTTAGAGGTGAATTACTCCTTCCTCCCCCAGTACTAAAATGTGAAAATTAGGAAAATCAAGAATCTTATATCCTCCAGAATTGAACTAGTACTTCTGAACCATTCCAGACTTTACAATAATCTCTTCTGAAACGGAACATTAATAAGAAAGAAGAATTCATTCTAATTCTATTACGCCTTTCTGAAATTGAAACCAAATGCTCACAGTAATCTGATAGATAGGTTACATGATAATGTCTTCTATTTTTATCAGAGTCATTGCAAATAGAAGGGTTTCATTCTCATTTATCCAAAGCATGGCAAACTGACAATAAAGAAAACGTAACTTAATTACTGAATAAAAATAAATATAAGTATGGCTACAAAGAATAAAGGAGTCAGCTGACATCTCACTGAATACTAGGTTTACATCTTCACTGCTCTATGTTGGTGACAAGCTTTTCATGTTTTAAAATCTGCTTTCCTTAACTAGACAGTAAAGTTTTCAAATAGATTTAAGGACTTCTTTTAACCTAAGAAAAATGAATATATTCAATGTTTGACATATTTTTATTAATTAGCATATTATCTTGGGACTTTTCACATTCATTGTATAGGCTTACAAACATTTCCTTCAGAGATTGCCCTCATCAGAGCTACATCCTTTCATGACCTATTATAGTAGCCATTTGCTGTAGCAATGTACAAGGAAAGTCCATTTTTCTTTCTCTGTCTCTCTCTCTCTTTAACATATACTTCAGATTTTCCAAACGGCCTTTTTTTAAAGTACCCATTGGTGAAAATATCATATTGTAATGCTAGTTTCCTTCAAAGAGATCATTATTCTCCGAAATCATCTTGTTTGTTTATTTACTTACAATTTTATTGCCTGCCTCACTTCATTAGATCTTTAATTATATAGGAGAAGGCTTTCCACTTTGGTTATAAATATATTCACAATATCTAGAACAATTTATAATGTGTAGTAGACATCCAGTAAATAATTTTGAATAAGTTTATGAACTGAGGGACCCAGCAAGCAAGCAAATATGATCAGAGATTGTAGTTCTCTAAAAGTAAGAGGAAGCTACTCACAAAAGCTAACACAGTTGTATTGGATACACTCTCATTGTGGTATATAAGAATTCTAGGCCAGGTGTGGTGGCTCACGCCTGTAATCCCAGAAATTTGGGAGGCCGAGATGGGTGGATCACAAGGTCAGAAGTTCAAGACCAGTGTGGCCAATATGGTGAAACCCCATCTCTACTAAAAATATATATATATAAAAATCAGCCAGGCATGGTGGCACACACCTGTAGTCCCAGCTACTCGGGAGGCTGAGGCAGAAGAATCACTTGAACTTGGGAGGTGGAGGTTGCAGTCAGCCAAAATTGCACCACTGCACTCCAGCTTGGGTGACAGAGTGAGATTCTGTCTCAAAAAATAAATAAATAAATAAAAGAATTCTAGGCACCAGGAAAAACTTGTGAATTCAGTCAACAAATATTAACTTAATGCTTGTTTTGTGAACTGAATTTAGTCAGGCATTTGCAATTAAGAGATAGAAACAAATGTCTTACTTTTATTGAATTCAAAATCTAAACAGAGAAGAGAAAAAAGTAAATAGATTATAAAAAATGGAAAGAAGCACTCTATGAATAGTAAGCTTAGAGTGTTATGAGGGGAAAAATCCTGAAAACAGAATGAAGGTGGGATTGAAGGGTATTCTCAAAAGCAGTATTGTATGAGACAGTTCTTGTATTGTTACAGAGAAATATTTGAGACTGGGTAATTTATGAACAAAATAGGTTTAGTTGTTTCATGGTTCTGCAGGCTGTACATGAAGTATGATGCTGGAATCTACTGAACTTCTGATGAGGCGTCAAGAAACTTACAATTATGGCAGAAGACAAAGGAGGAGCAGGCACATCACATGGTCAGAGTAGGAGCAAGAGAGAGGAGTGAGGAGGTGCCACACACCCTTAACAACTACTTCTCTCAAGAAGTCACTCATTATTGCAAGAGTGGCACCAAAGGGATAGTGCTAAGCCATTCATGAGAAATCCATCCTCAGGAGCCAATCACCTCCCACCAGGCAAAACTGCCAATACTAGAAATCACAATTCAACATGAGATTTAGGTAGGGACACACATCCAAACCATATCAAGTATTTTACAGAATAATTCCAGCTTGATGTCATTACATTAATAGTTATAGGTTCTCAGTTGTTTTCTCCTCAAAAAATCTTCAGCTCTATATTTTCTCTAAAATGCATATCAAACATATACTGAACACTCTCTCTGTAATTACCCTTGTATTTATGTATACAGATATCCTTTATATATATATGTGTGTGTAAGTTTAAAGAATGTGTATAAAGGATTCTGTATGTATAAAGTGTATCTGTATATTTGTATATACACACACTCATAATTTATATATATACATACATACTATACATAATTTATATATACTTTACACATATATACACACATATATGTGTGTATATATGTATGTCTATACCTTTAATCCTTTATTCTCTGTATGTTGTATTTTGAGTAATTTAATATAATGTTCTCGTTCATTAATTCCTTCTATTCTGTATCCAATCTGCTTTCTCAATCCACTTCCAATATGAACTTTAACGCTTTTTTTTTTTTTTTTTTTTTTTTGATGGAGTCTTCCACTGTCGCCCAGGCTGGAGTGCAGTGGCGTGATCTCAGTTCAGGGCAACCTCCACCTCCCGGGTTCAAGCAATTCTCCTGCCTCAGCCACCTGAGTAGCTGAATTACATGTGCGCACCACCACGCCTGGCTAATTTATGTATTTTTAGTAGAGATGGGGTATCACCATGTTGGTCAGGCTGGTATGGAACTGACCTCATGATCTGTTTGCCTTGGCCTCTCAAACTGTTGGGATTACAGGTTGAGCCACTGCACCTGGTCAACTTTTAAGGCTTTTAATTTTGATTATTGTATTCCAAACTTCTAGATGATTTGTCTTAATCAGTTATTTTACTTTTTATACTTTTCTATTTCCTGTAATTAATTTAAGTTTGGCTTTAAACATGAAAAACACAGCTGCTTCCAAGTCTCTGCCTGTTAATTCTTACATGTGAAGTTTATGTCAGTGTGTTTATAAAGATTATTGTTTATGAAGCCTTATGTCACAAACCTTAAGCCTAGTAAACATTGATAATTGGTGGTCACTGACCTAGATGAAAAATTCCAGAAGAAAATCATATGATTCTGCTTCAACACACACTTCAAGGCTTACAAATGCACTGTCAACACAGACTGCATATACTCAGAGTCACATCTGTGTGAGAGCTACCTTTGAGACCACAATTTATCAAGGAGAGCTTCCTCCCATTTCAACACTCTCTTTCCTTTATCTTCTCCTGCTTGGCTTAATCTCTACTCTAAAGCACTTTGAGATTAATGTAAAAAGATATATTTATTGCTGTATTCTCTTTTCCTGAGGATTTAAGTCTTTGTAGAAAGCTTAATGTTTAAAAAAAAAAATCTATAAGACTTTCCATGTTGAGTTTTGTCCCAGAGGCTGCTGACTTGAAGCCCATGTGTGTGTATATGTCACTGAAAATTATATTTCTGTATACTCACATTGTGATAACAGAAATATTATATAGGGATAAGTGCTGAATAGTAAGGGCCTACAAATTAAGAGTATTTCACAGACAATATTAATGGTCATAAACTGGTAAAGAATCCCTCAGTGCCATTACCTAGTCTTACAGATGCTGCAGTAAGTTCCATCACATAAAGTTGCCAAACTTTAGAGAAAGCTTGAAGCTTCAAAGCTTTTTATCTTAGAGTTTTTGAGGATTAGAAATAGGCAATGGTGAAAGAGAAGAGGAGAGGGGAAAGGAGGGGAGGGGAGGGCAGGAGAGGAGAAGAGAGGAGAAAAGAGGAGAGGAGAGGAAAGAGAGAGGAGAGGAGAGGAGAGAGAAGAGAGAAGATAACAGATTCAGTGACAAACATATGACTGACCTCATAGAGGGGTCATAAGTGTGGTGTGAAAAATGTGGCTTTCTCTATACAATATATCATTATTTACCCTCAATTCTAAATATTCTGTTTATTAAAATATTAATTTATTTAACATAGATTGTGTTTTCTTTCTACAAAAGGAACAATTATTATTACAGCCTAGGCTCATCTTATAAATAAATAAATGAATGCATTACAAAAATAAATGCATCCTTTTTGTTCTGGTCCAATTAATTGCAAGAGTATTCTCCTTTTTATTTTCTGGGAGGTTTTACAATGTAAAAAACTATTGAAAAGAGATGATAGTTACTGTCAAAGGGGATTAGATTAGTAAAATGTTCTAGTTCATTAATTCTTTCTATTCTGTGTCCAGTCTGCTTTCTCAATCCACCTCCAATATGACCTTTAAGACTTTTTTTTTTTGATGGGTTCTCCCACTGTTGACTGTCGCCCAGCCTGTCAAAGGGGAAAAATTCTTCAGACAATAATTAACCCCATACTTTATTTCTATTCATTTACTTCAGAGAAATCTTATGTACTTGAACAAAGAACACTGTCCAACTAATGTGTGTCACTTTAGCAACCAATGTAAAAAGGCTCTATGAAAAATAATGTTGGGATTTTGATAGAGACTGCATCTGTAGATACAATCCTAAATTTATATGCAACCAAAAAAAGAGAGAGCCCAAATAACTAAAGCAACCTCAAGCAAAAAGAACAAAGCTGAAGGCATCACTTTACTTGCTATCAAATTGTATTACAAGGCTATATTAACCCAAACAGCATGGTACTGGTATAAAAATAGACACATAGATTCAGGAAACAGAATAGAGAATTCAGAAATACAGCCACTTATCTACATCTAACTGATCTTTGACAAAGTAAACAAAAACATATGCTGGGGAAAAGACACCCTTTTCAATAAATGATGCTTTAAAAATTAGATTGTCATATGAAGAAGACTGAAATTAGATCTGTATCTCTTATATATAAAAATAAACTCAAGACGAATCACATACTTAAACTTAAGACTTGATGCTATAAAAATACTAGGGAAAAACCTAGGGAACACTCCCCTGCACATTGGTCTAGGCAAATAATTCATGACAAAGACCTCAAAAGCACAAGCAACAAAAACAATAGACAAATGTGACTTAATTAAATGAAAAACCTTTTGTACAGCAAAAGAAATAATCAGCAGAGTGAACAACCTGTAGAATAGGAGAAAGTATTTGCAAACTCTGAATCTGACAGAACACTCATATCCAGAATTTACAAGGAAATCAAACAATGGTAACAATAACAACAAAAATAACACTAATAAAAAGTAGGTGAAGGAAGTGAATAGACACTTTTCAAAAGAAGACATACAAATAGCCAAAAAGCATTTAAAAAGTGTTCAACATCTCTAATCATCAGAGAAATGCAAATTAAAGTCACAGTAATATACGATCTCACACTGGTCAGAATGGCTATTATTAAAGAGTTAAAAAATACCAGATGGGCCCGGCGCGGTGGCTCAAGCCTGTAATCCCAGCACTTTGGGAGACCAAGACGGGCGGATCACGAGGTCAGGAGATCGAAACCATCCTGGCTAACACGGTGAACACCCTGTCTCTACTAAAAAATATGAAAAACTAGCCGGGCGAGGTGGCGGGCGCCTGTAGTCCCAGTTACTCGGGAGGCTGAGGCAGGAGAATGGCGTAAACCCGGGAAGCGGAGCTTGTAGTGAGCTGAGATCGCCCACTGCACTCCAGCCTGGGCGACAGAGGGAGACTCCGTCTCAAAATAAAAAATAAAAAATAAAAAAATACCAGATGCTGGCAAGGATATGGAGAAAAGGGAACACACAAACTGTCGGTGGGAACTTAAATGAGTGTAAACTGTGTGGAAAACAGTATGGAGATTTCTCAGAGAACTAAAAATGGTACTACCACTTGACCCAGCAATCATATTACTGGGTACACACTCAAAGGAAAAGAAATTTTTTTTTATCAAGGAATAGCTGTACTTGTTTGTTTATCACAGCACTATTCATAATAGCAAAGATATGCAATCAACCTAAGTGTCCATTAAGGGATGATTGAATAAAGAAAATATCATATATATAAATATGCACCATGAAGTGCCATTTAGCCATTATGGCTGAATGTTATTTAACTGAAAATATAATGAAATTATGTCTTTTGCAGCAACACAGATGAAACTAGAGGCCATTATCTTGAGTGAAACAACTCAGAAACAAAAAGTCAAATACTGCATGCTCTCACATGTAAGAGGGAACTAAATAATGGTACATTTGGGCGTAGAGTGTGGAATAACAGGCAATGACGATTTGGAAGAGTGAGAGGTGGGGAGGGATGAGCAATCACTAAATGAGTAAAAATTTCACTACTTGGGTAATGATTGCACTAAAAACCCAGACTTCATCACTGTGCAATATACCCATGTAATAAAACTACATTTGTATCCCTAAAATGTATACAAATAAAAAGTAAATTAAGTAAAATGAAACATCTCTGTATAGTTGTTGTTAGTTCTGTACAGAAGAATGGTTGAAATGCTGCAGATAAAAAGAATTGCACTAATTTGAAACCAAACTGGAATTGCAAATAGCAAAAAAATTCCTTTAAAAAAGCAATTGCTTCACTGTTACTTTCTGGAAAGTTATGTAGAAGATTATGAATCCATATCAGAAATCAAGAGAGAAAAGACAAAGAAGTAAGTTGGCAAGTTAGGCTGCGAGAATACTGAGAATGGCAGTAGGCATGAATACTTTGACCATATTAACTGCAAGCTGCTTGAAGCTACACTCATGTTTTAATCTCTTCATCCCTAAGACAGTGCCAGTAAAACCACTTGGTAAAAACCAATGGATATTTGAAGATTCTCTGGGCAATTGAAAGAAGGAATTAATGAGCACATTTGATAAGCACTTCATAGGCTGTAAAAGATAATCACATGCCTTTTATTATTTGTAATTTATAATAATGTTCCTGTGCACACATTTTATCTCTGTTTTGTTATCATTGTTTTAACAGATATAGTAAGGAATAGGTTGGCATGGTATGTTTCTTTTACTGGGAAATGTTGTAGATAGTGTGTGAGACTTTACGTCCATCCTCCAAGTAGAGTTGAAATGGCATGACACTTCCCTTCTGAGGATTCCACTCTACTTGGGAAAACAGGAAGATCCAGCCCAGCATTAAGAGGTAATTCCATATAGGTGTCTAAGTAATACAGAACATAGAGATAGGAAGGGAAATTTTTGATTCGACTTGTTGCCTAGGGAGGAAGGGACAAGGAAATTTGGGCTACAGAGGAATGCCAATGATTATGTTGCTGACAGTTGATGAACACATTTTCTCAATTTTTGATCCTAAAACTATTGAGAAGAGGCGGTGAAGTCGTGTTTTGAAATAAAACTAAAAGTGATTCCAAGAGGGAGCTTCAATGACTAATAATCAAAGTTAAGGCTCAGATGTAGTTTTCTCTCAACAACAATATTATAACCTCCTGAGATAAATCATAGTTATTGTAAAGTTGGCAAATAACAGTGCATACTGGGAGATAATGAGGAAATTAACTTTGCCTTTTCATTAAGTAGCTGGAGCCACATATAAGTCATAGTGTTTCAACAAGAGAGTGGCTCAACAGATACTATTGGAGTAACATCAAATACTCATCCCCATTCCTCCCCTCCCTCGCCCTCCAACACATATATATGCTAATAGGGGACTATGAAATCACATTAATGTTCACTTTCCAATCCAAAACCAATATTAGAAATTCTTGCCTTTAGGAAGCCTTTCCAGAAGCTTCTCTTTCTTGGTATTAATGAAAATTTTCTATAAGTATATCTAAACAAAATATGTATGTGTTCTCAAATTCATAATCTGTTTTGGCCTCAGCCTTGGAAATTTGAGTATCAGTTGCAAAACTGCTCCTGAAGCAGGATCCCTGACCACTTTGCTGCACTCATGTCAGGTTTGCTTTGTTTACTCAGCCTGCTGCTCTACACACTTCACAGGAGGGAATGCATGAGCAAAGGAGGCAGGAACTGGAGTGCATGAGCGCTGAAACCTCTAGCCACTTCTGCACTGGCATGAGGGAACTCCATGTGAGCCCTACAGCAGCATCCAGGTGCCTGTGACTCCTTGAAGTGCCAGGGAGCATATTACAGTGCTCTTTTCGTTCTGCCATCCATGAACAGCTTAAGTGTTAACATCTCAGTGGGTCCTTTGACTCATTATGTGAGATGTCTGCCCTCTGTCAACGAGGACAAAGGGCCAGTGTGACAGCCTTTTGCATGCACACCAGTGGCTCCTGAACTCTTGTCCAGCATCCAGGAAAAATAAGATCGCACAAACAACCTGAAGGATGGTAATCTCAGCAGGAAGAGGAGCTGAAAAGGGGATGGGGATGGCGGTAGGTAATTTTCCCTTGAAAAACCTGGTCTGCAGCCAGATTTTTCTGCAAAATTATGCCATCAGGCTGTCCCTCTGATGTCAAGCCACATCTCTATGACATCTAGCTGCTTCTCCTCTCGTCTCCAACTGAGTCTGGGATTTTTATAGGAACAGGATGGCAGGTGGGCATGGGTAGTTTATGAAAAGTGTAGTTTATGAAAAGCATATGAGCAGGAAAATAAGGATATAAGATCTCACTTTGGGCTGCTGTTTCAGGCTTTTTGGCTTGAGGATGGAGCTTTCACCATCCTATCACTTTCGCCCATTTTCCTGGAGAACAGAATACAATTTTTAATGTAGACAATTTTTTCTGCTTTTCCAAAAAAGAATGCCATTTTGAAAAGAAGAAGAGTAATGTCTCTGTTTCTTTTTGATAGATGTAGATATGAGTTATATATGCATATGCAACTTTATATATTCTCAGAATAGCATGTTCCACAGACTCTTGATAATGTACAATATTCTGTATTTGATAAAAAGCTTTAGACTTAAACAGAAAAAATGTATGTAATGTCGGTATTGAATACGAAAGTAGAAGTTCTGCAGTTCATAGAAAGGAAGCTCCATTGAAATGTTGTGCTAAGTTTTTTCATAGAAGCCTATTTTAATTTAAAATTACCTTTTTTCTTCCTGAACCTCACTCCCAACTCACTTGAGCAATAATCATTTAATCAATGTAAAACACAAAATGTATTTCGAACACAATAGAAACACATTCATATAGTACCTAGAAATAAATCTAATATAATATTTGCAAGAGTTATATAGAACATACTATATGAAGAAAATAAGAAGATACAAATATGTGTAAAAATATATTGTATTTCCAGGTAGAAAATACAGGATATCAAAGATGTCAGTTATCCATGAATTAATCTACAAATTTAGTGCAATCACAGTGATAATTCTACCACACCTTGAAAGAGAAAGGTATAGGGGTGTAAGAGCAATGTAGTATTGATAGACAGTTGATTGTAAGGTTTTTAGAAGCTTTTGAAAATCTAAAATTGACACATAATAAATGTGTACATACAAAGTGTAAAATCTGATAAAATTTAACATATTTAAAAACCTGTGAAACCATCACAACAGTTAAGACAGTAGACATACTTATTATCAAATTTCCAGAAATTTACTCCAGACATTAATGTTTCCAGAATTGAGAGATACATTACATTGGGCAACTCATTTTAGAAATATTTCCTTCACCCTAAAAATTGAGATATTGGACATCAAATAGTATGTATGTGATTGTGTGTTTGTGGACCTTAAATGATTAATATACATGAAATGCTTAACACAGTGACTTTAATATTTTAAACATTTAATTTATTATTATCATTGTTGTAATCAAATGTTGTTTTTGGTTTTCATTATCCTGAAATTTGTTTTTAATAATTCCTTGCATTCTAGAGGATACATTTCGCTAGTTTCTAGTTACTGTAATTATATCTAAAGTGACCTCTCCAACACCTACTGTACCCACTAAGAACCATAAAATATCCTCTATCATGTTAAGATAGGATATATGGAGTAAGGTGGCCACTTTTAAACTTTGAGAAATGAAATTCAGTTGAGAAATGCAAATGTGTACAGTCTTAGAATGATATACACCCTTATCTGTGTCATATTGTAGGCTAATCCCTGTGACTTTTTGACATAATTGAGAACAAAAGTCCAATCCAAGTTTTTGGATCCCAGCTGCTAGTTTGGGTATGGGGTGATAGACACCTCCAAGTCTCATGTTGAAATACGATCTCCAATGTTGGAAGTGGAGCCTAGTGGGAAGTGTTAGAGTTGGGGGTCCAGATCCCTCATGAAATACTTGCTGCCATGCTTGTGGTAATGAGTGAGTTATATAACTCTGCTCCATTGGTTCACAGAGAGCTGGTTGTGAGAGAGAGCCTGGTCATCCCCCACCCACACTATTGTTTCCTCTCTCACCATGTGATTTCTCAAAGTCAGCTCCTCTTCACCTTTCTGCAAGGATGGAAAGAGCCTGAAGCCTTCACCAGAAGCAGATGCTGGCACTGTTTCTTGTACAGCCTCCAGAACCATGAGCTAAATAAAATCTCTTTTCTTTATAAATTACCCAGCCTCAGGTATTCCTTTATAGCAACACAAATGTACTAAGACACCAGCCTTCTTTTTCATCCCTTCCTCTTTGACATATACCTTTTAAAGACTTTTGCCAACAGAGATATGGCTCTTTAACAATACAAAAATGGGATTTGTCAAATTGGAGCACAGATTCCCAGTAACAGTTTGCTTAACACTAGTATTTCATTCCCTAGAGACAGTATAAACTAGAACATTGGAGAGTTTTTTGCCTTAAAAATATGCTGGAGGTTTTCCTGATTACTTGTAAAAGAGAGAAGTGATGTTATCCTTGGTTATTAAAACTGGTAAGTCTGTCCATCACAGCTTTGTGAGGTTACCCTGATATACTTTTATTATACATGTGAATACATGTGTCTCCATATGTTTTAATGTTAACTGTTTAGTCAATCACGTTTTTGCTATCCAATAGAAATGCGCTAGGTCAGCTGTCCTTAACCACATACACCACAACTTAGTATTATCAAGCTGCAATGTTTTTGACCTTGACAAAAGTGTTCATATGTGTAAAGATAATATCACCTCACCTGAAAGAGACACTTTATTTTTATGTTAGAAAATATGCATATCCACAGGCATCTTCCTGTATCTAAAATTCAAAGTGTAGAAAGAGGGAATTTGGTGGGGTACATTTACTGATGAAAAGTAATTTCTCCTTTATCTCCTCTTAGAAATGTGTGCTTAATTCTTACTTTCTGCTGATTCTCCTCTATCAGGGATTTAGCCTCTATTTATGTTGCTTAGTTCTCTGTAGTTAGTTTATCTGCATATTTTACAAATTGACTCTCTTTTTCCTTCTTAGCACTGATGGTTCTATAAAGCATTGGATGTAGTGCAAACCCAATTAAAGCCAAACTAATTAACTATGACTCTCTATATTCTATACAAATTGCACTTGTCTTTGTGTAAAAGGCACTGTGTGAATTCCCTTGGGCCTTCATCGTTTTATGGCATGCACTTTTGGTGTCTATTACAATGTTAGAACTAATATTTTCAGTCTCTTTCAGATTCCTTTTGTTTGCATAAAATACATGACTCCACACCATGCTTCTTGGCCACAGAAAGCAAAGAACCTGCTTTGTAATGAAAACACAACCCTTTTTAAAAGGGTTCAAGAAAATGCTTTTTATAGCAAAGGAATAAATAACCTGTGAAATTCTCCATGATTGAATATTATTAAGTCAAATAGGCTTATTAAGATTCATAAAGCAATTAGAAGCGTTAGGCTGAATTCTCTTGTCAGTTTCTTGTGCCTGTCCTCACATTAAAGCCAATGGAAGCTGTATGCTTTTGGCCATGGGCAAAATGTAGCCTATTTTGAATAAGAATAGCATCTGCAATTATACTCGCTGAGATAAAAATTAAAAGGTTCATCAATTCTCATGCTTCAGAGCATAAGATTATAACCAGATGGTGACAGAAAGTTTCTGCTGGGCATGAGGTTTCGCTAATGGACAGGTGCATTAGGACAATTTTCCTTTGGCCTCCCTCCTCATAATGTCTCACACACACACAGATGTGCCAAAAACAGGACATCAAAACAAATGAGACATTTGCATTTTACCAAGATGAAATCCTCCCATGACCTAACAATATTGCGATTCAAATCCTAGCAGGTGTAGAACATTTCAATGCAAACATTTTAGAATTGAATTCAACTCAACAGCAATAACTTATCTTCTGCTTCTAGACTGGCTGGTTTTGTCTTTACATGTGCCATCTTAATTTTCATTAAACTAAATTTACCTCAGGGCATAAAATATAGGAAAATATTTGCTAGTGCAAAAAAGATCTAAGTCATCACAATTTATAAAACTCTACACCTGCATGTGAAAAATCAATTAATTGATATATATCAATTGAACAACATATATATATTGAACACCCAGCAGTTTCCATGCAGTGTTTGGGTTTATAAAAAATATAATAGAAAAATAAGATATTATACTAGCCTTTAGGTGGCTGACAATTCTCCTTTCAAGCTAAAGACATAAAACAAGACAACATGGGATTTTATGATATACTCTGTAAATTCAATAGGAGTCCAAAAAGATAGTGTGTAATGAAGCAATCAGACAGATTCTTGATTTAGATAAATAAGTATAGATATATGTATATACACACATATGCATATGTAAATAAATATATCTTATTTATACTTGTAATTGTGGAAGACTGCTAAAATGCCAGGGGATTGTTATTTGCTCGTATCATTTTTTTGAGTATCCAAAATACTAAAGTCATTTATTTTTGGTTTTCAAACCTCTATAAAATTTCCAGTGTATATTTTCTTTACTTAAATAGTATTATTACATATTTGCAAAATGTATAGTACTAAATTAATTTGAAACATTGTTTCAAATTAATGTTCTCTAGACCCCCAACGAATGGTATATTATATTTTGGGGCGTTTACATGAACCTCCTGTATTAGAGAGAAGTGCTAATCTTATTTTAATAAAGAAATTGTGTACTAAAGAAAGCTGGTCATCTATTCTTTACTTTTACTCCTCACAAAATCTTTCATTAGAACATGTAAGTCCAACTCTCTGTGCAAAGTTTCATAATTTCTTTCTTTAATTCCATAATCTATTTGCCGTATTCATAGTAAATTAATGTGTTCTAGGAATGTAGGTCATCTTGGACAGATAGTAGAAATGTATCCCAAATTGGTTGTCTAACAGTTAAAAAAAAATCATAATTTGCCTGTAGAGACAACAATTCATGCTGAATGAAATAGTCCAGGCATTGAAGGATGGCTAATGGGCCCTGCCTTTCCTGGGGTTTGTGTGAACAAGAGGTCATGCACATTTTTAAGTGAGTTATGTGCATTCTTTATTCATAGAAGCTATGTTCTTGTGTATGAAACTTGATAACCTGAAAACAATATCGACAACAATCACAGAAGTTTTGAATTTGAATTGTGGTATAAAATAACTTTAAAAATTTGCCAAATATTTTCTTTAAATAACTCTTTTCTATCCAGGACAGCTGTAATTACTTGAAATTTTTCCCTTTTAAAGGAATGAATTAATAGTGGATTTCACTTAATAGTCCTGCTGTTCCTTTGGAGAAATACTGGAACAAATTGTGTTCTTGTCCACAATAGCAGTCCTTTAAATATGAATAAAGATATTTGAACACTTATTTAAATATTTTTATATCACTCAGTCATAATGGTCAGATTTATATGGACAAATGTCCTTTTGTCCTTCTTAAGTGGAGATTATTTAATTGGAAACAGCTTATTCCTTTTTTTTTTTTAACACTGTGAAGTATAATTACTTTCTGTCATAAAAACATTGTCATTTTTATTAATGCAGCTCATGTTTGGATTTACATATCTGGAAGTTACTACATTGTTTTAGGTGTTCAGTGTCCCAACATTGATGTTTTCCACCTGAGTCATCCTACTCTCCTTCATACAATAATATCACAAATTTGATTTTCTATTAAAATGTTTACATTAACTTCTGTTAAATTTACCTTGTTTATTTTATTTTGGTATTGTGATTCATCAGGTTTGTTTTAAATCTTGATTAGCAATTTATTCTACAGACTATTGCATTAGTTCCAGGATTCCTGCAAATAGGAAAATCTGTGGATGCTCAAGTCCCTTATATAAAATGGCATATTATTTGCATTTTAACCTACACACATCCTCCCCATACATTAAATCATTTCTAGATTACTTATAATACTTAGTATGATATAAATTCTATGTTAATAACTGTTACTCTGTAGCTTTAAAACATTTGTATTATTTTTTATTGTTGTACTATTTTTTCTTATTTTTAGAATTTTTAATATATTTTTTATCTGTGGTTGGTTGAATCTTGAATGCACAGATGTAGAACCTATGGATATGGAGGGTCAAATATAAGCTACTCATCTCAGCTTTATTTAACTTCAGAACTTAAAAGACAGGACTTAATGTATTCTCTTACGATACGTTTATTATGAAAATAAAGTGAAGTAGGTCCATAGGTCTCTAGTACATATCTCCCTTCTGAGTTCACAGAGTAGCACAACACATTGGAATAACTTTGCATTGCAGACCAATTATATTTTCTTTAACTTACATTGTTTCACTATTTTAAACATATTCTAAAGTTTTATACTTAACTCCCCTGCTCATTTTTTACTAAAGCTATGTTATCACATATTAGCCAGATAAGAGAGATTAAATATAACCATAATGGAATCAGAAGAAAAAATGTAAAAACTAGGATTCAATCATTGGTCAGAAAACAAATATGAGGGACATTGACATAACTGTGCTTGTTGACCTTTATTAGCAATATTTTCTTTTCCTTCTCATTTTTATCAACTCATAGAACTTAGATATGGTGCTTAGTGGTAATATATTGAGGACTAAACAAGTACAAAGGTATTAGCTGACAACTGGACCTAGGGTTTACATAATATATGTATACTAACTATTAACAAAAGATCAATGAGATCTGCAGAGGTAAAAGCAGAACTTCATTTAAAAAAACAACTTACAGATTGGGGAAGCACAGCCTTTAGTACAAGTGAAAGTGTGCTCTCTGAAGAACAAAGGGAGGATTTGGCTTAAACAGAGAAATTTCTGTTTCAGATTCTCGATCAGGTCTATCTATGCAAATGAAGTATTCAAATTGTTTAGTTCTGATTGGTCAAAATAGTTGAGCCCTGATTATGTTGTTTCTAAGCCCCAGGCCAGAAGTCCAGAAGTCTGTCAGATGGCCAGTGGAGAGGAGCAGTGGGGATGAGAGGGGACACACATGTTTCCAGCTAGTTTATCTTGGTACCTTGGCACCAGCAATAGAAACTGTTTGGCTTGATGGTGGAAAGGGAGGTCTTGTGACACTTTCACAACATTTTTCAGAGCACACAGACTACATAATCCCTCCCTCATTCAGCCATTGCTGCTTCATTTTGTATGCTGGTAAAGGACATAATTTAATATAACAACAAGGTGACTGAAAACATACTAGGTAATCTATGCCCATTTAACCTTAATAAAAAGTCTATTTTCTTGAATTCTTGAAGAATATTTTATTTTATTTTGATGGGAGGGGAAATAAAACAGGCAAGTATAAAAAATTTTAAGTTTTTTCATTGAAGTGCTGATATTTTGAGTCTATAATATAAACTCATAATACACAGATTAAAAGGGTAAAAGGGAGCACAAATTTGATCACAAGCACACGTGTGTGTGGAAGTCATACAAATTATAAAAACCTCAAAATTTTAAACTTTTATACTATCTTGAGGCTATAGAAAGAAACGGGCCTTGGGAATATGGAAAAACAGGGTATGAGAAAGAGAGAACAGGAAAGGTCTGGCTAGCAAAAAGAGGCTTGTTGTGCAGATAAAACCTCACAGGTAGCAGCCCTCAGAAAGAATAGATGATAGCCAGTAGCAAATTTTTCTGTCAGACTTTTAGAGGTGTCACACTCTTTGTTAATCTTTCCTAGATATGGAAAGAGGGGCTGGAGGCAAGGGTTCAAAGAAAGACTGTTTGCATTCATTGTTTACTGCATTTTATTTCTTCTTCATATGTAAATCTCCCCCACAAAAGAAAACATTTTAGTTATTCTTGTGTTTCTACCTTTTTTGAATAGCCATCTTGAAATGTGTTTAAATAGTGTATTTTAGAGTGAAATATTTTGATTTCCTTACCAAGCAAATTGTCAGTTTATAAGCCTGTTCTCATATTGCTATAAAGAAATACTTAAAACGGGGTGGTTTTTTTTTGGTTTTTTTTTTTTTTTTGAGACAGAGTTTCTCTCTTGTTGCCCAGGCTGGAGTGCAGTGGTCTGATGTCAGCTCACCACAACCTCTGCCTCCCGGGTTCAAGCAATTCTCCCGCCTCAACCTCCTGAGTAGCTGAGATTACAGGCATGCGCCACCATGCCTGGCTAATTTTGTATTTTTAGTAGATACAGGGTTTCTCTATGTTAGTCAGGCTGGTCTCGAACTCCTGACCTCAGGTGCTTCACCCGCCTCAGGCTCCCAAAGTGCTGGAATTACAGGCGTGAGCGACAGCGTCCGGCCAGGGTAATTTATAAAGCAAAAAGTTTAACTGACTCATGGTTCTTCAGGGTGTACAGGAAGCATGATGCTAGATCTGTTTGACTTCTGGGGAGGCCTCAGGAAACTTATAACCACAGGAGAAGATGAAGGGGGAGCAGGCATGTTACACGGCCAGCGCAGGAGCAAGAGAGGGATGGAAGAGGTGCCACATATTTTTAAACAACCAGATCTCACGGGGACTCACTATTGCGAGCACAGTACTAAGGAGATGGTACTAAACCATTTATGAGAAACCTATGCCTATGATCCAGTCACCTCCCACCAGGCCCCACTTCCAAAACTAGGGATTACAATTTGACATGAAACCTGGTAGGGACACCGACCCAAACCATATCAGTAAGCTACACATGAATCTAAATAATTAATCTCCATTACTCTGAATAATAAAAATGCAAATATTCAATAAGAAAAAGTCAATTCTCTCTATGTTTAAATTTTCAAATATCCAACATATTTAAATCATTAAGCTCTGTTTCACCAAACTGAGGGTCAGGCTGCTATTTCTCATGGCCCAATAACAAAATGCAGATGAACTGGGGAGGAAGAGAGTTTGCATTTCTGCAACCAGTTACAGGAAGAAGGCCTGGAAATTATCACCAGACCAAGTTAAAATTACAAAGTTTTCCAGAGCTTATATACCTTCTAAGCTATACGTCTATGTGTGAGTGTGCATTTATCTAAATACATTAGTGATTAACTTCTTTTAATCTATAACTAAGGTCTGAGTCCTGGAGACCTTCCTCTGGAGCTTCAGTAAATGTACTTAATCTAAATGGGTCCAGGTGCTGGGGTGATTACCTTTATCTTGTCTCCTGCTAAATCATGGAGGTTTGGACCCGTTAGATCCTCAATAAACTTGTTTGTGGAGGTCTGGGGAGTTTCCTCAGACCAAAATAAAACGTGTTTAATCCTAAAGGGGTCCTGTTAAGAATTCCTTCATTAATTTGTCATGCCTTAAGGCCCAGGAAAGGCCAAGGCAAAACACTTCGTGGGCTTTTGTTACATGCTAGCCTTTGTATAAGGGCAATGGCTTTTAATATTTAATTTAACCATTCAGTCAGTACTGACAATTGTTATGGAGGCCTGTGTTAGTGGCCTGCTACAGTTTGAGTAAATCTATAATAGTCTCCATGGCATAAATTCTAGAAAATTACCTAAAAATATATTGTTATTAAGAAGAGAGTAGTATATTCTTTTGTTTGTGGATATAAAATGTTTATTAACAGGCCTGTAATAAATTCTCTTTATCAGGGGTTTGGAGGAATGCCCCAAGGGGTATAAAAGGAAGTTGGCTTGCTCATAGCTTATTTTAAAATATTTAATAGCATATATTTTAATATATCCTATTATTTTTAATAGCATATGTTCTGGATGGCAAGAGTTTTTAATCTGCCGAATAATGTTAGCAGGATACACCTGGACTACTTGGGACTACCTATAGTAAGAAAACCAGTAGTCTATGATTTATGAACATACTTCTCAAAAAACACTGGGCTTGTAACAATCTGAATATGAAGTTGAGACGTTTTGTGACAAAAATCTGTTTCTTTTTGCTTAAACAATGTAGCTACATATAGGACTTAGATATCTCAAATGTTAAACTGCCTCACCTGATGCCACAAGAAAAGATGTGGAGAGCTGTATTAGCATTATCAGATCTCACACATTATTTGTGCCTTAGTATTACCTGTATCCTTAAAATTATTAGTAAATTATGTGGAAAATATCTGATTTTTGTGAACATGATTTGACAACACAATTATTTGTGATACAGCTGGTTTTCTAAAAAGAATGCATTGACCATAAGTCTATAGGGACTTTTTGTAATGAGCAGTCAAGTAATAATTTGGTGAACTTAAATCATGAACTTCAAATTAGCTGAATCCCACAAGCCTTGACTGATCATGTTCTTTAGAGTAGGTATTCCATTACGTATTATGGAGGATATCGTGATATACATATAAAGATAATCTGCTTTCCAGATTCAACCCAAGGAAAGATGGTCTGTAATGGCAATCCAAAATCATAAGAAAAATGTATTCTACAATGCAGATACTTCTAAAAATAAAAATCCAACTAGAAAAGTCTTATGGCAGAATTATATCATGTGTTGGGCCTTTGTGAATAATATTAAGCTCGACAGGTAAAGATGCAGGGTAGGAGTATTCTATCTAATATGAACGGTTGAGGTGATGTGCATTTCATAGCATTCTAATCAAGACAGTTCAAATCATCTTTTAACTCTATCAAAATTTGCTTTTATGTGTGATAATTTTTTGAGACTTTTCTATCTAAAATTTTATAATATTAATTGTACAATTATTATATATATTTGTGTTGCCTCCAAAAAGATATCAAAGATGAGATGGCATAAATTATTGACATAAAGTAACTCCTAATAGTTAAATTAGTCACATTTTTCCTTCAGTTAAATTCATTACTGGATTATCAATGAAACCCTTCAGGATTATTTTAGCACATGACATCAAATACAGATATTGTACTATCAGAGGAACAATCCAATGTGTAACTCTGTTATCAATTAAAATACTTAATGTAATGAAAACCTAATTCAAAATAGATATAATATAAATATTTATTGGTACACATACTTGAATGATCCAGAAAGACGTATACATTTTGGCTTGGTTTGATTAAGTATTTCATCTACATCATCAGGATTTCACTGTCCTTTGATTTATCTGCTCCACCTTCTACAACATAAGGTTTATGATAAGACAGTCTTCCCTCAAGATACTGAAAGATCTGTATGAGCATGAAGCCATATCATTCAAAAGGATGCAGAAATTGGTTTTGGATATTTAGATAACAAGTTATTTTCCTAGGACATTATTTGTCTGAATAATTAATAGATCACTACATTGATTTAGACCTACGTGAACTCAACAAATCCATGTGCTATGTTTGAAACCATTAAGGTAAAGTTATCTGTAGATAGGGCCAAAGTTAACTTCTTTCTTTCTACTCCCTTTTCCCCCATCATAATCTCACAACTGTGGGGCTGATATATAGCAGGGAAAAGATGGACAAAATGTAGACATTTGGTGTACAAGTATATATTCTTTCATAAGAGAAATATCCCTCCTTACCATGGAAACCAACTTGAAAGTGGTAAGGATAGAAAATGGCACAGATAGGACTTTTCAAATATGGAGAGTGCAAGAAATTGGAGGATCATTTTTAACAAGACTTTATTGTTTGAGTATGTAGAAACAGCAACTTATTGGAACTGGACAAGATGGCAGAAGCTGAGGCAGATCTTTTTGAACATGAGATGGAAGTCACAGACTGCAGGATAGAAACAGTACAAGACATTAACAGCATAGACATGTCATAGAAATCCTGAGCTGTACAGCTTATTAAAAATAAAATTGGGGGGGAAGTGGCCAAGATGACTGATTAAAAGCAGCTAGTTAGGCCGGGCGCGGTGGCTCAAGCCTGTAATCCCAGCACTTTGGGAGGCCGAGACAGGCGGATCATGATGTCAGGAGATCGAGACCATCCTGGCTAACATGGTGAAACCCCGTCTCTACTAAAAATACAAAAACTAGCCGGGCGAGGTGGCGGGCGCCTGTAGTCCCGGCTACTCGGGAGGCTGAGGCAGGAGAATGGCGTAAACCCGGAAGGCGGAGCTTGCGGTGAGCTGAGATCTGGCCACTGCACTCCAGCCTGGGCGACAGAGCGAGACTCCGCCTCAAAAAAAAAAAAAAAAAAAAAAGCAGCTAGTGTTTGTGGCTCTCACAGAGAGGAATGTAAGGGGTGAGTTAATATAGCACCTTCAACTGAAATATCTAGGTCCTTGTATTTGGACTAATTAAGGAAACAAATCAATCCATGGAGAACTGAGAAAAGCAAGACTGGACAATGATCCACCTGGGAGCAACATGGAGCCAAGGGAAACTCTCTCACACAGGGAGGCAGAATGTGCAATCCTGGGAATGCACACTTCTCCCATGGATCTTTGCAACCCTCAGGTCAGGAGATCCGCTCACGAACCCTCTTCACCAGAGCTTTCATTCTGATACACACTGTTCCATGGAATCTCAGCAAGTAGCTACTCAGGCATATGTGGAGACCTGGGAACCTTAGAGACCTGAGCTTTCTGGGCTTCCTGGAAAAAGTAGCTATACCTCCAGCAAAACAGGAGGTTAGACCCCCAATAATTACCCCTAGGAGACAGGCTGAGTCCAGGGGACCAAGCAACAATGGCCTTTGAGCCCATTTTCATGGCACCTCATAGGATAAGACACACTGGCTTGAAATTCCAGCCAGCCATTGGTAGCAGCATTGCACTTCCCTGAAATGGAGTTCCCAGAGGAAGGGGAGGGCCACCACCTTTGCTGCTTAGACGACTTAGCCATTCTGACCTTAGGGCTTTGGACAATCCAAGCTGATCAGGAACAGAAAGAATCCCCCAGCACAGCACAGCTGCCCTACAAAACACTGCTTCATTAAGCTGCTTAACTTGCCCTGCTAGCACATAGGAGTACAGTATGACCCTCTACCAGCACTGACTACTATTGCAAGCAGTGCCTTGGGAAGCACAGAGCCAGCAAGTCCCACCCTGGCAGTGCCCTACTTTTGAGATATGCTGTACAGAGAACAGAGGATCCTCCCACACACTCACTCCAGCTTGCCAAGCAGAGAAAGCACATACACCTGTGCTGGCAGGCACCCCACCCACAGCCAATACCACCTCCAGTGCAATGGTGGCACATACAATATCCAGGGCAAGCACCCCACCCATAGCCAACACCACCTCCAGTGCAATGGTGGCACACACAGTATCCATCAGGGGCTCCCCACTCCCTAGCTGCCTTGCCTCCACCAATGTGGTGAATCCCATCAGGGAGGCAGGCACCCCTACATCCACTAATGCTCCTCTGCAGCTGCCAAACTTCAGTACCCCCAGTACAGTGGACTCCAAACTTCAAGGAGCCAGAGAACAAAGTTGAGGCCCAATACGAGTCCCCCAGAGTTAGAGCATGCAGTCCAAAAGTTGGGAGCTGAGTGTTGGCCCCTGAAATCTTCCTGAAAGGAAGCTGGCTGAATCCACCTTATACCACAATTAAACTCTCAAGGTCATCAAATGGGATAAAAGAAAAAAAAAAAAAACTGTCTCCAAAGTTCAGCAACCTCAAAGATTGAAGGTAGACAAGCCCATAAAGATAAGAAAAAAAAAAAACAGCGAAGAACCCTGAAAACTCAAAAAGCCAAAGTGTCGTTTTCCATCCAAATCACCACATTGCCTCTCTAGCAAGGGTTTGGAATCAAGCTGAAGTTGAGATGGCTGAAATGACAGAAGTATAATTTAGATTATGGATAAAAACAAAGTTCCTTGAGCTATGAGAGTATGTTGTAATCCAATGCCAGAAAGCCAAAAATCATAATAAAACAATGTAGGAGCTGACAGACAAAATATCCAGTAGAGAGAAGAATATAACCACTGTGACACAACTGAAAAATACACTACAAGAATATCACAGTGCAATCACAATTATTAATAGCAGAATAGACCAAGCAGAGAAAAAAATTTCAGAGCTTGAAGACTGCCTTTCTGAGATAAGACAGGCAGACAAGAATGGAGAAAAAAGAATGAAATGGAATAAAGAAAACCTCTGAGAAATACGAGATTATGGGAAGAGACCCAATCTATGACTGACTGGTGTACCTGAAGGAGATGGGGAGAATGGAACCAACTTGGGGAACATATTTCAGAATATTATCTATGAGAATTTCCCCAACTTAGCTAGAGAGGCCAACATTCAAATTCAAGAAATGTAGAGAATCTCCATAAGATATTCCATAAGAAGGACACCCCAAGACACATAATCATCAGATTCTCCAAGGTTGAAATGAAAGAAAAAATGTTAAAGGCAGCTGGAGAGAAAGGCTAGTCACCTATAAAGAGATGCTCATTACACTAATAGCCAACCTCTCAGCAAAAGCCCTATAAGCCAGAAGAGATTGAGGACCAATACTCAACATTCTTAAAAAAAAAATTTCATCCTAGAATTTCATACCTGGCCAAACTAAGCTTCACAAGCAAAGGAGAAGTAAGGTATTTTTCAGATAAGCTAATGCTGAGGGAATTTGTTACCACTGAACCTGCTTTACAAGTGCTCCTGAAGGAAGCACTAAATATGGAAAAGAAAAACGACTACTAACCACTACCAAAACACACTGAAGCACACAGACCAGTGACATTGTAGGACAACCACATAAAAAGTCTGCAAAATAACCAGCTAACAGCATAATGACGGGATCAGACCACACACATAAATACTAACCTTAAATGAAAATGGGCTAGATTTCCCCAATTAAAAGACACAGAGTAGCAAGGTGGATTAAAAAACAAGACCCACTGATATGCTGTCTTCAAGAGACCCATCTCACATGCAATGATGCACTTAGGCTCAAAATAAAGGAGTGGGGAAAAATCTGCCAAGCAAAGAAAAAGCAGGGTTTGCAATAGTAGTTTCTGACAAAGCAGACTTTAAAACCACAAAGATCAAAGGAGACAAGCACAATGCATAAAGGTAAAGGGTTCAATTCACCAACATCTATCTGAAATACATATGCACCCAACACAGGAGCAC
Source organism: Trachypithecus francoisi (assembly GCF_009764315.1). Taxonomy (NCBI): domain Eukaryota; kingdom Metazoa; phylum Chordata; class Mammalia; order Primates; family Cercopithecidae; genus Trachypithecus; species Trachypithecus francoisi. The sequence continues at coordinate 33,997,787 of NW_022681462.1, forward strand.
CTAGACTCATAAAGCAAGTTCTTAGAGACCTTCAGAGAGACTCCCACACAACAATAGTGTGAGACTGTAACACCCCACTGACAAAATTAGACAGATAATCAAGACAGAAAATTAACAAAGACAATAATGGTGGTAGATTTAATACCCCACTGAAAATATTAGACAGATCATCAAGACAAAAATTAGCAAATATATATAGGACCTGAACTCAGCTCTGCATCAAATGGACCTGATAGATATCTACAGGACTCTCCACCCAAAGCAACAGAAAATACGTTCTTCTCATTACCACAGGACACCTAGTCTAAAATTGGTAACACAATCAGAAGTAAAACACTCCTCAGCAAATGCAAAATAACTGAAATCATAACAAACAGTCTCGGATCATAGTAAAATCAAATTAGAAATCAAGACTAAGAAATTCATTCAAAATAATGCAAGTACATTGAAATTGAATAGCTTTTTCCTGAATATCTACTGAGTAAACAATGAAATTAAGGCAGAAATCAAGAAGTTCTTTGAAAATAATAAGAACAAAAATACAACATACCAGAATCTCTGAGATGCAGCTAAAGCAGTGTTAAGAGGGAAATTTATAGCATCAAATGCCCACATCAAAAAATTAGAAAGATCACAAGTTAACAACGTAACATCACAACTAAAAAAACTAGAGAGCCAAAAGCAAACAAATTCCAATGGTAGCAGAAGACAAGAAATAACCAAAATCAGAACTGAACAGAAGGGGATAGAAACATGAAAAAACCATCCCCAGGTCAACAAATCCAGAAGCTGGTTTTCTGAAATATTAATAATAATAACAATAATAATGAAATAGACTGCTACTAGACTAATAATGATGAAAAGAGAGAAGAAATTAGCCCAATCAGAAAGGACAAGTGAGATATTACCATTGACTCCACAGAAATACAAACAACCATCAGATAATATTATGAACACCTCTATGTACATGTACTAGAAAATCTAGAATAAATAGGTAAATTCCTGGACACATACACCCTCCCAAACCTGAAACAGGAAAAAATTGAATCCCTTAACTGACCAATAATAAGGTCGGAAATTGAGGCAGTAATGAATAGCCTACAAACCAAAAGAAGACAGGACTAGATGGATTCACAGCTAAATTCTACCGGAAGTACAAAGAGGACCTTGTACCATTCCTAATGTAACTATTTCAAACTTTGAGGAGGAGGGACTCCTCCCTAACTCATTCTATGAGGCCAGCATCATCCTGATGCCAAAACCTGGCAAAGATTCAACGAAAAAGAAGAAAACTTTAGGCCAATATCTTGATGAACATTGATTAAAAAAAAAAATCCTCAGCAAAATATTGGCAAACTGAATAGAGCAGAACATCAAAAAGCTTATCTGCCACAATCAAGTAGGCTTTAACCCTGAAATGCAAGTTTACTTCAACCTATACAAATCAATAAATGTGATTAATCACATAAACAGCACTAGGGACCAAATCCACATGATTATCTCAATAGATGAAGTAAAGGGTTTCAACAGAATTCAACTTACATTCATGCGAAAAACTCTCAATAAACTAGATGTTGAAGATATGCACTTCAAAATAAGAGCCATACATGCAAACCTACAGTCAGCATCATACTGAACAGCCAAAAGCTGGAAGCATTCCCTTTCAAACTGGCACAAGACAAGGATACCATCTCTCACCCTCCTATTTAACACAGTATTATAAGTATTGGAATAGAGAGCCCAGAAATAAGGCCACACACCTACAACTATCTGGTTGTTGACAGAGCTGACAAAAATAAGCAATGAGGAAAGGATTCCCTATTCAATAAATGGTGCTGGGAGAACTGGCTAGCCATACACAGAAAATTAAAACTGGACCCCTTCCATATACCATATACAAAAATTAACCCAAGATAGATTAAAAACATAAATGTAAAACCCCAACACAGAAAAACTCTGGAATACAGCCTAGGCAATACCATTCAGGATACAGGCATGGACTAAGATTTCATGATGAAGATACCAAAAGCAATTGCAACAAAAGCAAAAGTTGACAAATGTGATCTAATTTAAACTAAAGAGATTCTGCACAGCAAAATAAACTATCAACAGAGTAGACAAACAACTTACAGAATGGGAGAAAACTTTTGCAAACTATGCATCTGACAAAGGTATAATATCCAGCATCTATAAGGAACTTAAACAAATTCATAAGAAAAAAAAAAAACACCATAAAAAAGTGGGCAGAGGACAATAATCAGACACTTCTCAAAAGAAGAGATTTATGCAGCCAACAAACACATGAAAAAATGCTCAACATCACTGATCATTAGAGAAATGCAAATCAAAACCACATTGAAATGCCACCTCACACTAGTCAGAAAGGCTATTATTAAAAAGTCAGAAAAAAAAGTAACAGAGGCTAGCAATGTGGAGAAAAAGGAACACTTTTACACTGTTTGTGGGAGTGTACATTAGTTTAACCATTGTGGAAAACATTGTGGTGATTTCTCAAAGACCTAATACCGTTTGATCCAGCGATCCCATTACTGGGTATATACCCAAAAGGATGTAAGTTATTCTCCTATAAAGACACATGCATGTGTATGTTCATTACAGTACTATTCACAACAGCAAAGACACAGAATTAACCCAAATGCCCATCAATGATAGAATGGATATAGATAATGTCATACATATACACCATGGAATACTGGGCAGTTATAAAAAGGAAAGAGATCATGTCCTTTGCAGGGACATGGATGGAGCTGGAGGCCAATATTCTCACCACACTAATGCAGAAACAGAAAACCAAATACCACATGTTCTTGCTCATAAGGTGGAGCTAAATGATGAGGTCACATGGACACATGGGGTGAACAACACTCCTTGCGGCTTATTGGAGAGTAGAGGATGGGAGGAGCGAGAAGATCAGCAAAAATGATTAATGGGTACTAGGCTTAATAACTGGATGATAAAATAATTGGTACAACAAACCCCTTAACACAAGCTTACCTATGAAACAAACTTGTACATGTACCCCTGAAATTGAAAGTTAAAAAAATAAAAATTTAGATTAAAAAATAATAATTTGAAGAACAGGGCCACAATCAATGTTCATTCAACCAGAATACACCCTTGGCACTGCACTAATCTGTGGTTTCAAAATTAATTTACAAATTTGGCAAGTGCTCAAAAATATAAGAGCTACCTCTTTAGAGGCCTTACTATGTGTTAAACTTTCTAAACACTTTATATTCATTATTTTCATTCCTCTGATGTAGGTATGACTACTTCCTCAAAGGTATACAAAAGTAATAATCTGCTCAAAATTATTCCGTGGCAAAAAGATTAAAAACCAAGAATTCTAACTCCAGAGTTTATGCTTTTATCTGCTATCTTTTAACTCTTTCTCAAAAAAAAGTTTTAGGGAATTAAACAATTTGTTGAGCTGTGAAGAACTGCTGGACATTAAAAAATAATGTCAGATGACTGATGAACATATAGAATGTGTGTTTGTGTGTGTGTGTGTTTGTGTGTGTTTGATGTTCCCAATCATGCAAATGCTACCAGCACTATTTACAATAGCAAAGATATAGAATCAAACTAAGTGTCCATCCATGGGTGAATGAATCAAGAAAATGGGGGATATAGACACAATGGAATACTACTCAGCTGTAAAAAATATCCTATCTACGTAGATAAACCTGGAGGATATTATGTTAATTGAAATAAGCCAGGCACAGAAATACAAATACTGTGTATTCTTCTGCATATATGGAATCTAAACAAATTAATATCATGGAAGTATTATAAAAGAACGGTTGTTACCAGAGCCTGGGGTTTTTAAGAGGTAAGGGATGTTGTGAAGATACTGGTCAAAGGATACATAATATAGTTAAATAAGCTCAAGAGACCTATTGTACAACATGGTGACTATAGTTAATGATGATATATTGTATTCTTGAAAAATGTTAAGACATCCATCCATTAAGTGGACGTTAAATATTCTCACAAGAAAAGTGATGTCTATGTGGGGTAAAGCATTTGTTAATAAGCTATATTTAAGCATATAAAAATGCATACATGCTTCAAAACATCATATGTTATACGATATATACAATTTTATCTGTCTATTTAAAAATAAATTAAAATGGTTGACAGTGAATCATTCTATATAGCTGCATGCTTTTTTTCCAGTAGTGATCAGATGCTGATTCTCAAATTATGTAGGGTGGATGGCGTCTATGATGAATGATTTGGTGTTTTGCTGGGTGTGTATATACCAGAAAACAAAACAAACAAAATTAATTGGGGAGGGCTGGCAACAGAATTATTTGGTTGCTGAGGAGTATTAAACAGAGTACATAGGAAAGGAAATGCTAGCAGGAACAAAGCAATCCTTTTGAAGAGAATTGCGGGTCCAGGTACTGGGAGCACAAGAGGATAAGGAACTAAGTGAAACATAAAAATAAAAGAAAAGGATATTAGAGTTTATGACTTAAAGATGGAGAATTATGTTAAAATTCAGACTTTGACCATGAATATGGAAAACACAGGGTGAGACTGTCGAATCAGTAATCATGGTGTTTTTATTTTAGGTTGTATAATAATAGAGTTATGTTGAATTTAGTTACAACTTAAGCGATTTGTTTCACAGATGTAAAAGGCTATGTTTTGAACCTTCTATAAAATAACTATCTGATTTTGTAATGTTTACCTGGGTGCTCTGTCTAGTGACTGTAGTAGCAAACAATTGTTATAAATAATTATAACAATAGTTTTTTAATATAAAATGTTGTAGATGTATATCAGATATTTTGTTAATTTTGTTTTGCAGAAGTCAAATACAGCTATTTTTTTCCTGCCTCAAAGTGTGATGTTATTGTGGCTAACACAGTGGAGTGTAGCATGGTCTAAAAATCTGATCTAAGGCCAGGCAGGGTGGCTCACACCTGTAATCTCAGCACTTTGGGAGTCCGAGACAGGTGAATCACGTTAGATCAGAAGTTCAAGAACAGCATGGCCAACATGATTAAAACCCATCTCTACTGAAAATACAACAATTAGCTGGGCGTAGTGATGGGCACCTGTAATCCCAGCTACTTGGGAGGCCAAGGCAGAAGAATCCCTTGAACCTGAGAGGCAGAGGCTGCAGTGAGCCGAGGCCACGCCATTGCACTCCAGCCTGGGCAACAAGAGTGAAACTCCATCTCAAAAACAAACAAACACACACACACACAACAAAAATCCTGATGTAAAATTATCATTATAGTTTTTACCTTAATCTCTTTCAATCTCAGTTTCCTTGTTATGTGAGGAGGGAAGATAGTATTGATTGCCTATTCAGTAGCAACCCTCAACTCTTTATACTTCTAGCTGAGGGAGTCATTTTCCCACAATAGAGGTCAAATATATGAAGACTCACTTCATTCAGCTTCCTCTTATGTAAAGTTTGGCTTTATGAGCAAATCATGACCAGTTACTCTTGAGTGAGCTTCTGCTAAGAGTAGAAATAGGAATAGGAGTGTTGTGGAAAGATGCTCCTCATGATTAAACAGAAAAATTTTATAAAAAACAACTTGTTTCCTTTATGCTTTAGAGGATGCCTTGTGTGGGTTTGATGGGTGTTTCTGCAGCTGTAATATGAACAAAGAGAGATATTATTGATATACTATAGGTAGAAAGTTGAAAATAACCTACAATTACCTACTACAGACATAGGGAAAAAATTGCACATATTATTAACTCATTTTAATGAGATATTTTATTCCTCTCAGCCAAGTGTCCTAACCAAAGAAATAATTTAAATGAAAAAGAGAACATCACCTGCACTGGTAGTATGTAGTTAATACTGCTTAATTTAAAATAATTTTTTACCAACTTTATATGATGCAAATTTAAGTACAAACTAAAAATGGAGCCTATGTACAATATAACTCATCATTTTATCATAATCTACACTTGTGTTAGCACTACCTATAATTAAATGGCTAATTTGGCTTTTAGAACAGTCATAATATAACAATTAATGTTATTAGGCTTGTTTACCAGGTTAAGTTAAAAAATGAAGTTCTGTATTAAGGCTAAAAGAGAAGATGAAGTGTATGAGTGCTAATAGTAATACAACTTTGGAAGAGAAGAACACACTTTCAATCAAACAGTAAGAGTTTGATCAAAAAATAAGAATATACCTAAATATCTATGCCTTTTGGCTAAGATCAAGTGTAGTATCTGTTCTTATAAGTTAAAAATACTAAAAAAGTACTTTTCTTCATTTTTAAATAAGAACATAACCTTACCTGCCTTCAAAAATGGCTATTTTCATATAATGTTAATTTAAAAATAATAAAAGAAAAAGGCATCGTGCATCAGGCAAATTGCATTAATTGCATTCATTGCAAATTGTATTAATTGCATTGAAGGTTAAATCCTATTCTTTCTTTTTAATATGTCACCCTACATTTTAAATACAAACTTAAAATGCAATTAATAGTGATACTTTTTCTCCATAGCTTTGAAGTGCAAAATTAGAAAATGGCTAGAGGATGTTGCTACATAACCTTCTTAACGCTCTAGTTTGGACTATGGACCCTTATGCAAGCAGACTAAATGTACTATTTGGGGTACTCCAGCCTATTTCTAGGAAGATGATTGTCTAATCATTTCAGAGAAAATGTCAGAGCGTTTTCCCAGCAGATATGGGTAATACACAGCACAGCTGCAAATGTAAATTCTTCCAGACATGACTTCAGCCCTGAGAATCAGCTTTACTTCCTTCCTTAAAAGCTCTTTATAATCAAAAAGTAAGTAAGCATGTAAAGGTGATATATACGTTAATTAGCTGGAACATGATTATCACTTCACAATGTAGAGGTATCTTAACAACATTAAGGGGTGCACCTTCAATATATACAATATTTATATTTCAATTATATTTCAGTAAAGCTGTCTAAAAAAAGAAAAAAAAATAGCCATAAGAAAAATAAAAAATAAACAAGATTTTACCTGCCCATAAAATTTTGGAATAATAAGTTCTCTTTATTTATATAGATACCTTTGAGGACTTTATAAAGCAAGGAAAATCTTGAATTCAGAAATGAAATGAGATATTTAAACTGGATGTTTGAAAGTTTCTAATTTCTTGCAGAGTAAGAAATGACACTTGCTATTTCTTTGTCTGCCAGGATCATATACAAATAATAATTTATTTAAATATGTGAATTAATTGTGTTTGTAATAGAGAAAAGTTTGTGGTCACTGAATTATTTTATTTTAGAGTTAAATCTTTTAGTGTAACTGTGTGAGAATGAATACTATACATTTTTTGTAAGACAAAGTTGACTAATGCTTAGCGTATTTCTTAGAAAATGTCTTTTTATATAGGCCTCCATGTCTTTCCTCTCCAGTCTGAGGCACCTCATGGTGCATTTAAGCTTTGTCTTTTACTTTTGTTGACATATGATTTTGAAAGTTACTAACTGATAGATGTTACAAGCAAGTTGAGAGGGCAGTGAGTTACTAAGATTACACTTTCAAGCCATCAAATAGAGACCATGTATTCAGCTATAAATTCCTCTCTGATTACCCGTAAAATCATTGTTTATACACCTATTTTATATTTAAACAATGTTATTTCTTTCATTTTCTAGTTGATTTAAATCCTTTCTTCTTTCATGTAACACGTTGTAGTAATTAACATGATAATGGGCATATAAAAGTCCATAATACATTTGTGTTGAATTGAATTAAGAAACTCATGATATAGGACCATGAAATGAGGAATTGATCCAAGAGGTGAACAGTTGTCTTCTAATCCAGGATCTGTTTCTAATGAACCGTATATTGTCTAGTTTTGGTTTACTTTTTAAATTATTATTACTATTATTTAACTGGATTTGCCTTTAAAATATTTTTATGAACAGAAGTCACATCTTTTAAGTTTGAGAGCTTATGTTGTCTATTATTTTATTAAATGTTACCCATATTTTATTTTTTTCTAGTTGAACTAGTGGGACACTTAAGAGAAGCATTTTAAGATAGCTAACTTAATTTTTATTTTCATAATTGCCATTTGTTTACAAGCTGCATTCTCAAAATTTTCTAGGTCGACTAAATTTATTTTTCAAATGTATCCACCCTGAATGATTGGGGCAATTATTTTCACTATTATGATTTTGTTTGTTTGTTTCCAAAACCTCTCCTTAGTTCTTCATCTAAATTTCCTATTTATGATTCAGGTTGTGATGTCCTCTCTTATTAACAGGAGTCACTGTGGATTCAGATCAACTTCTAACCACTGTTATCCTTCTTAGCTACCCTTTAGTCATAGGTATGTTCACTGGCTTTTTCCTAGAGCATGAAGTCCATATTTAGCACCTGTTCTTTCATGAGTATATTTCATAACCTGCTTTTTCATTAATATATTCCATAACCATTTATCACATTTCCATACCTGGTCAAGTTCTGTGCAGGTATTCGGTTACTTCAAGAAAAGTTTCAACTATATTTTTTATTATTGTTACTTCATCTGTAGAAACTCTGAAGAATTTCATGAATCAGATTTTCTTTATCATTCAGTTACGAAATTGAAAAGTATAGATTTCCTTCATCCTCCGGGATCTTATAATGCTTTGAAAAGCATAAGTAATCTGGCTCCTCTTTAATCTCCAAACATATTTAAGGTAGGTTATTTTTTGGTAGTACTCTGGTAATTTTTTTTATGTATGTTTAGTTTGGACTCTACTATTTCAAGACTGCTCTTGAGTAAGTCCTTTTATTTTTTCGTATACTCACCAGATTTGTTCTTTGCTCTTACTAAAGCTAACATCAACTCTTGAGCTATATTTTTTATGTTCCTCTGAAACATACTTTAGTTGCTTCTGTTTGTTGTTAACATATTTGCATAGTTCCCATGACAACCTGAATCTTCTTTCTGAGGCATTTTGAGCATAGGCTTTCTTTACTGCATATAGGCTTGCTTTATTAATATGTGGTTCTTTGCATTGTTAAAATCTTATTCAAATTTTTCTTCGCCTTGGTCTCTACTGTGCATGCTTAACTTTTTACATAATAAGTACTTATTGTGCATCTTACTCAGTGGTTGATAAAATTTATCACAATCTGGGATATCAATACGTAGGACCATGAATATACTATGGTGATAGGAGTTAGAGTTTGGTTAGATGTGTAGAGATGAAAACATAAACACACACTCATACTACTGGGATAATCTTAATTTTTCCCTGGTAATATTTAAATAGATGCAGGGCAATTAATTTTCTTATTAAACTTTTAATGACAAATCAGCATTCATCTTTATATGGCACTAAATATTAGAAAATGAAAACTATACTATTAATCCAACACGTGTGGAACATAAACCTAGTTTTAAAATATTTTGAAACATTCTCACACATCTGTTTCCAAAAATGTTGATGAGAGTCCTAAAGGAAAGCAGACACCACTCTTTTGTTGTTGTTGTTGTTGTTGTTGTTTTTTCCCAGTATCAGTTATGACAAACCGATTTAAAATCGCTTATTGCCTACTCCTCCGTAAGCCACATAGCACTTGTTATTATGTCTATCCTCATTCAGACCCTTTGAAGCTTTACAGGTGCGGTCACCCTTATAACTGCTCATGGACTCACTTCATCCTTACTATTCTGCCTAGCAAATTCAAACTACGAACGAGTCTATAGTCGAACCACATTACTCACCCAAGGCCTTCGAACACTTCTCTCACTAGTAGCCTCATGATGACTTCTAGCAAATCTTACTAACCTTGCCTTGACCCCTACCATTAATCTAGTAGGGGAACTCTTTGTGACTATGGCCTCAATCTCCTGATCAAATATCAGTATTATGCTTATAGGACTTAATATGCTAATTACAGCCCTTTAACACCCTGAATATGCTAATCACAACACAATGAGGGGCACTTTTATATTATATTAACAGTATCAAACCTTCCTTTACACAAAAAATTACATTAATACTTATACATCTAGAGCCTATCTTCCTACTATCCTTAAACCCCAAAATTATTTTGGGGTTTCCATGCTGTAGCTATCATTTAACCAATACATTAAATTGTGGATCTAACAATAGAAGCCTGCAACTTCTTATCTATGGAGAAAGTATGCGAGAACTGCTGACTCATTCCTCCATGCCTAACAACATGGCTAACATAAAATGGCTTTCTCAACATTTAAAGAATGAGAGTCATCTGTTGGTCTTAGGAACCAAAAACATTGGTGCGACTCCAAATAAAAGTAACAAACATGTATTCTTCCACTGTTACAACAGCCCTAATCCTCTTAATCTTAGCAAATACTATTACCTTAACCAACCCCTGCAAAAAAGGTTCATACCCAAATTACGTAAAAACATCTATCACATGCGCCTTCATCTTTATCCTCATCCCTACAACAATATTTATATGCACAGACCAAGAAGTCATTATCTCAAATTGACATTGAATGACGATCTAGATTCTCAAACTCTCACTAACCTTCAAACTAGACTATTTCTCTACAATATTTATCCCAGTTGCACTATAGCACTACCCATTACCTGATCTATTGTAAAATTCTCAATGTGATATATAAACTCAGACCCTAACATTAATCCATTTTTCAAAGATTTACTTATTTTCCTCATTGCAATATTAATTTTGATTCCTGCCAACAACCTCTTTCAGCTCTTTATTGGATAAGAAGTCATAGGAATTATGTCTTTCTTACTAAATGGCTGATGGTACGGGCGAGCAGATGCTAATACATTAGCCCTCCAAGCTGTTCTGTACAAATGCATCAGCGATATTGGCTTTATTTCAGATATAGCATGGTCCCCCTGTCCTCCAATATATGAAAATTTCAACTAACATTAATTCTAGATCCTACCCCCAACTCTGTTCCTTTAATTAGCCTTCTCTTAGCAGCAACAGGAAAGTCAGCTCAATTCGGCCTCCATCCCTGACTTCCACCCACCATAGAAGGTCCAACCCCAGTCTCAGCCCTACTCCACTCCAGAACTATCATTGTAGCAGTTTTCCTCCTCATTCGCTTCTACCGTTTAATAGAAAATAATTTATCAATCCAAACATTTACATTATGTCTGGAGGCTGTTACTACCTTATTCACAGCAATCGGTGCTCTAACACAAAATGACATTAAAAGAATCACAGTATTCTCCACCTCAAGCCAGCTAGCCCTTATAAGAGTCACAATTGGCATTAATCAACCACACCTAGCATTCCTTAACATTTGCACACACACCTTTTTTAAAGCTATATTATTTATAGGTTCAGGGTCCATAATCCATAGCCTCAATGTTGACTACCACATCCGAAAACCAGGAGGGCTATTCAAGACATTACCCTCACTTCCTCCTCCCTTATTATCAGCAGTCTTGCACTTACAGGTATGCCTTTCCTCACAGGCTTTTACTTTAAAGACCTCATCATTGAAACTGTAAACATGTCATACACCAATGCCTGAGCCCTTTTTATTACTCTTATTGCCACCTCCTTGACAGCTGTCTATAGTACCTGTATTATTTTCTTCACTCTAATAGGACAACCTTACTTCACAAGTCTGATTACTATTAATGAAAATAACCCCTTCCTAATTAACTTGGTTAAGCACCTAACAATAGGCAGCATCTTCACAGGATTCCTTATCATCAACAGTATCATTACTGCTTCATTCCCCCAAACAAACATGCCACTCCACCTGAAACTCACAGTCCTACGTGTGACCATCTTAGGCTTCTCGCTAGCAATGGAGCTTAATTTTATAACTAATAACCTTAAACTAAAATACCCACTACAGACATTCAACTTCTTCAATATACTAGGATTTTATTCTGCCACAATTCACCATACAGCCTCCCATTCAGCCCTATTCATAAACCAAAATCTGGCCTCACTGCTAGTAGACATAGTATGACTAGAAAACTCTATACCAAAGACCATCACACAAACCCAAATTTCAGCCTCCATTACCATATCTACTAAAAAAGGCCTAATTGAAGTCTACTTTCTTTCCTTTTTTATTCCATTCCTTCTAACCCTACTCCTTATTATCTAATCTATTACCATGAGAAATTTCAATCACAACATAAATACTAATAAATAATGATCAACCAACAGCTACCACTAACCAACACCCGTAAGTGTACAAGGCAGCCACACTCACAGAATCTTCACCCAACAACCCCATCCTCTTGCCCTCAAAAATCATTCAACTCTCTATGCTATTGAAATCAATCTTGATCCCCACTCCCTCATGCTCAACTATTCACCAAACCAGCATCAACTCCATTAATATTCCTAATAACAAAGCCCCTCAGAGGTCAATACTTGACCCTCATGTTTCAGGATACTCCTCAGTAGCCATTGCCATAGTGTAGTCAAAAACAACCATCATGCCACCCAAATATATAAAAAAGACTATCAACCCCACAAAAGCTCCACCAAAATTCAACACAATACCACAAACCACAGCACCTCTAATAATTAGCCCTAGACCTCCATAAATAGGAGAAGGTTTTGAAGAGAAACCTACAAACCCTGTAACCAACAGGACTCTTAATAAAATATAGAATATACCATTATTCCCATATGGAGTATAATCATGATTAATGATACAAAAAATCATCATTGTATTTCAACTATCAGAATGCCAATGACCAATATCCACAAAACACACCAATAATAAAAATTATGAATTACTCACTCATTGATTGTCCCACACCATTTAATATTTCTACCTGATGAAATTTCACTTCATTTCTTGGTGCCTGCCTAATCCCCCAGGTCATTACAGGACTATTTTTGGCCATGCACTACACATAAGACACCTCAACCACCTTCTCTTAAGTCACTCACATTTGCTGATATGTAAACTGTGGCTGAATGATCTACCCTTTTGATGCTAACAGCACTTCATTATTTTTCATCTGCCTCTTCTTACACGTTGTCCAGGGCTTATACTATAGATCATTTAAATTTCTGGAAACCTGAAATATCAGCATTATCCTCCTACTCACAACTATGGCAACAGCATTCATAAGCTACCTGCTCCCATGAGGCCAGATATCATTCTGAGGCGCCACAGGAATTACAAATCTGCTATCAGCCATCCCATGTATTGGAACTGACCTTGTGCAATGAATCTGAGGTGCATTCTCAATTGACAAAGCCACCCTTACATGATTTTTCACTTTCCATTTCATCTTACTCTCCATCATTACAGTTCTAGCAGCTGTTCACCTTTTATTCCTTCATGAAACAAGATCCAGTAACCCTTCAGGGGTTTCATCTGACTCCAACAAAATTACCTTCCACCCCTACCATGCAACCAAAGATATTTTAGGTTAAATTTTTCTCCTCCTCCTTCTAATAACTCTAATGCTATTTTCACCTGACCTCCTGGGCAACCCAGATAACTACACTTTAGCCAAACCCCTCAACACCTCATCCCACATTAAGCCAGAATGATACTTTTTGCTTGCCTGTGCAATATTATGCTCCATCCCTAATAAACTAGGAGGCACACTGGCCCTTGTATTCTCCAATCTCATTCCAGCAGTTATTCCTGTACTTTACACGTCTAAACAATAAAGTATAATATTATTTATTATGTTGAGTCAATGTCTATTCTGAATTTTAGTGGCCGACCTATTTACACTCACATGAGTTGGAGGGCAGCCAGTGGAATACCCTTTTATTACCATCAGGCAGACAGCATCTATGAAGTACTTTTCTACCATCCTCACCCTTATACCACTCACTGGCCTAATTGAAAATAAACTACTTAAATGTAGATGCCCTTGTAGTATAATTCAATACTCGGGTCTTGTAAACCAGAAATGGAGGATCTCCCCCACCGGACAACTCAGGGCAAAAGCCTTCCCATTCACCAGTAACACCAAAGTTGAAATTTTAATTAAACTGTTCCCTGAATTCTTTCTCAGCATATACTTTGACTATCATGTCAGTATTAATAAACCAGCACTATTATAACGGTGCTTTTATGTACTTCATGCATTACTGCTAGTCCCCATGAATAATATATAGTACTATCATTGCTTGTTCATACATAGTACATTCATACATAACAATACATTAAAAACCTAGTCCATATGCCTATAAGCGTGTATTAGCAATTTTTTAATCAACTGTCACACATCATCATTATTGAATGTACAATAAGACCTGCCTCACATGGATATTGACCAGTACTGTAAATCCTTAATATTGCTTAGTACCTATGTTCATTCATCGGACATAGCACATTTCAGTTAAGATATTCCTCCTAAACATGAATATCCCCTACCAGTTTTTGGTCTCTTAAGCTACCAACCTCCGAGAAATCATCATCCTGCTTGGGAGTGCTACCCTCCTTGCTCCAGGCCTATGAAACTTGGGGGTGACTATGCTGAAACTATACCTGGCATCTGGCCCTTACTTCAGGGTCATAAAATTAAGATCACCCACATGTTCCCCTTAAATAAGACATGTCGAGATACTAATGACTACTACCCTGTTAACCAGTCACGGGAGCACTGTCATGCATTTGCTATTTTTAACTTTGGGGTTGCTGTCATTCAGCATGGCGGAAGCCTGATTCCTGACAAAATCATTGTGGTTGATGTTATATTGAATACTCCAGACTGACATAACAACCATGAGGTTTTAACAATTAATCAATAGACACTCACGCACGCATGTACACTCAAGCAAGCACATACACTTATGCACGCATGTACACTCACGCACACATGCTCAATTTCAAGGACTATTTCAGATTAAATCTGCAAGTCCCCTCTCCTCATCAATGACTTCATCATCAACCTAGGTAAACGTACCCTTGCCAAACTCCCAAAACAAGAGATGAAAATGCAAGCCAATCAGAGCCCAGATATCATATTTTAGCCATGAACACCCCAACAGCTACGCCTCAACTGATATCATTTTCTAAAAAATCTTAAAGCCCTCCTACCAAACAAATCTTCCATTATGCATAACAACTATATTAACTTAACTTTTGCCCTAATATTAATATAATACCTTGAGCAAACCCCTTTGAATGCTCTGCCCCAATATACCATACCTCTAAATCAACCATACTCTAATTATGAATAACCCTGTCAATCAAATCTCTGCCAATTCAACTTTAAAGAACCTGAATTTCCAGAACTATAAACAACTATTTTTATTTATTTATTTATTTCTCATATTTTAATTTTCCACTTAAGTATTCTATGCAGTTAATGTAGCTTAGCCATTCAAAGCAAGACACCAAAAATGTCTACACAGGTCCACACAACTCCATAAACAGATAGGCTTGGTCCTGGCCTTTTTATTAGCTCTTATTAAGATTACACATGCAAGCATTCCCACCCCAGTGATATCAATGTGATGCAACAACCGTAGATCAAAGAGCCTTAAAGTCACTATGTGATGCTTTAATCCTGAAAAGCTGTCCCTATGTTTAATCTTACAGCAAATTTTGTTGGAAATTTAAGAAAACCTAATCAATTGTTAACTTGAATCAGTATCTATTCAACTGAATCCTTAAACAGAGACTATATGAGCACCTCGCTAGAGTATTATCTTCAATATCTGCTGCATACTAGAGAACACAGCTTAAGACACATATTGAAATGGAGCATTCTACTATTCTGTCCATTCTTCCCAAATTACTAGACTAGTATTAGAGCCTACATGTGCAAAGAGACCACAACTGCTATATGAAATATTATATCCTATTTCATAAAACCATTTGCTATCAAAGAGTTGAGGAAAATAACAAATAATCAAATAACATCTAAAAGGGAAATACAAAGCAAGGAATAGCTCATTGTTACTGAAGAAAATTGTAAATTTTTGGACTGAAAAATTGAGATCTTTGGCAACATAAATTGTAAATTGTCTGTTTAAGCTAGTACTAGCTCTCAAAAATATTTGCTGTTATTTTGAGAGAGCAATGTTTCTTTTTTTCCCATATAAAGATTTAAGTATCAAATTATAGAAGTATGTTTTTTACTTAGTTATATGGTCATGTGTTTTTTTGTTTAGTTTAGTTTAGTTTTGTTTTTTTTGTTTGGTTGATTTTTTTTTTTTTTTTTTTTTTTTTTTTGAGATGGAATCTCGCTCTGTCACCCAGGCTGGAGTGCAGTGGCACCATCTTGGCTCACTGCCAGCTCTGCCTCCCAGGTTCATGCCATTCTCCTGCCTCAGCCTCCCCAGTAGCTGGGACTACAGGTGCCCACCACCACGTCCAGCTAATTTTGTTTTTGTCTTTTCAGTAGAGACGGGGTTTCACCGTGTTAGCCAGGAAGGTCTCGATTTCCTGACCTCGTGATCTGCCCGCTTCGGCCTCCCAAAGTGCTGGGATTAGAGGCGTGAGCCACCGCGCCTGAGCTTATGTGTTTTTTAACTATTATTTTTGAAGTATACTTAGGAGATGAGAAGATACAAGAAGAAATGATGAAGAACATACTAACATAGTCTCCATTTTCTAACCGTAGAAGAGATTATAAAGAGGAATGGGCAGAGTTTCGATGGCCTAATGAACAGTGATATTATTTTATTTATTATGTGGTGTTACATAACATAGAATTAAAGTAGTAGACTGTTGTGTTCTGAACTCATTGTTGGGAGTTACTGGGTATAAACACATTCCTTAAAGTGGTGTTGTGATTTTCGCTGAAGGAATTGTTATCTTGGGCCATAGTTACCATCATTATGGAAAGGTTGATGAACAGTCCAAAAATAATGACAGATGAGGTAGGGCTTAAACTAAAAGGAAGGAGCTGCTTTCAGTGGCTTATGTCTGTAATCCCAGCACCCTGGGAGGCCGAGGCAGGGAGATTGCTTGAGATCCAGTGTTCGAGACCAGCCTGGGCAATGAAGTGAGACACTGTCTCTACAAAATGTTAATTGTGTGTGGTGGCAAACATTTGTAGTCCCAGCTATTAAGAAGGCTGAGGCAAGGGGA
Source organism: Trachypithecus francoisi (assembly GCF_009764315.1). Lineage (NCBI taxonomy): Eukaryota > Metazoa > Chordata > Mammalia > Primates > Cercopithecidae > Trachypithecus > Trachypithecus francoisi. The sequence goes on from NW_022681462.1 coordinate 34,014,795, forward strand.
TCACTTGAGCCCAGGATTTTGAGGTTACAGTGAACTGTGACCGTACCACTGCACTGCAGTCTAGGAGACCTAGTGAGATCTGTCTTAAAAAAATGACAGTAACATAAAAGAAAGGTAAAACTTTTCTCTAGAATCTCACTTCCCAGATGAAATCCAAGGTATATGAAGATACCAGTACATTACTTTTCAATAGGAGAGTGCACCTCTGCAACATATGGGGCATTATCAGAATAAAGAGACCAAAGTTAAGCTAAAACTGACCTTTTGAGAAATAAAATAGCCCACATATTTACTTTCTTTGTTGTATATCCATGCTTGCTATAGAAAGTATCAATTTGTTCTCTGGAGTCTTTGTAGTGATTGAAGGGAAAGATATGTGGCTGTGTTTGGAAAAATGAAGTAAATTTTAAAAAATCAGAAATCATAAGGATTTTGTCAGATGTTTAAACTCCCCGAGGAGTATCTATACACGAATTCCAAAAATTGTAGGAGAAAGAGAAAAAAACTCAACTCCTTGTATACAGCAGCAAAGAGTTCAGTGGCCATTGAAATTCAGTTTACTTATGGCAATGTGATTTTTCAGCTTGATGAAATGGGGTCATATATCATATAAAATTATGAGAGGTCTAAATAATGTCATAGAATCTATTTTTTTAAAAAGTAAATTTAATCACAAATGAAAATATATTTACAGCCAAAAATCTTGCAATATAAAAGTATGTAAAAAGATTAAAATTAACCAGAGATTTTGTAGGAAGGGGTTAGCAAATTTATTTTTCACTAGTCTACATCTACAAAATGAGAAAAGGTGCCTTAGATTTAGAATAAACGTTCATTTCTGCTGATAAATGCCATTGTCCAGATAATAATTCTGTGTTTGCCTCTTTTACTGTAATAGGTCCTGCAGTTTTTTTTTCATTTTGTGTGTAACTACCCTTATCCATCCACATTCCGTGTGACGCTTGGCTTCTGAATGCCTCCCACTGGGACAGACTCTTCTGGTCATCTGATAGGTTTTTAGTCCCTTCTAATGCTTCTGCTTTGCTCACTTTTTTCCTTGGCAATCCTTAATGCTTGTGACATTTCAACTGATTGATGCCAGTTAGAAAAATACAAGCAGGGCAGAACCCTTCTTCTGAAGATAACTCAGTCATTCATTTTAGTTTAATATTTGCACCCTACTCTCTCTCTCTCTCTCCCTTTCTCTCTCTCTTTCTCACACACACACACACACACACACATACACACACACAAGCTTTCTGCTTATACATCATTTACACTGAACTTCCCAGGCAGTAAAACATGCCTGATCATTTGACCAGTTCTTAAAATCATTCCACTGGGATTATCTACCAGGCCATTTTAAGCACTCATTTAGAAAATAGGCATGGGGAAACTCATTTGTAATACATTCCAATTATTGTAGAGTAGTCTATAGTCCAAGTATTCTTGAACTCTGAAATACTCGGCATCATTAAATTTACCTCTTTTAGCAGCTAAACATCAGTGGAGTTATCTGCTGAGTCATTAAAATGAAGTACTCTTTTTTAAAGAGATGAAATGTTGATGTGTTTTCAAAGTTTCCTGTAATGAAAGCTGATTTTTAAACTTTGTGTCTAATTTATTTCTGCTGATATATGTGAGCTCCAGGCCTCTCTATGGCCTTTAGAGTTTGCTCAGTAACATACTTCAGAATTTACTACCAAGTTGATAGCATTTTTAATTTAGTGAAGCAAAATGGTAATGTAATAGTGTCCCTAAAGAAAAAAACAGTGTCATTATTTCGCGGGTGTTAAATTCCTCTAATGAAATCAATTCCAATTTATGCTCCTTTTGTTATAATATATAACTTTCTTTAAAGCAAGAATATTCAGCTGCCTGTAATAATGGCATTGCATGCTTCCACTCTCAGTGTCCTTGCTAATGGGATTGATGACTGAGAGACAAAGCCAAGATTTGAGGGGTTGTGTGTAGGCTAACCATATTTGCTTTGAATAAAGAAAACATCGACAAATAGATCTTCTCTTTTTGCCTTTGAAGAATGCAGGAAAACCTTCTTTTCAACAACAAATGCAAATAACAGAAAACCAGGAACTGGGGAGAGAGCTGATATTACTGAAAACCAAGGTAATGGCAGAACTATGCTCATGTTTCCCACCATTCACTTTTTTTAGAGATGCTGCAGCTGTTTTTGATGGGTCATTAGTGTTTAATCTGAAAAGAAAATACACTCTAATGTTTTCTGTGACTAAAAGCATCATAAACTGGATTGAACATGAATAGAAGTTACACATTCAGTCATTTGCAATATGCTTGGGTACCAGGAATAGGGATATAATGATGGCCCTCGTGCCGTTTGGACTAGGCAAGTTATTGATCTTAAGAAAATTTCCTCTTACCTAGCAATTATGTAATATCCAAATTATGAGGCTAAGTAAATTATTTCTCTAAATTTGCCTAAAAGGCAAAGCACAAGATGGAAGATTCTGGCTTTGTACCTTCTGGCACACACAAAAATCTGGTTAAAAGTATTTTATTTCTCTTATAACATTTTGTCTATACAAGTTGGCAAACAGAAACAAGATTGTTTTCTCCAAAATTGTCAAAGAATGAAACCTGTGTTTTAATTACCTGGTTCTTACTTCAAGAGGGGTGATGATCCCATGCCACGTGACCTGTGCTCAGTGGCCTTAAATTTGCCTTCTTGTTGCTGAGGGTAGTTTCAAGTCACAATGAGCTTGTTCTCTCCCAGTTCTCATGTACTTATTTCAAGGAAAGTTCTCCTTAAAATTATTTTAGTAGATTTGAGCAGTTTAAAGCAAGATGCATATGGAAGCTCCAAACTCTTCCTATAAAATATTTTTGGAGAGAGAAGAAAATTTCAGTGTCACTGCTTTGTTCTCAACACTTGTCACCTCATTCCGCCTTTTCTTTTTTCTAATGAGTATATGGTTGAGAAAGCACTTGGTGCTTCTTTTTTCAGAAACATGTCAATCTAAGAGCTGTTGCAAAGGAGTCCCACATGCCGTAGAATGCCCTGGTCATGATGTTAGCTTGTTGAAATTAATCCCATCAGTGGTTTACAATCAACCCACTGTAAATACTTAAAGCTTAAATGCATAACAGTTTTCCTCTGAATTCACACAGTACGTTTTACATATCTATTTGATGTCACTTGAAACATTCTTTAATGGCAACATAATAAAATAATTGCCAATCATGAGTTAATCCTGTAGTAGCAAGTACCTGCTCTGTGCAAGGAGATCTGATATCTGTGCTCTGTGGAAGGAGATCTGATATCTGATATACTGAGCATCCCAAACACGTATTGGGCCACTTTATCATGGACCTTAAAATATAGTAGAGAAGCAAGTCATGAAATGAATAGGTACAAATTGTGCTGAATACTGTGAAAGAAGTATATGACTACTGATTGAGATGAGCATTCTGAAAGAAACTCCATGAGAACATGAATGGGATTTTAAAAGAAGACTTAATATTGATTTGAGAGTCAAGGACAGACTCTGAGCAAAGGAATTTAAGACCTAGGCAATGGCAGAATTTAAGTAGACAGAGACAGGGTATAGTGTCCAAACTACAAGTCATAATCTCATTTTTGAAAAATATACTGGTCACTATGTGAAGGTAAATTGATGTGGTTGGGTGTATTCAGAGGGAGAAGGGATGGAGACACAAATGTTAATGAGATATGCAGTTAAGAATATGCTGTAATATTTGAAGGACAGGATTATGAAGGCCTGAATTTAGGTGTGGCAACAGAGAAGCAAAATGGAGGTAACCTGAGTCACGATTTGAATGTAGAGTCATTGATATTTTATGATGCGTTGGGAATATGGAAATGTTGATTTCGAGTTCTGGCTCAAATAACTGCATGTTTGCAGGTATTCTTTGCCAAAATATAGAATCACAGGCAGACGTTTCATGTGGTAAGGAAAATCTAGGGTTAAGTTCTTAAGCTTGAGATGCTTATGAGATATTTCGGAGGAGAGGTAAAAATGAATGTGGGAAAGGATCCTTGACTAAATCCTCTAACTAATGAATATGTATGATTTGTATGAACAGTCCTAATATGGACCAAAAGACAAATGTAAATACATTCTTTCTTGTGGAAAAATGCCTTTAGCTATTTTCAAATGCAACTTCTCCACTCATTAATTTTTGTTATGATTATTGCTTGATAATGTTGTGAATATTTTTTAAAGAATTTTACAGCAAATGTAATTGCGTGTTGTATTTTCTATCTTCTCATTTTGGAGAATTACTTTTCTACTGCACTTTTATAAATTATAGGTTAACAGAAATGTAAAATCTGGAATCCAAGCAATTTCCCCTTATGATTTTGTGTCTATTGTTCTATTAATTGAATGTATTGGTACAAGGAGAAATTTATAGATTAAACTGAATTTAGTGCTTTTGAAGGCGATTTTATCTACTTACAAATTATTAAGAAATTTTCATTATAGTTTAAGTAACACTTTACTCACTGTATCTTGACATTAATTTCTGATCATTACTTTTGTTTGGAATTGTATGAACCTTCTTAATGTAGAATCTCTAATATCATCTATCTAGGCTATTTTTCAGTTATTGTTTCAGGACTATCCTATACTCTAGGACGTTTGTTATTCATATTTTAAATATCTGGCTCATTTTCCATGATATTTCTACCATTTCTTTTTAAAAGTATGTTCTTGCAGTCTTAAAATATTCTCCAAGTAATCTTCTATATTGCTAACCAGGGTTTCTATCTTAAGATTTTTCAATTTTCTAAGTGAGGAATTATTTTGATTACTATGTTTTTTTTTTTTTTTTTGCTGATTCTTATTCATAATATTTTTAATAGCACCTATTTTATATAGGTTTTCTTGAGAAATTTGCCTCTGCTCCATAAAGAAAATACTTTCAAAAGAGTTACTTCTGAGCCCTGAAAGCTTGGAAATGTCTTTTAATGTAATGAATATTGTTTCATCATTCTAAAATTATTATTTTTCTGCTCAATTTAGTCTTCTATTTCATTATTGTCAGGTGTGCATTTAGATGCTGACTTTGCATTCCTCATTCAGTTTTCTCTCTTTTTCAGAAGAAATACTCTCAGTTTCTTAACCTGGGACCTATGACAAGGTTGCTCACAGAAAAGGAACTATCTCCAGTTTACTAGGTGACCTGGATTTGTAGATGGACAAAGTAAAGAATGTAAATTGGGTTCTAGAGCAAGTTCTGTTGGGGAGTTACTTCCCTAAGTTATAGTCAGTTCCCTAAATTTTAGTTAGTTCCTTAAGTTTTAGAGATCAGGAAAAATTAAGACAAAAATTTTTGGTAATGAATCCAGTTAAATGCGCTCTATTACATCTAAAAAGCTAAGATAAAAGAGAGGGTGAAACACAGAACCCCACTTGATAGAAGCAAAAGGAAAAATAAAATAGTATGTTGTGTTTGTCAGTTCGTGTTGTTTTCTGGTACTTGAAAGACACTCATGCTTCAACCTCTCTGCATCTGCCTATTTCAACTTTGCTTACTTTAATCTTCAGTAGGATTGGTCTAAGAGCACATACAGATGTGCATTGAATTCCTGTTTCATCTTTTGTTCTATGACTTAAGGATAATTTTAAATGTCTCTCAACCTCATTTTTCTTATATGCAATAGGAAAATAATAACTCTAATTTTCACCATAGACTTAAGGAGAGGTTTCCAGGAATATTTACATAAATTATTTGGCATAGTAGGCTCGATAAATACTTTATTAATGTATTATTAACTGTATAAACAATAATAGTGATACTACTTTAAAATCTATTCTAAAACATGGACCATTTTAATGAATTTATCAAAATGCCAGATATTAAGTTTAGGTTAAACTTGACTAAACACATTTTTATGGTTACAAATAATAGTGCTAATTCATATGTTAATTTAAAATTCAAGTTATAAAATTATATATGTATATAAAATAACTGCAGAAATAAAAATAGTATTCATATAATACAATGTTTATATTAAATATTGTATTATTAATACTTCTGTGTATAGAAAGGACTAGAAGGAAATCCACCATGACATTAAAAAGGAATCACTATATTATAAATAATTTGTTCTTGATCTATTTTTTAGTGCTTGAAAATTTTATAGTAATAATAAACATTACTATAAAATTTTTTTTAATTGAGGCAAAAGCAAAAGAGAAGGTCCTGGAGAATTTATTCACTTTTATATATTTTGATATGTTTCAGAAGCTCTTGATATAATAATGTATTCATGCAAAAGAGTCTGTTTTCAGAAATAAATCTAGTTCATACTACTCAGATTTAGGCAGCCGTCAAGCAAGTTGAATGAAATATCCATTCTTAATTTCATAGAAGCTTTACATTTTGCTGAAAGTGACTTTTAGAAGTTTATTAGAACAAAAGTGAGATAATGAGAAAAGTGCAGCAGCCATTTGGAGCCATCACAGTTTATACTCCAGGTTGAAAATATAGATTACTTAAAAATTGGTAGACAAGACAAGGACATAAGGGTAAGGGGAGAAGAAGTGAAGGAATATACTGCAGTTATTCAGACTACTTGGCTGATTAAGACACACTCTCTAGAAAACTGTTTAATTCTTTAAAACTTACTTACATAGAGACAATTCCATATAGTGTATCTTTAATCCCACTAATTTTGCACCATGCCTAGTATCCCAATGTTGGTGAATATCTGAGTTTTGACATTATCAACACAGTTCTCTTCTACAGTGTCTGGAATTTTTATATTTCACTGGCATGAGAAGGCAGACAGATAGAAATAATGGAGTATGTTTAGAGAACTTGAGCAAAACTGTTTACATTATTCATAACTCAAGTATTTACTTTGGAGAGCCAACCTTCCTTAACTACATTGTTTGTTGTTCAGGAGTGTGTTCATGACTTTTTGCAGATACAGGAAAAACCCAAAAACTTATTTTCCCAACATCAAATGCTATTTGATAACGATGTGCGCTTAATCCCGCTTCATACCTGCTAGGTAGAATACAAACTATTTGTTCTGTTCTATTTGATAATGATGTTTGCTTCATCCTGCTTCAAACCTGCTAGGTAGAACAAAAATTAAACGCATATTGAGAGTAATGGTAACCTTGCAATTGTTCATCTGACAAGGGATGTCTCCACACTTTCCATCTAATAGAAGAAATAGAAGATTGACGTTTCTGAGGCAACCAAGAATACTCATTGCCATGCTTTTGTTTTATTTTAATTTCAGAAATCATGAAAAAATAAAATTAAAAGCTGGAAAGAAGTTCAAAGATAATTTGAAGTACCACTCTCCTTTCACCTGTTTATAAATATGAGGTCTCAAGAGAAAATTATTTGCTAGGTCAGAGTCTAATAATTTGTTAGAGTTACTCAAGTCTTCCAGCTGCCTGACAGTCAAAGAACATTCTATTCTTCATGAAACATAAGCAAAGTCTCTGGGGTCTGTGTGTAACAGAGAAAAAGATTTAGTATACATATAGTTACCTTTTTTTTCTTTTTAAAAATAAAGTTTTTTTTCTTTTTAAAAAGTTCTATTCTGGTCAGTTTCAGGATAAAGTCAGTCACATATTAATGCTAACAAACATAAATCTAATAATGCTCTGCTTGATTACATCTCCTTATATAAATACATCCTAGAGTTATTTTCCATAATATTCATTATGTCATTTCAACATTGTGGGTTTGCTTGAAATATATTCAAAATATGTATTCATTAACATATTGACACATTAATTATTTGCAAGTCTAAAATTGGCAACCTATGTCACATGGCTTACATATTCAAAAGACTAAACTCTGGAGAGGACCTCAAAGGTCAAACTACTTCTGAAACTAGACAGACTATAATTTTCTTAGGGTGGCATAGCATATAATGAGTATCACTCAGTCAAAACCTGTACTGCCTGTTGTGCCTTTAGATTTTATTGCTTTCTATATAACACTACCTTTCATATTCCCGGAGCACACAATTTAAGAAATAAGAGGGAGTCCCTCAAACATTCATGCCAGATGAAGGCTAGAAGTGAGATTAATAGATTCTTGCATATATTCAATACACATTTTTAATACTACATTTCAGGCACAATTCTGAGCTCTGTGGACACACAGATAAAAATACAGGGCCCTATCTTTGAAGAGATAATGTGTTTATTAGAAGAGACACACATGCAAATAGGTTATTAAAGCAAAGCTGGATAAGTGTTTTACAAAAGATATAAGCAAAATTTTGTGAGACTACGGGGAAAGAAATCCAACATAGTCATCGCAGGAAAGATAACTTTTAAGGTGAATCTTCTAAAGACTTTGCAGAGATAAAATACAAGATTGTGCTAAAGAGAGAAAGAGTAAGGCAATTTTAGGCAAAAGTAGTAAATAGTCAAAGAGAACCTTGAAAAAGCATGACACATAGGGGAAATAATTAGCAATTAAATGTACCTAGACCCACCTGGAATCATCATGCATAATATTCACATAATTAGGGACCGATAGTCTATAGCTTTGCATGCCACTTTGACAGATATAGAATACCTAACAAGGTTTGTTCACTTATGTTTGTTGACTCAGAGCTCTTGGTTTAAATGTTGCCATGGTTTGCATTAGAATTATGAGGGTTATTCAGAAGACAGAGGGCTTAATCATGTCCACTACTCCTTGTTGACTTCTTCTATTCTCCACAAAGTGACTGCTTCATGTACTAGACCATAACTGCATACATCTATAAGACAGCTTTACTCACAAGATGAAGGGACATTCCTCAGTGTTGATATTTCATTGACTTATTCAGATATTCTGATTCAAAAAGAGGCTCTACTCCGACATTTGGTGCTTTGATGGTTAGATACCAGCAGCCCACTCAGTGAATTCAATCTTAATATCTTCCATTGTTAGACAAACCCTTCTTCTTCCTTGGCCCCATTGAATTTCACCAACCTGTTGTCAGCTGTGATCCAGGTGCTAACAGATAAAAATTTTCAAACAGACTAAAACTAAAACAACCAAACTTCTGTCTCTAACTGCATTCAGTTATCTGCTTAAGGACCTATGATATGTCTAATGTAAGTTACAAATTTTAAAATGAATGATGAATAAATAAGCCAGCATCACAAATACAAAGTGATTAAGAGCAGAAATCCTGATAAAAATTGCTATTTATGCATTGTGGTGCTATTGATATCTTTGGCTGACACTACCACAAGAAACTTGAAGATACAGTGTTTCCTGGAAAATTTATGTGTACATTTCAATCATTCATTTATATACAAATCAAGCTTATTTGTGTAAGATCATCGTGAGGCCAAATCAAATCCTCTGGATATTTGAAATAATTGCTTCAGCAGAGTGTCTGCATGTAGAAGTAATCTTTTGCTTGGGTCTAGATATTTATAAACACTAAGTTAAAAAACGTGGGCATTTATGAAATTCCAACAACAGCAGAGAATAATTCAGGCAGCAAGTGAATCCTACTCAGAGGCTTATTTTCAAAGCTTACGTTACTGTTTACAGTATATCTGAGGAAACCCTCGGAGGGAAGTTGTTTGATATGTGCAATATCAGCCTCTGAAATCCATGTGTGGTAGAAAAAGACTGTCACTTTTTCTAGGCTGTTAAAACACAAATGAAACGTTTTCAAAAACCAGTCAGACAGATGTTCCAGCTGCTAAGTTTTCATAATTTTACATGTTACTGTTTCCTATTTTATCACTTCATTAATTCAACTCTACTAACAAAGACATTAATATTTCTATTTCTGCTCTCAACCAATTACTCTGAGTACAATACACTCACAGGATTTCATTTTCTAGTAATCCATTTTAAGACACGCTCTCTGGGTGTGTTTTGCATCTAAATGTGGTGACATGACAGCCTTACCAAAAAGTTAAGAATTGATATTAGGTGAGGGAAATTAGTTTTGAAATCTACTCTTGTTTCCCTTGTTACTTCCCTCACTTCTCAGCTTTAATAACTATTTTTTCTTTTTCCTCCCATAGGCTTTCTCTTGTCAAGAGCTTGTCTTTCGACTCTGTTGGATAGCATATTTATCTTAGTTTCAGCCTTGAATTCTCACTTGGACATATTCTATTTCCTTACCAGAGTGTAACCCCAATATAAAGACTGACAGTCAAGCTCTACTACACCCTGTGGCCAGTTTCTCCAGATAATAATGAATGCCATGCACATTCACAGGCCATGTTCTAGAGGATTCTCAGAAGGTACACCCCTTTGAAGTTATCTATTCTCCTTCTCTTATGCTAAATTTTGCTAGTAGAAAGGTATGAGTTAAGTTATTAAACCTCTCAATGCATCCTCAATTAAAATTCAAAAGTCTCTATGAAGAAAAGCTTGGATTGAACACTTTAATGGATTTTTAAAATAAGATTTCACAGAAAATATTTTGCTCTAAATGGTACACAGGATGGGTGTCCAGAGATCATGCAGTCTGAGGAATAGAAAGGTCCAGAAGGAGGATGGGGACATGTTCAAAGCTACTCTAACTGTTTCAGACGCTTACCAAAACTGACATATTGATGTGAAAAAAATTAAGTATGTGTTATTAGAAAAGTAACTTTAGTGTTTCCAGAAAATAATATTAATGAAATGTACAAAAATTTTGTTAGCAAATGCATAACAAAATATGTCAAGCATTGTTGCCTTCATTTTAGATATTTTCATGATTAAATTATGACTGATTTTTAGGACCAAAAACTGAAAGACAGAGAGAAAGAAAGAAAGAAGAAATTACAATTGACATGGTAACTCAAAATGTCTGAACACAGCATACTAAAGATTCTTGAGAAACTCACTCTAATCTATCCTCTTACTTCCAGGTCATTTGATACTTTTTCTAAGGATATACTTACAAGAAAATAAAAATGTTAACCAGTTAGGGCTGCAAAATCTACCTTTTACAAATAATACTTCCTCTTTACTAACAATTATTTTCAGATATTTATTAAATTTGTCTATAAGAAATTTACAAACATAGATATATGCACAGATACAAAGGCAGAAGAAAAAGTCTGAACAAATAACAACAAAAAAATTCATGTGGCTGACCCAGGCAGGGAAGGATTGAAATCAAAGGTTGGTTTGAGGTAATCTCTGCTCATTAAAAGCTCAAGGTCTAGGCTGGGTGCAGTGGCTCATGCCTGTAATCCCAGCACTTTGGGAGCCCAAGGCCGGCAGATTACTTGAGGTCAGGGGTTCGAGACCAGGCTGGCCAACATGGTGAAATCCTGTCTCTACTAAAAATACAAAAATGAGCCAGGCATGGTGGCTTGTGCCAACAACAGTCCCAGCTACTCGGGGGGCTCAGGCAAGAGAATCACTTGAATCTGGGAGGAGGAGGTTGCAGTGAGCAGAGATTGTGCCACTGCATCCCAGCCTGGGTAACAGAGCAAGACTCCATCTCTAAAAAAGCAAGAAAAAGAAAAAGAAATAAAAACCTCAAAGTCTACCTAGAGAGAAACATAAGGAAGGTACCATGGTATAATGGAATAAAATAAAAAGAGCTCACTCAAATGAACTGGGGCACTTTTAAAGAAATGATTTGAGCTATGATGTCATCATCTGCAAATAGGATATTAAAACCCACCTTGAAGAATTGTTATGAAAAACCAAATAAATTCTATATAAAAAATTGGTACTAAGTAATATGTTATTTAAATAGTTATCCTGAATGACTCTATACCCATACCTATAGTCATGCTATGATGGCAGTTTTAATAGTAGTTCCACATGTTAGTTACAGGTATATGAAGAGACGTGGGAAGGCTTTTTGTGGGTAATGTCGTTGAGAGAGGACTTGAAGAATAACCGAAACCAGTTACCATGTCTCTGGTGTATTACATTTAGTCCAAGTTTTCCAAAGTGCATTTTGTGGAACACTAAATTCCCAGGATGTATTTATAGATATTCTATGATTAAAGATTTCTCAGAACACAGAAGATTAGATAGCACTGAAATAAACAACACAAAACAAGTATGTATTTGAAGATTTAATTTATATACCAGTATTACAAATATATGTATGCTGGTGGGAAAGAAGCATAGAAGAGAGTATACAAGTTTCAAAAACCCATTTTATCATTAAAACAGTACTTTTCCCTATAAACAAAAGCCCGAATACTTTGTAAATGATGTGTTTGCAATTTGGGAAATGCTGATCTACATTTTTGCTTCTGGAACATTTAGCTAAGTACCAGAGGGCTTCATGTATGTTTTTTAATATATGCAAAGGTAGGACTTTGGTACCCTATATGTAAGTAAAATCAGAGCTTTAAAATGTTTCATTGAGATGGTTGAACCCTATGGAAATCCCTTCTAATCAGTGGCAAAATAAATACAAAACATTAAACTGGAGGTGGTACAAGCTCTGTCTATGAAGCAGCAAAAGGGGGATTAACCTACAAAAATAATTAAGACTGTTTTTCAAATTCAAAAACGGAATAGGAATATAGATCAATGATCAGGCCTTGCTATGGGTATGGGGTTGGGTGGGAGTAAAGGGGGAAAAGCAGTAAATGGTGGCTCATGTGACACATAACTGTCAACCTCTCAAAGACTGTCCCAAGGGAAACTGCCGGCCACTTGAATGATTCTAGAAATATTAATAAATTTAAATTTGCCTGAAGTAGATACTTTATTTAATAAAGTTCATCTGCATGTTATGCAAATATAGTGTCTATCTCTCTGTGCTAGTGAAAGCACAAAAGCATTTGAAAGATTGTCCCTACCATGTTTTCCATTCTTTGCTATTCAACTATAAGCACTTTTTCCAAAATTACAAATCAAGAAAATATTTAGGCAGTTTAAAAAAATGTATTATAATTGCTTCCTAGTGATTTGTGGTACACACACACACACACACACAAACACACGGAGACACATGTAAACACACGCAGTGAAACAAAAAACAACCGAACTGTATAAAGGTGAAAAGCTTGAAGGGAACCTATTCAGGGTATACGTGCAATGTAGAGTATTTTTGGCTCTTCAGGATGTTATGATGAAAACACAGAGATGGTGAATTTAAAGAGGAGAGCAACAGGCTCTGAGAATATTTATATTTTATTTTATATTTTAATTGACACATAATAATTGTACATATTTGTGGGGTTCATAGTCTTTCTCTATATATAATATGTAGCAATCAAATCAGTGTTATTAGCATATCCATTATCTTAAATGTTTATTATTTGTATGTTGGGAACTTCCGATATTCTCCTTCTAGCTGTTTGAAACTCTGTATGATTACTAACTAGAGTCAACCTACAGTGTTACAGAACACTAGAACTTATTTTTCCTGTCATTTTGTATCCTGTAACAAATGTCTTCCTATCTCTCTCTTTGTTCTACTCTTCCCAATATTTAGTATCCTCTGTTGTACTTTTTACTTCTATGAGATCAACGTATTTGTTTTCCACATATAATTGAGAACATGCACTGTTTAACTTTATGTTCCTGGCTTATTTAACTTAACTTACATTCCCACTAACAGTGTATACAATTCTCCTTTTCTATGCATCCTCATCAGCATTTGTTATTTTTTGTATTTTTGATAACAGTCATTCTAACTGGGGTGCGATGGCACCTCATTGTAGTTTTGATTTGCATTTTCCTGATGATTAGTGATGTTGATAATTTTTTCACTTACTTGCTGGCCAGACTGACTGTATGTCTTCCTTTGACAAATGTCTGTTCATTTCATTTGTCCACTTTTAGTCACATTTTTTTCTTCTGCAATTGAGATGCTTGAGTTCCTTGCATTTTCTGAATATTATTATCCTGTCCAATGAATGGTTTGCAAATATTTCCTTCCATTCTGTAGCTTGTCTTTTCACTTTGTGGATATAATTCCATTTGTTTATGTTTGTTTTTGATGCCTGTGCTTTTACAATCTTATTCATAAAATCTTTTGCCAGACCAACATCCTGAAGTGTTTAATTATGTTTCATTCTAGTGGTTTTATCGTTTTGGGTCTTATATTTAGATGATTCATTCTAAGTTGATTTTTATATAGGGAGAAGGGTGGGTGTCTAGTTTTATTCTTCTGCATATGAATATCCAGCTTTTTCAGCAGCATCATGTATCAGGGAGACTTCTCTAGTCAGTGTTCTTGCCACCTTTGTCAAAAATCAGTTGGCTGTAGATATGTGGATTAATTTCTGGATTCTCTATTCTATTCCACTGGTCTATGTATCTTTTTTTATGCTGCTATCATACTCTTTACATTATTACAGGTTTGTAGTAAGTGACTTAAGTAGGGGCTTAGAATGGGTTAAGAGAAGCACCACTCAAAGGTGTGGAAATCTACCTCCAGCTAGTTCTAAGGACATTTTAGATGGTAACAGATGGAGACAGACATGCAAAACAAGTAAGACAATCTTTTTAAAGGTGTAAAGGTGTGACAGATATCATGCCAGATTGCTTTGTTTTGATTTTTTCTTCTCTATGTCTTTGGTAATCCCTATAAACAAATAGATGATTCATTCACTGTAATTAATTGGTAAATAAATAAAAATAACTTGAACCAGCAATCCAACTCAATCTGCAAATGCTGTGCAGGTCATTCATTGAGTAATTGTTATATTACATCTTCTAAGTAATAAAGTAATAGACAATCTATCTTGGTATCATGACGTTGCTTACGTGTGTTGTCTTCAATTGATTCATTCATTTATATTACAAGCAGGTACTCAATGCCAGGAACTATACCAAGTGTCGGATATAAAACAAAAGATAATAAAGTCTTTGCCCTCAAGTATTGATCAATCTGTTGTGAAAAATTGGCATATAAACCGGGTGTGCCTTCTCAGATCCCTCAACTAGTTTTCATTTACTTTCTCTGGTAGTACCCACTTTCACCAAGTTAACATTCCTTTTTCATATGTGCATGAAGCACCACACCAGAGAGATATGGAACTCTATTTTCAGAATATCCACTGGGCAGCCAGATGATTGAACTCAGAAATAGGACATGTTCTCTCCCTATGTAGTGAACCTGTAACTGTGAAGATAGGAAGCAGAAAGAATCCAGGCACAATCACTTCCCCCACTGTAGAAGGCTACTTCGAGTGGTTCTTCTCTCAATCCACTGTAAGTTCTGCACGCTGATCATCTGCTGTGTCTCATCACTGCTGAATGTGAAATGTTAACCACAACAGTGAGGAATTGACTTTCATTGCATCACATCTGTTGCTTCTTTCTATTTTCTGTCATTCTCATCACTCTGGGCTTGTGCTTTCCCAGCATTTTGAGCACATTAATTTTCCCAACCTACTCTATTTCTACTGATCCTAGGATAATAAACTGTCATGGAGGCAAAGGGATCCATGAAGAGGCAAAATAACTACTATAAAAATAGGAAGATAATTATTAAAAATTAGAAAAACTAAATGGTAATGAAAAGATTGCCTAACACTTATTGAGTATCTCCCATGTGCTAGATACTTTAAATTTAGTATGTATATTTTGTAAAAATTATCCTCCAGGAGAAATTTTTTATTATACATTTTAGGAAAACGCAGAGCAGATAAGTATGCCTCACAAAGTTATGCAGATAATATTGGTAAAAATTAGGTTTAAACCTGGGGTTTTCTACGTTCACATACAGTATTTTTTTCTGCTCAATGTTTAAAAGGTCAGGGAAGTCTTACTTGGGGATGTAGCTTTGGTAGTAAAGAAATTCACAAGAAAAAAGGACTTTCCTGTCTGATGGAATCATATGAATGAAGGGGCATATATCGTGTATGACAACCTGAGTGTCCAAATCAGAGGATTACAGCTTTCTTTGTTTGCAATGCTGCTTGCAACTTGAGCACTACTACTGACCATGCCACTACAAGCAACGTATTCCAGAGAAAAAAGGTCAAAATTGAGAAGTAAATTTTATCTTGCCAATGAAGAATAAAGAATGCCTTACTACCACCTGCTGATTTCTTACACTTTTGTTCAATACTTATTTGTAATACAAAACATTTACAAAAACGTTTAATACAAGACTATTTACAAAAATATAACCTAAGAATGTCACATAAACTTTAAAATAATCAAGTTTCTTCTTAGATTTTGAATTGCTCTATAATGTGAACATTGACCTGATGTATCAGGGATAAGAAATAGACCATGTTGTTTCAGGAATGTCAAGGTCACTGCTGGAATGGCATTTACATGCTGATGAATGATCTGTAGTTTGCTGAGCTGGAAAAGTCTCAGAATTGTCAATGCTTGAATAAATAAATAAATGAATAAAATAATAAGAGTCAAAGGCAATGATTCAGAAATAATAGACTTGAAGAGAATAAAGTGGTTAAGTATGGAATTAACCTAAGGGGAAGTGGATGAAAAGGGGAGAAAAAGGAATCCCTGGCAAAGCCAATCCTTGCTTAAGAGTTTACTTCCGGCCAGGTGAGGTGGCTCATGCCTGTAATCCTAGCACTCTGTGAGGCTGAGATGCATGGATCATAAGGAGCAGGAGATGGAGACCATCCTGGCTAACACGGTGAAACCCAGTCTCTACTAAAAATACAAAAAAACTAGCCATGCGTGGGGGCACGTGCCTGTAGTCCCAGCTACTCGGGAGGCTGAGGCAGGAGAGTCGTTGAACCCAGGAGGCGGAGGTTGCAGTGAACCGAGATCATGCCACTGCTCTCCTGCTCTCCGGCCTGGGTGACAGTGAGACTCTGTCTCTGGAAAAAAAAAAAAAAAAGTTTACTTCCATTGTTAATCCATATTTTTGACTTATTTTTGGAGTGGAAGAATATCTTTCTTGTGGAAGATGTGGAAGAGTGTGTCCTATCATGGAATAATATACAAAGGCCATTGGCTTTCTCTCCTTTGGTATCTTTTGCTTTTAGATTGTCATCTTAGTGAGCCTTATTGATAAGAAAATTTATCCATTAAGCATAACAGTAGGGTTGTGCTATTTTATCAGATAAACCATGATCAACTATGTACCCTGACACCTCAGAAGAGGGTAAATTATTCTTCTGTGAGTGTGGTAGGATGGAAGAAATCTTAGGGAGAAAACAAAGGTTCACAGATGTACAGATACTGGTGAGATGGAAGATTCACAAAATCAACAAGTATCACAAAACGTTGAGGTATCTGGGAATAGAATACATGGATTTGTGGAGGACATGTCGGCATCACTTCTTGGGTGGCTGAAGTTACTTTTGCCATAAAGCATTGCATAAAGACATAATGTCTACTGAAGGGGAGAAAGCATGAAAGGAAGGAGGAAAAGAGGATAAAATCCTTCATGTTGCTGCTTCTTGTAATTCTGTAACTATTACATATTGCTCTATGACTTTGAACAAGAGTATAACGCTCATTATCTTTAATTTTTCTCACCTGGAAAATGAAATTTAATATTTTATATGCACTGAAGCAGAGAACTGAAATAGCTGATTCTCAATTTTCTAACTCTCTTAAAGTTATTAGAGAGAGCAAGATATATTCACAAAAGCAGAAAAATGAATTTGTAGTGAAGCAGACATAGGTTTGAATCTTGTCTCTTTGCTCTTCTGGTTGAATTGACTTGAGTAAGTTATTTGCACATTTTGGGTTATTTTGATTATATTAAGAGTTACCCAAACTGCTACAAAAGATGATAGATTAGATGTAAGAGAAATAGCAGAGCTTAGAGTTACTAGATGAAGATTCTATTTTCAAATAAACTTCAATAAACCTAACTTTTTTTGTTTGTTTTTAGAACTTTTGGTGTTCATTTCCTTAATGTTTAGCTTTTTAGAGCTGTCAGTTTGACAAATAATTTCAGAGTCTGCCTGGCTTTCTCTTCTCTTTTTTCTGAACTATAATTGATTTTAATTTTCTCCTAGTATGTTGGAGATTTTGATTGATAGACTTGCAATAGAATCTCCTTTTTAACAGTATGTGATAGAATCATCTCATAACAAAATGCCAGAACTATAACCTGTACATTGCCATTCTGGAAAATCCTTATCCCATAAACCCTTGTCCACTTATCCCTGGCAAATTGAGTCTGTGGAAGCTACACAGAATATGCTCCAGCAGGCTTACAGAGGTAAGGTAGAACACCAAAAACTGCTCAGAACCACAGCTACAGATCCATAATTGTTATCACATGTTGGCCTAGCCTCTCTCACTTTCTACCACGATTAATGACTAGTATTCACATAATCTCATCCCTGAAGTTCTAAGTAAATGTTCTCACACGTAGAGTTTTTGTAGCTGCCTTTGGCTCCCTTACCTTAGCTACCCAAATTCTATATGATCAAAACTAGCTCTGATGGCAACACATGATAAACATGAGAATAATATTGTAAGAAGATTTATCATTGATAGCATTGGTAGTTTATGCAAATTCTTGGAAAATTAACACTAGAGTAAATGAGGACCTAAAAAGTATATGAAGAGGAGGGAGCAAAATAAAGTTCACAGTTTAGAAAGATCTCCTTTAGAACTAGGAAAAGAATCAATTGAATGTGAAAGTAGGTGAGTTTGTGAAAGAATCAAAGAAACAAGTCATATAGCATTGGTACAAGTGAAGAATTAATAGAATGCTGTGTTGAAAAAGTGTGAAGAAAAAGAAACAGGACTAAAGGCCGGACATGGTGGCTCTTGCCTGTAATCCCAGTACTTTGGGAGGCCGAGGCGGCCGATCATGAGGTCAGGAGATTGAGACCATCCCAGCTAACAGGATGAAATCCCATCTCTACTATACAAAAAAAAAAAAAAAAAAAATAGCTGGGCGTGGTGGCGGGCGCCTGTAGTCCCAGCTACTTGGGAGGCTGAGGCAGGAGAATGGCGTGAACCCGGAAGGCGGAGCTTGCAGTGAGCCCTGTTGGCGCTACAGCACTCCAGCCTGGGCGACAGAGCAAGACTCCATCTCAAACAAACAAACAAAAAAAACAGAAAAAAAAAAAAGGAAAGAAACAGAACTAAACAAGGTACATTAAAGGAGTAGAATCAGTGTGAAGTTTAACTAGACATGAGAAGTGAGGGAGAAAAGTAAGTGAAGAATGTGCCGCAGGACTCTGGCTTGATATACCTTGTGAATAAGAAATATTAGAGATTTGAACAAAATATAAGCTTATTTTTAGGTTTAAGGAATATGATATTTCTCTGGGTCACACAAAGAAATTTGTCAGGATTATGGAAACCCAGAGTGAAGAGTGTTGCAGGATGGAGAAGTTAATAGTTTCAAAGTTTTATAGAATTTACACATCTTAGATGTTGCAGGGAAGCAAGAAAGATGAAGACTGAACATTTCTTATTATGTTTCTGCCCAAATCCACAGTTACCCTTCTTTAAAAATGTAGTTTAATACCTTGAAGCTAGATCACAAGAACACTATGAGGTAAAGCCATAAGATCTCTTTTCACAAATCAACTTCTCCCCAAATAATACAAGCAGCAACACGTTGCAAATTTTATATTAATTTGTATTTTCCAACAGCTGCTTAAAAAAAAAACTGGCCTTCCATCAGTTTTCCCTTTGTCCTTCAGATCAAACTTTATGTATGTATGTACGTAGATATGTTTGTATATATGCATGCATATGTATGTACATATTTGCTTAAATTATTCAAAATTTATTCAACTACAAAAATTAATAAGTTAATAGCAACTTCAGCATGAGCATATGGTGAAGTCTTGCATGATTTTCTTCAAGCCTAAGGAGGCAGTCTTCCATGTGTCCTATAATGTCAGATAAGACTGGTAACCATGCTTTCGTCTTATTCTTCTCACTGTCCAACAGTCTCCATTGTCCCTGGTGTCCTATTCTAAATCCGGTTCACTTCCTGGGATCATGTTGTAAATGAAATAATACTCACTATCCCACCAACACCAAGTGTTTTCTTGGGGGAATAATTGGACATCTAATTTTTGAAACATTTGGGATCTCCTCAGTGAGATATATTACTTAGCACCAAGCTTTTATTAGTATCTGTGCCATTTGTGTTAACATTATCAATATAAACATTGGGGCCATTCCCTTAAAAGCACACAGTTCTCTCCAGTCGCTCATCTTTGAAACTTCAGAGCTCGCCAAAATTTTTGCTTAAACCTTTATGACAATTCTCTGAATCTGTATACCCCAGAGAATTGGAATCCCTCTAAGATGCCTCTGTATCTAAAAAACAGGTGGGCTCTTAGAAAGATGAAGTGAAAAAAAATACATTAAAAGTTATTTCCCAATATTCATCCAGTCTTTTTTAAAAAAAAATATGGCTTCTTATTTGTTAGTATGGAAACATCACATGCTTTGTCATTTTCAGAAGGAGGGATGGGTTGGTTAACTTCCTCCATCCCTCTTTATTCTAAAGAGTAGAATAGTTTTGAGCTAGTGCCTGGCTGCCCCGGATAAAGACATAGGAAGGATAACTTTGACGTAGCTTTGTGACTAACTGCGGTCCATTAAATATAAATGGAAAGGTCTGGTGGTACTTCTCAGAAACTTTCTTTAGAAGAGAGCCTCCAAATCTACTTTTTCTCATCATGGTCTTGATCCTGCTACCTTAAATGAAGCTGCTGCCATCTTGTAATGTAAAGGTGACGGCCACATGCTGGAGACAGCAGAGCAGTGAGCTGGAAAAAACTTTGTTCCCTAATACTTTGTGCTACATGACTGACTACTATCTGAAACCTTAATATTTTACTGTTTAACTTACTGGAGAAGAAATAAACTATGACATTATTTTATTATGCTACCTAACTGGGTAGTTTATTGTTAATAGCCCTAATACAATATTCTTTGAATCTCTGCAGTTATTTTCCTCTCTCTGTAAAATATCACAGCTCAAATATAAGTCAGTGTCATCTTAGAGCCATAAATTGTTAACATATATAGAGTAAAATGCATGAAAAATTTAGACTTAATAGAATATTCAACCTAAACACAAATTGGTCATAAATAGACATAGAAAAGAACAATTAAATCCAATAGTAAATAAACTTGTGGAGCAATTACCAAAAACTTCCAAGATTTCCAGAAATACATTTTGCTAATAGCATTTTAATCTAATGAGCAACATGTTTCTAATTTTAAAATAATAAAACCTTCCCACATAAATTTTAATTTTAATACTCTCCATATTCACTTGATATAATCTGAATAAATACATTAAAAGTAAAAAAATTATATCTACACTAGTTTATTAACTAAATCTTTATAAAAACAAAATGATCCATAATAGAAACAGAAGAGTGCTCAGAAAGTTGTCTTTCACTTTCTCCTTTGTTGTCAATTTTTCTGTGGACATCCAAGTTTGCTTTACATTTGCATGTTTTGCCCACTAGTTTTTTATCTAGTAAATGAGATATTCAATTTTCACTTTCTTGGAGTTGTGAGGAAAGCTTTGACCATAAATTATTTTGCACAGGAAAATTATCCTTGAGTACAGAGATTATTAATTTCAGGACTTTGGAATGTCCTGAAGAATTGGAATTGCCTCATTCTACAATGTCCTTTCAGTTAATTTGCCCATCACAAGAAATCTGCCTTTGAGAGGAATATTATAGGAGAATTAAGTTCTAGCATTCTATTCTATTACAGGATGACTATAGCTAACAGTAATATATAGTTTCAGATAGTTAGAAGGAGAATATCGAATATTCCCAGTGGATACATTGAGATGATGGATCGACTAATTACTCTGATTTGATCATTATACGCATGGAAACAACATGTGTACCCACAAATATGTAAAATGTTATTCATCAATTAAAATGAAATAAAATCAATGATAGGAAGGGTAACTTCAGCTATGGTGGCATGAAGAGTTTGACAAATGCCTCCCTCCCAAACAAATGTAACACCGGAGTAATTTTTCAAAACTAACCCTAGTAAGTTCTTATAATTTTATGTTGCCTCAGCATTCACTCTGAATATAAATTGAACTTTCTTATACCAGAAGCAAGTTCAGTCACCCCGACACAGTTTCCAGTTCTCTGCCTCCTCTCAGTTCTTCCATATAGACAATCTAGGTATCTACCTTATACAACTACCACCTGGCCACCTCCCTATGGAAAAACTAGATATAACCTACTTGACTACCCCTCTGATCGCAACACCTCCCATAGACTGCACATTTTTGCTACAGTGACCACCTCTCAGACACAGCTTTAGCCCCAGACCTCATGTCTGCTGGCTCTAAATTCACCAGTTTGAACTTACTAAGAGAAACCTGCTGGGGTTATTTGGAAGAGACAGCGTGCTGGCAGCCCTCACAGCCCTCGCTCGCTCTCGGCGCCCACTCTGGCCGCGCTTGAGGAGCCCTTCAGGCCGCGCGCTACACTGTGGGAGCCAGCTCCCTCTGCTTGCCGGGAAGTGTGGAGGGAGAGGCGCGGGCAGGAACCTGGGCTGCCCGCCCCAGCGCCAGTTACGGGTGGGCGTGGGCCTGGCGGGCCCCCGCACTGAGATCAGCCTCTCCTGCCATGGGCAGTGAGAGGCTTAGCACCTGGACCAACAGCTGAGGAGGGTGCGCCAGGTCCCCCAGAATTGCAGGCCCGCTGGCACCGTGCTCCAATTCTCACCCGGCCTCAGCTGCCTCCTCGCGGGGCAGGGCTCGGGGAACTGTAGCCCTCCATGGTTGAGCCTCCCCACCACCGTGGGATCCTGCACAGCCCCATCCTCCCCAATGAGCACGCTCCCTGCTCTGCAGCGCCGAGTCCCATCAACCGCCCAAGGGCTGAGGAGTGTGGGTGCATGGCCTGGGACTGGCGGACAACTGCGCCCCTTGTGCCCCAGTGTGGGATCCGCTAGGTGAAGCCCGCTGTGCTCCTGGGTCTAGTGGAGACTTAAAGAACCTTTATGTCATCCTAAGGAATTGTAAATACACCAATCAGCACCCTGCCTCTAGTTCAAGGTTTGTAAATGCACCAATCAGTGTTCTGTATCAAGCTAATCTAGTGGAGACTTGGAGAACTTTTCTGTCTACCACTTTGTGTCTAGCTGAAGGATTGTAAACACACCAATCAGCACCCTGTCAGAATGGACCAATCAGCTCTCTGTAAAACAGACCAATCAGCTCTCTGTAAAATGGTCCAATCAGCAGGATGTTGGTGGGGCCAGATAAGGGAATAAAAGCAGGCTGCACTAACCAGACCTTGGTAAGTCAGTGGGGTAGCTTTCCACAAGGGGGAGTTGTGTTCTTTTGGCACTTACAGTAAATGTTGCTGTGGCTTGTTCTCTGGGTTGTAGCCACGTTATGAGCTGTAACATCGGGAAGGTCTGCAGCTTCACTTTTGAAATCGGGGAGACCATGAACCCACCAGAAGGAAGAAACGGTGGACCCATATGAACACGTGAAGGAACAAACTCCGGGCACGTCGTCTTCAAGAACTCTTAACACTCACTGCAAGGGTCTGCGGCTCCATTCTTGAAGTCAGCGAGACCAAGAACCCACCAATTCTGGACACATTATAACTTAGACCCCAATAAAGGTCTCAGTGAGTCAATAGTTACCTCTTTCTCTTCCCAGCAGGCAGTTAGGCATCCTGCTTTCTCTGGACTTTGTTTGCCCTTATCGATTTTTCTCTTGTAGAACTGTGACAAAATTCTTTTATTACTAAACAAAAGAAAAAGAGAAATACCACAAAAGTGAAAGGAAGGAGTTTGTGGAAGGAGAAAAAGTTGCATCTACTGTGCCTTGGTTCAGATGCTTTTAACGTGTAGCTCCACATTGCCCTGTGCTCAGAAGGCCCAAACCTTACTTAAAAGACATACTTTTCTGAAAAAGGAGACTGAAATCTTCATTTTTCACTGGAATCCACAGACTCTAATGCCGGTTCTGGTATCAAGAATGTGTACGTGGGCTAGGTGCAGTGGCTTATGCCTGTAATCCCAGCATTTTGGGAGGCCACGGTTAGCAGATCAGCTGAGGTCAGGAGTTGGAGACCAGCCTGGCCCGCATGGCAAAACCGCAGTCTCTACTAAAAATTACCAAAAATAGCCAGATGTGGTGTGCACACCTGCAGTCCCAGCTAATAGGGAGGCTGAGGCAGGAGAATTGCTGTAATCTGGGAGGCGGAGGTTGCAGTGAGCTGAGATTGCACCAGTGAACTCCAGCTTGGGTGACACAGCAAGACTCCCATCTCAAAAAGAAAAAAAAAAAAGACTAGGTATGTGTGTGTGTTTATTTTACAAAATTTAGTAGCATGGTATCTTGTGATGGAAATCCGTATACCTAAAATATTTTACAAGTAAGGACAACAACAAAATAAGGCTGTTTAAATTTGGATAATATTTTTAAAAAATATTTTTATTCAAAGAAATTGTTGAGCCCAAATAGTCTGTGACTTTAAAAAAAAAGAAAAGAAAAGAAAAGAAAAAAGCCATTGAGGTTACTGAGAACCTAATCACAACTAAGGAGCCATAGGCAGAAACTAAATTTTAGCCCATGCATATTCTCTTTCCTTTTTCAAAACAAATGATGTTTTGAGAAGCAAAGTTGCTCATTGTGATTGTTATAAATTATCATATATTAACTCAGATGTGTAACATTAGTTATTAAAATCAATTATATTTTCTTTTGGAGACATTTTATTGAGGGAGAATAAATAACACAAATTACAATTGTATTTTAAACTGCAATCCAAGTAGCAGCATAACAAGGCAATATCATTTAGTTAATTGCCTCAGCATGTTACATGTTTGAAAGACGGAGTATCTGTACTTCTAACATCATGTAAATCCAGTAGGGAGGAAGGAGATCCAGATCTGGATAAGTTAATTTTTTTATATAGTATTAGACAGAATAGGTTCTATAAGCAGATTAGATGTTAAAAATCTGCTTGAGGTGCCAGCCCTCCTACTTCTAGTTGATACAGCCTTGTTCTTTTAATTGTTTGGTTTATGAATATCTTTTATTAAGTTAATTGTTTTAAAGTCTTAGTATCTTTGTTATGCACAGGTTTTAACTTCATCCTCCTGTTTCTAGTCATGAATCAGCTACACACTTGGATTACAGGGCCATTAAATTTCACTTTTGCAAGAGATCACATCTCCCTTCTCTGTAGCAATCTTTGTCCATAGGATTTGGAAACAAAACTGGTATCTAATATAGTTATGCATTAACTTTTAAACAATTCCTGTTATCAGGCTAGAATTATCTTCAGTGGTACCTGGTGCCCAAGATATTTCTGAGGTTCTGCAAGACAAATTGTCTACCTAATTTTATAGGCGCCTAGAATGACTTTCCTCTTTGCAAAGTCCTTTACAAATAGGCCTTCATTTACTTTCTTAAAAAATGATTGATTTATTGTCCTTAGCCATCTCTAATTTTTGTTTTGTGTTCATTATTTATTTTAAATGATGATATTGTTTTGTTTCATTTTATTTCCTCTGATGTCATTATAGAATAAATGCATGTAGTTATTTTTCTGTGTTTACCTACTACCTTAAATCATTTTCTGCTGCTAAAAGAATACTTGAGCTGGATAATTTATAATGAACAGAGTATAATTTATAATGAACAGAAATTTATTTGGCTCATGGTTCTGGAGGCGGGGAATACCAAGAGCATGGGGATGGCACCTGGCAAGGGCTTTTGTCTCGCTCTGTTGCCAGGTTGGAGTGCAGTGGCATGATCTCGTCTTACTGCAACCTCGGCCTCCTGGGTTCAAGCGATTCTCCTGCTTCAGCCTCCCGAGTTGCTGGGATTACAGGTGCATGCCACCACACCCAGCTAGTTTTTTGTATTTTTAGTAGAGATGGGGTTCCACTGTGTTTGCCAGGATGATGTCCACCTCTTGACCTCATGATCTGCCTGTGCCTACATGTTACAGTTTATTGGACAATAAGCCTCGCTGGCACATCCATTTGGAATCTTAATCCAGCGACTTCTACTGCATTTCTACATTATGACAAGGGATCTGATGGAAGGAATTTTATTTAATCATGATTTGAAATTTATTATTAGTTCATTTGGATAAGTAAATGAAGCACTAATTTGAACAGAATAATAAAACTATTCTTAAGGTTATGGAAGTTTTGCCACTGCCAGCATAAAACATTTCTCTTAATGTGTGGATCATTACTTATACCATAAAAGTATACTTCATAACACTGGTTGAACTAGTTAGAAGCATTCTATTATTTCCAAAGCTGAGTCTCTGCCCAGCACATATAAAAAAATTATTCTAGCATTGGATTGATTAAGAATGAATCTTGGTTGAGAGAAAAAAAGGTCAATGAATACAAGCAAGCAAAAAAGTTGTTAACTTCAGGGAGAGAATAATAAACAGAGTAATACTGGACAGCAAAGTGAATAGACTAGAACCTTCAAAATCACCATACATGTAGAACTAAGGCAAACATCTTACAATAACATCTAAAATATGACTGACATAATAATGATGAATGAAGTTGAACTATGGTACAGAAAGTAAAATATTTTCTAGTTAGGCAGTTTGGCGTAGAAAACAGGATGAGGTAGAATTTAAAGAAAGAACAGACAAATGAAACATCTTCCAAATATATTCATATATAAAACAAGCATCTAGCTTGAAAATAGCTATCTATTTCTAACATGAATTGTATTAAAATTACAGACTTATAAATCTTGAATCAATTCTGAAGTGTGTAGTATCCATAGCAGAAATGCAACGGCAATTATAATTCACTAAGCTAAAATTCTTCATCGTTTAGGTAAGGAAATAGAATGCAAGTACGTTGTTCTAGATCATGTAGATAGAAGTAGAATTCTCTGTGTGATAATCCCTTTTTTCCCCTTACTATTTGGCCATTATCTCCATCTAGTAAGACAAGCACTTGCACTTACACTTTGTGTATGTGCGCATATGTGTATAAGGGGGCTGAGTGGTGAGTAGAGTAGGGGAAGAGAACAGAAGACATAGCATATGCAATTTAAAAAAATATCAAGGCTCAGAGCAGTGGATCATGTCTGTAATTCTAACACATTGGGAGGCCAAGGCATAAGGATGGCTGGCTTTGAACCTAGGAATTGGAGACCAGCCTGGGCAACATCATGAGACCCAGTCTCTACAAAAAAATGTTTAAAATGTTAGCTGGGCATGGTAGCTCACACTCGTAGTCCCACCTGCTTGGGAAGTTGAGGTGGGAGGTTGCTAGAGCCCAGAAGGTCAAGGCTGCAGAGAACAGTGATCGTGCCACTGCACACCAGCCTGGGCAATAGAGCAAGACCCTGTCTCTAAATAAATATGTAAATCAAGTAATTAAATACTAAGGAATATCCTGATATTCCTGCAGATGAATATCCCTTACTTCCCCTCTTCTTCTCTCCCATAATCCTCTTCATCCCCACAGTGAGATTTACTTTCTTAGTATTTAATGCATATACACAAAATATAAAGTTTAGATAGACCATTTGTTAACCTCCTAGAAATCAGCTTCATTTTTGTTGTAGAATTACATATAGTATCCTGGACTTGCAAAGAAATATGGAAAATTTATTGAATTTCTGATCCAATGCAGCAAAGAGCCCCCAAAACAACTCTTCAGGCTGACCGGGTGCGGTGGCTCAAGCCTGTAATCCCAGCACTTTGGGAGGCCGAGATGGGCGGATCACAAGGTCAGGAGATCGAGACCATCCTGGCTAATACGGTGAAACCCCGTCTCTACTAAAGAATACAAAAAACTAGCCGGGCGACGAGGCGGGCGCCTGTAGTCCCAGCTACTTGGGAGGCGGAGGCAGGAGAATGGCGTAAACCCGGGAGGCGGAGCTTGCAGTGAGCCGAGATCCCGCCACCGCACTCCAGCCTGGGCGACAGAGCCAGACTCTGTCTCAAAAAAAAAAAAAAAAAAAAAAAAACCAACAACTCTTCAGGCTATTCATTTCAGTCATACAGTCAATCTGCCTCATTTTGTTTCCCTCGTTACTGAGCCAAATTGTCATTTAAAGGAGTTAAGCAATTATTTGTTCATTACATAGACACAGACTTGGGCTGTGATCCTAGTAGCTGATAATACAGAATCTCAACTTTCTTATATGCAGAATGGCACAATATAAAAAGGGCAAATGTCTGGGTATCTGATTTTTCTTCCAGCTTATCCCTATCTAGGACTATCATAAAATGTATCAATCCCCTTTTCTTCAATACCTGCAGATTCTGTCATTGAAATTGAAATGATTCATTTGATGTCCAGTCTGTCCATATCTTAATCATTTCCATGAGATTGTATTATTTTCTAAAAGTAAAGATAAAGCGTTCTCTAAATGAGAGAATCTTCAGTTCATTTTTTGTTTTGTTTTGTTCTTTTTTTTTTTTTATTATACTTGAAGTTCTAATGTCCATCAGTGACAGACTGGATTAAGAAAATGTGGCACATATACACCATGGAATACTATGCAGCCATAAAAAAGGATGAGTTCAATCCTTTGTAGGGACATGGATGCAGCAGGAAATCATCATTCTTGGCAAATTATCGCAAGAAGAGAAAACCAAACACCTCATGTTCTCACTCATAGGTGGGAATTGAACAATGAGATCACTTGGACACAGGAAGGGGAATTCTTTACACTATAATTTTTATATCATAAAATAGAAACGTCTGTTCAGTATATAAGGGAAGTTAGTAAAATATTTTAAAAAGAAAAAATTACTAATGATAAAATTACTACAGAACTATGAACTTTAAATATTTTCTAGAGATAAGAAACAATAAGTTACAGAAATTTGGAAATCAGAACTGGTATTTAATTTCCAGATACATAACTTTAATGATTGCATGGCTTTAGATAAATGCTTTATCCAAATTCTCAGTTTTCCGTTTCTGTAGAACAGTGACAATAATTTACCTGCATCACGTAGTTCTAAGAATAAGAGGAGTTATAATATTTGTTCAGAAATTACATGTGCTTTTTTGGTATCTGTTTATCCAGAGTGCTTGCGGTCACAATGTTAGACTCATTCCAATAAAAAAGAAATGTGTATAGCATGTTTCGGGAAAGGCACTGAGTTCTGTATCTTCCAAATGATCCCTTGTGCCATACTTCTTGTATATAATTCACAAAATACCCAACAGAACCCCCTCTAAGTGGAGTACAGATTTGAACTCTGCTTAAATCTGGTGCCTGAGTGGACAATGACATATGTCTGTGTGTGTATATACATGCACACATATATGTCATATATAAACATATGAATACGTGTGTAATATATATTTATAAACATACATGCATATATGTATACATATACATGCGTCTAAGCGTGTGCATATCTTCAAGTTCCAAAACACTGACATGTCAATTTAACTACCAATATATATTTAATTTATGTTATTTTATTCTCAAATTCATGTTAAAGATTATTGGAAACCAAACAACGTGATAGTCTCTTTGATATTTACTGGATATATTTTCTTACTTACTGAATATAAGTTTTTCATTTCTAGTGTAACATCTTTTTAATCTTACTGCATGTCTTAAGTAAATCATCCAGTGTATCGGGAATATTGGAAGGTGTTGGTAAGTTTTTGTCTGCTGAGTTGGATCCGTGTAAGTAATATACTAGAATCATTCTGGCCATGGAAGTGAACTTTTTGCTCAATTAACTGGATACTTGCCTTAACTTGCCTATATTTTAAGTAAAGGCTTTATATTAGTTAGAGGAGTAGAGTCTTTTTGCATTTCAGTTTTTAGTTCTAAAACACAGAAAATAGCCAAGATACAGCAAGTGATATGAAGTAGTTCTCCACATAATTTATAGTGAACTAAGGGATATATTTAAATTTACTGAATGGGAAATTTGATCAAGCCTCATCATTTAATCAGAATAGATGGTTGTTGTACAATGTCCAGATGCACATGAAATGTGCCTATTTCATTATGAAACCAGAATAAGAAAGGTAGGGTGAACTGCAGATTGTCCAGAAGTATCCACGAAGGAATTGTTTTATTGTTTAATTGTTAGATGAGTTAACATTTTAAATAACCTTGATTTGTCTGAAGCAGGTAAAATAAGATGTGCTCCTTCCTCTGCTTAGAGCAGCAGTACCCAGTCTTTCTGGCACCAGGGACTGGTTTCATGGAAGACAATTTTTCCATGGATGGGGAAGGGGAATGATTTCAGGATGATTCAGGCACATTACATTTATTGTGCATTTTATTTCGATTTTGTATCAGTATATACATAAATTAAGCAGCTGCCATGACTGCCTTTTAAGGCCACTGTCATTTGCAATCTCAAGCAATTGATCCTCTTCAAGCATGGACAAAGTCAATTCACCTGGCTTATTCAGAAATGGGTCATGGATCCATTCCTTCCCAGTTCGGGATTCTTTTGTGGTTGGAAATAATGCATAAACTTTTTTTTTTTTTTTTTTTTGAGATAAAATCTTGCTCTTTTGCCCAGGCTGGAGTGCAATGGTATGATCTCGGCTCACTGCAACCTCAGCCTCCTGGGTTCAAGCAATTCTCCTACCTCAGCCTCCTGAGTAGCTGGGATTACAGGAGCCTGCCACCATGCCCGGCTAATTTTTGTATTTTTAGCAGAGACAGTGTTTCACCATGTTGGCCAGGCTGGTCTTGAACTTCTGACCTCGTAATCCACCCACCTCAGCCTCCCAAAGTGCTGGGATTGCAGGCGTGAGCCACCACACCCGGTAATGCACAAACTTTTGAAAGCTGAGATAAGTGATCATGCAGCAGCTGAGAGAACAAAGGCCCTGGTTCAGTCTCTTTCAAAATTTCTACTAATGTTTGAAACATGCTAAAAATCCCAACGTTCACTCACTGCCCCCATAATTCCAGCCATTTTTGAAGACTTGAACACAGTTGTCATTCGCCCCTGAAGTGACAAATTGAGTATATTGAGCGGTTTGTATAAGTCATGCAAGTAAACAAGGTTTGCCACCCATTCTGTGTTACTGTAATGTGCTGTCAGTGGTGACTGTTTTTCTAAAAGAGATCTCTGGAGTGGCTCTCATAATTCAAAAACTCCGACCAGTAATACACCTTTAGAAAACCATCTCACTTCTGTGTATAAGAGATGTGTGTGCTCTGTGTCCATCTCCCCACAGAGCTGTGCAAACAGATGTGGATTAAGGACATGTACTTTTATGTCACTGATAATTTTAATCATGTCCTGCAAAACATTGCTAAGGTGACATTTTTTGGCTAGCCAGCATTTCTTTATGGATAACACAGTGTGTAGACTCACATTCAAGGGATACTTCTTTGACCCGAGTGGTGAAACCAGAAAGCCATCCAGTCATGGCAGCTGCTTTATAACTGTGCATATACTGATACAAAATGACCAATTCCATTTTCCTTATATGTAACCATTCAAAGACTTGAATGTTTCTGCAGCTGTGGTGTTGGTTGGCAACAAAAGTGCAAATAGCATATCCCAATGTGCATCCTCCTGAAAAATATATCGCACAAAAACAAGCATTGTTGCCTTTTTTGTCAACACCAGTAGACTCGTCAACCTGGATTGCACTCCTTGGTGACATTAATTCTCCCTAATAATTGTTCTTCAATATCTTCTACTGTTCCATCAGTTTGTCTAGTTATGGTGTTAGCCGAAAGAGGAACACATGCCACCTTTTGAACTGGAGCCTTTACTATAAGTTTATGACAAATGTTCTTAGCAGCAGGTAGGATCAACTCTTCACCAATAAGGGCTTCTTAGCTTTAGCAATGTGATTAGCCACTACGAATGATGTTCTCAGTGCAGACACATTTGATGAAGTGGTGGCCTTTAATAATTGCTTCTGTTCTTCATGTTCATATTTTTTTCTTTAGAAAAACTCCAAAGGCTTATCTTTTAATGCAGGGTACTTTGTCTCCATGTGGCAAAGCAGTTTTGAAGGTTTCATGGCTTTGTTAGATAACCAGTCGCCACATATTATAGAAAGTGGGCTTGGAGAATATGAATCACCTGTTGCAATGAACCTGTAATTTAAGTAGGACTCTTGGTATTTTCTCTTAAATGAAGCTTTTTTGTTGTTGTTGTTTTTGGTGGCAGTCATAGAGTCTTCTGCTGCCTCATCATTGGGGTCTTTCTCCCTTTTCAAAGAAACTCTCCAGTGACTTTGTTTTTTACTCATTTTGGCTAAGGTTAGCTTGTGGGCTTACTAAAACTGTGACGAAGTATGCAGTGCAGGAAAGAGGCATGGTTGGAAGTGGCATATAAAATAATGGGCAGATCAGGCACAATCTAAAATAAGTGTTGAATTCTGACTTAAAGCCTGCATCAGATGCAACTATACAATTGAAGTATGTCAACTCACTTGCCACTATAAAGCCAGCCATCAGATGCAGCTGTACAACTGAAATACATCAAAAGCTTATATTTTAATGCAGGATACTTGGTCTCCAGTGGCAAAGCAGTTTTGAAGGTTTCATGGCTTCATTAGATAACATCACTTGCCACTATAAGCCTGCCACTGGATGCAGCTTATCACTTGCCACTCACTGATAGGGTTTTGATGTGAGTCCACAAGCAATTGACTTATTATGGTCTTTATGCAGTCAAACCTCTCCGCTAATGTTAATCTGTATTTGCAGCCACTCCCATCACTGCCTCAGTTCCACATCAGATCACCAGACATTAGATTCTCATAAGGAGCATGCAACCTAGATCCCTCATATACATAGTTCACAATAGAGTTTTCACTCCTGTGAGAATCTAATGCCACCACTGATCTGACAGGAGGCAGAGCTCAGGTAGTAATGTGAGTGATGGGGAGCGGCTGCAAAGATAGATGAAGTTTTACTCATTGGCCAGCTGTCCACTTCCTGCTGGGCAGCCCAGGTTCTAACAGACCATGGTACTGGTCCATGCGCCAAGGTTTGGAGATCCCTGGCTTAGAAAGTGTATTTTGAAAACTTTTTTAAAAAGTTCCCTGCTGCTATGGAATGGATCTTTCTAAACAAACCCAATTTAAAACACACTGATTGCTTTTGGTTGGTCTTAAAATAGACTAAAATCTTTAACATGGCTTAATATGACTCAACCTGGCCTGGCCCCTGATTCCCTCCAGTCTTGTCTCTATGATTCTTTCTTTCTTTTCAGACTCCAGTCAGCCAAAAAAAAACACGTTTTCAGTCAGTTGTATTGAGCATGTTCCCTCTTGATAGTGGACACATCCTGATTCCCTGTATCTGAAATGCTTTACTGTTTGCCTAGCTAACTGCTATTCTTTAGACTCAGTCAAATATTGTTTCCCATGTCAAGCCTTTCCATAACTTCCAGAGCATCATAAAATTTATTCTAAATTTGAAAAATTTATTTGTAGGATTACCTGCTTACTCTGTTTTCCTCACTAGAGCATGCAATCTCTTCTCCTTCATATATATGTCACAAATAGCCTAGTTTATAATGTCTGACATAAAAGTGGGTGAAGTGGGTGTTCAGTACAATTAGTTAAACATATTAAGTACAATATACAAAGAAGCCAGGCTCCAAAGTCCACGTGTGTTAAGAACTTTATTCACATGAGATGTTCAGAAAAGGCAAATCTATGGAAGGGGAAAGCAGAGTAGTGTCTACCTAGGACTGAGAGTGGGAATGGGAATGGGGATAAACTGTTAACGGGCATGAGGGATCTTACCAGAGTGAGCAAAATGTTCTAAAACTAGATTATAGTGATGGTTGCAGGACTCAGAAAATTTACTACAAATCATTAAATTTTACATTTAAAATGGGTGAATTTTATGATATGTAAATTATTCATCAATAATGGTCAATAGTTTGGTGTGTTCTGGCCTTTTTATTAGCCATGACTTAAACCTACTTAGGAAAGCTTCCTTTATGTCCACCTATAATGACCATATAAGTGCTTTCGCAGATTCCCTTAGACCTTCTTAATCATTTCTATGTGCCTCGTCATGGCTTCTCTGGGTCTTTGCCTTAACAGCCTGCATCACAGGCTTTCTTTGAATATCATCCTGGACTACTGAAACCACTTTCCCTATTTATCACACAGACTGGAATTCCTGTGGTTTTCAGATCTCCAGAATGGGTCTTAGCCAATTAATAGCTGCTGCGGGAGGATGGAGAGAAAGCTTCCTTAACTTTATGGGGGGCAAACTCTGAGCTGTAATGCCTGCTCCTGATAAGGCTGATGGCATCTTTTCAGCATCTTTGTCTGGAAATGCACTTTCTCAGCATGTTTTCCTTCCCTTTCCTCTTTTGTGGATGTAAGATTTATCAGATTCTGGGAGCTCTTTTTTAATAAATTCCTTGCTCAAGAACCTGCACCTCAGGGTCTCTTTCTGGCAAGGCTTGACCCAAGATGCTTCCAGGAGCACCTGTTTTGATGTTGTGAATTTTCAAAAATAATTGTGAGAAATTTACTATTATCCTAGTATTTTGTATTCTTTTTTACAAGTCCCAGACTTCACATATTCTGTAATTGTTGAAGATGCCCTGAAAGGTTCTTCCTGCCCTTCTTCCCTTACATACATTTCAGATCTAGCTTAGACATTATCTTGACTCAAGAAGTAGGGCTGGACACAGTGGCTCATGGATGCAATCTTAGCCCTTCGAGGGGCTAAGGTGAGTGTGTCAGGAGTTTAATGCTACAGTGGGCTATGTTCACGCCACTCGGCTCCAGCCTGGGTGACAGAGCAAGACCCCATCTCTATTAAAATAAAATAAAATAAAATAAAACAAAATAAAATAAAAAATTAAAAGCCACCCTCTTAAATCTAATATAAATTGAGTATTTCACCTCTGACTCCATTGTATTCTGTGCTTCCATATTTATAGCATTTAATTCACTTTATAAAAATTTCCGTTTTATTCTTGATCTTTCCTTCTCAACTGTGCAAATCTGAGAGCAGAGATTTTATCTTTTATTTTTAGCTTCCTCGTGCCTAATATAACATATAAAAGGTATGTGATTAATACTTATTGATTCAAAATAATTGAGTAATCTATATTCATATGGAATGCCATGTAATACATACCTATAAGTTTCAGAAAGTTGTAGAGCCATTTATACATATAAATTTTCTTATGTAATTATCTATTATATATATATATTGGAAAGTAAGCACTAGTGTCTGTGTCTGTGTATTGAAGGGCATTTATGATTTATAATTCATAATTTAACCTTGCGTCATAATTTTACTCAAGCAAATAGTTAATGAAATGTAAGAAAGAAAGAAGAAAAATATGCAAGGAGGGAGCTTGATAGGCTTTATGAATTGCCAGAGCAGGGAATGTTGTTTTTGTTGTGGTCGTTGTTGTAGTTGTTGTTGTTGTTCTTGGTAATATTAATGTTGTTCTGCTGGAGGAGAAGCAAGGTTATGTTCAGTATCAGTTATATTCTGACATGTAAAATTCAGTAATACTCATATCCCGACATGTACTGCCTTTTCAGCTTAGACATAAGCTGAAAGAAGCCACATTATTTGGCTATTATTAGGATTGTATAGCACTGTAGAATTATTATAGTTAATAATAATATATTACATAGTTTTAAATAGCTAGAAGGAGAATATTAAACATTTCCAACATAAAAAAGATAAATGTTTAAAATGATGGATGTGCTAATTATCCTCATCAGATCACTATGCATTACGTGTATTGAGACATCACTATAAACTTCATGGATATGTTCAATTACTAGTTGTCAATTAAAAAATAAAAGAGTCCAATCTTGGCCATGCGTCCTGGTGTAGCGAGCAGGCTCAGAGCTGCTCATCGCTGCTGTCATGGTTCGTTTGCTAAACTGCATCGTCGCTGTGTCCCAGAACATTGGCATCAGCCAAACAGGGACCTGCCCTAGCCACCGCTCAGGAATGAGTTCAGGTATTTCCAGAGAATGACCACAACCTCTTCAGCAGAAGGTAAACAGAATCTGGTGATTATGGGTAGGAAGATCTGGTTCTCCCTTCCTGAGAAAAATCGCCCTTTAAAAAACAGAATTAATTTAGTTCTCAGCAGAGACCTAAAGAACCTCCAGAAGGAACTCTTTTTTTTTTTTTTTTTTTTTTCATTGTGATTTTTCATTTTATTGTTTTTTAGAAGTTGGGATTTCTTTTTTTTTTTTTTTTTTTTTTTTTTTTATTATACTTTAAGTTCTAGGGTACATGTGCATGACGTTTATATCATGTATAACTCCCCAATGCAATCCCTCCCTCCTCCCCCCTCCCCATGATAGGCCCCAGTGTGTGATGTTCCCCTTCCCGAGTCCAAGTGATCTCATTGTTCAGTTCCCACCTATGAGTGAGAACATGCGGTGTTTGGTTTTCTCTTCTTGTGATAGTTTGCTAAGAATGATGGTTTCCAGCTGCATCCATGTCCCTACAAAGGACGCAACTCATCCTTTTTGATGGCTGCATAGTATTCC
The DNA here is from genome assembly GCF_009764315.1 of Trachypithecus francoisi. NCBI lineage: Eukaryota > Metazoa > Chordata > Mammalia > Primates > Cercopithecidae > Trachypithecus > Trachypithecus francoisi. Next base: position 34,051,098 of record NW_022681462.1, read on the forward strand.
ATGGTGTATATGTGCCACATTTTCTTAATCCAGTCTGTCACAGATGGACATTTGGTTGATTCCAAGTCTTTGCTATTGTGAATAGTGCCGCAATAAACAACGTGTGCATGTGTCTTTGTAGTAGAGTAATTTATAATCCTTGGGTATATACCCGTAGTGGATGGCTGGGTCATATGGTACATCTAGTTCTAGATCCTTGAGGAATCGCCATAGTTTTCCATAATGGTTGAACTAGTTTACAATCCCACCAACAGTGTAAAAGTGTTCCTATTTCTCCACATCCTCTCCAACACCTGTTGTTTCCTGACTTCTTTTTTTTTTTTTTTTTGCCAGAAGTCTGGATGATGCCTTGAAACTTAATAACCAGAATTAGCAAATGAAGTAGACATGATTTGGGTGGTTGGTGGTGGTTCTGTTTTATAAGGAATCCATGAATCACCCAAGCAATCTTAAACTATTTGTGACAAGGATCATTCAGGACTTTGAAAGTGACACATTTTTTCCAGAAATTGATTTGGAGAAATATAAACTTCTGCCAGAATACCGAGGTGTCCAGGAGGAGAAAGACATTAAGTACAAATTTGAAGTACATGAGAAGAATGATTAATATGAAGGTGTTTTCTGGTTTAAGTTGTTCCCCCTCCCTCTGAAAAATGTTTGTAATTTTACTTTAGAAAAAAATACTTTTGTTGACTTTAGATCTATGGATAATTATTTCTAAGCAATGTGTTTTCCTCCCCCACTAACCTAGATTATATCCGATATCATTTATGAAACATTCTTGCTATAAGTAAGTGCCTCTCCAACACCCTGACTGAGTCCCAAGCACCTGCTACAGTGAGCTGCCATTCCATACACATCGTATATGGCACTCTTGCCAGTCCTTGACATTTTCGGGCTTTTCAAATGTTGGTAGCATTTATTAAAGATGAAGATGCACATACCCTTCCACTGAGCACTTTCACTAGTGGGAAATACCGAAAACTTCCTGTGTGTATATCCAGAGGTTTGTAGACAAATGTTGCAGCCTGGTTTGTAACAGTGAAAAAATTGAAAACAACCTGGAAGTGCAGTGATGGAAAAATGAGTGTATTTCTGTCTCAGATTGGGGAACCCAAAGCAGATTCTAAGACTGAAATTTCAGTGAAAGCAGTTTATTTGCTAGGTCTTACCAGAAATCATCAATTGAGGTATGGAGAAATGGAACTGAGACTGTAAGGAAACCAGTTTAAAGTCAGTGAGCAGGTTCTCATTGATAACAAGATCCATACTGCTGAGGTACAGGGAAACCGAGGGGAGCAAGCTGGAATATTTATCACCCACTGTTTCCTTTTCAGCTCCCTGTCCTGTGTGTGGGCGGAAAGTACTCCAGCTTCTCTATAGCAAGTCCCAGGTGTTTGCAGTAAGAAGCTGCTGGCATGCATGGGAATAGTGAATGCCAAGCACTTAAAGCAATTCCGTGTTTATGTATGTAATCTCTTCATACTTTTTTTTTTTTTTTTTTTTTCCAGACAGCTTTTCACTCTTGATTCCCAGGCAGACTGCGGTGGCGCAACTTCGGCTCACTGCAACCTCCACCTTCCAGGGTTCAAGCGATTCTCCTGCCTCAGGCTCCCGAGTAGCTGGGACTACAGGCGCGGGCCACCAGGCCTAGCTGATTTTGTGTTTTTGGTGCGGATGGGATTTCACCGTGTTGGTCAATCGGGTCTCAAACTCCTGACCTCAAGGGATCCACCCGCCTTGGCCTCCCAGAGTGCTGGGATTACAGGCGTGAGCCACTGCACCCGGCAGATCTTCACATTTTTTGTATAGTAAAAAGTATAAAGCCACACATGGTTTATTTGAAATAGTTTATAATTTAAAAAAAATACAAAAGCAGGAAAACCAATTCTAAGTTCAAGTGAGGGATGATGGTAGTTGGAACCAAAGGGTTGCATGTAGTACGAAATTGTGATTTAAGATATATTTTAAAGTTGGAAGTGGCAGGATATTCTGATGGAGTTTAACTTTGGTTTTGGGCCCACTGAGCTTGAGATGCCTTTGAGAAATGAAGGAAGTAGAGCATACAGGAAAAACTGGCCAGGCACAGTGGCTCACTTTGGGAGGGCTAGGCAGGTGGATCACTTGAGACCATCTTGGGCAACATGGTGAAGCCCTCCTCTACAAAAAGTACAAAAAATATCTGGGCATTGTATTGCACACCTGCAGTCCCATCTACTCGGAGGGCTGAGATGGAAGGATCAATTGAGTCCACAAGTTCAAGGCTGCAGAGAGTCATGATTGTGCCACTGCACTCCAGCCTGGGTGACAGAAGAGACCCTGCCTGTCTCAAGAAAGAATCTGAAAACTGGCCGGGTGCAGTGGCTCATACCTGTAATCCCAGCACTTTGGGAGGCCGAGGCAGGCAGATCACAAGGTCAGGAGATTGAGAGCATGCTAGCTAACATGGTGAAAACCCGTTTCTACTAAAATTACAAAAAAAAAAAAAATTAGCTGGGCGTGGTGGTGGGTGCCTGTAGTCCCAGCTACTCGGGAGGCTGAGGCAGGAGAATGGCGTGAACCCGGGAGGCTCTGGAGCTTGCAGTGAGGGAAAATCGTGCCACTGCACTCCAGCCTGGGCAACAGAGCAAGACTCTGTCTCCAAAAAAAAAAATCTGAAAACAATAGAACCATGCCTTCAGAGTTCTAGAAAGTTATTTTCAACTGATAAATCTATTCACCTAAATAATCAAGGGTCAAGGTGAAATAATACATTTTTAGACAAGCAAAGACTCAGAGGTTATCTCCATGTACCCTTTCTTGGGAAGCTATTGGAGAAAATACTCCAGCAAAATGAAGGAGTACACAAACCAGAGAATGACATGGATCCACCAAATAGCATCCAACACAGGCAATATTTCAGCCATGGAGCTGGCTTTAAAAAGCAGTAAAAATATTAATAGGTTACCCAGATGGAGTGGCCCATGATTGTAGCCTCAGCTACTCAGGAGGCTAAGCAAGAAGATGGCTTGAGCCCAAGAGTTCCAGACCAGCCTTCTCTTAAAAATAATAATAGGTTATTGTCAGATTTGGGGCATTTGGAAAGAGTTTCATTGAAGATAAAACAAAAGTAAAAAAATAAGGGGGAAGGGTTGGTTGGGTAATCATTAATTCTAGGGCAGAAAGAAATACAGCATAGGAAGTAAGAGCATAATACGCGTTTTTCTCAACGATGAGCAATATGTACATAGTCATAATGATGTGGCAACTGCTTAGCCCCTAAATCTGTTAAGTACTTTGGGACAATATGGGAGGAAAAGTGAAGATAGTGATGGTATAAGAGATAAATCTTCATCTGTCATATCAAGAAATAACTAATATATAAAATAACCAAGAAATGACTAAGTCGTTATAGTGAGAAAAAATAGAAGACATTGCTAAAGGAGTTAAAAGTCATTGCTTTGGAGAATTAGGAGGGATAGAGCAGGGGACTGTTAGGATGTGTTATAAACTGCAGAGGCTTTTTAAAATTACGTGTATTAATATAGGCATTCACTTGAAAAACTAAAAAAAAAATAATTTGGAAAAACCCATGAACGTAACTTCCAGAAGGAAAAACTAAGAGAATGAAAAGGGTTTGCCTCTGGAAAGAACAACTGCCAGGACTGTTGTTTTCACTGTAAGACTTTTGGAGCCTTTTGATTGTACTTAACCATTTTCGTACATTTCTTTAATGAAAAGAATTCTACCTTAATAAAAAGTTACACTCATTAAAAAAAAAATTTAAAATAAAATAAAGTCAGTTTAAAGAAGTTTCAGACAATTATCAGGCCTCAGCAAGTAGACATCAAGAAATATACAGTCATTCTTCATTGGCTGAAAATCATAATATGACTCTAGAATGATATGTGAATTTTTATTTTCATTCTCTGGGCATGGCAGTAGATATAAGACAGGCCATTTAGCATACATTGAGAGATGTGTGCGCATATATGCATGTGTTATTTCATGCATGCATTTAAAAATATTTAATATCATTTGTAACTTTGAGGAGTCTAATCTGTTGCTGTATGAGTAATCATTAGGTTGTTCTATATCTATCAATATTGTTGATCATCACCAGTCTGAAAGAAGCTAACATAAAATCACAAAATGCCGTGAGGCTGAGAACTAGTGACCCCAGGACGCAAGGAACTGACTAATGGCAAAATCTTCAGGGTTATGCCTAAAATCCTCATTCTCACGAAATGTTCTCTTTTAGAATATTTCATCTGGGACACATATGGCTTCACCAGATAAACCGTTTTACTTTACATTTTGGACAGTCAATCCACAGATGTCACATTACCAACACCACTGAATTCTCTGAAAATAATAATAACACATAAAAGGTAAAGGGAATGAATTTGTCACTTCGACTTGACAGACTAAATGATGTAGATCTCAGGAGTTTGGCACTGAAGATTTTCCTCTTGGGTGCTAAACTGCAGCATAAGAAAGAAATCACCAGATAATTCAATAGAAATTATATTCTTCCTTCATTTTGTTTTTTTTTTCTTCTCTTTTTCTGTTTTATATTTCTTTTCTTTATTTTTCTTTTATTTTCTGTCCTCCTCCAACTTTTTCTTCATCTGATTTCTTCTTTTCTCGATTTTTTATTCCCTCTTCCTTCTCGATTCTATTCTTCCTCCTTCCTATTTTTCAGCCTTCTTTTCTTCCCTCCTTTCTTCCTTTCCTTGTCTCCTCCTTCCTTCCTTCTTTTTCTCCTCCTGCTTCTTCTTCCTCATCTTCTTCTGGTTTGTACTATTGAAAACTTTGTATTAAAGCTTTGCATTATTAACACATTATTAACATTATTAAGACAGTGAAATTCATATCTTAAATAAAAATTAGCCAGGTGTGGTGGCACACACATGTATTTCCAGCTACTTGGGAAGCTGAAGCAGGAGGGAGGCTAAGGCAGGAGGATCACTTGAGCCCAGGAGGTCAAGGTTGCAGTGAGCTGTGATTGCACCACTGTGCTACAGCCTGGGTGACAGAATAAGACCTTGTTTCAATAAAAGCAAACAAACAAAACATTTGTATTTCTGAGGAAACATTCAGACAGCAAACTATGACTTGAGAAAGGATATTATCTTATAGGGCAAAACTCATTCCAATTTAGAAAATTTAAGACAAAAAATTATTTTACTTAAGAGAAAGTGTGAGAAATAGATATTTAAACAACATATGACTTGTCATTAATTTGGCAACTTCACTGGAATAGCAGTGAGGATAATTAATACAGTTGATTCAATAGGCCAATGGTTCTCTATTCAAACTTCTGTATATTTAAAAATATATAAATTTTGATTGCATATCAAATCTGTGGTTAAAATATCTTGGGTTGGCCAAGGATATATTTTAAAAGTTCCATAAATTATTGTACGTTAGTATATTCTTTATTTTAAAAATGATAGACTTTATTTGCTGTATTTCTTAAATGAAGGAGAAGAACATGTAAGTTGTTCTCAATGTTTTATTTCAATACTTACGGTATCCAGGACATAATACGTCTTTCTTCTAAAATTAAGTAAACTGAGAAGCTTCTTCATTCTAATTCTACTTCTCTGAATCATGAGTTCAAAATAGAACTCTTGGGACAGCCAAACCTGATTCTCTTTTTCTTTCAAAGGCACTTCTCTGACCAACTGTATTCCACCTTAAGGGAATCATTGCTTATCCAGAGTCCCTGTATGACCTGTTGACAGTGGTTTAAATATATCCATTCAATGAAGCATGGCCAAATAAAGTATTGGTCAAACTTTTATCTAAAAACTGACAATTTTGTTGAAATGCCAGATTAGGAGTCAGTCAGTCTGTAGGGCCTGAGATTCTAGTTTTCTAATAAGCTATCTCATGATGCAGAAACTGTTAGTCATGGACCACTATGAGTGGAGCGGGAGTCAGGAGTACTCACCTATGGTCTGGCCTACTTCTGTATTTACTAACTAGGTGAAAGTTCTTGCATTATGTGGCAGGTCATAATGTTTTTTTTGTTTTTGTTTTTTTTTGAGACAGAGTCTTGCTCTGTCACCCAAATCTGAGTGCAATGGCATGATCTTGGCTCACTGCAACCTCTGCCTCCCAGGTTCAAGTGATTCTCGTGCCTCAGCCTCCCAAGTAGCTGGAATTACATGCACGCACCACCATGCTTGGCTTATTTTTGTATTTTTAGTAGAGATGGGGGTTTCTCTATGTTGGCCAGGCTGCTCTTGAACAGCTGACCTCAGGTGATTCACTCTCAGCTTCCCAAAGTGCTGGGATTACAGGTGTGAGTGATCACGCCCGATCAGGTCATTTTTGAACAGCTATTATATGGTTCTGGCATCTGTTAGAAAAAATAAATATATATATAATAAGGCATAGCCTCTGCCTTTAAGAGCAAACCATAATCTAGTTAGAAAGCATGTCTCTAAACATAAACTTGGTGCCATATAACTGACTAGGCTGATGATAATGACAGGGAGAATTAGCTCAGTTATGTTATTCCAAAACAATTAATCAACAGCAGCATATGATTGCCTGTTCAGAAGTACAGTGGAATCGACATTCAGGGAAGGGAAAACGTGTTAAGCATGGAGGTGGTCCATGAAGGATAGATAGGTGAGAGTGGGTGTGGTTAAGAAAATATTGACAACATTTTAAAATGGAAAAAATTAAAAACAAGAAACACCCATATCTGGGCTTTGTGACTGGTTTTCCACTCCACTATGGACTCCTTTCAGAGAGGAGAAAATGCCTATGCTTCCTACTGTATGCGCCATGCTTTTTGGCATATAGCAGAAGAGTTGTTCTGCATATAGCAGAACAACTGTAATCTGTCAGTTGTATGTATGAAATCAATAGAGAAGAGATGATTTGGCTGTAATGATTAATTGGATGAAAGATAAATTTATTTGGAGAAATAACAAATGACTAAATAACTACTGAGATTATAAGAATAACATTTTCAGGGTAAGCTTGATTAATATTTGTATCTATCTAGTTACCAGTCTATCACATGTATATAAAAAGGAGTTTGCATAGAATATTTATTAAGAACTAAGGATCTTCAAATGAAGTGTTTGATGTGGCACTAAGTTTAGGAATCTCTAGTCCAGTGACAAAAATAATAAGTTAAAACTTGTTGAATCTAAATATAAAAATCAAATTTTATATGGTGACTTTTTCACACTGCAGTGTGCCTCAGATGAGCTTGCATTATTGAAAGAAAAATATGTTCAAAACAAAATTAAGCTTAATTAGTTTTAATTACAAGTAAAGATGGTAATATTAAATAATACATTCAGTTTGGAGAAAGAGTAGTGGAAGAGGTGTTTAAAAATTGTAACTGCTTCAACTCCCTCCTTGCCTCCCACCACACACACACACGGTTTAGAATAATTAGGCTGTCTTATAATTTTCATTAACACATAATTATCCAAGTACAATGATGATGGATTTCTAGGTGACTTTTAACTGATATTGACCTCTTAGAGACTACGTAATTCATCTTAAGGGATTAAATTGATTTTTAAATTCAGGGACAGCTGACTCACGGTGAGAACATGTAGCTTGAGGTTGGTATTATGTATATTCTTGCCCTTAAATAAGTGGCATGTGCCACTGATAAGTTGATTCAGCTTTCTCTTATAATAATGTAAAAAATAATGTGCATCATGCCATATATTTATGAGCTGATGACTCATTCTATCCAATAGCCTGGAGAACCATCCATTATATGATGGTACAGTAAAAATGGGAAGAGCATGAAAACTCCGGTGATGCAGGCTGTTATTTTAAAACTTACAGATGATTGTTTTCAGGAATCCATGGGAAAGCATAACAAAATAATATCAATTCAATATTTCAGGAATGTGGCAGATGCAGATATATTTTAAGGAATGATAATATATTTCTTCTGCTGTTATATCAGCTATTAGGGTGGAAAAGAGAAGTTGTGTTAACAATGACCTTTTATGATAAGTTCTGATCATTGTTAGGAGATTGAAATTACCTTTAATATTTGACTTTAAGATCACCCCAGATACTTCAAGTACTTGGTTTTGAAAATCCATTTCTACATTTTTCAGTTTTATCTAATTGTTTTACTTTTTTCTAATTGTTTTTTAGTTACTCAATCTCAATAAGCAGCTTAATACTACTTTTTTGTGAAACCCAAAGAGTCTTTTATGACTGCAAAACTTACTGGTCTATATGCTGGTTTATGATTCTTTTTAAATTCAAAACTGGTGTTGTGTGGCTGGTTCACTTTTTGGTGAACTTAGAACACAATCCTCCCAAATGAGTCAAAACTAATGTTTTATCAAGCTGCTGATTTGACCTAGAAGATTTACAACTTCCATTAACTTCAGTAAACAAGACTAAATGATTGTCACTGCTATTTAGATATTATTTTAGAATTATTTCACAAACTGTCAGATTGTTTTATGTAAACTTCCAAGTTATTTATGCTACCACGGGGAAGTCTGCATCTAAAAGAGTTAACCTGACTTCAGAAGTGGGGAAGAAAAACACAATCTTCCACTATATGACACTTACCATTTTGTTACTTTTCTTTTGCATACATTATTTCAGATCCTCAAAATTACTTTAGGGAACATAAGCAAGGTATCACAGTTCTGAAATTTGCATTAAATTTATTCATTTGACTAACCATCTATTTATTTAGTGAATGTTTTGTCAAATTCCTATATGTGCTTGTGTTGTAGGAATGCAAAGATAGGAACAACAACAATAACAATAACATAAAATAGAGAAAGAAATGGATTTTTAGCCTAACAGAAGAGACAGATAGAAAAAAAAAATTGCACATTAGAAAATGAAAACATGCATAGATAGATAAGGGAGTACCCTGAAACATCTAGGAGCAAGGAAGGAATAGTGAAGGACATCTAAGAAGTAAAATTTAGCTGAATCCTGAAGTGCAAATATCTTTAAATATTTTCTCTTCTTCATCATTTTGTTTCTCTCCTTCGAGAACTCTAATTTGTTAAATATCTTACATTATTTTCTACAGTTTTGTTTAATAATTCCTGCTTAAATATTTGACCACAATTTTAATTTTTCTTCATGACAATATTGTATCATGAGTTTTCTTTACCTGTTAACAAGTGGTACTTTTTCTATTCTCCCTTTGCCCATTCTTTATCTTTGTTTATGTGTTGTTGCAGGCTTTTGATTTTTTATTATTATGCATTACTGAAAGATTTATTTCCTTACTCCTCCTTCCCCACAGCTATTGGAGTCTTTTCCAGGATTATATGGGGAGAAATAAGATAAATATTCTCAGCTCTTCTTTGTTGCTGTGACAGAAACAGACTGTTTTGCCTATGTGATGTATCTAAGACTTTTAATTTAGTCTCCTATATTCGTTGTTGTTGTTGTTGTTGAGTAAATCCAACAGGACGGGAAAGAAGTGCTTTTGTTTCTTGTGACATTACCTTACATATAGTTATTGCAAAAAAAGAGAATGGATTTTGCACCTCTGGGCATATTCTTAATCTCTTGTCATTTTCTGAGATTTTCCAAATCTACATCATCCTGTCATGAAGGTTTTTGTTTGTTTGTTTGTTTCATTTTTCCCATGGTATCTCTCCACTTCTTCTAAATTGGCTCCTGGACAATTGCAGCTGCTTTCTAAAGATATTATACATAGTTAAGGCACTTGACTTTTTAACTTTCATTTACATTACTTTTTAACTTTAAAAAAAAATGTACTACTTACCATTATGAATGGGATTTAAATTTTGTATTCTGTGGATTTCTTGGGAAGAAATTCAGTAAGATAAGATGAATGCAGCAATGCATTATTCGCTCATGTTTACCAAAAGTTGGAAGGTGTGTTTGAGTTAAAGGTTGAGTACAAATCAAATATGTGAATCTGGACACTTTGCTAAACCTCACTAGGTTCACGTCACTTCTTCTGCTAAAATAATGTCCTGTCTTATATGATAGCATGTTAGTAGCAATCAATATCCCTAATGCATTCTAAATGCTATGTAAACTGTAAAATTCTGTATATATGATACTATTTGTTATTAATAATGATAGAAGTTTGTGTTCCCAACTATCTAACTCATAGCAAAGTCTATGCCACATCTTTATCGTTCTACCATAGAGAGGTTAAATGATATAGAGATGAGGTGCCAAATCTTTGTCAGTAGGTTGGCTGACTAAAGTACAACATCATAAGCAAGATAAAATATAAGAATCCTTAAGCAAATGCTTTAGCAGTAACAACGCTGATAAAATCGGGTCTTGGGAAGGTTTAATGTGTAAAGTATATGGAGCCAGTGGCCCTTCAGAATCCCTTCAATAATAGCAAATTTTTGGCAATCAAATATTTAAAAATACATGACAGCTCAAAAATGCTACAAAGAAAAGCTTATGTATATACATTTAGTGCACTCGTTTCCCAGGACTGCTATAACAAAGTGCCACAAACAGGGTGGCTGGGAACAACATAAATTATGTTTCTATGGAAGAATAACAAAGTAAGCTCAAATTTGGCAAAAGAAATAACAGAGATCAGGACAGACATAAACAAGACAGAGGTAAGAAAAACAGTAGAGAAGACCAACAAAATTGCATTTTAAAAGTATAAGTAAAATTGACATATCTTTATCTAGAATAACACAAAAAAGGAAAAGGAGGGAAACTCCAGTAAACAAAATCAGACATGAAAAAGATGGCATTGAGGCTAAGATTACTCTGATAGCAAAACCAGACAAGGATATTGTAAGAAAAGAAAACAACAGGCCAATATCCCTATTGAACTCAGATGTAAAAAAATTGTTAACAAAATACTAGGAAATCAAATATGACAACACATTGAAAAGATGACTCACCATGATCAAGAGAGAATGCCAGGAATGCAAGAATGTTTCAACATACCTAAATGGGGTTGGGAGCCCCTGCACTATATCACTCTGCATGCCTTTGCATACACCTAGCTTAGCTCCCAATTATAAATGGGAAAATACAGTATTTGTTTTACTATTCATAAGTTACTTCACTTAGGATAATGGCCTCCAGCTCCATGCAAGCTGCTGTAAAAATATTGTTTAATTCTTTTCTTATGGCTGAGTGCATATACATCACATTTTCTTTATCCACTCCTTGGTTGATGGGCACTTAGGTTGTTTCCATATCTTTGTAATTATAAGTTGTGCTTCAACAAACATATGCATACAGGTGCCTTTTTGGTATATTGACTTATTTTTCTTGGATAGATACCCAGTACTGGGATTGCTGGATCAAATGGGAGATCTACTTTTAGCACTTTAAGAAATCTCCATACTATTTTCCAAAGAAGTACTAATTTACATTCCAACTGGTAGTGTATAAGTGCTCCCTTTTCACTACATCCACGCTGACATCTATTGCTTTTTGACATTTCAATAATAGCCATTCTTGTGGGAGTGAGGTGATATCTCATTGTGATTTTAATTTGCATTTCCCTGATGATTAGTGATGCTGAGCCTTTTTAATATATTTATTAGCCATTTGTATATCTTCTTTTGAGAAATTTCTATTCATGTCATTTGCCCACTTTTAATGGGATTATTATATGTTTTCTTGCTGATTTGTTTGGTTTCCTTGTAGATTCTGGATATTTGTTCTTCATCAGTTGCATGGTTTGCAAATATTTTATCCCATTCTGTGGATTGTTTACTCTAATTATTATTTCTTTTGCTGTTCTGAAACTTTTTAGTTTAATTAGGTCTCATTTATTTATTTTTGTTTTAATTCCATTTGCTTTGGGGGTCTTAACCATGAATTCTTTGCCCAGGTCAGTATCCTGAAGAGGTTTTCCAATATTGTCTTCTAAAATTACCGTGGTATCCGGTCTTCGATTTAAGTCTTTGATCCACCTTGAATTGATTTCTGTATAAGGTGAGAGATAGGGACCCAGTTTGACTCTTTTACGTGTGGCTATCCAGTTATCCCAGCGCTACTTATTAAATAAGGTATCTTTTTCCCAATTTATGTTTTTGTATGCCTTGTAGAATATCAGTTGGTTATAAATATTTGGTTTTTGTCTGTGTTCTCTCTTCTGTTCCATTGGTCTAAGTGTCTACTTTTATACCAGCACCATGCTTCTTTGGTAACTATGGCCTAATAGTATACTTTGAAGTCCAGTAATGTGACCCCTCCAGATTTGCTCTTTTTGCTTAGAATTGCATTGGCTATTCAGGCTTTTTTTAGTTCCATATGAATTTCAGGATTAATTTTTCTAATTTTATGAAAAATGATGTTTGTATTTTCATAAGAACTGCGTTGAATCTGTAGATTACTTTGGGCAGTATCGTCATTTTCATTTTCATGATATTGATTCTTCCAATCCATGAGCATGGGATATGTGCTCCCATTTGTTTGTTATCTCTATGATATTTTTAGCAGTGTTTTGTAGTTACCCTTGTAGATCTTTTTCCTCATTGATTAAGTATATTCCCAGGTGTTTTATTTTATTTTTTGTAGCTGTTGTAAAAGGAATTTAGTTCTTAATTTGATTCACAGTTTGGTTGCTGTTGGTGTAGAGCAGTGTTGCTAATTTGTGTACACCGGTTTTGTAACCTGAGATTTCACAAAATCTATTGATTAAATCTAGGAGTCTTTTGCAGGAGTCTTTGGGATTTTCTAACTATATGATCATCTCATAGTCAAACATTATAGTGTGACTTCCTCTTTTCCAATTTGGATGCCCTTTATTTTCTTCTACCTCATTGTTCTGGCTAGGGCTTCCAGTACCATGTTGAATAGAAGTGATGAAAATGGGCACCCTTGTCTTGTTCTAGTTCTCAGGGAGAATACTTTCAACCTTCTGGAATTCAGTATGATGTTGGCTATAGGGTTTTTATATATGTCTTTTACTATTTTGAGATAAGTCCCTTCAATGCCTAGTTTATGGAGGGTATTTATCATAAAGAAATGCCAGATTTTATCAAATACACTTTCTGCATCTATTGAGATTATCATACGGTTTTTGTTTTTAATTCTGTTAATGTGATGTCTCACAATTATTGACTTCCATATGCTAAATTAACCCTGTGTCCCTGGGAGGAAATCCACTTGACTATGGTGTATTATCTTCTTGATGTGCTGCTGGATTCAGTTAGCTAGTATTTTGTTACAGGTTTTTGCATCAATGCTCATCAGGGATATTTGTCTGAAGGGTTTTTTTTTTAAATTATGTCCTTTTCTGGTTTTGGTGTCAGGGTGATACGAGCTTAATAGAATGAGGTAGAAAGGATTCCCTCTTTTTCAATCCTCTAGAATAGTTTCAGTAGGATTAGTACCAATTTTTCTTTGAATGCTGGTAGAATTCAGCTGCAAATACATATGGTTCTGGGCTTTGGGTTTTTTTGTTTTTTGGTTTTTGGTTTTTGGTTTTTTTTGATTTTTTAAAATTACTGATTCAATCTCACTGCTTGTTATTGTTCTGTTCGAGGTTTCTATTTCTTCCTGATTTAATCTAGGAGGGTTGTATGTTTCTAAAAATTCATCCATTTTCTCTAGATTTTCTAGTTTGTGTGCACGAGGTGTTCATAGCAGGTTCAAATTATCTTTTATAGCTTTGAAAGTGTTGGTTGTAATGTGTCCAGTTTAATTTCTAATTGGTTTTATTTGAATCTTCACACTTCTTGATTAATCTAGTTTATGTTCTATCATCTTTATCTTTTAAAAGAACCAACTTTTTGTCTAATTGACACTTTGTATTTTTTTTATTAACTTTTGCTATATCCCAGGGGTTTTGATAACTTGTGTCACTATTATTATTCATTTCAAATATTTTTTGTATTTCCATCTTGATTGTATTGCTAACAACAAAAATCATTCAGGAAAAGATTATTTAATTTCCATGTATTTCTATAGTTTTGAGGTTTCTTTCGGGCATTGATTTCTAGTTTTATTCCACTGTAGTCTGAGAAGATACTTGATATGATTTTGATTTTTCTTAATTTGTTGAGACTTGTTTTGTGGCCTTTCATATGCTCTATCTTGAATAATGTTTCATGTGTGGATGAGAAGGATGTTTGTTCTGGAATTATTGGATAGAGTGTTCTGTAAATATCTGTTAGGTCCATTTGTTCTAGAGTATAATCTAAGTCCATTGTTTCTTTGTTGCTTTTCTGTCTTGCTGATCAGTCTGGTGCATCAGTGGAGTATAGAAATACCCCACTATGATTGTGTTGCTGTCTTTCTCATTTCTTAGGTCTAATAGTAATTTTTTCATGAATCTGGGAGCTCCAGTGTTAGGTGCATATACATTTAAGATTGTAATATCTTTGGTTGGATTCATCCTTTTAGCATTATATAATGACCTTCTTTGTCTTTTTTTTAACTGTTTTTACTTTAAAGTATGTTTTATCTGATAATACAAGTAGCTAGTCATGCTTGCTATTGGTTTCTATTTGTGTGGACTATCTTTTTCCACTCCCTTCCTTGATTTTATTTAAATTTTTGTGTGTTAGGTGAATCTCCTGAAGACAGAAAATATTTGGTTTGTAATTGTTCTTTATCCATTCTGCCAATCTGTATCTTTTAAGATAAACATTTAAGTCATTTACAACTAAAGCTACTATTAAGATGTGAGGTACTCATCCAGTCATCATGTTGTTACCTAGATACATTGTTTTCTTCATTGTATTATTGTTTTATAGGCCTTGTGAGTTTCATGCTCTCAAGAGATTCTATTGTGGTGCATGTCAAAATTTTGTTTCAAAGTTTAGAAATTATTTCAGCATTTCTTGTAGGGTGGATCTGATAGTGACAAATTTCCTCATCATTTGTATGTCTGAAAATGACTTTATTTCTCATTTGCTTATAAAATTTAGTTTGGCTGGATATAAAATTCTTGGCTGACAGTTTTTCTGTTTAAGGAGGATAAAATTAGGAACCCAGTCTCTTTTGGCTTATAAGGGAGGAGAAGTCTGCTGTTAGTCTGATATGTTTTCCTTTATAAATAACCTGATGCTTTTGTCTCACTGGTCTTAGAATATTTTCCTTCATGTTGACTTGGTGATGTTCCTCTTTGCAATGAATCTCCCAGGAGTTCTTTGACCTTCTTGTATATGGATATTTACATCTTTAGCAAAGTCAGTAAAGTTTTCCTCAATTATTTCCTCATATAAAATTTCCAAATATTTTACTTTCTCTTCTCCCACAGGTATACCAATTATTTGTGAAAGACAGTGTGGTGATTCCTCAAGGATCTAGAACCTGTAATACCATTTGACCCAGCAATCCCATTACCGCATATATACCCAAAAGATTATAAATCAATACACTATAAAGACATATGCACACATATATTTATTGCAGCACTATTCACAATAGCAAAGACTTGGAACCAACCCAAATGCCCATCAATGACAGACTGGATAAAGAAAATGTGACACATATACACCATGAAATACTGCACAGCCATAAAAAAGAATGAGTTCGTGTCCTTTGCAGAGACATGGATGAAGCCGGAAACCATCATCCTTATCAAACTAACACAGGAACAGAAAACCAAACACTGCATGTTCTCACTCATAATTGAGAGTTGAGCAATGAGACCACATGGACCCAGGGAGGGGAGCATCACACACCGGGAGCTGTTGGGGGGTTGGGGGAAAGGGGAGGGATGGCATTAGGACAAATATCTGATGCACCAGGGGCTTAAAACCTAGATGACAGGTTGAAAGGTGCAGCAAACCACCATGGCACTTGTAGACCTATGTAACAAACATATATCCCACAACTTACATTTTTTTAAACAGTTGTAATATTATAGTGAAAACTAGCCTGAACTTGCCAAGTCAATGAATAAAATAGATCTAATTATTAAAAAAAAAAAAAAAAAAAATAAACACACACACACACACACACACACAGAAAGATGTGGTATTTTATGACATATTAATTTTGGTACAATGTAGAATGTTATTAACATATTACATAAGGGGAATAGTATCTACGTACATACCCAAAACAGTCAAGATTGTTAAGAAATAAACAAAAAGTATCCTACAAAATACTGTGGGGATATGGGAGAGGGGGAAGATAGGACACTTGTATAATTATTTTGGATTCTCTGGAAAGCAATATTAAGTTAATAGTCCTTAAATTTCTAAAATATAGTAACTTATAACAGGGACTTTAATGACTTGCTATATAAAAGGAAAGAGAGAAGCTAGGCTTAGGTTAGACATCTATTATGCTGTTATAACTGAAAGATAAAGCGAGCATAGTGTTGTCTAAATACAGCAGAAATAAAATGAAGAGGAAAATCTGAAGTTCATTTTGGTTATAATTTTGATTGAACCTGGGGACAATTCAGAAGAAGATTTGAGAAACGGTAAATATATGTCATCTTATTATAAACAGTAAGGAATATCAACTGTTCTGAAATGTTCTGTTAACAGAAAAATACGAGATAATGACAGAGGAGAGAGATTATTAGTATAACAATCGAGATCTTCTACTTTCATCTTGTATATTTAAGGAATTTTAGAAACAGAATGGTAAAGCTCTAAAAACAAGAAATTATGGCTATGTTCAATTTTATGGGAAAAAAACAAATCAAAAATGTGGTAGCCTATGCCAGTTATTAAGGACCAAGTATAATCCATCTCTGCAAAATTTGTTTAACTGCCAGGCTGCACATCTAAATGCTATTGCCATTTTTTACATGGGTCAAATTAACTTAAATTAGTTGGCAAATAGTGTAATAAGAATGACATTTTCAATTACTCTTCTATATTTTAAATAAGCTGAAATGAGAAGCTAAAAATTTATGCCTGGCAACTTTTTCAACAAGGAATGTGTTTGCTGGGAGGAGGTGCAGCAATTGAGGCAGAAATAGAAGAGACATTTTGGCTAAGACACAGCATAGAATAGATGTCTCTATGCCTTTGAAACGGTAGAAAAATAAAATAATAGGAGGAAATATCTTTCCCTAAGACATTCTAGTGACATATGGTGAAGATAAATAAATAATAGAATATTGAATAAGTGCACCAATTAATAAATGGTTGCCCATTCTGAAATTGAGTGAAATAAGACTCTCACAACAATCATTAGATCAATAGATTGTACAGCTCAATTTAATTAATTAACAAATGTCATAAAAAGGAGGAGGGGAATTGGAACATCTCTTTAAGTACGGTGACTCACTATTAAAATGATTATTCACTTCTACAAGTTTTTCTTGAGCTCCGTCTGAGTTCCAGAGCTGTTTTAACACTATTTGCATAAGGAAGAAAATTATGTACTATGCCCTCTGAAACCCACTCAGAGTGTTTTAATTACTGAATATTCATTCAGCCTCATTTGGGGATGGGGGAGGAAGGCACATAGTTGGTTCAGGGAATGTCTTAAATTCACTACAAGCTAGGGGCAACACAATCAGGGATGAAAGAATGCTCGTCATTTAACTAAGACTGTGAGGACAACGACAGAAGAAAGGTAGTTCCTTTACACACGGAAGTTTCCAGGTGGTTCTTTCACTGAAAAATATTTTTTCAAAGATAGCTTATGAAAAGGGATAATATTGTGAAACAACAGAACATTTGAAGGGAGTATCACAGTGGAAGTAACATTATGCACTTTCCTACTCACCCAGGTCTAGAAATAATTATTGATTATTGATAACAATTTTAACAAAAATGATAAAATCATATGTGAATTTCTGCATATGACTCTGTTTCTGGTTTTCTTTCAAACACTCTCTTATATATGAATTGTTTTGGCACATTAGATATTACTTGAGGAAAATTGAGTTCAATTTCTTCTTTAAAAAATTTAAGTACTTTAACTTTTGCTTTTGAGTTTCATATAGAATAACAGAACCTGAAGAGTCACCATGAATGTTACTCTATTTGAGATTATATTAGCAAGTCATGGAAGAGTAGAGTAGTATTAAATGTGACAGTAATAAAGTTAGGATGGTCTTAATATCAAGGTAAGTCTCACTATTTGATGCAAAATGTGCACCTGATTGTTGGAAGACATTGCTAGATTATTATCATTTTATTTTTTCTGTCATAGCAGGCAAGAATTTAGACTATTAAGGAAGGATGTCCCTGTAAATAGAAACCAATATATCTTTGTCAGCATAGCCAATATCAGAGGTATCACTCACAGAATGATAGTTAGCTTTTTCATTTTGAAAATAAATAAACATAGATAGATACACATATAGATGTAGACATAGCTATGGTTAGAATTTGTGTCCCCCACCCAAATCTCATCTTGAATCGTAATCCCCATAATTCCCACATGTTGAGTGAGAGCCCTGCTGGGAGGTGATTGGATCATGGGGGCAGTGTCCCCCATGCTGTTCTCATGATAGTGAGTTCTCATGAGATCTGATGGTTTTATAAGTGTCTGACAGTTCCTCCTTCACACACTTGCTCTCTCTCCCATCACCATGTAAGACGTGCCTCCTTTCCCTACTGCCATGATTGTAAGTCAGGTGAAGCTGCCTCCCCAGCCATGTGGAACTATGAGTCAATTAACCTCTTTCCTTTATAAACTACCCAGTCTTGAGTAGTCTCTAATTTACAGTAGTATATATATATGTATATATAATATATATTTTAAAATAACAGAACATTTGAGGGGAATTTGAAGGCAGGACACACATAAACATACACACATATACACATACACATATATATACACACATGTATACACACACATATACACATATGTATACATACACACACATACACACATATATACACATATATAGATGTGATTTCTCTGTTCATGTGTATATATGCTTATATATGTGTGCTTGTATATGTGGGTATGTATATATGTGTGTATGTGTATGCATGTGTATGTATGTACTCCATTACACACATACACACATATATACACATACACACAGATATAAACATAAGTGTATGTGTTTGTGTGTGTATGTACTTGCTTCAAAAATAGTGTTTTCCACCCTCTTGAAAACAGCGTAAAACTGGAGCCAGAAAATCAAGATTCTAGTTTGTTTCTCTGCCTACAAATGCTGTTTGACTTTGAGTAATAAGCTTCATACATCTGAGATTATAAGTATAAAAATTGTTCGAAAACATGAAAACTTCACAAGATATATTTAGGATGTTCTACCTCAAGTAAGGAGAGTATACTGATCAATTCATTTACTCTGAAAATTTCAATAGGGAGGCATGTATATCAATGTTTTCTATACTGCTATATTGTTATTATTTTAATGTCATTGATTATTTTAATTTTTCAAAGAAGGGTAAACACCATTGGTTCAATTCAACTTAATTCACTTCAGTTATAATTGTGAATCAATAATTAAAATTTCAAAATTTTATTATAAAAAATGGATAACAAGTCCAGGTGCAGTGGCTCATGCCTGTAATGCCAGCAGTTTGAAAGGCCAAGGCAGGCGGCTCTCTTGAGGTCAAGAGTTCAAGACCAGCCTGACCAACATGGTGAAACTCCATCTCTACTAAAAATACAAAAATTAGCTGGACATGGTGGCAGTGCCTGTAATCCCTGCTACTTGGTAGGCTGAGGCAGAATAACCGCTTCAACCTGGGAGGTGGATGTTGCAGTGAATTGAGATCTCGCCACTGCCACTGTAGCCTGGATGACAGAGGAAAACTCCATCCCAAAACACAAACAAAAAAAAGGATAATATACGTTTATTGGATAAAATATTTAATGTTGAAATCCTTTATATAGCATTAAAGGTTTTTCAAACATGAATAAAATATTAAGAAAGAAGACCTGATATTTAATACTAAAACCGCAATTGCTAGCTGTGTGGATATTAACCGGGTTATGAAAGATCTTTTACCTTTCGTTTTTCCTTGCTTGCATTAGAGAAGAGAGAAAACAACTGGAAGAATTGTCACTTAAGTGTATTGTAAGAAAGGGAAACAATTACTTTTCTCCCTACTTCCCATTAATATTCCTAATTCTCAATTATTTTACTTATTTTTTTCAGTATTTTTCTTTTTCCAACTTTAAATATATTTAAAATCTTAATTTATAAATATATAGATTTACTAATTATAACAACATTTAAAGAATTGGCAGATAACCTTTCTTCCTAAATATTCCATCTACCTAAACTTGTTAATTACATTTTAAATCTGAAATTGCCAAAATCTGTAATAGTTCACTTCTATGATTGCATTTTTCACGATTTTTAGTTTTATTTCTACATTTAACTGGTTTCAGTACTTACCACCAGTCCCTTTAACTTGATGTCTCTGATCATTTCTCAACCATCGCCATCAGGGTTTGAGCAAGAGGTTTGTTTTGTTTTATTTTTTCCCCAGTGGCCTCATAGGTGTTACAGGAAAGAGCCTTCACCTTCTCCACACTGAAAATGTCAGTCTTTTACCTATAGCTACAGATATAAAATTAGAAGATATAATATTCTTAGTCAATATTTTTGTTTGCATTATGAAAAACATTGCGAAAAATCTTTGCTCTTTGGATGTTGATGTAGACGAAGCTGAAGCCAACCTTCTAATCCTCATTTTTATACAGTTGACCCAAGAAGAGATTGAAAAACAAATACCTAAAGGACTAAAAAGAATGGTTTCAATTGAGAACATTGTAAAAAATATGATGCCGAAAATGTACCAGATTTGTATCAGAAGATGTTTATGGTTGTATTATTAAATTATTCAAGAAAAGTTACTGTTTTAACTGTACCAAACATTACAAAAGATGATAAAAATCTACATACTCTTTTAGAAAAATGAGTTCTGTTAAAATAAAAGACTAGAAAGCTGAAAAAAATATAGGCATCGTTGAAAATTACCTAGCATAACATATTGTTAAGTAAAATTCTATAGTATTTTTGGAGAATAATAAAGAACAAGTGAGGTTTATTGTAAAGGAGACTTAATTTCCTGGAAGGTGTTATTCACAGTCTTATGATAAATTATTTTAACATGAATGATCAAAGTGTTAATATCTTTACTAATTAAAATTAATTAAAAGGATTATGTATTAAATTTATGTGACACAGTTACTATTATATTTAAAAGGAAACTTGAGTTTCTTCAGTTTAGGAAAATACGCTGAAAGTTAACAGAATGATCAATGTTGTCATATTTTCAAAGAAAGTAATTACTAAAGACATATTCACAGTAAAAAAATGAGACTATAGAACAATATTTTACAAATTGAAACCTTTAAAAAATGTGTTTATGGCTGTGTGCAGTGTCTCACGCCTGCAATCCCAGCACTTTAGGACGCTGAGTTTGGCAGATCAGTTGAGTCCAGGAGTTTGTGACCAGCCTGGGCAACATAGTGAGACCTTGTCTGTACTAAAAATACAAAGAAATTAGACAGACATGGTGCCACAGGCATGTGGTCCTAGCTACTCAGGAGGCTGAGTTGGGAGGATCACTTGAGACTGGGAGGTGGAGGTTGCTGTGAGCCCAGATTGAGTCATTGTACTCCAGTCTTGATTGCGGAGTGAGACCTTGTCTCCAAAAAAAAAAAAAAAAAAAAAAGTGCTTATGAAGATTTCAGAAATGCAGAAATGTAGTGTTAAGTGGAAGGAACATTACAGATCAATAAATACATTTATAGTCGTAATATCACTATTATACCAAATAAAACAATATATAATGTACATATTTGTACATAAATGGGTGTTACGGTGACTAAAGGAATCAACAGTTGCCTGTGGATAATTTTCTAATGAAAATGAAACGACAGTGCTATGTATGTTTATTTTAGTCTTTCAACATAATACTCTAGAAACTACTTAAACTCATGTCTTAACAAAACCTAAGTAGATCAATATAAAAAGGATTGTGAGATCAGTAAATATCCTTTACTGATATGAAAAAAATTATAATTTTAAATGCTGTTACTCACCAGTGAAAGCTTTGGTAGAGTAAGATGCTAGGTTGAAGATGTTTCTTTTTACTGTTTTTCTGTGTTTTATCTCCTTGAAGCTTGGATACTGGCTTGGGAGGGGTCATTGGAGATAGATTGCTCTTACTCTGTACTGATGTTTGCAATTAATGACACAAGATACAATCATAAAAAATATAAATTGATATACAATGAGTCAATTCAATGGAGAAAAATCTATTTTAAAATGTGTATAAATACATACACAGCTTTAGTCATATACATGTATATATATTTGTCTCCATGCATATAACTAAATATATCATTATAGAGCATGAGATGATTGATATAAAATTTTCATTTCTCAACTTTTCTTATGGTACTTTATAGCCTATATGTAAATTGTAAAAAAAAAATGAATTTGATCTAATAATCTTTGTATTTTGAAAACAATTGAGTGCAACAAAACAGAATTTACATAATGTGGTATTTCTTCATGTTAAATAATCAGATCAAGGTAGAATTCATCAAAAACTGTGTATCAGGAGACTAAATGTAAGTTGTGTGCTACTGTATAAGGAGAAGGATAAAAATCAGCTT
Source organism: Trachypithecus francoisi (assembly GCF_009764315.1). Lineage (NCBI taxonomy): Eukaryota > Metazoa > Chordata > Mammalia > Primates > Cercopithecidae > Trachypithecus > Trachypithecus francoisi. The sequence goes on from NW_022681462.1 coordinate 34,073,568, forward strand.
TTGGTGCCTCTGTATTAGAATTGTTCATATTTTCTTTACTTCATTTACAAATTAATTTTAGTAGATAGAATAAATCTCATTATTATATTATTATAGTTTATTTCAACAACAATCTGAATTAGTTCTAAATAAAGCAAAAATTTGTAAATAAAAAATAAAAAATTGGTAAAGGCATAATTCAGTATATCAGATCCAGTGGAATCTTTATACCGTACTGTCTTCCTTTGTTTTTTTTTGTTTTGTTTTGTTTTGTTTTGTTTTGTTTTGAGACGGAGTCTCGCTCTGTCGCCCAGGCTGGAGTGCAGTGGCCGGATCTCAGCTCACTGCAAGCTCCGCCTCCCGGGTTCCCGCCATTCTCCTGCCTCAGCCTCCCGAGTAGCTGGGACTACAGGCTCCCGCCACCACGCCCGGCTAGTTTTTTGTATTTTTTTTAGTAGAGACGGGGTTTCACCGTATTAGCCAGGATGGTCTCGATCTCCTGACCTCGTGATCCGCCCGTCTCGGCCTCCCAAAGTGCTGGGATTACAGGCTTGAGCCACCGCGCCCGGCCTCTTCCTTTGTTATCTGTGCATTTTATCTCCTTCCTTCCTTCCTTCCTTCCCTCCCTCTTTCCTTTCCCTTCCCTTCCCAACTTTCCTTTCCCTCCCTCCCTCCCTCTCTTCCTTCCTTCCTCCTTGCTTCCTTCCTTCCTTCCTTCCTTTTTTCACTTCTTTATTTTTCTTTTCAGATAAAATTAAACTTCCAAAATATTTTCTCAAACTTGTAGTCTATTTATTATTGCAATTTTTTATTTAGCAAACTATAAAGCAGAAATTATCACCATAATGATTTTTCTACTTTTGATCTTCTTCCAAGAGGGAATTTGGCCTTTCCTGTGTTCCTTATTATAACATTCTCTGGCTTGAGTAAATGCACTGTTTTTTCTTTAAACTGAAAATGACAAGTTTAACCTGCATTTTTTAAAAAATCAGAACTTGTTTAAACACATAAAAATACAAATTTCAATATAAATTTTTATTTTTTCTATTTTTTTCACATACCCCCATTTAATTTATATGCAAACAATACTATGGAATCAATAATTTTGAATTAGTGACATGCGTTTTCTCCTTTAGCTGTGTTTAGTGTTATTTAAATGGTGGTGACTTTTTTTGGAAGTTTGATAAGCCTCAAGCTGGTGCTATGTGATGCTTTGCTTCTACCGTTTAGCTCTCCAGGGTAATAAAAAACTTCAGTCTATGCCATGTACCAAGTTATCCTTTCATCTCCTTTCGATGTGAATGCATCATTTCCATGTTAAGTCTGCCTCTTTCCCTTCCTGATTACTCTTGACATCTTTATGATAAACTAGAAAGGGAAAAAGAATTGTACCACAGTTATTAAGTGGTCACCCAGATGATGACTCAAAATATGTTGAGAGTTTTATTATTCATAAAATTAATGTTATTTTAAATAAATTATTAGTATAATTGTTATCATTTTTACTAATAGAAAAGACAGACTTCTAAGAATACATCTGTGACTTCCTTGATTAATTAAAAAAATTTTAAAAAAAAGAAAACTAAAAGAATAGAATTTTTAGGACTCAGAAAGACCATAGATGGACCTGGACTCCTTCATTTCCTAGTTGTACAGCTTGTAAAAATTAGTTGATTTCTCCTGTTATTAGTTTAGTTCTGCCACAGCAGAAATTGCATTGGAGTAAATTAAAAAGGCAACAAAGTCTTTATCAGGAATACTACAATGAAAGAGAGGAAACAGGACTCAATCTGAACTCAGCATTGCTGAAACATAGACCTGGAGAGTATTAAAGTGCTGGGTTAAGAGAGCAAAAAGGTACTGGAGGATATTGGCAAAGAGGTTGATCAAATGATGTTTAACATTATAAATATTGTATTATTCTGGTGCCCCACCCTACTGAAAATGTTAAGCTTAAAGACAAATTTATTTATGTCCAGCCTTAATATACAGAACCACTTTACACAATCTGCTCGACTTGAGATACTACATAAAAAATATTAAAGGTAGAATAAGATAATTAAATTAACATTTTTGGAAAAGACAGAAACAAAAATTTGGATATTTATTAATTGATCAACATCTGATATTTAATTTTAGATGATTAACTCACATATATAACCAGGTCTATAAAGAAGAAATTGGGTATTCTTTAAAACAAAGTATAGTTTTTATCATGTCCACTCTTATGGACCATGCTATGTATTTTGGAGGATTGATGCCTGTTAGTTTCCAGATTATCTGATGGCGTCTTCTATAAAAATAGACTCCACCAGATGAACATAAGGAACAGGTGAGCAGATGGTAGCAGTTTTCAGGTTTGGGTTAAAACCACATTCATGATTTTAGACTTCAGGCTTGGTTAGAATGAGGTTGCCACAGACAATCACTTTTGGAAAGGCCTCAGAAATTCCTTTTAAGACAAAGTGATTCTGAGCAATATGTTCTGATGTCTTCCAGGATTAATTATACTCTGATGCAGGAAAGCTGAGCTCAAAACCAGAAGCAAGTTGACAAAACCTCCAGTTTAACTTAATATTTTGTTATAAAGAATCCCCAGTACAGCTCTGAATACACAGTCAGTTGGCAAAACCCATAGTTACAATGAACCAATATTCAAGAGCCTGTCTCTGATGACTCTCAAGAGACTAGAAACTGCTCATGCTCAGGCTAAACAGTGATTGAGGAACATTGTAAACTGCATTTGTTACTGAAATAAAGAAGTTTAGGGTCTGGGAGAGCCTGTTCAGAATGTATGAAAGAAACAATTCACAATTCAGGCTCTGAAAGCTGCATTAATGTCATTAGTCTACAAAAATGAGAAAAAGAGTTTCTGCCTATTAGGTAATTGCAGAATGCTCCTCATCTGTGGTCATGCCACCTACTTATTTTTTTACGGTGCTCACCCATTTCTTTTTCATCCTCCTTTCACTAGCCAAATTACACCTTTCCTACGATTCTCTGTTGAAATGCCACATCTTCCACACGGCTTTGCTCCCCCCAAAAAAGGTTATTTATCTCTGCTGAATCCACCCATACCAAAAACAACAACAACAACAAACAATACAGGGGTATTACTCTTGTGGCAATTTTATTTTTACTGTCTGTAATGAATTTTAAGGAACTTCTATAATTAGTCACTGTTGGGACGAAGAGTGTGATCTCTGTAGGTAGACAGAAGCATGTTGAATTCTAGCGTAGTAACCACCAGGTTCCCTTAGCAAAGCACTTAACTTCTTTAAAACCTCAAGTTCTTTATTTGGAAGATGAGGGCAGCAACAGTAGGAAGGCTTATACTTTTGGAAATTAAATGATACAAAATATGCAAAGCGTGTAGTTGAGTTTACGGCAAAGTAGAGATTTATTATTGTTATTTTTACTCACAACTGCTCAAAATCATTGTTTAAACTGAATTCAACTTATCATCTGAAAAACATTTATTTTGCCCATAATAAAAATAAAAATGGGGGTTTTTGTCCAGAATATGTAAGAATGTGTACTTAAAAATCAAAAGTGTCAAAAGATATAAAAGTTGGTGTGAATCATTCTATTAAAACAATACCCAAACATATCACTATCCTTTTAACTATGATTCATATTATATATTTAAACTGACTTTTTTCCCCATTCTAGGCAGACCACATGCAGTTTCTTTCAACTTGGCAGTTTCACACCATTATGTTTCATTACACACTATGATGTGTCAAATAGGAAAACACTTCACTGACTTGCTGAAAATTTAACGTGTCATTTATGTACCTATTTCTAGTTCTTAAAATGGTTTCCCAGGCTGAAATAACATGGTGAATAAATGTGGGGTAGCTATGTGCTTTCTACTTTCAAGAAGAGAAAAAAAAAGGAAAAGAATGACTATTCAAAACCATTATTGAAGCTTGCAAGCCATTTCTAATTTGTAGAAGACATAGCTGTGTGTGAGGCTATACCTAACTGGTATGATTCGAAAGGCACGAGGAAAACATCTTACTAAAAATTTTCAACCTGTGTATTTGCAATATTACTATCAAGATGTGGAATTTTATTTGTTTTTTATGAAGTCCATATGAACATTCAAATTTTCATGACAGTGATAAAATTTTCATCTTCAACCAATTAAATTTATTTGTTGTCAGTTTAGCAATATTTAGCAGAAAAAGAAATTTAAACTATGTAGAGGAGAGAATTGGAAATGCCCTGGAAAAAAATGGAAGAAAAAAATGTAGAAAAAATCAATAGGGAATTTTGCTTCAGCATACCTGAATATCTTCCACAAAACCAAATTAATTTGGCATCCTATCATTCAATGTTAGCTGGTGTTACCAATATGAACCAAAAGGTGTCATTCAAGCACTTGTGTGTGTGTTTTGTTTTTAAATAAATTCCCATGGGGAGTAGGATTAGGGATTCCATTATTATTTCCATCTGGAGGACTATAGAGTTAGAAAGAATATGAAATGTGAATATAATATTTATTATTTTATTTAACATTTCTTAAAGATTTTTTCAGATCCATGATTTAAATTAATTTTTAAATGTGAGTATAAGCTGTGGTTTTTATTTATCTAGTCTCTTTCCTCTTATTATTAGGGTAATTGTTACAATCAAGATCTCTCTGTATATTGATGGTCATGTGTTTAATCTGATTCTATATGAATAATAGAAATCGGGTTTAAATATGGGAATCAGCTTTTGCCCATTCCTTCCATTTCTGAACTTCAGTGCTGACTGTATTTTATAGTGATTAACTCACTTTAAATATTTCTATTTTCCCTTGAAAAATGCCCACATACTTTTAAATATCTTCAACCAAAAGGAATTAATTTCTCTTCAGATTTGACAGGCTCCAACCCGTTCCCATGTTGTCTCTGCCATCTTCATCCAGGTAAACTCTCCCTTTTTACAACTCCTCCAGGAGTTTCACAGACAGTACACCTTTATAGAGCCCACATTTCTCAGTGAGTCTCATCTTCCGTTTCTGTCTTGCACTGCCCTCATCACCCAGTCCTTATTGCTCTCATGCTGCTCTTGGGAAATGAATGATATCATTCATTTCTACCTCAGTGAATCCAGTAGCATTTCTTCTTTTTTTCAGTCACACTCGTACCTGTGGAATAAAAGAGATTGCAATTCAAAGATTTATTGTACTGAGTGTGTGTGTGTGTGTTGTGTGTGTGTGTGTTTCTCCCAACATCCTTACAGACTATAGAGTTGCAAACAGAATGTCTTTTCCTTAGAGAAAAATATATTATGTATATCTTCAACACCTGAAAATACTTCAAAAAACCATTAAGTCCCATTTCTTCGAGCTACCTCACAATTCATAAAGTCTCATACAATTTGCAGTGCAGAAATCCTACTACTGAACCTTCTTTAAAAACACCAATGGGCGCCAGCACAGTGCAGCTGTCTTACCGAAAAGTGGCCAGACTGTTTACCACGCAGGTCTCCATTCACGCTACTCCTCACAGGGCAGGGTCTCCTGACTTGGGACTGCAGCCAATCCTGCCTGGGCTCTGGACTAGAGATTGTCAGTTGTGACTCTGCATTGCCCTGGAACAGAGCACCCAGAGGTAGCAGGCAGGCCACCATTTTTGCTGCTCTGCAGCCCCTGCTCCTGCTGCCCTCAGGCTGGGAAGGGAGTGCAGTGATTAGGGACTAATGCAAGCCCCCAGTAGAGAGTAGCTGCCTTACAGAAAAACAGCTGGACCATTTTCCTTGCAGGTCCCTTCCTCACTATTTTTCACTGAGAAGGGCCTCCTGACCTGGGCTCTCAACACAACCACCCTGTCCCTGCCTGAACATTTCAGTTGGTGTCAGGTCTGAGTTTCTCTGGGGAGGAAATCCCAAAGACAATCACAGCACCTCTGCCATTGCAACTGCAGGAGTACCACCATTACTGCCCTTCAGCTGTGAGCTTCCTGCTCCCCACTTCTCATCATTATGTAGGGCCCCCTGACTTGAGCCCACAACACAGCTGCCCCGTCCCAGTCCAAATACACTGAGTGGTGGTGGCTCTGCATTTCTCTGTGTTGAAGCCCCAAGAGACAAATGAAAGATCTGCCACAGCCACTGCCAAGGACACTTCCTCTTTTGCCTGCAAGATGAGGAGGGAACATAAAGACTGAGCTCACCCCAGGGCTATGGTGTGCAGCATGGACATTGCTAGTTGATACTTGCAGCCAGCACTCAAGGGGTAGAGGAGGCCACACTTTCAGTGGAATATGCTTCCAATGTCCCCAACCTAATATTCTTTGCTAATATTACCCCCATGAAACCAAGGACAAGAATTCAGCTACAAATAAAGACCGCGCACTCGGAATACATTCAGCTACAAATAAAGACCTCAGCCCTCGGAAAACATCTAGAAAAAAAGTCAACTAGCCATACTCAAATTACACCACAGTAAAAGGAACATCAGCCCACAAAGATGAGAAAGAACCAGTGCAAGAACTCTAGCAACTCAGAAAGCCAGAGTGTCTTTTTTTTTTTCCTACACATGACTAAACTAGTTTCCTTGAAGGAGTTTTTAACCAAACTGGAATGGCTGAAATGAAAGGCCTAGAATTCAGAATATGGATAGCAACAAAGATCATCAAGATTTAGGAGAAAGTTGAAACTCAATCCAAGGAATCTAAGCATTTCAATAAAACAACACAGGAGTTTAAATATACAATGGCCACTATAAGAAAGAACCAAACTGAACTGACAGAGCTGAAAAACACACTATAAAAATCTCATAATACAATCACAAGTATTAGCAGAATACGCCACGCTGAGGAAAGAATCTCAGAGCACGAAGACTGGTTCTCCAAACTAACTCAAAGAAAAGTGAGGGAAAAAGAAAAAAAAAGAATAACCAAAACATTTTTCCCCCGTTCTTCTGCATGGTTTTTATTCCGGCTGCACTGGAAACTGATTAGATTGTGCCCACCCAGATTAAGGGTGGTTCTGCCTTTCCCAGTCCAGTGACTCAAATGTTAATACTTTGGCAACACCTTCACAGACACACCAAGGATCAATGCCTTGCGTCCTTCAATCCAATCAACTTGACACTCAATATTAACCATCACAAGCTGATAACAAGTTCAATCATGTGAAAATTTTACATGTTTGCTTCTCCTCTCACACGTTCATGTTATTGATCACAGAGTTTACTGTTTTTATTGCACACTATTAATACTTTTTGTAGCTATAATTATTCTCAATACTTTTGTTTTTAAACATTTTTCTTTTAACTTTTATACTGGAATTAAAAGTGATTTGCATGCCATCATTGCAGTATTTCAGTGTTCTGTATTTTTAAAACATACTTGTTTTGACAGAAGTTTTATGCTTTCCTATGCTTCTGTGTTACTGTTCAGTATCCTTTCATTTCAACTTGAAGAACTGTCTTGTAAGGCAGGTTTTAGGTGAACTACCTCGGCTTTTGTTCGTCTGGGAAGTTTTTATCTCTCCCTCTTTCTAATGGACAATTTTGTCAGGAATAGTATTGTTGGCTGACATTTTGTCTTTCTGTACTTACATATTATCTTTCCGCTTATTTCTGCCCTGCAGAATTTCAAACTGATAGTCTTATTAGGAGCAGGTTTGCATGTAAGCAGTTGCTTTTCTTTTGCTACTTTTAAAATTCTTTGTCTTTGACTTTTGACAATTTGATTACATTTTGTCCCAGTTCTACTTGGGAAACTTTGTGCTTCATGAATCTAAATGTCCATTTCCCTGCTCAGATTTAGGAGGTTGTCAGCTATTACTTTTTTAAAATAAGCTTTCTACTATTTTCTCTCTTACTTCCTCCTGGAACTTCATTATGTGTGTATTGGTTTCCTTGCTAGAGTTCCATATGTCCTTCGGATTTTTTTTCTTTCTATTTTCTTTTCTTGCTCTTCTGACTGAATAATTTCAAATGACCTATTTTTGAGTTCACTGATTCTTTCTTTGCTTTCATCTGATATTAAATACTTCTAGTAGATATTTCAATTCAATTATTATATCCTACAGCACTATAATTTTGTTTGCTTTAATTGTTCTTCCCTCTGTTGATATTCTTATTTTGTTCATATGTCATTTTCTGATTTTATTTAGTTTCCTGTCTGTTTTCTCTTGTTAACTCACTGAGCTTCTTTAAGATAATTCTTCTTAGGCAATTCGTAGCCTTCAGTTTATTTAGGATCAGTTACTGGGAATTTATTTCCTTCATTTAATTGTGTCATTTGTTTTGAATTTTTGTATTTCTTGTAGCTTTGTGCTGGTATTGATACATCCTAAGAAACAGCCACCTCTCAATACTGCCTTAGATTGAGAAAGTCTTATTAGCCTAGGTAGAAATCTCTGCCTTTATTCTTAGCTGTCCTAGGCATCAGTTTTCTTTTCTTGGTTGTTCTGGACCCTATAGTCTATTGCTCCTTCTGGTGTCTGACTATGCTGTTTCCTTCATCTCTCAGTGTACAACGAGAAAGAATCAGGCACCTGGGCAAGAATACTGGAAGCACACACCACCTCTCTCCTTCTGTCTTTGAAAGAAGCCTCAGTTCAGCTCCTTTTCATAATCTTGCAGAGCCTTACCAGCTGGAAGGAGTCCCTCATTTCTTTTTATTTGTTTCTAGCTATCCCAGGTGTACAAATTATGCTGGTTCTTCAGCCCTCAATGTTAGGTGAACCAGTAGCTGACCTCTTGGTGAGTGAACTAAAGGTTGGGGACATTGGAGGCATATTCCACTTTTTTCCCATCCTCCTGAAGGAGAAACCTCAGTTCTGTACCTTATCTCAGTCTCTCAGAGCTACATCAGCTGCAGAGAGATGCTTACCTCTTTTCCTTTGTTCCCAGCTGCCCCAGGCATGGGAACTATTCTGGTTCCTTCAGTGTTTAGGGTAAGGCATGACAGAAATCTTGGAGGGCACACTAAATGCCTATTCATTTGGCATAAATTGTAGGCTTTTACTTCTTGGATAAGTACTGTGAAAGAGAACACACCTTATTAAAACAAAAGCCAAGTAACCGGGGTAAGTGGGTAAGATTTCAGGTTGTAATTCCTAGTCTTTGGATCATTATCATCCCCTCATCTTAGCCAGCACTTACAGATGTTGTACTAATCCTTTCTGCTTAGTGTACTTGGATGGGTAACAACCACCAGTTTCATGTCATAAGATAGATTTTTCTGTCATCATAGGAGTTATTTCACAGAGATGGCTTTATTTTCTTTGCATATGGTTAGCATTTCCAGTGAATAGACAAGAGCATATTTTGTGCCATATTTTTCCAACCCTAACTACATAGAAGTCCTATGAATATTAAAAAATACATTTTTCTCATTAAAAGTGTTATGAGTTTCCAGCCTAGCATTAGACGTTTATGTGCTCTGAGTCACACTCTGAAGATTTTGTACTCAAATATGTTTGCTTAAATACCCAATCTTTTATTCACTAATATCTAATGGGTACTAAATTTCCTATCAGAGGTTAGGTAAAAGTTAAACAAGTCTGAAAAAATATGGAAAACCTAACATTGACTACATTATCTGTTAGACTAATGTCTTATCCTCTGAGCTTCCTGAATAAGACTAAGAATATTCACTCTATTGACAGGCACTTTGTGTCAACTATTATCCCATTGCCCTTAATATTGCTTGAATTATACTGCTAAAAGTGAAATGAATAAGAAAACAATAGAAATTGGTTTCAGTAGAAATTACTTAAAACAGGATGATACTGTGTTCTCTTATTAAATAGTAAAAAAAAAAAAATATTAAGTTTTTGGAAAAGAGTTGTTTTAACCTCTTAAGAAAATGTCTTTTGCAGATAAGTATCATTCTCACCTTCCCAAATATCTGAATGGTAATGAAAAAGTTTAGTCATGAAAGTGAATCACCAACACTGAGACAAAGTAAACTCATTGTCAAATTAGAGATTAATGAATACAATGGGGGAATAAAATTCCTTCATATGTCAGGAGGAATTTATTAAGGCAGAGTGAAAAGGTGCCATACATACCCAACTGTTTATTTTTCTAGTTTTTTGAGTTCAAGATGAGATGAATACTTTAATCTAAACAAATGAGATCATTTTTCATTTCACATGGGTGTGAGAGTACCAAAAATGTATAGTTGTTATTTCAATAATACACAACAGTGTCCCACACAAATGTATGCCATTAACAATAAACCACAGTATCTTAAAACAACTAAAGTTGAGAGAATAGGTGTCATATGCAATCTAATCTGGACCAACAGTTAGAGAAAACTAAAATAGATAATTAGAAAAAGAACCAGTAAGATCTACATTTGTCACAGTTTGAAGGATATTTTACGAGAGCATATTAAAGACCATCTTATTCAAACCATTCATTTCATAGATGTAGTAGATATTTGGTACAATGACATGTACAGGAATGAGAGGTTTTTAACAAACCATAGACTTATAAAGAACTTAAGTTTTCTTACTGAAGAGTGCTATACTAAATAATAAATTGAGAGTTAAAATTTGAGGCACACTTTCCAATTTCCACACATTTCCAATAACATTTAATATTGTATCACCCCAATATCTTTAATAAACAACAGGTAATGTATCATATTTTTATGTATCTTTATTTATAAACTAGTTTTTTCTATATAGCATCTAGACAATAATTGCTTATAATACTGAAACTAAGGCAGTTATTTGATATTTTTATTCATAATATTCATATTCTTATATCTGACATTTGATACTATAGTCCCAATCAGAATAGATATTGAGAGAATTTCACAAATAAGATTGCATGTATATACATATTTCATAGAATATATATAACATTATATATAATTTCAGAGATTATGTATAATATATGTTATACATAATCTCTGAAATTATATATAATAGAAGTAATATATTTGTGAAATTATAATAGAAGTAATATAAAATAAATATAAATCTATATGCATATAAATATATAATATCAATTTATATATACATATGTATTTATAGTTACATAGCCATACAAATTAATTCCAACATCTTTGGTGAAAATTTTATTAAAATTGAGCCAGTATTCAGTTTTGATTAGAATATACATTTAAATACCTTTAAATGCCTATGAAAGAAATGGAAAAGTTTTTCTTTCTCCTAAAATTATAATGAAGATAAATCACATTAACTAAATTATATTTCAGTATCTACCAACTTTGACATAGTTACATGCACCTTGAAGCCATTAAGCAGCATGTATTATAAATGACATTGGCTACACAAGCTTCCTACTTTCGTGAAGCACTATGTGCTGTATATAAGATGAAACAGAAAAAATGGAAATTTTGCTCTTAATCTTTCTCTTTTTTTTTTTGAGAACCACTGATTTAGTGAAATCCTTTATTGCACAGAATCATGACGTGTATTTTTTCTTTCTTAAAACTCCTTATTTTCTGCATCTCCCATATCCCACATTGATAACCTTTCCTACGATCCAGCACCTGGAGAGAAGATAGCCTACATTTCGGGAAAACTAAGGCTGGGCTTCCTGGAGCTCAGTAGAAATCCGGAAACTTCTATTTATTTTAAAGGACCGTTAACTTCTTTTGGGATTCCAGTGCCACTGCTTCCAGAAGAGGACTTCCTTAAGGAACTGTGGGCATTTGATGTTAAAGCACCATGATACATAATTTTTGGTAACAAATCTGCCCATTGTTTAGAGGTCACATTAGAGATGACATCCTCTTAAATGTGTCAGACTTGCTTTCTTTTTTTTTTTTTAATTATACTTTACGTTCTAGGGTACATGTGCACAATGTGCAGGTTTGTTACATATGTATACATGTGCCATGTTGCTGTGATGCACCCATTAACTCGTCAGCACCCATCAACTCGTCATTTACATCAGTTGTAACTCCCAATGCCATCCCTCCCTCCTCTCCCCTCCCCATAATAGGCCCCAGTGTGTGATGTGCCTCTTTCTGTGTCCAAGTGATCTCATTGTTCAATTCCCACTAATGAGTGAGAATATGCAGTGTTTGGTTTTCTGTTCTTGCAAAAGTTTGCTGAGAATGATTGTTTCCAGCTGCATACATGTCCCTAAAAAGGACACAAACTCATCCTTTTTTTGGCTGCATAGTATTCCATGGTGTATATGTGCCACATTTTCTTAATCCAGTCTGTCACAGATGGACATTTGGGTTGATTCCAAGTCTTTGTTATTGTGAATAGTGCCGTAATAAACATACATGTGCACGTGTCTTTATAGCAGCATGATTTATAATCCTGTGGGTATATACCCAGTAATGCGATGGCTGGGTCATATGGTATTTCTAGTTCTAGATCCTTGAGGAATCACCATACTGTTTTCCACAATGGTTGAACTAGTTTAAAAGCCCACCAACAGTGTAAAAGTGTTCCTATTTCTCCACATCCCCTCCAGCACCTGTTGTTTCCTGACTTTTTAATGATTGCCATTCTAACTGGTGTGATATGGTATCTCATTGTGGTTTTGATTTGCATTTCTCTGATGGCCAGTGATGAGGAGCATTTTTTCATATGTCTGTTGGCTGTATGCATGTCTTCTTTTGAGAAATTTCTGTTCATATCCTTTGCCCACTTTTTAATGGGGTTGCTTGTTTTTTTCTTATAAATTTGTTTGAGTTCTTTGTAGGTTCTGTGTATTAGCCCTTTGTCAGATGAGTAGATTGCAAAAATTTTCTCCCACTCTGTGGGTTGCCTATTCACTCCGATGGTAGTTTCTTTTGCTATGTAGAAGCTCTTTAGTTTAATTGGATCCCATTTGTCAATTTTGACTTTTGTTGCCTTTGCTTTTGGTGTTTTAGACATGAAGTCCTTGCCCATGCCTATGTCCTGAATGGTATTACCTAGGTTTTCTTCTAGGGTTTTTATGGTATTAGGACTAACATTTAAGTCTCTAATTCATCTTGAATTAATTTTGATATAAGGAGTAAGGAAAGGATCCAGTTTTAGCTTTCTGTTTATGGCTAGCCAATTTTCCCAGCACCATTTATTAAATAAGGAATCCTTTGCCCATTTCTTGTTTTTGTCAGGTTTGTCAAAGATCAGATGGCTGTAGATATGTGGTATTCTTTCTGAGGGTTCTGTTCTGTTCCATTGGTCTATATCTCTGTTTTGGTACCAGTATCATGCTGTTTTGGTTACTGTAGCCTTGTAGTATAGTTTGAAGTCAGGTAGCATGATGCCTCCAGCTTTGTTCTTTTGATTTAGGATTGTCTTGGCAATGTGGACTCTTTTTTGGTTCCATATGAACTTTAAAGCAATTTTTTCCAATTCTGCGAAGAAACTCATTGGTAGCTTGATGGGGATGGCATTGAATCTATAAATTACCTTGGGCAGTATGGTTATTCTCATGATATTGATTCTTCCTATCCATGAGCATGGTATGTTCTTCCATTTGTTTGTGTCCTCTTTTATTTCACTGAGCAGTGGTTTGTAGTTCTCCTTGAAGAGGTCCTTTACATCCCTTGTAAGTTGGATTCCTAGGCATTTTATTCTCTTTGAAGCAATTGTGAATGGAAGTTCATTCATGATTTGGCTTTCTGTTTGTCTGTTACTGGTGTATAAGAATGTTTGTGATTTTTGCACATTAATTTTGTATCCTGAGACTTTGCTGAAGTTGCTTATCAGCTTAAGGAGATTTTGGGCTGAGATGATGGGGTTTTCTAAATATACAATCATATCATCTGCACACAGGGAGGATTTGACTTCTTCTTTTCCTAACTGAATACCCTTTATTTCTTTCTCTTGCCTGATTGCCCTAGCCAGAACTTCCAACACTATGTTCAATAGGAGTGGTGAGAGAGGGCATCTCTGTCTTGTGCCAGTTTTCAAAGGGAATGCTTCCAGTTTTTGCCCACTCAGTATGATACTGGTGGTGGGTTTGTCATAAATAGCTCTTATTATTTTGAGATATGTTCCATCAATACCGAATTTATTGAGAGTTTTTAGCATGAAGGGCTGTTGAATTTTGTCAAAGGCCTTTTCTGCATCTATTGAGATAATCATGTGGTTTTTGTCTCTCGTTCTGTTTATATGCTGGATTACATTTGTTGATTTTCATATGTTGAACCAGCCTTGCATCCCAGGGATGAAGCCCACTTGATCATGGTGGATAAGCTTTCTGATGTGCTGCTGGATTCGGTTTGCCAGTATTTCATTGAGGATATTTGCATTGATGTTCATCAGGGATATTGGTCTAAAATTCTGTTTTTTTGTTGTGTCTCTGCCATGTTTTGGTATCAGGATGATGTTGGTCTCATAAAATGAGTTAGGGCGGATTCCTTCTTTTTCTATTGATTGGAATAGTTTCAGAAGGAATGGTACCAGCTCCTCCTTGTACCTCTGGTAGAATTCAGCTGTTAATCTGTCTGGTCCTGGACTTTTTTTGGTTGGTAAGCTATTAATTATTGCCTCAATTTCAGAGTCTGCTATTGGTCTATTCAGGGATTCAACTACGTCCTGGTTTAGTCCTGGGAGAGTGTAAGTGTCCAGGAAATTATCCATTTCTTCTAAGTTTTCTAGTTGATTTGCATAGAGGTGTTTATAGTATTCTCTGATGGTAGTTTGTAATCTGTGGGGTCGGTGGTGATATCCCCTTTATCATTTTTTATTGCGTCTATTTGATTCTTCTCTCTTTTCTTCTTTATTAGTCTTGTTAGCAGTCTATCAATTTTGTTGATCTTTTCTAAAAAGATGCTCCTGGATTCATTGATTTTTTAGAGGGTTTTTTTGTGTCTCTATCTCCTTCAGTTCTGCTCTGATCTTAGTTATTTCTTGCCTTCTGCTAGCTTTTGAATGTGTTTGCTCTTGCTTTTCTAGTTCTTTTAATTGTGATGTTAGGGTGTCAAATTTAGATCTTTCCTGCTTTCTCTTGTGGGCATTTAGTGCTATAAATTTCTCTTGACACATTGGTTTAAATGTGTCCCAGAGATTCTGGTATGTTGTATCTTTGTTCTCATTGGCTTCAAAGAACATCTTTATTTCTGTCTTCATTTCATCGTGTACCCAGTAGTCATTCAGGAGCAGGTTTTTCAGTTTCCGTGTAGTTGAGCAGTTTTGATTGAGTTTCTTAGTTCTGAGTTCTAGTTTGATTGCACTGTGGTCTGAGAGACAGTTTGTTATAATTTCTGTTCATTTACATTTGCTGAGGAGTGCTTTACTTCCAATTATGTGGTCAATTTTGGAGTAAGTGCGATGTGGTGCTGAGAAGAATGTATATTTTTTTGATTTGGGGTGGAGAGTTCTATAGATGTCTATTAGGTCCGCTTGGTGCAGAGATGAGTTCAATTCCTGGATATCCTTGTTAACTTTCTGTCTCGTTGATCTGTCTAATGTTGACAGTGGAGTGTTGAAGTCTCCCATTATTATTGTATGGGAGTCTAAGTCTCTTTGTAAGTCTCTAAGGACTTGCTTTATGAATCTGGGTGCTCCTGTATTGGGTGCATATATATTTAGGATAGTTAGCTCTTCCTGTTGAATTGATCCCTTTACCATTATGTAATGTCCTTCTTTGTCTTTTTTGATCTTTGATGGTTTAAAGTCTGTTTTATCAGAGACTAGGATTGCAACCCTTGCTTTTTTTTGTTCTCCATTTGCTTGGTAGATCTTCCTCCATCCCTTTATTTTGAGCCCATGTGTGTCTCTGCACACGAGATGAGTCTCCTGAATACAACAAACTGATGAGTCTTGACTCTTTATCCAATTTGCCAGTCTGTGTCTTTTAATTGAATCATTTAGTCCATTTACATTTAAGGTTAATATTGTCATGTGTGAACTTGATCCTGTCATTGTGATATTCACTGGTTATTTTGCTCGTTAGTTGATGCAGTTTTTTCCTAGCATCGATGGTCTTTACATTTTGGCATGTTTTTGCAATGGCTGGTACCGGTTGTTCCTTTCTATGTTTAGTGTTTCCTTCAAAGTCTCTTGTAGGGCAGGCCTGGTGGTAACAAAATCTCTCAGCATTTGCTTATCTGTAAAGGATTTTATTTCTCCTTCACTTATGAAACTTAGTTTGGCTGGATATGAAATTCTGGGTTTAAAATTCTTTTCTTTAAGAATGTTGAATATTGGCCTCCACTCTCTTCTGGCTTGGAGAGTTTCTGCTGAGAGATCTGCTGTTAGTCTGATGGGCTTCCCTTTGTGAGTAACCCGACCTTTCTCTCTGGCTGCCCTTAAGATTTTTTCCTTCATTTCAACTTTGGTGAATCTGACAATTATGTGTCTTGGAGTTGCTCTTCTTGAGGAGTATCTTTGTGGTGTTCTCTGTATTTCCTGAATTTGAATATTGGCCTGCCTTACTAGGTTGGGGAAGTTCTCCTGGATGAAATCCTGCAGAGTGTTTTCCAACTTGGTTCCATTTTCCGCATCTCTTTCAGGCACACCAATCAGAGGTAGATTTGGTCTTTTCACATAATCCCATATTTCTTGGAGACTTTGTTCATTTCTTTTTCCTCGTTTTTCTATAGACTTCTCTTCTCGCTTCATTTCATTCATTTGGTCTTCAATCATGGATACTCTTTCTTCCAGTTGATCGAGTCAGTTACTGAAGCTTGTGCATTTGTCACGTATTTCTCATGTCATGGTTTTTTTCTGTCAGTTGGTTTATGTCCTTCTCTGCATTGATTATTCTAGTTATCCATTCTTCCATTCTTTTTTCAAGCTCTTTGGTTTCTTTGTGCTGGTTACGTAGTTCCTCCTTCAGCTCTGAGAAGTTTGATTGACTGAAGCCTTCTTCTCTCAACTCATCAAAGTCATTCTCCTTCCAACTTTGATCCGTTGCTGGCGATGAGCAGCATTCCTCTGGAGGGGGAGATAAGCTCTGATTTTTTGAATTTCCAGCTTTTCTGCCCTGCTTTTTTCCCGTCTTCGTGGTTTTTATCTGCCTTTGGTCTTTGATGACGGTGATGAACTGATGGGGTTTTGGTATGGTTGTCCTTTCTGTTTGTTAGTTTTCCTTCTAACAGTCAGGACCCTCAGCTGTAGGTCTGTTGGAGATTGCTTGAGGTCCACTCCAGACCCTGTTTGCCTGGGTATCAGCAGCAGAGGCTGCAGAAAATAGAATATTGCTGAACAGCGAGTGTTGCTGTCTGATTCTTGCTCTGGAAGCTTCGTCTCAGGGACGTACCCCACCGTGTGAGGTTGAGGTGTCAGTCCGCACCTACTGGGGGATGTCTCCCAGTGAGGTTACTCAGGGGTCAGGGACCCACTTGAGCAGGCAGTCTGTCCGTTTTCAGATCTCAACCTCTGTGCTGGGAGATCCACTGCTCTCTTCAAAGCTGTCAGACAGGGTCATTTACCTTTGCCGAGGTTTCTGCTACTTTTTGTTTAGCTATTCCCTGTCCCCAGAGATGGAGCCTACAGAGACAGGCAGGCCCCCTTGACCTGCGGTGGACTCCACCCAGTTCGAGCTTCCCAGCAGCTTTATTTACCTACTTAAGCCTCAGCAATGGCAGGTGCCCCTCCCCCAGCCTTGCTGCTGACTTGCAGTTAGATCTCAGACTGCTGCGCTGGCAATGAGGGAGGCTCGATGGGTGTGGGACCCTCCTGTCCAGGTGTGGGATATAATCTCCTGGTGTGCCATTTGCTAAGACCCTTGGTAAAGCACAGTATTAGGGTGGGAGTTACCCGATCTTCCAAGTGTTGTGTGTCTCAGTTTCCCTTGGCTAGGAAAAGGGATTCCCTTTCCCCTTGCACTTCCCAGGTGAGGTGATGCCTCGCCCTGCTTCAGCTCTTGCTGGTCAGGCTGCACCAGCTGACCAGCACTGATTGTCCAGTACTCCCCAGTGAGATGAACCCGGTACCTCAGTTGAAAATGCAGAAATCACCTGTCCTCTGTGTCACTCGTGCTGAGAGCTGGAGGCTGGAGCTGCTCCTATTCGGCCATCTTGCTCCTGGAACCTTAATTTTTCATCAGAGATGTGTTAATATTCACCAGCTTCCTAGTATCAGGAATGGATTTGTAATGAAAGAATCTATATTTACATGAGTAACCATTTCTATTTATTATTTTAAGTCCTCATGTTTTTCTTTAAAGTCTGAGGTAAAGCACACAGTCTGTTGTTATCATGAGGTAGATTAAAATAATTCTTAATAAATTGCTATTATTTATTGCCATAAAGTAGACTGATTTGTGAAGCTTAAAAAAACAGATGCTGATCTCTGCCTACTTATATGGTATCTTCTTGAGATAGCTCTTAGTATTTGTTAAAAATGAAAATAAAAATTATCAGCCATCCACTCTAAGAAAACTTAATTACATTGCATGGTAGATGTTCAGTGAATTCACATATGCAGAGCAGCATATGGAAATATTTTAGTACAAGAAAGGGTTTGAGAGAGATATGGATCACTGAAATGTTGAAAAATCGAGGCAGAGATATTCAGAAACTCCTGGACACTGATTTTTCTTTCCCATTCAGGATGAAGATGTGGCATTAGTGGTTCAAGAGCAAGAAGTGCAAATGTTTGTAAATATTCCTTTAGTTGGGAAAATATATTTTTTAATGAAAATTCTTGAAGAATGGTCATATTAGCTCCAAATATAAAATGAGATGAATTGACCTTCTAGAGCTGGTGTAACCTAACTTTGCACAAGAAATGTCACATCTTCCTGTCTCTTTTAGAAAATCTGGTCACCAAAGAATGCTACACAGATATGGGCCCCAACTACCTCTTTATTCTGGAGTCACCATGTTCTTCTCTTACCAATTTTGAATCACCTGAAATTTTGATGCAGCATCAGTATTGACTGTAAAGCAAAGTCATCAAACAGTAATATGATAATAGTTTGAAAGTGGTATTGTTAGTGAAGTGAAAGAGAGAGGAATAAATGAACTCAATATGCCTTTGTAATACATAACATGCATGAAGGGGGCTATTGGATCAGTGAAGGAGGATTTATGTTTGAAAATCCTTACCAGTGGATTTTATCTTCATTTATTTTAGCTATACCTGGAACCAGCCAGGTAGTATGCCTTTTCAAAATCGGTAAAGCCAAGGGATAAAACGCCGCAAGATGTAGTTTCTTGGCCTCAACTTCCATTTTAGCCAATGAATATTTTAGAGATGCTCTTTGAACCCATATTCACATTAGTGACTGTTACACTAGAAATTGGTCAAACACAAAATAATAAAATTGAAAAGATTACATGTAAAATCATTTATGTAGTGGAATAGAAATGTTGCCTCCACAAATGTCTTCAATAAATAGTCTTTATAATTGAGTCTGATGATATAAAAATATTTTTCATGTATTGAATATCTTCCTTAGAGAAATGTATGTTCAAATATTTTACATATTTTAATTTTATTTTATAAGTTCTGGGGTACATGTGTAAGATGTGGAAGTTTGTTACATAGGTAAATGTGGGCCATGGTGATTTGCTGCACCTATCAATCCATCACCTAGGTATTAAGCCTGGCATATGTTAGATTTTTTCCTTATGCTCTCTCTCCTCCAACTACCCCTCACCAACAGGCCCAGTGTGTGTTGTTCCTCTCCCTGTGTCCATGTGTTCTCATAGTTCAGCTCCCATATATGACTGAGAACATGCAGTGTCTGGTTTTCTGTTCCTGCATTAGTTTTCTGATGATAACGGCTTCCAGCTCCATCCATGTCCCTGCAAAGGACATGATCTCATTCCTTTGTATGACTACATAGTATTCCATAGTATATATGTACCATATTTTCTTTAATCCAGTCTATATTTGATGGACATTTGGGTTGAATCCATGTCTTTGCTATTGTGAATAGTGCTTCAACGAACATACACGTGCATGTATCTTTATAATAGAATGATTTCTATACCTTTGGGTATATACCCAGTAACGGGATTGCTGGGTCAAATGATACTTCTGGTTCTAGATCTCTGAGGAATTGCCACACTGTCTTCTACAAGAGTTGAACTAAATTACATTCCCACCAACACTGTAAAAGCATTCCTATTTCTCTGTAGCCTCACCAGCATCTGCTGTTTCCCAATTTTTTAGTAATCGCCATTCTGAATGAGATGGTATTTCACTGTGGTTTTGATTTGCATTTCTCTAATGGTCAGTGATGTTGAGTTTTTTTTCATATGTTTGTTGGCTGCATATATGTCTTCTTTTTAGAAGTGTCTGTTCATGTCCTTTGCTGACTTTTCAATAGGGTGGTTGTTTCTTGTAACTATGTTTGAGTTCCTTGTAGACTCTGGATATTAAATCTTTGTCAGATGAAGAGATTGCAAAAATTTTCTCCCATTGTGTAGGTGGTCTGTTCACTCTGATGATACTTTCTTTTGCTGTGTAGAAGCTCTTTAGTTTAATTAGATCCTATTTATCAATTTTTGCTTTTGTTGCAATTTCTTTTGATGTTTTCATCATGAAATCTCTGCCTGTGACTATGTCCTGAATGGTAGTACCTAGATTTTCTTCTAGGATTTTGTAGTTTTGAGTTTTACATTTTAAGCATTTAATCTATCTTGAGTTAATTTTTGTCTAAGATGTAAGGAAGGGGTCCAGTTTCAATTTTCTTCATGTGGCTAGCCAGTTCTCCCAGCACCAATTATTAAACAAGGAATTCTTTACCCATTGCTTGTTTTTGTCAGGTTTGTCAAAGATCAGATGGTTGTAAGTGTGTAGTCTTTTTTCTAAGTTTTCTATACTGTTCCATTGGTCTATTTATCTGTTTTTGTAACAGTACCATGCTGGTTTTTTGTTACTATAGCCTTATATTATAGTTTGAAGTCAGATAGGATGATGCCTCCAGCTTTGATCTTTTTGTGTAGGATTGTATGGAATATATGGGCTCTTTTTAGGTTCCATATGAATTTTAAAATAGTTTTTTCTAGTTCTGTGAAGAATGTCGATGGTAATTTAATGGGAATAGCATTGAATCCATAAATTACTTTGGGCAGGACAGCCATTTTCGTGATACTGATTCTTCCTATCCATGAGCATGGAATGTTTTTTCATTTGTTTGTGTTGTCTATGATTTCCTTGAGCTGTTGTTTTGTAGTTTTCCTTGAGTCAGTCCTTAACTTCCCTTGTTAGCTGTATTCCTAGGTATTTTATTCTCTTCGTAGCAATTGTGAATGGGAGTTCATTCATGATTTGTCTCTCTGTTTGCCTGTGGTTGGTTTTACAGGAATCATGTTAATTTTGTATCCTGAGACTTAGCTGAAGTTGCTTAGCAGCTTAAGTAGCTTTTGGGCTGAGACAGGAATTTTTTTAGATATAGCATCATTTTATCTGCAAACAGAGACAATTTGACATCCTCTCTTCCTACTTGAATACCCATTATTTCTTTCTCTTGCTTGATTACCCTGGCTAGAACTTCCAACACAATGTTGAATAGGAGTGGTGAAAGAGGGCATCCTTGTCTTACAGCAGTTTTCAAGGTGAATGCTTCCAGCTTTTGCCCATTCAGTATGATATTGGCTGTGAGACTGTCATAAATAGTTCTTACTATTATTATATTTTGAGGTATGTTCCATGAATACCTAGCTTATTGAGAGTTTTTAACCTGAAGCGATATTGAATTTTATTGATGGCCTTTTCTGCATCTATTGAGATAATCATGTGTTTTTTATATTTAGTTATGTTTATGTGATGAATTACATTTATTGATTTGCATATGTTGAACCAGCCTTGCATCCCAGGGATGATGCTAAATTGACCATGGTGGATAAGCTTTTTGATATGCTGCCAGTATTTTATTGAGGATTTTTGCATCTGTGTTCATTAGGGATATTGACACGAAGTTTTCTTATTTTGATATATTTCAGCCAGGTTTTGGTATCAGGATGATTATGGAATAGTAAAATGAGTCCCCCCTTTTAAACTGTTTGGAATAGTTTTAGAAGAAATGGTACCAGCTCTTCTTTGTAGAAATCAGCTGGTAGGAATCAACTGTAAATCTTTCTGGTCCTGGGCTTTTTTTGGTTGATACTCTATTTATTACTGCCTCAATTTCAGAACTTGTTATTTTTTTATTCAGAGATCCAACTTCTTCTTGGTTCAGACTTGGGAGAGTGTATGTGTCCAGGAATTTATCTATTTTTTTTTCTAGATATTCTAGTTTATATGAATAGAGGTGTTTATAGTATTCTCTGATGATAGTTTATATTTCCGTGGGGTCAGTGGTGATATCTCTCTTACCATCTTATATTGTGTTTATTTCATTCTTCTCTCCTTTCTTCTTTATCAGTGTAGCTACTAGCCTAGCTATTCTATTATTTTTTTTCAAAAAACAGCCCCTGGATTCATTAATTTTTTGAAGAGTTTTTTATATCTCTGTCTTCTTCCATTCCACTCTTATATTGGTTATTTCTTGTATTCTGCGAGCTTTGAGGTTTGTTTGCTCTTATTTCTCTAGTTCTTTAAGTTGTGATGTTAAGATGTCAATTTGTGATATTTCTAGCTTATTGATGTGGGCTATTAGTGGTATAAAATTTCCTTTTAATACTGCTTGAGCTGCATCCCATAGATTCTGGTATATTGTCTCTCTATTCTCATTAGTTTCAAAGAACTTTTTGATTTATGTCTTAATTTCATTATTTACCCAGGAGTCATTCAGGGGCAGGTTGTTCAATTTCCATGTAGTTGTATGGTTTTGAGTGAATTTCTTAATCTTGAGTTCTAATTTGATTTTACTGTGTCTGAGAGACTGTTTGTTATGATGTCACTTGTTTTGCATTTGCTGAGGAGTATTTTACTTGTGATTAAGTGATCAATTTTAGAGTAGGTGCCATGTGTCACTGAGAATAATCTATAGTCTGTTGTGTTATGGTGGAGAGTTCTTTCTTGATTCAGGGCTGAGTTTGGGTTCTGAATATCTTTGTTAATTTTCTGTCTGAATGATCTGTCTAATATTGACAGTAGGGTGTTAAAGTCTCCCTCTATTGTTATGTGAGAGTCTAAGTCTCTTTGTAGGTCTGTAAGAATTCGCTTTGTGAATCTGGGTGCTCCTGTATTCAGTGCATATATATTTAGGAGAGTTAGCTCTTCTTGTTGAATTGAACCCTTTACCATTATGTAGTGATCCTTTTTTTTTTTTAATCTCTGTTGGTTTAAAGTCTATTTTCTCAGAAACTAGGATTCCAGCAAACCCTTTCTTTTTTTCTGCTTTCCATTTCCTTGGTAAATTTTCCTCCATATCTTTATTTTGAGCCTATGTATGTCTTTGCATGTGAAATGGGTCTCTTGAATACAGCCTGCCAATAGTTCTTGACTCTTTAACCAGGTTGCCATTCTGTGTTTTTTAATTGGGGCACTTTGACCACTTACATTTAATGTTAATATTTTTATGTGTGAATTTAATACTGTCATCATGATGTTAGCTGGATATTCTGCAGATTTCTTAATATAGTTGTTTCATAGTGTCATTGGTCTGTGTACTTTAGTGTGTTTTTGTAGTGGCTGATAATGATTTTTCTTTTCCATATTTAGTGCTTTCTTCAGGGCCTCTTGCAAGGTAGGCCCAGTGGTTCCAAATTCCCTCAGCATTTGTTCTTCTGCAAAAGATTTTATGTCTCCTTCACTTATGAAGCTTAGTTTGGCCAGATATGAAAATATGATTTGGAAATTATTTTAGTTAAGAATTTTTACCAGTTTTTCAGTTGGGTTATTTGTCTTTTTTACTTTTAAGTTGAAAGTTTTAAAAATACATTCTGAATTTAAGGCTAATGAGATACATAATTTATATTTTTTTCCAATTCAGTGGATTGCCTCTTCACTAGCTTGATAATATCTTTTGAATCAAAAAAGTTTTGAATTTTGATTAAGTCTACTTTATATGTATTTTCAGTTTGGTCACTTGTAGTTTATATGTCCTATCTTAAAAGTATTGTCAAATCTTAGGTCATAAAGATTTATCCAATTGTTTCACTAAATTTTATAATTTGATCTTTTACATTTAGGTCTTTAATTTTGTGCTAATTTTTAGTATGATATAAAGCAGACATGCACAGCAATTTTTTTTTCATGCACATATCCAGTTGCTTTGGCACTTTAATCGAAAAGACTCTCCTTTCCCCACTGAATGATCTTGGCACCCTTTCTGAAAATCAATTCACCACTGTTATATGAGTTTATGAACTCTCAATTTGATTCCATTGATCTATACATCTATCTTTATGGCAGTATACCACATTTTCTTGATTACTATTGACTTGTAGTAAGTATTGGAATTGAGAAGGTTGAGTATTCCATATTTGTTCTTCCATTACACATGTTTTAAAATCTTCTGCGTTGCTGAAGTTTCCATATGAAGTTTAGAATTGAGTTTTACATTTTTTTCAAACAAGCTAACTGGAATTCTAATTGGGATTGAGTTGAATCTGTTGATTATTTTGTATATTATAGCCATCTTAACAATCTTAATAATATTACATCTTCCAGTTCCTAAATGTGGGATATCTTTCCATCTATTTAGATCTTATTTAATTTATCTCAACAGTAGTTTCCAGTTTTTAGCATATAAATTTTGCACATCCTGTCTTTTAATATTTGTTCTTTGTGATTTTATAAACTTGGTGCTGTTTTAAATAAAATTGTTTTTTAATTTTATTTTTAAATTGTTTATTGAAAGTGCACAGAGAGGGGGGCGGAGCAAGATGGCTGAATAGGAACAGCTCCAGCCTCCAGCTCCCAGGGCAAGCAACACAGAAGACAGGTGATTTCTGCATTTTCAACTGAGGTACTGGGTTCATCTCACTAGGGAGTGCCAGATAATCAGTGCTGGTCAGCTGCTGCAGCCCGACCAGGGAGAGCTGAAGCAGGGCGAGGCATCGCCTCACCTGGGAAGCACAAGGGGGAAGGGAATCCCTTTTCCTAGCCAGGGGAATTGAGACACACAACACCTGGAAAATCAGGTAACTCCCACCCCAATACTGTGCTGTATCAAGGGTCTTAGCAAACGGGCACACCAGGACATTATATCCCACACCTGTCCGGGAGGGTCCCACGCCCGCCCACCATGGAGCCTTCCTCATTACTAGCACAGCAGTCTGCTATCTAACTGCAAGGCAGCAGTGAGGCTGGGGGAGGGGCACCCACCATTGCTGAGGCTTAAGTAGATAAACAAAGCCGCTGGGAAGCTCGAACTGGGTGGAGCTCACAGCAGCTTAAGGATCCCTGCCTGTTTCTGTAGACTCCACCTCTGGGGACAGGGCATAGCTAATCAACAGCAACAACAACAACAACAAAGCAGCAGAAACCTCTGCAGACGCAAACAACTCTGTCTGACAGCTTTGAAGAGAGTAGTGGATCTCCCAACACGGAGGTTGAGATCTGAGAATGGACAGATTGCCTGCTCAAGTTCCCTGACCCCTGAGTAGCCTAACGGGGAGATATCCCCCACTAGGGGCAGACTGACACCCCACACCTCACACGGTGGAGAACACCCCTGAGAGAAAGCTTCCAAAGCAAGAATCAGACAGGTACACTCACTGTTCAGCAATATTCTATCTTCTGCAGCATCTGCTGCTGATACCCAGGCAAACAGGGTCTGGAGTGGACCTCAAGCAATCTCCAGCACACCTACAGCTGAGGGTCCTAACTGTTAGATGGAAAACTAACAAACAGGAAGGACACTCACACCAAAACCCCATCAGTAAGGCACCATCATCAAAGACTAGAGGCAGATAAAACCACAAAGATGGGGAAAAAACAGGGCAGAAAAGCTGGAAATTCAAAAAATAAGAGCGCATCACCCCCTGCAAAGGAGTGCAGCTCATCACCAGCAACGGATCAAAGCTGGTCAGAGAATGACTTTGACGAGATGAGAGAAGAAGGATTCAGTCTATCAAACTTCTCAGAGATAAAGGAGGAATTACATATCCAGCACAAAGAAACTAAAAATCTTGAAAAAAGAGTGGAAGAATTGATAACTAGAATAATTAATGCAGAGAAGGCCATAAACGAACTGACAGAGATGAAAACCATGACACGAGAAATGCGTGACAAATGCACAAGCTTCAGTAACCGACTCGATCAACTGGAAGAAAGAGTATCAGCGATTGAGGATCAAATAAATGAAATGAAGCGAGAAGAAAAATCTAAAGAAAGAAGAAGAAAAAGAAATGAACAAAGCCTGCAAGAAGTATGGGATTATGTAAAAAGACCAAATCTATGTATGAGTGGAGTGCCTGAAAGTGAGGGAGAAATGGAACCAAGTTGGAAAACACTCTTCAGGATATCATACAGGAAAACTTCCCCAACCTAGTAGGGCAGGCCAACATTCAAATTCAGGAAATACAGAGAATGCCACAAAGATACTCCTCGAGAAGAGCAACTCCAAGACACATAATTGCCAGATTCACCAAAGTTGAAATGAAGGAAAATCATTTAGGGCAGCCAGAGAGAAAGGTCAAGTTACCCACAAAGGGAAGCCCATCAGACTAACAGCAGATCTCTTGGCAGAAACTCTACAAGCCAGAAGAGAGTGGGGGCCAATATTCAACATTCTTAAAGAAAAGAATTTTAAACCCAGAATTTCATATCCAGCCAAACTAAGTTTCACAAGTGAAGGAGAAATAAAATCCTTTACAGATAAGCAAATACTTAGAGATTTTGTCACGACCAGGCCTGCCTTACAAGAGACCCTGAAGGAAGCACTAAACATGGAAAGGAACAACCAGTACCAGCCATTGCAAAAACAGGCCAAAATGTAAAGACCATCGAGGCTAGGAAGAAACTGCATCAACTAACGAGCAAAATAACCAGTTAATATCATAATGGCAGGATCAAGTTCACACATAATATTAACCTTAAATGTAAATGGACTAAATGGTCCAATTAAAAAACACAGACTGGCAAACTGGATAAAGAGTCAGGAGCCATCAGTTTGCTGTATTCAGGAGACCCATCTCACGTGCAGAGATACACATAGGCTCAAAATAAAGGGATGGAGGAAGATCTACCAAGCAAATGGAGAACAAAAAAAAGCAGGGGTTACAATCCTAGTCTCTGGTAAAACAGACTTTAAACCATCAAAGATCAAAAGAGACAAAGAAGGCCATTACATAATGGTAAAGGGATCAATTCAACAGGAAGAGCTAACTATCCTAAATGTATATGCACCCAATACAGGAGCATGCAGATTCATAAAGCAAGTCCTTAGAGATTTACAAAGAGACTTAGACTCCCATACAATAATAATGGGAGACTTCAACAGCCCATTGTCAACATTAGACAGATTGACGAGACAGAAAGTTAACAAGGATATCCAGGAATTGAACTCATCTCTGCACCAAGCAGACCTAATAGACATCTACAGAACTCTACACCCCAAATCAACAGATTATACATTCTTCTCAGCACCACATCACACTTATTCCAAAATTGGCCACATAATTGGAAGTAAAGCACTCCTCAGCAAATGTAAAAGAACAGAAATTATAACACACTGTCTCTCAGACCACAGTGCAATCAAACTAGAACTCAGGACTAAGAAACTCAATCAAAACCGCTCAACTACATGGGAACTGAAAAACCTGCTCCTGAATGACTACTGGGTACATAAAGAAATGAAGGCAGAAATAAAGATGTTCTTTGAAACCAATGAGAACAAAGATGCAACATACCAGAATCTCTGGGACACATTTAAAGCAGTGTATAGAGGGAAATTTATAGCACTTATGCCCACATGAGAAAGCTGGAAAGATCTAAAATTGACACTCCAACATCACAATTAAAAGAACTAGAGAAGCAAGAGCAAGCACATTCAAAAGCTAGCAGAAGGCAAGAAATAACTAAGATCAGAGCAGAACTGAAGGAGATAGAGACACAAAAAACCCTCTAAAGAATCAATGAATCCAGAAGTTGTTTTTTTGAAAAGATCAACAAAATTGATAGCCCGCTAGCAAGACTAATAAAGAAGAAAAGAGAGAAGAATCAAATAGACGCAATAAAAAATGATAAAGGGGATATCACCACCGACCCCACAGATTACAAACTACCATCAGAGAATACTATAAACACCTCTACACAAATAAACTAGAAAATCTAGAAGAAATGGAAAATTTCCTGGACTCTTACACTCTCCCACGACTAAACCAGGAAGAAGTTGAATCCCTGAATAGACCAATAGCAGGCTCTGAAATTGAGGCAATAATTAATAGCCTACCAACCAAAAAAAGTCCAGGACCAGATGGATTCACAGCCGAGTTCTACCAGAGGTACAAGGAGGAGCTGGTACCATTCCTTCTGAAACTATTCCAATCAATAGAAAAAGAGGGAATCCTCCCTAACTCATTTTGAGGCATACATCATCTTGATACCAAAGCCTGGCAGAGAAACAACAAAAAAAGAGAATTTAAGACCAATATCCCTGATGAATATCGATGCAAAAATCCTCAGTAAAATACTGGCAAGTCAGATCCAGAAGCACATCAAAAAGCTTATCCACCATGATCAAGTGGGCTTCATCCCTGGGATGCAAGGCTGGTTCAACATACGCAAATCAATAAATGTAATCCAGCATATAAACAGAACGAGAGACAAAAACCACATGATTATCTCAATAGATGCAGAAAAGGCCTTTGACAAAATTCAACAGCCCTTCATGCTAAAAACTCTCAATAAATTCGGTATTGATGGAACATATCTCAAAATAACAAGAGCTATTTATGACAAACCCACCACCAATATCATACTGAGTGGGCAAAAACTGGAAGCATTCCCTTTGAAAACTGGCACAAGACAGGGATGCCCTCTCTCACCACTCCTATTCAACATAGTGTTGGAAGTTCTGGCTAGGGTAAGCAAGAGAAAGAAATAAAGGGTATTCAGTTAGGAAAAGAAGAAGTCAAATTGTCCCTGTTTGCAGATGATATGATTGCATATTTAGAAAACCCCATCATCTCAGCCCAAAATTTCCTTAAGCTGATAAGCAACTTCAGCAAAGTCTCAGGATACAAAATTAATGTGCAAAAATCACAAACATTCTTATACACCAATAACAGACAAACAGAAAGCCAAATCATGAATGAACTTCCATTCATAATTGCTTCAAAGAGAATAAAATGCCTAGGAATCCAACTTACAAGGGATATAAAGGATCTCTGCAAGGAGAACTACAAACCACTGCTCAGTGAAATAAAAGAGGACACAAACAAATGGAAGAGCATACCATGCTCATGGATAGGAAGAATCAATATTGTGAAAATGGCCATACTGCCCAAGGTAATTTATAGATTCAATGCCATCCCCATCAAGCTACCAATGAGGTTCTTCACAGAATTGGAAAAAACTGCTTTAAAGTTCATATGGAACCAAAAAAGAGTCCACATTGCCAAGACAATCCTAAATCAAAAGAACAAAGCTGGAGACATTACGCTATCTGACTTCAAACTATACTACAAGGGTACAGTAACCAAAACAGCATGGTACTGGTACCAAAACAGAGAGATATACCAATGGAATAGATCAGAGTCCTCAGAAATAATATCACACATCTGCAGCCCTCTGTTCATTGACAAACCTGAGAAAAACAAGAAATGGGGAAAGGATTCCCTATTTAATAAATGGTGCTGGGAAAATTGGCTAGCCATTAGTAGAAAGCTGAAACTGGATCCTTCCCTTACTCCTTATACAAAAATTAATTCAAGATGGATTAGAGACTTAAATGTTAGACCTAATACCATAAAAACCCTAGAAGAAAATCTAGGTAATACCATTCGGGACATAGGCATGGGCAAGGACTTCATGTCTAAAACACCAAAAGCAACGACAACAAAAGCCAAAATTGACAAATGGGGTCTAATTAAACTAAAGAGCTTCTGCACAGCAAAAGAAACTACCATCAGAGTGAACAGGCAACCTACAGAATGGGAGAAAATTTTTGCAATCTACTCATCTGACAAAGGGCTAATATCCAGAACCTACAAAGAACTCAAACAAATTTACAAGAAAAAAATAAGCAACCCCATCAAAAAGTGGGCAAAGGATATGAACAGACATTTCTCAAAAGAGGACATTCATACAGCCAACAGACACATGAAAAAATGCTCCTCATCACTGGCCATCAGAGAAATGCAAATCAAAACCACAATGAGATACCATATCACACCAGTTAGAATGGCAATCATTAAAAAGTCAGGAAACAACAGGTGTTGGAGAGGATGTGGAGAAATAGGGACACTTTTACACTATTGGTGGGATTGTAAACTGGTTCAACCATTATGGAAAACAGTATGGCGATTCCTCAAGGATCTAGAACTAGAAGTACCATATGACCCAGCCATCCCATTACTAGGTATATACCCACAGGATTATAAATCATGCTGCTATAAAGACACATGCACATGTATGTTTATTGCGGCACTATTCACAATCACAAAGACTTGGAATCAACCCAAATGTCCATCAATGACAGACTGGATTAAGAAAATGTGGCACATATACACCATGGAATACTATGCAGCCATAAAAAAGGATGAGTTTGTGTCCTTTGTAGGGACATGGATGCAGCTGGAAACCATTGTTCTCAGCAAACTACCGCAAGAACAGAAAACCAAACACTGCATGTTCTCACTCATAGGTGGGAACTGAACAGTGAGATCACTTGGACTCGGGAAGGGGAACATCACACACCGGGGCCTATCATGGGGACGGGGGAGGGGGGAGGGATTGCATTGGGAGTTATACCTGATGTAAATGACGAGTTGATGGGTGCTGACGAGTTGCTGGGTGCAGCACACCAGCATGGCACAAGTATACATATGTAACAAACCCGCATGTTATGCACATGTACCCTAGAAATTAAAGTATAATAATAATATTTTTTTAAAGTTCAATTAAAAAAAAACTAAAAAAAAAAGAAATATATTGCAAAACCAAAAAAAAAGAAAAAAAGAAAGTGCACAGAATTACAACTAACTTAATTATATTGACTACATATCCTGCAACCTCACTGAATTTGTTTATTAATTCTGATTTCTTTTTCTATGCAGACACTTTTTGGTTTAGTTAAGTCCCACTTGTTGATTTTTGGTTTTGTTGCAATTGGCTTTGAGGACTTAGGTATAAATTTTTGGCCAAGGCTGATATTCAGGTGGATATCTGTTAGGTTTTCTTCTAGTATTATTATAGTTTAGGTCTTATATCTATGTCTTTAATCCATCTTAAGTTTATTTTTGTATATGTTGATAGGTAGGGATAGTTTCAATCTTCTGCATATGAATAATACATTATCCTAGCACCATTTGTTCATAGGAAGTCCTTTCCCCATTCCCTTTTTTGATCAACTTTGAAGATCACCTGGTTGGTGTTTAGCTTTATTTCTGGGTTTTCTATTCTGTTCCTTTGATCTGTGTGGCTGTTTTTTACAGTAGCATGCTGTTTTGATTACTGTAGCCTTGTAGTATAGCTCCTTTAATATGGCTATATCATCATTCAACTCTTGGATTGTTTTTCTGGTTTCCTGGAACTGGATCTCAACTTTCTCTTCAAATTCCTTGTGCTTATTTGCTATCCAGATTCTGAATTCTCTGCATTTCAGAAATTTTAATCTGTCTAGGATTTATTTCTGGGGAGCTTGCATGATCCTTGTAAGGTAAGGAAACACTCTGATTTTTTGAATTATTGGAGTTCTAAAGATAATTTCTTCCTAACTGACAGAGCTAGTGTTTATTTTTATTTTTGAAATTGTTATAATTTGGATGGTGCTTTATGTTTTTATTTCATTTTTTTCCCCTGGAGGATTTGACTATGGTGTATGTTATGTATAGTCAGTTGGTTTCTTTTTTTTGGGTACTTTCAGAAGGCCAAGTTTTGGTATGTGTTCCTTAGCTGGGGGCAGTTTCCCTCAATGGTTTTCACAGGTCTTGTGTGTTGAAGGAATTTAATTTAGTTTGGTAGTATAATTTAGTTTGCAATCCAGTAGATGGTGTTTAAGAGTAAGGGCCAACAGATAGGCCCTTAGCTGCACCTCTTTTGTATTTCAGTGTGTTTGCAGCAGTGCTCTGGAGAATGAAGGTGAGTGGGAGGTGAGAGATGACTTTCTCACAAAGACCATTTTTGGGCTTTGGGGGAGTACGCTTTTCAATTACTGGTACTGTTCCTGCATTTCTTTAGCCTGAATAAGGGCTTTGGTGGGCTGCACTTGCCCTTCCCTTAAGGTCAATCAGAGCTAAAGGTTAGGTCACCAAGAGACCTACAATTCCCTGGGGACCCCTGGACCTCTGAGCTTGGCAATGTCAGAGTTGTGGAGTATATCCACAAGTGGTCTGGTAATGCAGTGGTTTCGAGAGGACAATCCCCAGGCAGGACGTGGATGAAATGGTTGTTCAGCTGGTATGGTGTCCACAGTCCAGGATTTTTAGCCCAGATAATAGCTGTGGGGCCCAACCAGCTCACACTCTCCTGACCAGGTCTCCCTCCTTTGTCTGCCATGAGAGTAGCCCTGACCATCTAGACTTGTCCCAACACTTCTGTGCCCTGAACACTGGACTCTTCCAGGAGTTTGTACTGCTGAGCTCCCTGGGGCGGAAGATGTAGCTGGCTAACAGACCAAGCTACAGGCCAAGACTGGCACCCTTCCTGTACCAATCTTGCTGAGGAGGTGATGCCCAGTTTCCATCCTGGCATATGAACCCATACCACAAGCTTTTCAGTGTTCTGAGAGCAGGGGCTTCTTCCTCACTGAAGCTCAGGACACAGATTTTAGCTCCTTACCCATAGGGAGTGTGCTGGAATTCCACAGGGTTGAGATTGGGGCTGCTGTTCGGCCCTCTGGCCCCTCAAGGTTGAACACCATCTGTGCTGGTGGGCAGTGTAGGGAGTCACTGGCAAAAGTCAGGCAGGACAGTGAAGATTTTGTTGTGGGCACCCTCCTGTGGGAGCAGTCAGGCAGGCAGTCTTGGGAGAGGCTGGCAAACAGGGGAGCTTATAGATCAGATGTGCTCTAGTCCCATCCAAAAAGCATCCCTGCTCCTTTTTGACCTGGCAGTCAGCAGAAGCTACAGACACTCTGAGCAAGATGGACAGCATTGGAGGATGTGCTCCTATGGTCGCTTTTGTTCTGCAGTTACACTGGTGCACTGCAAAACCTTCTGGGCTCCATGCAGTTTCAAGCCCTACCTCTTCCTGCTCTCCAGCCAGTTCCCCTTTCTAATTCAAATGTCTATGTGGGGTAGGGAGAGCTGGGGGTGGTTGCAGGATCTGGTTAGCTCGGAGTCCAGAGATACAGAGATCCAAGACTGTAATGTGTCCTGGAGTTCCTTCACTCTCGCCTTCCTTAGGATCTGCTCAGTACAAGGAGCTAGTTGTGTTTGGTGACTGTGCAGGCTTTCCAGCTTCCTACCTCTTCAACCTCAGTGTCTGCATCATCTCTCTCTTGACTTTCAGTGTTTTCTCACAAAAGATCTGTTCAAAGTTCATGCTTTACTCAGTATTTTGGTTTATCTTGGTGGGAGGAGCATTTCTCAGCCTGAGTATATTTGGCCATTTTACTTTCTCACCCTATATATGTATTTGAATTACTAGCTGTTTTTGAAAAAATTTTTATATATTCACAATAAATAGTGGCCTGCGTTTTTCTTTTCCTTGTGACTTGTTTGGTTTTGTTATCAGGGTATAATGACCTCTTAACATAAAATGTGAAGCCATTCCTTTTTTTGTTCCATTTTGTGGAAGCGTTTATGGAGAATTGCTATTATTTCTTCATTAAGGGTTTAGTGGAATTCATCAGTGAACATATATGTCCTTGAACTTCCTTTCATGAGAGTTTCTGTTAGTTTGATTTTGCTTTTCACGAATTCAATTTATTTAGTTGTTATGGGGCTATTCTGACTTTTTGTTTTTTTGTTTTTTGAGTTAATTTAAGTAGTTTGAGTCCCTTTCTAGGGAGTTTTCTATTTCATCTAAGTTGTCTACTTTTTTTTTTTTTTTTGACATGGGAGTCTTGCTCTGTCACCCAGGCTGGAGTGCAATGGCACGATCTCTACTCACTGCAACTTCTGCCTCCTGTGTTCAAGCAGTTCTCTGCCTCACCTCCCAAGTAGCTGGGATTACAGGCACCTGCCACCACGGCAGTTTTGTGTTTTCGGTAGAGACAAGGTTTCACCATGTTGGCCAGGTTGGTCTTGAACTCCTGACCTGGTGATCCACCTGTCTTGGCCTCCCAAAGTGCTGGGATTACAGGTGTGAGCCAGCTTAACCCACCAGTTGTCTACTTTTTTGACATACAGTTGTTCATTGTAGATCCTTACAATACCTTTTTGTTTCTGTAAGATCAGGAGAAATCACCTTCTTTTATTTCTGATACTATCAGTATAAACTTTTCTCTATTTTTGTTGGTTAATCTAGTTAAAACAGTATTAATTTTGATGATCTTTTCAAAAACCAAATTTTGTTTGTATTTATGTTCTCTATATTTTAATTTTCTATTGTAATTTTTTCTCAAATCAATATTATTTTCATCTGTTTTATTTGTGTTTACTTTGTTCTTCCTTTTCTAATTTTTTAAGGTGAGAGGTTTGATTGTTGATGAGAAATCTTTTTAAAATATATTTGTTGGCCGGGCGCGGTGGCTCAAGCCTGTAATCCCAGCACTTTGGGAGGCCGAGACGGGCGGATCATGAGGTCAGGAGATCGAGACCATCCTGGCTAACACGGTGAAACCCCGTCTCTACTAAAAAAAAAAAAAATACAAAAAACTAGCCGGGCGAGATGGTGGGCGCCTGTAGTCCCAGCTACTCAGGAGGCTGAGGCAGGAGAATGGCATAAACCCGGGAAGCGGAGCTTGCAGTGAGCTGAGATCCGGCCACTGCACTCCAGCCCGGGCAACAGAGCAAGACTCCGTCTCAAAAAAAAATCTCTCTCTCTCTCTATATATATATATTTGTTTATTTTATTATAAAGTTAACAAGTATATTTATATATATGCTATAAATTTCCATACAAGCATTGCTCTAGCTGCCTCTTATATGCTTTGATACACTATGTTTTCACTTTCTTTCAAATCTAAGCATATTATGCCCCATGTGATTTTTAATTTTTTATCTCTTGATTATTTAGTAGTATATGATTTTATTTTCATATATGCACAAATATATAACCAATATATTTTATCTTTGTATAGAATAAAATATATATATTTCTAGGGCACATCTGAAGCTGGGAAATTCTTCTCCCCCCGAGAGAAACCAAAATACTGAGTAAAGCATGAACTTTGAACAGATCTTTTGTGGGAAAACACTGAAAGCCAGGGGAGAGATGATGCAGACACTGAGGTTAAAGAGGGATGATGCTGGGAAGCCCTAACAGAGTCCCCAAACATGGGTCTAGCTCCTAGTTCTGAACAGGTCCTAAGGAAGGGATGAGTGAATATATGTATTTGTGAATGTGAATTCACAAATATATGAAAATAAAACAATACACTGCTATATAATATATTTTTAAATATTTGTGAATTTTTCAAATTACTTTTTGTTGTAGATTTCTCATGTCATTTCATTGTGGTCAGGCAATATTCTTTGTTTTATTTTCTATTAATAATATATGGTCTATCCTGAATAATGGTCTATGTGAAAATGAGAAGAATAATAGTCCACATGGAACTCTTGTTGGGTGGAGTGTTCTATGAATGTCTGATAGTTCCAGTTGGTTCATAGGGCAGGTCATGTCTTCTATTTTCTTGCTTGGTTTTCTCTCTATTTCATCTATCATTGAAAGTGAACTATTTAAGCGTACAACTCTTATTGATGAATTGTCTTGTTTTTCATTTCTTGTCAGTTTTTGCTTCATGTATTTTGGCACTATATTGATAAGTTTATATATCTTTATGATTGCTATGCCTTCCTAATTAATTGACTCTTTTATTGTTATAATTTGTTCCTCCTTATCTCTAGTAACATTTTTTCTTACTTTGAAATTGATTTTTTTTCTGATATTGTATAGTTATTCCAACTTTCTTATGGTTGCTGTTTGTATAAATTCTCCATTCTGTTAGTTGGATCTAATTATATATTTGAAAATAAAGTGTGTGTCACGTGAACAACATATTTGTTTGTGTTTTAAAAATTACTGTGTCTGGCCCGGTGCGGTGGCTCACACCTGTAATCCCAGCACTTTGGGAGGCCCAGGTGGGCGGATCACAAGGTCAGGAGATTGAGACCATCCTGGCGAACACGCTGAAACCCCGTCTCTACTAAAAATACCAAAAAAATTAGCCAGGCATGGTGGCGGGCGCCTGTAGTCCCAGCTACTTGGGAGGCTGAGGCAAGAGAATGGCGTGAACACAGGAGGCGGAGTTTGCAGTGAGCAGAGATGGCATCACTGCACTCCTGCCTGGGCGACAGAGCGAGATTCCATCTAAAAAAAAAAAAAATTACTATGTCATGTAATGATACTTATATAATGTTATGCTGCCTTTCTACTGTGTCTTTAATCCATATCCATATTTATATTTAATGCTATTATTGAGAGTTGAATTTATGTCTGACATTTTGCTTTTTGTTTCCTATGAATATCTTGCCTTGTTTTGTTCATTTATTTTCCTTAATTTTCCACTAAGTGAATATTTTCTAATAAATGTTTTAATGTAATTTATGTTTTTTACTATATATTTATATTATTTCCTTAGTGATTGCTCTAATAATTAACATGTCAGAATATATCATAGAACTTATCACAATCTACTTCAGATGCTTACTAATTTAATGTAGTCTCATACAGCACTATTCTCTCTCTCCTTTTGTGGATCCATTGTTATGCATATTATATACACATATCTAAATTAAAATTTATATACAAATTAAAATGAATACAGCAATTACTTTGTAATGATGGTTTTTGTTTTGTTAGTGTATGCTTCCTGGAAGAAGAGGACGTTTTTATGTCTTTTATTATTAAACAGGTAGAATAATTGGCCAGTTAGAAGGAAAGCTTGGAGACCAGGATGCTAAAAAAAAAAAGTTTAAGGGATTAGCATAGAAAAATGGGCACATTTCACAATGAATATGGCCTTATTCCTGCAAAGAATTGTTATACATGCTTAAATTCTAGCCAGGTTTCCTATTGTTGTGTTTTCAACATCCACTTTAAAGTCAGTAAAGAAATTTCCTTACACTTGACAAAACTTGATTCCATTAGAGGTGACTATGAATATTTTCACAGAACAGACCCATTTACAGATAGCTGTTAATAATTATTCTTAAAGTACCAGTCAAGTTCTGTATCACTATAGTGTACCATTACTTTAAATTGGCCCAACTGGTAGTTTCTCAAATGTGAGAAATTATAAACTTCCAAAACTATATTAATAGGTTTCCAGGGGTTTATGAACACCAACTTGGGAAAATTGCATTAAAATTTTAAAAGTTTCCCTTTAAATGATTTTGACCAGCAAGATTCCTAAATCTGAAAGCAAATGGAGTCAATGAAATTAGGGTGAAACTTAAAGTGTGTTGATATAAATTATTTAGAATACTGTATCCTTACAATTTATGGAAATGTTAATTCCCAATTTAAAAATTCTCAGGGTGAAATTGCTCAACTGAAAGCTATATATACTAATTTCCAAAATTCCTTATATATTAATTTATGATTCGGTGGCTTATGATGGTGTTCTTAAAATGCTTAAAAGTCACTTGCCAGTTGTAGTCATCTTTATTCATTAGATAGATATGGTGC
The DNA here is from genome assembly GCF_009764315.1 of Trachypithecus francoisi. Taxonomy (NCBI): domain Eukaryota; kingdom Metazoa; phylum Chordata; class Mammalia; order Primates; family Cercopithecidae; genus Trachypithecus; species Trachypithecus francoisi. Next base: position 34,111,185 of record NW_022681462.1, read on the forward strand.
TTTAAAGCTTGATTAGTTATCATGACAAATTTGGCAGTAAAGACAGGTGCTCACTTCAAAAGGCTACTGGAGTTTTAGTAGTGCTTTGGCCTGGTTCCACTGGATTAGTTTTTGATGGATTCCAATAGCATCTGACTTAACCACAGTAACTCTTCAAATTTGCTGGCACCTCACTTGATTCATTATTAATCAACTTACTTATCGCTTAGCCTTCAAAACTCAAGTCATCTTTGCTTCATTCACCACATCACTTGTCTTGGTTCAATAACCTCTGATGTTTCCAAAGCGGTTTACAGTCACTTCTTTAACTACATAAATAATCTTATATATTTAGAAGATTTAAATTTACCATGTGTGCTTGGTACTCTTTATTTCTTAACCATATTTGATCTCTTAAAATTATTCAGTAAATGGTTTCATTAACATTACCTTTCTCTAGTGAGAACTTATGAAGTTCAGATATGTTATAAACTAAGCACTTATTATTATTTTATTTTTTCATTCTTCAACAAAATATTGCCCAGAAAATGAAGTATATTAGTATAAAAGAATAATATATAATCAGTTTAAAAAGATAGTATGTATAAATGTGTTAGATATAAGCACAGTATGTTTCTGCATTTTGTGAATTTCATTTCTTTTCTTTCAGACACCTGATCTGACCACAAATGCGCACATACATACCGCCCCCCCCCACACAGACACAAACACACACACACACACACACACACACACACACATACACACAGACACACACACACACACACACACACACACAGAATTACCCCCAAGAACACAATGAGATGTCTGGCAGCTCTTACAACTACAAGAATGATGAAGCCTTTTCTTTTTTTTTTTGTTTTTGCTTATACATATTGCAATCTTTAGAAAAAATATTTTCTGGCACATAACAATCTGTTTACTTTGGGCTTATGCTAGGCAGAGCTAAAAATTGTAACTCCGGTCATGCTGTTTTTATATTGCATTCTCTCTATAGTGCTCTATCAACACAAAGGACTTCACATATTGAAGGAATAGAATGCCTCATAACACCAGCAGTCTTTCACTCTGCTTCAGTATGCATGCTTTAGTTTCATCCAGGCTGTTCTCATTTTCCTTTCTCTGAATTATAGGGTTTTTGTCTTTATGTTTTCTTATGACATCTAATATAAAATAGCTTTATAACCTCTACCCATTTGATATTTTCTTGTGTACTCAGAAATACTCAGAAAATACTCAGAAGTAATTTCTCACTTTATTGTCTTCAGAGTGCATTGTTTATATTTTTATTTATTTTTAGTTATGTATTTATTTATTTTTATATTTATTTTATTTGTTTTTATATAAAAGTGCTTTAACGAAACACTACATTGGGTTTTAAACTACAGTTAAATATTTTTTAACAAATATGTATTCAACACGAGGTACAAAACACTGTTAGACATTTTTAATATTAGCATTGAAATTTTCAGATAACTTATTTTTTATTGATGTATCAAGCATAAATACAAAGATGACAAAGTGGAGTAAAGAAAGTACAATGATGAAAATTATCATGTAGTGGGGTTTAAAAGAGAGGCAAATTATTTCCAATTTTAGTATTTGAAAAGTAATCCATGGTCCCGATGATATTTGATAGATTTTGGAGAATAATGAAAAACAAAGCTGGTGAGAGAGAAGCCAAAATAGTTGTAATCTCTAAAAAGTTTCAAATATACAAAAAAAAAGCACACATTTACAAATAGATAAACTATTGAACATTTATTGAATGGTTAAAATTATTTTACTTCAAATTTGCCTGGAGCATAAAATAATTTACAAGTAACTCTATCTGCTAGCAATTTTTATCCAGTGTATCTGCATAATGCTGAAACAGAGTTATAGAAAGTATTTATCTAGTGAAAGAGATTATAAGGCTTAAGTCTATTTTCAACCTTTATAGACATTTAGGTAACAGTGAAATGTGTGTTTGATTATAGATAAAATATAAAGTATAGTAGATGAAATCTTTGGTGGATTCAGCTTATAGCATAACAAAATATCCAACTTTGTTGGCAAATGAAATTTTACCATAGTACTTCTATACACCATTATTCTATTGAAGCAAAACATAATCTGGATCTAAGTGTACGTTGCAAATTTCATTTACTACAGCTTAATTCCTGAATGTGAAATATGTCATTAAATTTTGATAAAACAAATTAATGGAATGCTTTTAATTACATTCCATAAAAGCTGCTTAAAAATTTATGTATGTGTGTTTATACATATGTGTGTATGTATATATACATATAATTATTCAGAGGACACATATATAAATAGACAAAATATCACCCCTGAATGTGAAAAGAAAATATTTTAAAGAGCAAAATAACATAGTAATACAGTGAATAGAAAAGTATGAATTATATATGAAGTATTAAGACTACCTCTTCTATCTTGTCAATTCACCCATAACTTGTTTTTTCTTTCTCGCTATTCTTGTGATCTTCATTAATGGCATAGTTATTTTAAAAAGTTCCTTAATTCCCAAGTTTTTAAATGTGATGTTTTCTAAATGTATAACTATATTTCAATGGTTAGCTTCTACTCGTTCTCTAATATTAGGGAATTTTTACATGAACATCCTATTAGGCAAAAGTTATTTGTGCATTTCCTTTATTTTGACAATTGTCACAGCTGCATATGAATATTGATGTGGTCAAGAAATTAATTGTTGTAACATCTACCAAGTATCTATGAAAGCAGAGCTCTATCTGTACAGTCCCTGGTAAATAGTAAGTGCTTGATGAATGTTTGTCAAAAAAATCAATAAATGAATACAAATTGTAAAGATTTTGCAAAAGTCACAAATATATTTAAAAAGTGTAGTCTCTCATGGAATAACAAAATGAACAATATAAAAAGCAGTTGGAATATTTACCTTAAAATTTTTCTTATTTTCAATTAGTATATTTTCAACTGATAATTCTTTCTACTAATGTTTCTATTCTCTGCTTATATTATGTATTGGAGATCCTTAAATAACAGTATAAGGAATTTCTAGGCAATTTAATAAAATATATTTAGGACAAAGAGAGATGTGTGTGAATATTGGTGACTGAAGTTATAATAAATGCTTACAGTTGTTTTAATTATAATAAGTGAGGTTTAGGTGATGATTCAAGAAAGCAGGAAGCATATATTTTTGTTATTCATCCTTTTGGGTTTAAAAATTGGGTTCCTTCCTTTTAGGTATTCAGTTTTAAAAACACTATTTCCACAAGAGATTAGCGTAGAGCAAGTATGCTATGTTTCCACTGCCCTGGTGACAAAAATATCCCTGTATTCTTTGAAGATAATCAAGGATGACAAACAAACCCCAAACTCATCATTGTTGTGTTTCTGTAACCCTCTTTCCCACCCTATGACATGCAAGAATATAGGATTGTAAAAGGCTCCTATGCAAAATCTCATGTTCAATTCTAATCCCCAGTGTTAGAGATGGGGCCTGGTGGGAGATAACTGGATCGTGGGAATGAATCCTTCATGCATGGTTTAGCACCATCACCTGGGTGCTGTTCTCGTGACAGTGAGTGAGATCTGGTTGTTTAAAAGTACACAGCACCTCCCCTTTCACTCTCTCTTTTGCTGCTCCAGCCATGTGACGTACCTGCTCCCCCTTCACCTTATGCCATAAGTTTCCTGAGGCACCCCAGAAGCCAGGCAGATGCCAGCATCATACAGCCTGTGAAACCATATGCCAATTAAACCTATTTTTTAATATGTATAAATTACTCAGTCTCAGGTATTTCTTTATAGTAATTTGAGAATGAACGAATACAGGGTCTCACTCTATTACCCAAGCTGGAGTACAGTGGCACTATCATAGCTCACTGTAATCTCCATCTCCTGGGCTCAAACGATCCTCCTGTCTCAGCATCCAGAGTATCTGGAACTTTGTATTGAAGATCCTTAAACAACAGGCTAAGGAATTTCTAGGCAGTTAAACTAGGCACATGATACCATGCCCAGCTAATGTTTTTGTTTTTTTGTAGAGACAGAGTCTTGCTTTGTTGCCAAGGCTGGAGTGCAGTGGTGCAATCATAGTCCACTGCAACCTTGAACTCCTGGTCTCAAGCAATCCTCCTCCCTAATTCTCCTCCCATCTCAGTCTCCCTAATAGTTATGACTACATGTGTGTGCCACTGCACACAGAAAGCTGGATTCAAAGACCAAGCAGAAAACAATGTTCTGTAAAGTTATGTTTGCCTCTTGGTTCAGGCCACTTATAAGAAATAAATTCTCTGGTCACACAATGCAGATTTCAAGCCCAGAATATATCTTGTATTTACAATACAAGATAGAATCAATAATTACAAGGCTGAAAGTGATGGGTGATCATAAGTCCATGTCATGGATCTTTTCCTTTTTCTGTTTCTATTTCTTTTTTTTTTTTTAAGACACTGTCTCACCATTTCTCAACTTGAGAAAATAGCCCTGCCACTGTCGTTTCTAATTAAATTAATTAGACTTTCTTAGAATATTTTTCAGTGCTTCAGCTGGCATCCCTTGTAATTCTCTGTGCAACTTCAATGCAGGTTACTTTCTTTATAGCTGAGATTTTTTAAGTAGTTTAATATTCTGGCATGGACATGGAAAAATAAAATATGCAACAAATCTTCCATTTTTAATCACAGAAAATATTCAAAAGTGTTTATTGTTGCAAATGTGCTCAGAGGATGTTCAGAATTTTTTAAAATGGAGAAATGAAGAAAACGAGAATAAAATTTTGTTTAATATATGACTTGAGAATGGAGAATGATTATTAAAAATGTTTAACTGTTGAGACAAAGTTTGCAAAAAGCTCCTGGGGATTAGAGAGACTTATTATTCCTATATTAAATGCTGAGGTTGAAAGAACCTAATTCATAACTAGATGAGGATAACCAGATGAATTTCAGATTCCATGGGCACAATTTAACAATTTTTCCTAAATTCCTTTATGTACTACACAATTGCAAGCTATAGATTTTGTATGAGAGGGTTAATTGTCATCTATGATAATGTAGATGTATAATACAGAGTAGCAAATAGAACGATTTAATATTCTCTGGACAATAAGGAAGGATTTGCCTAAAGGTTTTGACTGAATGCATGAAGAGCAAAATGTCTAACACTTGAATATATTTATCAAGTAGACATAGGAAAATTAACCATTTCTGTACTCTTGTTGTATAGATTACAGGGATTAATAAAGCTTTGTAAAATAAGAAGTTTTCCATATCTATATATCAGAATTTTTTAGTATGTTCAATAAAGGCAATACTTTAACGTAATTGATGCTTAAAATGGAATATTCTTTCCAGAGTAAATGTTACCTTCAATCACCCTCTTTTTTTTTTTTGTTACACCACCAATTATCTTCTTATTCTCTGGTCTGGATTCTTCTCCAAACCCTTGCACTACTGAAATTGCTTCCCAGATTCAACAGCATCCTCCTCATTGCCTAAATTTTCTCAATAATCATTATTTTTCATCATTTGGCATGTTGATTAGTCAACCCCATAGTTGTTGAACTTTCCACCTTTCCTCATTACATTTTTAAAATATTATAATATCCTTAGAATTTTATCTTCTTCTAGGTGTTCCTTTCTTTTCTGCTTTGCTTAAATAAGTTCCTATTTTTTCCAAAAGAGTACATCCTGTAAGAATAGTGTCCAGAGGTCAGTGGTCAGACTTTCTTTTTATCATCCTTCCCTAAAGGAAATAATATTAAATTAAGATTAGCCTAAAATTGCCTTCTTGTAATTTAGGTCTAAAGGTTACTCCATACATAGTAAACTGTAACCTAACTGTATGTGTAAACAGACTGTAACCTACTCTTGTAACTAAAGGTTAAGGAAGATGGAGCAAGATGGCAAATAGAACCCTCCAGCAATCATCTCCCTTCAGGAACGCCAAATTGAAGGATAGTGAACGCTATCCACACAACAAAACACCTTCTTACGAACCAAAAATCAGGAGAGTGATTACAATATCTGTTTTTAACATCGTAACAGTGAATGAGACACTAACAAGGGTAGGAAAGACAATCTTGCATTGCCTACACACACACACACACACACACACACACACACCTGACTTCAGACCTCTGCAGCATGCAAAGAGAGAATTTGTGTGCATGGGAGAGGGAGAACAAAGGGATTGCAAAAATGCATTGGATCTCAGTTCTGACCTGTCACAGGTGAACACAACACAGGATAGAATTCAGCCAGTGCCCACAGAGAAAGCATTTAGAGCAGCCTCAACAAGAGAGAAATCATTCACCTCACTTGAGTTCTGACCAGCTCCACCAACAGCAGACAAAAGAGTTGAATAGGCCGGGTGCGGTGGCTCACGCCTGTAATCTCGGCACTTTGCAAGGCCGAGGCGGGCGGATCACGAGGTCAGGAGATTGAGACCATTCTGGCTAACATGGTGAAACCCCGTCTCTACTAAAAATACAAAAAAGAAAAAAACATTAGCCGGGTGTGGTGGTGGGCGCCTGTAGTCCCAGTTACTCTGGAGCCTGAGGCAGGAGAAAGGCGTGAACCCAGGAGGCGGAGCTTGTAGTGAACTGTTATCACGACAGAGCAGCGAGACTCCGTCTCAAAAAAAAAAAAAAAAAAAGAAAGTTGAAAAGTTGAATTCATTTGAAAGGCAGTCTAGACCACAAAGGCTGTAGTCCTTGGGGATCTCCTGATGCTGTGCTGGGCTTAGAGTGAGTGGACTTAGGGTACATGCAACCCAGCAACACATCACCTGAGGCAGCCAAGGGAGTGTTTATATCACTGCTCCACCGATTAAAGACATTGCAGCTTGGGTACAGACTCCTTTTGCTTGTAGAAAGAAGGCAGAAGAGGAAACAGGGCTTTGTCTTGCAACTTGAATATCAGCTTAACTACAGTAAAATAAAATGCAAAGCAGAGTCCTAAAGACTCCAATTCTAGGACCAAGCTCCTGAATGACATTTCTAGACTCACTCTGGATCAGAAGAGAACACACTCCCCTTAAGGAAAGAACCCAGTCCTGGCAGCATGTACCACCTGCTGACTAAAGAGCCCTTTGGCCTTGAATAAACATCAGTGGTAGAAAGACATTAGTTGCCATGGGCCTGGGACAAGACACAACACTGTGCTGGCCTCAGGTGTGAGCCACTAGAGAAGTGCTGGCGTTGCCCCTCCAGCAAGTCCAGGCAACCCAACACAGAGACAGAGAGATCCAATTTTTGGTGGGGGGAATTGAGGGAAGACAATAAGAGACTGCCAGGTATTTGAGGGAATTTTTCTGGATATTACCCATGTCAACCTAGGTGGTACATCTGCAGTTCTAAAAGACTCAGTGTTACTAAGCATGAGGTGCCCTCTAGCACAGATACAGGTACAGTGATCAAAAACTTAGATCACAATACTCAATTCACTTTGAATACCTGGAAAGCATTCTCAAAAAGGAAGGGCACAAACAAGTCCAGATTGCAAAGAATAAAATAAATACATAACTCTTTAACACCAAAACATTGGCAAACATCCACAAGAATCAAGAACATCCAAGAAAATACGACTTTCACCAAGTGAACTAAAAAAGATACCAGTAACCAGTCTCAGAGTGACAGAGACATGACATCTTTCAAACAAGGAATTCAAAATAGTAATTTTGAGAAAGCTGAATGAGCAGCAAGATAACACAAAGAAGAAATTCAGAATTCTTTCAGATAAATTTAACAAAGAGATTAAAATAACAAAAAAAAAAATTAAGCAGAAATTCTGAAGCCGAAAAATGCAATTGGCAAACTGAAGAATGCCTCAGAGTCTCACAATATCAGAATTGGCCAAGCAGAGAAAAAAATTAGTGAGCATGAAGACAGGCTGTATAAAAACATAGAGGAGAAAAAAAAGAATTTAAAAATGAAGCATTCCTGTAAGGTCTAGAGAATAGCCTCGAAAAGGCTAATCTAGAAATTACCTTCACCACAGTTATTGAACATAGTACTGGAAGTCCTAGCTAGAGAAATGAGATAAAAGAAAGATATAAAGGGCATTCAAATGGATATGAAGAAGTTGAATTATCTATTAACACATGATGTAATCTTATATTTACAAAATCCTAAAGACTCTTCCAAAAAACTATTAGAGCTAATAAAGTTTCAGGATACAAAATCAACATAAAAATTAGTAGCATTTCTACATGCTCACAGTGAACAATCTGGAAAAGAAATTAAGAAAGCAATTCCATTCACAATTGCTACAAATGAAATATATAGGAATAAACTTAACAAAAGAAGTGAAAGATCTCTAAATCTATGTTTAGATAAAAACTAAATAAAATATTAAATAACTATAAAACTTTAAAAATAAAATAACTAAATAACAATAAAAACTAAAGAACATTAACATTTATGAGAAAAAGTAAAGAGGACACAAAAAGTGAAAAGATTTTCCATGTTCATGAATTGGAAGAATAGATATTGTTAAAATGTCCATACTACCCAAAGCAATATACAGATTCAATGTATTCCCTTTCAAAATATAAATGACATTCTTCACAGAAATATAAAATGTAGCCCTAAAATTTATATGAAACCACAAAAAACCCAGACTAGCCAAAATCGTCTTGAACAAAAAGAACAAAACTGGAGGTATCATGTTACCTGACCTCAAATTGTATTACATAGCTACAGTAGCTCAAATAGCACAGTACTGGCATAAAAACAGAAACATAGACGAATGGAACAGAAGAGAAAACCCAGGAATAAATCCATACATCTACAGTGAATTCATTTTCAATAAAGTTGCAAAGAACATATGTTGGATTAAAGAGAGTTTCTTCAATAAATGTTCTGGAAAAACTGGATATCCAAATGCAGGAAAAAAATGACAATAAATCCATTTCTCAATATATGCAAAAATCAAATCAAAATTCATTAAAGACTTAAATTTATGATTTAAAACCATGAAACTACTTAAAGAAATTTTTTGGGAAACTCTCCAGTACATTTTTCTGGGCAAAGATTTCTTGAGTCATACCTCAAAAGCACAAGCAGCCTAAGCAAAAATGAACAAATAGGATAACACAGGATCACATAAAGTTAAATAACTTTTGCAAAGCAAAGGAAAGAATTAACAGAGTGAAGACTCAATTCACGAATGGGAGAAATATTTGCAAACTACCCGTCTGACAAGGGGTTAACAACCAGAATATATAAGAAACTTAAATAACTCAATAAAAAAATCAAATAATCCAATTAAAAATGGGCAAAATCTGAATAGACATTTCTCAAAGGAAGATATACAATGGTTAACAGGTACATGAAAAAATGCACAACATAGTTAATCATTAGAAAAGTAAAAATCAAAATTACGATGAGATAGCTTTTCACTTCAGTTAGAATCATTTTTATCCAAAAGAAAGCCAATAATGAAATGAATGTTAGTGAAAATGTGGAGAAGGTGGATACCTCATACACTGTAGGTGGAAATGTAAATTAGTACAGCTACTATGGAGAATAACTAAATGTAGAACAACCATGTTTCAGCAATCCTACTACTGGGTATACTCCCCCAGCAAATGATTTGAAAAATATAGTGAAGTATATTAAAATATAGTGAGCTCTTGAACAATGTGAAGGTTAGGGGTGCCTGTCCCTGCATGGTCATATTACTTTTTCATATAACTTCTGCATATAACATTTGACTCCTCCAAAACTTAACTACTCATAACCTGCTGCTGACTGGAAGCCTTACCAATCACACAAATAGACAACACATATTTTGTGTGTGATATATATAACATTTACATATATATGAAATTACATGTATATAAATATGTTATATGTATAATTTTCTTTTCTCTAGCTTTATTGTAATAATACAGTATGATATAAGAATTGTGTATATGATATATATTATCTGATATATAGGTTTCTATATATCATACTACATTCTATATTATACCATATATAATATATATATCATACTGCATTCTTACAATAAAGTAAGCAAGAGAAAAGAAAATGTTTCTAAGAAAATTATAAGAAGAGAAATGTATTACTAGTCATTAAGTGGAAGTAGATTATCATAAGTGTCTTCCTCATCATTGTCTTCACATTGAGCTGAGGAGGAGGAGGAACGGGGACATTGATCTTGCTGTCTCAGGGTGTCAGACATAGAAGAGGTAGAGAAGTTGGTAGGGGAAGCAGAAGAGGCAGGCATATTTGATGTAATTTTAAACAAATACATTATAATTTGTTTGACTTATTTTATCATTTCTCTAAAATCACTTCTATATGATAGCAATTCTTCTTGACTTTCTATACCCATAACATAGAAAGGTCCATGTCATAAAATAAGTTAAAAGCAACATTGAGTAATTAGAACCCTTCTTCTAGATTGTCTAATGTCAATTTGTTTTCTAGCCCTGCTTCTTCAAGTCTTCTTCCTTATCCTATGGCCCTGGTTTGGAAAAACTCATCTCCTTCAGGTCACCTCTGCTAATTCCTCTGGTGTGGTCTCTATTAACTCATGAATATCTCCAAGATCCATATCTTGAAACTCTTTGCCTCTCACCTTTGTTGCCATATCCACAATCTCTTTCATGATTTTCTTGATTGGCTCTACTGTAAATCTTGCGAAGTAATGCACAACATCTGGGCATATCTTCTTCCAACATGAATTTATTATTTCTGACTTGATGGCTTTCACAGAATTTTTTCCATAACAATGATGGCATCTTCAGTGGTGTAGTCCTTCCAGGACTTTCATAATGATTGCTCTATCAAGATTCTTTTTCCCAGTGTTTACAAACCATTTCATATAATACAATGTGTAATTAGCCTTAAAGGGCCTTATTGCCTCCAATCTAGACTCTGAATTAGAGACGTTGTTTAGGGGACAAGTAGATCACTTCAGTACTTCAGTGTTGATTGGCTTCTGGGTTGCCAGGGGCATTGTTCAATATCAAAAGGACTTTGAAGGCAATCTCTTACTGACAAGGTACTTTCTGACTTCATGGATAAAGCATCAATGACACCGACCCAGAAAAAAATGTGTTCTTCTTGTACAGGTCTTCTCGTTGTACAACCAAAACACTGGCAGCTGGAGTTTATCTTTTCACTTCAAGGTTTGGGGATTAGCAGCTTTATGAACTAGGACAGTCCTGATCATAAATGCAATAGCATTTGTATAAAACAGTATAGTTAGCCTATCCTTCCCTGTCTTAAATCATGCACTTGCTTATTTTTCTTATGCATGTACGTCTTCCGTGGTATTTTCCTTTCAAGAATATGGCATCTTTGTCTGCATTAAAAATCTCTCCCAGAGGATATCCTTTCTCCCAAATCAATTTCTTAATGGTGTCTGAGAACTCATCTGCTACCTCTTGATCAGCAGAGCCTGCTACTCCTGTTGTCTTGACATTTTTTAAAGCCAAAGCTCTTTCTAAATGTATCAAACCATCCTTTGCTGGCATTAAATTCTCTAACTTTAGATCCTTCACTTTCTGCTATAAGTTTTTATATAATAACTTTGGTTTTTCTCTAATCACATTAGAGTCTATAGATATACTTTTCTTATAGCAATCTTGCACCTATATAACAGCTGCATTTTCAGTATAATATAAAAAGGTACTTGCAAAAAGTATAAGATTTTCATATCTACTGGTGAAGTGGCAGCAACTGGTTTGTGAATTTTTCATTTTTTCTGATGGTCTTTATGCTGGATTCATTTATCTAGAAATGACAGGCATTTGCAGCTGCAAATCTCAATCTGTGGCACATATCACGAAATTTCACCTTTTCTTGTAATGGCATGACTTTTTCTGCTTTTTGGGAGCACTTTCAATGCCACTTGTGACCCTTTGTATGGGTCCCATAATATTATCCAAGATTTATGGTATTGCAATAAACACAATATAAAATCTCAGAGAAGTGCCAAATGCAAGAGATAGCTTTTTACTACAATATGCAATTTACTGGAAAGATGAACTGCTCATGCTAAGATGATTAATGTCACAGAGTATTTTAAGGAGATATTTGCAACAGCATTTGAGCTCATCACAATAGCAACAGGAAGTAGCTATGAAATTATTAAAACAGTACAGTATTATTACAGTTAATTTTATGCAATTGTGATTTAATGCAGCATCTTAATGTTTGTTTAAATTTCTCTCTACTGCAAATGGCACCACATATGTTCTGTGTGTGTGTGTAAATATCAGTAAGTTTTAACTTTTTAATAATAGATTCGTACATATTTTATGATAGCATACGATAAAATAAACTATTATATAAAATACATTTTATGCATTTATTACATACCTTACTTTTTCTTAATTGTTTTTTGCTGTCTAGGTTATGCTCTTCACCTGCAAGGTTTTTTTTGAAATCGTTGAAAATCTCCAAAAATGTTCCCAAATGATTTATTTATTTTATTTTATTTTATTTTATTTTGAGATGGAGTCTGGCTCTGTTGCCCAGGCTGGAGTGCAGTGGTGTGATTTCGGCTCACTGCAAGCTCCGCCTCCCAGGTTCATGCCATTCTCCTGCCTCAGCCTCCGGATAGCTGGGACTACAGGCACCTGCCACCACGCTCGGCTAACTTTTTGTATTTTTAGTAGAGATGGGGTTTCACCGTGTTAGCCAGGATAGTCCCGATCTCCTGACCTCATGATCCACCCGCCTCGGCCTCCCAAAGTGCTGGGATTACAGGCTTGAGCCACTGCCCTATCCAAACTATTTATTTTTTAAAAATCTGGGCATAAATGAACTCGTGCAGTTCAAACCTATGCTGTCCAAGGGTCAACTGTATAAGCATAAACCTTATAAAGGTCATTTTTATCTTTAAAAATTCATAATTTTATTCCTAATTATACAACAGAGTCCTAACTGCTTAGCTTCACAAGGCCGTGTTAATTTTTCCTGACTCAGCTGTACACCCTCAGCTGTCCCTCACTTTTCTAGTACTTTTCTAAAGATAAACTGGAAATGTTTCCATCTCATAATGTTCTGATTCTGATTCTACATACATATTCCTTTGGCTATTATTAACCAGTTCTTCCCTCAAAAATATCACTTGCCCAAGATGCCTTTCATAGCTCACCTATTCTGTGAGGCTTACCCTGATAATGCTATTAGAGATAATTTTTCATGTCTCTGTAACATATTATATGTATGGCACTGTGGTTCTAAACAGCATAATCTTGCTTTATCAGATAACATTTGATTTGCATCAGTATCCACCACATGCTGAACATTCAATTTTGAAACAGTAACTTAAACACCATGTTTCCTTTTTTTATTTGTAAAGTGAAGATAAAATATTTTAAAATACAAACAATTAATGTGAACATTAAATGAGTTACTGAATATGAAATATTTCTCACAGCACCTGGAACATATCAATCAATAACTAAGCTGTAATTATTTATTAAAATATGTCCATTTACTAGCTGTAACTAAAGAGGAAATGATGTATTATTACTGCTTTAATTGAATTTTTTACTATATTTTCTTCCTCTAGATTGTAAACTCTTTAAAGTTCTACAGTGCAGGAACAATTACTTTCAGCCTCTTTGCACTTATGGCGTAACAAAATGCCTGTCACAGTAAATAAATAATATCTACTGAATGAATAAACAACATAAATATATAAATAACTCCTTTAGGTTGCTGTTAGCATTGCATACCATATATGAAGTGAATGTGCACAGCAGAACTAATTGGGCAGAAAATATTTCCATTATAGTCTGTCAAAACTAAGGCATCAGCACTTGTCACAAATATAATGCAAATAGGTAAATATCTGCTTTAATTAATGCTATTGAAAAATTTCTCTTCTTCCACCTGAATTCTCTCCTATCAGAGTATGGCAAGTAATAAAGATATTCAGCTGTGTTGTAAGTGGCTAAAAGCAGATCTTTTTTTAAAACTTAGATTTGGTAGATGGCAGGAAAAGGAACATCAAGACATTTGAAGGAGAGTGATACTTACTTTTTATCAGAAAGAAGTAAGAAGAGAAATAGAAAATCTGTTTTTTCACCACAATAGGCCTTCCATAGGTCACCAGACCATTTGTATACGGGTTTAATCAATATATACAAAGTTACATATATTAAGTATATTATATATGAGGACGTTGGAGAAGGGATCCTGGGCCTGAAGAATCTTCAAAAGTGTCTATATCACTGTTGTCCAGTACAAATATTCTATATTAGTACTGTCCAATATGGTAGCCCTAGCTACATGAGGTTACTGAGCACTTACACTGCTACTAAAACAATTCAAAAAATTAAATTCTAATTTCAATAAATTTTTATTGACTTAAGTTTAAATTTAACTAACCACATATGGCTACTAATATGGGACAACACAGGTATATGTTAACTCTAAATCTTCAAAAGTACACAAAAATAAATAAAAATATCTCTCACGAGTTGACTTTGATTTGATGCACCTTTCCTTTCTCCATACAATTTTAGGAAATTTCAACATTCATAATTTATCCTCAGCTTCCACAACACTAATTAAAGTGATTTTATGTTACATTTCAGTAGCCAATCTGTCAGTAAGTTGTATGCATGACTCTCCATATCTGAAATTATATTATAATCAACTCAAGGAAATTATATTATAAATATGAAGAATTTTTCTTTCAAGAAACTCACATTTCTTTTGAGATGAAAATACACACATGTGAGAATTTTTTTTAAACATCAATGTCAATTTAATACAAACTTAAACCTAATCTGATTTATTAGAGACAATATATTTCTGATATGAAGAAACTCCTCACGGATTTTTTGATAAGAATGTTTTGATGTTTCTTTAAAGTCAGTGTCTAGCACTGAATTTAAAGAGAATACCGAGCATCTTTGGAAATGCCACTTCAAATATATAAGCAAATACATTTTAAACATTCATTCTGAGTTACTTAATGATGCTGAGAGATCACACAATTAAAACTGTCATATCTAACTTCAATTGTCCAATTACTAAATAGCAGAAAATTATACACCTTTAGAAAAAACATGGTCCTTTACATTAGCTGTAGAGAGCATCTTATAGTTGTTTTCCTTTGTTTCTGTCTCTGAATTAAAAACTATACGAAAAATTGTTAGATTTTAAGGAACTAGAAATACTGAAAATCCAATTTTATATTGACTTTAACTCAACATAAATAGAGATTTTCTCTGTAGATATGAAAAGCCAAGTCTATGACCCCAAGTGAAATCAGATTGCCACTTTAATTTGATTGAGAAGTTCCAGTTCTGAAAAGAGTCGGACACAGCAGAGTAGGAAGTAAGAATTATAAGGCTGACATGCTGACATACTCAATGATCTGAGTTTCCTTAAGGAAAAATAAACTACTTAGAACATGGAAAGAGACACATGCCTTGAAATTCTATAGTAGCTAGCAAGACTACCTCATTATTGTAATTGCTATATATTATTGCATTATTTATTTTGAAGCACTTTATAGATTTTAAAATTCCTTTCTATATTAAATCTTGATGAATTATGTCTATGCATAAAAGGAAACATAAAGTAGATTTTCTTTTATTTTGGTGGGAGGTTGTTAGTCTGCTTTTGTTGCTATAGCAAAATATGTGAGACTGGGTAATTTTAAATAACAGAAATTTATTGCTCATAGTTCTGAAGGTTGGGAAGTCCAAAATCAAAGGGCTGTCAGATTCCGGTCTGGTGAGGCCACTTCCACATAGTTCACCTTCTTGCAGTGTCCTAACATGGCAGAAGGGGCAAGGGAAATCCCTATATCCTCTTCTATAAATGGCTAATCCTAGTCATGAGGGTGAAGCCCTCATGAATTAATTACTTCCCAAAGGCCCCACCTTGTAATACTATCACATTGAATATTAGCTTCCAGTATATAAATTGTAGAAGTAGAGCACACCAATAGTTAGATCAGAGCCAAAGAAGATTTAAAAATATTTAGAGCATAACTCTATTGTATGGGAAAATGTTAACTTTTTTATTAGCCCAATTACGTAACAATTTCAATGTAAAAACATCCTATTTATGTAAGAGCAAATTTTAGGTTATGCATATATTACACTAAAATTATGCACTGTGGATTCAGAGTGATATAGTCTTGTCTTCATTGAAAGCCAGATAAAGTTGGACATATTAACATTTTTATTTCCTTTGTTCTATAATTATATATTATCATAGCATCATATAGAGAATAACCAAATAATAGAAACTGCTATCATTGATGAAGCTGCTATTGATAATATGTCATCAGTAATTCATATGTTTTCAGTTTTTCCACCTCATCCAATGTTTGAAGTGTCAATGCCGCTGTTTTATCCATTTATTCTCAGCTATTAAAACTCAGGGGATTAATGATTGACTATCTAGGTACAGAGAAAGCCTATACCTGTGAACCTCATGAAAACCTTAGGAATTTTAGAATTTGATTTGGTTTGGATTATAGTCTAGGCCCTCACTTTATATACGGAAATATCTGACCTCCTCTATTTGGTTGACCAGAAAATGTCTGGGAATTATCTGCTAAGCTGCTGAAGCTGTTACACATTTCAGAGAAAGTTTCAGCAAAGCATACTCCTCGTGGCAATTGACAATCTTCTTATGGCCCAACATGGTGGACAAATCACATTAATAGCCACAGACTGATCCTCCCAGAGGAGTCATTCAACAGGGCCATCTGAAGCCATCCTACTTCTAATCTATTTTGAAAATCAAAGATCCTACCATTTCAGAACTTCTTAAGGTCATTGATCTACTTTATGTTTCCTGTGATATATAGCCTAATCTAGTTTGGAGGTGAAACATGCAGTTAAGAAGGCAAAGTGAAGAAGAGAATTTTGAGATGCAGCACTTTCAGTTTAAAGGGCTGTTCGTGACCATAATGGATGCATCAACTAAAACTCTTTCTTTCACCTTTGCAGGGCCTCTGTGTTGCTAACGGAGGGTGTTTGGATGCACTGTGGTTTTGGGGTGATAGTCTTTACTGACTTGAAAGCCAGATAAAATTAGAATTAGCAAAACAGTAACACAAATTTGAACATGTTAAAGAAAACACAATAATATAGCTCTCTGGTTTTCTGATAATAGCAATTTTGTGTTTTTTTTCTCTTTTCTAGTAAGTATTTTCAGAAAAAACTTCTTCAGTGAGAGACACTGCTTTCGTGTGTGTGTGTGTGTGTGTGTGTGTGTGTATGTTTAAATTAAACTGCTTAACATTTTTAATTGTTAAAAAAGATCCTTTATATTATTTTCTTTTTGTCAAAATCAAAACAATTTATTCTGTATATTTAAATAAAAAATTCAGAGAAATGGAAAAAAAATCAAGACTATAAGGAAAACTGTACCTCTGGCTTCCCACATCCTCCTGTGATGTCTGAAATTGTTCAACATTTTAATCAATACTTCCTTGAACCACTGTCTTCATATCTCTTATTAGTGAACTCACTACCTTCCAAATCAGCCTAGCATATCCCATCTTTAAACATTTCAGAGTTTTAGAAAGATTTTTTTTCTATTAAACTGAAACATTTTCAATTTTAACTTGTATATGTTAGTCTTGGTATTGTTTTGGAGGGAAACACAAAACAGATCTGAATACTTTTCCGTATGGTATTCTCCTTTCCAAACCTTTCAAATATCTGATGTTTGTAAACATGAACCATGTGAATCTCTTCCACAAGCCACGTAAAATTTAAAACATTCTACAAGAGTTATGGTTTTTAATTTTCTCACTATGATCTCCTTCATATGTTCCAGGACATTCACACTGTACTCCAGAAAAATAAACTTTAAATAGCATTGTTGGGGGCGGAGCATAGGAAAGTTCATTCTTCTCTTTCTATTTTTACAGAACATTAATGTACTCTCCCTTCCTCCCATTGGGATGGGAGAAGGGGATCCATGGCTCCTTTCAGTTCTCTCATCATTCCTCTATTTGCTCTTTCTCAAAGAAGGATTAATACTCTCAAAGAGGAATTGCACCAAAGTAGTGCAATGGGGGTCAATATTATTGCAAGAGAAGAAAGAAATTTAACAACTTCAAAGAACCAAAAGGCAGAAAAAATTTAGGCACTGTAGTGACCTAGTAGAAGAGTACTTTAGGACAGTAAGGAGGGAATTTGGTTGATGTGTTTATGCTTTCTGTATTTGCTAACTAGAATTTATCAAAATTAGGTTCCTATCTACCTGCCAGCAGAAAATGTGAGATAAGGGCTCTAGCTTTCTAAATAACTACATTTCAGAGGAATAGCTCCTGGATCCACGAGCAGGATAAGCGTGGAATGTGAAACTGTCAGAAGGCTAGAAAAAGACTTTGATATCAAAGTGGCAGAGAAATAATTTATAATTGCCAGTTTTCTAAAATAAACACATAGGTGTGTATAGTCAGGAAGGAACCTATCTGAAATTCAGTCAAACTGCGGGAACATTAGGTTGGCTTGGTCAATATCTACTTTTGATTGTTAAAAAAAGTGACTTTCATTGGATATGTTGAATGGAGCAAAGAGATTATTATTTTAAGAAGGGACTGCATTTTCCCTGATGCCAAAAATCTTCTTTTACATCAAGCATTTTGGATTTCAGAAGCTAGCTAAATGTGCAGCAATAATGCTCTAAAAGTTCATATTTCTTTCAGATGAGTAAAAATATCTTGACTTTGTAGAAGTATAAGGAAACCCATCTTGGGCTTAAAGTAAAATCTTGGTTTTGCAATGTACCTTACTCAAGATCCCTGTACTTTGTCAGCTATTGGGCTGAATCTTAAAAACAGGCAACACCTTGATCTACTTCCTCCTATGATTATTCTATGGATACATTTTTTTCTTAGAACACAGAGAGGTTGAGAAATAACAATTGTGAACCCAATGTCCATCAAATGTAACACAGCCAGCAGAATCTCCAGGTGGTAAATATCTAAAGAGTAACCTGAAACAGATGAGGGACTTGAAATTGCCAGTAACTTGAAAGGAACTGCTAGTAAGAGAAAAGATGCCCCTCATGAACACTGGACACTGAACAGAGTGGGGGTATAATGCAAAAACTCTCATAAAATCTGGTATAGCAAACACTATAAATGGGCTAAAACTAAGAAAAAAAAACACA
The DNA here is from genome assembly GCF_009764315.1 of Trachypithecus francoisi. Taxonomy (NCBI): domain Eukaryota; kingdom Metazoa; phylum Chordata; class Mammalia; order Primates; family Cercopithecidae; genus Trachypithecus; species Trachypithecus francoisi. Next base: position 34,130,305 of record NW_022681462.1, read on the forward strand.
GAAAAAAGAAGAGAAAAACATATGCCTAAAATATGAGTAAAAAGTCCAGACAGATATATGTTAAGCCAATATCATGTTGAAAAAGAACCTTAATCTATGAAAACCAACTTATTTTAGAGATGAATAAAATGTCCATATAGTTTAATCCCATATGTGAGCTAGCTGTTCAAAAGTCTCAATAGATACAATACACTCAGCAGGAGCTTCAATGAATATTGACTGGGGTTTGCATTTCTCTAGAACACTTAAAGAAAGAAAATCAAAGATCTGTAGTGAATATGAGAAAAGCAAAGGAAATAGGAAGAGGTGCCTGCGGGAACTTTGATGAATATATTTCCTTTACTTTGAATTCATTAAATCACTAGGGTGGGTAGTGACCTTTTACTGAAGTGCCTGCTACTTATGTGAGGAAGTTCAAAATCAGCATAATGCTTGAGCTTTGGTAGAAAATGTTCCGATCAAAGCAAAACAAGACAAAAAAGTGAAAAGTAAGTAAAGTGAAGATTGATATTGGAGATGCACATCATAAGTCAGTTTAAAATAAGTTTAAGTTATTCAAGCAGCAGAACACAATTTTCAATTGAAAATCATTTGCTATAACTAACTGAGGTACCACTGTGCCTCTAATATAAGATTTTGAGCAGATTTGTATATCCTTGGTGACTGTATCCCAATTCTTTTGCATATACATAATACATATGAATTAATATTTGAACAATGGATGCTTGTCTGGAGTAACTTACCTGTCAAAGTCATGACATTGGAAGTGGAAATTATTCATTATGGAAATCAAGTATTCGATTGATTTATATAATAACATTTAATGGAAATTACATCAAATTTTTAGTCATACAATTCAAGTGTAAGCTGCAGGTCCTTCATTTTTTGTTTGGGGAAAGGTGGGATAGAAACATCTATTATATTTTCCCTCTAGGGTTTATCTAATGCAGCAAATAAAATTAATCTCTGTAGGTATATTTTGTAAAAACTGTATATTGTTTTTCAAATATTAATTGATCATCTAGTATTTGTGACTTTCAGTACTTAGAAATTGTAAAAAAAAAAAAAAAAAAAGGATATAGTTCCTCTTCTTAAGAAACTTAAATTTAATGCTGGCAACTGTTAAGCAAAATTACAATTATAATGTGATTTGCAATATGATGGAGCCCCAGAAAGAAACAACTGAATAAAATGTTAAGGGTCTAGAAAGATGGTGATAAGTGATATTTGCATTTAGGGGCAAAACATATTAATATATTAGCTAGATGTGAAGTGAGAAGATTCTGTAAAAAAGGATATTGTAAGAGAGATGGAAGCCAGAATTGAATTGAAAAGGGAACACAAAAGGAGGGTTTATATATCAGCTGAGGAATTTGCATTTGATTCTGAGTAGTATAAGACATTAAAATATTTTAACAGAGGTGTGGTATACCTAAGTCTACATTTTTGAAAGTTTGTTCTGGCTGTATTACAGGGAACATTGGATGATCCACAGCAAAGGAACACTGGATCGTCCACAGCAAAGATGCATGGCAAGGCATGGCAAGGAGACTCATGGAAATCGTTGCATTAATTTAAGTAAAAAGATGTTGCTAAATTAGTGCCAGAGCAAATGGAGAAAGGGAAATTTGAGAATGAGCAAAGCTAGGGAATTGACAAGATTTTGAGGCCACTCAAACATGAATGAGAGAAAAAAAAAGAAGATGTCAGTGTTGCTTTCTTCAAGACGGGATAATTGAGAACATACACAAGTTAGGGCATGGAGAAGGAGATCCATTCAGTTAAAATATCTGTGGAATATTCAGGCAGAAATTTGCAGTAGGTGGTTAACCTCATGCAAAGGAGAATGACCTGGGGCAGGACATATATATAGAGTAATCGAGCTCTTCCGGAAGAACTAAATCATGAAGAAAGAGGGAGGAGAGTGAAAAGACTTATAAGCAAACCACTGGGAGCAAAAATATTTGGAATGAGGCTGTGGAAGTGGTAAAGTTTTCAAGTATCTACCCTCAGAGTTGAAAATGAGCATTAACTAGGAATAAACAGGCAATACACTCATCACTTTTGAGACCCCATTTGTCACTGGCATCCATTCTGTAAGATTTTGTTTTCTATTTTTGTGATATATTCAAGACAGTAGCCTGTGCTAGAAAAGGCAGTGTTATTGTACACTGTATTTGAGATCTACATTATAGCAACAAAATATCAAGCAGATAGTGGGTTGAGAATCTGGACAAAAAGGTTGTTGATGTGGTGTCCATGGACTTTTGCTGGCATGGAAAGGAGGTAGTGACAGAATTGGGCAGATGGGCTGGGACAGTGTGGCACATCAGCATTCTGGAAGTCTGGATTGGTTCAAAGAAATATGTACAGTAGAAAAATATATGCATTGCTGAGATGCTTGTACATTGTCATAAAAGTTATGAAGAAAGGTGAAACGGAAGCTAAGGACTGCGAAGACACATCAGGATTGGCATTTCCCCTCTGTATTCCACGAAACACTAGTTAAGTGGCCTGTAATTCAGTGTTACAAAAACAAGTTTGATACATGTAGCTTAAACAATGTTAACTTTATTTTAAACAACTTATTTTACAGTTACTATTTGATCTTGTAGAATCTGATCTTTTAGTATGGATTTCCAAAACTGTTTAACCATTATATCCATTTTGTCTGAATATGTGAGTGATAATGGCCCATGGAGCTCATTTGGAGAAATACTAAAGTAGATCATGTAGGTCAGGTACCAATGTGATGTCTGGCGTAATTTATGCTAAATAACTGCTACATTTAAAATAAGTCATGCATTTTGATATGAACTCCTCTGCATAACCTTTTGGCCTAATCATATAGACAATACTAGACAACTGGCTGTGCTTTAGAACTTGTCATGTTTTTTTATTTTCTCAGCTGTCACAGAACCTAAAACAGTGGCTTTCACTGATATTCAACTCTGGTGGATGAAGCTAAAGTATAGGGCAGAACTGTGCATTAGATGCAGTCTTGATATTTAGGAGCAGAAGGAAATAACCCATACTAGGTTCTTGAAAGTTGTTAAGAGTTAAACCATAAAAGATGTCCAGTTAGTATTTATATGTGTAAATCAAGACAGTGTAAAGGACTGGGTTAGCTAACACCCCTAGGGAGTTTTCAAAAGCACTTACTGAGTTTATCTAATGGCAATGTTTAATATACTCTAGAGTGGTACTGAGGTAGGTAACAGTTGCCTGTATCTCATCTAGCCTCTATCAACCTTCAATCACCAAAATAAAAAAGAAATGATGCAAACCTTCTGCATTTTACCTTCTAAATATCCCTCCAGTTAGTTTCCATTTCTACCACTGACAAAGCAGTGTAAACTACGGACATACTCCAGTAATTTTTTAATGAACTCTTTGATAGTCTCATTTCTCAGGAACAACTCCTCTTCTCAGTATTTTCTCTCTACGACAGAGATACTTAAAAGTGCATATCTTATTACTTAAACACTTTCCACAGCTTTACTCTGTTCTTAGGCCTAAGACACACAGTATTAACATGTTTTATATAGGCATGACTAGCCAATTATACTGGGACTTCTAATTTCATCCTCCATGATGCCCTCCCGACAGGACTACATTAAGCCTGTTGAATGAACTGGGCCCCTCATTCCTCATGACTCCAGGTGTTGTTGCCTCTTCCAGTTAAGACCTTTCTCATCTCCTCTCATTCAATGAACTCCTACTTATCATTTAGATTTTTGCAGAAATCTTGCTTCATCAAGAAAGTGTTTTCTAATTTTCTTATTATATTAGGTTCTTCTGTTATAAGATCTCATACCATGTCATAATTACCATTTATAACTCTTATTACTGTATACCACAAATTAATATTTTATTTTCTTCCTCTCCTATACCACTGAAGTTATTTGGGGACAGAAGCCATGTCTATTTTGAACATTCTTACATCCCCATTAACACAGAAGTTGTATGCCGTGTAGTAGGTTTTCAGTAATTTATTCTATAGTACCTGATGAATACATATTATTCATAATGAAACAAGTAAGTCAAACAATGGATCTGATTATAGTGTCACAGAGACTGCAATATTCTTTCATATATTCTGTCTTCAGTTTACTACCACTACATATTGAAGTGGGTAGGAGGAAAATGTCTTGTCAACCTATGCAGGAGAATGAATGCAAGGAAAGGATTTTTGGCAGATGATCCTTGACAAAAGGAAAATAAAATATAAATTTAGACAATTAATTTTGGTTACTGGTTTTTAGCACTCTTCATGCAGTTCTTTTGTATGGATGAAAAAGTTCATTTAAAGTGATGGGAAGGTTTTGCCATGGTTACTTAGGAATAGGTCAACATTGTTTTGTTCACTGGATTAGTAAACCAAGCCATTTGAAAATATAATAAAGAGAGAACATTTGCTGATGTGTTAATATTGTTGAGAATCAACTTTTCTACAGCATTGTGCAAAATACTGGATAGTGTGGTGTGTGTGTGTGTATGTGCGTGTGCATGTTGGACTGAAATGTGAGGGATAATTCTTGAAAGGGATATGATACTTACAATTAATTTTTAGAAAGTAAGCTTGTGTAATCATGGTTTTCAAAAATAGAAGAATATGCCCTCCATTCTTGAATCTGTCATGGAGCTTCCATGTTTGAGTGGCTGAAAGATAAACTTTCTCAATTCTCTTCATAGAAGGAATCAAACATATGATTTCTATGACATGTTTTCCTTTTAAACAATTAAATATAAATGAACACTCAGATTACACTGGAAAATTGGCTATTTTCTCTAATCATGTCTCCTTCCTGAAAAGTAATTAGAATCTTTATTAACTGTAATTCTATTAAATCCTCACAATAGTTCAATGAGTTGGGATATCTATTAGTCCCGTCTTACAGATGAAGAAATTGAGACTTACAGATGTTATGTATCTTATTTAAGGGTACATAGCTAGTAAGTAAGGAGCTAAAGATGGATTGTGGGAAACTTTATTTCAGATGTTCTGTCCTGAAGAATGAGAACTGAAGTTCAGACATTTACCAAAACATTCACATTTTCAGCAAACATCTATGTATTGACTGCTTTGTGCCCAGTACTGTGTTAACTAAGTATCAAGAATGAGAACTGCTTCCTCCGAGGAGTTCATAGTCTAGGAGAAAAAACAGACAACTAATAAGATGATAATAAATAGTAGATGCTGTTAAATGCATGGTGATCTGAAGGCCCATGATCCAAACAAGTGATCTGAATGATGTTTTATCAGAGAATTTAGTAAAGAAGTTCAAGAAGGAAGTGTATAACTTAGAAGTAAATACAGATCTTACAAGGCAAAGGAAGCAAAAAAGAAAAAACAAACCATGAGAAGCAATGCAGTAGGGTGTATTGTGTAACAGAGAAGTTCATTTAGGCTAAAACAAAAGATACAATTTAGGAAGTAAGGAGTGAGGAAGGTAGAATGTAAGATAAATGCCAAAACCTAAAATGTCTTACAGTATATGCAAATCATTTGGGGCTTTTCTCTGAAGATAATGGCAATTTTAATGAATTTTTTTTTTAATTTTAAACCACCAATTTTATACAAATACTTTTCTAAAAAATTTTAGGAGATCTTTTTCTATGCCTTCAGTGTGAATAGTGTAACGAGGGAATATTAGCATCAGTTTTTCTGAGAAATTATTGAGATTTTTGCTAAGGGCCATGACAACGTGGAAAACATGTTTAAGTTTCGGGAGCAAATAAAAAACTTCATAGTCAACAAGAGTAGAAGACAATAAGTGAGGGCTATCCTGGGGACAAAAATGCTATGTTGGTAACAAGCTTCTATTTATTAATGTATTCAAATGGACATACGTGTTTTAGAATATTTTTATCTTTTTTGTTGTCGTTGCTGAGACAGAGTTTTGCTCTTGTAGCCTAGGCTGGAGTGCAATGGCGTGATCATGACTCACTGCAACCTCCGCCTCCCAGGTTCAAGTGATTCTCCTTCTTCAGCCTCCTGAGTAGCTGAGATTACAGGCGCCCTTCACCATGCCTGGCTAATTTTTTTGTATTTTTAGTAGAGACGGGGTTTCACAATATTAGCCAGGCTGGTCTCAAACTTCTGACCTCAGGTGATCACCCGCCTCAGCCTCCCAAAGTGCTGGGATTACAGGCATGAGCCACCTTGCCTGACAAGAATATTTTTAAATGATAGTTGGGAATTGTTCTTATCTAAGTTATTTATCTAATTAAGCAGATATCACCATTCTGTGATCTTGTCAACCATTTGAAAGTGGAGGTTAGTTTTGGTGTTAATTGTTTGCCCACCTACCCAACCAGTGTCTCCTCAGGAAGTTTCTGTCCACAAAATAATTTTATTTTTATTTTTGCAATATTTAGATAAATCTTTGCAAAAAAAGTATCCCCGGATTGATGCTGATATACTAAGATTCGTAAATATTCACCTCTGCTAACCCAATTATCCTTTTCCAGAAACATGGGACATCATTGGCTGATGTCTGTTTTGCCACCTCCATGTTTCATCAATATCTTACTATATCCACAATGACCAGGAGAGAAATGCAATTACCCTGTCAACTGTAACTTGATTTCTGATTTCCACAGAGCTCAAGTTTTACTAAAGAAGACTTCATTATTTTGTTAGGCATAACACAGCACAGAAGGAGCTCCAGTTTCCTCTTGGAGCTCCAAACCGAAGCAAGTTGGAGTGAATTTATTTCTGAGATTTGACAATTCTTCAATGTTAATATGTTTTCAGTCTAATTTTGTTATACATTAGCACATGCTCAGAATGTCAACCACCCCCTCATTGCAGATCACAGATTTAGGTTAAGTTGGTATTGCCAAGTATTTGCTAAAGAATAAGTGCCTTATGCCTTGCCAGTTTTATCGATTTGAGTTTTATTTGATTTAGTTCAACATTAGAGAAAGTGAGTGCTAACACAACATTGTATATGATTCAGAATAAAATCACAGCAAGTTCCATCAGGTGACTTTTCCCAGGCTATATATCATGTATAAAATTGGCAATGCAAGTCATTTGTATATTTGGGGTCATTCTGCTAATTTTCTTTGCATTGATAAGTTATGTATGAGTTTCAATATGTGGTGGATAATATATTGCAATTACAAAAATAGAAACTTCTCTAAGAAATAACTAAAATTATTTCCAAATACTTGCAGCACACTGCTTTATGAAGTGACAGTTTCCAAATACAAGGATTATTTTCCAAGTGTGAGAAAAAGGAATATATTTTAACTAGACCAAATGCTACTTAATCCTTATGTAATGTGAGAGCACTTTCTGTAACAGACTTTGTGTTCTAAGATCTCTTTGACAGAGAGAAGAGAATGGTGGAGTGTTCTGATGACACTGCAGATTTAATAATGAGTATCTAATTGCAATTTAAACCCTTTTGATAGAATATCTCTTTTCATCTGTGTATGCATATATCTGTGTGTGTACGAGTGTGTGTGTATGTATAAATGCAAAATGGAACAAAATGTTATGTTCAAAGGGTATAATTATTCCAAAATAATTATATAAAGCAGGCTCTATATAAATGCTAGAAGAAATATGTTTTCAAAGGCAGTTTATGCATTACTAAAGCAAGAAAACACTATTGTAAAAATCACAATTAAAGAGCACCCAACTCAGGCTGGGCACAGCAACTCACACCTGCAATCCTAGCACTTTGGGAAGCCGAAGTGGGTGGATCACGTGAAGTCAGGAGTTTGAGACGAGCCTGGCCATCATGGCGAAACCCAGTCTCTACTAAAAATACAAAATTTAGCAAGGCATGGTGGCAGGCACCTATAATCTCAGCTGCTTGGAAGGCTGAGGCAGGAGAATCACTTCAAATCGGGAGGCAGAGGTTGCAGTGAGCCGAGATTATGCCATTTCACTCCAGCCTAGGCAAAAGAGCAAAATTCCATCTCAAAAGAATAATAATAATAATAATAGCACCCAACTCTGTTTGGTTAGGGTTTCTTTTTTTAAGTAAATGTCAAAATTATACTCTTACAGATTAATTTTCCAAGTGCATACAACATCAAATTTTATTTTAGCCCTCTATAAATTGTTAGTTTAAAAGTTGTTGGATTAATCACTAATATTTCCTTATTGGATTACACAGAAAAAGAAAAACCAATTTGTGATATGCTGAATTTTTACTAGCCAAAGATACTGAATATTTGAGACTCAAGGCAAACTAAGCCATATCTTCATCTTTTTTTTTTTTTTTTTTTAGATGAAGTCTTGCTTTTGTCCCCAGGCTGGAGTGCAATGGCACGATCTTGGCTCACTGCAGCCTCTACTTCCCGGGTTCAAGGATTCTCCTGCTTCAGCCTCCTGAGTAACTGGGATTACAGGCAACTGCCACCATGCCTGGCTAATTTTTGTATTTTTAGTAGAGATGGGGTTTCACCATGTTGGCCAAGCTGGTCTCGAACTCCTGACCTCAGGTGATCCACCTGCCTCGGTCCCCCAAACTGCTGGGATTACAGGCGTGAGCCACCGTGCCTGGCCCTGTTTCTCCACATGTGTGCGTGTATTAAGAGTAAAAATGCAAAGGTAATGAAATAGTAAAAATAAAATAAAATAAATTTAATATAACATTTTCATCTGAATGGAAACAGGGAAATGTGGTAGAGAGCAACACATTATTAGAAGCACATTGATTTGTAATGAGCTAATTTGTGGGTTCATTGGTTGTTTCACGAGATTTCATTATATTATTCAATAAATACCTATATAACAAATCACAAAGCTTTCTCTTTTCCATTCTCAGCTCAGAGAAATATAAAGCTTGAAACACCATTGTTCCCACCCTTACAACAATGAAAGAGGTAGACAGACTACAAATTAATGACTTTCTTGAATACATCAAATACCTGAATTCTCACAACATCCAGCTCATCCCCAATGTGGGAAAACCAAGAATCTGCAGGGGAAGTGTCAGGAGCACATGCTTAACAAAGGCACCTGCCACTGGACATGAAATAAACCAATAAAAAGAATTCAGTCTAAATGTTTACTTATTACTGAAGGCCAAGTTTGAACTAGTGTGCAAATGGAAATCCCCTAGAAATTGCAGATTTAGGGAAGGTTCACACCTCTTATGGACTCTTATCCATAAACCCCACCAGATACTCAACAGGGACGATTATAAAGAATTCTAAGGAATTGTGCCTTTTGACACTACCTACAGGAAGGGCATTGCTAAAACTTTGCCTAGAATCATCTCATCCTCCTTCTCTATAGAATAAAGGTATTGGTTTTCAGATGAACAGACAACAGATTGTCACCTAAAAAGCCTGGTAGCCCACTGAAGCTGGGTTAAGGAGATAAGGGCAATAAAAAAGTTCTGTCCCAGGGCAAAAGGCATGAATAAGTGATAAATCCACCATCACAGGCAGAGAAGGGGCCTGAGTAATTGTGAAGAAAAAAAAAAAAAACCATCAGATTATTGGACATAGTGCCTGCATAAGACTTAGATCAAATCAGATCACAAGAGATTATTTCCAAATCTCCCGAGTAGCTGGGATTATAGGCATCTACCACCATCCTCGCTAATTTTTGTATTTTTAGTAGAGATGGGGTTTCACCATGTTGGCCAGGCTGGTCTTGAACTCCTGATCTCAGGTGATCCGCCTGCCTTGGCCTCCCAAAGTGCTGGAATTACAGGCGTCAGCCACCGTACCCGGTCCTCTACTTCCAACAAGAATTGGGTAAAATAATAGGACTACAGTAAAGAGAGCATCAAGAGACAAATCCATTTTGAAGTGCCAATGAAAAGGGAAAAACAATGGGCAAGGGATACCAACAAACAAGTGTCCATCCAGGGAAATCTCTTCATGCCCTCAGGCCTGACACCTGCCTCCCCACAGTCAGACACCCTGGGCCCAGCCTGGGAAACCTCTTCCTTGACCTCAGGCAGCAACAGCAGGATAGCTAGGTGTCCCCAGCAGCACCAGATAAATCAAATACATCAAATCATACCTCGAAGGCTCTGAAAACGTAACTACCTTTGAAACCATATAATAGGCCAAACCTGTGTGCTAGAGCTAAACAAGAGTGTTTCCTAAAATAAAAGATTTAATTATGACCCATCTTCTCCTAACATAAGTCTAAACAACTAGTATACAATTCAAAATTACCACACAAAGCAAGAAATAAGAAGATAACAGCCTGAATGAGAAGACAATCAACTGACTCCAACACTGAGATGAATCAGTGTTGCAAATGAATGACTTTAATTAAACAATTAATTTAATTTAAGCAATTAAAATTTATTTGAAACAAAAAGTAGAAAATACTTGTACACAAATTTTCATATCAGCTCTACTCATAATAATTTAAAAACATAAAATAGCCCATATGGCCATTGTTCGATTCATGGGAAATTATAGTGTATTCAAAAAAAATTCTACTCAAAGATAAAGTGGAATAAATCATTGATACACAAACAACATAAGTTTCAAAAATTTTATGCTGAAAGGCAGACACAAAAGAATACCTACTGTATTCATCCCATTTTTATAAAATTGTTGGACAGACAAAAAAAATCTATAGTTATATAAGGTAATTCAGTAAATGCCATCTGTCAAATGAGATAATTTACTACAAAGTTGTATGAAGGTACTTTTTGGAGGTGTTGCAGGTGTCCTATATGGACATATCTTGGAGATATTGTGGAATTAGTTTCAGACCACTGCAATAAAAGAAATATCACAATAAAACGAGTCACACAATTTTTTTGGTTTCTCGGTGCATATAAAAGTTATATTCACACTATACTATAGTCTATTAAGTGTTATTATATAACAATATAAATTATATAAATAATTTATATAAATTACATAATATAAATTTATATGTTTATTAATTATAAAAATAATATATATACATTAATTTTAAAATATTCCTAAAAATGCTAACAATCATCTGAGCCTTCAGGGAATCATAATCTTTTTGCTGGTGGATGACCTTTCCTCAAAGTCGATGGCTGCTGACTGATGAGGATGGTGGTTCCTAAAGGGCTGAGTGGTGGCAATTTCTTAAAATAAGACAGCAATGAAATTTGCTGTGGCAATTGACTCTCTTTCATGAAGTATTTCTCTGAAGCATTTGATGCTGTTTGATAGCATTTTATCCACAACAGAACTTTTTTCAATATTGGAGTCAATCCTCTCAAACCTGCCACTGCTATGTCAAGTAAGTTTGTATAATATTCTAAATCATTTATTACAACATCTTTGCCAGGAGGAAATTCTATCTCAAGAATCTGCTTTCTTTGCTTATCTATAAGAACCAACTCTTCTTTCATTCAAGTTTTACTGTGAGATTCCAGGAGGTAAAATCTTCAAAGGCCACATCTAGTGCTATTTTTCTTGCTATTCTCATTGCATGGAGTTAATTTTTCCACTGAAGTCTTGAAACTGTAAATGTCATCCGTAAGAGTTAAAATTAACTTCTTGCAAATTCTGGTTAATTTTGATAGTTTGACCTTCTGTCATGAATCACTGATGTTCTTAATGGTATCTAGAACGGTGAATCTTTTCCAGAAGGTTTTTAATTTACTTTGCCTAGATCCAGCAGAGAAATTACAGTCTATAGCCTTATGAAATGCATTTCTTTAATAACAAGATAAAATTGAATAACAAGTGAAAATTACTGTTTGATCTGTGGACTACAGAATGAATGTTGTGTTAGCAGCTATGAAAATAATATGATCGCCTTGTACAACTCTATCAGAGCTCTTGGGTTACCAGATGTATCGTCAGTGAGCAGTACTATTTTGAAAGATATATTTTCGTCTGAATAGTAGGTCTCTACAGTGCATTTCAAATATTCAGTAAACCATGCTGCAAACAGATGTGCTGTTATGCAGGCAATGCTGTTCCAATTACACAAGCAGAGTGGATTTAGCATCGTTCTTAAGGGCCCTAGGATTTTTGAAGTGGTAAATGAGCACGTTTCAACTTAAACTCACCAGCTTTAGTAGCCCCTAACAAGAGTCATCCTGTTCTTTGAAGCTTTGAAACCAGGCATTGGCTTCTCTGCTTTAACTCATAAAGTCCTAGGTGACATCTTCTTTCAGAACAAGGCTGTTTCATTTATATTTAAAATACTTAGTTTATTGTAGCCACCATCATCAATGATCTTAGTAGCTAGATCTTCCGGATAATTTGCTGCAGCTTCTACATCAGCTTGATGATTCATCTTGTGCTTTTATATAGAAGGATGATCTTTTTCTTTAATAGTCATGAACCAACCTCTGGTGGCTTCCAACTTTTCTTCTGCAGCTTCCTTACCTCTCTCAGGCTTTAATAGATTTGAAGAGAATTAAGACTGTCCTCTGGACTTTGACTTACAGGAAAGTTGTTGCTGCTTTGATCATCTATCCAGACCTCTAAAACTTTCCCCATATCAGCAACAAGGCTGTTATTCTTTCTTATCACTCATGTATTTACCGGAGTAGCACTTTGAATTTCCTTCAAGAACTTTTCCTCTGCATTTGCAACTTGGCTAACTTTGGTGCAAGAGGCCTAGATTTCAGCCTACCTCAGCTTTTGTATTTAATATCATTTAATCATTTCTGACTTTTGATTTAAAGTAAGAGGCATGTATCTCTCTCTTTCACTTGACCACTTAGAGACCATTGTAAAGTTATTAATTGGTTTAATTTAAATATTGCTGTATCTTAGAGAATAGAGAGGCCTGAGGAAAGAGAAAGGGAAATAGCCAGCTAGTAGAGCAGTCAGTTAGACGAGTACAGTTCATGGTGCCCCAAAACAATTTCAATACTAGTATCAATGATTGCTGATCACAGATTACCATAACAGGACTAAGAATAGTGAAAAAGTTTTGAAATATTGTGATAATTACCAAATTGTGATGCAGAGACACAAAGTGAACATGTACTGATGGAAAAATGGTACTGATAGACTTGGTCTATCAGGGTTACAACAAACCTTCAATTTGTAAAAAAATACAGTATCTGTGAAGAGTAATAAAGAGAAGTGCAATTACGTGAAGTATATCCGTATATTGCTTCTGGTGCTAGTTATTAAGTTGTATATCATGATAAAAATGCCTCTAACTGTGCAATTCAAAAAGGGTGTTTTATTTGATGTACTTTATCCATAAATGCAGTTTATTATAAAGCAGTGGATCTTTGTTCAAGAATAGCAATGGATGGACAAATAAAACTAACAAGATTAACTAGCATTCTCTAAGAGGGCTTTTGTATCTCCCCTGTCCAATATAGCAACTCTTTTCCTATTACCTCCTCTCCTGTTTTTTTTTTTTTTTTTTGTAGCATTCATTTAAATGCTTATTGTTTGTGATTCCACTAGCACATTAGTTGCACAGTTAAGACTCTTTTTATATTTATGTAGCCACTGTATCACTAACACTGTCAATAGTGTCTGACACTCAATAGATGCTCAGTGATTATGTGTTGAACAGAGAAATACATGTGTGAAGTTTCACTGCTCCATGACGTCTTTCTGAATACTTCTAGGCTACAGCACTGCCCTACATGTGCCTTCAAAGGACCACAGTACATAAGTACTTATAACTTTGCCTTTTTTAACCTCCATTTCTTTTTATTTTCAATTTTTGTCTGTTTAGTTCCCTCATGGGCTGCATTCCTTGAATTCAGGGATTATGTGTTTACATCCTTTAACTCCCTGCACTTCATAGCATCTTCAACATAGTCAGCCCACAATAAGTTTTAATTCAATAAGTAAAGGAATGGTTTTTACAAATAAGAAAATAGAGCCTCAGAGTTAATTAAATGACTCTGTGAATCCCATATTTGCACAGTTAAATTACTATTTTTTCTTTAAATTAGTTGTCTTTTATGGTTTACTACTCTCATTAGGAAACAGAAGTAATGGAGGAAATAGCATTGAATCTCAATTGTCTTTTTAGAGCCAATAATATCCACTGTAACACTCAGAGGATGAACATACAAAATTAGCATTTTCCACAAAGAATCTAATACAACTATTGTTTTGTGGAACATAATTTTGGAAATTTAGACCTAAAAGTTAGGAAAATCTGTACTGGTATCTTTGTGCCAGGCACAGTACTAGGGTTTTACGCATGTGATTGTATTTAATACTTTCAAGAACTCTGAGTCATGTGTTTTCTCCATTTTTGAGATAATATAATTAAAGCTCAGAGGAGTTAAATTGACTGTAGTCTCAAAGTGAGCAAATGGAAAACTAGGATTTGAATCCAAGTTTCTTTCATTTTAATACCTATGTGTGTTCTATTTTATTCTGTGATCTTCTATAGATGACATGCCCACAAAATCAATGTATTAAATATTCATGTAAAAAGAAATGGTTGAACTTTCCCCAGTTTCTTCAAAAAGCATCATGAGATATTTTATAAAACTCTACTTTAAAAAGATGTGTACTTAGAAAGATATTGACCTAAGGAAAGGGCTTTTCGTTCTCTTGGTCTCATAATTAACAAAACATTTAATATAAATCCATATTGGTTCCCTTCTTGAATAAGATTCCCAAAACTTCTTTTCAGACACCTATATTGACTAATTCATTTAATACTAAGCACTTGATATTACATAATCTCAGCTTATATTTATTACTAAACACTCAGACAAATATATACCTGATTTCCATAACAAAATAGTAACTTCCTCAATAATAGAGTTTTCCATTTCCTGACAAGGAAATATTGAGCCACATATGCCAATTTCCTCTATAAATGAACCTGGAGAGATTTGAGACATAATCAGTTTGGGCCATAAATACTAAGTTATCAGAAATCAATTAGACAATAAATATTCCAAATTGTGCTTGTATTAATATATATCCAAATGTAATAGCAATGATTTACTAAATAGTAATGATACAAATGTAATGATTACAAATATTCTCAAAGCAAAGATTCTCATTGCACGTATGATAAAGTGGTAATTTTCATAACCCATAGATTATGGCAGTCTATCAACACCAAATCCCAAGGTATGATATTCCTCCTTAGTGTTCACACCCTGCCTCCATGCTATCACCCTGAGATCATAAGCTCTTGTTGCCTAAAGCTATCTCCCATTTTTCACATCTGAATGTCTGGGTGAGGTTATAGATTTTAAGAATTTACCAGGGTCAATTTGTCGGCAAGTGATTCTTCTAGTGTTGATTTTGCAAGCAAAATATAAACATCATTTACTTCTACGGTGTTTTGAAGTCATGCCATTAAAAATTCATCTGGCAAATCTAATATGAGAAAACAAGAACAAGAAGAGCAATGAATTGCAATGAAAAAAATTGGCAGAGTAATAAATAAGCATGACAGGTCAGACTTCAATTTACATAAATAGCTTTGCCAAAGGTGGTTTAAAAGGGCAGTTGCTTGTTCCTGCATTATTTGTGGTGATGTATCTCCCTTTGAGTTCTAAATTTCTGAAACAGAGACAAAGAAATTATGGTTTCTTTTTCCTAGGACAAAAAATCAAGATTTATCCTCTACATTCTTCAAAGAAGATGAAGACAAACTATGCATCTTCCTTTTTTTATAGCAACTACATCTCAAAGAAGTATAAGAATTCTTTCATAAACTTCAGATAGCTTGTATACAGTTACTCCTTTATCAGAATTAATGCAATCCATATTCAGAAAAATGAAACTAATAAAAGTAGCAATTCAAATTCACATTATGGAATCGTTAAAAATAAAACTGTTTCTTTCCTATTCTAGTTAATGCCAATTATGTTCTTCAGGTCTATTCTGAGAAAAATCTTAGAAACAACTCCTTCTGCTCCCTCAGTCCAACACAACTAATAGGGCATGAATTCTCTACACCTTATATATCTCTACGATCTTTTCTTTTTTTTCCGCCTTTCTCCAACTTCATTGCGGCATTGTTGACAATTGATAAAATGTACATATTTAAGGTCTACAACTTGGTAGTTTCATATACATACACATGGTGAAATAGTAAGCAAACTCAAGCTAATTAGCATATCCATCACCTCACATATTTACCATTTTGTGGGTGTAGTAAGAAAACTTCCATGTACTCTGTCAGCAGATTTCAAGTGTACGATACTGTTAACTATATATAGTCACATTGTTGTACATTAGATCACCAGAATGTATTTATGTTGCATAACTGAAAGCTTTTACCCTTTGACCAACATGTTTCCATATCCCACCTCCCCAGTCCCTGTTAACCAGCATTCTACACACTGTTTCCATGATTTTGACATTTTTGTATTTCACCTACACATCAGTGATACTACATAATATTTGTCTTTCTGTATCTGGCTTATATAACAAAATGTAATGTCCTCCAGGTTAATCCATGTTGTCACAAACAGCAGGATGCTTTTTCTTTTTTTTTTTTTTTTATTTTTTTGAGACGGAGTCTCGCTCTGCCACCCAGGCTGGAGTGCAGTGGCCGGATCTCAGCTTTTTCTTTTTTAAACAAAGATATGTTTCATTGTGTATGGTAGGGAAGGGCGTGTGTGTGTACATTAATTTTTTAAAAAATTTATTCACCCATTAACAGACACTTAGATTGCTTCCATTCCATAATTGGGCAATTATGAATAATTCTGAGATGAACATGAGAAAGCAGACATCTTTTTGAGATACTGATTTTATTTCCTTCGAAAATATACCTAGAAATGGGACTGCTGGATTGTAAGCTAGCTCTAGTTTAAATTTTTTGAGAAACCTCGATACAGTTTTTTTTTCATAATGGCTGTATCAATTTAAGTCTCACCAAACAGTAAAAGGGTACCGAGATCCTCACCAACACTTGCTACCTTTTGGTTTTTGAATAGTCATTCTAATAATAATATCCCATTGTGGTGTGTGTATATATATATATATCTTAAGTTCTTGGATACAGTTGCAGAATGTACAGGTTTGTTACATAGTTATACATGTGCCTTGGTGGTTTGCTGCACCCATCAGCTCATCATCTGCATTAAGTATTTCCTCTAATGTTATCCCTCCCCTTTACCTGAACCCCCAACAAGCCCCAGTGTGTGATGTTCCCCTCCATGTGCCCATATGTTCTCATTGTTCAACTCCCACTTATGAGTGAGAACATGTGGTGTCTGGTTTTCTGTTCCTGTGTTAGTTTGCAGAGAATGATGGTTTCCAGCTTCATCCACGTCCCTGCAAGGGACATGAACTCATTCTTTGTTTATGGCTGTATAGTATTCCATGATGTATATGTGCCACGTTTTCTTTATCCAGTCTATCATTGATAAGCATTTGGGTTGGTTCCAAGTCTTTGCTATTGTGAATAGTGCCACAATAAACATGTGTGTGCATGTGTCTTTATAGTAGAATGATTTATAATCCTTTGGGTATATACCCAGTAATGGGATTGCTGAGTCAAATGGCATTTCTAGTTCTAGATCCTTGAGGAATCGCGACACTGACTTCCACAATGGTTGAACTAATTTACACTCCCACCAACAGTGTAAAAACGTTCCTATTTCTCCACACCCTCTCCAGCATCTGTTGTTTCCTGACTTTTTAATGATCACATTCTAACTGGCGTGAGATGGTATCTCATTGTGGTTTTGATTTGCATTTCTCCAATGACCAGTGATGATGACCTTTTTTTCATATGTTACTTGGCCGCATAAATGTCTTCTTTTGAAAAGTATCTGCTCATATCTTTTGCCCACTTTTTGATGGGGTTGTTTGTTTTTTTCTTGTAAAATTTGTTTAAGTTACTTGTAGATTCTGGATATCAGTCCTTTGTCAGATGAATAGATTGAAAAAATTTTCTCCTATTCTGTAGGTTGCCTGTTCACCCTGGTGACAGTTTCTTTTGCTGTGCAGAAGCTCTTTAGTTTAATTAGATCCCATTTGTCAATTTTGGTTTTCATTGCAATTACTTTAAAGTCATAAAGTCTTTAAAGGCACATGCCTATATCCTAAATGGTATTGTCTAGGTTTTCCTCTAGAGTTTTTATGGCTTTATGGTTTTAGGTCTTACGTTTAAATCTTTACTCCATCTTGAGTTAATTTTTGTATAAGGTGTAAGGAAGGGATCCAGTTTCAGCTTTCTATATATGGCTAGCCAGTTTTCCCAGCACCATTTATTAAATAGGGAGTCCTTTCCTCATTGCTTGTGCTGGTCAGGTTTGTCAAAGACCAGATGGTTGTAGATGTATGGTATTATTTCTGAGGCCTTTAGTCTTTTCCATTGGTCTCTATATCTGTTTTGGTACCAGCACCATGCTGTTTTGGTTACCATAGCCTTGCAGTATAGTTTGAAGTCAGGTAGTGTGATACCTCCAGCTTTGTTCTTTTTTCTTAGGATTGTCTTGGCTGTATGGGCTCTTTTTTGGTGTCATATGAAATGTAAAGTAGTTTTTTCCTAATTCTGTGAAGAAAGTCAATGGTAGCTTGATGGGAATAGCATTGAATCTATAAATTACTTTGTGCAGTATGGCCATTTTCATGATACTGATTATACCTATTCATAAGCATGGTATGTTTTTCCATTTGTTTGTGTCCTGTTTTATTTCCTTGAGCAGTGGTTTGTAGCTCTCCTTGAAGAGGTCCTTCACATACTTTGTAAGTTGCATTCCTAGGTATTTTATTCTCTTTGTAGCAATTGTGAATGGGAATTCTCTCATGATTTGGCTCTCTGTGTATTTATTATAGGTGTATTGGAATGCTTGTGACTTTTGAACATTGATCTTATATCCTGAGACTTTGGTGAAATTGCTTATCAGCTTAAGGAATTTTTGGGGTGAGACAAAGAGGTTTTCGAAATATGCAATCATGTCATCTGCAAACAGGGACAATTTGACTTCCTCCCTTCCTATGTGAATACCCTTTATTTCGTTCTCTTACTTGATTGTCCTGGCCAGAACTTCCAAAACTACATTGAGTAAGAGTGGTGACAGAGGGCATCTTTGTCTTACTATTTTGAGATATGTTTCATCGATACCTAGTTTGTTGAGTGTTTTTAGCATGAAGGGGTAATGAATTTTCTTTTCCTTTTTCTTTCTTTTTTTTTTAAAACAAAGTTTTGCTCTTATTGCCCAGGCTGGAGTGCAATGGCACAATCTCAGCTTGCCACAAGTTCTGCCTCCCAATTTCAAGCGATTCTCCTGCCTCGCCCTCCTGAGTAGCTGGGATTACAGGCATGTGCTACCACACCTGACTGATTTTGTATTTTTAGTAGAGATGGGGTTTCTCCATGTTGGTCAGGCTGGTCTCAACCTCCCAACCTCAGGTGATCCACCCACCTCAGCCTCCCAAAGTGCTGAGATTATAGGCGTGAGCCACCTCACCCAGCTAAAAGGGTGCTGAAATTTACTGAAGGCCTTTTCTGAATCTATTGTGATAGGTATGTGGTTTTTGATACTATTTTTGTTTATGTGATGGATTATGTTTATTGATTTGTATATGTTGAAGCAGGCTTGCATACCAGGGATGAAGCTGACTTGGTCGTGGTGAATAAGCTTTTTAATGAGCTACCAGATGTGGTTTGCCAGTATTTTATTAAGGATTTTCATGTCAATGTTCTTCAGGGATGTTGGCCTGAAACTTTCTTTTTTTCTTGTGTCTCTGCCATATTTTGGTATCAGGAAGAAGCTGGTCTCACAAAATGAGTTAGGGAGGAGTCCCTCTTTTTCTATTATTTGGAATAGTTTTAGAAGGAATGGTACCAGCTTCTCTTTGTACCTCTGGTAAAATTCGGTTATGAATCTGTCTGGTCCTGGGCTTCTTTTGGTTGGTGGTCTATTAATTACTGCCTCAATTTCAGAACTTGTTATTGGTCTATTCAAGGATTCAACTTCTCCCTGGTTTAGTCTTGGGAGGGTGTCTGTGTCCAGTAATGTATCCATTTCCTCTAGATTTTCTAGTTTATTTGCATAGAGGTGTTTATAGTATCCTCTCATGGTAGTTTTTATTTCTGTGGGATCAGTGGTGACATCCCCTTTATCAAATTTTGTTGGGTCTATTTGGTTCTTCTCTCTTTTCTTCTTTATTAGTCTATCTAGTGTTCTATCTATTGTGTTAATCTTTTCACAAAAACAGCTCCTGGATTCTTTGATTTTTTGAAGGGTTTTTCATGTCTCTGTCTCTTTCAGTTCTGCTTTGATCTTAGTTATTTCTTGTCTTCTGCTAGCTTTCAAATTTGTTTGCTGTTGCTTCTCTAGTTCTTTTAATTGTGATGTTAAGGTGTTGATTTTAGATCTTTCCTACTTTCTGATGTGGGTATTTAGTGCTTTAAATTTCCCTCTAAACACTGCTTTATCTGTATCCCAGAGATTCTGATATGTTGTGTGTCTTTGTTCTTATTGGTTTCAAATAACTTCTTTATTTCTGCCTTAATTTCATTATTTATCCCATAATCATTCAGGAGCAGGTTGTTCAGTTTCCATGTAGTTGTGCAGTTTTGAGTGAGTTTCTTAATGCTGTGTTCTAATTTGATTTCACTGTGGTCTGAGAGACTTTGTTATTATTTCCATTCTTTTGCATTTGCTGGGGAGTTTTACTTCCAATTATGTGGTCAATTTTAGAATAAGTGTGATGTGGTGCTGAGAAGAATTTATATTCTGTTGATTTGGGGTGGAGAGTTCTGTAGATGTCTATTAGTTCTGTTTGGTCCAGAGCTGAGTTTAAGCCCTAAATACCCTTGTTAATTTTCTGTCTTGTTGATCTGTCTAATATTGGCAGTGGGGGGTTAAATTCTCCCACTATTATTGTGTGGGATCCTAAGACTCTTTGTAGGTCTCTAAGAACTTTCTTTATGAATCTGGGTGCTCCTGTATTGGGTGCATATATATTTAGAATAGTTAGCTCTTCTTGTTGTGTTGATCCCTTTACCATTATGTAATGGCCTTCTTTGTCTTTTATTAATCTTTGTTGGTTTAAAGTCCATTTTATCAGAGACTAGGATTGCAACACCTGCTTTTTTTTTTTTTTTTTTTTTTTTACTTTCCATTTGCTTGGTAAATATTCTCCGTCCCTTTATTTTGAGCCTATGTGTGTTTTTGCATGTGAGATGGGTCTCTTGAATACAGCACACTGATTGGTCTTGACTCTTTATCCAATTTGCCAGTATGTGTCTTTTAATTGAGGCATTTAGCCCATTTACAATTAAGGTTAATATTATTATGTGTGAATTTGATTCTGTCATTATGATGCTAGCTGGTTATTTTACCCATTGCTTGTGGCAGTTTCTTCATAGTGTCTATGGTTATTACATTTTGGTATGTTTTTACAGTGGATGGTACCAGTTTTTTCTTTCCATGTTTAGTGCTTCCTCTAGGAGCTCTTGTAAGGCAGGCCTGGTGGTGACAAAATCCCTCAGCATTTGCTTGTCTGTAAAGGATTTTATTTCTCCTTCACTTGTGAAGCTTGGTGTGGCTCAATATGAAAATCTGGTTAAACATTCTTCTTTTTTTTTTTTTTTTTTTGAGACAGAGTCTCGCTCTGTTGCCCAGGCTGGGGTGCAGTGGCCGGATCTCAGCTCACTGCAAGCTCCGCCTCCCAGGTTTAGGCCATTCTCCTAACATTCTTCTCTTTAAGAATGTTGAATATTGGCCCCCACTCTCTTCTGGCTTGTAGGGTTTCTGCACAGAGATTTTTCTGTTAGTCTGATGGGCTTCCCTTTGTGGGTAACTCAGCCTTTCTCTCTGACTGCCCTTAACATTGTTTTCCTTAATTTCAACCTTGGTGAATCTGATGATTATGTATCTTGGGGTTGCTTTTCTCAAGGTGTATCTTTGTGGTGTTCTCTGTTGTCTTGCAAGCTTGGGGAAGTTCTCCTAGATAATATCCTGAAGTGTGTTTTCCATCTTGGCTCCATTCTCCCCATCACTTTCAGATACACCAATCAAACATAGGTTAGGTCTTTTCACATAGTTCCTTATTTCTTGGAGGCTTTGTTTGTTCCTTTAAATTCTTTTTTTTCTAATCTTGTCTTCACACTTTATTTCATTAAGTTGATCTTCAATCTTTGATATCCTTTCTTCTGCCTGACAGATTTGGCTATTGATACTTGTGTATGCTTCACGAAGATGTCGTGCTATGTTTTTCAGCTCCATCAGGTCATTTATGTTCTTCACTAAACTGGTTATTCTCATTAGCAGTTCCTGTAACTTTTTATCAAGGTTCTTAACGTCCTTCACTGGGTTAGAACATGCTCCTTTAGCTCGGAGGAGTTTGTTATTACCTACCTTCTGAAGCCTACTTCTGTCAGTTTGTCAAACTTATTCTCCATTCAGTTTTGTTCCCTTGCTGGTGAGGAGTTGTGATCCTTCGGAGGAGGAGAGAGATTCTGGTTTTTGAAATTTTTAGCCTTTTTGCACTGGTTTTTCCTCATCTTCATGGATTTATCTACCTTTGATCTTTGATGTTGGTGATTTTCAGATGGGGTTTTTGCATGGTCATCCTTTTGTTGATGTTGATACTACTGCTTTCTGTTAGTTAGTTTTCCTTCTTCAGGTCTGCTGGAGTTTGCTGGAGGTCCACTCCAGACCCTGTTTGCCTGAGTATCACCAGCAGAGACTACAGAACAGCAAAGATTGCTATGTACTCCTTCCTCTGGAAGTTTTGTCCCAGCGGGGCACTAGCCAGATGCCACCTGGAGCTCCCCTGTATAAGGTGTTTGTCTACCCCTGCTGGGAGGAGTCTCCCTGTCAGAAGGCACCAGGGTCAGTGACCCACTTTAGGAGGCAGTCTGTCCCTTAGCAGAGCTGGAGCACTGTGCTGGGAGATCCACTGCTCTCTTCAGAGCTGGCAGGCAGGAATGTTTAAGTCTGCTGAAGCTGTGCCCACAGCCGCTCCTTCCCCCAGTTGCTCTGTCCTAGGGAGATGGGAGTTTTATCTATAAGCCCCTGACTGGGGCTGCTGCCTTTCAGAGATGTCCTGCCCTGAGAGGAAGAATCTAGAGTGGCAGTCTGGCTACAGTGGCTCTGCCCAGTCTGAATTTCCCAGAGGCTTTGTTTACACTGTGAGGGAAAAACGGCCTACTCAAGCCTCAGTAATGGCAGATGCCCACTCGCTGCACCAAGCCAGAGCGTCCCAGGTCGACTTCAAACTGCTGTGCTGGCAGCGAGAATTTCAAGCCAGTGGATCTTAGCTTGCTGGGCCCCATGGGGGTGGAATATGCTGAGCAAAAACAGTTGGCTCCCTGGATTCAGCCCCCTTTCCAGGGGAGTGAACAGTTCTCTCTCATTGGCATTCCAGGTGCCACTGGGGTATGAAAAAAAAAACTCCTCCAGCTACCTCGGTGTATGCCCAAATGGCCGCCTAGTTTTGTGCTTGAAACCCAGGACACTGGTGGTGTAGGCACCTGAGGGAATCTCCTGGTCTGCGAGTTGCAAAGACAGTGGGAAAAGCATAGTATCTGGGCCCACCGTCCCTCACTCACATCTTCCTTTGGCTAGGGGAGGGAGTTCCCTGACCCCTTGTGCTTCCTAGGTGAGGTGATGCCTCACCCTCCTTCTGCTTACCCTGCGAGGGCTGCACTCACTGTCTAACCAGTCCCAATGAGATGAGCCGGGTACCTCAGTTGGAAATGCAGAAATCACCTTTCTTTTGTGTTGGTCTTGCTAGGAGCTGCAGACCTGAGCTGTTCCTATTCAGTCATCTTGCCTGGGAATCAGTTTTTCTTTATTTTTTCATGAAGATTAATAAGTTGAGTACATTTTCACATACCTACTTATCATTGGCATGTATTTTTTTGAGAAATGTCAATTTAGATTCTTTGCATAGTTTTAATTGAGTGATTTGGGTATTTTGGCTATTGAGTTGCATGAGTTCCTTATACTTTTAGGATATTAACCCTTTGTTAGATATATATTTTATAAACATTTTCTCCTATTCTGTAGGTTATCTTTTTTCTCTGTTGATTATGTCCTTTTTTTGTGCAGAAGCTTTATACTTTGATATAACCCCATTAATCTAGTTTTGCATTTGTTTCCAAAAAAGCATTGTCAGCCTTGCACCCACCTGTAGGTAAATGTTTTTCTCACCAAAACCAGTCTTTAAAATCTGGAAGAAGTGACTGATTCATCAAATGCAAATGACCCATAAAAATTATGTTATGTAGGTATCAGCCTCTTCTACTAACTCATCAAAGTGACACTAAGCAGAAGATTTAATATTTGTAATGAAGAAACATATTACTAGTGTTGATTCTTATCAGGAAATTAACCATAGCTTAAAACTGTGACATACAAGAATGAAGAATTAGATAGGGGTTGAAGCAACTTGATTTTGTTTGGGTCTCTTTTATGCTGTCAACTTTTCATTGGAATTTGTGCAAATCACTTTGCTCTGTGAATGAGTTTACTATCAATTGGAGAACCTAGGTAATTTTAGGATCCTTTCCATGATGATATTTTATTATTTCATTTTTCTGCACTTTATAGCTTTGACTTATTTTATTTCATTTCAGCCCCAACAATTCCCATTAGTAACAGTTGAAGGAAAGCAATGACAACAATAAATAGCCAAGTAAACAGTTTTCACATCTTCCTGCACAGACTTTAGTAGAACCATTAAGTCTTCTATTCAGACTCAGAAAACTCTTAATGATTCTTGTCAGAAACAAGGGACAGAGTATATAACATTTTTTATCAGATTTTCATCAGATTATTTTCAGAGTATTATCAGATTTAGTAGCCAACCTGATTCTGTGAAAAACATTTTAGCAAATCACAAATCAACACTAACATATATATATGCACACATACACGCACACACACACATATATATATACATATAAAACATCCCACAAGATATAACCTTGCTATTTAAAAAAAATACACCTCACAAAAATATTAAATAGCTGAATAGAGGGTTTCTTTACATATATTCTCTTTCCAAGATAATACCTTCCAAACTGGCTAAAATGTAATTTTCTTTTATTAAAGACATTCACAGACAGTGTTACTATAATTTTCTCTGAATGAGTCTTATTCTGAAAAAATACCCACGTATTAACAGCAATGACTGTCCATTTCAGTTTTATTTTTCCTACAGAAAAGCTTAGGGTATTATAGTGTTTTAAATAAAAACTTTCTTCATATTCTCCTTACTAGTTTGTTATTCAAAACAATGTCTTTATGAGCTGCAGGATTTTATTTCAGCCTTTTACATGGGATTGAGTTTGCCATCTACCAGATTAAACTATTCATGAGTTACTATGTTCCACAGATTATAATTTCTAGATGAGATTTCCTCACCCCAGATATTCAGAAATTGTAAAAACTATTTGCCTCTATAGTATTTTTCCCTTTCAACATTGCTCAAAGTCACTGTTTCCTTTTTATATAATAAAGTAAAATCAGAAAGTCACATATATTAACACTAACAATAACTTTAACACTTTTCTGGTTCAATGTGTTTTATTTTATGTATTAGAAAACTGAGTGTTTCCATGGGTGAGTAACCACTTTCAAGGTCATAAAAAGAACATGCTTTTTTGTCATGATGGCACCTCCAGAAAAGATATTTAGATATCCATCCTTTAATTCTGATTTTCATCCTCAAAAACTTTCATGTTCATTAGTGTCAACTGACATTCAGCCATAAAGTAGACTCAAGCAATCTAAAATACTTTTAGAAAAGGGAATGCCAAAAATTTATTTTAATACAATAACCCTAGCACTCTGGTGAATTAAACTCATGAGAGCCCTCTTTTCACCCCATTCTGGCCAATTGAAATTTCCTCTGATCCATAATAGAGAAGTTTGACTTCTCTCATCTGTTGGAAGAAATGCCTTTATGCTCACAAAGTTAGAGTTCTCCCTCAGACTCCCATAGGACACAAAGCAGTTTTTATTCGAATTCTTCACAAACGTAGTGAGCCTAAGAGGATATGTTCATAAATTCTTCATTGTATTTAGCTGTACCTTAAATAATAAATAAGTTTGGTTTATTGAATTTTCTTTTCTGAACATGAGGCCCATTTCTTCCATTATAAAACAGGTTTTAAAAAGTAGATTTTTCTCTCCTAGCATCCATCCAGAATTCTCTATGAGTTAAGAGTCTCCAATTTAAATTGATAAAATGAGAGCTAACAAATTTAAATCAAATCTGAATTTTAGGCTCATGACAGATGTTCTAGAAACGGCTCATAACAGGTGTTTCAGTACTGGCCTATGGCAGGTGTTCCAGAACTGGCATCATAGTTATTTGGATGATCTATATCTTCATATAGTTTATCAGAAATTCCATATCGATGCATATAGTTACCGTGTAAGATAATAATAGACATTGAAATTAAAAGCTAGGCATTGTGTTTTTGTTTTAGACATCAGACATTCTGTTGGACTATAGGACAGTTAATATTTATATTTTCCCATATGTTCATCTATAAAATGATATCAAGAGCATTGATTTTACTTGCCATATATGGATTTCATGAGTAAAGCTTTATGTAGTAGACTATATGTAGTCTACTATATATGAGTGCTTAACTTATAGAAAATAATTATAATAAGCTTTCCTATTAGCTGTTTGTATTAAAGAGCAAGATGTCACTGGAACTTTGTGTTATTATATGTGAGGTGAATAAATTAAGATTTGGCTCACCCGAGATTTATGAAGAGAAAATGAAACACAAAATTAAAACATTTGTATCAATAATGGATATTTATTTTTTATGTGTGCACAGGTGCATGTCTGTCTGTATGCAACATACATATATAATATGTTACACATAACTATGTTTATATGGAATATTTATAATATATGTAGATATGTAATATAATGCATAACATAAACACATATATGCATATAGAAGCATACATACAAGAATACTATGTATGTGATGCAGGGGTCTTTGGGAAACTATAAAAAGCTCTTTGAATTTGAATTGTTAACCAAATGTAATAAAATTTTTTTGGGCAATGTTCCTGTTAACATAGTAAAAAAGAAAAAGAATAGTAGTCCAAAAATGAGAATAAAATGTACAGGCAGCATTCAGTAAAATGAAAAGAAGACTTTTGATTGAATAACCTAGATAAGAAGTTTTATTATTAACCAAGTTTAAAGGAGAAAAAATTCATTATTTGATGAGTATTAAATATTTTAGAAGATGCAAAAAATGGTCAGTCTCACTTATTCAGTTAATGAATACAGTTTGGTCAGTTGTTCTGACTGGAAAACAATTTCACTTTATGGCTTTTAAAAAGCAAATGTTTCTAAACAGAGTTTATTGGAGACTTGATAATCTTACTTTTACCTCTGAAATCCTACAAAGAGAAACTAACTGATCAAGTTTCAATTCAGGCAACACCTATTAGCATCATAAATTCTGCTAAAATCATCCCTCTTTATCCCTTTGTAGTGACACCTATTATTTAAAATATTTCATTTTGACTGAAAAGAAAAGAAAATCCATACAAGTGTCAGCCCATGGTTCAACCAGCATAGGAATATATTTCAGACAGGGCATCAGTAGCTTTGACTAAGGCTAAATTTGCCTTCCTCTTTGTGTTCTGTCCTATGTTATATGCAAACATTGCTTTGTCTCTCTGAAAATGTTTTCATTATGGTATTATTCAAGTTGTTTACAATTTTCTGGGCCTATGTTGCTTAAATTACAAAACTACTTAATAATTGTTAATGGCATGAAATAACAATTTGTGTACTCTTGTATACTGCATCACAAACTCAAGAATTGCAAGAATTCATGTTGTTTACTGGTGAAAAGGTAAATTTCCATTTGAAACGTGAGCCTCTGTGATATAATTTCTCTAACTTAAAGATGCCTTTTATTTATATTAAATAGCTCGTCTTCACCATTCAAAATATTTTTAGTATTTCTCAATTCATGAAGATTATTTTCTCTGATATGTAAAGAGAAAAAGTTATTACTAAATATTACCTTAAATTTAATCTAAACAGAACCTTTGTGCCAAAACAGATAAAATAAAAAACGCTTTCATTTGCTTTCCTCTAGCCTCTGCCTGAAGAGTACTTTGGGATTTTAAGACATCTCAACCCTTTGTATATTACCTGCCTTAATTAATTAGATTTAAAATATTTGTGGGTTGGGAAAAAACTCAGACAACCAAGCTTTCAAAATATTAATTATTAGACTCTTTTATTTCTAAAGCTGATATTCAGGTGATATGCTTTAATATATCCCTACATGTTGTTTAAATATTCAAAACACCTCTGTACAAGTTGGTAAATAGCTCATCCTCAAATACTCACTCACCCTGGTGCTACCACTGGTCTTCCAATCCAGAAAATGCCCCATAATCCAGTAACCAATAGGGTAAAAGCTAGCCCACCACGTCTTTGTTTTAGCACTACACACAGCTTTAGTTCTGATATGTATGTGCCTATTTCTTACAAATTGTAAAGTATTGTAAATATCATCTTAATTACTTTCCACTTATAGTGATCCCTTCAAATATTCAAGGGAAGTTAAGTGAAAGTTTTGGTATCCAAAATAGTGTTATTTTGTTTCAGTTAAAGTCCAGGAAATGTGCTCAACAAGTCTTTAAGAGTTATTCTTCAAGCAGACACCAATCATTAAAAGAAAGAGGAGAAAGAAGAAAAGTAGGACAAAGAGAAGAAGAAAGAGGGAGGAGGAGACCTAGACAAGTGGGCTGGTGACTACAGTCAATCCCTCTACTGTTAGAGAAATAATCTTAATCTTGTACAATGATAACCTTAAATCTTATCCCATTATCTACCAGATTATGGTTGTTTGCCTACCATCAGTCAACTGACCCTGGAATTACAACTATTAACCAAATATTATCAAAATACCTTCAATGACATGAAAAAGGTCATTGGAAATTTGGTGAGATAATTATAATTTTAAATAATATTAACTGTACATGTGCACACATAATAGAAGAAACAATGCACCCATTAGTTCCAGTCAAGGTGAAAGATCCCAGTCTAATAGAGAATTACGTCAGGCGGACGGTAAAATTACCCCGAGGAATAAATATTTCCTGAGAATAAAAATGGAAACTATGCAGCACAGGACAATTGGAATTCATTCATTCCAATTTTATAGCAACAGACTGAAAAACATCCTCGTGACTTTTATGTATGGGTGAACACTTTGTGAATTTTTGACATAAAAAGCATTAATGGATTATGTCAGAGATGAAGAAAATTGGTAGTAAATATAAACTCATAAAATATAGACTTATAAATATTGTACCACTTGAGTATCCCCCAATCTATATCCCAAATTTTACAAGTAAATAAAATTAATGAAGCTCAGAAAAGAACTGCTTTATCCATGATCACATCTGCAGTAAGTTATTTTGATGATCCATGTTTATTTAAAATGTGTTTTTTTGAGTTTTAGAAACTTGACTTAGACATATTTTAGTGGTGCCAACTTTGCTCTGACTTAGGCACTTATTAGGTTGGGGAAGACTTCCTTGACTGAGTTGCCTCAAATATTCTTAGTAACAATTATTCCTAAGTTATAAAAAATAAATACTACAACACCAATTTTATTACCTTAATATGCATTATGTATTCTTATATATCTGATCAGATTTCGTACTCTAAATTATAGAATTATTGGATGTAGTAAGTTCAATTCATGTCCAGTTGTGAGGCAAGTTGCTGTAATTGTTTACAGAATTCTTCTCTAGACATGACAATAGGCAAAGATGACAGGTCATCATAATTCTTCTCTTCATGTGAAAGGAGAAGTACTCTTCTGGGGTTCAGTGACAATTTTCAGGAAATACATGAAAAGAGTTTTTAAATGGAGATATATCTCAGAAACTTTGCAATTATCATGTGCTTTACTTTTTCTAATGTGAATTTGAGCATGTTTGCTTAGAGAACAATGCAACATATTTTTTGAGACTTTCTTGAGAACAGCAGTGAGAATGTACAGATTTTCATTTTAACGACTAGATTATTAAAATGAATTTTATATTAATTACTTATTTTTCTTACTAGATAAGGGAAAATAAATATATGGTGAGTTTAGTTAAGAAGTGACAAGCCTGTAAAGGAAATTCATATAAACATCTCTTAGGGAAAAAAACATACCATTAAACCACCCTTTGTCTCTATTTCCTCATTTCTAAACATGAAGATAAGAAAACACATGTTTTAGAATAATTTAATGTATCAAAAGATATATTGGTCTTAATGATAAAATTATTGGAGCACAATAAATTCTTAATAAATAATGAATAGTGGCCTTAATTCTTCAGGACATATTTATTAATTAATTGATGTTTTTATTTTGTAGTATGCTGAGTATACTACAGGTGTTTGTAAAGGTGATAAACCTGTACCACTCAGTATATATTACATAATTCAGTTTTCATACTCATTTAAAAACATCTTATCTCCTATAGTTATTTCTTCCAATTACTCTTGATTAGGCAGTATGATATGATGGTTACAAGTGTAAGCTTTAGTAGCAGACTGCAGGTGGTAAAATTCTGCTCTACACCAACTAATTTCAGAACTTACCTAAACTCCCTATGCCTGGAATTTTTGATCTGTAAAATATTGAAAACTATACTACTTACCTCATAGAACTGGTTTCAGACTAAATTAGATAATACATTAATTTATTTAGAATAAGATTTGTCTTGCAGTATCTGCTTGATAGATTTGGTTTATTTACCAATTTCATTTATTTGTATTGATGATTTTCATCATCCAAAATAAAAGAAATGAAAGGTTTTAATGTTAGGAGAGTTTGAAATTTGAGAAATACCTCAGACCATAAGATCAATTCTATTCATGTAGACAAAAAGTTGACACAATGGCAAAGCTCTGGGCAAACATGAAGGGATGTCAGTTGTAGAACAGGTCTTGTGTGTGTTTCAGGAAAAGATTGGAACTGATATATAGTCTGTAGTATACTTAATACCTAAAAGCTTCCTAGTGTTTGTAATACTTTATACATATGGAAGGAATACTGACTATTTTTTTTTAATCTAATCCATGCTCAACATTTCTGTCAGATTTGCCTTGTGTTTGCTAATTTACATCCTATCTTCTTCCAAAGACATGCTTAGGGTGACATGCAGGGATCTATAGCATGTAAGTTAGAATAAATTGAATGCAGATAAGAAAGGCAGAAGGAATTTATGGTCTAAAGTCATAAACTTCAACCATGAGGAAAGATAATGTAAAAAACCTACCATATAGTCTTGTCAAACTGCTGGAGGTGAGCTACACATTTGCCTTTAAATATTCTCCAAGTATATATGAAAAAGAAAGCTAATTCTTTGAAAATTAAAATTAAAATTGGCTTTTTTATTAATCTTATTTTTACATTTTAGGGGCAGTTATCTTTGATTTTTTACAAAATACATAACTTTGGTCAGGTGCGGTGGCTCACACTTGCAATCCCAACACTTAGGGAGGCTAAAGCGGGTGGATAACTTGAGGCCAGGGGTTCAAGACCAGACTGGCCAACATGGTGAAATCTCATCTCTACCAAAAAGAACAACAGCAGCAGCAACAACAAAACCAAAAAAAAATCAGCTGGGCATGGTGGCACACACCTGTAATCCCAGCTACTTGAGAGACTGAAGCATGAAAATCACTTAAACCTTTGAGGTAGAGGTTGTAGTGAGCTGAGATGACGCCACTGCACTCCAATCTGGGTGATAGAGTAAGACCCTTTCTCAAAGTAACTAAATAAATAAGTAAAATAAGTAAAATAATTTTATTGTTTGTAAATAAAGATACATTTGCCTCTATTTTGCCAATTATTACACCACTTCTTCTTTAATCACATTTGCTAGTCCTTCTGGAATAATGTTTAACAGTAATGGAGATAATATTTTTGTCATATTTCTTACTATATTTGCAATATGTTTACTATTTCAATTTTTAAGCATGATGCAACTTTTTCTTTATGAGTGAATAATAACGAAAAAACCCTATCAATCTACACTTTATTTACTGTATATATGTTATTTTCTGCATTGATTAAGCTCATCAGATGTGTTGCAGGACAGGATGAATCTACATTTCCTTAGGTCCCATAAATCCTTACCAGGAAAGTTGTATTGCTTCTCTGGTGAACAGTCACCATTAATTTGCTAGCCAATAATAAATAGTTTTTATATTATTTTGATTGCATAATGGCAGACATTTAATATTTAATGTGTAGGAAATTTGATAATGAGTATTTTTAAGATGACAAAACTTAAAGCATACTCTTTGATATATGCACCAAATTTAAATCTTTACAATAGTTTATTTGTACTGATGTTAATACAATGAATTTAATATATGTATCAGGGCCAGGCTTTCTTTGTAGCTCTGATTGCAGTCTCTTATTTGGGTTAACATTCTAGAATCTCCATAAAGTGAGATTGCCGTACCCTGTCAGAATAAGGCAGTCATCTTGAGCAAACCTAAAAAAGTCAATTAAATGTGTTTGACACTGAAAAGAAAATGTACAAATCTATATGAGCCTTTGACAGTAACACGCACCTCCCCAGAGCCCAGTGATTGCCTGGACCCCTTGTTTCTGAAGAGAAAAGAGACATCAAAGTGTTTAGTCAAAGTTTCCATCCTTGGCCAGCTGAGAAAATTTGAAGCAGAGAAAAGACAGTGAATTCCTAGACCATGACCAGTGCTAAAACAAGTGAATGTATATAATAAAATAAGGATGATCTCTAGGTTAATTTGCCTATGATAGTTAAGGAAAACACTGAAAATGCTGGCAGGCACAAACAAATGATTTTTCACTTTAAAAAATAATATAGCATTGGGTAGTTTATGCTAATATAAATGGCATAGTCTTTCTTTTCTAAAAGTAACATTAATGGTGGACATTGATGTTGGACATATGATTTTTTTTAAATGTAGTATCCGAGTCTGTTTTCATGGGAAATTTTTATGAATAAATAAATAACATCCTCCTTCCAGCTCTACTAGGAATCAGTAATTTGGATTTAGAAATGTGAATCAGACACAAGCGAACGTTCCCTTGCTGCCCATACCCCTCTTCCCCCAATTTAAAACTAATAACCACTGCTTAATAGTGAGCATAAATAATAGGCTTTCCCAGTTGGTTTTTTTCTCTTTATCATTAATTCTCAAGGTTAATATGTTTTTATTTTTTAATTAACTCTGTACATAGAATAGAAAACACTTTAATTCTCTGTTCTGTTGACATCAAGAGAAATCCAAACTGTATTCCTTGTGTCATTACTCTTTCGAAATTTATTTCATCGCATCCTGGAGGCCTGTTTTTGAACAACTGAAGTTAAATTTTACACAAACACACGCACACACACGCACGCACACACACATCTGAGGAAGTCATCGTACCTACAACAGTTTTGTGTTGGAAAATTTACTGATTTTGTTTATTCAAAATGTATAAACTTCGGAAAGTTACCGGAACTCTACTAAGTTCTAAAAGATCCTGTATTTGACTGTTAGTAGCATGTAAAGAAACTGCAAAAAAGATTTCCATAAGTTTCAAAAGTAAAATGGCCACAGGTACAGCCTCATTCTATAATCTTATTTTCTATCGAGATTCAGGAACATGGTATCCTTTTAGTAAACACTTGGCATTTGCTGGACTGCTCTAGGCAAGCTTGCAGTGCTTTGCATATAAATCATCACATTATTCCCTGTGTATTCCTGGTGAGGTAGATAGAAATAACCAACGCTATTTAACAAAAAAGTCACATATCCCTGTATGTATCCAGCAACTTGCTAAGAACAAAAAGTGAACCATTTAATGTACAGTTAAGAAAAAGTATTCACACAACTCCATATACTTTTATGTCTGCTGCATTTAAGAAGTAAAAAATGAGTTATAAAAGAATAACTGATGCTTTCAAATTTATATATTATAAGAGGTAATAAAAGTTTTTTATGATAAATATCCAAATACATTATCTACACACTATGAAAGTTGGCAAAATATGCATCTCTACAACACAAAGAAATACTCTTGTTTGCACAGACTTTTTGTTTATTGAGTAGCCAGATCATTCAGTGAAACATTCACAGCTATCTTATTAAAGGATCAGTTACTTAAATAAATTATTTATTAAATGATTACTTGTTTTCAGTAATTGCTATTGGTCCCCAAAATAAGTTGTGGTTCCTAACTTCTAACTGCCCCCTTGCCAGTCAGGGAGAGGTTAAAACGTACTTCCAATAAAAGCAACATTCTTTTTTTTTTTTTTTGAGAGGGAGTCTTGCTCTGTCACCCAGGCTGGAGTGCAGTGGCGCGATCTCAGCTCACTGCAAGCTGCGCCTCCCGGATTCACGCCATTCTCCTGCCTCAGCCTCCGGAGTACACGCCCAGCTAATTTTTTGTGTTTTCAGTAGAGATGGAGTTTCACCGTGTTAGCCAGGATGGTCTCGATCTCCTGACCTTGTGATCCGCCCGCCTCGGTCTCCCAAAGTGCTGGGATTACAAGCGTGAGCCACCACGCCCGGCCTAAAAGCGACTTTCTTAACTGATAAATGAACAACAAAAGTTATAGTCCATTGATTTGCTTGTGGGTCTGAGGCAAATATGGCTTGTGGCAGTGGTATGAGTCCAGTTGAACAAGATGAAACCGTGGTATCTGTGCAATACCCAAGTGGTCTTCAAGAGACACTTGCACATACTTGCTTTTGGTACCTATCTTAACGAAGTGATTAAAGGTCAGGTTTAAGACCATCATTTCAGACACAGTTCCATACTCTGATTCCAATATATGGCACTAAAATGTAGTTATTTCATGAGGTCCAAAATGTTAAGTTAATACAAGACAATGAGGCAGAAATAATTATTACTAAGATGAGAGATATAAATTATTATTAATAAAATGCAATATTCCTAAAGCTACTAGGACTACACTAATCCTGTCTGGATGGAAGACAGATACAGAGAAATAAATTGTCATTTAGGAGACATGTTGGTCAGCCTTAAAAATAAAGAAAATATATTTGCTGTTGAGAATAGTGCCGCAATAAACATCCCAGCGCAGGTATCTTTTTGACATGATCATTTCTT
The DNA here is from genome assembly GCF_009764315.1 of Trachypithecus francoisi. Classification (NCBI taxonomy): domain Eukaryota; kingdom Metazoa; phylum Chordata; class Mammalia; order Primates; family Cercopithecidae; genus Trachypithecus; species Trachypithecus francoisi. The sequence continues at coordinate 34,165,286 of NW_022681462.1, forward strand.
TCACTTTGAGTATATAGCCAGGAGTGAGATTACTGAATTGAATGGTAGTTCTATTTTTAGTTCTTTGAAAGAATTCTATACTGTTTATCATAAAGGTTGTACTAATGTACATTCCCACCAACAGTGTTTAAGCATTCCTTTTTCTTTGCATCCTCATTAACACCTGTTGTTTTTAGATTTTTTAATAAAAGCTATTCCAACTGGTGTAGGAAAGTATCTCTTTGTGGTTTGATGGTTAGTGATGTTGAGCATTTTCTTCACGTCTTTGGCTACCTGTATGACTTCTTTTGAAATATGTCTGTTCATGTCCTTTGCTCACTTTTTAATAGGATTGTTTGTTTTTCTCGTTGAGTTCCTTGTAGATTCCAGATATTAGCCCTTTGTCAGATGCCTAGTTTGCAAATATTTGTTCCCATTGTGTAGGCTGTCTCTTCACTCTGTTGCTTCTTTTCCTGTGCAGAATTTTTTTAGTTTAATTAAGTACTGTTTGTCTATTTTTGTTTTGGCTGTATTTGCTTCGTCATAAATTATTTGCCTAGGCCAACATCCAACAAAGATTTGTCCTAGGTTTCCTTCTAGGAATGTTTTAGTTTCAGGTCTTAGGTTTAGGTCTTTAATCCATGAGTTAATTTTTTTTATATGGTAAGAGGTATGGGTCCAGTTTCATCCTTTCACTTATGACTATACAATTTTCCCAGCAAAACTGATTAAATAGGGTATCATTTCCCTATTTGTTCCCCATTTGTTGACTTTTTTAAAAACCAGTTGGTGTCAGGTATGTGGTTTTCTTCCTGGGTTCTCTAATCTGTTTCATTTATCTGTGTATCTATTTTTTATATCAGCACCATGATATTTTGGTAACCATATCCTTGTAGGCATAATTCAAAGTCAGGTAATGTCAGCTAACGTGATGTCTTCAGCTAAGTCTCCATCAATGGAGTATTGGATAAAGAAAATATAGTGTACACACACACACACACACACACACACACATCATGGCATACTAACCAGCCATGAAGAAGAATATCATGTATTTTGCAACAACATGAATGGCACTAGAGGCCATTATCCAGAAACAGAAAGTAAAATATTGTGTGTTCTCACTTATAAGTGGGAGCTTAACAATGGTACACATGGACCCATACCAAAAGTTGGAAAAGTGGGAGGTGGGTGAGGATTGAAAAAAAATATCTATTGGCTACAATGTTCACTATTTTGGAGATGAGTACACTAAAAACCCACACTTCACTATGACACAATATAAGCATGCGATAAACCTGTACTTCTACACCCTAAATATATAAAAATAAAAAATAAAAAACGGTGGTTTAGAAAAATGAGAAATCTTTTTAAAAAAATTTAAAAAGAAATAAACAGAGAGGCGTAGCAGTCAGTTTTAAGTTCATATAGTTCTCTCCAGAGAACTGGAACAAGATGACTTTTAGAAATGATATTTGGCACCTCACAGATACAGAAGACATGAAAGTATGGGATAGGTATAAAGCTACTAGAGTCTAATTCTAATAAATATACAATTAATGTAATAGATTTTATCTTTCTGATTCTATGCTTTCAAGCTTCTCCAGAGACTTTTGTCTTCTAACACGTGTAGCTTTTCACACGGAGATTATGCACTAGCCCTTTTATTGTGACTCTTGGGCCGTTGGCAGCTTATTGCTCAACATAAGCAAGGAAATTCTGCTTTTATATTTGTCTTTTACAAGTATCCTTACCCTGATTTAACATTCCAGAATCATAACAACTTTGATAAAATAGAAAGTTTGAAGCTTTGAGTTTGCAAGGCAGTAATAAAAGGTGAGTTCAGGTTTGGAATAAATGGAACAGTATAGAATTGGGAAGGCTTCCCAGATTACACTTTTTAAATTGTGCTTTATTTTCAAATTTGTCTAACAAGTTTTCAAGTAGAGTTAATATTAGACCTGGGCTAATGCTGGTCTACTTTTAAATGATTTTGCTATATTTTTCCTTGAAAGTTACATTTAAAATTAACGTGGAATTTTGCATCCATTCTAGTCTAACATCTAGTCTGTGGAACTCTCCAGGATTAAATACATTGAATTTGCAGGAAAGCTGTGGTTCTATATAATTGGTGGGAGACTCAGATTGTAGCCGCTCTGTATCAAGATGGCCCACTTATAACTTGGTTCATATCTGTCTGTCTGTGGAAGCCCTACATATCCATCAGGCAAGGGAATAAAGAAACTCTGGGGCCAGAGCTGGACCTTCCCATGGTACAGAAGCCTATCTACTGTAGCTCCACTCATTTTCCTTTCACAAAACTAAGTACATGTAGTATCATATTGATGCCTATTTGTGCCTTGTAAGTCTGGTTGCTAGCTGTGTCCCTTGGCAATAGGTAACAAAGTTCAGGGGTATTAAAAATTGCTTTAGCATAGATTAGTGATATAATAAAATTAATTTTTGAAAGGCAAATACTAAAGTTCTATGAATATTATGGTTATATTCAAAAATTCCTATGCTTAAAACAGACTCTTAACAAACAGAATTTCCCTTTCTAAGACTTTCTGACACTATGTATTCAAGTTGTTTGGTGAGAGGAATGATACAAGGTATAGGACAGTTATTACAACAAATCTAAAATATTCTTAAAGCAACATGAAAATACTTTGAGAATTAAAATAGGTAAAGCCATATGAAATTGTCATTTATATAAATCAAAAATTTTGAATTATTTTTGTTGCTTTTCTGGCTGCTAGAACACAATGCAGAAACAAATGTCCAAAACAAACAAAAAAATACATTGTTGATAAGAAAAGAGTTATTTTAACCAAAATCTTGTATATAAGCAACCTTAATTTACTTCCCCAGCTGGATTTCTCTGACTGGGCCCAGATGACTGGGCAGATGGGAACTATATTGTGGGGGAGAAAAAAAAAACCTTGGCAAAGCTGGGCTCGGTGGCTCAAGCACGTAATCCCAGTGTGTCCGGAGTTGGTTCTTTCCTTCGGCGGGTTCGTGGTCTCGCTGACTTCAAGAATGGGACCACCGACCTTCGTGGTGACTGTTACAGCTCTTAAAGATGGCATAGACTCAAAGAGTGAGCAGCAGCAAGACTTATTTTGAATAGCCAAAGAACAAAAGCTTCCACAGCATTGAAGGGGACCCCAGGAGGTTGCCACTGCTGGCTGGGGTGGCCAGCTTTTATTCCCTTATTTGTCCCCTCCCATCTTCTGTTTCTGTCCTACCAGAGTGCCCTTTTCTCAATCCTCCCCGCGATTGGTGACTTTTAGACTTCTGCTGATTGGTGCATTTTACAGGGCACTGATTGCTGCATTTTACAGAGCGCTGATTGGTGCGTTTTACAATCCTAGCTACAGAGCGCTAATTGATGTGTTTTACAATCCTCTTGTAAGACAGAAAAGTTTTCCAAGTCCCCACTCAACCCAGGAAGTCCATCTGGCTTCACTTCTCACCGGCAGTTTGGGAGGCTGATGCAGGTGGATCACTTGAGGCCAGGAGCTCAAGACCAGTGTGGCCAACACGGCGAAACCTCATCTTTATTAACAACACAAAAATTAGCTAGCTGGGCATCGTGATGCATGCATGTATTCCCAGCTACTTGGGAGTCTGAGGCAGGAGAATTGCTTGAACCCTGGAGGCGGAGTTTGTCGTGAGCCCAGATCATGCCACTGGACTCCAGCCTGGGTGATAGAGCAAGACTCCATCAAGAAACAAACAAACAAACAACAACAACAAAAAACTCATACCAAGGGTATTTTCACCTGCCTCTTTTAATTTGAAAGTATCTAATATGTTACTGGGAAAATGTTACTAGTATGTTTTTTCAGGACTGACAGTAATAAGTACCCACTGAATTAAGCACATTATCTCTATTGTCATAACAATAACCTATTATTTGTGACTTTTTATGCAGATATGTTTTATACATTTCAAGGAGTCATGTTTAATATTTACAGTTCTGCCAGGAAGATATTTTTATCCAACTCAAACAGTTATAAGAATCAGGACTTAATTAAAAGAATTACGTGAGAGAGTCACAGTGTGAACTCATGTCTCTGGGTCTTCAAACCCCAGGCTCTTTAACCTTATCTCCTTATCTGAAATGAAAAACACAAAGGCGGTAAATTCCAAACAACAACAAATACACACACAAACACACACACACACACACACACACACACACACACGCAGGAATTTCCAGGCATATTCATCAAAAGCATTTACTTGCAAATGTTTAGCTGCTGATGATTAAGGTAAGGGAGAGCAGTTGAAATAAGTAATAGGCAGACATAAAGGTACTGAAAGGAAGAAGCTAGGGAAGAAGATACTTAGGAAAATAAGTCTTAGAAGAGCATCCGTCAGTGAATATTCAGGTCATAAGCATGCATATATTTAGGGTGGCAGTGCTGTGCAACTGGTAGGAATCCAAACTATGGATCTGATCTTCACCAAGCAAAGAACTTTATTTTGCCTATGGTTGTCATTTATATCATTTTAAAATTTGTTTCATCAGTTTGAGGTACTTTTTTTGATAGAAAATTAAACTTTAGACTTCCACTAAACTTTCCTTTTCTGGAGCTCTGTGTATATTAAATCATTATAATAAACCACTAATAAACCATTATTACAATAATGTAATTAAAATCTATTGCATTCAACTTTCAAATATTTTGTGGAAGGAGCAGGTGATCATGTTATGAATAAACAAATCAGTCAGTTCCTGATTGGAAGAAAAATGCAAATCAGAAACTATTTTAATAACGACAGTTGTTTTAGTCATTATAGAGTTGTTTGCATGATTCCTTCCGCAGATACTATTAGTTGAAAGGTAGCAGCACTACACAATTTTATAGATAGTACTAAGATAAGATTAATAAGGTAGAGCCGCATCTTTTTCTTTATTAATAAAACAAGAAGACTTATGCAGATTTTGTAATGAAAACATGCAATAATTTTTATCTTTCACCTGCAAGTTTATGTTATCCTGATTTGGGATATAAAATAGAAGACACATATTTAACTTAAAATATATTTTTTCATATTATGTACACTTGTTTAATCTTCATAAAATATTTACTACGTAGAGAAAAGAAAATATAATGAAACATGAATTTTGTACTGTTCCTGTTGGAAATTAAATATTCAAAATTTAATGAACATAATTAAGAACATAGTGCCTCAAAAACCATAGTAATGAGAAAATAAAAAACTAATTAGAATATTAGGGAAAAAGAAAAATTTAATGCAAAATTATAGCCTTTTTTCAGACATAGCCGATGACTGAGGTATAGAAAGTTCTCTGTCTTGACTAAATTATTATAATTATAGTAATAATAGTAATTATATTGTAATTATATAAAATATTTTTATATTATATTATATATGATTATATATATTATATATACCTCCCAGAGCAGCAGAACATTGGGGCTTGCTCAAGGCCCAGGTCCGCTACCGTCTTGCTTCAGCTGATGTTTATTGAAGGCCCAAGGCTACTTTAGTCAGCAGGTGGTGAATACTCATCACTCGTTTTCCCCCAAATACAGAGAGTCATCTAGACTGCACTGCCTGTAGTTGAAGAAGGAGTGATGCAGGTACCCCTGTGGCGATAGCAGCTGGTTTTGTGCTGGGTTGCACATCAATCCCACTACCTCTGAGACCAGTGTAGCACCAGAGTCTGCCCAAAGACTGCAGTCTCTGTGGCCTGTGTGCCATTCAAATTTATTTGGGACGCCAGGCCACTTTAGTCAGCTGGTGATGAAGACAGCCAGGATTCAATTTCTCCCACTGACATGTAGGATTTCCCTCTGGCCTAGGACTCATCTAAATGTTCCCTTCCTGAGCACCAGAAAAATTCTGCCAAATGTTGTATTTCACTGTGACAAGGAAGCACTTGTTCCAATATGAAGTCCCATATTTTTTTTCCTCTTCCTCTTCCAAGCACAGAGATTCCCTCTCCATGCAGCCTGGGGGTAGGGCGGGAATGGCATAGGCAATGTAAGACTATCCTTCTTACTCTCTTCAATGCCTCTTTCCCTTTTATTATGTTAAAATGAGGTACTGTGATCTCTCACCTTATTTTTTTGGTTCTTACGAAGGTTTTCTTGCATGAATACTTGTTCAATTTGGTGTTCCTGTTGGGGGACAATCACTGCAGGATTCTAATCCTACTCCACCTTATCCTCTTTAATACACTACTTTTAACAATGAATAGAACAAGTAGGCAGAATATCAATAAGGAAATAGAGGACTTGAACAACACCATAAATCAACTAGACTAGCAGCCACATGTACGGCACTTCACCTAACAATAGCATCATACACCTGATCTCCATGGACGTTCTCCAGAACAGACCATATTTTAAGTAATAAAACAAGTCACATAAAGTTTAAAAGACTTAATATATACATCATAACTTCTCTGATGACAATGGAATTAAATAGAAATCAGTAATAGAAGGAAATCTAGATAATTCACAAATATGTAGAAATTAAGACATTCTTGACCAATAAATTGAAGGAAAATTATAAAATGCTTTGAGATTAAAGAAAATGGAAAAAATACCAAAGTAATGAGATTTAGTAAAGACAGTTCTTAGAGGGCAATATATGGCAGTAAACACATTAAAAAGTTAGAAATATATAAAATCAATAACCTAACTTTATGACTTAAGTAATTAGAAAAAAAAAAGTGAACTAAGTCCAAAGCTAACAGAACAAAGGGAACAAAGATTAAAAGGAAGATCAACAAAACAGAAAACAGAAGAACAATAGAGAGAATCAAGAAAAAACAAAAATGATAAGCTTTCAGATCAATTGACCAATATAAAAGACAAAAGACTAGTAACATCAGAAAAGGAAAACAGGAACATTACCACTGATAGTCCAGAAATAAAATGAATTATGAGATAATATTATAAATAAATTTATGTCAACAAATTAGATAACTTACATGAAATGGAGAAATTCCTATAAAGACACAATCTATTCAAACTAAATCAAGAAGAAACAAAAAATTTGAATAGGCCTATTAAAAATTCTCCAAGACATTGAATTCGTAATCATACACTTTCCAAGAAAATCCAAAGACCAGATGGCTTCATTGATGAATTCTATCAAACATTTAAAGAAGAAGAAACACTAACCCTTCTCAAAATCTCAAAAATGTGGAGGAAGGAACAATTCAAACTCATTCTGTAAGTCCAGCATTACCATAATACCAAAGTCACACAAGGACATCATAAAAAAAGAAAACTATAGATTAACACTTCCCATAAATATTGATTCAAAAATTATCGACAAAACAGCAGCAATCAGAATCCAGCAGCATGATAACATATTTAAACATTATGACCAAATGGGATTTATCCTAAGAATGCAAGAATGGTCCAACACATAACATTAAATCAATGTAATATACCACATTAAAAGCAATGAAAGGAGGTAAAACTCACATGATCATCTCCATTTATGCAAGAAAAATTGGCCAAATTTAGCACATTTTTAGAATAAAAACACTCAATAAACAGAATGCAATAATTTTTTTTTTTTTCTTTTTGAGACAGAGTCTCGCTCTGTCACCCAGGCTGGAATGCAGTGGCCGGATCTCAGCTCACTGCAAGCTCCACCTCCCGGATTCACGCCATTCTCCTGCCTCAGCCTCCCGAGTAGCTGAGACTACAGACGCCCGCCACCACGCCCGGCTAGTTTTTTGTATTTTTTAGTAGAGACAGGGTTTCACGGTGTTAGCCAGGATGGTCTCGATCTCCTGACCTCGTGATCCACCCGTCTCGGCCTCCCAAAGTGCTGGGATTACAGACTTGAGCCACCGCGCTCGGCCAATGCAATAATTTTTTAACAGGAAAAATGACATTTGTGAAAAACTCACAGAGAGCATCCTTACTAGTAATGAAAATAAAAGTTTTACTTGTAAGTTCAAGACCTTATGGAGGATGAAGCTTGTCACCACTTCCATAGAACACAGCACTGGAAACTCAAGCCAGAGTAATTAGTCAAGGAAAAGAAATAAAACTCTTCCAAATTGGAAAGGGAGAAGTTAAATTACCTATGTTCACAGATGACATCATTTTCTATATAGAAATACTAAATAATTCCCAGAAAAATCATAATGCTAATAAATGAATTAAGCAAAATTTCAAAATACAAAGTCGACATTCAAAAATAAGTTTCATTTCCATACACTAGCAATGAAAAATCAGAAAAGAAAATAAAAGTAATTCAGTGTATATTAGCATCAAAAAGAATAAAATGCAAACAGTAAAAGTAACCGCTGAAAACTATAAAACATTCCTAAATCAAACAAGATCTAAATAAATGAAAGATATCTACATTCATGAATTGAAAATTTCGATATTATTAAAATGGTGGTAATCCTCAAATTTTTATACAAATTCAGGGAAATCTTGACCAACATCTCAGTGGCCTTCTTTGCAGAAATGGCAAAGCCAATTTTGAAATTCATATGGAATTGTGAAGGACCCAAAGTATCCAAGGCAATCTTGGGAAAAAAAAAAAAAAAAAAGGAGAATTCTCATGGCCATAATTTTTAGTATTTTAATCCATTGTCCATTTCTTCACTATTGTGAAAGTACCTGTATCTTCTATTATTTCTTAATTCATACCCTAGTAATGCTGAAGTAAATTTGCTTCAATTACAAACATTATTTAGGCTTCTAAAATATTAGGCTTTTGATGTATTCTGGAAAATTATTATTCAGATTGCTTTCATCATGTGTCTCCTGCAGCAGTATCTGTGTTATCCCCAACCTACTTCATATTAGGTTTTTGACACTTTAAATTTTGTAATTTTATCAATTTCTTATTAGTAATCATTGTCTATTTTCCTTTTTTCTGTTTTTGAGATGGAGTCTTGCTCTGTCACCCAGGCTGGAGTGCAGTGATGTGATCTCGGCTCACTGTAACCTCTGCCTCCTGGGTTTAAGCAATTATTCTGCCTCAGCCTCCCTAGTAGCTGGGTTCACAGGCGCCCACCACCATGCTGGGCTAATTTTTGTATTTTTAGTAGAGATGGGGTTTTACCATGTTGGTCAGGATGGTCTCGAACTCCTGACCTCATGATCTGCCCGTCTCAGCTTCCCAAAGGGCAGGAATTACAGGCGTGAGCCACAGCACCCAGTTGTTTTCTTTTGGAGACTCTTTTATTTACAAGTAATTACATTCTTATTTATTTTAAGCATTTTAATTATATTTATTTATATGGGTGTCTACCAATGGCTAAATCCACCTATTTATAGCTGACAGTGCTGTTAAGGTTCTGATCTTTCCTTCTTTGCTCCTTCCTTTCACTATTTTCTTTGACATCATTTCATTTTTTTCCCCTCTCAAGAATAAGCCCCTGCTTTTCCTTCTGTTGGCAGATTGCCACCAGGCTGATAGTTTTTTTTATATATATATAGCAGAAATGGAAAGCCAAAAGTGTATGAGAATTTAAATTTCCTAATCAATAACTGACAAGCACAGGAGTACAAATGTTTCTGCTTCCTTGATCCCTATTTGAACAATTCTAAGAAATTATCTAGCCTATATCCAGAGCTTCTGTGCAGGATAGAGTTGGAGTGAATGCGTGTGGGATTTGCTTGGTATTTTATGTTTTGCTTGGCTTCCTTACTTCCCTTTGTCAAATTTTCTTATTTAGTTTTCAGTTTCTTCTGAATGCATATTAAATAATCTACCTTCATTTTTATTTTTATTTCACTGTCTGCTTCTGTGGAACCCAAATTATCACACTCTTAAAAATTAAGATTTTAAATTTTATTTGTTGTGGCATAACATACATACAATGATGTATATTAAGCATGTTAGTCTTAGATATTTCACTTGATATATTTTTTATCTACAGACACAAGATGCATCTATAAGGTGTTTTTATTAGAAAATACCTTGATCAAGATATAAACACTTTTAACACTTTTAAAATTTCCCTCATGCTTCTTCATGGTCAGCACTCTGCACTCTCTCACCCCTGAAGCACACAAAACAACCTGTTTTGGATCTGTCAGCATCGATTAGCCTTTAAAAAAAGTTTTTGAATTTCATATAAATGGATTCATACAGAATGTACTCTTATGTTTCTTTCTTAATTTATACAGTATAATGGCCATCTTAGTCCATTCAAACTCATACAACAAAATACTATAAACTGGGTGGCTTATAAACAACAGACGTTTGTTTCTCATAGTTTTGGAAGACTTTGTTTTGTTCAAGATCAAGTCACCGGCAGATTTTGTGTCTGGTGGGAGCTTGCTTCCTTATAGATGTCCATCTTCTCGTTGTAAGCTCACATGGTGGAAGGGGTGGATGAGCTCTATATATTTCCTTAGATTTATGGAAGCCACATATATCTATATCAACATATAGTTTTCAGAATTTTAATTTATATCCTTTGGTTCTTATATATACCCTACATTATGCTTTTTTATTTCTGATTCAGATTGTTTTCATTTTTCATGTTGTTGATTATCTAAAACAATCATGATTGCTTGTGCTAATATTTCAAAATGAAGAATTATGTTTATTATGTGTTTATTAGTATAGTTACATGAATAATGTAAGTCACTTCTCTGTATAAGCCTATCACTTAAATGGGAAGAAATGACTATGTCAAGATGTAATCTCACCAATAAGATATTTCTTTGTGTAGTGTAAGGTAGGGAATAGGTAGGTAGACTGGGAAGTTCATGTCAATGTAGCCATTGCTAGAAAGAGCTTTGTACTTTTTAATTTAATCTTTGTCTATTTGGCTTTACAATTTTTAACATTTTATTTTATTTATTTAGTTTTCATGATAAACTAAATAAATAAAAATAAAATTTAAAAATGCATCCAGTGCCTGGAAAGGGCATTCATCATTTTGTAATTAGTGTACATCTGAGAAAGACTATTAGAACCTAATGCCAAACATGAAAATTCCTCCTCAATAAAGAACGATTTTATGTTTTTGTTTGTTTGTTTTTTGTTTTGAGATGGAGTTTAGCTCTTGTTGCCCAGGCTGGAATGCAATGGCATGATCTTCGCTCATCGCAACCTCCGTTTCCTGGGTTCAAATGATTCTCCTGCCTCAGCATCCCGAGTAGCTGGGATTACAAGCGCGCAACACCACACCCAGCTAATTTTTGTATTTTTAGTAGAGATGGGGTTTCTCCGTGTTGGTCAGGCTCATCTTGAACTCCTGATCTCAGATGATCTGCCTACTTCGGCCTCTCAAAGTGCTGGGATCACAGGTGTGAACCACCGCACCCAGCCAGTTTTATGGTTTTAATCTTGGTGCAAACAATAAACTAGCCACTCTCTATCTATCTTTACTTACTGGAGGTTGAAGGGGACGTGTAAGGAATATTTGTCTGGCCTATCTATTCTATAGTATTTAAATATCAATCTTTAAAAAAGAGCATTCAGTAATTTCGAAGACTAAAAGTTTTATACTCTTTTTGCAACATCACTTCTGAAGTCTTTTTGTACTGATTTTGGTTCACTAAGTTTATATTTCAGAAATCTTCCAAATACCTGGTTTGCAAACGAATTTGTTTTATAATGTTAATAAAAGTCTGTAATTTGAAAACAATCTGTTGTTTTAATGGGTTTTAGGCAACTAGGGCAATTAAATAATTTGAATCAGTTAGTTTTTGTCTTTTGTGTTATTCATGTTGGGTTCTTCATCTTAGGCTCACAATTATGTATAGTTGATACATATTTTGATTCTCTATTAATTGATAGAGGATCAAATTATAGAGAGAGAGAGATGAGGATATTGATGCCCTAAGCATAAGTAATTTCCTCAATGTTGAGTGGCTGCTAAGTGCAAAAGCTAAGCTGAAGGCAAGGTTTGACTATCTTTAAAAATAATATTGTTATCCACTAGCCCAGTTTTTAATGTGCCATTGGTGCAACTATATCAGCTTTGTTTGTGGAGCTTTACAAAATCAGATTCCCAAAGTCTTCCCAGGTCTAAAAATAAAATTATCTATGACTGCTCACAATAGATATTATTTTTACTATCATCATACATGATATTTAGAGCCATGAGTTTGAAAAACATTAAACAATATTACATTATGAATTAGAAAATCAATAGACTAGTATGTTTACCAGTTTATTTGTTTTATCCCTTTTTTCAAGGTTCTTCTTAAAAGGGATATGTTATTTTTTGGGTGTGGGGGTTAATTGAAGCCAAATGCTTTTTATTAGCTCAGGCTCCCAGCTCATGACAACTTTGTGCTCTTATTTATAAGGATAATAATAGCCAATTATGTGAAAGTATCCAGAGGGAGCACATTTTTATAAATTTCTTTATTTTTTATTTTTATTATTATTATTATTTTTTGAGATGAAGTCTCACTTACTCTTTCACCCAGGCTGGAGTACAGCGGCACGATCTTGGTTTACTGCAATCTCTGCTTCCTGGGTTCAAGAGATTCTCCTGCCTCAGCCTCCTGTGTAGTCAAGATTACAGGTGTGTGCCACCACAATGGGCTAATTTTTGTATTTTTTGTAGAAACGGAGTTTCACCATGTTGGTCAAGCTGGTCTCAAACTCCTGACCTCAAGTGATCCGCCTGCCTCGACCCTGAATATTTATAAATTTCTTTATGATGCCACAGGTAATTGGAAAAGTTAATTGAAATCATGTAAATAGAAACTCAAACTTTTATATAAGAATTTGAAAGTGAGGACGGGCATGGGACTCACACCTGTAATCCTAGCACTTTGGGAGGCTGAGGTGGGAGTATCACAAGGTCAGGAGATTGAGACCATCCTGGCTAACACAGTGAAACCGGTCTCCACTAAAAATATAAAAAATTAGCCAGGCATGGTGGCGGGCACCTGTAGTCCCAGCTACTCGGGAGACTGAGGCAGGAGAATGGCATGAACCCAGAAAGTGGAGCTTGCAGTGAGCCGAGATCTCACCACTGCACTCCAGCATGGGGGACAGAGCGAGATTCCGTCACAAAAAAAAAAAAAAAAAAAAGAATTTGAAAGTGAAAACTCCAGGATTTTGTTCAGTTGCATCTAAATTAACCAAACCCTATACTTGTAATTTTTTTTCATTCCTTCAGAAAATTATTTTACCTCAGCAGTCACTAGAATTGTTTGCGAATACCACATTTCTCCTCACCTTCTCTGTTCATGGTAAGATTATACTTCCTCATAGCTGTGATATTAGGTAAGGCCATGTGACTTTCTTTGGCCAAGGAGATATGTATAGAACTGATGTATGTCACTTCCAGGAAGAACTTCTGGAGCCAGTGCACAGTCCATCATTTCTTCTTCATTGTGAAATAATGATTTTAATAGTCAGTGTCAAGAAAGAGCCTCCTTTAGCCAAAGTGACCACACAGTGTGGTGAGAAACTTGTTGTATGCGAATCCTCTGAAACTTAGTAGTTGGTTGTTTTGGTAATATATTCTAGTTCACTATGACTATCATATTAACTTTCAGAAACATTACGCTGGGACACTTTCCCTGGAAAACTTTGGAAACATTGGAATGAAGAGACAAAGACCTTTGCTTCCCTCTTTACCATATGCTGTTGTTTTCATAAGACATAGAAGGGACCCTGATATCTGGAACCCTAAAAACTGTTTCTGATGGCAATGAGATGTTTTTAAAAAGCAAGATAAATATGGGTTACACTTAAACTGTAGAATAATGTTATAGTCATGTATTCATAAATATACATTCTTAGAAAGTAGTTGCTAAGCATGTAAAAATATATATTAAAATGTGACAGTAAAATTGCTGATATAATGTGCCAAAAGGTTCTTATAGTTTGCATATTTGTCCCCTTTAAATCTCATATTGAAATGTGATGCCTGATGCTGGAGGCGGGGACTGATGGGAGATATTGAATCACGGGGACAGATCCCTGATGAATGGCTTGGTGCCATTCCCTTGGTGATGAGTGAGTTCTCATCCACTCTGTTCATGTGAAATTTGGTTATTTAAAAGACTTTGGGACATCTCTCTTGCTTTCTTTCTTGCTATGTGACATGCTTGCTCCCTCTTCACCTTCTCCCTTGTTTATAAGCTTCCTGAGACCCTTACCAGAAACAGAAGCTAGCACCATTCTTCCTGTACGGCCTGTAGAACCATGAGCCAAAATGGTGTTTTAAGCTTCCTAAATAATCCATTAAAAAAAAAAAAAAAGTGGAAAATGGCAGAGCAGGAAGATTCATGGAGTGGTTTCTCCAGCTAAGCAACCAGTGAACTAAAAGAAACAATTTGAATAAACTATGTTGAAACTCCGGAATCTGATGGATCAGATATAATAGCTGGGGATTCCTTGATGAAGGGAGAGACTGCTGTTTTTGACAAGAAAGCTATGTGTACAAGCCCACCATGGCTTTGGGGAGAGCAGCTGGCATTTCTGGGGTGACTGACTGGTGCCAAACAGAGATAGGAGACCTTGTGCTCCAGAAATTTGAGGTTATTTGAGTTGGTCTGGTGGTCCCCTAAAAGAATGGCACAGAAACTTTCCTTACATTTAGCCATCTGAATTGCAATGATTTCCTCTGGTGGCATCGATTAAGACATTTACAAAGACAGAATCCTTCTCCCTCACCCCCTTTTGGATCCAGCCATTCAGAAAAACCTTTGTTGGGTCACTGTCTGAACCTAGACAAAAGGGTCCAGAAACTGAGTGACCACATAAAAGGAAAAACACTTAAAATAATTTGGAAAAGTTATAAATGGGTATTTCCAGCCCTATACAAGCCAAATCAACAATCCTTGATGATTGGGAGAATCATCAGATTTCCAAAATTACCACATTATAACACTAAAAATGCTCAGTTCTCTACGAAAAATTAGAAAACATTTAAGGAGACTAGAAAGTATTACCTACTAAAATCGTTCAAACAAAACTTGACAGACACCATTTCTAAGGAAGCCTAGACATTGGAATTGCTGAATTCAATATATATTAAAGGGATTATACGTCAAGATAAAGTGGGATTTAGCCCAGAAATTCAACATACAGGTTGATTCAACATAGCAAAATCAATCAATATAATACAACAAATTAATAGACTAGAAGAGAAAAATAACACGTGATTATTTTAGTAAAGGCAGAAAAATATTTGACATAATCAATACCCTTTCATAATAAGCAAACATTCACAAATGAAGTAGAAATAGAAGAGAACTACCTCAACTTAGCAAAGGTCACCTATGAAAATGTCTGTAGCTAAAAGCAAACCTAATAGTGAAAGATTGATAGCATTCTTTCTAAGATCAGAAAGATAGTGATGTCTGCTGTCACTAAAATCATTTAACATTGTACTAAAGATACTAGTCCGTGAAACATAAAATAACATAAAATAAAATAAAAGGCATCATGTTGAACATAAAGTTATAAAACTATATTTGCAATTCGTCATGATTTTGTATAGAGAAAATACCAAGGAACCAAAAGGATTATTAGAGCTAGTAGATAAGTTCACTAAAGTTGCATGATATAAGAGCAATATTCAAAGATCTATTGTACTTTTTATACACCAAAAATCATCTTAAAATAAAATTAAGAAATCAATTTTATTAAAAACAGCACAATAAAATACTTAGAAATGAATTTAATAAAAATATCAAGATAGACACTGAGAGTTACAAAAACATTGTTAAAAGAAATTAAAGCTCTAAATAAACAGAAGCCCATCCCATGATTTCCTGTTAATGGGCTAGAAGGCTTATCATTACTAAAATGTCAATATGTCAGAAACTGATATGTATCAATGAGATGTCTATCAAATTTTCAACTGGCTTTTTCTTGCAGAAATAGACAAGCCAACACTAAAGCTCATATGGAAATACAGGAGACATAGAATAGTAAAAACACACTTAAAAAAAAAGAACAAAATTAGACTATTCACATTTCTTAATTTCAAAACTTACTATACAAAACTGTTGTCATCAACACTGTGTGCAACTGACGTATAAATCAAAAACATAGATTAACAAAATGAATTTTATGGTATACAGAAAATCCTATGCATATATGACTAACTGATGTTTGAAAAGAGTACCAAGAAAATTTTATAGTAAAAAATATATAGTCTTTTCAACAAATAGTGCTTGACCAACTCAATATTGATATGCAGAACAATGAAAGTGGACCCTTATAATATATAAAAAATCAACTCAAACTAGATCAATATGCAAGTGTAGGAGCTAAAACTAAAAACTCTTATAAAGAAACATAGGTGTATATCTGTGTGACCTTGGATTAAGCAAATGTTTGATACATATGGCACCCAAAGCAAAAGCAACAAAGGAAAAAGTAAAGTAGACTTCATGAAATGTAAATACTTTTAAAGCTCAGAAGAATACTGTCAAGAAAATCCAACACTATAGCTTTGTAATATAGTTTGAAAATAGGGAATGTGATGCCTCCAACTTTGTTGTTTCTCAAAATTACCTCAGCTATTTGAGGTCTTTTGTGGTTCTATACTAAATTTAAGTTATTTTTCTCTCTTTCTGTGAAAAATGCCATTATAATTTTGATAGGGTTTTCATTAAGTTGGTAGATCATTTTAGGTAGTGTGGACATTTTAATAATATTTATTCTTCCCATCAAGGATAGGATATCTTTTTATGTATTTGTGTGTCTTCTTCAATTTCATCAATGTCTTACAGTTTTCAGTTTACAAATCCTGCATCTCCTTGGTTAAATTTATTCCTAAGTATTTTTAATGCTAAAGATAATAGTTTTCTTACTTCCTTTCTAGGATTGTTTGTTTTTTGTGTGTATGTATAGAAATGCAATTTTTTTTTAAATTTTGTATCTTGCAAGTTTACTGAATTAGTTTACAAGTTCTAATGGGGTTATTTTTCCAGAGTCATTAATGTTTTCAATACATAAGTTAATGTTATTTGCAGACTATATTACAAAGCTATAGCAATCAAAGCAGTATGGTACTGGCATAAAATCAGAAACACAGACCAATGGAACAGAATGTAGAGCCCAGAAATAAACCCACACATATATAGTCAATTAATCTTTGACAAGAGCACAACTAATACCCAATGGTGAAGGGAAAGTCTCATGAATAGATTAGAAAACTTAGAAAACTGGATATACACATGCAAAAGAATAAAACTGAACTCCTATTTTATACTATATACAGAAGTCAACTCAAAATTGATTAAATACTTAAATGTCTGATGTAAAGCCATAAAACTCCTGCAAGAAAACTTAGAGAAAGCTGACATTGGTCTTGGTAATGCTTTTTTGTATATGACATCACAAGCACAGGCAACAAATACAAAAATAGACAAGTGGTACTACATTGTATTATTCAGGGTTATCTAGAGGGACAGAACCAAGAGGCTATACATATATATATATAATATATATATAATATGTATCTATATAACATCTATATATCTATTATAATATGTTATATATATATAAAGGGGAGTTTATTAAGGAGTATTAACTCACAAAATCACAAGATTCCACAATAGGCTGTCTGTAAGTTGAGGAGCAAGGAAGCTTGTCTGAGTCCCAAAGCTGAAGAACTTGGAGTCTGATGTTCAAGGGCAAGAAGCATCTGGTATGGGAGAAAGATGTAGGCTGGGAGGCTAAGCCCATCTAGCCTTTTCACATTTTTTTTCTGGCTGCTTTATATCCTGGTTGCACTGGCAGCTGATTAGATGGTGCCCACCCAGATTAGGTGTGGGTTTGCCTTTCCCAGCCCACTGACTCAAATGTTAATCTTTTTTGGTAACACCCTCACAGACATACCCAAGATTAATACTTTGCACCCTTCAATCTAATCAAGGTGACACTCAGTATTAACATCACATACATTAAACTAAAATTCATCTGCATAGCAAAAGAATAATCAACAAAATTCAAAGGCAACATATAAAATGGGAGAAGATATTTGTAAGACAAATATCTAATATGGGGTTCATATCCAAAAACACAAAGAACTCATACAACTCAATAGCAAAAAATAAAAATGGACAAAAAATTGGAGAGAATTGGTTGGGTGCAGTGGCTCATGACTGTAATCCCAACACTTTGGGAGGCCAAGGCAGGCAGAGCGTGAGGTCAGGAGTTCGAAACCAGCCTGGCTAACAAGGTGAAACCCCAACTCTACTAAAAATACAAAAAGTTAGCTGGGTGTGGTGGCACACACCTCTAGTTCCAGCTATTCGGGAGGCTGAGGCAGGAGAATCACTTGAACCCAGGAGGTGGAGGTTTCAGTGAGCCGAGATCATGCCATTGCACTCCAGCACAGGTGACAGAGTGAGACTCTGTCTCAAAACAAACAAACAAACAAACAAAAAAGTTTAAATTAAATGTAGTTTTCTGGATTATTGTTATTTTAAAAAATAAAAAATTCATTGCAGTTAGCAATGGACAATGCTATTCTGTACTTTATTCTCTGATATATTTGTTAAGAACTTTTTCTTTAAGAGCACTAAGTGATACTTTATTGATTTGTGAATTTTCAGCTTGTACTGTTTCATTTTCTAAATCTTTTAAGTTTGGGAATTAGAGCCTCAGGAGCTGACTAATTAATTGAAACCAACAACAACAAAACCACTGCCTTTGAGTAATGGTTGTCTCTAAGCAAATGAAAAGAAGAATAAACCTGATAATGCCACAGACACATTTTGTAGAAGAGTTGAAGACTTTTTGAACAGTGCGAATTCCAGAATGGGGTAATACAATAAGCAAATAAATTAGTAAAATTTAGCCAATACAAAACACATTCTTTTTTTTTTTTGAAATGGAGTCTCACTTTGTTGCCCAGGCTGGAGTGTGGTAGTACAATCTGGGCTCACTGCAAGCTCCGCCTCCTGGATTCATGCCATTCTCCTGACTCAGCCTCCCCAGTAGCTGGGACTACAGGCGCCTGCACCACGCCCAGCTAATTTTTTGTATTTTTAGTAGAGACAGGGTTTCACTGTGTTAGCCAGGATGGTCTCAATCTCCTGACCTCGTGATCCGCCTGCCTCAGCCTCCCAAAGTGTTGGGAATACAAGTGTGAGCCACCGCGCCAGGCCCAAAACACATTCTTGAGAAATATTTTTGTCCAAAGAAAATTACATTTGTGAGTAGAATTTTCTATATTTTTACAGGAAAAAGAAAAAGCAGTGATTAAAATGCTATAACAGACATGACCTGCTCTGGGCACTAAACCAACAGAATTAGCTATATGAGTTTCCTATGGCTGCTGTTAAGAAACAACCACAAAGTGAGTGGCAAAACACCGTTAGAAATGTATCCTTCCATAGGCCTGGAGACTAGAAATCTGAAATCCAGTTATCAGCAGGACAATATCTGTGTTAGCCTCTGGTGGTGTGGACAATCCTTTGTATTCCTTGGATGGTGCTATATAACTTGTCTGTCTGCCTCCTTCATCACATGGTCTCTTTAGTCTATGTGTGTGTGTCTTCACATGGTTTTCTCCTTTGTGTGTGTCTGTCTCTGTGGCTCTTCTCTTCTTATAAAGACAGCAGTCATATTTGATGAGGACCTACCCTATTCCAGTAAAACCTCATCTTAACCATTAACGTATTACATCGGCAAAGACATTCTTTTCACATGCACAGGGGTTAGGACTTCCATGTATCTTGGAGACAGCATTACACATACAATACTAGCTATTAAAAAGTGACACTGATTTTATAATATTGACTTTAATTTTGGAAATGAAATTTTTATGTTTATAAATGTTTATTAGTTGCTAACTGTTCTATATTTAAACAAGCAACTCATACCATAATTACAGTATAACAATTGTCTAATGTTTACACATACCAGAAAGATACATACAATTTACAGCTTGATTTTACCTTTAGTTTACTGTAAAAATATTCGGAAACTCATTTCACCTCAGGCATTTTAATAGCCTCATGAAACAGCCCCAGTTAAAATTTGAGGGGACAGGTGTTTTACTGTCAGTAGCTTTAGAAATCCTGGTATAAGGCAGGAGATGGTGCTGAGGTAAGTGTAGGAAGGTTCAAGGCAGAATTAATATATATCTGCCATAGGTTGGGCTGGTTCCTCAGAGGCAACCATTAAGCCAATGTCAGTATTTATAAGTCAGAAGTAGCCCTACTTATTGATGGCGTGTCACAAGCTAGTGGACTAGAATTGGAGGTAAGAATCCAGCGCCAAGGAAGGAGATTTTCAGCAAGCACGCGCAGAAAGCTGAGGTTCTGAGAAGGTACCAAAGGTCTCCCTACACAAACCAAGAAGGATTAGGGTTGAATTAAAATGTGGAGTGTATCTCAGTCTGTAGGCTGGGCATTTTTCTCTGGTGCCTTTCAAAGTTTCTGTGGAGAGATTGTCCAAAGCTTCTGAAGATCCCAAAGGTATACAATGAAATTTTGATTTTTTTTTTTTTTTTGACAGTCTCTCTCTGTCACCCACGCTGGAGTGCAGCGGCGAGATCTCGGCTCGCTGCAGTCTCTGCCTCCTGGATTCAAGTGATTCTCCTGCCTCAGCCTCCCAAGTAGCTGGGATTACAAGTGCCCTCCACTACACTCGGTTAATTTTTGGTATTTTTAATAAAGATGAGGTTTCACCATGTTAGCCAGGCTGGTCTCATCTCAAACTGCTGACCTCAGGTAATCTGCCCGGCTGGGCCTCCCAAAATGCTGGAATTATAGGCGTGAGCCACTGTGCCCGGCCGATACATGATCAAACATTTTAAGGACCACTATGATCATCTCAGTAGCTTCCGCTATGAAGACCCAAGGAAACATAGGCAGATTGACAAGAAATAGAGTCTACATGTGATCCACTCAATTTACGTATTCAGATCACCAACATAAATAAGTCTGATCCATCGCATGTTGCCATCAAAACAACGTATTCATATGAATCTTTCAATGAGGCAGGAAATTATTCAGACCAGGGTGCAGAACCTCTCATCTTGCGTGCTCTATGAGGAAAATTTATTCAAATCTGAGGGTAAATAAGTAAAAGTGATATTGACTTTCAAGCAAAATTATAAGGTTCCAAGGAAGGATTTGCTTGTAAAGCAAGCTTATTCTTCTAACTTTACCAGTTGGTAGAATTTTAAAGTTCGAATGTATAAGAAATAATTTATATATTTTATATAGATGTGTGTGTGTGTATAATATACACACCACCTAGAACTGCATAAAAATGCATTTCAAGCCATTTTTGTGAAGTTAGTAATATAAGAAAATTGCTTCGATTTATACAAAAATTATTACTCCTCATTTCAAAGCTCGAAAATAATATGCAAAACTCTCCCACGATAATGGAATAGTAGCCCAGGTAAAGAGGTGGAAGTGGCAAAAAACACATTTCCGATGTCGTTGCCTCAGAAAATAGTAAGGCCTCTCTGCTTCCCCCAAACCCTAGGACTCGTTTCTCTTCCCTATTTGCCACCTTTATTTCACTTTATCTTTTTTATTCTTGCTGATTATGCATTCTCTTTCATCAAGTCCCCAACTCTCTGCATCTATAGCTTTCTTTCTTTTCCCTCTTTCTGCTTTCTTTTTTACTGCTGACGCAATTAGACCCCTTCCACACTTCATCTTTCTCCTTAAAATGGCCCTGATTTAAAACTCAAATTTATCTATCCCTCCTTTGTCTTTATCAAATAATTCTACCTTCTTAGTTTTAAATTATAGATCCTTAATTCTAGTAATATTTTCTTTAAAAATTATCCTTTTTAAATACCATGACTCATCCCTGCCCATGGGTCCCTGGTTGTTGAATCAACCCAATTTTAAAAAATACTTTCAATTTGTTTTTCACTTCACTTTCCTTCTATAAACCTAACCTGAATAAAGATATTTGGTGAATTGAGCCACCACTTTAATTAGCTCAGAGGCAATCTCTTAAGAAATAGCAATTTTAAGAAATAAATCAAATAACAGAATTATGTGATTGATATTTTAGGGGATTATTTAAACAAATTCTCATCTTAAGTGCGTGTCTCAGTCAGTCTACTTTGTTTCTCTTGTTTAAAATTCCATTGTTTTTATTTGTAAATGGGGAGGAAATGTACCATATAGTTTCTGATATTGTTCTTTCTGTATACATGACATATTTTCTTACAAAGCATTTCACAGATTACATTACTCTGTTTTGGATTTTTGCAGATTAATTCTAAATGAGATCACAATGAATGCAATATTCATAACAAACTCACTAACATATTTTAAGGCAATTTTGAAAGAATCATTTTGCTTCTTCCACTCCTCAATTTGACTTACTGAAATGAGTCATATTTCTAAGAGTTGGGTAGTTTTCCAGTATTTTAGGTGCTGTTCATTTTAAGAAATATCAAACATTATATAAATAAAATTGGTTGTTATAAATGATTTTATGGCTTATATTCAGACTAAAGTGGTCAATTTATATCTGGGTAAGACATATGATATCTGATATATTTGAAAAATCTCATGAGGTTTTTCTGATGACTAAAATTTATTTTCTAACATGCTAAAGTGCAAGTTATGAGCTTAGAGCAGACATGTGATATCAATTCTCAGTGGCCCAGACCAACCCCTCCATTTCTTAACTCGTGTAGTGTCTGGGCAAAGGTTTTGAATACTTTTTGGTGTGATTTACAGCTATGAGATAGTTTTCTTATTTAGTAAAAGTTTAAACACTTCTATTTTTAATTTAATTTCCTGCACACACACAAAAATACAACTGTAATGATTTATTCATTGTGTTATAGACATGTCCGTGGCTTCAAGCTACTCCTGGCAAGTGACTGAATATAAAGACAAATTCTGCAAGATGTGTATCAGTGGAATATGCCATACTCTTACCACTCAGCAAACCTTAGTAGGACATATACTGTTATATACAACTTATTGCCCTCAAGATTTATTAGACTTTCTCCTTATAGTTTCTAAGTCAGAGAATTCAACCAGAAAAAAAAGTGTATATCTTCTATTGTATTTTTTAAATTTAAATAATTTAATAATATCTTTGCCATATTTACAGAATAGGGCTGTATACAGGAAGCCTTTGAGGGCAAACTACAGCAAAACTCAGAGTGCAGAAAATGCATTATTGCTCTTTTCAATGCATGGTGAATGTCAGAACCCTTGTGTTAGATTATATGGATTCTGGTTTGACCATGTGACTAGTTTTGACCACTGGCACTTGAAGGGGTGACAGTTGCTTTAGCCTGGTCCCCCAATGAGAGGCATAGTGATTAGATCTAAATTCGATGCACAAAATACAGCAGAATCATGTAGTCAGACTTGCAGACTCTTATATGATTTATTGAACCTTTAGGCATTGCATTTTCCTGAAACATTATTTCCATAAAAAGTAACTAATACAGGTCTCTTCTGTGAGGAGACCTTATTTCCACAACACAATTGGCTTTACCCAATTTGTGCAATGAACAGAGCTTTCAATCACAACATATTGAAAAAGTTCTCTATCCCAGAAGTGGATGATAATAAACACAACTGGACATATGTATTACTAACCTAATGCTGTTTCATATAATAATTGAATCTAGCCTGATATTAGGAACAAGGAAGTAGAAATTAAAATGTTAATTTTCCCACCAATGTGTGTGATTTTACCAAATCACTTTGCCCATTTTTTGTTCCCATTTTCTTTACTGGACTGTCAGCATGTTGATCTTGGACTTCTAACCTCCAGAACAGTGAAAAAATAAATTTCTATTGTTTAAGCCATTCAATCGGTGTGTGTATGCTGTTATGGAAGGAAATACATTTTCCTTCCAGCTAACTTAGAGATCTCAATGTTCTTACCAATGATTCATTTCTTTCTTTATCTCAACTCCTAACTTCATTACAAGAAAGTCTTTGGGATCTGCAGGTCTCTTTTCCCCATGTGCCTTTTCACTTTAAATGCCAGAGCATAGCTTGTCCCAATGATTTCCACACATGATTTTCATTAAAGAAATCTCAATTCTAGGACATCTTTTAAAACACCACCAACTATCATCTTTTTAAAGAGGAAATCTCCTTGATCTTTGCCTTCATTTAAAAATTATTAATAGACAATATCTTATCTTAATAACTCTCCAGTGCCTATTTCCTCATTTTCCAGGGAAAGAAAATATTGACCCCAGTATTCTTTGAAGATTCATCCATTGCCCCTTTCAAGCTCCTTCTCATATCCTCCAGCTGTAGAAATGTCTAATTGCATAGAGGTCTTGAAAATGTCCTCCAATTTTCTGTGACCAGGGTTTGGTTAATACCTTCTATGCCACACTTTAATTCCTCCAGAAATGCTATTGGGGCAACCAACTATGTTTTACATAGTTGCCAATTCTTTAGCTAGATTTGCCTTTTGCTCCCTGGGTTTCCATAGACAGGTTACCCATTTCCTTTAAATAATACTTGTCTCTGATTTATAATCATTCTTGAGTCTCTTTTTTCAAACGAATCAAATCTAACATTTTCTCCTAAGAAACAGGACACAATTTTAAACTTTAATTTTTCAGAGGTCTACTATAGTAGCTAAAACAAAAGACATGATTCATAGTTGTAGGACTGAGTTCACCTAAACATCATTTTCAGCGACTAAATATTCTAAAATATTGTGATAGACTCAGGTGAACAGAGGCTTTGAGATACCAGAATAACAACACTAGTGACATTGCCATCAAAGAGAACCCAGTTTAGTGAAGATACAATGCAGAATAAAGTCAGAATAGTAACAACTATGCTACAGTGCACACACAAGAAACACTTTGGCTGACTTTGGGTGTGAAAAGTTGGAAACTAAGGTGATTCTTGAAGAATAAGGTAGTTTTTCAGGCCCAGGGCACTAGAAAATGATATAATAGTTAAAGGAGATAACATAAGTAAAATATTGCCATGTGAAACATCATAATATGTGATTGAAAATAAAAGAAAATCAACATTGTTGGAGAATTAAATGGTTGACAGACAATACATTCCCCTTTCTCCACAAAACAATTTGAGATGAGAAGAATGGGGCAGACACTGATTTCACCCACAACCATGTCTGAGAGAAGTTGTGGACATTCCTAGATCTTTATAACTTCCAAAAGTTTGTTACCTTTTTACCCTTGTATCCATACAGTAAGTATCATAAACAAGAACAACAAAAACAGTTGCATTCTTATGCTTAGTAACAAAAGAAGGGGAAAACGGAGCAAATTATTTTATCTGTACCCAGGACTGATATGTGTAATAGCAGTGTTATAATGCAAAAGAAAATAGACTGAATCCCTTTGGCTTGAAGCAAGGAAGAAAAGAGAATTTTAAAAGGCACCCAAATTCATGCAAAGTGCCTTTGGAGGAAGAGAATAGTTCAGATTAACCAGCCAAGTACTGACTCTGTCAGTGTCCCTTAAATCTTAACTCCCCATTCCATTCCTTTTTCCTTTCTTTCATTCTTGGTTTCTCAATATGCTGTTAACATATGACTTTCCTCATATACAGTGAAAGTAGAGAGGTGCTGTTTGGGGTAATCTGAGAGGTATAAAGAAATACCTTGATAGATCCAGTATTTCCCCCCCACCGCTGTTACTTGAAAAATTTGTGCTTTCTTTATTTGCAAAATATCCTAGATGGTATTGCATCTGCAGGAAAGAGGTAGTTAAAAGGATGCAAAACAAGAGAGAAGAGTTAACACCACCAAAAGAGACTTGTCTGTAGCCTAGCACTGTTCAATAACAAAGCAGATGTCTGTCTTGTCCAGGTTAAATAAAACATCAATTGCCTCTGTGAAGTATGCTTAAAATGACAATTTATGGACATGTACTGGCAATTGCAGGCACCAAAATAAACACATTTCAGTTACAAACAGACCACATATCAGAACGTGTCCTAAGAGCCTGATAAGCAAGGCCACAGTGGGGAGAAACATATAAAAAGGTTTGTGATGGATGAGTGGAAGCAGCAAAATTTGTTTATGGCAAAGGGAAAAGAGGCACCATGTGGGAAGAAAAAATGAGAGAGAATAAATTGTTGTTTGCATGAGAAGGGACTCTTTCTGTAATGTACTATACTTTGCATTCAGAGATGAGGCTCTTGAGAAAATGTGTTCTGGGTGGATACTTATGGCTGAAAAAAATATGTTCATAAGTTGGATTTGACAAATATATCAAAACAAAGCAAAATTTAACTGCAACAATAAAGAATTGACTCTACCCTAAATAGGATTATATTTGGGAGACCAGAAAACTAAAAGTAAAGTTGGTTAAGTAAAATAAGGTTAGGATTTTCTTTGGTATCTTCCAACACTCCCAAAGGTCAACATGTTGTATTGCAACAGAGAGTGCACACCTGAAAGTAAAGAGAGGCACTTCTTCAGCTTTTTAATTATTCTTTGTGCAGATTCCATCTCACCCCACCCTTCTGGCTCCCTCATCCCCACTCTGCCTCAAGATCCCTGTAGTGATTTTGTGGACTTTGCCATGAGATATGTTAAAAGTAAATTGGAAGGAAAAAAAAATGAGCTTTTGTCAAAAAGTATTTGGGAGAACCTCTATACAGCTTTAATTGCCTTATCCAGCTGCTTGTATCTTTCCAGGAAGTTTGAGGATGAATTAAGCTATGTGGGATGAGCAATGTGGCCTTAGTTGTCTGGGAGGGTCCCAATTTTAGCACTGAAAGTCCCACATCCTGGAAATCTCCTAAGTCCAGATAGCATTGGTCTATGGTTCAGGCTAGAAATAGGAGAAATTAGCCCCTTGCCCCTAGCTAGAGTTAACTGAGTGTTAGGAGACGCAGGCAGACGTTGGTACCCCTACCTATTAAGTAAAGAACCATGGGATGGAGGCAGCACTTACTAAATTGGAAAAAGCACAAATTTTTTCCAAAGAGCCAAAGTTTCTGAGATAGGATATCTTATTCCTTGTGGGTCTATAAAAATCTGCAGAAAATAGGAGCTTAGGAAAATGCCATGACAGCCATCACTCCTCCCAGTAAAGGACTACTTACTTCAGAAACTGCAGAGTACATGTTCAGGTGAGGTGGAAAGGCCATCATCACCATATGCACTATGTTAACCCAAACTGCTCTTGTTGCTGAGCAGGCTGAGGGAATTAGCTGCTGGCCAAGGCATAGGTGACTGGCTTCCAGTAATACATGGAAACGGATTAGGTGTGGACTCTCAGAATTTTCACTGTCAGAAAGATAGAAAGGAAGCAGACATAAAACATCCCATTTCCTCAAACATGCCCTCAACCGTAACATAAGCAGATAAAACTATCTTGTTTCTAGTAATAGGTGCAGTAGAAGCCTGTAAAGGTAAGAATTGAATTTAGAGGGGATGAAGTTGAGTGGATATTGGAAAAATGAGGTTCAAAAGCAAACCCTGATGGAGGTGTGTAAATGACAATAGTTGAAATTGCAGTTATCAAATTAAGTTAAAATTGTCCTCTCTCCTGTAAATCAGCCTTATCAGTTTGTCCACGAGTAACAAACTAATAAGGCTGATTTACAGGATAAGGAAGGAAAGATTTTGGGGTTAGGGAATATTTGCAGCTCACTATTACACTACCGTCATCTTTCTAGAAGAGGTTCATTTGATTTTTTTTTTTTTAACAAACGTCAATTTACACTTAAAGCACAATTTGTGTAACTTTCTAGAGAGAGGATTCTCACCTAGCCTATAAGCAAAAGCCGATTGAACCATGTGATTACCTCTCATCACAGGACACGCTACAAAGCCCTTCTTGTGGCATACTAACAGGACAAGAATGTTAAGTTACTCAAAAGCAATCCCCAGTGCTCACCTGTCTGTGTCTTCCTCGAATGACAAAAGGAATGTGAAGTCTGTGTGTTGTATAGCCAGAGGCAAATAGTGAATCAAAGCTAGGCAGGAGTGTTTCTTATTAAAACAGAATAAACTTGTCTGAGTAAACCACACTCAAAGATGTCCATATCACGTATCTCACAGAAAATGGCTTCCAAAGTAGCTGAACTAATTATACTTAAAAACTAAGGTGGATAGAGAAGAAGGAATACCGAATGTTTGAAAATACAATGTAAATACTAAATAAGGAAGACATAATGTAAGAAGGTATGGGGGAGTATAATGGGAAAGGAATCTGGAAAGATTTACCATTGGAAGGGAAAGGATGACTGAGTCAAGAAAGAAACAATGCAATGTATTGGGAATGCTTATTTAACTGGTTAAATTACATGTGAAAGACATGGCTATCTTGCCCAAAGAATTTCCCTAGGAAAAAATATGTAATAATATTTTCTTCTTTTTTATTTGCCTTATGTACCTTTTTGGTTCTAAGACATGGCAATATATTTATTAATAACCAATAATGTCAAGCTGAATCATTTCATTTAATTTGAAGATGACTCACAATACAAAGTTAGAAAAAACCTCACTTTCAGTTGAAATCCTGGCCTCTAACCTTGAGACCAGGTTTCCAATTTTTAAGGTCTTAAAAAGGCCTTACAAATTCATATAAGACTTCAGAATTTCCGTATCCTACCAATGGAATGGTAGAAAAATATGTCAATTTTAGAATTATAAGAAAGATAATATTCAATGACATATCTGTAAACATTTTAAATTGCTAAATACATTCTACATTTAAAGCATGAGTATTCATAATTCTGTTTTCTTTTTCACAGCCTTCTAATGTCTTGCTCTAGGCTGCTAGGATCTGATTGAGCTACAAGGCTCACTTTATTATTTTATGCAAATCATCTAAATGCTTATCTGGTTTCTTCAAGTTACAGCTCTGCTATCCTCATGCTATTTCCCTTAATAATAATAATAATGATAATAATAAGCGTCCGTCACAGTGCCGGGATCACATAGAGACATGATAATACAGGGTGGAATAACGGAAACTTACTGTCTCTGAGTGTCTCTTATGTGCTACTTGTCAGTGCACAAACCTTTCAAAGAAACCCCCAGAAAACTTATCCTCACATCTACATGTTGTGGCATTCTCACACCTAAATCAATCACTGGAAAAGCAAACTTGACTACTGTGATAAGTTAAGAGAATTTAACCCCTAAAACCCAAAGCTCCTTTTGAAGAGCCAATACATGAAGAAAATTAGGGTTTCATTGAGACGGAGAAGAGTGGGCATGTTTGGTTGACATTCATCAGTATCTACGTGCAAGCAATATTGCTAAGTATGTATCATTAATTATGTACTCCCATGAAAACAGAGGAATATATATAGATATCATTAGGAAGTCAGGTTTTATATATGTTACAATTATTTTTCTGATTTTTATGTTGGCGAAACATTTTCTAATTTTCAATAATTCTAGATCTTTCTGAAATTGTCAGAACAAGATACATTCATGGGAGACATATTAAAGGGTTAAAACTTTAGAAAATTAAACAAATCTCTAACCCCAAGTAAACATTATATATCATGCAATACTCAAAATTTAAATATCAACTGCTTGCAACTACCAACAACAGAATCTGCCTCGTGTGTGTGCAGAAAATCACAATCTGCAGAAATGGATTAAGCCAGGTGATTTTGTGTTTGTGGATGTGATTTTTACCATTAAGTTTATTTGTATATTTCTCTTCTGTTGTTAACAGAGGGAGACAAATTTACATTTTACAGTTTTTGTGAGAAATTGCCATGGAGATGTAGAATAGCTGCTCTATGATTTATTTCTGTGATATATTAGAATCCTGGTAGATTAACATTCTGATCAATTCTGGTTAGAATAACCCATATGAACACTTTCTGATGTCACTTTTCTGTTCATGACATCTCACTAAGTGTGAGGAAAAATGATTCTTGTGATAAAAGAAAGTAAAAGTAATATTTTTAATAAGCTACAACTTCAGAAGTTATGAATATGTGGTACCACAGTGATTAACAATGATTTATAAAGTACTTTATGAAGTGCTGACTTAAACCTGAGGTATTATAGTGTAAACTTTAGGTATTGTTTACTTTAGAAAAAAATATAAGTTTCAAGATATTTCATGGAAATCAAGTAAGCTAAATTTTGTTTCCATGACTTCAGGTTAAATCAGGAAAGGCAGGGAAAGCTTCAAAGTAATCCTGAATTCTAAAAAGGAGGCTGCCTTGAAATCAAAATTCCATTTCTTTTCTCATTCTCAGCCATTCATGCATCATTGCAATCCTGTATAACACAACTTTGCTGAAGGGCTCTTGGGTAGGAATGCAAGCTGAAAATCATTGTATTTAGGATCATATCTCTTAAGGGCACGCTTATCAAATGCATAAAGACTTGGTTCTTTAATAAAACAACTCTTTCTTGTCTATATGAACACAGTATTTTTACAATGGAAGTTGTCTGCTCCCTGGAAAATGCTTTAGAATATTGAACTAAATTCACTTATGATGTCAGCTTTTTGCTAGTAGTGAATGGTTTTTCTGATGCCAACAATTATAGATATAAAAGAAGAAACCAGTATGTTTGAACTAGTATATGCAAATCAAAACAGTACAACAACAATGATAAATGTTATCAAGTACTATAACAATAACAACAAAAACAAATCAGCTTGTTAGAGTAATACATAATGCAATTTAGGGTAATCACATAGACACCACATTAGGTCCACTAGATTTAATAAATGTATCTATTAGGTTAGTTAGTAATATTCATGGTGTTTAGATATATTCCTAAGCACTAGTCTGAGCTAAGACAAGCATAAGAGGAGATTACTGTCTTTCAGTTTGATTAGAAGCATAAGACAAATTCTTATAAGATTTATGGAATCTTTATTTTCTCATGCAATCCTATGGGGTGATTATTATTTCCATTTTATAGAAAATATCTCTGAGTCTCAGGTTAATAGAGTAAAGAGAGAGATGGAGAAAAATGAGATTTAAAAGCAGCAAGATAGAAACTCTCTACATTCTGCCTAGGATGCAACCCAGCTCTTACAGCCACCCTGGATGACTTTACACTCAGGACTTGGCACTTAGGAATGTTACCTATAATATGAAAGATGGGGAAAGGACTCCACACATACAAAGAATTCGCTGTCCTCCCATTTTGCTCTCTCGGTGAGTTTGGTTAATACTGAGGACCAGAGCCAGCATCATATACAGCACCCTGGATGTGGAGCACGCAGATCTCAGGAGAGCCATGACAGTCTCAGAGGAGATAAGAGGCTAAAGTAGAGCTTTTGCAGTGAACTGAGCAATGGCAAGCCAAAGGGAAGAAAATAATGCACTAAAATTAGGAAACAAAATCATAGGTAGGAGTTAGAAGAGGCAAGATATAAAAGCTGAGGCAGGGTCAAAACAAAAGAGAGATCAACAGGAAAAACACAATGGATTGATTATATGGAGTGGTATCAAATGGTGCCAATTTAAGAATGAATTTTTTGCTACAAGGGTCTGGGAGCTTTTATTTGAAGTCTATTGTACTTTCACTTGGCAGACAATGGTCTACAAAGGGCTCAGTGCTCACCAGTAAACCACTGGCTAAAGTGTTGATAGACCCATTTCTTTCCTTTCACACAGTTTCATGTAAGAAAATAAAGGAACTGATGTTCTCAATTTACTCAAAATTATAGGAAAGAAGAAATGCACAAAAAAATTGTGAAATACTTCTAAATGGTTTCTAGACAGAGTACAATGAATTAAAATAATTTACAAAAATTTCAGGTATAAAAATTCTGGTACCCTCCTCGACTGAGTCCCATTTCTTTTCCCCCTGGCAAATGGCCCCTGCCTAGCATTGTACCCTCTTGGCCTCAAATAGAAATCCTATACATACAGGAGACCTTATCCAAAACTTTGACTGATTCAAAATTCTAGACCATTTTAACCAGTATTCTCCTTTAGGGAGCTTCATGACCTGGACAGCTGTACCTTGCTTCCTGTTGATAATAATTGGTATCAATAATTATCAATAATTGATAACAGTTGATAATTTTCTAGGACAGAATCATCTCCTGAATTTCTGAATTATCCATTTTCTTAATATCTACTTAGTATCAGTCTGTATTATAATAGAGGCTAAAGACAATAAAGTAACCATCACATTGTTATTCTGCAAATCAAGCTATTCCTTTTCCCAAGGCCACTCTCATGACTTGGTCCGTGATCCTTTGTACTCTGCTTTTCTTTTTGTAGGAATCCTGTCTCTTCAAAAGGGCCGATTTCTTCTAAGCATTAAACAAAAATTAGGTTAAGTTTACTTTTCCTAGAACAGTGTCCTTCTACTCAAGTTGTGTGTGTTTTATTATTGATTATTTTAATAACTAATTTCCTTACTGATTAACTGATTTCTCAGTCTTATTTGTTGTGGTGGCAACTATTCATGAATATCTCAATATAAAAATTATATATTTGCTTTTTTGAATCTACAGGGTTAGAAGTTTGACATTAAGAATTTATGCAGGCCAGGCACAGTGGCTCACATCTGTAATCCCAGCACTTTGGGAGGCCAGGATGGGCGGATCACGAGGTCAGGAGATCGAGACTATCCTGGCTAACATGGTGAAACCCCGTCTCTACTAAAAATACAAAAAAATTAGCCAGGCGTGGTGGCGGGCGCCTGTAGTCCCAGCTACTGGGAAGGCTGAGGCAGGAGAATGGAATGAACCTGGGAAGCGAAGCTTGCAGTGAGCCAAGATGGCACCACTGCACTCCAGCCTGGGCGACAGAGCAAGACTCCATCTCAAAAAAAAAAAAAAAGAATTTATGCATATTTCTGATGAAATGCTTATTTTATAATTACAGTTTTACCCCATTCCCTAATAATGCTGTTTGTCTTGAACTGTATTTTGCCTGCTGTTAATATTGTGAAAATAATTACATTTGTAATATTTTTATTATTAATTAAAATCAACACTTTATTCAAATTTTCTTGCTTTTTATTGTCCTTTTTGTGTTCAAGAATCCTTTTCAGGATAAACCATTGCATTGAGTTGTTGTGTCTCCATAGGCTGTTCTTAGCTGGGACAGTTTCTCAGACCTTTCTTTTTTTCATGACCATGAGAGTTTCCAGAAATACTAGGAGATTTTCAGTCCATTGGGATTTGTTTGTTGTTTTTCTTGAGAATAGACTGGCGTTATGGACTTGAGGAAGGAAGACCACGGAGGCGAAGTGCCATTATCATCACATCATTTCAAGGGTACATAATATCAACATGACTTGCTTCTGTTGATATTGCCCTTAGTTACCTGGCTAAGATAGTGTTTGTCAGGTTTCTTCACTGTAAAATTGCTTCCTCCTTTCACTGCTGTACTCTTTAGATTTCTCCACTGTAAAATTGCTTCCTCCTTTCACTGCTGTACTCTTTAGATTTCTCCACTGTAAAATTGCTTCCTCCTTTCACTGCTGTTCTCTTTAGAAAAACATGACTATGTGTAACCCACACTTAAGAAGTGAGGAGTCATGCTTTACCTCTCTGAGGGCAGATAAGCTACATTATTTGGGAGTTCTCTGCATGGAAGATTTGTGTATTCTTATTTATTTGGTAATTTATTTATGTAAGCTTGGGCTAAAGAATAATTATAAACTGAATAATAATTTCATACTATTTTATTTTTTGTTGTTGCTCAAACTGTTCCAGCTTAGGCGATTGGGGGCTCTTTCAGTTGGCTCATGTGTTCTTTTGACATTCTCCTACTACCTTTTGTTTTGTTTTTAGGACTTTACTTTTTAGCAATACAATTTGTTACATACTCATCTTGTATGTTTCTTACCCCTGTCCCAGAATCAGCTATTCTTCAAGGATCCCTGATTCTGCTTGTCAGAGAATGAGATTAGAAACGAGTTCTGAGGCCAAGCCGAGAGGCTCACGCCTGTGATCCCAGCACTTTAGGAGACCAAGGCGGGTGGATCACGAGGTCAGGAGATCAAGACCACCCTGGCTAACACGATGAAACTCCATCTCTACTAAAAATACAAAAAATGAGCCGGGCATGGTGGTGGGCACCTGTAGTCCCAGCTACTCGGGAGGCTGAGGCAGGAGAATGGCCTGAACCCGGGAGGTGGAGCTTGCAGTGAGCCGAGATTGCACCACTGCACTCCAGCCTGAGCAACATAGCGAGACTCCGTCTCAAAAAAAAAAAAAAAAAAGAAAAGAAAAAGAAATGAGTTCTGAGTACAATACTTGTTCCACTAACTTTATTTTGGTTAATATTTGTGTGATATCTATTTATATAATTTTACTGAAAACATTCTCTGTCACAATATTTTACGTATTTCCTTTTAACATAAAATTGGATTCACAGACAAATTAACTTAAACCTGTCTTGTAAAATCTAAATTTAATTGTTTTAATTTATTGTGATTATTGATACATTAGATATTACTTTGAAAATTGTGTTTTTGTTGCATATTTAGCACATTTTTCTTTACTTCTGCTCACACTTTGTACCTATTATCTGTTGGACTTACTGAATTTTCTCTGGTCCTCTCTTTTCTCTTTCTGATTTGTAGGTTAAACATTCTCTCTCTGTCTCTATTCTTTGTGTAAATCTTGACATTTCCACATTAATAGCTTACTTAAAAATTCACTTAGACTTGTATTTTAGCCTTACCCTTTTTTTGTCACTGCCCCTCCAATTTGTTAATTTTTAAAAATCAATGTTTCTTTCAATTTATATACATATTTACCAATTTCTGTATTCACTATTAATTTTATCATCCGGTTATTTCTTTCTAGGCTCCTGTCCCTGCTTATTCGATCCTCTGCAATTCTTCCTCTAGTGAAGGTCAGTTTCTATGAATTAGAGTGATGTGGACATAAGTTGCTAGTGAGCAGGAGCAGCAATACAGCTCAGCTACTTGGTGACTGTGATACACAGCTTCTCAAAGTTTCGCAGTCCTCATTTGTAGTATCAAGAAAATATTGCTATCCAACAGCTAATTCTAAAAGGTTGTATCTTAAAACAGCACACATTATTATCTCACATTGTCTGCAATTCAGGAATTCAAGCACAGTCCAACTGGGTTGTTCCCTATATTATATCTTAAAAGATCATATTCAAGGTGTTGGCCAGGTTGTGGGGTTTCATCTCAAAGCTCAAGTGGAAAGGCTCTACTTCCAAGTAGATTCAGTTCCTTGTGGTCTGTTGGATTGAGGGCTTTGGTAGCTGTTAGCCAATGACCACTTCCGTTCTTTTCTCCCTGGGCCTCTTCAACATGGCAGCTTACTTAATTAAAATGTGCAATCCAAGTAGTCAACAAGGACTGAACATAAGCAATGTAGTAACCGTAATCTTTTGTACCTTAATCCCGGAAATCACATCCCATTCCTCTTCCATATCCTATTTTTAAGTTTTGAGACGCACTCCACGTTGAGAAGAACGAGATAAGGTAAGGTTTGGACTCAAGGTTGGAGATCATTGAGGATCACCTTAGAAATCAGCCTACTACACCTATGTAATGAAATTTTAATAGTAACTATCTCATGTGACTGTAAGTTAATATAAATGAAAAAAATAAGATAAACAATTTCTGACTTATTTTAGCCTTGCTGTTATTAATCTACTGAGCCTTTAATATAAGCTTCTTTCTATGTTTCATATTCCTGGTGTTTCTTGGTTTAGCTGATTTCTGTGTTTTATTTCCAATCATGCCCCAAAGCTCTTATGGTAAAACACCATCAACTTGACACAGGAAATCTGTGCCTCCTCTGGAAGTCAACCCAGCTCCTCATAATAGATGCTAGGTAAATGATGTAGATTTAATAAGTTACACTATATTTACATAACCAAAAATAAAAATATGAAACCTTTATCACAGTGCTTTCTCGCTCTCAATTATTTCACATATTCACAAACAGATTTTTGGAGATCTAAGTGTGTGTGCATTTATTTATGCTTAGTATTGATGAGGTAGATATCAGAAAGCAACTTGAATGTGAAGAGATTTTTCATTCCCTCTTGGCTGTTCAGGGGCAAGTTTAGTACCTCCGTCTCTGTCCTGAGAGGGATAACTTTGGTGCACAGAGATAAGAAATTTTTGGTCTCACTAATGTGCATTGATCACTAATATAATCTAGGAAATTATTTCTATTACCAAACTTTCAAATATTGACTGGAACTTGTAATACATAGGATACATAAGTGTGGGATCATGGATAGAGAAATGAAGTTTAAAAGTTTTGACAGTCCTTTTATTACACACTAGCAATTTCAGAGGTTTATAACTTAGCTGTAAAATTTATAGTTAGATCAGTCATTACCCCAGGGCTCAGTTTGGGGATGAATTTAATGTTATAAGACGTCTTTTAGGCAAACTTTTAAAAAGATAATAACATACATGATATACAGTTTTTACTTTGCAATGTTTAGATTAATAATGGAGGGATTAGGACATTTCATTTTAGGAAATTAAGGACCATATCCCTGCTATTTTATCCCTGATAAAATAGGTAACTTTTATCATTTACCTATTGATAACATTATTTTTAAAGTAATAACACTTTTGATCATATAGCAAATTGCAAATGAAATTGCTCAAATTGCTAATGAATTATTCTATGCTGACAAGTTCTTATACGTGGCAGAAATTGTACAAAGAAGCTGAATTAATGCAGCTATCGCGAGACAAAAGAAAAGAAAAGTATACAATTTTATGTGTTTTTCACTTAAAATTAACTCACTATGAGAGTTGAAAATGACTTCAGAGATAATACTGTTCAATTCTGTAATTTTCAGTTGAGGAATCTGAAACTCATATTTATTGTGATGTCCTGTGACAGACAAACTGACTGGTAAGGAATTATTTTCAATTCCTTACTCCTACTTTATTGTCCATACTATCTTCCAGAGTTTGAATGGTATTTCTGATACACAGTTCATTTGCAATTTCCTGATTACTAATTATGTCAAGAAGGCTCATTAGCAGTTTATATGCAGTCTTTTGAAAATGTCTGTTAAAATATAGCACTCACTTCTGTTGTATTGTTTTTGTTATTATTAAACTGGATATGTATTTTAAAATATATTCTGACTACAAGTCCTTTGACGAACAGAAGAATTACAATTATTTTCTCTCGTCCTGTGGCTTTGACATTTCTAATTTTTGGTATTGCCTTTTGAAAAGCAGACAATTTAATTTTTATGATGTCTAAGTTAGCTTGTTAGTAGTAGAAGTAACAAAAGTGCGTAGCATATATAGATTTCTTAGCTTTTGCTTAATATCCTTTTTTTTTTTTTTTTTTTTTTAATCTCCAGGTTCCCATACAGGATACCATACTGGATGTATTTTTTTCATGTCTCTTTGGGCTTCTCCTAGCTGTATCAATTTTCCTGACTTTGACAGTTTTGATTAATACTTGTCAAGTATGTTGTAACATGTCCAACTATTAGAATTTGTTTGATGCTTCGCTCATGAGAAGACTAGAGTTATGAGTACTAGGAGGAGGATCACAGAGGCAAAGTACCATTTTTACCACATCATGTCAAGTGTACATACAATCAACATGATTTATGACTGCTGTTGTTGGCCTTGATTATATGTCTGAGCTAGCATTTCTCGGGTTTCTTCACTGTTACCTTTCCGCCCCTTTCTGTAGCATGCAAAGAAAGAAAAAATGTCAAAATATGCAGCTTAACATCTATGGAGTGTTATTTGAAATTTTTCTATATGAGAGATTTGTCTCTTTTTTAATCTATTAATTTATTTAATCATTTATTTGTATTAATAATGACACAAGACTATTTATTTTATACTTTGGGTACAATCCAATAATAGTTTACTTATTTTGTTTCCCAAATTGTTGTAGATT
The DNA here is from genome assembly GCF_009764315.1 of Trachypithecus francoisi. NCBI lineage: Eukaryota > Metazoa > Chordata > Mammalia > Primates > Cercopithecidae > Trachypithecus > Trachypithecus francoisi. The sequence goes on from NW_022681462.1 coordinate 34,202,970, forward strand.
TGGCTATTGGGAGCTCCTCTTTGCTCCTGTGAGTCTTTGACGTACCCCATCAATGTGTGTAGGTGCCTATGTGTGTGTGTTTACGTTGATACTTCTTGACCTTCCGTCTCTTCAGATGTTTCAGGCTCTTCTTGTGTATTTCTTGCCCTAGTCCTACAATCAGCCTTTCTCCAAAAACCTCTTATTGTTTTAATTTAATAATTGTATTTAGAAACCAAGATGTAGATGGTAGACATGCTTATTGCCACTTGAGAATCATTATTTTAACCATCTCTCAGCTGACAAAGTAAAAAATATATGTATATATCAGCCCATGTTTGCAAACATGTCTACAAAGATTTATTTATGTAACTGTCAGGATCTACATTAAGCTAAACATGAGTTTACACAATTTTCCGCAATTCTAGCTTATTACCACATGAATTATATCTGCTTTCTCCCCTTGTAACTGAAAATTCTCACACTACCGGTGAGACACTGTGCTTCCCCTGAGAAACAATTCTATCAACTAGAGTACAGTGTCTATACTCTACTGCTTTTGCCTTTAGTTTGTGCAGACTCCATTCATTTTGAAAGATACTTACATCAGCATTTTTCCCTTTATTCCCTACAGTGTGATTGTTTCATACATTTGTAATACACGTTAAATTCTCCTATCACATCATGCATTCCTTCCCGGGATTCCCCCAACACCAAATGATTTTTTAAATTTGCATGTACTAGGGCACACTCTTTATGCTGTTCCATTCTATGAGTTTTAACAAATATACAATGTCTCATATTCACTGTTATAATATTATATAAAATAATTCTGCTGTGAAAACAGTCCTTTGCACTTCACCTGCTTAATTCTGTCCCATCTCCCTGAATCTCTAGAAATCATTGGTTCTGTTCTCTCTCTAGTGCTTTGCATTTCTAGAATGCATTGTAATAAAAATCATATAGTATGTAGATATTTTAGGCTGCCTTGTTTCAACTATCTATATGCATTCAGAGTTCTTCTATGTCTTTTTATGTCTGGCAGCTCATTTAATAACTGCATAATAGTCCATTGTACATATATACCAGTTACTAATAATTTACCCATCCAGCTGTCAAAGGCCATCTTGGTTATTTCCAAATGATGATTATGAATACATTTAAATAAAATTATTAAACATATTCACATGAAGTTTTTTGCATAAACATAGGTTGCCATTTTGGGTAAATACATGGGGGCATAATTGCTGAGACTCTATTTAGCTTTTTAAAAAGCTAACAGATTGTGTTTAAAGTGGCTATACTATTTTTCATGTTGACCAGCCATACCTGTGAATTCCTATTACTCTGCATCTTTACCAGTGTTTGGCATTGGCAGGTTTTTTGTTTTTGTTTTAATTTTAGCTAAACTATTAGATGTCTAATGTCTAATGGTTTTCCATTATTGCTTTAATTTGCAGCTCACTAATGACAAATTTTAATGAGCATTATTTCATATTTTTGTACCTGTTTTTATATACACACATATTTAATATGTGTGTATATAAAAACTCACTGTATAGATATAGTGACTTCACTCTTCTAATCTTCTACTCATTATTAGTTAAATTGTTTTGTTTTTTATTCTTGGGTTTTAAGAGATTTTTGTGTGCTTAAGAAACAAATTCTTTGTCAGATATGTGTTTTGCAAAGATTTTCTTTCAGTATATAGCTTGTCTTTTGATTCTAACAGTGCCTTTCTCAAAACAGAAGATTTTAATGTTAATTAAACCTTAATTAAATGTTTATTAACAAAGTATAAATTCTTAAATATTTTATTTCATTGATCGTGATTTTGGTGTTGTTCTAAAATCTCACTGTCAAACCCAGTTTGCATACATTTTCTCCTGTGCTTTATTATAAAAATTTTAGAGTACTGTATTGTATATTTAGTAATATGACTCATTTGAGTTTGCTTTTGTGAAAAGTGTGAGATTTGTGTCTAATTTCATTTTTCTCCTGCATATGTGTTTCCAACTATTCCAACTTCATTTTCTTAAAGTAACAACTTCTTTACTAGTGTTTGTATATTGAGTCAAAAATCAATTAACTTTATTTTTGTAGGTCTATTCCCAGGCTTTCTATTTATTTCTGTTAATCCCAGTATATATTCTTTTGCCAATGTTATACTGTCTTAATTACAGTGTCTTTTTAAATTTCAAAGTTGGTAGTGTCAGTCTTCCAACTTTGATCTTTATTGTGTTGGTATTTCAGAGATTTGTGTATCTTTAAATAAATTTTAAAATCATTTTATTTACATTCACAGAATAAATTTCTGGGATATTGTTTAGTATTACCTTGAATCTATAGATCAATTTGGAAAAAAGAAATTGGCATCTGACTACTGTTGAGTCTTCTAATTCGTGAACATAGAATATGTTTCTATTTGTTTAGATTTTCATTGATCTTATTCAATCAGTTTTATAGTTTTCTACATACAGATCCTGTAATAGTTTTATACATATTTTATTTTCTTGTTTCAACTGTAATTGATATTGCATTTTAATTTTTCATATAAGAAAGTATTTGACTGTCATTTGATAACCTTGAATCGCATGATCTTGCTGTAATCATTTATTAGTTTCTAGAGAATTTGTCAATTATTTTGGATCATTTGTATAGAAAATCATAGCATCAGTGAACAAGAATGGTTTTATTTCTTCATTTTCTATCCATTATTTGTTTTTATTTTCTTATTTTATTACTAGGACTTCCAATACAATATTGAGTAAGAGTGGTGAGAATGGACTTGGCCTTATTCCTAATTGTAGTGGCAAATTATCTGATTTTCATCATTAATTATAATGTTAGCTGTTTTTTTTTTTTTTATTAAAGATACCCTTTATCAAGTGTAAGAAGTTTCTCTATAGTTCTAAATTACTGAGAGTTTTAATCATAAATGGGTGCTGAATTTTGTCAAATATTTTCTCTGAATCTACTGATAGGCTTGTATTACCTTTCTTCTTTAGTTCTTAATAAAATGAATGTCATTAATTGATTTTTGAATGTTCAATGAGCCTTCCATACCTGAAGAAATTACACTTGGTCATGATAATTTTTTTATACATTGCTGAATTTCATTTGCTATTATTTGGCTGAGGATTTTAAAATCTATATTCAGGAAAGATATTGGTCTGTAGATTTCCTTTCTTATAATGCCTTTATCTAATTTTGTTATTTATCTAATTTGGATATGCTGGGCTCATTGAATGAGTTACAGTGTTTCCTCTGTTTCCGTTTTCTGGAAGAAATTACAAAGTTTGGTATCCTTTCTTAAATGTTCGGAAGAATTATTAGTCAAATTATCTGAGCTTGAGTATTTCTCTTTTGAAGATTATCAATTACTGATTTAATTTTTAATAGCTATAATAATATTCCTACATCTATAGGGATTTTTAGTCTTGACTTTGGTTTTGATTTGGTTTGTATCTTTCAAGAAATTAGTTCATTCATCTAAGTCATATTTGTGGGCATAGAGTTGTTCATTCTATTTCTTTACTGTCACTTGATAATCTGGGATCAGTAGTGTTGACTCCTCTTTCCATTTTTTTTTTAAGTTTTATGGTTAGCTTGTTTAGAGATTTGACAATTTAATTTTTTCAATCAAACTTTTGTTTTCTTGATTTTCTCTATTATGTTTCTATTTTTAATTTCATTTTTTATGCTTTATTTTTATTATTTATTTTCTATCGATGCTTTGGGCTTAAATTACTCTTCTTTCTCTAATTTCATAAAGTGGAAGCTTGGATTATTGATTTTAGATCTTTCTTCTATCTAATATATGCATTTACTGCTTTTAAATTCCCTGTAAGCATTGCTTTGGCTGCTTCCCCAAAGTATTGAGAATTTATGTTACCATTTTCATTTAGTGAAAATATCTTCTTTAATTTTACCTTTGACTTCTTCTTTGGTCCATGTGTTATTTAACAGTATGATATTAGTGTCCAAATATTTAGAGATTTTCCAGCTATTTTTCTGTTATTGACTCATAGTTGAACTCCATTGTGTTCTGACAACATATTTGATTTATTTATAGATTTTTTAACATTCTTAAGATTGTTTTTGACTGACCAGAATGTGGTCTATCTTGCTAAATGTACCACATGCATTTCAAAAGAATGTGTTTCAGCTGCTAATGGATGGAGTATTCTATAAACATCAATTACATCAAATTCATTGATAATGATGTCAATTCAACTACATCTTTACTGATTTTTCTTTTTTATGTATCAATTACTAAAAGTGGAATGTTGAATTCTACAACTGTTATAATGAATTCATGTATTTCTTCTTGCAAAGTAGTAGGCTTATTTATTTTATTCTTAGTTTTATTTTGAGAGGAAGTCTCACTCTGTTGCCCAGGCTGGACTATAGTGGCACAGTCCTGGCTTGCTCCAACCTCTGCCTCCTGGGTTCGAGCAATCCTCCTGCCTTAGCCTCCCAAGTAGCTGGGACTATAAGCATGCCCCATCATAGCCAGCTAATTTTTGTATTTTTGGTAGAGACAGGTTTTCCCCATGATGGCCAGGCTCATCTTGAACTCCTGACTTCAGGTGATCTGCCCACCTTATCCTCCCAAAATGCTGAGATTACAAGTATGAACCACCATACTTGGCAGATAGGTTTATAGTATTGTCTTATAATACTCTGATACACTTTGAGTTCATTTTTGTGTTTGTGTTGGAACACTGGCTAACAGTTACTTTTGTCAATACTGATATCCAACTTTTCTAGCATCAATTTTTTTCAAAAAGCAGTACTTTGCCTATTTAATTATGCTATTGTTTGAATATTTGTTCCCTCCAAAACTCACATGGAATTTGACTCCCCAATGTGGCAGTATTGAGAGTTGTAGTCTTTTTTTCTTTTATTTGAGATGGAGTCTCACTCTGTCGCCAGGCTGGAGTGCAGTGGCATGATCTTGGCTCACTGCAGTCTACACCTCCAGCGTTCAAGCAATTCTCCTGCCTCAACCTCCAGAGTAGCTGGGACTACAGATGCACACCAAGCCCAGCTAATTTTTTTTTTTTTTTTTTTTTTTTGTATTTTTAGTAGAGATGGGGTTCACTATGTTGACCAGGATGGTCTCAATCTCTTGACCTTGTGACCCGCCTTCCTCAGCCTCCCAAAGTTCTGGGATTACTGGCGTAAGCCACCATACCCAGCCAAGACTTGGAGTCTTTAAGAGGTGATTGGGTGTGAGGGCTTGCCTTCAGGGATGGATTAACTCATTCATGGATTAATGATCTATAAGGTAATGGGTTATTGAGTTATTATGAAAGTTGACATGGTGGCTTTATAAGAAGAGAGAGAGGACCCTGAGCTAACACACTCAGTCCCCATGACATATGCTACTTCTGCACCCTCTCCCCTCTCCAGGAAGAAGGGCCTCACTGGATGTGGCACCTCAGCCATGGACTTCTCCGCCTCGATAACTGTAAGAAATAAATTTATTTTCTTTATAAACTATCCACTTTTAGGTATTCTACTATAAGCAACCAAGAAACGAAGAAAAATCTTTGCATATCTTTACTGAAAAAAATATATAGCCAGATTTACCATTAAATTTTATCAATATGTATATATTATGACAGAATTGCCGTGCTAGCTTAGTTATTAAAATTTTGCATAAAGTCTTAATGTTTTTAAAACATTTTAATTTTTTTAAGTTTTATAGTCATTTGCCTATACAATTATAGATATTGTTCTTTACCCTTAAATATAAAGTAGACACTGAAAATTAGAATGGAAATATCATTGATTTTAATTTGGTTTTAAAAACATGCACTGTTTTTAAACTTTATCTAACAGGATCCCAAAAACTCTTTAATCATGATTAATCCAAGTACAGGTTTCTTTTGATAGCTTTTCACAAAAAAAAAATTGTTGTCATTTTTATTTTATTGTCTGACAAGCTAAGAAAAGATGTGGCAGAGTTATTCCACTGATAAATTCTCGGTAGTAAGTAAACTCTTAAGGTGACAATTAACCTTTGTCATTTCTAATCATACTTTTTTCCATCCTCAAACAACCCAACCATAAAATATGACGCACCTCAACATAAGTTCATTAACTAAAACAAATTACCAAGCGACTTTAGAAATTGAGAAGTGCTAGGAACAGTAACAGTCCCACCCTTCTTCTTCCTTTACTCTGCTATAATTTGCCTGATAATTTCTTTATAAAAGCATATATTGATTTAAATTTAATATTCCATTAAGTTTCTTTGATGTCTTAAAATAAAAACAAGTAAATGTCAATGAGTAAAGGGTCACTGTCAATTTTTTATCCCTATGATATTCATAAATGTTCAAAATATTTTGCATAACCTTATATCACCTAGTGTTTCTATCATTATTTGTTATCTTGCACATTTCTATTATGTTACTTCTTTGCTGATTTTATTACCAGTATTTTTATTTTATTCCTGTTTTGTTCTGTTGTATAGATGAACATTCTTTTGTTTCCTGTTTCCTATTTCCCAGTTATAAACTCATTCTCATCAGATTCCTTATTGATATTTTTCTGATAGAATATATTTATTTCCAGTTCCACAATATGAGACTATGTTTAAGTGCTTTTCTTTCTTTCTCTTTTTCTTTCTTTCCTTCTTTCTTTCTTTCTTTCTCTTTCTTTCTTCCTTCCTTCCTTCCTTTCTTCCTTCCTTCCTTCCTTCCTTCCTTCCTTCCTTCCTTTCTTTCTTTCTTTCTCTCTCTTTCTTTCTTTTCTTTCTTTCTTTCTTCATTCTTTTTTGTTCTTTTTTTGAGACAAGTCTTGCTTTGGTACCCAGGCTGGTCTTCAACTCCTAGGCTTAAGTGATTCTCCCACCTCAGCCTTCACAGTAACTGGTACTACAGGCACACACCACCACACCTGGCTTCTTGAGTACACTGGATCTGTTTATGTTAATTAGCTTCATATATGTTATTTCTATATCATGGCCTGATGAACATAATAATAATATTCCAAGGTATGCTAAAAATAAAGCTAGCACTATGTGTTACAGAATTCACATTCGATTATTTCTTTTTTTCTTTCTTTTTGACTTGACAACAGAAAAGAGTATCTTCTCAGATAGACAAAATCCCCTTTTATTCAGGCATGAATAAGAAGATATTATTTTAAAAAATAACTGTTCAATTTCTTTTTCCTTTTCAAGAGATAGATAATATGCTTTAGGAGTGATCCATCATTTTAGAATTACCTCTCCAGGAAAGGCAATTAATGTTCAAATCATGTGTTAATCTTGAACATTTGTTAGTTTCTGTCAAAAGCACTCTCCTGAGAAAAATTCAAAAAAGAATATTTAGTCCCAATGAATCAGGTTCCCTATTTTTCTTAGATCACTTTCTGTACTAAGTACAGACAGCTACTGCTATGAAAACAAACAAAAAAAATGGTATATCTAAATCACATTCTCTGTCAACTTCTACTTCTTTGTTCTGGGTTTTACTGCCTTCTCTTGTTTTCCCTGGTTTGTTGGTTGGATGTCCAATGCAAAAAGCTTACATTAAATGTCAAATGAATAATTTTTTCAAATTTAAAGGTAGAGAAACTGAGCTTCAGAGAAGGGACATGGATTATATTGTATTATATTGCTCAGAGGCTACCAGGCTTGAATTAGACCTATCTTGGTTCAATTTGGTTACACATTATCAATGCAACAAAAAGCAAGTTTCTTAAAAATCTCTGAACATCAGTTTTCTTCATCTTTAAGATGAAGTTAATAAAATTTATTTCATTGTATTTCTGAAGGAAAAATGCAAGATAATCCACATGGGTAATTATGATGATGCCAGGCAGGATGTAAAAATGAATAATATTTGCAGTTACAGGTGTGAGTATAATTTTAATGACTGATTTGTCTGTGTTTTTTCTCTTCCATTCTCGGTCTTCAGTTAGCATGAAGAATAACTGTTATTGGAATGTGGGTCTCATTACAAAGACAGCTTGCTGAATAGTATCTGATGGAAAAAGGCTTAACTTCTTGACCACAATGTACAAATACCTTCTTATAGAATGAGAATATCCAACGATGACAATTCACATTGTTTTCTTACCTTGAGGTAAATAGACACCTGTATGAAAATTTGAAGTACTTACCTCATCTTGTTCTAAAAAAGGCAATGAGGAAAATAAAAAGAAAATAAAAAAGTAGTCCTAGCTAATGCAGTAGGACAAGAAAATAAAATAAAAGGTATATAGAGACAAAAGGAAGAAATAAAACTATCTTTGCAGATAACATGATCATCTATGTAGAAAAGCACAAAGAATTGACAAAAAAAAAATTTTAAACCTTCTCGAACCAATAAGTGATTATAGCTAGGTTTCACCATACAAAATTAATACACAAAAGTCATTAATTTTCATAAACCAGCAATGAACAAGTAGAATTTGAAATTTAATACAAAATACTATTTTTGTTAATGCTCCCCGAAAAGAGAAATACTTTGATATAAATATAATAAAATATGTATAAGATCTATATGAGGAAAACTACAAAATTCTGATGAAATTTGTCAAAGAAGGACTTAATATGTAGAGATATTTCATGTTCATGGGTAGGGAGACTCAATATTGTCAAGATGTCAGTTCTTCACAATTTGACATATAGATTCAATGCAATCTTAATAGAAATGTTATCAAGTTGGCCAGGTGTGGTGGCTTACGCCTGTAATCCCAGCACTTTGGGAGACCAAGGTGGGAGGATCACGAGGTCAAGAGATCGAGATCATCATGCCAAACATGGTGAAACTCCATCTCTATTAAAAATACAAAAATTAGCTGAGTGTGGTGGTGGACACCTGTAGTCCCAGCTACTCGGGAGGCTGAGGCAGGAGAATCACTTGAACCCAGGGATTGAAGGTTGCAGTGAGCCAAGATTGCACCACTGGACTCCAGCCAGGCAACAGAATGGGACTCTGTCTCAAAAAAAAAAAAAAAATTATGAAATTATCTTGTGGATATTACCAAATTGATTCTGAAGTTTGAATGAAGAGTATGAAAACATGGAACAACTATCACAATATTGAATGAGAAGAAGAAAGTTGGAGGACTGACACAACCTGACTCTAAGACTTACTATAGCCAGTTGTGGTGGCTCATGTCTGTAATCCCAGCACTGTGGAAGGCTGAGGCAGGTGGATCACTTGAAGCCAGGACTTTGAGACCAGTTTGGTCAACACTGTGAAACCCTATCTCTACTAAAAGTACAAAAAAAAATAAATAAATAACCAGGCGAGGACTGATGCCAGCTACTTGAAAGACTGAGGGATGAGAATTGCTTGAACTTAGGAAGTGGAGGTTTCAGTGAGCCAAGATCATGCCACTGCACTCCAGCCTGGGCAACAGAGGGAGACACTGTCTCAAAAACAAAACAAAACAAAACAACAACAAAAAACTTACTATAAAGTTACAGTAATCAAGACTGTAGTATTGGTTTTAAAAAAAAAGGACAAATAAAAAATCAAAAGAACAGAATAGTGGGCCCAGAAATTGACCCACATAAATATAGTCAACTGATCTTTGATGAAAGAGCTAAGACAATACAATGTAGCAAAGACAGCCTCTTTCAACAAATGCTGCTAGAATAGCATCCATATACCAGAAGTACATATGCACATCCATAGGCAAAACAATGAATCGTGACACAGACCTCACATCCTTTGCAAAAATTAACTTAAAATGCATCATACATTTGAATGTTAAATGCAAAACTATACAACTAGAAGATGAAACAGAAGAAAACTGGATGACTTTGGATAGGTCAGTGATTTGATAGATATAACATCAAGGGCATGATCCGTGAAAGTGATGATTAGTAAGCTGAACTTTAGTAATAAGAGAATAACAGGACAAGTAACAGACTTGGAGAAACATTTGTAAAAGATACATTTGATAAACAACTGTTATTCAAAATATACAAAGAACATTTAAAACAACAATAAGAAAACAAACAACCCAGTTACAAAATAGGCCAAAGACTTTAACAGACATATCAGCAAAGAAGATATACAGGTGGCAAATAAGCATATGAAAAGATGCTTCACATCATATGTCATCAGGGAAATGCAAATTAAAACAATGAGATCATATTTATATGCCTCTTTGAATGGTCAAATCCAGGACACTGACAACAACAAATTCTGGTGAGGATGTAAAGCAATAAGAACTCCTGTTTCATTGCTGGTGTGAATGCAAATTGAAACATACATCACTTTATCATATGATCCAGCAATCGTGATTCTTGGTATTTACTCAAGGGAGCTGAAAATGTATATTCACACAAAAGCCTACGCATAGATGTTTATAGAAGCTTTATTCAAAATTACCAACACTTAGAAGCAACCACGAAGTCTTGATATAGGTGAACGAATAAATAAACTGTGGTCCAACCAGACAGTAGACTATTATTTAGCACTAAAAGGAACTGGCTGTCAAGTCATTAAAAGACATGGAAGAAATTTAAAATGTATATTAGTAAGTGAAAGAAATCAATCGGAAAAGGCTACATATTATATAGTACGAATCCAAATATATGACATTCAAGAAGAGGCAAACCATGGAGACAGAAAATATATTAGTGGTTGCCAGGAGTTGAGTGCTGGGAAGGATGAATATGTGGAGCACTGAGGATTTTTAGGGCATTGAAATTAGTTTGTATACTACTGTAGCAGGTGGATATACATCATTATACATTTGTCTAAATCTATAAAATGTACAACACCACAGGTGATCCCTAATGTAAACTAATCAACGTTATTTGAGGGATAACGATGTGTCATCGATTGTAATAAATGTACCACTCTAATGGAGGATGTTGAAATAGAGGCTATGCATTTGTGGGGGCAAGGAGTATACAAAATATCTCTTTACCTCCCTCTCAGTTTTGATGTGAATTTAAAAGTTCTCCAAAAATATAGTCTTAAAAAAAAAAGGAAAAACATTTATTGTGACTGTCACTAACTTTCCGATTTATTTTTCATATTTTAGTAGAATTTTCCCCCTTTGTCCAGAAAGGAAGATGTATGTGGCTGAGAAGTACTTTATCAAGCTGTTGAATAACTAACCTTTAAGAAGTGAACCAAAGAGAAAAGTTGCCTATTTAATTTTATCCATTGGGTTAAAAAACAGCAAAAGTATAAAACACAATATTAGTGATTTTTCACTCTTTTTAATATATAGCTAGGATTGGTATTCTTAGTTATGTTATGCCTAGGTTGGAAAATTGCCAAAGTATAGCTGAAGTCCCAAGGCCAATGCACGGAAGACGGTAACAAGATAGTGACACTTTTTAGCCATCCAGTCAAAATCAATAGTGTTTTAGTGGAACTTCCATGAGAAAACAACTTGTCATGCCAGCAGCTAAGCAATATGTTTCAACAGAGAGAAACCACTGCTTAGAGGCGGCAGCCCAAGGAGACAACAATTGTAGGCATGATTGCTTTTTGTTGGTGGTTTCAGGTCATTGATGCACAGTGTAATCTCTAATTTAAAAAGTAACACACAATGGTGTTTTATTTTCAAAGTTAGAGCTCTTTTGGATTTGCAATGTGACCAGAGCAGTGCCTAATTGGATTTGCAATGTGACCAGAGCAGTGCCTAATATGCATATGTGTGCATATATATATATATATATATATAATATATATATATATATAGTGTGTGTGTGTATATATATAGTGTGTGTATATATATACAGTGTGTATATGTGTGTGTGTATACATATATACAGTGTGTATATGTGTGTGTGTATACATATATACACACACACACTATGGTGCTTGACTTTGTGAACAAAAGAAAAATGTACATTCAATCACTATTTTTCACATGATGTTGAATATCCAGATGGTTCTTGCTGCTACATAAATTGGTAAGTTGATTTACTACCTGATAAAAGCAGTATAATGTAAAAATAAAAAGCATAGGTTCTATATGCTGACTACTTGAATTCAACTGCAGATTTTATCACTTTCTAGTTGTGTGATCCATGCACAAGTCACTTAACCTTTCTGTGCCTCAGGTTCTTTTTACATAAAGGGGTAATAATATTGTTTATCTCGTAGTATTGTTATAAAGATTAAAATATATAATATTTCTTAAGCACTTAGATTAGTTTGTGGCTCATACGACATATACATCATACAATCCACCAATTTAAAGTGTACAATTTGTTGTCTTTGAATACATTCACAGGGTTGTGCATCTCTCACCACTATCAATGTTGACATTTTTAATTACCTAAAAAAGGAAACCTTGTACCTCTTAGTCATAACCCACAAGCCCCCTTTCCTGGCCTTAGACAGCCAATAAGCTACTTCCTATCTCTATAGATTTGCTTATTCCAGACATTTCACTTATATGGAATCATACAATATGCAGTCTTTTGTGACTGGCTTCTTTTAGAGGTTTCTACCAAATCTCACTCCCCTCAACACTTAAAAAAAGAAAAAAACTTTCCAGATTATTGATTTTAAAAATCACTTCTCAGCTAAGAAATGCATGTTTTTAATATACATGGTATTACATATACATATCACATTACATTTAAAATGTGTTTTATTACATTGCTATGTTTAGTATATGCCAAAACAGAAGTTGTCTTTAGATATATATGAGACTTTTTAAAAATCATCCTTTATAGTGATTTAAAAATCATTTGCAAATAATGCTTGCAAAAAGCTGTGGAATTTTTGTTTATAGTGGAGTCATTGACCGGCCCTCAATGAAATCACTTTAATTGTCATATTCAGAGGCAAGTAAGTGGCAGGATGTGATACCCCACCATCCTCTCCTCACTATTCTGAATGCCATTAGCGTTGACCCATGTAACCTTTCACTGCACAATGACTATTTGGCCACAGTATGTGATAGCATGCTCCCATATTTTGTTCTGAGATAAAGACAAGGAGAAAAATATATTGATTCCGTATACTACCTTATATGCATCTTCAATGTAGAAGCTGGTTATTTATACAACTGATATCCATATAATGCCTATTAGAGAACTTTACATGAAATAAACCCCTATTTAGGCGTTATTACTTTGTGGAGTATGTGAAGAAAATAATCATCAATGTTTACAAAGTTGACTGACCCATAAGGGTCATTTGTTAGGGCAACCATAACAAAGTACCACAGACTCACTGGTTTAAACAGAAGAAATACATTTTCTCACAATTCTGGAGGCTGGATGATATGGTTTGCCTCCCATAAGCCCCATGTGTTGTGGGAGGCACCTGGTTGGAGGTAACTGAATCACAGGGCAGTTTCCCCCATGCTTTCCCTGTGATAATGAATGAGTTCTCATGAGATCTGGTGGTTTTATGTGTCTGGCATTTCCCCTGCTGGCACTCATTCTCTTCTGCTGCCCTTTGAAGAGGTACCTTCTGCCATGCTTGTAAGTTTCCTGAGACCTTCCCAGCCACGTGGAACTGTGAGTCAATTAAACCTCTTTTCTTTATAAATTACCTAGTCTCAGGTATTTCCTTATAGCAATGCGAGAATGGACTAATACACTGCAAGTCAGATATGAAAGTGTTTGCAAAGTTAGTTTCTTCCTAGGACCATAAGAGAAGGCTCTATTCCAGGCTTCCCTCCTTGACTCATAGATGGATGACTTCTCCCTTTGTCTTTACACTGTCTCAGTTCTGTACATGTTTGTGTCCAAGTTTCCCCTTCATCACAAATACAATCATATTCTAAAGTACGTGATTGTGGTTTGTGTTATGTTATGACCACAACATATAAATTTTAAGGGAACAAAATTTAGCCCATGATATTATCTTAATCTGCTTATACTGGATACAATAAAGATTTTGCTAACTGTAAAGTAAACTGTAGTCAATCTGAAATAAATGCATGACTCTGCTGTCATTTTCTGGCAATATGACCACAAGAAGGTTAAAAAATACCTTCCCATATCTTTATTCTCAAGAATGCAAGGAACCAGTATTAATATTGATACAATATTAAATGTATAACTATATATTGCCTTCATCTTTTCATATTTTAGAGCTCCTCTCTATACATTTGTTTCTCTTCATAAAACCTTATGCCTACATAGGGCAGTACTTATTATTTTCCTTTTATAGATGTGAAAACCATCTCTGAACTGTCGATTGACTTGCCTAAGGTGACAGGGCAGTTCAGTGATTTCCCAATACCCTCATTTGTTTGCTTTTTTTTTTTTTTTTTAGACGGAGTCTCGCTCTGTCGCCCAGCCTGGAGTGCAGTGGCACGATCTTGGCTCACTGCAAGCTCCCGCCTCCCAAGCTCAAGCGATTCTCCTGCCTCAGCCTCCCGAGTAGCTGGGATTACAGGCATGCACCACCATGCCTAATTTTGTATTTTTAGTAGAGACGGGGTTTCTCCATGTTGGCCTGGCTGGTCTGGAACTCCCAACCTCAAGTGATCCACCCACCCTGGTCTCCCAAAGTGCTGGGATTACAGGCATGAGCCACCGTGTCCAGCCTACCCTGGTTTGTTTTCTAATGGCTACCATATACAATCTGATCAGTTGGTTATCAGCAGCGGTACTAAGGGGGAAAAAAAGCAGGCTTGGTGGTTAGTACCTGTAATCCCAGCACTTTAAGAGGCTAAAGTGGGTGGATCGCTTCAGTGCAGGAGTTCTAGACAAGTCTGGGAAACACGGCAAGACCTCATCACTATTATAAAACAAAAAACTCCCTTATTCTTACTCCTAAACACTCCTGAAATTGAACCATTGAATTTGTCTCTTTCCTTCCACAAGAAAGTGACTTAGAAGGTATTGAAGAAAATCTATCTGAAGTTGTAAAATTGAAGTATAATTATATTATTCTCCTCTCCTCCTGAAGTTGTCTGGGACTGTGAATGTGGTAGTAGAATAACAGTCTCTCAAGGTTTTCCTCACCCAAATCCCTGGAACATGATGCTACATGGCAAAAAAAAAAAAAAAAAATTAAGATTTCATATAACATAAAAGTTTATATTAGCTGACACAGACATAAATTATTCAGGGTTATCCAGTGTGCCAAATATAATCACAAGACTCCTTAAAAGTGTAAGATGGAGGCAAAAGAGAAACCAGATTGATGTGATCTGGGAAGGATACAATCCACTGTTGTTGGCTTTGAAGACAGAGGAAGAGAGCTATGAGTAAAAGAAGGCTGTCACCTTGATGGCGGACGTTGAGTCTCTAGAACTGTGAGAAAACAAATTTCTGTTGCTTAAGCACTCAGTTAGTGACATTTTGTTATGGCAATCTGAGTAGACTCAGACAGATTTTGGTACCAGAAGTGGGATCCTACTGTAACAAACACCTAAAAATGTGAAGGTAGATTTGGAACTGGGTGATGGGAAGGCTGGGAGAGTTTTCATTTGCTCACTAAATACTGAAACAAAACCAACAAACAACAACAACAAAAGTAGTTTGGTTTCTCCTGATGGCTTATAGTAAAGTGCAAGAATAGAGAGAAGAGTTGAAGAAGAAATTAAGCAAAAAGAATCCAAATTTTGAAGATTTGGACATTTCTCCACAGACTAGCCGTATTTTTAAAATATTAGGAAAAAAAAAAACTTGTTATGAAGAAAACACTAAGGGTGTGACTGAATAATTTAATAAAGAGGTGAGGGGTGCAACCCTCTGACTGGATCAGCCATCTCAACTGAATCCATGAACAGAGATGGGATTATACAAGCAGAGACACTGCCAGTTTCAACTAAAGAGAACAGTAAAAAGTGGGAAGGAATGAAGGAAGGCTGTCAGATTTTGTGGATTCTGCAAGATGATATCACAGAACCATTCAACATGCACTATTCATCAATAAAAATAAAGAAAGAGCGCGGTGGCTCACGCCTGTAATCCCAGCACTTTGGGAGGCCAAGGTGGGCAGATCACAAGGTCAGGAGATCGAGACCATCCTGGCTAACACAGTGAAACCCCGTCTGTACTAAAAAAAATACAAAACATTAGCCGGGTGTGTTGGTGGGTGCCTGTAGTCCCAGCTACTCGGGAGGCTGAGGCAGGAGAATGGCAGGAACTCCGGAGGTAGAGCTTGAAGTGAGCCGAGATCGCGCCACTGCACTCCAGCCTAGGTGACAAAGCGAGACTCCGTCTCAAAAAGAAAAAGAAAAAGAAAAAGAAAGTTGCCAAAAGGGATTCTCACAGGCGCAGAGTATAGCAACCCAGGAGACAAGGCTGTCTTCACCTCTATTTCAAAGGGCAGGATGTAAGCACCCAGCAGAGATCTATGTGAACAGGATCCTTGCAGAATCAAGAGGGCAGTGCCTGCTGAGCTGAAGCAAGGACAATCCCATAGAGTCATGAGGGTAACTCCAGAGGGTCTGGAATGTGAGCTATTGAACCAAAGAGGATTATTTGCAAGCCTTAAGATTTAATGGCATTGGCGCTACTAGGTTTTACACTTGTTTGAGAACTGTTACTTCTTCCTTCTTAACTAAGTATCCAGTTTCACCACTTTGAACTTCTACTTCCCTCAACACACTAGAACACAATTCAGCAAAGTTCTTTACCACTTTGTAACATGGATAGAGTTTTCTAAAATTTCTAATAATTTGCTCCTCCTTTTGGAATGAAATATCATCAGAATTATCATTAATGTCCATTTTCCTACTAACAGTGTCTTTGAGGCAAAGTAGCCTTTTTCTAACATGCACCTCAAAACTCTATCAACTTCTACTCATCCCCAAGTTCCAAAGCAATGTTCATATTTTTAAGAATTTGTTACAGCAGCACCCTACTTCATGGTACCAAAATCTGCATTAGCCAGCTAGGACTGTCCTTACAAAATACTACAGACTGGGTGACTTCAACAGCATACATTTATTTTCTTACAGTTCTGGATGCTGGAATTCTGAAGTCAAAGTGTTGGCAGGTTTGGTTTCTCCTGAAGTTTTTACTTTTGGCTTGCAGATAACCACCTTCTCTCTATGTCCTCACACAGCATTTTCTCTGTAAACATGCAGCACTGGTGTATCTTCCTTTCCTTACAAAGACATTAGTAATATTACATTATAGTTCCACTCTTACTATCTCATTTAACCTTGATAACCTATTAAAAGACCCTATCTCCAAATACAGCCACATTCAAGATTAGAGCTTCATCATATACATTTGGGGTGACACAATTCAGTCTACAACACCACAGTCAACTTTGAAACATCAAGGATCTTGAAATAGACGAGTAGAGTGTGCCCTTAAGTAATAGCTGAATATGTTTTTTGCTGTACTCTCTGACATTCTTTTTTTTTTTTTTGAGACCGAGTCTTGCTCTATCACCAGGCTGGAGTGCAGTGGTGTGATCTCAGCTCACTGCAATCTCTGCCTCCCTGGTTCAAGCGATTCCCCTGCCTCAGCCTCCCGAGTAGCTGGGGACTACAGGCAGCCACTACCACACCCAGCTTATTTTTTGTATTTTAGTAGAGACAGAGTTTTTTAACATGTTGGCCAAGATGGTCTCGATCTCCTGACCTTGTGATCTGCCCACCTCGGCCTCCCAAAGTGCTGGGATTACAGGCATGAGCCACAGCACCCAGCCTCCCAAACATTCTTTGTCATCCTTGAAGTTAAAGTCAAAATGTCACATTGTAAGTTTATACCTATTAAGGGCAATTGTTTATTGACAACTTTAGTTCAAGTTGAGCTGTCATCCGTTTGTACTTTTAGCCTCATACCCACCTGATTATATAGCACCTATCAAACGAATACATTTTTGTCATCCTACTAATTCTGAAACAGTTTGGTGAAAGAAAAGGTCCTTATTAACCCCCATTATTTCATGTGCTTAAGTAAGGTTGTTACTATATATCGTAAAGTATATTTAAAGGTATCTACATCTAAGTTTTTTCACTCCTTCTTAAGGCTTTACGTTTGTTCTAAAAACTGCCAATTCTTTCTGAGACCTTGATGCGCTAATTTTATCCTTTATCTTCAACATCACTTTATCACCTGACATTTTCATCCCAGCATCTATGTGTTTAGGCTTTGGCAGGTTGTTAGGGGTCTTTGAAAGTTGTTGGAAGGAATCGTAGTTTGGTAGGGGTATATTTTGCCAAAAATTACTCTGAAGGTGTAAACAGAGGATTGAAGAGCGAAATTAGTAGGTATAATGGAGGAGGTGAGATAAACTAGATGTAAGAAAGCAGCTAGAGACAGGTGCTATAGCTCAAGTGAGAAATGATGCATCAGCAATAGGAAGTGGTTTGGGAGATGTGGGTGAACAACTACATGGAACAAAAGCATGGTAGAAGAGGGGATTATAAAAAGAGAGGTCTATAATGAAAGGGCCAGGTGAGATGACTCACGCCTGTAATCCCAGCACTTTGGGAGGCCAAGGTGGGCAGATCACTTGAGGTCAGGAGTTTGAGACCAGCCTGCCTAACAAGGTGAAATCCTGTCTCTACTAAAAACACAAAAATTATCCAGGTGTGGTGGCAGTCACCTGCAATCCCAGTTACTCGGGAGGCTGAGGCAGGAGAATCTCTAGAACCTGGGAGGCAGAGGTTGCAGTGAACCAAGATCACACCCATGCACTCCAGCCTGAGTGACAGACTGAGACTCTGTCTCAAAAAAAAAAAAAGGAAAGAAGGTCTACAATGAATTCTACATTGTCAGTAAAGTAAAAGAGGTAGGCTCTTTATTATGTTATTAAAAACTGTCTAGCAACTGTCCTTCACCACTTTAAACATTTGACATATCTGGAGACTTTCTTTTTTTCTTGAAGTTTCCAAATATGTTTTCTCTGCTACCATCAATCATCAAGTGAGAGCTGATACATTAGAAAGGTAAATATTTTCCTTGCCTGTATTTGGATCTATGTAAATGATTTTTAAATTTTAAATTCTGGAGTAGTAGTAACCTTACAGAAAAAAACAAAAAACAAAAAACTCTCTGAAGACCTTTTTGAGACCAAATTGAGAAAGCATTAAATTTGTATTTCTGTGTTTTTTGGGAAAGTGGCTTGATTTGAATTTTATAAAATGGTTGTCTATAATAATTCATAGGGTATCTGTAATAATTTTGATGTGGAAACACTTCATAAAGTATGGCATATTTAAGCAATGACATTTCAACAGGTGGATGTTGTCCAGCATGATACTATTTGATGAGGTCAGATAAAGTTAGTGTGACTGATGTAAAATCTAATTAAAAAAAAACTAACTTTTATTTTCTTGTTGGAAAATAAAATTATCTTTTACAGATAAAGGCCAAAGAGATCATTTGTCACAATTTAGAATTGTATAACGTTTTCTTTAGTTTTACTGTTATACCTGACAAGATGGGTAAATCAGTTTGTTCCAATAGCGACTTCAGTTCATTCTGCTATATTAAAACATCCTGGTTTAACAATTCTAATTACAGATAACAGGTTTAAAATGTCTATCTCAGCTGCACTATTTTTTCATGAGTGCTCTTTTTTATGGAAGTATATCACACATAAATATGGAAGTATAAACAGTTAAATGTTTTCATGAAGTCATTTATCTCATGTTAAATAGTTTTATACATTTTTAAAAATCCTGATCCTATGCATTCCAAATATAAACATAGGGCTTGCTGAGTACAGCTAGCCAGTTTGCAGAATTACCACTAGAAAACTGCATTTAACATTTTTTAAGACAGAGGTCCTCACCAGTACAAGTTGGTAATTAGAAAAACAAAACAAAACAAAAAAACATGACCACATCGAAATTGGTACAACTTGAAAAATAAATGTAATTACAAGTGCCTATTTTTTTCTTCTATAGTGACGATTATGTCACATCAGAAGTGTAGAATGCTGTCACAACAGGTCAAAATATAGCTTCAAAAATGTTTGTAGAATGGGGAAAATACAAACATATATCTTTAATGAACATAGCAATGGTGAAGAGAACCAAAATTGTGACATGCCTAGGGTTGCCAAGAGAACATGCATGCTATTTTTACCTCCAAACAAAAAGTTCCCCTAATTGTATCCTAGAGTACCACAAAAAGAGGAGGGGTGGGGGAGTTGTGAGTCATGCCAAAAGACCAGTGAGTGGAAGTTCAATGATCCTTATGAAATTACATATGCCACATCGATTACATAACAATTCTGCTCTAAGCAAGAATTCTTAGTCTGTACCACACATTTATAATTGTGCAGCCATACAGTTGCATGATATTACTATCTGGAGTTCTGAGTTTGGAACTAGAATTTTCTTCTGCTAGTATCCCTTACTACATGATTAATGGTTTTGTGATTTATTTATTTTCCAGAAACAGACTTTTTACTGTATGAAGATAATTTGCTTTTATTTATTTTATCTTTTTACTCTGGGTGACAGGTCTCCTTTCCAGACTCCATAGTCCTCTAGTCCTGTCTGTTTATTGTAACTTATCCCATTGGTATTCAAAGCTAAACCGTATTCATTTTAATACTCTATTTCAAAATTAGAGTAAAGCTTTTCTGCATTTCTCCTCTCAGAAAACCTAGACATTCATGAAGTGTTCTGAGCCTATGGTGGTTTTCTCAACAATGATCTCCTAGAGAATTGATTTTATTATTATCTTTGGTTACCATTCTTAAATAATTTGACTTGCAATACCTTACCTTAATTTTTTAATATTTTATTGTTTTGAATTTTTTTGAATTTTAATCATGTACAAATTACTATCTTTCCATTGTTTTGACATATATTTTCCTGAGCTGACTAAATAAATATTCTTGGAAATTTGTGTCCATTGTGTTTTTTTACAACTCATCTAATTTTGTATTACTTTAAGTGAATTACCTTATGTGATGAGAAATTGCAAAACAAGTATTGTGTCTCTCCTTGTTCCTTTATGCTCTACTTTTAAAAGTGTATTTATAAACTTTCAAAAAAAAGATTGATAGTTACAATTTAAATCTCTTAATAAAAGTCAAGTGGTAACATGAAAAGTATCATTTGCTGTATTGAATTCTGAAGATAATAGAGAATAACATTTACTCAAAAGTGAGAGTTTTGTTAACATTTAAAAATAATCATTTCCATAAGCAAAGGCATGTTATAGAACCCACAGCAATAATTAAAATGTGGCTTCTAAATCAATTGCCCTAAAAGCTGGTGAGTCAGGAGTTGTATTATTACCCCAGTCGTTCCAAGGCTACATGAATCTTGAACTTTCTTCAGAGAATGCTTTATTACTTAGATTTCAGGTGTGCTTTGCTTCAATTATTTCTGTTTACCTAGCCTCCATTGTTAAGAAAACAGAGATTGTGCTTTCTCTATATATATTTTTAATTACCTTAAAAATATATTTAAAACATTTATATATTTACAAAATATAAACATATAAATATTAACATTATAATTGTATATATGTGTATATATGTATGTATCTTTATTTATTTTACAATTGTAATTACAAAATTTCAGAAAAAGAGAACACTGTTGGCCCAATTTGTACTATATCTCATCCCATTTTTTAGAGAATTGTCTCTGAAAATTGAATCATTCACCTCATTTTCCACAAAGCATAGATATAGAATAACACATATAAAAAGAGGGTAGATATATCCAAAATTAGTTTGTGTATGGGGGGAAGTGGGTTGGACTGGTGATAAAAATTACTGAAATCCATAAAAAAGTACAAGTAATTAAAAATTTAAAAGAAATCTTTCCTTTTACTTTCTTTTAGCTCTCGTGATATTATTATTTTTTTTTACTATGTTCATAAAACTTCATGCTGACTCCCAAGTATAACCTTCCTTCTCTCTATTAAGCCAGTCAAGCACTCTTCATTATCCCAAATTGACACTCAATATTTTCTTAATTATTAGTTTAGAATGAGTCGTCTTATTGTTTCCAGTATCGGTTATTTAGAACTCTGTTTTTACTCTGATTCTCATATCTAAATCTTGCTACCGTCCCACCCTGTCCACTAATAAGTCCATAGTTTTCATTTTTGGGTAGAAGTATTATTTACACTTTTAACGAAAGACTATAGATAATACTCATAAGAAGAAAAGTTTACATATTAAAATAGTCTTGCAAATTCTATTTGTAGAAACATAAGAGACATGCTTTTCTGTATTTCTTTCACAAAACTGAGCTAAAAAATCTAGATATTGAATAGAAAACAAACACGAGGAGACTCTTTTTTTTTTTTTTAGACGGAGTCTCGCTCTGTCGCCCAGTGGAGTGCAGTGGCACAATCTCGGCTCACTGCAAGCTCCGCCTCCCGGGTTCACGCCATTCTCCTGCCTCAGCCTCGCGAGCAGCTGGGACTACAGGCGTCCGCCACCACACCCGGCTAATTTTTTTTTTATTTTTAGTAGAGACAGGGTTTCACCGTGGTCTCGATCTCCTGACATCGTGATCCGTCTGCCTCGGCCTCCCAAAGTGCTGGGATTACAGGCGTGAGCCACCGCGCCTGGCCGAGGAGACTGAAAAATGGAGAGAAGGCAAAGTGGCCAGGGAATTTGCAAGTGACAGAGCAGTGAGTTCCCTGGCTTCGGCCTTTGCCTCTTCTGTTCAAGTCATAATACAGGAGAAGCCAGCAAACCAGAAGGCTGCCAAGGAAAGCTAGAGTAGAGAGCCTAGTCCACACTCAACAGGCTTTAAAGATCCACCTGAACACTGCACAGGTGTAGCATCAGAGTAGACTGAGGGGGAAGATAGGGCTTGCTCTCTCACCTAGTAGCAACAAGTGCTCCATCATGCAGTGCTAGCAGAGGCCATCTGGGGTGCTTAGATTTCAGACCCTCCTCGGAGGTTACAAGGTGTTCCTCTCTCCCCAGTGGGCTAATTTTAGGCCAGGTCTAGTGAAATGTCAAGATTTTACAAATGCTTAGTGTTATCCAGGACACTCTCTTCTTATAATATCAGTGGGGTCCAAGTAGAGAAGAATAACATTGTCGCCTTTACCTTCTCATCCAGGGAAGTATTAGTGGAGACATAGTGGGAAGCCTGAACTATTTCCACCGAGCAGTAAACAAGGATTTCCTCTCCCTCTCATGTGTCAACAAAAGTCAAAAGGCGAACCTAGAATTCCTCTCTTACGTGGCAGCAACTAGGTAGCACCCCCTTCTGCTCCAAAAATAGTGTCTGAAAGTGCAGGTAAAACAGTATTTTTAGAAGATACAGATTCTCATAATGTAACACACAAAATGTCCAGAGTTCAATTAAGAGTCATTCAGGTTACAAAGAAAAACGAAGATCGCTACTTGAATGAGAAAAAGTAATCAACAGAGGCCAACATGGAGATGACACAGATGTTAGAAATATCTGACAAAAATGTTCAAGTAGGGAATGTAAAAATATATCAGTGAGAAGTTACAAACGTATTTAAAACAAATTTAAAACTGTAAAGTCTCATCAAATCAGTAGGAAATATAAAGACACAGTTTAGAACTGAGAAATACAGCAGACAAAACATAACTTCAATTCTGCCTCAGCGACAAAATGGAAAAGATGGAGTATCAGTGAAATTGAAGACAAAAAAATAGAAATTAACCATAGAGATACATTAATCAACATTAAGCAGAGTTTTAGGAACATGTTGAATTATACAAGTATCTAACTTACATGCCATTGGAGTCAAAAAGAACTTTAAAAAAATAGCTGAAAATATCGCAAATTTAGCATAAAGACAAAAAAAAAAGATGCAAGAATTTTAGTAAACTCCACATATAAACTTCAATAAATTCTTGCTAACAAACATTCACAGTTAAATGTGTGAAAACTAAAAAACAAAATAAAAATCTTGAAAGCAGGCAGAAAGAACTGATTCGTTACCTATAGAAGAACAATACAAATGACAGATTTCGACAGAAACCGTGGAAGCTAGACTAAAACTGCAAAACATTTTTCAACGGCTTCAAGAACTATCAGCCCAGAATTCTATATTAAGTAAAAATATTATTGAGGAATGAAGGGAAAACAAGACATTTTCAGGCCAAAGAAAACTGAGAGACTTTGCTACTAGCAGACATTGTTACTGATCTTAGGGGGAAAAAATCACTCAGTGATTCTTCATTAATTATAATGTTACCTATAGATTTTGTAAATGTTATTTACCAGTTTGAGGCAGTTCATCTCTATTTTCCTGAGAGTTTTTTCATAAACAAATGTTGAATATTGTCAAAAGACTTTTCTACATCAGTTGACATGACTAGATTTTTTTTTAAATTTATCTGTTGACATTGTGGAACACCTTGACTGATATTCAAATATTGAACCATATAATCACTTGTGGAAAAATATATATACATGTAGGAACTTTTCTCAAACACAAGTAGATGTATATTAGTGGCACAAAAAGGAGGTTTTTTATTTTCTCTAGAAAGATTAACAAGCAATTTGGAAAGTTTAATTTTTTTCAAATGAAATGAGTAAGCATTTACTTACATAAAAAAGGTTAACTAAAAAGGGAACATGAGGTTATTTTTTATATGTCTTCTACACAATTAATTGACAAGATAGCATCTTTCAAGAGCTCAATTCTCAGGATATATTCTACCAAATCATTGTTTCTCATGAAGTTAACAGATACACAGTGCCACTGGACAAGTCATTATGAAATCTATCTCTGCTACTATTCCCATGGCGATCCTAGATAAGGACAAATTAACCAAACAAAAGAGTCCATAAATTTTGAAGCTTTTGTCTAAAATAATCACCACAGTGCATTTAATACAGCTAAAGATACACTTCAGCTTAAATGATGATATTGAGGTGTGTGATTATGGTTAAAAAGCAAAAACAATGACGTGTCTAGTAATCAGAAATATAAAGTATCTTATTTAAAAAATGCCATTTAACCTTGACAATTATAGATCAAAGCCAAAACTTCAGAATGAATGAATTTACAAAATTAATGCAAGGAGTGAACAGAAAATACTTTCCAAATTAAAATGCCTTTTAAATTAATGACATGAAAAATATTGACCATATTATAAAGGCAGAAAATATAGGAATTATGAAGGAATCATGGAGCATGGGGAAATAAAATAGACATTTATAAATTTAATAAAGATATATGTAACTGTGTAACTGTTCAAAAAATTAAATTTCTAGAGTTAATTAAAAAACCATAAACATAGGCCGGCCGCGGTGGCTCATGCCTGTAATCCCAGCACTTTGGGAGGCCGAGGCGGGCGGATCACGAGGTTAGGAGATCAAGACCATCCTGGCTACCCAGTGAAACCCCATCTCTAATAAAAATACAAAAAGAAATTAGCCGGGCTTGGTAGCGAGCGTCTGTAGTCCCAGCTACTCGGGAGACTGAGGAAGGAGAATGGCATGAACCTGGGAGGCGGAGTTTGCAATGAGCTGAGTTCACGCCACCGCACTCCAGCCTGGGTGACAGAGCGAGACCCCGTCTCAAAAAAATAAAAATAAATAAAAAAGAAACCACATAAATATAAATCATGATTATTCTGGAGAAACCAATAATTATGGCTAAAGAACAGGAAATATCCTATTGTTTCAATTGCCCATGGGTTCCCCCACATGTCTCTTCCTCAAACCTATCATCTTTTCCAAATTTATTACTACGGCATGAATGCTACAGAATGTACTTTCTCTGAACCTAGAATTATAAGAGGTTTATCTGGTAAGTGAGTCACAATGACATTTTAACAGACAATGGGAACAAACTTAAATGCCATGGACAACATTCATAATCAAAGTTGGTATATCATCAGGACATTGTCTAAGTCCAAAGTCACACCATCACGTTCATGCTGATCGTGGCCTAAACTGGAAAGCCATGTTCATTACTAAACACATTCTCTGATACTGATAAGGTTGTAGTGTTCTGTAGAACCAATTTAATAACATCGATAATATATGACTTCGGTCTAGCCTGTCCCATAGTAATGAGAATAAATAATAATAACAAATAATGATAACTAAAATAAGTAAAATAATTGAGAAACAACAAAACCAGCAATAAAGGACAGTTAACCATGTCTCAGGAGCTACTCTAAGAACAATATAAATGTTATTTTATTTAATCCTTAGACTAACCCTGCAGAGTAGGTACTATTCTTATCCAAATTTACAAAACAAATTGAGGTACAGTGGTAATCATGTGGGTAATTCCAACCGAATCAGAATTATCCATTTTTTGTCTTTGAGCGAAGAATCAATAACTTTTCATATGGAGAGTTCTCCTTGAATATTAAAGTAACCACACTTTCAAAGGTCTTGGGGCTTTACACAACTTGGTAGAAAAATAGTTCCCAGGGAATAAATCTGTTACTCCAGTATGAGTGCAACTCTTAACCTGCTAGTCAAAGAGACAGCAAGTATGAAGGGGAAACTGGTAAGCATGATGCTAGAAAATCAGTGTAATTGAGGTGTATCATTCTTCTGTAGCTTGCTAGAGTTTCAGTCAGGTCAAGGGCCCAGGTAACATAAGTTGTATGTGAATTAATATTATTGATAGGTTACACATAGATAGTATGACCTTGGATAGTTCCAGTGTCATCGAGCAATCTGAGTTTGGAGTTAAAAATTGGCAGGTTATAGTTGAATGAACGATCACCAGTTTGTCTTGAAGACAGTTTCTGAGCATTTTTCCAAACTGCTGTTGCAAATATCAGTATTTTATTTCAGATTTTGGGTATCTAGCATCTCATAGAAGAGCATGCCATTGTCCCTAGCCCTAGCAGAGTCTGCAGATAGTAATAGCAGGCACCTCATAGCAGTTAGGCTCAACCTACATGGGGTTTAGAGTGCTTTGAGGCCCAGTCGATTTTTAAATAGCAGACTGCAATCCCACAGAAAATTTAATGCTTTCTTCTATTCTTCTACTATCAAATATTCAAACAAAATGGCCCTTTTTTAAAACTTGATGTTTTATGTGTCCTAATACAAGCCTGTCTGCAGAAAAGATGATGAGGCTGGGGGTGGTAACTAATCCCAGCACTTTGGGAGGCCGAGGTGGGTGGTCAAGAGATCGAAATCATCCTGGCTAACATGCTGAAACCCGGTCTCCATTAAAAATACAAAAATTAGCTGGGCGTGGTGGGACGCACCTGTAGTCCCAGCTACTCTGGAGGCTGAGGCAAGAGAATCGCTTGAACCCTGGAGGCAGAGGTTGCAGTGAGCCGAGATGACCCCCCTGCACTTCAGCCTGGCGGCAGAATGTGACTCTGTCCAAAACAAACGAACAAAAAGGATAATGAGATATCTCTGGCATAGGAAATAGTTCTGGAGGCAGGAATAGTGTCTAGAGCACTGCTATTTTCCTGGTATCTCACAACTCTCTTAGCTGAGCTGACACATCTGCAAATGGAAGGTCTTGTTAGACTTTTAAAAGTTTTAATGGGGTGGTATCATGAAACTCATCTCCAGTCCATTCTTAACGACACCCATGAGTACTGGAGAAAATGATTCAGTGGCATTAGGTAGCTAGGAGACTAATCCTGAAGGGCCTAGGCTTGGCTTGCCAGACCCTAAGAAAGGGAAGACTCTGCATAAAAATGGGACTAATCAGGGCCAAGATATACAACATTATTAGCCTGGGTGTTTAAGCTCAAGACATAACTTCTATTGATATGGCTATATATGCTGAAAGGCTCAGTGCTGCAAATCCTGAAAGAAAGAAAATAATATATTTATCGCATCACATATAAAGTTATGGTCTTCACTGAGCCAAGAATAAAGACTGAATTCAATGCAACGTGTAAATGACTTTGATCTCTGCATAAGGGTATGTACAGAAGCCATTTCATAAACTTACTTCTAAAGAGACATTGTATAGCACAGGTTCTTCATTTTTTGTTTATTTGTTTTATAGACTCTTTTAGCAGTCTGCTAAAACCTGTAGGCCCCTACTCAGAATAATATTCTAAATCCTTCAAATAAAATACCTATGATAATAGAGAAAAACAATTTTATTATAATGTATTATTGTCTACATGTTAAGAGCATAAGCCTTCTAAATTAGCTCAGAAATGAGGAAAGAAATGAGGGTACTGCTAGTCTCAAAAGTGTTCATACATGATTTTCCTGAATTAGAATGCCAACCCAACACATTTAAAACTTATCCTATGGGGAAAAGTACTGTGACTTAGGGGAAAATTTAACTTAAAGAGCATAACTGTACTTTTTTTTTGTTTAACGGAATATGAAAACTTGGTTTTAGCATAGAAAAATCCATTATGTCATTAAAGAATATTGCGGTTGTTTCAAGATCTGCAGCCTTAGAGATAAATTGTTGATAACGAGAAACATAAAATGTTACATATTTTAGAGGAAAATACATATTCATATCAAAGCTAACTATTCATTTTAAATATACAAAATCTTAATTCCTGTATAGTGACAAAATATTTCTGTGACCTAAAATCATCATGTCATAATATAACAGACCTTTTTTGCAAAAGTGAATAGAAGTTATAAAACTCAATTTTTAAGCAATAAACTAAAGAGAAAATTTTGTCGCCAAGATGGATTAAAGTTTTTGACTAAATGAATTTCCTTGCCAACAGGGCTTACAGTACTTCAAAGAATCTATTTTCCTGACAGAATAAATCACTGCATGTGACAAAATGCAGTTCCTTAGAAAGGATTTAGCTTTCCCTCCCAAATCCATTCCCTTTGTAGAAATATATTTTGCAAGAGAGCAGCAGTTCCAAATCTCAGACTTTTTCTGAAGAGAAATGTATTTATACTCAGCAATATAAGTGTTTACAAGTGGTAAAAAGTTAGCAAATAAATTGAGTAAGGTGAGAGGGGTATCAATTTTAAAGTGCAAGACTGTTTGTTCTTTGAATATGTCTTTGGTGAAATTCAGAACTTCAAATATGAACCCTGAACTTGAATTCTCCCTCTCTCATTGAGTTCTGTATTAGGTACAATTTTATTATTAGATTGGCACAAAAGTAATGGCAAAAACCACAATTACCTTTGATCCAACCTAATAGTTGTGTCTTGTTTAGTGAAGACTCAGAGTGAATAAAGCATAAAGCAGAAAAGAGCACATAATCAGCAGGAATAGTGGATGTTTCTCCTTATAGAATTTCTCAATGTGAATTCATATATTGGGAGCCAACAAATAGTATATCTTACAGTATATAATAGTTATAAACATGATATGTGTATTTGGGGAGAGGCTCTATAACTGAAATCCTCTTTTCATAAAGGTTTCTGTCACAAAAAGTTAAAAATTAAAGTTCAAAAACACAGATTCACATATATGAGGGAAAGACGTGGAAAAGGAAAATAAAGTCTTCAAATATTGACTAAGTATATTTTATTTTAAGTATATTCAACTCTAATTATA
Source organism: Trachypithecus francoisi (assembly GCF_009764315.1). Classification (NCBI taxonomy): domain Eukaryota; kingdom Metazoa; phylum Chordata; class Mammalia; order Primates; family Cercopithecidae; genus Trachypithecus; species Trachypithecus francoisi. The sequence goes on from NW_022681462.1 coordinate 34,232,236, forward strand.
TAACATTGTATAATGGAAATCTATATTTGATAATAATGGTGCTTATGATATTCATGTGGTAAGATGTAAAGACACAAAACAGGTTATGGTACAAAAACACAGCAAACATTTTTGGTTGAACAATGCAATACAAAGAGCATTGATTTTAAAACTGGACACTACAAGGAAATACGCTTCCAATGGCAGGAAATGTTTCTGCTCTTGATACCTTAATGATGACTGGCTACAGTGCTACTGGGACCACATGCAAAATAAAAATGTCGGATCCCTTCTTCAAAAATCTTTGAGGATTTCAACATGTAACAGCAGAGCACTCAACCAAATTCTGGCTCTCCTGAGCATGCAGGGTCCTGGCAAGTCTACAGGTTGCTGACAATGCCTCTTTAAAAGTAAGCTTATGAAGCTGAAGTAAGACAATGTCTACTAGACAAAGTCTCTTTAGAAGTAAACTTATGAAGCTGGCCCTCCTTTTACTTTTCAGAACGTTTGAAAGACCTATATAAAGATAGAATAAAAAGTACCACAGAGAAAATTAAAAAAAAAAAAAAAGAATTGAAGCCTCGATGTTGTCAACAAACCTGTCAAAGTCTGCATGTTTGCTCAGTTAGAATTAGTTATGCTCTTTTTCTCAGGGATGTTTTGTCTCTTCACATACTCTTCCAACAACCATTTATTGACCACTCATATGCACGGCATGATGTAATATTGCAGAGATTACAAAAAATGGGATGGGCAGGGTCTGTCTTCATGGAGCCTTCAGTTTCTCTCTCCTCTCAGCATTCGTAACCACATGTCCTACGCTGACTCTCACAAGACAGCTCCAAGTCATATGTCCCAGAAAAGTAATAGAAGATACTTTCTTTTATTTTCCTTATTTATTTATTTTATTTTTTATTTCAATAAATTTTTGAGGAACAGATGGTGTTTGGTTACAAGAATAAGTTCTTTAGTGGTGGTTCTTGAGATTCTGGTGCATCCATCTACTGAGCAGTGTACACTGTTCCTAATGTGTAGTCTTTTATCCCTTGCCAGCCCCACCAGTCCCCAAAGTCCAACGTATCATTCTTGTGCCTTTGCGTCCTCATAGCTTAGCTCCCATATGGCTGAGAAGATATGATATTTGCTTATCCAATCCTGAGTTACTTCACTTAGAATAATAGTCTTCAACTCCATCCAGGTTGCTACAAATGCCATTATTTCATTCCTTTTTACGGCTGAGTAGTATTTCATGAAGTATATAATTTTATATATATATATATATGTGTATGTGTGTGTGTGTATATGTGTGTGTGTGTGTATATATATATATATATCTATCTATCCCACATCTTCTTTATCTACTTGTTGATTGATGCGGATTTGGGCTGATTCCATATTTTTGCAATTGCAAATCATGCTGCTATAAACATGTGGGTATAAATATCTTTTTAATACAATGTCTTATTTTCTTCTGAATAGATATCCAGTAGTGGGATTCAGGATCAAGTGGTAGTACTGCTTTTAGTTCTCTAAGGAATCTCCACACTGCTTTCCGTGGTGGTTGTACTAGTTTACATTCCTCCCCCAGCAGTGCAGAAGTGTTCCCTTTCCACTCCATCCATGCTAACATCTATTTTTTTTATTGTTTTATTATGGCCATCCTTGCAGGAGTGAGGTTGTATCACATTGTGGTTTTGATTTGCATTTCCCTGATCATTAGTGATGCTAAGCAGTTTTCCATATGCTGGTTGGCCTTTTGTATATCTTCTCCTGAGAATTGTGTATTCATGTCCTTAGCTCACTTTTTGATGGGATTGTTTGATTTTTTCTTGCTGATTTATTTGAGTTCCCTGTAGATTTTGGATATTAGTCCTTTGTCAGATGTATAGACTTCAAAGACTTCTTTTTTTTTTTTTTAATTTGAGAAAGAGTCTCATTCTGTCGCCCAGGCTGGAGTGCAGTGATATGATCTTCACTCACTGCAACCTCTGCCTTTCAGGTTCAATTGATTCTTGTGTCTCAGAATTTGGGGAAGCTGAGATTACAGACATGTGCCACCACACTCAGCTAATTTTTGTATTTTTAGTAGAGATGGGGTTTCACAGTATTGCCCAGGCTGCTCTCGAACTCCTGGCCTCAAGTGATGCACCTTGGCCTCTCAAAGTGCTGGGATTACAGACATGAACTACTGCACCTGAGTGGTAGCTTCATTCTTATACAACAACCTGCCTTTCTACCTACAATCTTACCTCCACAAGTCTCTCTGTTCCTTGTATCTTAACAAGTGGGTAGTGTCTGACCATCACCCTGTTAGTGACCAATCAGTAACTGTGTCTGAGCGTCTTCTTCTCACAGATTTTGCTGTGCCACATAGTTCTCTTTTCCTTTTCAATTTCCCACTAGCCATTTAAACAGATTGATATTATTATTGTTTAAAAATTAAGACTTAAAGCATATAATCAACATAGAGATTCCCTGTTTCTTCACAATCTAGTTACAACTGGTAATCTAAATATGTTTATGTCTATGTTGGAATAAGAAGAGAAAGAAACATTATAGGTAGAAAAAGTGAAGACAGTTAAATTAGCAACTAAATCCTCATGTGCAACTCGATGTTTCCAACTGTTGATGGCATTTGCCTCAATACTTCTAAAATGAGACTATTTCATGTTTTATCAATTCAAGTGGAGCACTTAGTTCCTGTAACAGCTTCTCCTGCCTAAAAAATACAAACACCCTCGCTCTCAAAATTTCGTATGAAGATAACATCTGACTAATATAATAATCAATTTATATGATTATAACCGTGTAAGTTTAAGTCTAAAGCTAGGTCAGATGTTTACTGTAGTTAACATTAATGCCTTGTTTCATTTAATTTCTTAGTTTTATTTATGCTTCTATTTTGTTATTTTAGGTGTTATAATTAAAAATAATCGAGCTAGTATTTTATCTCTAAAAGTTCATATCTTATTTACTACAACTTTACCTTTGATATGTGGTGTTTGAAAATATAACATTTGCTTCTATTTTATTCTTCTCTTTCCAGCACCTCAATATATTTTTTTCTTTTTTATTTTTCCTTCACTGAGTGGTATATAATACAAAGATATCTCATATAGATGGAAAACTGCATTAATGTTAAAGTGGTTTGATTACACAGATACAAAACCCAAACATACTTTGTCATCTGAGTATGTACAAGTATATAGAAAGCTTTTTAAAAATGTTGAACATTTGCTTTACGAGTTAGTATAACATCATCATCCTTGTTGTCTTCATCTTCATAGACATCAAAATCATTAAATGTCTATTGTGCCCAGGGTTGTGACAATATTTATACAAACAACATTGTATTTTAACCAGTCTTGTTCCCTAGGAGGATCTAACAGATGAGCTCCTATTTTATATCAAATTAAATATGATTTTTATTTGGGATTAATTACCACTGCAAAGGCAATTAAGCAGAATGTTTGTTACATCTTTGAGATCACTTAATGATGTCAGTATTCCCATATTTATACTTCTCTCTGATTTTCCAGAAACCATTAATAACCATTCATGGATATGAAATAACAGTAAACAATCTTAAATCACAGAACATATCTTCATGTTTTAATGGCAAAGATGTTTATTTTAGACTTACATCTATATCAGTGGAATATAAGAGAGATGAGTCACTATAAGCAATAGTGAATTGTGTGGAAAATTAATTTGATAAAACCAATAGTTTTTTTCTCTACAGAAAATAGTGTATGTGTGTGCGCGCGCACGCGCGCGTGTGTGCATGTGCATGTGTTTGTGTGTGTATTTTTCTTGATAAATATCCAGCCTTTCTTTTGGACTCCTGGAAAACCATAGATGGGAAAGATAGAGTTCAGAATACTCCGGAGTTGCAACATTTTACACTTTTCTGCAGTAGCTATAATCTTTCTTCAGTAGCTTTGGGGTGATAGAATTCAATAATTCTATTCCAAAAACCATTTAGTTGGGAATCTCAGAATGTGTAAAAGTTTAGTATTAGCCCAGGCTTACAAATGTGCAATTTTAAATTATTGGCTTCTGCATACTATGGACACATTACCAAAAGACATTTGAAATAATTATATCACATAAACATATATTGTTGGGGATATCTAATATTCATGATTGTGCTTTGGAAACCAGATATGTGAGATTCAAAAATAATCATGCCAAACTATCTGTGCCTTTATGTTCTTGTATTAGTTAGGAGATGATATAAAAAAACGTATCTTCAAGCCACCTACTTTTTTCCTCAAGAGGAAATTTAGTCTCTATGCAACCCTTTTGTTATTTTGTCCTACTATTAGCTATCTATTTTCTTCTACCCTACACATACAACAGATAGAATATGCATTTCTTTTTTTTTTGAGACGGAGTCTCGCTCTGTCGCCCGGACTGGAGTGCAGTGGCCGGATCTCAGCTCACTGCAAGCTCCGCCTCCCGGGTTTATGCCATTCTCCTGCCTCAGCCTCCCGAGTAGCTGGGACTACAGGCGCCCGCCACCTCGCCCGGCTAGTTTTTGTATTTTTAGTAGAGACGGGGTTTCACCGTGTTAGCCAGGATGGTCTCGATCTCCTGACCTCGTGATCCGCCCGTCTCGGCCTCCCAAAGTGCTGGGATTACAGGCTTGAGCCACCGCGCCCGGCCTAGAATATGCATTTCTATATTAAGATATTTAATTTTTTCATTCAAATCTGAATTTTAGTTTTAACAGCAATGCTTATTTTTAAGGGTCTCACATATTAGAACCTACAAAATAAATTTCTGCATGAGTATAGCTCTAAGGATTTGAAGTGTCTGTAGAAGATTGTATAGTCTCTCTAATAGCAGAAAATAACAACTACCTAACGGAGTAAACATAGTTTTTAAAATCTAGGATCTGTTGTGTCTGGCTTTGAATCTAAAGATTACTTGAAGGACTATTAATTGTTTAATGCAATATTTTTAAAGTTAAAAATATTCACATACATATTTAGTAAATGAATGAGAATTATTTTAAACTCTTGCAATAGATTTATATAAATAATTTAATTGATTCAAAAGATGTATTAATTGCTATTTTGAGTATATATTAGCATGGCAAACTTTGGAAAGATTGAGCAAAGTTCTTAATTTGTCTCTGCTTTCACTTTTCCTGTGGTGAATGCAAGACAGTACACACTAAATCTCCCGTATTCTTCAATCTGGTGTCCCCAAATTACCTAGTTTCCTGCTGATCTAATAAACACGGTGGACTTTGCTTCATTTGAGAATTCAGCTCACACTAGCTTGCTCAATTCACACATTGTATGTGTGAACAATCATGTATGTATGTGCTTGAACAAAACAAAGGAACGAACGCAAATAACCTCTTTAGTGCTATTAACAATTCATCAACATAGTTTCATTGTTGTCTACAACTTGCCTCCTTCAGATACCCAAGTACTATTCTCAATTTTAAGAGTCTTATGCTGGGCATAGTGGCTCACGCCTGTAATCCCAGCACTTTGGAAATATGAGGTGGGTGGATCACCTGAGGTCAGGAGTTCGAGACCAGCCTGGCCAACATGGTAAAACTCCATCTCTACTAAAAATACAAAAATTAGCCAAGCATGCTGGCCAGCACCTGTAATCCCAGCTACTTGGGAGGCTGAGACCAGAGTATCACTTGAACCCGGGAGACACAGGCTGCACTGAGCCGAGGTGGTGCCACTGCACTCTAGCCTGGGCGATAAGAGTGAAACTCCGTCTAAATAATAATAATAATAATAATAATAAAAGGCTGGATGCCGTGGCTCACTCCTGTAATCCCAGCACTTTGGAAGGCCAAGGCGGGCAGATCACGAGGTCAGGAGATTGAAACCATCCTGGCTAACACAGTGAAACCGAGTCTCTACTAAAAATACAAAAAATTAGCCAGACGTGATGGCACATGCCTGTTGTCCCAGCTACTCGGGAGACTGAGGCAGGAGAATTGCTTGAATCTGGGAGGTAGTGGCTGCAGTGATCTGAGATCGCACCACTGCACTTCCAGCCTGGGTGACAGAGCAAGATTGCATCTCAAAAAAAAACAAGTTTTTCTTTTTTCTTTTTTCTTTTTTTTTTGCATTTAATCTTGAAACTACTGTTATCATTGTTCTTTTACAAATGAGAAAACCAAGGCATACTGAGGTAAATTGTCTAAAGCACAGAGGTAGTAACCACACAGAATGGTGGCAAAGAGTTCATAGCCTTAAACATTGCACTGTGTTTTCTCTGCAGTTTCCTGCATTCTCAATTAAAAAAATAACTGTCTAAATGTCTTCTTTTGAGAAGTGTCTGTTCATATCCTTCGCAACAGACACATGAAAAAATGCTCGTCATCACTCACCGTCAGAGAAATGCAAATGAAAACCACAATGAGATACCATCTCACACCAGTTAGAATGACAATCATTAAAAAGTCAGGAAGCAACAGGTGCTGGAGAGAATGTGGAGAAATAGGAACACTATTACACTTTTGGTGGGACGGTAAACTAGTTCAACCACTGTGGAAGACAGTGTGGCGACTCCTCAAGAATCTAGAACTAGAAATATCATTTGACCCAGCCATCCCATTACTGGGGATATACTCAAAGGATTATAAATCATGCTGCTATAAAGACACATGCACACGTATGTTTATTGTGGCACTATTCACAATAGCAAAGACTTGGAACCAACACAAATGTCCATCAATGATAGACTGGATTAAGAAAATGTGGCACATATACACCATAGAATACTATGCAGCCATAAAAAAGGATGAGTTTATGTCCTTTGTAGGGACATGGATGCAGCTGGAAACCATCATTCTCAGCAAACTATCGCAAGAACAGAAAACCAAACACCGCATGCTCTCACTCATAGGTGGGAATTGAACAATGAAAACACTTGGACACAGGGAAGGGAACATCACACACACTGGGGCCTGTTGTGGGATGGGGGGACGGGGGAGGGATAGCATTAGGAGATACATCTAATGTAAATGATGAGTTAATGGGTGCAGCACACCAACATGGCACATGCACACATATGTAACAAACCTGCATGTTGTGCACATGTACCCTAGAACTTAAAGTATAATAATTAAAAAAAAAAAACTGCCACTTTGGAAGTTATTTCTGCTCTTTTGGTTGTCAGCACTCAATTTTTACATACATCCTTAACTGTATTTTTTTCTTCTAAATTGAATGTACTTAGTAATAATTGCACACACCAACCATCATTTGATAAAGTTGCTTCATCTTGTGACAGTTTCTCTCCTCTTTCTTACTGTTGTCAACAACAGGTGTTATACAATAGAATGTCCTACAGTGATGGAAATATTCTATATCTGCACTGATTGCTACAGTGGCCACTGATAAACTCCATGACGCTATTGAGCCTCACGGCCAAGTGAAACTAAACTTGACATCTGGCTAAGTGTGACTGAGGAAACACATTTTTAATTAATTTTTAAAAATTTTAGTTTACTCAAATAGCGACATTGTCTACTGACTTCCAATTGGACAGCACGGGTCTTTAACTTTACTTTTATCTTCTGTAAAGTAAAACAATAATAAAAAAGTTAAATTTAATACTCATATATTCACTTAATAGTCAATAGTTAGATTATTTAGCATATAGCTATTTCCCAAATACCAATAATATTTTATAGTCCATGCATCCCTCTGGTTCAGTTTTATTCTTGCTGTTGGGAGGAGAATGAAAAACAAACCAACAAAATATACTTTAATAAGAAAAATGCAGTAGGTTTTGGAAAATGTTAAGTGTTAAAGAGGAAAGTAAAACAGGATGGGAGCTAGGTACAGTAGGGTTATAAAAATAAGTTTGGTAGTCTGGCTACACAAAATGAGGTTTCCCTAACAAATGATCCCAAAATCTGAGTGCCCCAGTAGTGTTAAATTTATTTCTCACTCATACTATGCATTTAGCAACAGCTGGGTATTTGGTTCTGTTCATTTTAATCCATCACGGATCCAGCCTAGTGGAGTTTCCTCTTGACTCGTGTTTCTATAATTACCACAGCAGTAGAAAATGAGAGAGAGCACAAGAACAAAAGCGAGAGCAAGACAAATAGCCTCTCAACTTAGCCATTTGCATGGAAGTAATTCTTAGTACATCCATTCACATTTCAACTCAAGCAAAGCTCCTGGTCAAACATTAACCTAAAGGGTCAGGACATTTTAGAAACCTTCTTAGTCTATTTTTCTTATTAATAGGTGCACTTATTTCTTTCCTAAGCCAGGCAAAACAAATATACAAGAGAAGAAATTTTAATTATATTCACGGGGATGACTTTATTATAAAGACTTTATCAAATGGCAACTGGTGACCTATGTTTTGAAGCATAAGAGTGATTTATCATGCAACAAAAGAATGGTTTAATTTATTATCTCTGGAATGCGTATTGTATGTGGTAGGTATAAGAAACTGAGTTTAGACATAAGTACTGAGAAATATATATATAAAAATAGAAACAACTTTTTTTCTTTCAAAAATTACACTGTGGTGAGTCTTGAATTAATAGAGACAACTCTTATCTCATGGACCAGTTGGTAAGTCAGGCAATGCCTGTGCAGTGATAGAAAGTCTTATGTCATCTATGAAGAAATTTACAAGCCCTCCCCCTTTTCCATGGGATTTAATAACCATTTAAACTAATCTTTTTCACTGAAATGAATAATTCATTGGCCACGCAGAGGGTCACTGAGTTACATACCTCACAGTTGTCCATTTACCACCATGTGTTCTATCAGATAAATGAGACAAAATACTTTCTGTTGAACTCCTGGTGAGTTTCACAGAAAGTATACTAACTGAATGACTAACCTATTATGAAACTTCATTAAATGGCAACAGTAATTATATGGCTTTTAGTTTAAAGGGCAGGCATTAGTGAATAATCTATTGGGGTATAAATGACCACACACTAATTCTGTATTTTTTTAAATAACTAGAGATATGTGCCATGCTGTCAAGTGCAGAACTTATTTAAAGAATTATTACATCATTGCTGTAAAAGAAAAACAACAAAAAGCTTTGAACCTTTTCCTTACACTTTGAACTTAGACTGTTGATGACTTCAGTCCAGTTTTTTAAATATATATTTTATCCTCATTTGTGTACTTTGTAAAAAGAAACAATGAAGAATGAGAAGAAAAAAATACATCCTATTAGGAAAAAACAAAATTAGCACTGTTTCTTCTTCTCATCCTGATTTTACAGATATATTGACTACTGAAATTGCAATGCTGATTTTTCTGTCCCTGACCGTCATTTATGACTTAGTAACCCTTTGTGTCTCATATCCATACTGTTGTAGGACTCTCCTCCTTAGTTCAGCTGAAAGCTGGGTCCTTGTCACATGGCCATAAAGAATTAGGCTCACAGATTATTTGAAGGGGGAGAAAAATGGAATTAATTGGGCAAAAAGAAAAAAAAAAAAAAAGGAAACAGGGACTCTCTGCAAGACCAGAGTTCTGCTAGTGTGCTTCCCACCTTGCAGATGGAATCCCAGGTTCCATTTAGGAAGAGGAGGGGCCAGACTCTTCCCCACTGCAAATGGCATGAACTTCTGTGCCTCCACCCCAGTTCTCACTCATCCCAGTGAGCAGGCTGGTTGGAGTTTCTTTGGGGACGCCTTCTCACCTGGCTGCCTCAATACTTGCCAGGGTCCATGTGTTTATTTCTCTTCCCTGTGTCCTCTCTCAAAAATAAATTCACAGCTATAATTTCCAAGTTAGTGTGCAATGAAGTCAATGCGCTTCCTTTCCTGGTATAAACTGAACTTTTATAACATCTTTAATGGATACATTGTGACTGTTAATAAATTTTCAGTCTATACTGATCAGGAACTTTAAAAGATTAATGGAAAGTAGAAGAATCTTTCTGGAACTTGTGTATACATCCCATGTAATGATAAAATTAGGCACGCTGACTCACGCCTGTAATCCTAGCACTTTGGGAGGCCGAGGCGGGCGGATCACGAGGTCAGGAGATCGAGACCACCCTGGTCAACATGGTGAAACCCCGTCTCTACTAAAATACAAAAAATGAGCTGGGTATGGCGGTGCGCATCTGTAATCCCAGTTACTAGGGAGGCTGAGGCAGGGGAATCTCTCGAACCTGGAGGCAGAGATTGCAGTGAGTCGAGATCACGCCACTGCACTCCAGTCTGGCGACAGAAGGAGATTCCATCTCAAAAAAAAAAAAAAAATTATTTGCATCAGGCTGTTATAAACTGGAAGAATTCCACTGTACAAGTAACAGATAACTGAGGGAATGTATGGGATATCCCACTTCAAATACAGGTGATAATATATGCCCCAAATTACCACTTAAATTGTCCCCACATTTTAGAAATGATAATGGGAAAAAGACAGAAATGGGGAAAGCTGATGGGGAAAAAGACAGAAGACAAGGCTCTTTTCCTAATTTAATCATCATCACCGAAAGACCAAATTTCGAAATTGATATTTTCACCCAGTTGCTCCACTGAGGTTGCTGTAGGAGTATTTCCTCCTTGCAGTATTTCCTCCTTGTAAAAGTGAACAAGTAAAAGTTTAGGAGAAATGTTTCTTCTACACACCTCATTATTGTTTTAAGTGAAAATAGTCAACACATGCTAAATGGTAGTATTATTCAAATGCTAAACAGATAACATTCCCTCAATGAAGTTATGACCTGAGGCAGGAGGAGCAAAACAAGAGACTGTTTTCTTTCAAAGTAAAATTTTAAAATTATTTTTGGGTATCAGGGAAGTAGAACATCATATTCACCCCTGCAAAAAAAGTGATTAAGGAATGGTTTACCAGCGAGGAGATATTTGAGCTGATTTCTCAGCAATAAAATTCAGCAGACTGACAAGCAGAGAATAGAAGAGATTTGTGCCAAGGCTAATGTGAAATGTCACAGAGGTGAAAAGGTCAAGTTTGTTAAATGTAATTGGCTCATTGCAGCTGAATAATGTGTGGTACACAATAGTGGAAGGCAATGGTGAAATAGTTGGAATAGTTGTAATATATTACAAATGAATGCCAGGAAATACCATATATCATGAACACATATTTTAAATATCACATTAATAAATATCTTAAATAACATGTCAAATAATGCCACATTTAGGTAACCTTTGTGTGGCAGAATGTGAAGAGTTCTAGTAAGAACAAGCAATTTAAAAACGCATGGTAAGCATAATCTTTGGCAGAACTGCTGAAGACAAATTTGAGTAATAAGGCAAAGATCTAGACAGACCAGCCAATAAATGACTGAAATTCTTTATTTAGTACTACATATTGAAAAGGACACAAAATATTCAACTTAATTTGTTTCCGAAGGGTATAGAATGTTTGGTAGCTGTGGGAAAGAAGAAGTGACTAAAACGATTTGAAATGACCAGTAAAAAATATGAAGTATAAATTTTGGCTAAATTTAAAATACAATTGTATAAGAATTAAAGAATTTTTATCAAGAGAAAACATACCAGGCTGGGCGCGGTGGCTTACGCCTGTAATCCGAGCACTTTGTGAGGCTGAGGCGGGCGGATCACGAGGTCAGGAGGTCGAGACCATTTTGGTTAACACGGTGAAACCCCATCTCTACTAAAAATACAAAAAATTAGCTGGGCATGGTGGCGGGCGCCTGTAGCTGGGCGCCTCCCAGCTACTGGGGAGGCTGAGGCAGGAGAATGGCGTGAACCTGGGAGGCGGAGCTTGCAGTGAGCCCAGATCGCACCACTGCACTCCAGCCTGAGTGACAGAGTGAGACCTCGTCTCAAAAAAAAAAAGAGAAAACATACCAATATAAATAATCTTTAAATTTATATTGGTAGTATTTTGTTACATGAAATTTATTGCAATTGAAAAATAATCCTAGTGAAAAAGAGCAAATGAAGATGAAAATAAGCAGAAGAGAAGAAATAAAAATTAAGACAGAAACAAGAAAAAATAGAGAATATAAAGAAACTAAAATATGCTTTTTGAAAAGATAAATAAAATTGATAAATCTCTAGCAAATCTAATCAACATAAAAGAGTAAAGATACAAACTACAAAAAAAGAAATGAAAAGAGTCATCACTACTTCATCCTGCAGACATTAAAATAATGATAAAGGAACACTAATATATGTCCAAAATTTGGTATCTTAAATGAAATAGGTCTATTTATTTAAAGAGAAACTACTAAACTTCACATAAGAAGAAAAAGAAAACATGGATATTCCTGTACACATTTTAAAAATTGAATCAATAATTAATATCCTCCCATAAAAGATAGGACTAGGCTCTGATTGTGGAGTCTTTAGAAATTTCTACATAGAGAATTATATAATCAGCAATGAGAGGTAATTTGACTTCTTTTCTTTTTTGGATGCTGATATGGTTTGGCTGTGTCTCCACCCAAATCTCACCTTGAATTGTAGCTCCCATAATTCCTGCATGTTGTGGGAGGAAGCTAGTGGGAGACAATTGAATCATGGGCACAGGTTCCCCCATGTTGCTCTTGTGTTAGTGAATGAGACTCACAAGATCTGATGGTTTAACAAGGGGAAACCCCTTTTGCTTGGTTCTCTTTCTCTCTTGTCTGCTGCCATGTAAAATGTGACTTTTTCCTTCTGTCATGAGTGTGATGCTTCCTCAGCCACGTGGAACTGTGAGTCCATTAAACTCACAGTTTGGAGTTTAATGGAAGAAAAAGTCCATTCTTTTTCTTTATAAATTAACCAGTCTCAGATATGTCTTTATCAGAAATGTGAAAATGGACTAATACAGAAGTCTTTTTTTTCTTTCTTTTGTCTGACTGCTCTGGATAGGACTTTTAGTCCTATGACTATGTTCACTAAGAGTGGTGAGAGAGGGCATACTTGTATGTTCCTGTTCTTAAAGGGACTGCTTCCAGCTTCTGCCATTCAGTATGATGTTGACTGTGGGTTTGTCATAGAATTTTTCTTTTTTGGGGGTGGGGAACAAGGTCTTGCTCAGTTGCCCAGACTGAAGTGCAGTGGCACAATCATAGCATACTATAACCTCCCAACTCCAGGACTCAAATCATCTTCCCACTTTGGCCTCCCAAAGTATAGGGATAATAGATATGAGCAATTAAGGGTGACATTACAATATTTCATACCAAAAATTTTTGAGAATCATTTTATAGTTTTATTTTTTCAGTTTAACTATAATTGCCTTAAGAACTTCCATTTAAAAAAATGAGTTTAACATTTTAGTAGATATCAAAAATTATATATTCATCGGCTATTACAGATCAGGGCTATTTTTAGTATAGGAATTAAGTCAGTGAAGCTTTTATTACAGTAATCTGGTACATGCATATGTTATTATAGTGTGCATGTCCATTTTTGTTTCATTTAAGCTGACATGTCAAATAAAATGCCATGAGTTACATTTCTCTATTTAAATTTAAATGATAAAATCAATTAATGTAATTTAACTTAAAATTTAGTCTCTCAGTATCTCCAGCCACTTTGCAATTTCTCCATTGCCATGGATGGCTATAAGCTATCAAATTAAACATCACAGTTATAGAACATTCCATCACTGGAGAAAGTTCTATTGGACAATGCTGATCTAGAGCTTCTCATTCAAAAGAGGACAAAGCATTATTTAAACCTTAATTCTCTCTTGGTTTAGTGAAGTCCTCTCTGGCATTTCTGATTCTATGGTGTTAAAAATACATTTCTCAGCAACATTACTTACACATATACATACTCAGTTTATTTTTTGTCTTATAGAGGAAACATGTCTATCTAGGAAATAAATCTAGTAAATTAATTCTCAAAAAGGGAGATAGAAAGTTAAAACATTTTTTTCTAAAAGCTTTGACACATATATTCACTATAAACCTAAGGGGGAAAAGGAGGCTCAATAAAATGAACTTTTTCATTCTGTTGTTATGACCTCTCAGATGGCATATTCTCCATACTCTTTCCTTCTTATTCTTCTTAAACTAATTCTTGTTTTTGCTGAGCCTAGTACTGCATATTGCGTATATTTGCTCATTCCTTCAATTCCATTCCATGAAAACCAATGTATCTTGCTGCCAGGTACACCAGCAAATTGAAAGATACTGCAGAATGCTAATAGCTCAGGACAAAAGTCTGAGAGTGAGAATGACAAATTGAAATGTTGGGATAGAAAGATGATAGATAGAAAGATGATAGATAGATAGATAGATAGATAGACAGATAGATAGATGAATTGTGTGTGCATGGATAAGTAAATTTTCTAAGCGTAGTGTTAAATTACATAAGCAAGAACCCATGGCCTGAGGCTGTCTCTGTAACTTGTTTCTGTGTAATTAAATGCAACTACACGAGCAAATCAAAATCTAACTTAAGAGTCTCCATTTGTGTGACAGATAAGCCAGGTCTCAGCCAATCACAGGCAGTCAACTGATCAGACCATTTCCAAATAAGGCAAATACTTAGCTTTAACCAATCAAGCTATTTCTATACTTACTTCCATGTTCTGTCTATAAATACTCACTGCCCATGTGGCAAAGCAGAGCTCTCTGAATCTTTTCAGATTCTGTGTGATGTGTGATTCATGAATCCGTCTTTTTTTTCCACATAAATTCTGTTAAATTTATGTTGTCTGAAGTTTTTCTTTTAACAATAAGACTAAACCTCACTGTATGTGACTTGCTTTGCTCTTAGTAACAAAGCTAGAGAGAGCATGGTTTTAAAAATTATGTCTAGTTTAAATTGTATCATTGAAAATATATTAATCAGCATATATTTATTTATAGTATATTATGCTGATAGTGTATATGTGGGGTAAAACAGGTTAAAAAACAAACCAGCCCAGTGCCTGCTTTCATCAAGCTTACAAAAGTTCTAAAACAAAAGTTTTAGAACTTTCTCCTTAGTTCAGCCCAAAGCTGGAGTCTCGTCACATAACCATGAAAGATTAGGCTCACCGACAATTTGAAGGCTGAGAAGGGCAGGGTTTATTGGGTGAAAAGGAAAAAAATAAAGATGGAAACAGTGGCTCTCAGCAAAGCAAGATTCCTGCTAGTAGACTTCCTGACTCACAAACTGTATCCCAAGTACCACCCCAGAACAGGAGAGGCCAGACTCCTCCCCGCTACAAAGGGCAAGAACTTCCCATGGCTCCACCCATTTCTCCCAGTGCGCAGACTGGTCAGAGGTTCTCCAGGGACCCCATTATATTTGGCTGTCTCATAATGACCACATGAATTAAATGACTGTGTGATGGTTCATTGTATGTATCAATTTGGCTAGGCTATGGTGTTCAGTGGTTTGGTTAAATAATCAGATGTTGCAGTGAAGGTACTTTTTAGATGTGATTAATATTTGAATAGATATACTCTGAGTAAAACGGATTACCCTTCATAATGTGGGTAGGCCTCATCCAATCATTTGAAGGCCTTAAAAGAATGAGGGGCCCATAAGAGGAATGAATTCTGCCTCCAGATTGCCCTTGAACTCAAAACTGCAATAGCAACCCCTGTCATAATTTCCAGCTTGTTGGCCTGCACTGCAAATTTCAGAACTGCCAGCCCCACAATCTTGTAAGTAAATTCCTTAAAATAAGTCTGTCTCTAGTTTTCCAGAGAAACAGAACCAATAGGCTATATCTAGAGATATAGGATGATATAGGCATAGATATATAGATATCCTAGATATATGGTTCTATTGCTCTGGAAACCCCAAATACAGACAGTAACAGCAACAGCATTTCTCTTTCTTTCTTTCTTTCTTTCTTTCTTTCTTTCTTTCTTTCTTTCTTTCTCTCTCTCTCTCTCTCTCTCTCTTTCTTTCTTTCTTTCTTTCTTTTTTTCTTGAGATGGAGTCTTGCTCTTGTCGACCAGGCTGGAGTGCAATGGCATGATCTTGGCCCACTGCAACCTCTGCCTCCCGGTTCAAGCAATTCTCCTGCCTCAGCCTCCCAGGTGGCTGGGATTACAGGTGCCTGCCACCAGGCCTGACTAACTTTTGTATTTTTACTAGAGATGGGTTTTTGTCATGTTGACCAGGCTGGTCTTGAACTCCTGACTTCATGATCAGCCCGCCTCTGCCTCTGAAAGTACTGGGATTACAGATGTGAGCTGTGGTACTGCACCCGGCCTTGTAAGAGCATATTAATCAACATATTGAAGAAAAGGGAAAAGTCATCAGGATGTTTCAAGAGTTGTGACTGCTGGGCCAGATGTAGATGATGGAAATATTTTACTCTAGATAGATGGGCATACCTTGTCCTAGGTAAAAATATAAATAGGGTGTGGACAGAAAGAGCTAAGGAAAAGACCAGAAAGCCACGCTCTAGCTCTGGGTTTATACTATCTGATTTATAGTGCATGATTCAAGTCTATTCTTAAGTTTCTAGTTCGATATTAATGAAAGAAGTCCTGCAATACTTATTTCATAATGTTTTCATTATTATTTCATATATATATTGTTACTTCACTTCTTTGAGTGTTTATTTCATGAAAAGCACATTTTTTCCCATCTGGAAAATTCACTTCTATACATTTCATACCTGAAAGTAAACATTGGCAGATGAAAAATTATTGGCACAAGGCCGGGCGCAGGGGCTCACACCTGTAATCCCAGCACTTTGGGATACCAAGATAGGCAGACCATGAGCTCAGGAGTTTGAGACCAGCCTGGCCAATATGGTGAAACCCCACCTCAACTAAAAAAAAAAACAAAAAAATTAGCTGGGCGTGGTGGCACATTCTTGTAGTCCCAGCTACTCAGGAGGCTGAGGCAGGAGAATCGCTTGAATCCGGGAGTTGGAGGTTACAGTGAGCCAAGATTGCACCACTGCACACCAGCCTGGGCAACCAAGTGAGACTCCATCTCAAAAAAATAAAAAGAAGAAAAGAAAAGAAAAGAGGAAGAAAAGAAAAGAGAAAGAAAAATTATTGGCACAGTAACACTCCTTCCCCATGTTTTTGCTGCAAATATTTCTCTATGTCCTAACATGGAGTGAAATTCAGAAGCCTTACCAGCTGAAGATTGCTTTTCCTTTGTAAGCAACTTTTTTTTTAATGCCTAGTTATCCAAAGATATTTGCCTTTATAATAATTACTTCTTAAAACATAGGAATATGTCAAGATACAGGTCTTTTGTCATTGTTTTTCCATAGATGTGAGTAACCCTTTGTAGGAAAAATTTTGATAATATTACTGATGATAATGATTACAATGATCTTAGCTTAATTTTTGTAATATCAAGCACTCTCTCATTTTAACTATGAATTTGTAGCTGAAAATCCTCAGAAAATGACTGGAGTATTTCCTCTTGTCCTAAGTCAAGACACAATTATTTAAATGTCAGCTCTTCTCTTTCTAAACAACAAAAAAAAGATTTTAATATTTTGATTTTAGTGTTTGTAATTTCCTTGGTATTCTTCTTTATCTTACCTATCTTTTTTAAATTTCATTCAGTTTACTTTGCCTCTCACCTTGCTTTTAACTTATGATTTTTCTACAAAGGCCATGCCATCACATATTTTGATTTTATACCAAAAACTTTGTAAATGTCTTGTAATTCCTGTAATAAATTATTTTTAGTCATCTGTTCCAACTTAGTGTATTTATGGTGATATGCCATTATTCTTTTCTATATTGATTTTTCACAAGTGTTATATTGTTGGATATTTTTTCTGTTTTCTTACCATTCAATAAAATAGGTCCTCTGAATTAATTCTGTGTAATAAACAGGTGTAATTATTGCCCTTGGCAGAACTCTGATCAGTAAACAATGATCAAATCTCTTTATTAGATTTAGAAGGATGGCAGGCAGATACCTAAAGACTTTATGCCGGTTCCAAGTTTCTATAACAGTCTTTGATCTAATGCAATTCTGTTTGTCCCAAATACAGACTTTTCTATTGCTTGGCCCGGAACTCATAAATAAATGAATAATTAATGTCACCACAATTCTCATCATGCTTCCTTTCTGGCTATTGGTAGCTATAAAAATTATACTACCCAAATATTGATACATCCACAGTCCTAGATGGACCCGTGTACATCCTTTCCTACAGGTTTTCAGACATAGCTCTATCTCACTGGGATACACATGTACAAGGAGATAAGGGAGACGATTCTCTAGTAGCCAAGGCCATTTGGTTCAGGAATAGGTACCAGGGCTATGGTCTTTTGCTAAAACTTTGTGTTTCTTTTTTTTTTTTTTTTTGAGGCGGAGTCTCGCTCTGTAGCCCAGGCTGGAGTGCAGTGGCCGGATCTCAGCTCACTGCAAGCTCCGCCTCCCGGGTTTACGCCATTCTCCTGCCTCAGCCTCCCCAGTAGCTGGGACTACAGGCGCCCGCCATCTCGCCCGGCTAGTTTTTTTTGTATTTTTAGTAGAGACGGGGTTTCACCGTGTTAGCCAGGATGGTCTCGATCTCCTGACCTCGTGATCCGCCCGTCTCGGCCTCCCAAAGTGCTGGGATTACAGGCTTGAGCCACCGCGCCCAGCCGCTAAAACTTTGTGTTTCTAACGTAGGTGGTGAACAGAAAGGAAAGTGGAATGGGCCACTTCCTAGCATCTAACAGGTCATTTTAATCAGTGGATAATACAAGTAGACTACCTAACATCCTCCGCTGAATTTCAGTGATAGGGTTACAACTAATCTTAGTTTAGGTTTGTAATGTGAGTTTTCATCTTTTATGTTGTCTGTATATAAAATCGTGTGACAGGATATGCTGGGGGCTCCTAGGCAAAAGCCAGATGAAATTTTGAAATGAGAGCCAATCTTTCATTTATTGTCTTATTCCCTGGTCATTTGATCTTTTTCTCAAATAATTAAGTCACTTAAAACATCTCAGTTGTCTTATTTAAATTACTTATTCAATGCATTTGAAGCATTTTATATATACAAATTTGAAACTTTTGTAAGAGGAAATAGAAATCCTGCAATAATCTAACAAGCACTTTATCTGGGTTTTAATTAATATATTAATTAAACATCTAGTTAATAAAACAAAGAAGATACATCCCACACCCAAAAGATGTTAAGTTGACTTGTGCGCAAACTTGTTTATTTGAATTTATTAAAAGGTGGCACTATTAAAAACCTGACTGTACACACTAAACAATTTTCTGTAGATATAAGAAACTAGAAAATTAATCTGAATATATATAATACAAATGCATATGTAATTGTACTTAACCAACTGCTTACATTTGTTATGATAGAGAATACAATTATAAAGTAAGAGAATGCTTCAACTTGACAAGTCAAATGACTTGGAAATAATAAAACTGAAATTTCAGGTTCATGTTTCAGATCGTGAGTTATGGTCACATTTATTTCTTAAGCAATATTCACTTATAATAAGTCTCATTAGAGTCCATATTGGTTATCTTTGAGAATTTTGGGTGGCCCTTATTAGAAAACTAATGTCAAAGGCCAGTATATAATTTCTTTAGACACATTTATCATAGCTTGATATTATATAAGCAATTTGAGAGCAAAGTCTATAATCTAATTTCCCTGATCTTCATTCTTCCTGTCCCAACAGTAGTTATCATAATTATCTAAACATAATAGGCCTTCAAAAACTGTTACTGTTTGATTGATGGCATATATAAGGGTATTCAAAGATAATTATATCAAAATTCTCTGTGTGATTCATATAACCATATACACACGTGCATAAACACACACACATATATATAATATTTATATCGGTTTTTACATATCTTTTAAATATAACAAAATAAACTATGGTACAAACCACTCTAATTTAAATCCAGCATTCCTCATCAACGTTTCATTGTGTCTCTACCTTACAATAGAATGGAGACCTGCAGGTATTTGGCAAGATACATTGCCAACTTTTATCAAAATTCTGCTTATGATAGACTCCAGAGTTACTACTCTTCTACTTTTCTAACTATAAATCCTTCAGACTTGGAAATCTTTCAAGCCAAACCTGCTCGAATTATTCATGTTTGTGATTTTGCTTTTAAAACAGAATCTTTTCTACAAATACCTCACAGAGACAGAAATAAAAATGCGGTTGAGAATAAAAATCCATAAGAAATCAATGTAGTTGTATTACCTGTTTGTTATACTTTCCTGTTTCAAGAGATGTATACTGCTGTAAGATTTTCTTTTAATGAACTATTAGCAAAAAATAACACAAATATAACCTTGAACCTACTACAAGTTTTGAGTTAGACAGGCTTAACAATTTCAGGTCAAATTTTAAAACTGATTTTTAAAAATTTTTTGAGATTAAATAAACTAGCATTTCTCACCTGAGGAAAATATTACTCCTCAGGGGAATTCTGGAAATGTTTGGAGATATTTTGGTTTGTTATGACTGGATAGGGGCTGCTACTGTCATCTGGTGGGTAGAGGCCAGGAATGTTGTTAATTATCCTATAATATGCAGGATAGTTCCTCTGAACAAATAATTATCCAGCTGAAATGGCTACAGTACTGGGATTGAGATAAAATGGATTAAAATATATCCTGCTGAAGCAGAAATTTTTAGGAAAAGAAAAACAAGTTTTCTTCTACTTAGCTGACTCACTCTAAGGCCAGCAATAGGCAAAGCCCCAACAAAGCCTTGATAACACTATCTGGAAAGCCAGAGCCCAAAGGGACAAGCTCCAGAACTCTCCCAACACCCCCTCAGAGCAAGGTTAAAAAAAACAAATTCCTTTACTATCTCCAACCCCCTTACCATTACTCAGTTTCCAAGTTTTGTAAGTTCCTGTTTTTCCTTCCATGTGGTTGCAGGGTCACAAGATATGCCTGAGTTGCAAAACCTGTCACTGTATGATTAACTGCTTTTGTTTGCTTCTGTAAGTTCGCTTGCCTGCCTTAAAGGTTTTGCACCACAAATCTGGCCCGCCCCCTGTCGTATGCATGTATAAAAGTCAAGCCCTGTCTGTGTTCAGGGACTAGCCTTTGGATGTGAATCTGCTGGGCCAGTGGCCACTTAAAATTCTCCTGTTCCAACCATTGGCCTCTCCAATCCGTCTGATTCCCACAACACTGCTATTTTTGCTAGCTCAACTGTCTCAGTGACTCAAGTTTTCACCAACTGCTATGGTTTAACTGTGTCCTCTTTAAAATGCAGGTATTACAAACATAATAATATTAATGAGGAAAGAATCCTAGTGGCCTATCACCTCTTAAAGTCCCCACCTCTGAGTACATCATATTAATAATACCTGACTTTTAATTTTTAGAATTGTTTTCCTTTCTTTCTTTTTCTTTTTCGTTTTCTTTTTTTCTTTTTTTTTTTCCTTTTGGATTGAGTCTGGCTCTCTCACCCTGGATGGAGTGCAGTGGCACCATCTTGGCTCACTGCAATCTCTGCCTCCCGAGTTCAAGCAATTCCAGCTCAGCCTTCAGAGTAGCTGGGATTACAAGCACATGCCACCACACCTGGCTAATTTTTTGTATTTTTAGTAGAGATGGGGTTTCACCATGTTGGCCATGTTGGTCTTGAACTCCTGGCCTCAAGTGATCCACTCACTCAGCCTCCCAAAATGCTGGGATTACGGATGTAAACCACTGTACAGGGCCAATAACTTATGAATTTTAAAGGGCATTCATTCAAACCATAGCATTCCACCCTTGGCCCACCAAAATTCATGTCTTTCTCATATGCAAAATACATTATATAAGCAATTCATCCCATTTCAATATTCTCAGAATGTCCTAACTCATTCCAACATCAGCTCTAATGTCTGAAGTCTGGATTCTCAGAATCAGATATAGGTGAGTATCAAGGCAGGATACATCTTTAGGCAATTTGTCCCCCAGCTCTGAGCCTATGTAATCAAACAAGTTATGCACTTCCAAAATACAACGGTGGGACAGGCATAGGACAGAAGTTTCCATTCATAAAAGAAGAAATAAGAGACCAGGTGTGGTGGCTTACACCTGTAATTGTAATCCCAGCACTTTGGGAAGCCAATGCAGATGGATCACCTGAGGTCAGGAGTTCAAGACCAGCCTGACCAACATGGTGAATCCCCATCTCTACTAAAAATGCAAAAGTTAGACAGATGTGGTGGTGGGTGCCTGTAATCCCAACTACTCAGGAGGCTGAGACAGGAGAATTGTTTGAACCTGGGAGGTTGCAGTGAGCCAGGATCGTGCCATTGCACTCCAGACTGGGAGACAAGGGTGAAACTCCATCAAAATAGAAGAAGAAGAAGGAGAAGAAGAGAGAAGAAGAGGAAGAGGAGGAGGAAAAAGAGGCAAAAGAGGGGGAAGAGAAGGAAGAGAAAGAGGAGGTGGAGGAAAAGGAAGAAGAGGAGGAAGAAGGAGAAAGAGGAAGAAAAGGAGGAAGAAGAAGAGGAAGAAGGAGGAGAAGGAAGAGAAGAGGAAGAGGAAGAAGAGGAACAAGAAGAGGAAGGAGAAGGAGAAAGAAAGAAAGAAGAAAAGAAGGAAGGAAGGAAGGAAGGAGGGAGGAAGGAAAGAGAGAGAGAGAGAAAGAAAGAAAGAAAGAAAGAAAGAAAGAAAGAAAGAGAAAGAAAGAAAGAAGGAAGGAAGGAAGAAAGAAGAAAGAAAGAAGAAGAAAGAAAGAAAGAAAGAAAGAGAAAGAAAGAAAGAAAGAAAGAAAGAAAGAAAGAAAGAAAGAAAGAGAGAAAGAAAGA
Source organism: Trachypithecus francoisi (assembly GCF_009764315.1). Lineage (NCBI taxonomy): Eukaryota > Metazoa > Chordata > Mammalia > Primates > Cercopithecidae > Trachypithecus > Trachypithecus francoisi. The sequence goes on from NW_022681462.1 coordinate 34,254,851, forward strand.
GAAAGAAAGAAAGAAAAAGAAAAACTGGTCCCGACAGTGTAACCCATACTGGATCTTAAGGTTTAAGAATAATGTTTTTTGGCTACAATCTTCTGCTTTCTGGACACCGAGGTGGGGATTTGTCCCCAAAACTCTGGCAGCCCCAATATCATAGGTTTGATGGGCATAGCCCAGACTTCAGCTCTCACACATTAAAATTGCTTCTTGGCAGGGTTCCAAGGCTGGCACTGCCCACTGATGTCTCTACAGTTCTGGAGTCTCAAGGGTGGCCCTAAGCACTGCATTAGTGGAGACTCTCTGTGATACCCCGGGGCCCCACAGTTTCACTGATAATTGTCCTACTGAGTGTTCTCTGTAGAAGCTCCATTCCTATAGCGGGTCCACACATGTGTGTATATGTGTATTCATGTATATTTTAAGGCATGTTTCACAAGAAGTCCTTTCAGGGCTACTTTTTCTCCCATTTGTTTTCCCAGTCTGATCCTCTGGGCAACCAACCATTCCTCTGTGTACCCCTGAGAGGTTGTGTACAGTGTCTTTATTTATTTATGATTTTAAAAATTAACCAGTGTGTTCTGTACTGCTCATTAGGAGGTCTACTGTATTAGTCAAGGAAAAGTCATCTCTCCTGGGAGGTAGAAGAAAGTGCTTTGCTGGGAAAATTATTGACACATAAAGTGATTTGAAAACTCAAACATATGTTAACCTAGAGTGCTACCTATTGTGTTGTGATCCTCTGTAGCCACAATTAGAAAAATCTGAAGCAAAAAGCATGCTCTTTGTCCTCCAGAAATAATTTGTCTGTATAATCTGAACACAATGAAGAATTTTTTTAAATGTAGGAAAGTTCTTTGAAGAGTGAAGTCCTTTTAAGTGCTGTTTGGCTGTCTCTAAAGGGAGTTTTTATCTTGCTCAATACTGTCACTAAATACATCTTTTCATTACTGATTATAATTTATCTTCAGTTATTTTCAAGTTGTCCCAATAATGGGTAATAGGAATGGCCTTATTTCCTTAGACCTTCATTCAATGATATAAATTATTTTTAATTAACTCAACTGTAACAGTACACTCATTTAGTAGAGAGGCTTTGGGTTGAGTAATTTTCCTGTCTGAGTGGCTGCATTTTGTTTCCATCAAGTCCCAGATAATGCCTTTGTAACACTACACATAAGGAAACTAAAATACAAGGGGGAATTGCTCTGACTCACACAATATAAATGAAAAAAAAATAAAGATCACAATATTCATTCATTTTTAATCTCTCCCCTCCAATATACAGGTGGTCTATTCATTATCTCAGCTCACTTTGTCAGAAATAAATCAGTTTGTTGTTTTTAATAATTAAAAGTAAATTTAGTATTATTTTTCTTTCCCCTTCATTTAACAGTTACCAAGAAGTAATTGCTGTAAAATTTCATGAAAAGTGTCAGGCAGACTGCTGCAATTCATAACTGAAGTGGTTTTTGCTGTTTCCTAACAAGATTGTTGTATTTTTCTTTTAACCAGAAATGATTATTTCCTAAGGAGTTGATTTTAGCAAAATATTAAACATGACTTTTTGTGGACAAATGATAGAGTCAAATTTGATTGAGCACAACACCACTTTGCAATGTGTTTTGAATTAAGAGGAATCCAACAACCAATAACAGTATTACCTCAAGTTGGAAATTAAATAGATAAAACCTATGGATTTACTTCTCTTATTATTAAATATTTAATGGAGAGGTAAAGTCAACAGAAGTATCAGATTTCTCATTACAATCTTTGGAACAGATATTTTAATTTATAAGTGAGGATTCTTAAATTTTATCTGTGTAACACAACTCTCTGTTCTTGATGATTAAATATTTTAAATGGGGAAAAGTAATTTTGTGGGTGACTCATTCCACAGATGGAAAATAGTGCCTACCACCTGCTTGAGAGAAACTACAACTGAGGCAGTTGTCTAAACACCTGAAATTGAGTCCTTGTTTTTTCTTTACTTGTCTCATGACCTTGGGGAAAAAAAAAAAAAAAAACGCGTACTCCCTAGACCTCAGTATTCATAAGCACAATACAAAAATAATATGATAATAAAATATTATCCATCTGTAGTCCTTGACTTGAAGCTCAACATATAAATCAAACTAACGTACAAAAAAAGTTAATAACTTCCAGATTTGAACTGGACATAAGTATCACAAGGAGTAACACTATACTAAAATCCTGTTAATAACCTCTCAGAATTACACAAGGTAAGACAGTTTTGTTTGTCTGCAAATATATTTTATACACATGGTAATAAAAAATAAAATTGAGAAAGCTTTTGTCAAATGCTGTCTTCTCACAAATACTACCAACATAACATGTTTCTAAATCAAGCTCCATTTACTGCATGTTTTGGTAAAGGCTAGTACTACCTTGTCAAAGCTGTAGTATCAGTGGGGGAATATTTGTGAGGTTTTGGAGTCTGATTTAAGATACGTCTTTCAATGTAAGATTTTGACTGGATTGAGTAAGGAACGTGCTATTTCAGAATTAGAGAATACAACAATTGAAAATTTCAAAGGTCTGGAGAGTAAAAAATTGTTTGATGTTATCTGCTTACAATTTGAACAATCTTGGCATATTAAGTGTATTTATTTATTTATTTATTTTATTTATTTTGAGATGGAGTCTCACTCTGTTGCCCAGGCTGGAGTTCAGTGGCGCAATCTTTGCTCACTGCAAGCTCCACCTCTCAGGTTCATGCCATCCTCCTGACTCAGCCTCTGGAGTAACTGGGACTACAGGCGCCCGCCACCACATCCGGCTAATTTTTTGCATTTTTAGTAGAGACAGGGTTTCACCGTGTTAGCCAGGATGGCCTCGATCACCTGACCTCGTGATTCGCCTGCCTCAGCCTCCCAAAGTGCTGGGATTACAGGCGTGAGCCAACGCACCCGGCCAATTTATGTCATTCAAAATAACGTCACTTTTATTAATACAAATAATACAATACTGGTTTTAGTTAAACTTCACAAAAATCTAATCATAAATTACATCTAAATGAATAAACATTTTTTATAGACAAGTGAAGAATAATTAAGGGTGCAGTATTTGTTTCCTGTAAACATCAATGAGTCTTATTATTACTACATTCTCCTTCCCAGTAATCTGATATACATGAAGAAGCTGCCGGGTTATAATTTTAGAAATATAGAAAATTTTTAGGGAAAGCACGGAATACATATAAATATTTCACTTCGTGTTGTTACTAATATATTTTAACATGATTATTTTGTATATTGCATAGTATTCACATCAAATCTATCAATTCGCATTAATACCTATTTAAATGAAAACTAAATGTTTTACAACAGATAATGGGAGGTCTAATTAATTTGTCAGAAGAACTTTTGACTGAAAAAACTCATCTTAAATTTTAATAATAATAATAATAATTTGTACGTTTATCTATACAGATTAATTTCACCCAAATCACATTTCTGAGTGTCTATAACTTTTGTTACTGAAACACCAGAGGTTCAGTCTAGGTCCTGTTGCTCACCACACAGAAAGCCAATCACTGAGGCACTAATTATTGCTAAGGCTTTAATCTGAGGCCACAGCCTAGGAAATGGGAGATCAGTCTCAAATCCGTCTCCCTAAACAACTAAAATTAGGAGTTTTTATAGCAGGGAAGTAATTTAACTATGTGTGAGAAAACAGGAACTCAGGAGGGGTAAGGAAGCAATCATGATGAATGCGAGGCTTGGCCTGGCCTCTCAATGTCTGGATAGGATGATCTGCTGAGTTTCAGTTCCTTAATCCTTTGTGAGAGGCCTGGGGTTCCTTTCTTGAGGAAGGAACTCAGATTAAACAAATGTTAAGTTTCAAGCTTTATGACCAGAAGAGTCAGTTTCTATGTTTATCCAAAAAAAAAACTGTCCACGGGACTTTTGGGTTGGTTTCAGTTTTATTTTAGCTTTAAATTGTTTTGGAGCCATATATTTAGTTTTCAAATATTGACATATTGAGATGATATTAAATCAGATAAAACAAAGCTTTATATGTCAACGATTATTTCAACTTTTCATACTGTAGTTACAATATACCAGGACAACTCAGTCTGTTCCTGAAACACCAGGGGTTCAGTCTAAGTCCAATTGCTGACTGCCCAGAAAGCCAATCACTAAGACAATGAGTAATGCCAAGGTAGAAGGCTTTATTCAGGCGCTACAACCTCAGATATGAGAGATCAGTCTCAAATCAATCTCCTGAACTGACTAAAATTAACGGTTTATATACCAGGAATGAAAAGTAACCATGTGTGGGAAAACAATTAGGGAAGACTAAGGAAGAGGAGTTTGTCAATAGGAAGCAGGTCATCAGTTAGGTAATCATGATGAGTGAGGACTCTGGCCTCTCATTGTCAAGATGCAGACATCTGGTAAGTTTCAGTTACTCGATACTCTCTGGGAGGCCTGATGGTTGGTTTCCTGAGAAAAGAACTCAGATAAGACAAGTGAAATTTTCTCCAGTTTTAAGATTAACATGGTCAATTTCCATTTTTATTCACTTAATGCAATTAATTTTTTAAAAATTAAAACTTTCTTACTCCACAGTAATTGAACAAATACATGTTTAAATGTTATTTTTTAACTTCAAAGAAATTAGGCATTTGGCAGCACTAGTCCCAAGAAAAGTGGTAAAATAAATAGATATTGAAAGCAAAATTAAATAAGAAAACTCAGTGTAAAAGCAAACCACTAAGATCGTAATTTGAAAAAAGACACATTTTCCAGGGTGAACAGCGGTTGTAAATTACCCATGACTATAAAAAGAGATAGTCAAGATTTTTATGTGGAAAGGTATAGAACTTTACTGAGTGAAATTAAAAACTTAGATAATGCTAATTATCTAAGAGAGAGAATGCAAATTAATGAAAGTACAAGTTTATAAAGTTAATATTTAATCTAAAATTGATTCTATATAAATCAAATTGATTCAATATAATTCTAATAATGACTAATAGAGATTTTCATGGACTGTGACAAGATGGTTTTAAATATATATATGTAAAATAAGTTATTCAGGAAAGTTCTGAAGAAGAAAAGTAAGATTTGCCCTATTGTATGTTTTATATGGAATTATATTTATCAGGACAATGTGGTGTTAGTGCATCTATCGACAAATTGATGAGTGCAGTAGGATAAGTGCTTGAAACCAGGCCCATACATGATAGAATTTTGGTAAATGGACAAAGAAGCCATGTAAAAATCAGTGGAGCAATGAGGCCCTTTTCAGTAAAAGGAAATTACAACAATTTTACTACTTATATTTAAATAATATTACATTGGATCCCTCCCCAGACAATTTAAGAAATGTATTGTCAAAATCAAACTAGAAACCCCTCATTAGAAATTTAGGTTACTATCTTTTACAAACTATAATATGTAAAAATTCCTTAAACATAACACAAAGGTACCAAGTGTAAAGGAAAGACAGAAATTAGACATTCTAATTTATCTAAAGATACATTAAAATAAATGGAAAATAAAAATAACAAACATCAAAAAAGTTATTTCTGATGCTCATAAATGATAAAGGATTGTTTATCAAGAAGCTATTCATAAGTCTTGCAAATTAAAAAGCTCATATAACTAATAGAAAAATGTTTAAGAGACATAAAGAAACAACAGAAGAGGAAACAAATATACCTATATACATAAGTCAAGATGTTAAACACCATCAGTAACTAGGGAAATGCAAATCAAGGCAATGAAGAGATGCACTTTGACACCCAGTATGTGGAGAAAACTAAAATGATGTGGATCTATTTCTATATTTTACATTTTTTAGTGAAAATGTAAATTTGCATAACTGCTTTGGAAAGTACATGGTATTGACTCCTAAATTAGACTTTTCACATACTTCACGACTCAACAATTTTCCTCCTTGCTGTGTTCCCCTAAATAATCTCTTATACATGTGCAACAGGAGACAGGTGCAAGAATGTTCATGTCATTATACTTCTCTATAGTAAAACCCGTGAATCAAGACATATTAACTATAAATTGTTGCATCACAAATTACCCAAAAACATAATGGCTTAAAACAAGCAACATTTATTAGTTCACAGTTTGAATCACAGTGCCTCATTCAGGGTTACTCAAAGGACTGCAATCCAGGTGATACTCAGAGTTTTAGTGAATTCAAAGCTCAATTTGGGGAAAATCTTATTTTCTTCTCACTGATCTAGCCAGTGACAGTCTTCAGTTTCTCACTGATTATTAACTAAATACATTAATTCTTTACGTGAGTCGTTCCATGGGACTACTCACAAATGGCGTCTTGCTTCCCCCAGAATGAGGGCTCTGAAAAAGAGAGAAGACGGCAGTCACTCTATTTTTACAATCTCTTCCTGGAAGTGAGATCTCAACTTTTCTCTTTTTCTATATATATATACACACACACACACACACGCTTTAAGTTCTACAGTACATGTGCACAACGTGCAGGTTTGTTACATATGTATACATGTGCCATGTTGGTGTGCTGCACCTATTAACTCATCATTTACATTAGGTATATCTCCTAATGCTATCCCTCCCCCCTCTCCCCACCCCACGACAGGCCCCAGTGTGTGCTATTCCCTACCCTGTGTCCAAGTGTTCTCATTGTTCAATTCCCACCTATGAGTGAGAACGTACACTGTTTGGTTTTCTGTCCTTGCGATAGTTTGCTCAGAATGATGGTTTCCAGCTGCAACCATGTCCCTACAAAGAACATTAACATCCTTTTTTATGGCTGCATAAAAAGTGTGTATGCGCCACATTTTCTTAATCCAGTCTATCATTGATGGACATTTGGGTTGGTTCCAAGTCTTTGCTATTGTGAATAGTGTCGCAATAAACATACATGTGCATGTGTCTTTATAGCAGCATGATTTATAATCCTTTGGGTGTATACCAAGTAATGGGATGGCTGGGTCAAATGGTATTTCTAGTTCTAGGTCCTGGAGGAATCACCACACTGTTTTCCATAATGGGTGAACTAGTTTACAGTGCCACCAACAGTGTAAAAGTGTTCCTATTTCTCCACATCCTCTCCAGCACCTGCTATTTCCTGACTTTTTAGTGATCGCCATTCTAACTGGTGTGAGATGGTATCACGTTGTGGGTTTGATTTACATTTCTCTGACGGCCAGTGATGATGAGCATTTTTTCATGTGTCTGTTGGCCGCATAAATGTCTTCTTTTGAAAAGTGTCTATTCATATCCTTCACCCACTTTTTGATGAGGTTCTTTGATTTTTTTCTTGTAAATTTGTTTAAGTTCTTTGCAGATTCTGGACATTAGCCCTTTGTCAAATGGGTAGATTGTAAAAATTTTCTCCCTTTCTGTAGGTTGCCTTTTCACTCTGATGGTAGTTTCTTTTGCTGTGCAGATGCTCTTTTGTTTAATTAGATCCCATTTGTCTGTTTTGGCTTTTGTTGCCATTGCTTTTGGTGTTTTAGTCATGAAGTCCTTGCCCATGCCTATATCTTGAATGGTATTGCCTAGGTTTTCCTCTAGGATGTTTATGATTTTAGGTCTAACATTTAAGTCTTTAATCCATCTTGAATTAATTTTTGTATAAGGTGTAAGGAAGGGATCCAGTTTTAGCTTTCTACATATGGCTAGCTAGTTTTGCCAACATCATTTATTAAATAGGGAATCCTTTCCCCACTTCTTGTTTTTGTCAGGTTTGTCAAAGATCAGATGGTTTTAGATGTGTGGTATTATTTCTGAGGGCTCTGTTCTGTTCCATTGGTCTATATGTCTGTTTTGGTACCAGTACCATGCTGTTTTGGTTACTGCAGCCTTGTAGTATAGTTTGAAGTCAGGTAGTGTGATGCTTCTAGCTTAGTTGTTTTGACTTAGGATTGTCTTGGTGATGCAGGCTTTTTTGGTTCCATATGAAATATGAACTTTAAAGTAGTTTTTCCAATTCTGTGAAGAATGTCATTGGTAGCTTGATGGGGATGGCATTGAATCTATAATTACCTTGGGCAGTAAGGCCATTTCCATGATATTGATTCTTCCTATCCATAAGCATGAAATGTTCTTCCATTTGCTTGTGTCCTCTTTTATTTCGTTGAGCAGTGGTTTGTAGTTCTCCTTGAAGATGTCCTTCATATCTCTTGTAAGTTGGATTCCTAGGTAGTTTATTCTCTTTGAAGCAATTGTGAATGGAAGTTCCCTCATGATTTGGTTCTCTGTTAGTCTCTTATTGGTGTATAGGAATGCTTGTGATTTTGCATGTTGATTTGGTATCCTGAGACTTTAGTGAAGTTGCTTATCAGCTTAAGGAGATTTTGGGCTGAAACAATGGGTTTTTCTAAATATACAATCATGTCATCTGCAAACAGGGACAATTTGACTTCCTCTTATCCTAATTGAATACGCTTTATTTCTTTCTCCTGCCTGATTGCCCTGGCCAGAACTTCCAACACTACATTGAATAGGAGTGGTGAGAGAGGGCGTCCCTGTCCTGTGCCGGTTTTCAAAGGGAATGCTTCCAGTTTTTGCCCCTTCAGTATGATATTGGTTGTGGGTTTGTCATAAATAGCTCTTGTTATTTTGAGATACATCCCATCCATACCTAGTTTATTGAGAGTTTTTAGCATGAAGGTTGTTGAATTTTGTCAAAGGCCTTTTCTGCATCTATTGAGATAATCATGTGGTTTTTGTCTTTGGTTCTGTCTATGTGATGGATTATGTTTATTGATTTGTGTATGTGGAACTAGCCTTGCATCCCAGGGACGAAGCCAACTTGATCATGGTGGACAAGCTTTTAGATGGATGTGCTGCTGAATTTGGTTTGCCAGTATTTTATTGAGAATTTTTGCATCGATGTTCATCTGGGATATTGATCTAAAATTCTCTTTTTTTGTTCTGTCTCTGTCAGGCTTTGGTATCAGGATGATGCTGGCTTCATAAAATGAGTTAGGGAGGATTCCCTCTTTTCCTATTGATTGGAATAGTTTCAGAAGGAATGGTATCAGTTCCTGTTTGTACCTCTGGAAGAATTCAGCTGTGAATCTGTCTGGTCCTGGACATTTTGATTGATAGGCTATTAATTATTGCCTCAGTTTCAGAGCCTGTTATTAGTCTATGCAGGGATTCAACTTCTTCCTGATTTAGTCTTGGGAGGGTGTATGTGTCCAGGAATTTATCCATTTCTTCTAGATTTTCTAGTTTTTTTTTTTTTTTTTTTTTTTTTTTGCACAGAGGTGTTTATAGTATTCTCTGATGGTAGTTTGTATTTCTGTGGCATCAGTTGTGATATGCCCTTTATCATTTTTTAGTGTGTCTATTTGATTCTTCTCTCTTTTCTTCTTTATTAGTCTTGCTAGCAATCTATCAATTTTGTTGATCATTTCAAAAAACCAGCTCCTGGATTCATTGATTTTTTGAAGGTTTTCTTATGTCTCTATCTCCTTCAATTCTGCTCTGATCTTATTTTTTGCCTTCTGCTAGCTTTTGAACATGTTTGCTCTTGCTTCTCTAGTTCTTTTAATTGTGATGTTAGGGTGTCAATTTTAGATCTTTCCTGATTTCCCTTGTGGGCATTTAGTGCTATAAATTTCCCTCTACACACTGCTTTAAATGTGTCCAAGAGACTCTGGTATGTTGTGTCTTTGTTCTCATTGGTTTCAAAGAACATCTTTATTTCTGCCTTCATTTCATTATGTACCCAGTAGTCATTCAGGAAGAGATTGTTCAGTTTCCATGTAGTTGAGCGGTTTTGAGTGAGTTTCTTAATCCTGAGTTCTAGTTTGATTGCACGGTGGTCTGAGAGACAGTTTGTTGTGGTTTCTGTTCTTTTACATTTGCTGAAGGGTGCTTTATTCTGTTGATTTGGGGTGGAGAGTTCTGTAGATGTCTATTAGGTCTACTTGGTGCAGAGCTGAATTCAAGTACTGGATATCCTTTCTAACCTTTTATCTCATTGTTCTGTCTAATATTGACAGTTGGATGTTAAAATCTCCTGTTATTGTGTGGGAGTCTAAGTCTCTTTTTAGGTCTCTAAGGACTTGCTTTATGAATCTGGGTGCTCCTGTATTGGGTGCGTATATATTTGGGATAGTTAGCTCTTCTTGTTGAATTGATCCCTTTACTATTATGTATTGGCCTTCTTTGTCTCTTTTGATCTTTGTTGGTTTAAAGTCTTGTTTTATCAGAGACTAGGATTGCAACCCCTGCTTTTTTTGTTTGTTTGTTTGTTTTCCATTTGCTTGGTAGATCTTCCTCCATCCGTTTATTTTGAGCCTATGTGTGTATCTGCATATGAGATGTGTCTCTTGAATACAGCACACTGATGTGTCTTGACTCTTTATCCAATTTGCCAGTCTGTTTTTTAATTTGAGCATTTATCACATTTACATTTAAAGTTAGTATCGTTATATGCAAATTTGATCCTGCCATTATGATGTTACCTGGTTTTTTTTTTTTTGCTCGTTAGTTGATGCAGTTTCTTCCTAGCATTGGTGGTCTTTACAATTTGGCATATTTTTGCAGTGGCTGTTACCTGTTGTTCCTTTCCATGTTTAGTGCTTCCTTCAGGAGCTCTTGTAGGGCAGGCCTGGTGGTGACAAAATCTCTCAGCATTTGTTTGTCTATAAAGGATTTTATTTCTCCTTCACTTATGAAGCTTAGTTTGGCTGGATATGAAATTCTTGGTTGAAAATCTTTTCTTTAAGAATGTTGAATATCGGCCCCCTCTCTCTTCTGGCTTGCAGAGTTTCTGCTTAGAGATCCACTGTTAGTCTGATAGGCTTCCCTTTGTGGGTAACCTGACCTTTCTCTCTCGCTGTCTTTAACATTTTTTCCTTCATTTCAACTTTGGTGAATCTGACAATTATATGTTTTGGAGTTGCTCTTCTCAAGGAGTATCAATCAAGTGGAAGAAAGGGTATCAGTGATTGAAGATCAAATGAATGAAATGAAGCGAGAAGAGAAGTTTCAAGAAAAAAGAGTAAAAAAAAGTGAACAAAGCCTCCAAGAAATATAAGACTATGTGAAAAGACCAAATCTATGTCTGATTGGTGTACCTGAAAGTGACAGGGAGAATGGAACCAAGTTGGAAAACACTCTTCAGGATATTATCTAGGAGAATTTCCCCAAACTAGCAAGGCAGGCCACCATTCAAATTCTATTTCATAGAAGGAAGTCCAAATTTAAGGAGAGTAGCTAACATAATTGTGAGAATAGTGGGATACAAGGATTATTGGGAGCCATCTTTTTTTCGGTTGTTTGTTTGATTTTTGAGATGGAGCCTCACTCTGTCACCCAGGCTAGAGTGCAGTGGTTGATATCTGCTCACTGCAACCTCCACCACCCAGGTTCAAGTGATTCTCCTGCCTCAGTCTCCCAAGTAGCTGGGACTACAGGCACACGCCACCACAACAAGCTAATTTTTGTATTTTTAGTAGAGACAGGGATTCACTATGTTGGCCAGGATATTCTCAGTCTCTTGACCTTGTGATCCGCCGGCCTCGGCTTCCCAAAGTGCTGGGATTACAGGCGTGCACCATCACACCTGGCCTAGGAACCACCTTAAAGACAACCTACCACGGCACCCATATGCCTAGCAAAGGCAGAGAAAATCAATTATAGTATAGTCACACAATGGAATATCATACAATATAAAAGATGAGAAAAATAGAGACTCACATATTTCTAAATCTTATCAATACAATATCAAGTGAAATAAGTAAATCCCTTCAAATCACAAAGAATGTAATACACCTTAAAGTTTTTAGGAACAATTTTTATTTAAATACACTATACTTTTAAGAAATACATATATGTATTTTTAAATATGTATTACTCAAGCATATAATGCTTATAAATATAATATATAAAATATGAATGTATTTTATGCAGATATAAATATTTATAAATATTTCTCTTAATGTACAAATAACTTTTAATATATTTCACACATGTACACATGGCAGCAAGATGGGTTTGTACAGAGGACCCTGTAAAGCCAGATTTAGATTATTATGAAGGTTTCAACTTTTTGTTGGATAATGATTTTGAAGATACCAATACCTTGTTAAAAATTTAAACATGGGCCAATAAAGAGAGTGCAAAGTAGCCAAAGAATTACATGTGTTGATTCTGCCTGTTTGTCCAATTGAACAAACAACATCAATCACTATAAGAAGTGGTGGTCTGATTCCATTAAACAAACAAAAACAACATTAACAACTATAATAAAGCAGCGGTGAGATATGGTCTAATGTAAAAGGTAGGGGGGAAAGGAAAAATATGGGAAGAAAAGTAAATTTTCATTTTTAGTCATCATCTTTGAGAGGAATAGTAAATCTGGTTTCTCCCTGGAAAAAAAGGTATTATAATACCTTTCATATTATAATAGGTATTATAATAGGTAGACAGGTACAATGCATGCTGATTATCAGCAGCTCTGACCAGTGGAAAAACCATTTTCAGTCCTCCTGACTGGTGTGCCCATGACTGTTGACTTTTCCCCAGCCTTGGCCAGGAAAACTCCTGAAAATGACACTGCATTTGAACAGCATTAGCAACTCTAGCTACTGTGCTGTACTCAAACTCTTGTATCTTGTTGTTATAGCCCATAAATCTGCTGGTTTCCATCTGGGCTTTAACGTCTCTGCAAGGTACTATGTATAGCCTTTCATCAGGAAACAACAACAAAGCCATGAAAAAGTCACCAGCCTATTTCCACTTCTTTCAGCTATGTTTCGGAAGAGGCTAGACAAGGTATGTTGACTAATTACTGATTTACTCAACATACATTTGGGTCATTTTGAATTAGTAAGAACCCATCTAACACAAATATTTAGCTGCTGTTACCATCGACAGCAAAGAAACTAGGCGAAAAAAGCATGATCATAAACAATGTAATAACTTAGTATAGATACCCTATTCAGATGTGTTCAGAATTCATAGAATAAACAAAGAAAGGTATGTTTGATTCTACCTGCAGGGCTAATGAGGATGTTCAAAAAAATACCAATGGGCTCATGCTGCACTTACCAAGAAATATACAAGTAATTGAGCAATTAAATATACATTAAATATACATAGTAATTAAATATACGACAGATTACAAATACACAGGGAACTTGCTTATCTCACTCTCCCCTGGCCTAGAGCTCCAGGTAGACTTTACTGTTTACCATGTGCTTGACCCACATCAAAAATCAAAGGTCGCATGATTTTTTGTTTTATAGGATTTTATACTAAAAACAATGGAAAATGATCCCTTGAAATTTTTTAACTGTCAATCTCAACTGAGAAAAATCCCTTGAACTTTCTAACTTTAATTTGCAAAAGAATTTTGACTTTTAAGTTCTCCATAAACACCTAACAGTATTTAGATAATATGGATATGTTTAAGAGAAAAAAATAGAATTATTTGTGGAAAGTACTCAAAGAGGTATTGGCTAATATTCAAGTGAATATACCTTTATAAGATAAATTCCAGTTAAACTTTGTCTTGAAAGAATATAAACAGGAAGTCACTGCATAACTCTAGGTAAAGTGAGACCATAACAAACTAAGGCCAGATCAGGTCTACCTGTTGATTTAATGGTATCATTTTACTGGTGACATTATTCAACTGAAGAAGATGGAAGTGGATGAGACTTTTTTGAGTCACTTGTTGATTTCAGAGGACCCAAGATTTTTCAGTTCTATAATTCTGGACAACATCTAGAGGAATATTTTACAAGCCAGAAATAACATCTGATGCAGAAAGCAAAGAGAACAGAAATAATGGCTCAATTTTACAAAATAGAACCACAATTACAGTAGAAGAAAAAGGAGCTAACTTAAGAAGCATGTTAAAGTATTAGAACATCCAGCAATTGCCTGAAAGTGATAGCTGTATATCACAGGAAAAGAGAACATTAATATTGTATAAACTGCACTAAAATGAAATAAGGCAGAAATGCATATTTAAAATAGAGAACACTTTCTATCTCAGAAAAATAAGGGTTCCCAAGAGTACAATGCTTCAAGTTGAGATTTTCACAAACCACTAACAATATATACTTACAAAACAGCAGTAAGAGCTTTAGTTCACACACCTGTTGAAAATCTCTAACTGAAACAATTATAGGGATGCATGGGTTACTTTTCCAACAGGAAAATATCATAGGTATAAGAAATTCCATTGCAAAAGCAGTGGCACTATCTACTGTAGCACAGGGAAATGCATGCTCAAAGGAAAGAGTAGGAGTTGTATTCTTAGGTAAAACCCATATACAATACAATATCAGAGTACCAAAAATAATGGACTACAGAAGAAATGGAAGTTTGAAATATTCTGATTGAGAAAGACACCACAAAAAGTCCTGGTGAATGAACTTACTATCACTGAAAATTTCTAAATTTTGCAGAAAGAAATATTCAAATGTTTTTCTCTGAGACAAGAGACAATATCCATCATCCCATCAAAAATACATTAAATCATACTGTGATAACGATTTTAGCATAGAAGTTATATCCTAATGAATTTAAGTTCATAGGTCCTTTAGGCATTATACTGATTTTCTGTGGAGACATCCAACGTATCTTTCCCCTGGCAAATACGTAGCCTACATTTTCCAATCTTCCTTATAGTTAGATTGGCCACACTACTATGTTCTTACTAATGGAATGTGGGCAAAAATAATGTATACCACATGCAGGCCTGATGCATAAAAACTTCCCTCACGATCCTCAGCTCTCTTCTGTGATGATCCTCAGCACCCTTCGACCTGTGGGATATGAATGCTCTAATTGACTTTGGGAGCCTTGCCATGAAGTCTACAATCAGTATACAATGGCATAGAGTGGAGTCTTTTATTTCCCATTCCACACCACCTCCCTTGAACAGAAAATGAACTTCGACTGTGTGAAGCCATTAAAATATCGACGTTTGGCTGGGTGTGGCGGCTCACATCTGTTAACACCCAGCATATTTTGAGGCTGAGGTTGGGCAGATCACTTGAGCCTAGGAGTAAGCCTGGGCAACATGGTGAAACCCTGTCTCAAGAAAATACACAAAAATTAGCCAAGTATGGTGTTGTGTACCTTAGTCCTAACTACTCTGGAGGCTGAGATGTGAGGTTCACTTGAGCCTAGGAGGTGGAGGTGTGTGCGGAATTGGTGGGTTCTTGGTCTCCCCGACTCCAACAATAATGCCTCGGACCCTCACAGTGAGTGTTAATAATTCTTAAAGATGGTGTGTCCGGAGTTTGTTCCTTCAGATGTTCAGATGTGTCTTCAGTTTCTTCCTTCTGGGGGGTTTGTGGTCTTGCTCACTTCAGGAGTAAAGCTGCAGACCTTCGCGGTGAGTGTTACAGCTTTGGAAGGTGGTGCATCTGGAGTTGTTCACTCTTCCCCATGGGTTCCTGGTCTCGTTGGCTTCAGGAGTGAAGCTGCAGATCTTGGCAATGAGTGTTACACCTCACAAAAGCCGTGTAGACTCAAAGAGTGAACTGCAACAACATTTATTCTAAAGAGCAAAAAAAAACACACAAGCCACAACATAGAAGGAAACCAGACCTGGTTATCACTGCTGGCTCCGGGAGCCTGTTTTTATTCCCTGATGTGGCCCCACCCACATCCTGCTGATTGGTCCATTTTACAGAGAGCTGATTGGACCACTTTACAGAGAGCTGACTGGTCTGTTTTGACAGAGTGCTGATTGGTGCATTTACAATCCCTGAGCTAGACACAGAGTGCTGATTGGTGTGTTTACAATCCTTTAGCTAGACACAGAGTGCTAGACAGAAAAGTTCTCCAAGTCCCACTAGATTAGCTAGATACAGAGTACTGACTGGTGTATTTACAAACCTTATGCTAGACACAGGGTGCTAATTGGTGCGTTTACAAACCTTGAGCTAGACACAGAGTGTTGATTGGTGTATTTATAATCCCTTAGCTATAAATAAAGGTTCTCCAAGTCCCTACTAGGCTCAGGAGCCCAGCTGGCTTCATCTAGTGGATCCCGCCAGTCCCCGCGGGCGCACTGCACGAGTTACCCTCTAGTCCCCGCCCAGTGGGCCGGCACGCCTCAGCCCTTGGGTGGTTGATGGGACAGGGCGCGGCGGGGAGCCGGGGACGGCGTTTTTCGGGGAGGCTTGGGCCGTGCAAGAGCCCATGGCAGGGGGGAGGCTCGAGCTTGGCAGGTTGTGGGGTCCTCAGCCCTGCAGGGAGGCAGCTGATGCCCAGCGAGAATTCCAGCGCAGCACTGGCGGGCCGGCACTGCTGGGGGACCCAGCGCACCCTCTGCAGCTGCCAGCCCAGGTGCTAAGCCCCTCACTGTCCGGCTCCGCCGCCGGCCGCTGGGAGTACTGCCCCCGAGCCCAAGCCCACCTGGAACTCGGGCTGGCACTTGAGCACCTCAGTGCAGCGCCAGTTCCCGCCAGCGACTCTCCCTCCGCACCTCCAGGCAAGCAGAGGGAGCCGGCTCTTGCTTCTGCCCGCCCAGAGAGTGGTTCCCACCATGCAGTGGGCTCCTTAAGCCCACCAGAGTGGACGCGGTGACTGCGAAGGCGCCGAGAGCGAGGGCTGCTAGCATGTCACTTCTCAGAGGTTGCAGAAGTAAGTCACAATCATCCCACTGCACTCCAGCCTGGATGACAGTTAGACTCTGCCTCAAAAAAAGAAAAAAAGTTGGTGTTTATCTGCTATAGCACCTTATTTACATTGTGAATATTCTCATAGATTGATTAGTCTTCCAGCATGGTTGAAACCAAGACAATTGTACTCCTCCTTCCTTTCTCTAGCATCACTGATTTTCTGCCTTGAGTTTGGCATCATTAACCTGGATAGCTAATGAATCAACCAACTATGTTCATTATGAGAACGTAATTTTGCTCGAGGCAGTTACAGGGTTTGGATGTTAGTATGGACTATGGTTTTTAGTGGTCTCTGATATTTTGGATTATTTAATAGAAGAACCTCTGAAAGTCTAGATCAACATTTGAAGACCTACAAGGAACATATCTACTCTATAAAAGGGGTCCTTGGTTAAAGCTGAGGAAGAAGCACCATGTCCACACAGGCATTGGAATGAGACTACTCTGGCTGAAACAAGAAAGAATAGTAAATAGAGAAGGACAAACTCGTAATTTATTTGATTACAATTCTTTAGATTTTAATTTGCATGTTTATTTGATACTTTGGCTTTTAATTTTTCCATAAGATCTGTTAATAAATCTGAATTATATTTGAAATTGAGCTTTCCATATGTTGCTGTATATTAGACAATGCTGCCCTTTCATCTATTTGCAAATCATTAAACTCTTTTGGATATCATAACATACATAATGATGGGTGTATTTGCTCATTTTCACACTTCTATAAAGCACTGCCCAAGACCAGTTAATTTATAAAGAAAAGAGGTTTAATTGGCTCATAGGTCAGCATGGCTAGGGAGGCCTCGGGAAACTTAGAATCATGGCGGAAGGTGAAGGGGAAGCAAGGCACGTTCTTCGCAAGGCGGCAGGAAAGAGAAGTGTCCAATGAATGGGGAAGAGCTCCTTAAAAAACATCAGATCTTGTCACTGTCACCATAACAACATGGGGGAAACTACCCCCATGATTCAATTACCTCCACTTGGTCTCTCCCTTGACATGTGGGGATTATGGAGTTTATGGAAATTACAATTCAAGATGAGATTGGGGTGGGCACAGAAAGCCTAACCATATCAGTGAGGAATTGAATAAGAAGTAAATTTTAACCTTGAGAACAGAGTAAACCAGAATTAGTTACATTTAATAGGCTTTAATAACCAATTTCAGAACCTTGTAGTGAAGGCTAAACTAAGCATTGGTTAGGCCCAGGATGACACCAAGAGGAACAATAATTGGTCTAAGAGAAAAAGCCTTGGTGTGTTGACAGAAGGACCATAGTAACAGACCACCCAGCAGTCAAAAAGTAATACTTTGTCCCTCTTTTCTCTGATTTCTGCATTTATTGATCAATTGATTCTAAACTCTGTAAAGGAAGAAGAATGTCATTTTCTAAAACCATAAAATTCCATATTTTACTATGTGCCAGTACCTCTTCTTTGAGAAATATATAAATATGTGATAAATGGGAACTAAGAAAGAATAAAATCTATTAAGTATGCCAGTTCAGACAGGAGAAAACAAGAGACATCTATTTTCATTCCTGTACCGCTAACTAGTGGGTGAATATGAGCTAAGCATCAATTTTCCAACAATCAATGTGCACCAAACTTGTATTTTTCTTTATTTTCAGCAAGACAGCCTTAACATTCCTCTCAGTGGGACTAAACTTGAGACAGGTTTATTTCTGAAGATGGGCTCCTGATGTCCTTTTTCTTAGAGTATTTATTTTAGAAAACTGGCAATTTTAAATCCTTCCTCTGCTTTTTTGAGATATGTCTTCTCCCAGACTCTTACCCATTTTACAACCCAGAAATGCCTTTGTCAAGGACCTGGCAGCCATCCCTTTGAAATATAATCATTAACTAAGATAGCACTTCTAACCTCTGTCTCTTTGGGAGAGTAGGAGCCTAATTTCAATACTTCCAATTGGCAAATACAGATGGCCTAATCACATGGACTTTCTTCTCCATAATGTCCTGTAGTTTTTTTTTTTTTTTTCCACTAGCTCAACCCAGTACTTAAACAAAAAACAAACAAAAAATACTTTGTCTTTTATTCACTGGAAGTGAGTTTACTCTCTTTCCCCATGGTAACATTCTTAATTCCTATTGCAATAGTCTTAAATAAAAAGTTCTCCTTAACCTGTTTAACTCTGACTGGTGTAAATCTCTTTGATATCCTCATTTACACTCTTCACTTGTGAAAATCCATGACCAAAGTGACACATTTGTTGTATTATTTTTCATGAAAGCTATTGTGAACTTTGTGAGATTCTTTGTTTAATAAGATATACCAGAATCAGATGAGTATAACACTAACTTGTTCAACCTGTGGCTCATGGGCTACATGTGACCCAGGATAGCTTTGAATGCATCCCAACACAGACTCGTCAACTTTCTTAAAGCAGTATGAGTATTGTGCAATTTTTTCTTTTTTTAGTTCGTTAGTTCCAATTAGTGTTAATGTACTTTATGTGTGGCTCAAAACGATTCTTCTTCTTCCAATGTGGCCCACAGAAGCCAAAATATTGGTCAACCTTTGTATAACAGATTGAAACTATATATAAGTCAGTTCATGAAGGGAAGTCACATAGGAATCAGGACCTCCTCTTGCTTTTCTCATGACATGTTATCTTACTTAATTTCTGAAGATCATTCTTGTGGTCTGTATGCAATCCCTTGTGATATGTTTATGAATCAGGAGAGTGGAATGAATATCATATATTATCTTTAGTATCTAATTCTCAAACTAAGAAGGCAGAGGTTTCATAATAGAGTTTTAATCTATAGTTGCCAAAGGGATTGAATGTTGTATCAGTTACTAGTTTAATCATACATGTTTTAGCACAGTTTTCAGATTTATTGTCACAAATGTTCGTGTAAACTAGGGAAGAGATTATGATAAAATATTATTTTCGAAAAGTGCTTTATATGTAAACTAGTGTAATCTTTTAATGTTATATGTAAAGAGACAGATGATTCACCATAATTCTTTGCCTTGCACATAAAAGATGGTAAATGAATATTTGTTATATAAAAATAAGTTCATAAAAATAATGTTATGAGTTGTTTAGTCTTATAAAGAATGGGACTACTCCGGCTGAAACAAGAAAGCTGGCATACAGAAAGTTCACATGCCAGCTTCCTGATTTGATGTCACCAATTATGAATATTTATTATGAAACTTAGATGAAATTGTTTTTATTCATTTACTTATTTAATAAATATACATAATGAACTTAGTTTCCTTTCAGAAATTATTCTCAGGCCTGGAGATAAGAGAGATAAGCAAAAATAAATAGGTTAATAAAAACCTTAACCCTTGTGAGCTTTATATGTTAGTACCAGTAGAGAGATGTCAAACAAAGAAGTAGAATATATGATATCTGGCTTTGTGAATTAATAAAAAGAAAATATTTCCTAACACTGGAGTTTAAAGAAGAATGCATTTCATCCTGCCGAATATGCCCTACTAAAGTATATATTGATTTTTCTATTAAGAAGTACCTTTCTTTTCAGAATATTTTCTTAAGGAAAGTTGTCAGGGTCAAGAAGACAGTGAACTCCACTTAAGTTTATTTTCTTCTTGGTTCTATGTTGTTGTAAATCTCCTTGACATTTGCAAATTTAACCATTCTGTAGAGTGAGGACACTAAGTCTTATTTATCTCTCTTTTTTTTCCATATAGAGCTTTGTAGCTTGGCATGGTGTCTTCCTTCTCTTGTCTCTGTTGCTTGGGAGGCTGAAGTGAGAGGATTGCTTGAGGCCAAGAGTTGGAGACCAGCCTGAGCAACACAGAGAGATTTGTCTCAAAAAAAGAAGAAAAAAGCTTTGTGGAGGTTTCAGGTGAAGTGATGGAAACTATAAACATTAATACCCAGATTACTAGGCAATAATTTTGTCATATTAAATTGAAAAATTTTGCAATTAATAAGCATGCTATAACATTATATATAGACTTAAGACCTCAAAGCATTTAAACCTAGGCAACAACAGATTTCAAATATAGAACGAAATCTAGTTATCATAGGTTGAATCAAATGACTTCCATGTGGCTTCGTGATACTTACGAATATGGGAGAAATAGGTTCTAGGTTTTTTTCATCCTTTTACTGGAAATTTACATTATACTCTTTCTTACTCAATTTTACCACAGGGTTTTATGTTGAAATAAGCTTTCTTTTACAGGTCTAGAATTAATATAAATGCAAGCAGATGTAGTTGTCCTTTTGAATTATTGTGTGGGAAGATGCTGTAAAGATTATTTAGGCCAGTCCATTTCTAGAGATCAAGAGTTAAATCTCAAAGCAATACTTCTGAAATAGAATTATAATCTTGCTCCTCTGACGCTCAGCTCATCAATATTTATTCCAGTATTTTATACTGCATTGCTTGCTTTAAGTTGTATTTGGTATGCAATAGTACCGGAGCAGGATAAATCAGTAGCACATCATAAAATGTTAAGAATTCAGAATACAGTGTGTTCAGAGCAACTTTGCTTCTTGACACAGGATAGCTCTTGAGCAATCAAATATGGGCCATTCTTTGCTATGCTATTGTTTTGCCTTTTTTTTTTTATTTTGGAAACTAAGAATTAGAAATCCTAACCAACTACCTGAGTGTATGTGCCAATTATATTTAGTCAAATAATTTATATTTAGTAAAATATAAATTATTTGTAAATATAATTTAGTAAAATATAGTAAAATATAAAATTTAGTAAAATATAAATTATTTAGTAAAATATAAATTATTTATATTTATACTTATTTACATTTATATATATATTTATATTTAGTTATTTATATTTGTATTTAGTCAAATAGTCTCCTAAGGTTGAGGAACAAACTTACTTATTTTGAAAGAGCAAGTTGAAAATTTTAACAAAATTTGATTCATTATTTTGGTGTAAAGTAGTTTATTTAAAATATAAAACAATACTGGTTTAACTATAATGAATGTTTTATTGGTCCTGATATAAGTTTTGTCCATATCAGCACACAAATCATATAAACAGAATTTACTGAAGGGGAAATACAGGTGATCTCAATAGTACCACATTTGCTTTCCCCAACATATTCATTGTTTCCTCAAAAAACTTCTAACTAAACATCATATTGATTTTTTCTTTTCTGTTCATATAAATTATTCATTCACTTATGTAACAACTATACATTGAGTTTTTTTAACGCATTGAAATCTTATTAAACTCTGGGGATATGCACATGGACTGAACCTAATCCTTCAGCTGAAGGAAATTCATGATCTACTGGCAGAGTTGGGCATTAATCATGACACTTCATTGAAGGTCAAGATGAAAGAAAGAGAGGTGATTACTGAAACAATGAAGTAAAGACTAAGCAAACAGATGTAGAGATCATCCTTTGTTATGGAGGGTAGAAAAAACATGTAAGTAATACCAGTGAGTAACGTAAATCATGTAGGTAATACCAGTAAGTAATGTAAAACATATAAGTAATGCCAGAGATCATCCTTTGTGATGGAGGGCAGAAAAACCATGCAAGTAATGTCAGTCAGTCAAAGAAGTTCCAGATGGCTAGCTTCTGAGCCAGGGCTGTAAAATAAAAGTACAAGCCATAAACAGGCACATATGCAATTACAATTTTCTAGTAGCTATGTTAAAAAGTCAAAGAAAACTGGCAAAATTAATTTATACCATTATTTAATCAATATATACTAAATGTTATCATTTCAATATATAATATTATGAAAATATTAGAGATATATTTTACATTGTCCTTAATACTTTAAATGTATTTTACAAATATAGCACATTTGATTTGGAAAAGCCATTTTTCAAGTGCTTGACAGTCACATGTGGCTAGTAGCTTCCTTATAGAATAATGATGTTTTAGACTGCTAGGTTCTATATTCTCCATGGAGAAAAAGTGGCATTATGATTTGAAGGTGTTACATGATAGGGTAAGAAGAGAAAACCATTGAAGACTTGCAATGGCCACTGAAAACACAGAGTGGTGACCATTAGGGAGATATGAACCTGTTGTGTTACTCTTTGGAAGACCTTTTAGATGCTGTTCAACACTATCTGCCCTTTCAGAACATCTTTCAGTTGCCAGGGCCATTTACTTATATTTTAATACAGTTGCTGCTAAGCTTCATAATAGCTTATGTAAGGACAATAAAAGAGAGTTCCAGAATTCTCTTCACTTGGAGTAAATCTAGTTTATTCTACTCTAAAAAGGGCCAGTTTGCTATAAGAAACTCACAAAATACAGCTGGAATCAGTAACTCTTTACTCCCCAAATCAGAGATCCAAGTCATGTGCTCTTTGCTGTGTGATTTTTATGTGGCTAAAATTAATTGTATTTTTCACGACTTGGATGCCTTTGCAGAGGTGTGTCTGTTGGAGGGATATTAAAGTAACGTATCCCCAGCTCTATATAACAATGATCTTAAAATTTACCTTTGTTTGCCCCTTTGTTTCAAACTGTAGGGCAGCTAGAATTCCAAGAGGCACAATAGACAGTAGTTCATCAGCTGTGAGGTTTAGATATGTATTTTTAAAACTGAGCGCTAATCTTGACTTCTATACTTTTGTTTTTTTTCCATTCTCTCTAGCCATGCTAGAATGTAAGTTCCTTTAGGGTGGGGATTTTGATAGTGTTCTCCACTTAATGTATCATCAGCACCAAAAACAGTGCCTGGCGAGAGTAGTGGCTTAATGACTTTTGAACAGATTTTCACAATTGATCTTTCATGTTCAACACAACTCAGGTGGAATTGGAATTGGGTGTTACAAAATTATAGTGTAACCAATTGCAGGGTTGTTTTGAGGTTTTTTTAATGATCTGCACTTTGAGCAGCTGGTTCTGGCAAAAGTGTGGAGATGAGAAATCGGGTAAAGCAGATATTGGAGGCAAGAAGAGATCAAAGTTATCAACTCAGCAATCAATAAAACTCAAGCATAATTGTTAGACTGAATGGAGTGATATTTCCACAGCCCAGTAGAAATGGCCTAATTTAAAGCAGTAGTGGCAGCCAAGATTTTCTTATAAACATAGAATTGTGTTGCAAAAATTAGACCATTAACCTCATAATTCACAGTTCAAGATAATTGTCACCATCAGGCAAGTACTTGGATTATTTGTCGGTATACAACACTCTGACTTCCTCAGCCAATTAATGCCTTCTAACAATTTCAATGAGACTTCAGTATGAAATTCACACAATTCAAATTCAATCCTGATTATAACTGTAGATGAAAACCAGAGATGGTTTTACTTTGGTTTATTTCTCAAGATCTTTAAATTAAGTAACATAAAATGTATTTCTATTTCTTCTTTTTCTGGATATTGATGACTTTTACTTTTGTGGGTTTAGCTTTTCTTTCCATTCTTTCTAGGCACCACCAACTGAAAAACCACCACAACAAAATTGATTCTGTTTTCTTTCTCGCAATTCTCATTATGATCTTATTTCCTTGGACCTCTAGAATTTGCATATCTCTGCTTCATGCATAATCACAACAAATTACTCTTGTGAATTAATCAGTTAATATGGGTAAAGCACTTAGTACTTCTGTCATATTAGACACCATGTATGTGTTATTTTCAATAACTGAATGAATGACTAAACTTCTTCTAACCTGATATGCATACATAAGTTTTACTGTTGAAAGGAGATGGTGATGAGAGAAAAGGAAAGCCAGCAGTGATTTATGGAATCACCATTTGTAATTTCTTGTCATAAGAGAATATATCTTCCTACTCTTTTTAATTTTAATATGAAAGCATTTTCTGGGCGACTTTGTATTAAACATTATCATGGTTATTTTACCTCTTTTATGCTTTCATTAGAAATATTCCTTTTTAGCTTATTCTAAAATAAAATTAGAATCATGAAAATTCTGCTATATCAGAAAGAAAATCAGGCAATTTCATGATATAAACAATGGCTAGATGGATTCTTCTGTAATTATTACATTTTTCAACTTTTGACATGTAGACATCATATCCTCCTATTCATGCTTCTCAAGTGAAGGATTATTTTGTAAAAATATAAGTTTCAAAGAGTGAAACCTTTTGGCTTTTAAACACATTTAAAGTGCACACATGTCAAAATTTATTTAGTTCATTATAAGATAATACGACTAGTTCAAAAAGAGTTTTTGAAAGGCATATTTATGTTTCACTAGAAGAAAGAATGCATGCTTGAATAAAATTTATAACTTATATACGATATTAACTAATGTGAACCATGACCTGTGGATCATTTTTTTTTATTATACTTTAAGTTCGAGGGTACATGTGCACAACACGCAGATTTGTTACATATGTATACATGTGCCATGTCGGTGTGCTGCACCCATTAATTCATCATTTACATTAGGTGTTTCTCCTAATGCTGTCCCTCCCCACTCCTCTCACCCCATGACAGGCTCCAGTGTGTGATGTTCCCCTTCATGTGTCCTAGTGATCTCACTGTTCAATTCCCACCTATGAGTGAGAATATGCGGTGTTTGGTTTTCTGTTCTTGCGATAGTTTGCTGAGAATGATGGTTTCCAGCTGCATCCATGTCCCTACAAAGGACACAAACTCATCCTTTTTTATGGCTGCATAGTATTTCATGGTGTATATATGCCACATTTTCTTAATCCACTCTGTCATTGATGGACATTTGAGTTGGTTCCAAGTCTTTGCTATTGTGAATAGTGCCACAATAAACATACGTGTGCATGTGTCTTTATAGCAGCATGACTTATAATCCTTTGGGTATGTCCCCAGTAATGGGATGGCTGGGTCAAATGGTATTTCTAGTTCTAGGTCCTTGAGGAATCACCACACTGTCTTCCATAATGGTTGAACTAGTTTACAGTGCCACCAACAGTGTAAAAGTGTTCCTATTTCTCCACATCCTCTCCAGCACCTGTTGTTTCCTGATTTTTTAATGATTGCCATTCTAACTGGTGTGAGATGGTATTTCATTGTGGTTTTGATTTGCATTTCTCTGATGGCCAGTGATGATGGGCATTTTTTCATGTGTCTGTTGGTTGTATGAATGTTTTCTTTTGAGAAGTGTCTGTTCATATCCTTTCCCCACTTTTTGATGGGGTAGTTTGTTTTTTTTTTCTGGTAAATTTGATTGAATTCTTTATAGGTTCTGGATATTAGCCCTTTGTCAGATGAGTAGATTGCAAACATTTTCTCCCATTCTGTAGCTTGCCTGTTCACTCTGATGGTAGTTTCTTTTGCTGTGCAGAAGCTCTTTAGTTTAATTAGATCCCATTTGTCAATTTTGGCTTTTGTTGCCATTGCTTTTGGTGTTTCAGACATGAAGTCCTTGCCCATGCCTATGTCCTGAATGGTATTACCTAGGTTTTCTTCTAGAGTTTTTATGGTTTTAGGTCTAATATTTAAGTCTGTAATCCATCTTGAATTAATTTTCGTATAATGAGTAAGGAAAGGATCCAGTTTCAGCTTTCTACTTATGGCTAGCCAATTTTCCCAGCACCATTTATTAAATAGTGAATCCTTTCCCCATTTCTTGTTTTTGTCAGGTTTGTCAAAGATCAGATAGCTGTGTGGTATTATTTCTGAGGGCTCTGTTCTGTCCATTGGTCTATATCTCTGTTTTGGTACCAGTACCATGCTGTTTTGTTTACTATAGCCTTGTAGTATAGCTTGAAGTCAGGTAGCGTGATGCCTCCAGCTTTGTTCTTTTGACTTAGGATTGTCTTGGCAATGTGGGTTCTTTTTTGGTTCCATATGAACTTTAAAGCAGTTTTTTCCAATTCTGTGAAGAATGTCATTGGTAGCTTGATGGGGATGGCATTGAATCTATAAATTACCTTGGGCAGTATGGCCATTTTGACAATGCTGATTCTTCCTATCCATGAGCATGGTATGTTCTTCCATTTATTTGTGTCCTCTTTTATTTCACTGAGCAGTGGTTTGTAGTTCTCCCTGAAGAGGTCCTTTACATCCCTTGTAAGTTGAATTCCTAGGTATTTTATTCTCTTTGAAGCTATTGTGAATGGGAGTTCATTCATGATATGGCTCTCTGTTTGTCTGTTATTGGTGTATAAGACTACTTGTGATTGATGCAAGGCTGGTTCAACATACACAATTCAATAAATGTAATCCAGCATATAAACAGAACCAAAGACAAAAACCACATGATTATCTCAATAGATGGAGAAAAGGCCTTTGACAAAATTCAACAGCCCTTCATGCTAAAATCTCTCAATAAATTCAGTATTGATGGAACATATCTCAAAATAATAAGAGCTATTTATGACAAACCCACCGCCAATATTATACTGAATGGGCAAAAACTGGAAGCATTCCCTTTGAAAACTGGTACAACACAGGGATACCCTCTCTCACCACTCCTATTCAGCATAATGTTGGATCATATTTTTTATAGCAGAAATAATTCGTACCTGTCCTCGACAGAATTCATTTGTATGGCTATCATTAAAACATTCTACTTTTTTATATTTTCTAAAACAGAATATATCCTTCTAGAGTTATACAATATCCTAATCAATAGTTAATAACATGTCTAACAAGTTGCATACCCCTGAAGTATTAGTTAATCCTTAGGTAGGCTTGGTCAATGTCCAGCACATCACTGGAAGAACATGCAATCATCTCTTTTGTCTATTTATAATTTTTTCTTAATAATTCCTTCACCACCATGTTATGTGGGGTTGGAATAGAGATACCTTTTTTGCTCCTAGTCTAATATCATTTCTGGTTTACGAAATACTCTATCATATGATCTGCCCCTGCTCCTCTCCATGGAAGCTTATTATCATGCCTATTCATCTGTCCCCTTGTCATCCATCAACCTTGTGGACAGGAGCCTCACTCGTGAAGGCTCAGACATATGACTCACAATCTTCCTACCTCACTCTTTCACCATCCTGCATGACATGAACATCCCACTTGTAATCTGACTGACCCATTGAACTCGCACTTTTATATCTTCTTAGTCGTAAATAAGATCTTCTCCTTTATTTTGTCTCTGACTCTGAAAGTTATGCATATTATTTCACTAACCAGAAGTTGGTACTTCTGAAATGTAACTTCCTACAACATAAAAACAAATGCGTATACTTCTAGTTTACTTGCAAATCTATTCTCACTAAGCCTGTCATCAACCTCATGAAAATCTTTTGTGAACCGACTGATTTTTTTTTTTTTTTTAAATCTGGAATTATCTCCTGCTTTCATCTCATTCTATTGGCTAGGAATTCATCCTCATAACACAAACTATTGTCTTTATGCTATTATATTTCACATGTATGTAGAAGAACACCATTCCTATAAAACACAACGATCTATTATTTCTATTCATGTTTCTGGACAGGCACTGCCACTGATGAAGGCACACATCTGTACAGATTAGTGCTACCATATGTTATAGCTGCCAAATCCAGTCGAGTCATAAACACAGCCCTAAAATTCTACTAGTTTTTCTTCAGCCAGTGACTTTTCTCATTCTTCAAAATCAATTAAGTTAAGCCTCTCTATTCTACTCAAATCTTTAACTTCCTCCTTATAAGCCAAACTACACATTGCTCTCTTATTGCTGCAGATGAGAGTACTTAAAATGTTACAGGGAAAAGTAAAAGCCATCAGCCAGGATATCTCTCAATTTCTTCCCAGAGCTGATGTGTAATCCTATCTGCATTTGTGTCCATCTTTTCTTATCTCAGGATATTAAGAGGGCTGTATATTTCCTGCTACATAAGGCCAATTCTTTACCAGTGTTTTGAATCCCATTGACATCTGAAAGTGACGCTATTGGAGTTACAATTTCTGTCCTATAATTGCATCTTTCTTTCTCTGCTAAATTAATTTATCAACAAACGTTAATAAAACAATCTTTACGGCTGGGCGCGGTGGCTCAAGCCTGTAATCTCAGCACTTTGGGAGGCCGAGACGGGCGGATCACGAGGTCAGGAGATCGAGACCATCCTGGCTAACATGGTGAAACCCAGTCTCTACTAAAAAATAGAAAAAACTAGCCGGGCGAGGTGGCGGGCGCCTGTAGTCCCAGCTACTCGGGAGGCTGAGGCAGGAGAATGGCGTAAACCCGGGAGGCGGAGCTTGCAGTGAGCTGAGATCCGGCCACTGCACTCCAGCCTGGGCGACAGAGCGACTCCTTCTCAAAAAACAAACAAACAAAAAAAAAACCAAAAATCTTTACTCTGTCTACCCTCTACTAGCTATTATTTCTTTGTCTCTATACAGGCCAATCTGCTACATACTATTTCCATTGTCACAGTCTCTACTTTCTCTCTTTCTACTCCCTATGCTTTTGTGATTGTACCTTCATTGCTCTCATTGGGGTCATGAAACTGGAAAATTTAAGAGAAAGAACATTTAGAATAGATATACTGGAGAACTGGAGAGACAGCTGAATAGGGGAAGCTGGAGAGATGGCATGACATCATGAGGCCTAATAAGGCTAGAAACCACTTCTCAAAGGGAAAGGAGAAATGCATTTTACCTGGCGGCATCAAGATGGGCTACATGGGGAAGGTAAATTACAGCTGGACGTCACAACATGAGTTAATAGTATCATCCTCCCACATATTTCACTGATTCTGTCTTTCCTTCTATGGATGAAGCACCAAGCCCACCTGAGGATCTGAATATAGGTACTGCACCAGGAAAAACCAAGTGTTCTGCACTAGTGATGTATGTCTGTTCTTTTAGAAGTAAACAGCTTTGCTCAGGGTGCTGTCTATAGGCTTTCCCTAAATCTCAGAAATTTCGAGATACCTGTTTTGTACTTCCATCTTACTTTTTACAAAGTAAAAATATGTATCCAGAAATGTGAAACCTACCCAAAAGTTACATTGATTCCCCCAGCATGGATCTGGAAGCATTTCCCCATAGTTTTCTGCTTTTAACTCTCCTTCTCCAGATTTCCACACCATATTTCTCCTCTCAGACATCCCCTCCCCTCATGAAAATCTCTCATTGAGAATGTTATTCACAAATATGTTTTTGGAAAGGGATCTTAAAACTCTTTTAATCTAGCTCCATTATTTTATAGTATTTAATAAGATAGAAGAGGAAATTGAAAGAGAATGGATAATTTACCTTTTAAAACTCAGTTAGTTTTGGGGCAAATCTAGGATTGGTATCTAAATGTCTTCCAGTTTGGAGACAGGAAATCTTTGCTGTCATTACAATTTCACAAATTAACACTGGAAGGCTGCACAAATTAATGCCAGGAAGTCATTGTACAATTGTCTTTTTTTTTTTTTTTTTTTTTGAGATGGAGTCTCGCTTTGTTGCCCAGACTGGAATGCAGTGGCACGATCTCAGCTCACTACAACCTCCGCCCCCTGGGTTCAAACATTTCTCCTGCCTCAGGCTCCCTAATAGCTGGGATTACAGGCTTGTGCTACCATGCCTGGCTAATTTTTGTATTTTTAGTAGAGATGGGGTTTCACCATGTTGGCCAGGCTGGTCTTGAACTCCTGACCTCAGGTAATCCGCCCATCTTGGCCTCCCAAAGTGCTGGGATTACAGACAGCCACCACATTAAGCTGTCAATTTTATAGATACATTTAGAGTTCCAAAGTTACTTTGTTAAACTGCTATGGAGTGAACCAGAATTTTCCACCGATTGTTTGCCTAGCATAAGCTCAAAAATATTTCCTGAGAACAAATCCATAAAATAATTTTCAAAGATACATAAGCTTCCAAGGCTCTGAGTTAAGTTCCATAAAGCTCAAAGGTCTGAGGAAAACTTATCTTGAAGTTCTATCCCTACTTTTCGATTTATATTGTCAATATAAAGTAAGTTCTTTCTAAGAGACTTTCATGTAATCATCTCCACTGACAAAATTGGAACCTGTCTCTCTTACTCTCTATTTTACTGTCTATAAACCACATAGTCAGATTATTTTTGCTTAATTTGTAAGTAGGCAAATGTCTATGTTTAATATTAGACTGTATGCAAGTTGTTGATGTCTTTATGTTTGAGTCTACTGTGCATTTGTGGTCCCAAACACAGTAGTTAGTTAATTTAATGAGTATGTGTTGGAGTAATTTTATTGGTGGGGATTCTGAAAGAATGGGATCATTCAATGGATGAGAATATGGCATTTAACTTTGGATGCAAGGTATTTTTATCTTAGCCAATATTTCAAAATACTATGTGTTCCACCAAAAGTCATGCATTTATTGACCATTCAATGGCCCTCATGAAATAAGCCAGGCATAGACCAAGTGATAAGATAGGTGCCCATACTGTGGCTGGCATTTCTTGACATCTTGTAAGTATCAGACAGAAATGTTGAATTTGTGATGGATGATCACTCTGTATAATATGTAGAAATCATTGGCTATAGAGATGGGAGGTACACATCATAATAATATACCATCCACATAGGGTAGGCAGAGAAGACAACTGGAATGTTATATTAATTTTATTTTTTCTTCCAATTTTTATTTTAGGTTCAGAGGGTGCATGTGCAGGTTTGTTATGTGAGTAAACTGTATGTCACAGGGTTTGCTATGCAGTTTATTTTGTCATCCAGGTAATAAGCATAGCACCAGATAGGTAGCGTTTTGATCCTCACCCTTCTTTTACCATCCACCCTCAAGTGGGCCCCAGTGTCTGTTGTTCCGTTCTTTGTGTCTATGTGTACTCAATGTTTACCTTCCACTTATAAGTGAGAACATGCAATATTTCATTTTCTGTTCCTCTATGAATTTGCTTAGGATAATGACCTCCAGCTCAATCCATGTTGCTGCAAAGGAAGTAATCTCATTCTTTTTTATGGCTGAGTAGTATCCCATGGTGTATATGCACCACATTTTCTTCATCCAATCCACTGTTTATAGGCACCTGGGTTGATCCTACATTTTTGCTATTGTGAATAGTGCTGCAATTAACACATGCATGCTTGTGTCTTTTTGGTAGAACACTATTTTTTTTCCTTTGGGTATACATTAAGTACTGGGATTGCTAGGCTGAATGGTAATTCTATTTTAAGGTTTATGAGAAATCTCCAGACTAATTTCCACAGTGACTAACCTAATTTATGTTCCCAACATCAGTGTATAAGCATTCTCTTTTATCTGTAGCCTTGTCAGCATCTGTAATTTTTTGAGTTTGTAGTAATAGCCATTCTGACTGGTATGACATGGAATCTCATTGTGGTTTTGATTTGCATTTTTATATTGATTAGTGATCTTGAGCATTTTTTCATGTTTGTTGGCTGCTTGTATGTTTTCTTTTGAGAAGTGTCTGTTCATGTCCTTTTCCCATTATTTGAGAGGGTTATTTGTTTTTGCTTGTTAATTTGTTTGTTTCTTATAGATTCTGGATATAAGACTTTTGTCAGATGCATAGTTTTCAAATATTTTCTCTCATTCTGTAGTCTGTGTGTTTACTCTGTTGATAGCTTCTTTTCTTTGCAGAAGGTCTTTAGTTTAATTAGGTCCCATTAGTCAATATTTGTTTTTGTTGCAATTGCTTTTGGAGTCTGTCATAAAATCTTTGCCAGGGCCTATGTCCAGAATGGTATTTCCTGATAACTGGGATATTTTAATTTAGCATAACACTAGTTCAATTTTATTTTAATATGATGTATATTTGTATATTGCTTTATTATTTGTATGTGTTTTGTGGGGACAGGTGTGTCTATGTTTAAGTTCCTTCCTAACCCACTCCCCTGTCAAGATACTTAACACATACATACAAAAGATTACGGTTATCCATTCAAGAAAAAAAAAAGGCATTACAATTATTCAGTGAATCATGAAGTTAATTTTGAGTTAAGCAATAAAATCTTAAAATGGTCAAGTTGCCATCATACACCAACTGTGGATAAAACTTGTCACTTGGGAACTAACAAAGGTTAGTTTGATAGGTGACATTTATAGAGAAAAGTTTTCACTCCCTTTGCCCAAATCGGGACTAATTACTCTAAATAATTTTAATATTTTGAAATGGTTCCAAGATTTTTTGCAGAGAACAACTTTTTTTTTTATAGTTTTCATCCCTATTCACAAATTCTAAATATCAAATATTATTGCTATTATGGACATATTTTAGGCAACTATTTGACACAAGGTTTCAGAAATAAATTTTAATTATTCCTAAACTGACTGTAATTCAGCAATTTAAAAAATGTTGCATGCAAATAGAAAAGGCATTATGGGGTAGAATTACCTATGTAGGTGTATTCTTTCTGTTGTAATCACCAAAATTGAGGTTCAGGTGTTGCTCATTTGACAAGAATGAAATACCAAATTTTTTTTCTTATTTTATGAATGAATCTAGTCCCTATGCACTAAAGGGTAAGTGCCTTTGTGCTTACCTTCTACTTTTCCACTCCTATTAGGTAATGACAGACTCAGGTTTACTATGGATTATGTTTCCAGAGACGAATGAATGACCCTAATGTTCTGAGGCACATTTTTGTAAACTTTATTAAAATATGTGGAAAAAATAATCATTGTCTCAATCATATACTTTAGGACAAATGCTTGTTGAGTGTTAATTGTATATTCAGCTTTGCACTAAGTCCTGGAGAAACAGAGGCTGATAGAACAGAGATGGTCCCTGAAAGCCCTCCTTATTTACAATTTAATGGACACATTTGCTCATAATTACCAAACTGTTATTTAAATAAATAGTGAATTTTCTATTAATAAATATTAAAGAGCTGTGAAAACACCACAACATAACCTGGAGTATGTGAGAGGGAATTCTTCCCTGTGGAATGATACATGCACTGAATCATAAATGACAATTGTGAGTTGACTACACAAAGAACGAGGAAAAGATTGTTCTGTGTTAGAGGGAGCAGACTATGCAAAACGCTGAAGTGAGAAAATATGATGTCACGTTCTAACACATTCCATGTTTCAATTCACCTTTTTCAAGAACAATTTGCAGACTATGCCCTGCTATGCAGGTTCCATCCTTTTATGATGCATTTGATGTACAGTACAATATCTTACTCCTACTCAACTGTATTTTCCCACTTATACCTTTTTAGTTAGTGGCTGTGTGTGGTTACCGTGGTGTGAGGATCCAGAGCATGTGGCAGTGGCCGCTGTTATTTATGGCGCTTTCCATAAAAATGTATGACTGATGTACATTGTCCTTTGTGCATTGTATGACTGACTTGTATTAATGGCTAACAGCATCATTGAAATCTCTAAAGAGTGTGAAATATTAGTGCTAAAGGGTAAAATCATAATAATTTTTTTTCAAGTTAAGTAAAGCCCACAATCCCAAGATCAAGTAGTGACTTTACAAAATGAAATTGATTTATTCTTAATTTCCTATAAATGTAATAGTTTCTCTTGAGTCTGATAATGGGTAAAGACATTTTAACACATAAATGCACAGAAAGAAACCAATTATGATACTGTCTTGACACCTGCAAAAAAATTCTCCAAAGACTAATCTTTGGAAAGGTTAATTTTATGTGTCAATAAATTAAGTTATAGATCTATGCAGGACAAAGAACAGGTTCGGAGGAAAGTATGAATCTAAAAGCATGACAATCAACTTGGTTTTAAAAAGAAGGCATTAAATCCTTACAGAAGGCATTAAATGGCCTCTCATTTCTTCATGTTTGGTGGGCATTCAATAACCATGGAGGAGGAATGGAAATGTGAGAAGAAGAACATGGCTCTAACAGTACAAGGTTGCTGTACTAGCCTGACCAGTCCCTTTCTGGCTTTAAGACATGGGGCAGAAGTTGTCAATTCTTTGCTCTTCACACTTAAAATGAAGGCTTTGGTTATTAAAGTTGAACATTTGGGACTCTGTATAATTTTATAATATTTTAGTTATTATTTCCTAAGGCAAAAATACTCTGTTTTAATATTTATTTTTATAAATCTAATTTTCATTCTTACATCACACTGTCTTTCCAACCCTGTTCTCCTAAACTTAAAAATACCAAAGTGAGAGCACTGACATTATTGTGGTTGAAATGATGCATATGTATTACTGGAAAGTGTCAAATAATACAATGGAGTCCCCATGTCCTGGTTTCTGAGGCAATTTATTTTAATCTTTTTATTATTGTTCTGGTGGGGGTTATTTTCATAATTCTAAATGTTGATCCTATTGTTGAGTAATGTGCTGTAGCCATCTATTATCTTCTTGTCATAAAGCAGGGATCAGAGACACTTATGTTTGTAAATGAGGTTTTCTTGGAAAGCAGCCAGCTCCATTTTGTTGCCTATTATCTAGAGATGCTTTCTCATTTAGCAGCAGGGTTGAGTGCTGCATAGCTTCTGTAGGAGACCTTCTGACACGCAAAATCAAAAGTATCTACTCTCTGACCCCGTACAAGACATTTGTTGACCCCTGCCATAAAGGACAGGATGAGGCTTTGCCACATTTCTAAGCTCTTCTACTTCCCCTTCCTTTACGAACTTCTTAGAACTAACTTAATCAAATGAGTAATGCCATTTGTTCTTCTGTCAACTACCCTTGGAATTTCTTTGTAAAAAACAAAACAAAACAAAACAAAAAATGTAAATTTCTCTTTTGTTTTTGTCAGATTTTAACAGTTTATCTTATGTTTCTAATATAAAATGAGGATCTCTACATCCTCACACTGCCCATCATGCTTCCTCCCTCCTATTTGTCTTATCTGGACTTCTACGATTTTGTTATCTTGAGTGGGTCAGTACAATTCACCCAGCTTGCTCCTCATTGAGCCATTTCCATTCAAAATGTGGCAGCCTCACCAATAACCCTGATCTCTTATTCTTGGGTGCATAAGATGGCTACATCTTTCTGACACTTTCTTTTTTTTTTGAGACGGAGTCTTGCTCTGCCACCCGGGCTGGAGTGCAGTGGCCGGCTCTCAGCTCACTGCAAGCTCTGCCTCCCGGGTTCACACCATTCTCCTGTCTCAGCCTCCCGAGTAGCTGGGACTACAGGCGCCCGCCTCGTCGCCCGGCTAGTTTTTTGTATTTTTGTAGTAGAGACGGGGTTTCACCGTATTAGCCAGGATGGTCTCGATCTCCTGACCTCGTGATCCGCCCATCTCGGCCTCCCAAAGTGCTGGGATTACAGGCTGGAGCCACCGCGCCCGGCCTTCTGACACTTTCAGTTAGGACCATGAAACCGATTTCTGGCCAATGAAATATTAACAAAAATAATAATCACAACTTCTAACTTGTCCTTACACTTGAGGCTTGCATTTTCCTCATGCAGAAACTAAATACGGAGGTCTTCAAAAATGTAGAGGCCAGTGGAGCTACAAGACAAAAGGTTAGTGACTATTCTGACAACAAGCATTGTACTACGACATGAAAGAGAGATTATCATTCATCACGTAAGCAACCAAGGTCCTTTCCCACCATCCAGCTGAAATGAAGCTTAGTCTGTCCTCATTAATAAAAAGAATTCTCTATCTTTGTAATTTAATTAATTCCGTTTTTACTGTTACCTTTACCTTTTTCTTAGAGAATATATGATTCTTAGAATATTTTAACCCCACATATAGCCTTCAAAGTTATATGCTATTGCTGTCATATATTTTAGCACTAAATATTTTAATACCTGTAAGATATTCTTATGATTGCTCATTTAGGTAGTCATTGTTCATTCAGAAATTGAAACAATGTTTATTTGAATTAAAATCTTGAATATTTCCTCTATTGGCATTGTTCTTTTGCCTAATAATTAAATTTTCTGTTACTGTGGGGTCAGTGTGACACATTTCTTCAGCTTGTTTTTTTCTGTTTGTACATACCAGTGTGTCTGAAAATAGCTTTACTTCACCTGAATTCTTAAAAATTTTTCTAAATGTAGAATTATTGTCTGGCATGTATCCCTTTTTATCACCCTAAAGGTAGAATTCTTACTGCATTTGCTTCTAATATTGCTCCTGAGAAGACAGCTGTCAGTCTAAATGCCATCCCTTTAAGGATAATCTGCCTTTTTTTCCTGGGTATATTTTATTTCAAGATTTTGTCTGATCTTTTATTTTCTGAAGTTTAATATGTGTTTAGGAAGATTTAGTTTATTTTTTTAAGTTTTATTCAGCTTCTTTAAGAGTAAAATGATGCTTTTTAAATCACTTCTGGAAATTATTTTCACTATGGTTCATTAGACGTTAACTCTGCCCCACTATTTTTCCATTTAGGAGTTAAATCAAATGGAAGATAGGCCTTCTCTTCATACTGTCTGGTAGGTCTATTTTGTTTGCCTGTTTTATTATGTTTTTTGTTTTCGCTCTTGATGTATTTTGTCTCCATGATTATTTGCTGGATATAATTTTGAGAATTTTTTTTTTTTTTTTTTTTTTTTGAGGCAGAGTCTCACTCTGTCATTCATGCTGGAGTGCAGTGGCATTATCTTGGCTCACTGCAACCTCCATCCCCTGGGTTCAAGCAATTCTTCTGTCCCAGCCTCATGAGTAGCTGCGATTACAGGCGCTTGCCACTGCAGCCGGCTAATTTTTGTATTTTTAGTAGAGACAGGATTTCACCATCTTGGCCAGGCTGGTCTTGAACTCCTGACCTCATGATAAACTCACCTTGGCCTCCCAAAGTGCTAGGATTACAGGCATGAGCCACCACGCCCAACTGTGATATTTTTCGAAATCATCTTTATTTCTTAAAATAAGATTTTCTTTTCTTTGTCTATCACCTGAATATGCTAGCAGACCAGAGCCTGTGATTGAACTGATCTTGAGTTTAGCAATATCTATTTCTCTAGCTACAGTGTGCAGCCATTAGGAGTCCCAGTCCAGAGCAGAAGTTGCTTTCCTGGTCTTCATCTTCAGTAGATACTGAATATAAATTATATTTCTTATCGCAATACCACTTCCAAGTATGAAGTTATCCCTTTGGTGACTTTTCTCAGACCCAAAGTAAATACAGTAGTTCTTGGGTTCCAACAAAATGTATGTGGAGTCTTCTCCACAAATGGTGGCTTCATCTTTGGTTGCCCAAACATTCTGATTCCTCTCTCTGGCTTCTGAGGTCCTCTAATGCAAATCTCTTAGTCTTCTGTGTTGCCTTGAATTCTACTGGCAAATGTTTCTGAGCAGAAACAGCTTTGTTCCCTTCTTGAGGCTGTAAACCTTTCTCATTGCTTAAACCATTAATTTGTCATGATCTTATTTGGTCCTTGATGTTCAGATTTCTTCTGCATTTCATTTTTAGAAAATTTTTTAGCAGGATGGTTAGTTTAAATCAACGATTCCTTAATTACCAGAACCATTATGTTCTTGAAAATATCATTTTTATTTTTCCCTTTTCTCTCTTTCTAGAGCTTTCATTCATTGAGTGTTAGAACATCTATCTTGTCAGTTTATGTGACTGACATTCTGGAGAAATTTTTATCTCTGTCTCTCTCACCCTATTAAATGGGTGGTTGTGTTATTTTAACTTCTATTTCTTCTACTATAAAAATGGCTTTCATTTTGAAGTAAATATTTATTTTTTTGTGTGTATCATTTGTCTCATTTGTCAAGAAACCCTGGTATTCTTTATGGTTGTACTTATTTCACAAGTCTCTCTGAGTAGTATGTGATTTTTGAACATTCCATCTTTTATAAATTATCTGCTTCTTCTGAGGTCACTTGCACATCTGATTTGTCTTGCCTTTCACATTATACTCCATTCAAATGTCTTGTCAACCTTTGCTGCTTCTTCATATTTAAGAATAAAGGGATCAGCAGCATGGCTGGGACCTCTGTGCTTGGCTTTCTATTTGGTAGACTTTGATGTAGGGTGAGTGGACAGGGAGAGAGTTGATGGTTATACTGAAGGCTGATTGGCAGATTTGTGACACTTATATTTCAAATATTTTATATAGTATGTTACTAACTCTTGTTCTGAATCAGCCGTTAAATCAAAGAAAAACACATTGTTAAACAAAAAACAGGAGTATGTAAAATTAATTTCCCCCAAGAATGAAAGATTGGGAAAAACTTCAAAAGAAACTTTAAAAGCCACTCAAAGCTTACAATGGAAAGATTTATGGTATGGGAAGCATGCTTTATCTTTTGGTGTTTGACAAGACAAAATGGATGCAGAAACATGGAATCTTAGTGTTGGGATTGTGTTGATTGGTATTCTAACTCAATTTCCTTTTTGCAGATTTATCTTTACTATGATAGCCCTTTCTCCCAGATGAAAGCAGAGAGGTCATAATTTGGAAGAAAAACAGAAAACACTATCTTTTAGGTTAGACTGATCTAATTGTTAAAAGTTCTTCCCTGTGAAGAGTATGTGCCAAAGTTTTTTATATAAATTGACTGTGACATATATTATGCCTTTATGGAAGGCATTTCATTATATAGTCTATAAACATCAGCATATATTAGTAATCGATGCAATTTTTGATAATGGAAAATAGTAGTTTGCATTTATTTGGTTTGTGAATACAGAAGATTGGCAAATACATGGGTAAACAGAGCTTTAGGCATGATGATTAGTGGATCAACGAAAATGAAAAAAACTACCTTCAAGATACCTAGAATAACAGGAAAGCAATGCAAATGCCATAATCAAACATCCTGTTCAGTCTGAATAAAGTAACTTCTATAATGTAATCCATACCCAAGCAGCTTAATAAATATTTGCAAATATTTTTGTTGTATTTTCATTAATAGTTCAGTCTTACCTCTAAACCAATATACAGTATCCTTTCAGCAAACCTTAAGTAGCACAATTCTACATCTCAGATTTGGTCAAAAGCTCAAGTAACTCCCCTCCCCTCCCTCCCTTCCTTCCTTCTACCTCTCTCTCCTATAGGTATACACTTTTTATTTTAGTACATTTGGGCTGGTTTCGATAGTTTTCATAGCCTAAACCTAGTCTTCATTAACATTATTCAATTATGTCAAAAGCCACTTAAAATAGTGCCTTTGTCTATCTCTTTTAAAATTAAGGGTTGTCTGAAGTTTTATGAAGTATCCTAAAGTCAAATCATCAGGTCAATGAAGACAATGGGGATCCAAAATGCACATCAAATGAAATGGCTCATATTTCTTATCAGCTTTAAATCATACATTTTGGTTCATGTATTAACTATGACCAATTTAATATGATAAAGTAATTTATTAAAGAATTAAAGAAATTGCCTCAAACAGAAAATGTGATAATTATGTCTTGAGCATGTGCATTTGAACTTTCTAAACAGTAAAACAACTTTAAAACTTTTAAACAGCAAAAATGGTTGTGCAAAGTGTTCTTTTATTCAGATGATAGGTAAAATAAGAAAACTGTGTGAGGTTTTTTTTTTCTTTCTTTCTTATGAGACCGAGTCTCGCTCTGTCGCCAGGCTAGAGTACAGTGGCGCAATCTCCGCTCCCTGCAACTTCTGCCTCCCGATTTCAAGTGATTCTCCTGCCTCAGCCTCCTGAGTAGCTGAGACTACAGGCACATCACCACGCCCAGCTAATTTTTGTATTTTTAGTAGAGATGTGGTTTCACCATGTTGGCCAGGATGGTCTCCATCTCTTGACCTGGTGATCAGCCTGCCTCCCACTCCCCACATCCCAAAGTGTTGGGGTTACAGGCATGAGCCACCGTGCGCCTGGCCTTTTTTCTTTTCTTTTCTTCTCTCTTTTTTTTTTTTTCTATTTGGAGTCTCGTTCTGTCACTCAGACTGCAGTGCAGTGGCAGAATCTCGGCTGACTATAACCTCCACCTCCTGGGTTGAAGCGATTCTTCTGCCTCAGCATCCTGAGTAGCTGGGACTATAGGTGCATGCCACCATGCCTGGCTAATTTTTGTATTTTTAGTAAAGATGGGGTTTCACCATATTGACCAGACTAGTCTTGAACTCCTGACCTTGTAATCTGCCCACCTCAGCCTCCCAAAGTGCTGAGATTACAGGCGTGAGCCTCTGTGCCTGGCCAACTATGTGAAATTTAAGGGTATTAATGTTATGTTCTTTTTAGAATTAAAACTACATTCTTGCTCATTAACACTGCATATGTTAGGGTGGACCTTCTATCTCTTACCAGTAACTACATAGCATTAACAGAATATATTTGTTGCAAAATCATAATGATATAAATCTGGAAAATACCTCCATCTCTCTGCAACACACACACACACACACACACCCATTGGTATATCAGTTATCAGTACATTTAGCTACATGTACAAACCCTCAAAAGTAATAAACATTTTTTTTCAACGAAATAAGAATCCTGGAAGTAGGCAATTGAGTGCTGGTGCAGTGGTTCTAATTTCCTCACAGTCATTCTTAGCCTGCTTCACTTACGGTTTCAAGGTGGCCACTCATACTTTCAGTTATTGAACCTGGACTTCAGGCAGGAAGACAGGGTAAGAGCAAAGGATAAAAGGTACAAGACAGGTGAGTCTGGCTCTTTTCATCAGGAGAAAGATATCTTTCCCATAAGCACCACCCAATATAATTCCATGTAAGTACCATTGACCAGCATTTGGTCTAATGGACACCCCTGCCTGTACAAGTATCCTAGGAGGTATTTTAGATAAAGGACACTGGCATTCCAACAAAAGTTGAGTTCTATTAGTTACAAGAAAAATGAGGAAAGAAGGAAAAGTAACAGTATGTTAAAATAGATTTTTTTGTTTGTTTCTGTAGGGTTTCAGGAATGTTATTTCATATGAGAGATTTTCAACACGGCCATGTTAAAGAAAATGTGGATAAACAGTGTCAAAAATAAATTACAGTAAAATCCTATGTGAAATGAGGGAAGGACAAACCTTACTCAGATTATGTAGAGTATCAGAATTATCTAGAAGATCAGCACACTCTGAAATATAAGCATGGTATTTCTGGGTAAAATAAGGAAGATTAGTATAAATTATCAAGATAGTGACCAAGAATGCTAGGCATAATGATATTGGAAAAGTATCATGGTACAGGCTTTTGTAGGGGAGATAAGGAAGAGATGAGTAAGCTCTGGGATGTCCTAAACACAGACTCAAAATGACGCTTACTGATGGTCTATTATTTGCAAAACTGTAAGTGTTGCTCATATAGTCTTATACTAGGTTGTAGTTAAATTCAGGATCAGTTTTCAATATTACGTGAATATATTGATCCCTTTTTTTTTTACTTATATACAATATAACTTCCAATCCCAGCCCTTCCCCCCAGTAGATAATTTTCTGTTGAAATTGTGAGAGAATCCATGATCGCCCCATCAAAACCAAAAAATAAAAAATAAAAAAAGCCTTTCATATACCAATATAGGGATCAATAGAGAAAACTTCCCCCTTCTAGAGAATACTTGAGCACTATATAAGCTGAAAAAATACTACTCAGAGTTCGTTGGTTTAGTTTCAATGAAGAGACTTTAGAAAACAGAGGTAAGTTTAACTACAGTCATTGGTCTTTTACCTAGAACTTATCTAGAACTGCCCTCTGTCTAGCTGAACAGCATAAATAAAGAGGAACTTACAGGAGAAGAGAGCTCTTTTACGGCTACTGGTAGAACTTTCAGAGAAACTTTGTTTAATCATAGGATTTTGGCTCACATGATTGCTACAGAAAACTCTTTTGGTTGTGATCTAGAGGAAGACAAGAAGAATGCTTTTGCTATTTGTGTCAAACTCAACCCTGAAAAAAATTCCGAAATAAACCTTGCTGACTTTTCCTTCACAGGATGTCACCATTGCGCTAAATAGACACCAGAATAAAAATAATTCATGAAAACAATTCATCTGCCTCAGGAAAAAAGCCACTTTGATACTGATTCAAGGTAGCTGATTAAGGACAAAGAAAATTCAATGCCCTTTACATCTTGCTATTTACAGACAAACATTAATGAAAGATTTCAGCCCAAAGTGTGTTTGGAATTGGTGAGTTCTCCGGCTCACTGACTTCAAGAATAAAGCCATGGACCCTCGTGGTGAGTGTTACAGTTTCTACAGATGGTGTATCGGGAGTTTGTTCCTTCAGATATTTGGACGTGTCCAGTTTCTTCCTTCTGGCAGGTTCATAGTTTCACTGACTTCAGGAGTAAAGCTGCACACCTTCCTGATCAGTGTTACAGCTCATAAAGGCAACAGGGCAGCAAGATTTATTGCAAAAAGGGAAAAAACAGAGCTCTCCCCCCCATCCCCCCCACCCCAGCTAGCATGGAAGGGGGAGAAGTGTTGCCACTGCTGCCTTGGGCAGCCTGGTTTTATTCCCTCATTTGGCCCCACCCACACCCTGCTGATTGGTCCATTTTACAGAGAGCTGATTGGTCCACTTTACAGAGAACTGATTGGTCTGTTTTGACAGAGTACTGATTGGTGCGTTTACAATCCCTGAGCTAGACACAGAGTGTTGATTGGTGCATTTACACTCCTTTAGCTAGATGCGGAAGTTCTCCAAGTTCCCACTAGAATAGCTAGACACAAAGCACTGATTGGTGTGTTTACAAACCTTTAGCTCGACACAGAGTGCTGATTGGTGCATATACAATCCTCCAGCTAGACATAAAAGTTCTCCAAATCTCTGTAACTCGGGAGCTCACCTGGCTTTGCCTAGTGGATCCGGCTCCAGGGCTGCCAGCTGAGCTGCTAGCCAGTCCTGTGCCACCTGCCTATACTCCTGAGAGT
This sequence comes from Trachypithecus francoisi, assembly GCF_009764315.1. Lineage (NCBI taxonomy): Eukaryota > Metazoa > Chordata > Mammalia > Primates > Cercopithecidae > Trachypithecus > Trachypithecus francoisi. The sequence continues at coordinate 34,298,037 of NW_022681462.1, forward strand.
GGTCTCACTGGCTTCAGGAGTGAAGCTGCAGACCTTCACAGTGAGTGTTATAGCTCATAAAGGTGATGTGCCTTGGGCATTGGATGGGACTGGATGCCGAGGGTGTTTGATCGGACTGGGCGCTGCAGAGCAGGGAGTGGCAACCCTCGGGGAGGTTTGGGCCGCGCGGGAACCCACGGCAGGGGGGGCTTGGGCATGGCAGGCTGCGGGCCTCCAGCCCTACCCTGTGGGAAAGTGGCTGAGGCCTGGGGAGAATTTGAGCGCAGCGCGGGCAGGCCAGCGGTGCTGGAGGACCCAGTGCACCCCTCCACAGCTGCTGGCCCAGGTGCTAAGCCCCTCACTGCCTGGGGTCAGTGGCGCTGGCCAGCCACTCTGAGTGCAGGGCCCACCGAGCCCACACCCACCCAGAACTTGCGCTGGCCCGTGAGCCCCATGCACAGTCCCGGTTCCCACCTGTGACTCTCCCTCCACACCTCCCTGCAAGCAGAGAGAGTTGGCTCCCGCCTGGACCAGCCCAGAGAGGGGCTCCCACAGTGCAGTGGTGGGCTGAAGGGCTCCTCAAGCACCGCCAGAGTGGGCACCGAGGCCAAGGAGGCACGGAGAACCGAGAGCAAGGGCTGCTAGCAAGGTGTCACCTCTCAAAAGTATGAGTATTTTTAAAAGATACTGCTAGCACCCTTATTTGTTTCCCTTTAGACAACAAGTGTTTGTGTTTTCCACAACACACTCTTTGGAGTAAATAATAATATTGAAAATGGTTTTGTTCAATGCATTTTAAAGTTTAAAATTTTTGTTTTAAAATAAGACTTCTGCTTCCAACAAAGATGGACTAAAGTGATAATACTTAGCTGACTACCTGAAACAACCATGAAAAAACACAAAGTTTGAAAGATGAAACATGGCCAAGTGTGATGGCTGTTGCCAGTAATCACAGCTACTCAGGAAACTGAAGTTGAAGGATCACTTGAGGCCAGTAGTTTGAGACCAGAAGTTTGAAACCAGCGTGACTGACAGAGGAAGACCTTGTCTCTTAAAAAAAAAAAAATTAAAACAAACAAGATGAAACAACAGTTTTCAAGACACTGGCTTTCAGGCAAGAAAAGACAATGACCCCTGAGAAATAGAAAATAAATTAGATGAGCCTTATAATTGCAAAAGGGAGCTTTCAGTCCACAGTGCAAAAGGGGGAATATAGGTCAGGAACAGCCAACATTTTGACTTACAGAGACAGATATGGGAGTCTGGGGAGACCAAAGCAGCTACAGTTGGCAAGACAGAATTACCTGGGAGAAGGGAAATGCAAAGAAAAAAAAACTAGGAAAATCATCAGCAGACACACCTTAAATATTCAGCAGAGTAATGAGCAATGCATGAATCGGAAGAAACTAGGTGAAAAATATTTGCTCTTCTAGAATACTGCCAATTCCCACTAGCCAAATTGGAAAAACATATAATTCAAGGGGCATAATTCATGGAGTAGGGTACTTATAAGAGTCTTGCCATGGAAATAGAGAAAAATAGCCCAAGACTAAAGAAGCTTCTGACTATCTAATAAATATTAAAAGCAAGCCTTTAGAGGACAAGGTATTTCCAAGAACCTTAACTATGTTTGGAAACAAAGATCAGGAATATCTGTGGGAATACAAAAATATGCATCATTTAATTAGATTAAGAACACAATGTTGGCCGAGTACAGTGGTTCGTGTCTGTGATCCCAGCCCTTTGGGAGGCCGAGGCGGGCAGATCACCAGAGGTCAAGTGTTCAAGACCAGCCTGACCAACATAGTGAAACCCTGTCTCTACTAAAAATACAAAAATTAGCCAGGCATGGTCACAGGCACCTGTAATACCAACTACTAGAGAGGTTGAGGCAGAAGAATGGCTTGAACCCGCTAGGAGGAGGTTGCAGTGAGCAACCGAGATCAGGCCATCACACTCCAACCTGGCGGACAAGAGCCAGGCTTCATCTAAAAAACAAAAAGCAACAACAACAAAAAAACACACACAATATTTAGTATCCAATGAAAGATGATCGGGGATGCAAAGAAAGATAGAAATATAACCCAGAATGAAGAGAAAACTCAATCAATGAAAATTGTGAAGTGCCACACTGTTGCATTTATCTGGCAAAGATATTTAAACAATTATAACTATATCATACGTGTGCAAGAGGTTAAGAAGAGACATGGAAGATATAAAAAGACCTCAACAACTTCTGGAAATTAAAACTACAATATATGAGGTCATATACACACTAGAGGAAAATGAAAGCGGATCATGTGTTGCAGAAAAGATATTAGTAAATCTGAAGACAGAAAAGGAAACTATGTAAAAGTAAACACAGAGAAAAATTAATGATAATTTTTATAAAAAAATTAAAATTTATCACAGTGTTGTGGAACGTCAAATTCTCTAGCTATATATCTATGACTGATTTTTTTTTTTTTTTTTTTTTTTTTTTGAGGTGGAGTCTCGCTCTGTCTCCCAGGCTGGAGTGCAGTGGCACAATCTCGGCTCACTGCAAGCTCCGCCTCCCAGGTTCACGCCATTCTCCTGCCTCAGCCTCCTGAGTAGCTGGGACTACAGGTGCCCGCCACCTTGCCCGGCTAATTTTTTTTTTTTTTTTTTTTGTATTTTTAGTAGAGATGGGGTTTCACCGTGTTAGCCAGGATGGTCTCGATCTCCTGACCTCGTGATCTGCCCACCTCGGCCTCCCAAAGTGCTGGGATTACAAGCGTGAGCCACTTCGCCCGGCCAACTGATGTTTTCAACAAAGATGAGGGGAAAACGGGGAACGAGAGAAAAGTTTGAAAAAATAATGGCCAAAAACTTCTTCAAATGCTCTGAAAACTGTCTACCAACAGATCCAAAATACTCAGTGAATCCCAAACACAAAATGCATGCGGGCAACGTCAAGAATCTAATTAAAATCCATCAGTGGGTTTTCCTGCAGCAATTATTGCTGTGGTGATTTTCTATTTCTTTCACTCCTTCTACATTTATTAATTACAATTCTTCCAAAAGGAAAATAAAATTTCGCTATTCTCTTGTTTATTTACTTCGTCATTTGTTTATGTCGCTCAGCAGTAACAGGTATCTATATTTTGGGCTATATTGCAATAGTATTACAGTTTACTGTTTTTCCTTAAATTGTTTCAGTTGTGTGTGGCCATTGAGAGTTCTTTCAAATTGGCTTTTGACATGTCCACATGTCTTCATCCTCCTCATTTCCCTTTTTATGTTTCTTGTTTTTTTGTTTTTTTTTTTTTGGTATTTTTCTTACTTTCCAGTACCACATGATTCCTCAAGATTATCTTGTAATATTCCTACCCAAGATACAGTATTAAACATTTTAATCCACATTAAAAAATAAAATCCATGAGTTCATGATGATAACTCATGCACCAATTTGGCATCACCAGATAGATATATTCAGCATTCTCCATTTTCATATCTGTAACATCTTTCTCCAACATGAAAAAACAGATGGCTTTCTTATGTATAATGGATTCACTCATTTGTTCAACAGTAATATAAGTATACACGTAACATAGTTACAGAAATTCTAAGTCATATTTCTATGAAAAACAAGTTTACTTACTAGAATATATATTATCACTATAGTATCTAGTCAAAATCGGTTTTCCAAAGTTATCTAGGTCATCTGCTTTCCTTCTTCCCCATGCCTTTCACAGTGGCTATGCCATTTTATTTATAATACACGTTCATTCATTTTTGAAACAATCTTTATTCTCTAACAACCTGAATTATCTTTTAATTTACACACAGTAAAATGTACTCTTTGTGGTATACAGTGCAATTTATTTTGACTAATGCATAGATTTGTCAACATGGAACCAGTTCAGAATGGATTCATCATAAGTACTGCTTAGAGAGCTTTATAACTTAGATGGTTATATTAGAAAATAACACAAATCTCGAATTTCCCTTAAAACTTTGAAAATTAGAAAATTACACCTAAATCAAGGAAAGGGAAGAAAATAAAAATCAAACAGAATTAATAAAATGGAGAAGAGAACAAAAAAGAGAAACTCAAAGACAACAGAAAGGGAAAACAATAGAGGAAATTTAAAAAAGAAAGCTAGTTCCTAATGGATTTTATAAAAATATCAATAAAGTTGGTAGTCTTACAAAGAAAGAAAAAAAAAGACGAAAAGCAAGAAGGATGGTACATTTCAGAGACTACTGCCATTAAATAATAATGAACATTAGGAACAACTACTTTCCAATAAATATGGCAATCTTGAGAAAATACAAAAATTTCCTTGATAGACACAAATTGCTAAAATTAATCAAATAAGAATTAGAAACTTGAACAGCCCTCTATCAATTAAATAATTTGACTTAATTATAAAACAATCCATAACAAAATTCCAAGTATTGGGTCACTTCACAGGTAAATTTTGTTCAGCATTTAAGTAAAAATATCACACCTATTATAACTAAACATATTTGGAAAATTGAGGAAAAAATATGTTCTACTTTATTTTGTGAGAGCAGTGTTACCAAGATAAAACCAAAGTCAATACTAAAGACAATATAAGAAAAGAGAACTATAAAACAATAATTCCTCTTAAATATAGATGCAAAAATTCTTAGCAATATATTAGCATACAAGTACTACAATATATAGGATAGATAATGCTTTATACCAAGTGTGTTTTATTCTTGGGATACAATATTAATTTAATATAAAATATCTATAAGTGTAATCACCATAATAATAAAAGAAAAGAAAAAACAATATTTTTCAACAGATTTAGAAAAATAATTGACAAAATTCAACATGCCTTCAATAAGAGCTCTCAGGAAACTAGGAATACAAGGAAATTTCTTCAACCTGATTAAAAGATGGCTACAAAAAATCTATAGCTAACATTACTATCAATGGAAAATGCCTCCATTTGTTCTACCTAAGATTGTAAACAAACGAGGATGGCTATTCTCGCTACTTGTATTGGACAGTATACTGGAGACCATTGCAATTAATTGAGGCAAGAAGAAGAAATAAAAGAAAATTCAAACTAAAATCAAAACAAATATCTATGATAATGATAAAACGTGCCAAGAGGTTCTCTTGGTGATGAGTGCTAAGCTTCCAAATATGGATATATTATCTGCCATCAGTATGGTAAATACTGTCAAACAAAATATTAAAGCAAATTTAGTTACAAGTGTCATTGGCATGTATTTGTGATCCATAAATCAAAGTAACCTCCATTCTACAACATAGAGTGAGCACTCCCACCAGGCAATAGTAGAACAGTGGGCTTGCTAAGGTGGGAGCAAGGAAACAGACCAATAGAAAAAAAAGCTGACTGGTTAATATCAGGTTACTTTTTTGAAAGGATTAAAGCAGAGGGGACTTCCTTGTTAATCTGACTCAGGGAGAGTGTAATCTCCTATTTTCAGGAACAACTGGTCTGTTTGAGGATCTCCCTATTTCCTTAAAGTTTAAGTTTGTTTATGTAGCATTTAGCATGAGTGACTCCTTTTTGGTTTTGTGTGATCTGTTGAGGCCTCATGTAGGATCTCAGTCCAAAATGGTGGCTTCTCATAAGTTTTGTTTAACAAAACAAAGAAATAAATGATACAATCACTAATTATTGCAACATTGAGAAAGGGATGACATTTCTACTTGTAATATTCAGGGAAAACTAAAGTGTTAGCTGAAAAATGAGTTAAAAATATAATTAGGATGCTATTGTAAATAGTGCTGCAATAAACAAATGATAGACTGGATATGCAACCATGCATAGTATTTCATGTCCTTTGAGTTCATGTCCTTTGCAGGGACATGGATGAAGCCGGAAACCATCATCCTCAGCAAACTAACACAGGAACAGAAAATGAAACGTTGCATGTTCTCACTCATAAGTGGGAGTTGAACAATGAGAACACAGGGACATGGGGAGGGGAACATCACACATCAGGGCCTGTTGGGGGTGGAGGGAAAAGGGAGGGAGAGCATTAGGACAAATACCTAACGCATGCGAGGCTTAAAAACCTAGATGACGGGTTGATAGGTGCAGCAAACCACCATGGCACATGTATACCTATATAACCTACACAATCTGCACATGTATCCCAGAACTTAAAGCACAATTTAAAAAATTAAATATATATAATTATTTGATATATAAATATAAAAATTAAGTATATATAATTATATATTATATATAAATATATATTTATATTTAATATAAAATATCTATAAGTGTAATCACCTTAATAACCAAAGAAAAGAAAAAACAATATTTTTTAACAGATTTAGAAAAATAATTGACAAAATTCAACATACCTTCAATAAGAGCTCTCAGGAAACTAGGAATACAAGGAAATTTCTTCAACCTGATTAAAAGATGGCTATAAAAAATCTATAGCTAACATTACAATCACTGAAAAATGCCTCCATTTGTTCTACATTTGTTCTATATATTATATAATATTTATAAATAAATATAAATATATTTATGAATAAATATAAATATAAAATATATATTTAATATATATTATATATAATTAATTAGGTGGAAAATATATTCCACAGGCTCACAGTATGACATACCATTCAAGGGAAATCTTATATGAAAATGTGCAAAGGGACAAGACGACATGCTTAGGCATGTTAGGAGCCTGAGTATTTACTATCACTTGTGGGTTGAAAGCCAAGGAGAGAAGAAAGAGGAGAATGAAAAGATAAACTGCCAGATAAGGAATAGTTTTATATGTAAAGAAGAGGAGTTTTAACTTAATACTGCAGGAAGAGTGTTAGATGGGGTTAATGAATAAGTAGGCATTGCTGAAATATTACTCTGTCAATTCCAGGACAGACTGAAAGTGTAAGAAGAGAGATTGGGTAGGGAAGATCAACTTAGCTTATTAAGTAGTCTATTTATGCTTCTATATAATGTTGCTGGAAGTTGATAGAAATATTATCCTTCATTTTACAATTTAAAATGTATTTTTACATACATATTTCATTTAATCTTCACATTAAAGATTAAAACAAAAATAAAACCTCACTGAGGTGCAATTAATTAATTCACTTATTCATTTCTTCTCTTTCTTTTTTAAATATATTCCATCCATTTTTCTATAAAACCACTAATTTCCTATGTACACATTAGCAAAATAAATTAAATATGAATTAAGGCTATATATATATATATTTTTTTTTTTTTTTCTGAAATGGAGTTTCACTCTTGCTGCCCAGGCTGGAGTGCAACGGCGTGATCTTGCCTCGCTACAACCTTCGCCTCCCGGGTTCCAGCGATTCTCCTGCCTCAGCCTCCTGAGTGGCTGGGATTACAGGCATCTGCCACCATGCCCAACTAATTTTTGTATTTTTAGTAGAGATGGAGTTTCGTCATTTTGGCCAGGATGGTCTTGAACTCCTGACCTCAGGTGAATCACCCACCTCAGCCTTCCAAAGTGCTGGGATTACAGTTGTGAGCCATCGCGTCCGGCCCATACTTTTATTTATAGATTTATTTAATTTAAAAAATTGTCCTACTCACATCTGGAGATGTTGAAGCTGTGTTGAGTGCTTATTGTTATGCGAAAAACAATATTGCCAGTATTTTCCATGTTAACTTTATGTGTTGAGGCAGCTTAGATAAAAAGGGAAGGATTTTATTTTATTTTATTTTATTTTATTTTATTTTATTTTATTATTTTTTTTGAGACGGAGTCTTGCTCTGTCACCCAGGCTGGAGTGCAGTGGCCAGATCTCAGCTCACTGCAAGCTCCGCCTCCTGGGTTTACGCCATTCTCCTGCCTCAGCCTCCCGAGTAGCTGGGACTACAGGCGCCCGCCACCTCGCCCGGCTAGTTTTTGTATTTTTTAGTAGAGACGGGGTTTCACCGTATTCACCAGGATGGTCTCGAACTCCTGACCTCGTGATCCGCCCGTCTCGGCCTCCCAAAGTGCTGGGATTACAGGCTTGAGCCACCGTGCCCGGCCGATTTTAAATACACATAGAAATTTTGCCAGGAGTGTAATATCAAACTTGAAATTCTACTCTCTACTCTCAGGTGGCAAATAAAATAAGATGCAGTAGAAAGAGCACAAGCCAATGCAACACATGGATTGGACTTTGCTGCTTACCAACTATGAGAAAATGAACAACCCCTTTTACCTCTACAGTATTATTTCTTTTTCTGTAAAATTTAGTTAGGAATTGCTGCATTTTCCTCAATCTTGAATAGTTTCCAATCTCACATAGCAGGGAGTGTTTTCTCTTTTCTTTCTTTTCTTTCTCTCTTTCTTTTTCTTTCTCTCTCTCTTTCTTTCTTTCTTGGCAGAGTTCCACTCTGTTGCCGAGGGTGGAATGCAATGGCATGATCTTGGCTCACTGCAACCTCAGCCTCCCAGATTCAAGTGATTCTTGCACCTCAGTCCCCCAAGCAGTTGGGATTATAGATGTGCACCACCATACCCAGCTAATTTTTGTATTTTTAGTAGAGACAGGGTTTCACCATGTTGGCCAGGCTGGTCTCGAACTCCTGACTTCAAGTGGTCTGTTTGTCACGGCCTCCCAAAATGCTGGCATTACAGGCGTGAGCCACTGTGCCCCGCCTTTTTGTTTTTTTTCTTCTTTTTATCAAGGTAGATGCAAGTCTCTTAAGATTGGCCCTGTGCTTTTCTTGCTTACCAAGTCACTAACCCTCGCTTAGTGCTTACAGAATGAGTGAATAATATTATGCAAAATGGTACTGTCTTTATTACAATGCAAAATAGCAAATGTTTCTATTAGCAGTTTACCCACATGACATAAATGTTTCCAAATGTAGGAAACACATGGCTTGGGGATCATGAATGTTTAATGGGTTTGAGTTTTAAAGGCACTTGGTTAAAAATAGCTCTTGGGACTGTTGAGCAATGTTGATTATGCATTAAGTTTTGCCATGTGTCAAAAAGATAATATGTCTCTATGAATTCCATTTCTGTTTCTCATTATCTGCAACCTACATCATTAACTTTTAATGAATTTGGCTTTTATTTGCTGTCCTAAGTTGCAAAGTTTCATTTTTCTTCTCCAAATGCCTAACACTTTTGAAGAAAGAGTGTATTTACACCTGTGTTTTATTCTCCCAAGTTTGTTATAGCTGAAATTTGAAGAATTTAAAGTCTTTGGTACAAAGTCTCTTCACGAGTTTGTCGTCATACCTTCACCACAAGAACAAGAGCCCCCTCCTTCTCAGGAAAGCCAGGAAGAAAATGCTCTGATATAAATTTCCTGCTGCCTCAAGGAAACAGTAGAACAATGTCTTTTAAATGTAATAAACTGAAGGAATTATTTTCAGATATCACACTGTTATGCAACATGAAACAATGTAGGGGATTATATTTAGGGGCAGATGTTTACCCTATGTCAGAGAGTGACTCTTATAGAGCAGCCAAACATAAGACTTGTACCTGCATAGAACTGATGCAAACAGGGAGCAGCTTTGTTCAAAGTGAAGGTCACTATGGCATGGACTTCACCTACTGAAAAAAGCAAAGGTAAATGCATTGATAGTATTTGTATCCTTTTTATTTAAAAAGAGGGGGATGTGTGCAAAAATATTGCTTAATTTCCAAGGAACTGGAGCTTGATTTCACTTATGTAGAAGGTAATTACCATGTCCGTAGGATGACCTCTCACAACTCAGACTCAGTATGTGAGTCTGGCTTTCTGTACATCAAGGAGTTCTGCAGCTGAGAGCTATAGAATCCAGAGAATTTTAATCTACCATTTCATCTTGAGATATACTGGGAAGTACTTTTCTGTCAATGAATACCTCATTGGCTGCAGAGATATTTAACCAAGAATACTTAAGCGTGCACTAGGATTTTCTTAACCAACCACTTAGCTGCCCACAGAAGGTCATCAATCAACATTCAAAGTTTAACTTATTTTTCTGACCTAGATGTATTTGCATTTTGGTCTACAGAGTCTATATACTTCCACATAGAACCATCAGCAGATATCAAGGGAAGTGAGGAACAGAGTTACAGAACTGAAGCACAACAGCTATATCATTATCTGTTCCACATATTAAAATTCCCTTAAAATTAAAACTCGAGATTAACAGTAAAAACACCAAGCAACAATCATTCTGCCTTCCCCTCTGCTTCTCTAAAAGGCCTCTGCACTGTAAGTCTGTGTTCTCTCTTACCTCAGGATACTGTTGTGCCTTTTTATGTACTTGCTTAGTTGAATGCAAGGTATTAAAGGGTCTCAGATTTTGAGAACAAATCTCTGGCTTGGAGATACTCTCACTCTACCTTCTAATCAGGGACCTCAACACTTCTTTACAACCTAGTCATTCCTTTCTCCAGCTCAGTAACATACATATCCTATATGCAATAGTGGAACAGGCGTCCTCCATTTTATACTACTGGATGTTATAGATATTCAACTTACTTGCTTTCTGAAACAGATAAATCACCACAATTAAGACTCTCACTTGCTACAAATGGAAGTTGCTAGCAATTGAATCATCGTGTTCATAATTAATAAGAGAAATTTTTTTTATATCTGTAGGTTAAAAATAAGCATAATTCTCTCTCTTCAGAAATAGACCTTGGTATTAGTGTCAAAGTATATTTGAGAGATTTAAACGTTTTCATTTTAATGGCAGAGTGACAACCTCAGAAAAGTTGCGCTGTAAGTAATCATTCCACTGGCAGCTGAGAATGACCTCCACCAACACTAACTTTCTCCTGAATAGTCTTCCCTTGATCTCTAATGTGCTGACCAATCTCCTCCCTGTACACTGTTTTTCATCCCTTTAAAGAGAGATGTTTAAATGTCAGGTGTATAGAACACAGAGTGTCATAACAGGTGATATCACTTCAACACTTTTTAGTGTCACCCATTTTTTTCCAAATATTTATTTATGTTGGTAGCATCCACTTTAAGTCCCAGAAAAACTGAGAGAAATTTGTGATAGTATGTCATGGCTAATGGGATTTATTCATCTCCTCTTAAATACAGTCCATCGACTGGGCACGGTGGCTCACCCCTATAATCCCAGCACTTTGGGAGACCAAGGCGGGCGGATCATGAGGTCAGGAGATCGAGACCATCCTGGCTAACGCGGTGAAACCCCCTCTCTACTAAAAATGCAAAAAATTAGCCAGGCGTGGTGGCGGGTGCCTGTGGTTCCAGTTACTCGGGAGGCTGAGGCAGGAGAATGGCGTGAAACCGGGAGGTGGAGCTTGCAGTGAGTCGAGACTGCACTCTAGCCTGGGTGACAGAGCGAGACTCCGTCTCAAAAAAAATAAATAAATGAAATGCAGTCCATCAATACATTAAGTAAATTTTTATATTTATGGATTGTGTGGTAGTAAAGTGATTAGGATCTAACTTAGTAAGGGTTCCAATTGATGATCCACACTACTTAGCAACTGGTGACCTCGTTTAAGATACATATCCTCTCATAGCTTCAAATTCCTTATCCTATAAAGGGAAATAATGACACGTATTTCATAGAGCCCTTGAAAGTTTTAATTGAAATAGCATAAATTCTGTAAATTTTTGCTAGAAAATAGTCATGTTTATTTTTCTTTCATACATTTGATCTTATAACCTTAATACATAAATTAGCTTTTGGATCATTTAATCAAACAGCATTTTTCAGATAAGAAACTTAGATAACTGAGAACTAGTATGTTTTTCCTAATATATCCAATCCTTTAATCAAATATTCAAAACCAGAGAAGAGGTCTTCCTACACTCATGGCCTCCTAATTGTAAAACAAGATGTAAGTAAAAATAACACAAATTCTTTAAGTTAGTAGAATAAACAAATGATATATTGAAATGAGAAAGAGCTATTATTCTCCTGATTCATTTCAACAACTTGTTAACTTGCTTTGGGAACTACGGTAAATTATATTGTAATGACAAAATGCTTGGGTGTTCTTGACTTGAAAAGATCATAAAGACAATATATTATCAAGAAAATGTGTGTTCATGAAATTGGTAAGACAAAAATATTTGAACCATGGAAAGCCAAGAAAAAGACACTCATCCACTTTGAGCAGTAGCTTGTAACCAAGTTCAGACCCTCTGTAATGTGTAAAGGACCCTAAAAACTTCCTGAAAGAATCTCAAATCTCATCATGATGTCTGATGTCTCATATCTCATCAGTAAAGAAGCTGTGATATGTCTACAGTCCCAGTTCTTGGCAGTGCCTAAGTGTCACAGGAGCAGATATGCATGCGTCTACCTCTGGAAACGCACTTCTCCTGCTCTTTTCCTCCAAATATATATATTTTTAAATACAAGACACCAATATTTCTCTCTTCAATACAATTCAGCTCACAAGCTATAATCTTGACCCACTAGACTATAAACTTTGTGAGGATGAGTGAGGACCTTATTTATTTTATTTATTGCTGTATCATCAAAAATGAGACTAGTCAAATACCAACAAGGCAAATATTCTGTGTGAGAGGTGTTTATGTGCTATAGAGACTATTCTATATTGGAAGACCTGATTTTACAATCTCAGATGAAGGTTATTATTAAGACTTTATTAGTCAAAGAAAAACACCAGACAACCTCGAAGGCACTCTCTTAGTCCATTTTTGTGCATCTGTACCAGAATATTAGATACCAGGTAACTTATGAAACAAACAAACAAAAAATATTTGGTTTATGACTCTGGAGGCTGCAAAGTCCAAGGTTGAGAGGTTACATCTTGTGAGGGCCTTCTTGCTGCATGAGAGCAAGAGATCAAACTGGCAGCCTCCAGTCCTTTTACACTTGGCATAAATCTGTTCCTGAGAGTGTAGCCCTCATATTCTAAATAACTCCCATTAAGACTTGCCTCCTAAGACTGTTACATTTGGGATTAAGTTCCTAATACATGCTTTTTTGGGAGACACATTTTCTAATAAGCCGGAATTTGTACAATGATCTCTGTCCCTTCTCTGATGCAAGATTCCAACCCCCCTAGTGTCTAATTCACCAATTTCATGCTGTTCATCCTGGTGTTCTGGGCTTCTCCATGGTTTAGGTCTGTGCTACTGACCAGCCTCAGCTATCTGTTCCCCTTTAGCTCCAGTTGATGTACTCTCAGCCCCTGGCAAGAGTGTCTGTAATCATAGGCAAGGAACTGGGCACACCAGAAAAACTGAACATTAGACCAAACTTCAATATTCTCACAATTCATGGTCTTTTGTAAATCATTCCTTTCTTGGGATCTCTGGCTTCAATGGCAAATGTAGAGATTATTTCGACAGAAGTTTTTTGTTTGTTTTGTTTTGTTTTCTGGGGCCTATTGGAGGGTGGAGGATGGGGAGAGGGAAAAGATTCAGGAAAATAATTAATGGCTACTAGGCTTAATACCTGGGTGATGAAATAACCTGTACAACAAACCCCCATGACACAAATTTATTTATTTATTTAATAACAAACCCACACACGTACTGCTGAACTTGAAAGTTAAAAAAAAAAGTTGTTTTTAGAACTGGATTTTATTTTTTGTTCTGTCTGGGAGCAAGAAAGAAGGCTTGAAGGTGAGAATCAGACAAAGTTTCACAAACAAACTTTTATATGATCCTTAAAGTAAAAGCAGGATTGAAACTGGCCCAGACCAGCAAACTAAACCAGGTAAAGGGAGAAACATTAGTTCAGACACCAAGGTAGAAAAACACAGGTCACCTACAAACCAGTGCCACTCCTACACATTTTTATCAATTATTGCATTTTATTCATAAGGCAAATTTATCAGTAATAAGGTATTATGAAAGTTAAATTTATTCAATATAAAGAACTTTCCATTATTCGACCTGCCTGTTTTGCAATTAAAAGATCCTTTTAAAAATGGAGCATCAATACTACCGTATGGAATATGTAGTCTTTAAAATATCCTTACATTGCAAAATTAAAAGTTGGAAACAATAGAGTGGTAGCCAGAATGTTTTCTAAGATTTTACTAGTTCAAATTTAAGTCAATTTTACTAGTTCAATTTTTATATAAACTGAATAGCAAAAATTTGTTTGGAGCTCCAGTCTCTTTGGTGAAATATAAGATTAATAAAATGGGGTCCAAAGATCATGAATGTCATGATAGGTGTTACTATTACCACCATTTTTCTTAAAGAAAAATAAAGGTTCTGGGAAGTAAAATTACTTTCCAAAAGTTTCATTTTTAGTTGAAAAATTGGATTTGTAACTTGAAAGCCTGTGTTTCTAATGACTTCAAAATAGGGAGTTGTCAAAAGCATTATCTTCTTACCCAGTGATTTTGGTGACAGCAGTATCACCAAATGTGAGAGTGGTGAGAGCAGAATCAATTTTGTCTCGCATTGGGGCATGGGATATAGAAGGGTATTTAGAATAGAATGAATTCCAAAAACGTTTCTGTGAAGTGAGATAGACTTAGTTGTAGATACATGTATGACATGGGTCAAACAAGAGCTACTCTTTTATATTTTGATGCTCGACTTTTCTTTTTATTAATGTAAAAAAGTAGAAGTCTGAAATCAGTTTCAATGGGAAAAAAAAAAAATCAATCTGGCGGGGACAGGGCCACTCTTTCTCTAAAGGCTGTAAAGGAGAATTCATTACTTGCTACTTTCAGATTCTGGTAGCTACCAGCATTTCTTGACGTGTGGCTACATGGCTTCAATCTCTACCTCAGTAGTTATATTGCCTTTTCTTCTTCTGTGTCAAATCTCCCTCTGTCTCCTTCTTATAAGGCACTCAAAGTTACATATAGGGCTCATCCAAATAATCCAGGAAAATTCTTCCATCTCAATATCTTTAATTTAATCACACCTGCTGGGTTTTTTGTTTGCTTGTTTGTTTTCACAACAGGTAACATTCACAGATTCAAGGATTAAGATATATATATGTCTCTGTGTGTGTGTGTGTATATATATATATATTTTTTTTTTTTTTTTTGAAGCAAAGTCTTGCTCTCTCGTCAGGCTAGAGTGCAGGGGCGCAGTCTCGATTCATTGGAACCTCCACCTCCCAGGTTCAAGAGATTCTTCTGCCTCAGCCTTCTGAGTAGCTGGGATTACAGGTGGCTGCCACCACACCTGGCTAATTTTCTTTTTTTTTCGTATTTTTAGTAGAGACGGGGTTTCGCCATGTTGCTCAGGCTGGTTTTGAACTCCTGAGCTCAGGCAATCCGCCCGCCTTGGCCTCCCAAAGTGCTGGGATTACAGGTGCAAGCCACCACACCCAGCCAAGACCTAGATGTTTTCGGGGCATTTTTTGTCCTACCACAATCTACCCTCTGATCCCCAAAGATTTACATCTATCCTCCATGCAAAATGTATTCCTGAAATGACTCAACCCTAAAATGACTCAACCATTTACAACATCAACTCCAAGTCCAAAGTCTCATTTAAATATCATCAGCTCAAAAGTCTCAGATTTCATCATTTAAATCAGATATGGGGAGCCTCTAAGTATGAGCCATCCCGGGGCAGAATTCCTTGACATTTTTAAAGTAAAACATTTGGCTCCGTGCCTTGCACATAATAGGTTCCCACAAAATGTTAGCCACCATCAGAATTATCCCCTTCATCCTTTTCCCTCATTACATGGTTTATTTTCTTTAGCTTGCCATGATTCTGCTGTAGCTGTGTCTTTAAACATGGACCATTCAGACCCTCCTGGGAATAACAAAAAGTTAATCATAAATGAAAAATAAAATGATTGACTCTTTAGAAAAAAGAATAATCAGAATGGGGACAATAAGGGGAGAATATCACTAAATAGGCTCCATATTCTCATAGCAGAGAAAAGACAAAGTGTAAGATGTGATGATGATGATGATGGTCATGGTGGTACTAGGAGGAGCAGTAGCAGTGACGCTTACTGAGAATTTATCTTGTAATGGCAGCTTTTCTAAGTGTTTTACATGTGTTACCTCATTTAATCTTTACCACACTCTTGTGAGCTGGACATTTTATGGTCCTCATGTTCAGAAGAGAAAACTGGGATAGAGAGTTTATGCAATTAGTAATGGCAAAGACGTGTTCTCCATGATGGCTAATTGAAGCAAAGTGTATCATGCACATGTCTCAGAATCCTGAAATTCATGAAATGCAATTTCAGAGAACTTCTGTTCTTTAGAAAATAACCTACAGAATAAAATATAGAGGAGAAAATAAAAATAGCTAAAGCAGTATGCTCTACAACAAAGTCAACCAGGTCAAAAAATGTTAATAAGTAGCATGCAAACTTTTAGTTACAGACATATTGCAGTTAATATATCAAATCTACCTCTTACCTGATGTATTAATTTGGTAAAATAAAGTAAGAAGTGTGAAAAATGAAAGTATATAAGAACTAGATGAAAAGCTGAGTGAATTCCATTTCAAACTTTCTTTGTAGGGAAAGGCTTTCTAACTACGAATCTAATTATGAATCTAACTAAGCCTCGTTTACTTTCTTCTGGAAAAAAAAAAAAAAAAAAAAAAACCTTCACTTTTTATTTGGGAGATTACATGTGACTTAGGCTAAACTCTCAATCAAAATACCTTGCCTTCTCTGGCCAAAACATGGATTTGCGACAGAAGCTACTTCAGTCTGCCTTTCTCCCCCTAGCATTTAAATCAATTTTAACATTTGTGTTTTATATTATTAAAGTATTAAATAAGAAGGGAGTCAGATAGATATAAATTATTCGAACTCTTTTCTCCCCGAAAAGGCAGAAATTTAAAGAATTATCCTCACATTGAGAGACTATATCTGAACTCACGGGGACAAAAGTAAATTGTAAAGACATTTGCATTTTGTAATTAACATGGTTTGGAACTTTATTCAAATTTGGAATTTGAATAAAGTGGTGAATTATGAAACAGTAACTGACAGAAACAGGAGTGGGCATGTACCAGAACATGGACAAATGATGAGTTCTGCATTGAGGATTTACATACTGAGGACTGGCCATTTGTACTGGCTTAACTATGTAAAATTGTTCAGCATTAGCAGGAAAGAGCAGCTGAGGCACGACAGTGGAGATGCCAGGACAGATCTGGGCAGTGGATCTTATTCTTTCTGTACTCTTGGCGTACTCTATAAATAATGAAAAGTTGCATATGAGTTAAACAAAAATTAAAGTATCTCAAAATTGACAGCAGGAAGCTTTAAAATTTTACACACTTTACTTGTTTAATTTTTAGGATTGTGTTATGGTTTCAGTGAAATAATTGACTATCCTGATCAAGTTCTATTGACAATTATGAAGCAAAGATTTTGTTTTAAGGCTTTGCTTCTGGCCAGGCATGGTGGCTCATGCCTGTAATCCCAGTACTTTGGGAGGCCGAGGTGGGTGGATCACAAGGTCAGGAGATCGAGAACATCCTGGTTAACACAGTGAAACCCTGTCTCTACTAAAAATACAAAAATAAGCCGGGCGTGGTGGCGAGTGCCTGTAGTCCCAGCTACTCGGGACGCTGAAGCAGGAGAATGGAATGAAACTGGGAGGCAGAGTTTGCAGTGAGCCGAGATCATGCCACTGCACTCCATCCAGCTTGGGTGACAAAGTGAGATTCTGTCTCAAAAAAAAAAAAAAAAAACTTTGCTTCCAAACTTCATAACATTTGTTTCAAAACTTTAAATAAACAGTACATTTTCATTATTGTGAATTATGCAATTGTATGCATAATTCATCACATGTCTCACTAAAAACAACATCTAACTTGCAAACAAATCTAGAAAAAGAAAAATTATACTGGCCATCTATGAGAAAAACAAAGGACTAAAGATGGAATGAAATAAAACGATTAGAATTAATGAAAAAACTGTAAGGCATGAAAAATTGAAAGGTTGTAATATCAGTGGATAAATATTGCAGTATTATTTCATAGGTCCAACAGGTGTTTGTGAGCACAAATGTTGAAAGGCAATCATATCTGTGTATATGTAAAGTCATATGAAGATAAACGTTGTTTATGAGGTCCAGAGAATGCCCATCTGAATAATAAAGCCTCTCAAACGTATGGCAATAGCTGGGATATGTAGGAAGTCTGTGAACTAAGTTTTGATACTAACTGAAAGGTTGGGAAGTGACAGTGGTGAGACATACTATTCGAGTTCTGTGTTGTATCCATGTCCCTTTCAGCATCCCCAGATTGTCACCGAGCAAATAAAGTTGCAACTCCACTTGCTAGGATTAGAATAAAATGTGAAGACAATGTAAATCAAGCAACAGCTATCAGAAGTAGCTATTCTCTCTGCGGTGCTTCTAAATAACACCAGACTGGTCATTAAAGCCTGGTACAAAAGTGATCCTATTTACTCTTGTGGCATCTTTCAATGCTGTGTAAACGGAAGACCAATAAATCTTTTCTTATGAAGACAGTTAAGGTTTCAGAAGGATAAACATGCCATTCAAAAGAAATATTAATTTTATTAATAATAAGTGGATCCTCAAATAGTAATAAACAAAAAATGGGTTTTATATTGATGTGCCCAGTGGGGATTATGCCTCTATCTGATAAAATGTAGGTGCCCTTTTGCTCCTATGAAACACACGTTGTGGTATTTTATTTTAAAATAGGAATTTTTTTCACTCTCATGGCACAGCCTGTTACCAGGGAAAGTAAGTTTAAAACACAGAAGAATTCAGGAGAGTTACCCTGTGAATTTTATTAGTTGAATAACCTCTTATGAAAGAAATGAACCCTATTCATGGACGTTGCCAGGGGATGATTGGTTGGATGAATTGAGAGACATTTTGAAGGACCTAGAGGCTGACAAGTAACACTTTATCACTCTAAAGTGAGTGGCTTAATTTCTCTATGGATTGAACTTCAGAATTGATGACTTTAGAATATAGTATTGCATCAGAAGAGAAATCCACAGTCTGTCAAGTAAAGGAAATTGGTATCTCTATGTTTCTCATTTCAAGAAGAGGCCTATTATTTTACCCCAGCATATAAAATTCCAATCAAAGTTCCATATACTCAGAATAATTCTGGGATTCTGGCTCCAGTTCTATGCCGTTAATAGGATGCACAACGTATTGTTTGAGAGGAAGCAAGGTAGACACATAATTACCAAATATTTTTCTTCTTTCTTTAACACCTAGGAATTTATATGGGTACAGCTTTATTCAATTAAATCATTACCACCATTAAAGAATAAAATAAGTTAATGCTACACAGGATGCTGAAGGTAATTAAAAATGAGGGATTCTGTCTCTTCTGATAGAAAGTTTTAGGTATGAAGTGACAGCAGCTCGGGGGACAAGAAGTCTAGAAACAGCAAGAGAAAATATTCACCAAATCATAATGTTTCCATAATGAGACCTAATCTTTCAAATAAAATTTTACTACTTATTAAGTTCCCCGAACATGTATTAGTTTTTGTGTTGTGCAGTTCTGATTCAAACGAATGGGTTGAAACAGTCATATTTGCAAATAAAATATGAGATGTTTACCAACACAAAATAACTAAACAGTTCAATGGCCTTTGCTCAAGTTGACTAGGTAAGAGAGCCTGAGGCCAAAGATATAATGATGTCATATTACAGGTATTTGTATCCACGGGAAGCATAAGGGAAGGATAATGTTAAGTGACACAGAGAAATAAAAAGCAAATACAAGAAGGAGAATTAGTTCTCACTAAGCACAGCTGATGGCAGGACATTCTCAGAAACTTAAAACTGCCATGTCTCGGGGAAATGTATTAAGGTAAGAAGAGAAGATAATCTCCTGCTAGCTCTATTCCAGTTTCCATTCCCCATTGGTAAAAGCATGTCCACAGGTCATAATAGTTTCTGTGGCAAAGATGTGTTACTTGGCACCTCACATAAGCATTTGGGGTGTGCCAGAAGCTCTGTGTATCCAGACTGGCTAATGCGCTGGTATAGCTGTTTCTACTTATCTGTCACTTTGCACATGTGAGATCATTATTCTGAAGTGGTGGCAACAATTGCTGCAAAAATATGGATTGGACCAACTCTAGGGCCATTATGGAGCAAATCAGCATGCAAGTCTAAAGGCAAGAAAATAGGTAAATTGGAACATATCTTGGATAGTATATAACTTTGTTTAATAAGGGCCATCTCTTGAATCATTCTTATACAGTTAGTCCATGTAGAAAAAGGAAGCTTCCCTCATAGAAAAGTAAGTATCCAGTTCTTCACGGGTACCACTAGGTAATATGTCCTAGAAAAAGTTAAATAAAAAGGCCAAGCAAAATACAGTAACAATTTTCATGTCGCATCTATTGCTCCCCCATCTATGTAAGATTTCCCTCATAGTTGGCCATCACTTAGCTGAGCTGGGTTGCTTACTTGGAAAAATAGCCCTTACTGAAACCACAGTGGTTTTGACACTTAGCTGCAATGTCCTCATGTTCTTGTGGATGTTATTGTTGAAACTGACTATTTTCACATAACGCTGGATGTTGAAGCACCAAGAGAAAACCTGATGAATCCTCTGGGTTAAACATATCCCCACCACTACCCTAAAAAATATCAGGGTGGATTATCAGTAGAGTAACTCTTTCCATTGCTTGCTAGTCCCCCAATATGAGAGGCTGAAAGTGACAATATGGTAAACCCAGATTTTAGTACAGTGGATACTTGACTACAAGCCCTGCCAAGACCCTAGTTTCACCTATCCCCAGGAAGCAGTTAACAATTACCTGAAAGATCTTAAGATTTGTGAAATGAAAACTCCAAATTTCAAAGTGCATAGAATAACTGGTAGTTATGATGGGAGATGTTCATCCTACTTTAACTCCTTAGTTGCTGGATCAGTGTATTTTATTGAGGACACTGTACATGAAATAATTGATTCAGTGCATAAGTGGCATGCTGGGAGACAGTGCCCAATCTCACAAGGTTTTGTCAATTTGATGCCTCAATTAAGCCTTCAGCACTCCATTCCAACATCAGTCCTGTTCAGTCAAGTTGACTGATTTTTGATGATTGAGTACATGGTATGTACAGTGGGATTCCTGTGTGTGAACTCATTGTTACAGCTCCTTTTCTATAAAAGTCTGAAGCAATATTGTGTGGGACACCATGTCAATACATTAGGCATTCTGTAAGTCTTCAGTTAGTGGTACTTGTGACAGTACACAAACATGAAGAGCCAATTCAAGTATTGATTCCAATATGGTGAGTTTCTGTCTCTGCCAAAGTGGAAAGTTGTTGAATGTGATTGAATGGTCAGCATTTGGATGGCCTGTATATCTGAAGAATAAAGCCATATTAAGGTTTTAGCATTGGTTTCTGTTGTTGGCAGGTTGGATATTCAGCACTGGTGGTAGCTAGCATATCTTTAGTGGATAGTCCCTGTTTGGGGACTTAAAAATGCATTTAATTTCTTTCCTAATGGTTATTCTGCCCTTAGGTACATGGTACAAGTACTAGAATAATCTAATAAAGAGTTAGATTGACAATCACAAGATGAGTCATCCTATACATCCAGTTTTTGAGAGACTTGTTTGTAGTAGATACTATCTGTTGGCCATTAGTATGAGATGAAAAATGTCTGCAATGTTTGTTCTAGATTGTATATGTGCATCTGGGCACGTATTCCCCTGGTAACCTTGTTCTGAATCTCATACTCTTGTTCCTTCTAGGCCTCTGACCAAACAATGCAGCCATTCTCCACTGCCTGAGGTTTGGGGTATATCCATACCTTAGCTATCCTCCCCCACCAAATAATGTTTTTTTTTTTTTTTCCATCACTGTGTCTTGGGCCACCCATGAGATGAATTTTAATCAGCAGAATATCTTTGCCAGCTAGTACCAACATAATGTACCGATACCTGTAAGTCAGGTTTTTACCCTTTCCTCCTTCATGAAAGAACTGCATGTTAACTACAGGCAGAGGTTGAGGGAAACATGTCAGGTCAGCTGAGGTAGGTGACATGGGAATCTGGGTTTCTTCATCATGTAAATTATGCCTTCCTTTTGTACCTACTCAAAGCAATTTTGAATGATTAGTTAATATGATAAAATAAATTGTAACTATGCCCACCTGATCCTATGACTTGGTCAATTTGATAGCACCCTGAGTATACAGTCTTTTGCTATTTAAGGATCAAGTATTTTGTCTTTATTACATCTAAACAGGGGAGTACCTAAAGTCAATGTAAATTATTGTGTTCATTTAGTTGCTGAAAATAATTTTGATGAAGATTATTTTTGATATAAGGTTTTATTGGTATGCTATGGAACTTTCTGTATTCCAGATACAGAAACAGATAAGCATAAGGCAAATAACAGAGGAGGTCAGAAGGAAGACCAAGCATCTCTATGTCTACAACTCTGCTATGCTGGAAACTCACTAATAAATATTGCAATATTTACCATTTTGATGTGAGCAATGGAAGAGAAAAGAGGAGTTATATTTGATTATATTCAGTGCTATAATCTTATTATAAGAGAATATGTTCACAGCCATAATTTCCTTTTAGTGCTAAAGAAAAATCAATAATAAACCCAGCATCTTTCATGCTAAAATGGATTAGTTTATATTATTGAAGATAATGTCTTCTGTATTCAAGTTTGTAAATACAGTGCAACAAAAAAGGCTGAATTGTCTGATGAAATAGTTGTAACTGAGACAAGTCACAAATAGAATTAACATACACTTCTGCAGTAAATATTTACTTATTTGGAAATTGAGGCTTGTTTTGGTAAAAGAGCAAACAAGGTTTATAGTATACTTTTAGAGGCAGAAAAATCATAAATAACATATGTATAATATTCTTGTACTTACAAAATGCTTTTATATACACTATTCTAATTGAATTGCTTGAGAGTATTACAGTGAGTTAACTAAATGGTAACAATGTCTTGCCACATGGAAATACTGTTGGATCTAGCTTAATAAAAAAGAAATAATACTGTAATCATTTTTTATGGGTACAGCTTGTATAAAATACATTTCTTAAGCGGTTTCTCTCTCAATAAAATGAATCAATGTCCTACAAATATTTGGTTCATAATTTTAATTTGCATAAAATTCATTATTTAATACATGCTATAAAAATACCAAATTAGCATTTGATTTCACTAAAATCAAAAACTTCACTAAAATCAAAATCACAGAGTTTTTGATTTTAGTGTGTATGAGATAATATCAAGAAATATAAACTTAATGCTTTAATTATTCATGTTGGGTTTTTTGTGGCTTCTTTTTCAAGTATTTAATGTATATTATGAAGCAGATATATGTGGAAAGACTTATTCCATAATTTATAAAAGTGAAGAGGCAAACCAGATTTCTTTAAAGAGCAGAGAACTAACAGTGAGAGACGAATGAGCCATAGAAGCAACCATCTACATGGAGCTCATTTACCGAACACAAAATCATAGGTATATTCTCATTCGTAAACTCATTGTGTGAAAAGTCAAGGTCTCCCAGACCATTTCTGCCTCCTGAAAGGTACTGACTATCTGAGAGTTTTTTCAGGCGGTAGAATTTTCAGCGCTAAGAACACGACAGTCTTAGCAAACCAGGATAATTGGTCACAATAAGTACTAGACACTTTCACTAGGGGATAACAAATGGGGACAGTTTACGGGGCTTGTGGGAACATCCTCATACTCTCAAATTCCCTTTGGGGTCCTTACAAGATGATCACCTCCCAAAAAATTCCAAAATGCTTGCCTTGTTGGGGAGGAAAAAAAAAAAAAACCATAGAAAACATAGAGAAAAAAAAAAAAATTCTCACTTAGATCATCTTCACTGAATTACCAGCAAATAAATCTGAAGTTTTAATTTCCATTCTCGCCTATTGGTTATCTACTGTTTTATTCTTTCTCTAGATTTTTTTTTTAATGTTGAAGAATGTTAAAAGTAAATTAAATACATCATAACCTCCACCACTATAAGCTTCATGATGTGTCCTAAACAATAAACTTTCCATACATGGCTAAATGTGATGTTCCCATACTTAACAACAGTAATTCTACAGTATTACCCAACGGGCATCCCATACCCAAATTTACCCAGTTTGAAATTGAAAATTGGATGTGAGAACCTGGGTGCCCATAGCATGCTAAACTCAATATTTCAAACACAAACACATTCTATCCACCTCCTTTCTACCAGCATGAGATCTGTTCCTCTGATCATTAACGCCACGCTGAGGAAAGAGATTTTACTTGTTTGTGTTTGCTTTTATATAACCACCATATATATTTGGCTACTAGCAAGAATATATTTTGCAATTTTTAAAACATTCAGAATTTCTTATTAATATTAGCCCTATTGTTTTCTCTTAGAAATATTTTTAATTGGCCGGGCGTGGTGGCTCACACCCATAATCCCAGCACTTTGGGAGGCTGAGGTAGGCGGATGACCTGAGGTCCAGAGTTTGAGACCACCCTGACCAACATGAATAAACCCCATCTCCACTAAAAATACAAAATTAACTGGCGTGATGGGGCAAGCCTGTAATCCCAGCTACTCAAGAGGCTGAGGCAGGAGGCTTACTTAAACCTAGGAGGCAGAGGCTGCAGTGAGCCGACGTCGTGCCATTGCACTCCAGCCTGGGCAGCAAGAGCGAAACTCCGTCTCAAAAAAAAAGAATGCAAAAGAGATATTTTTAATCTTGGACTGTGTAATTTGGTCTCCTTTTCTCTTAAGTTTTATACATTTTATGATTTAATTTTTTGTGTTAATTCAAGGCAAAGTTTTCAACGTCGTCTTTCTATTTACTAATTCTGCTTTACGGACTATCTGATCTATTTTTCTATGGCTCTATGTATGATTTCAATGTGCCTAACTTGTTATTTTTCTCACTTCTGTGTTCCCTTTCATATATATATGTATGATATGTATATCATATACATAAATGATATATATATATCATATATAAGTAACTAATACCTTATTAATTGCATTTTTAATTTATTTGTCCTCTATTCATGTTATTGCAATGGATGTTGATATTATACTTATGTGTCTGAGGAAATAAAATCTATTTATATCTTATTACTGATTTGCATTTTTGCTGAGAGTATACATATATCCTCATTTTGGTAAATGTTGACTATCAATCTGAGTGATACTTTTGGTCATTTACTTTGAACCTGAAATTTTCATTCTCAGGTTCATGGTCAAAAGGATTGACAAACAGAATCTTTTGCTGCTTACCCATTCATATTTTGGATTTACAATTGCCTTTCTGAGGCACCTACTGATATTGGGGCTAATTTAGTGCCAGGTTGGCCCGTGTTTTTTTTTTTTTTTTTTTTCCTGGTTGTGCTTATTTCCTTCAGCCAACCATGGCAAGGAATTGTACGCAAACCTTAGGTAGCTGGCCTAAGCTTTTCTCAGCCCCTGTGAATGGGCAGGGTGCCCAGGCTTCTGGTTTCACAAGATGAGCCAGACTTTGATCTTCAATAGCGCCTAAGGTACATTTGGGCCCTGTTATCCAAGAACTCTAACTCCAGACTCTCTCCTCACACATTCAGTCCTAGATCCCAGCAGGCACACAGTTTCAGCCCCTGCCTGCCACAGTGTGTTTCCATTCATATTCTAGCCCATGGACATCTTTTTCCTGCTTGTGGTTATATTACTTCATTTTATTTCATTGATATTTACTCTTAGCACTTCCATTTTTGAAGGGAAGAGAATACGTAAATTCACAAACTGTATTCTTATTGTGGCCAGAAGTCCCCCCGTTTCTTTTCAAGATTCCATCACAATTCCTTGTCTGCTTCAGCAAAATATATTCAACATGCTCTGCTGTTCCCTCACCGCTCATCCACTTCCCAACAGCTTGCACTCTGTTCAGTTTCTAACATTTTTAGAAACTATCTCAAAAAAGTCACAGATGATCTCGGCTTCCCACATAATAGTATGAACTTTTCCACCTTTAATCTCTGCAATGGTGGATATTTGTCAATGTCCTCTTGCTTTGAATTGCTTTTCCTAGTGTTATTTTCATATTTCATAAAAGTTATGATGCAGGCATAAGCGTATGAATGCCAAATCAAAACGAACAGATATAGGCTTTCTACTGTACTAATATAACGCTTTTTCTTACATAGAAGAGTCAAGTTTAATACCTTAGATTAAAACTTTTAAGTTAATCAATGGATTTCTACTAACTGTGCAGAACAAAATTAGTAACATATTCCATAGAGTCGGGCAGAGTTTTGACATCATTGACCTTACTTCCCTGTATGCATGGGAGTATAGATGACAAATGGAAAAGCAAATGCTTTTAAAATAAGCCATTCTCATTTGCAAGGTTATTTTAGACTTATTTGTATGGAAGAACATTGAGTACCCAATACTTTTATTTTATTTTGTTTCATGTGAAGCATAGTTAGTGTAAATGAAATCAGTGACTACATTTCTCAAGTCTCATTCCAGAGACAATATTAAAGTCTTAGTGGCATAACATAATCATACACTGTTTTTCCTTGAAATGTTATTAAAGTGCTTGTAGATTCTTATGCAGTTGTTAGAAATAATAGAAAGAGATTTATATACAATTCATCAGCTTCTCTAAGTATTAACATTTTTCAAAAGTATAGACTAACGTAACAACTAGGATACTGGCATTAATACAATCAACTGATCTTATTCAAATATCCTATATTACTTCTACTCAGAAATATGTGTATGTGTTTAGTTCGATATTATTT
This sequence comes from Trachypithecus francoisi, assembly GCF_009764315.1. Lineage (NCBI taxonomy): Eukaryota > Metazoa > Chordata > Mammalia > Primates > Cercopithecidae > Trachypithecus > Trachypithecus francoisi. The sequence goes on from NW_022681462.1 coordinate 34,324,650, forward strand.
TATCACTTGAGTAGGTTCTTATATCCACCACCATAGTCCAGATACTCAAAAGTTCCATCAATCCAATTAGAAAATGATAGAAAAAGATGAAAAGCATAACAAAGATGAAAAGTAAACAGATAACAAATGAGTACATTAAAATATTTTCAGCATTGTTAGCTATAAAGGAAATGCAAGTTAAAATCACAATGAGAAGATGTCACTACACACTCATCAGAATGTCTAAAATTAAAAATAGTGACAATACCAAGTGTTTGGAAAGGATGTCAAGAAATTGGATCTCTCATGCGCTGTTAGTAGAAATATAAAATGGTAGAGCCACTTTGGAAATAAATTAGAAAATTTCTTTTTTTTTGAGACAGAGTCTTGCTCTGTCACCCAGGCTGGAGTGCGGTGGAACAATTTTGGCTCACTACAACATCCGCCTCCCAGGTTCAAATGCTTTTCTCGCCTCAGTCTCCCAAGTAACTGGGACTACAGGTGTGCACCGTCATGCCCTGCTAATTTTTTGTATTTTTTTTTTTTTTTAGTAGAAACAGGCTTTCACCAGGTTGGACAGGGTAGTCTAGAAATCCTGACTTGAAGTGATCTGCCCTCCTTGACCTCCCAAAGTGCTGGGATTACAAGCATGAGCTACCGTGCCTGGCCAGAGATTTCTCATAAAATTAAATATGTCTTTATAATATGACCCAGTAATTTCACTTTCTACTTTTTATAGCAATGAAATAAAAACTTGTGTTCACACAAAAGCCTATGAACAAATGTTTATACTATCTTTATTCATAATAGTCCCCCAATAAAAACAACCCAGATATCGTTCAACAGTTGAATGTTTAAACAAACTGTAATGACATAGAATACTACTTACCAACAAGAAGAATGAACTATTGACATATGTTACAACTTCGCTGGATCACAAGGGAAATACTCTGAGTGAAGAAGCTTCTCTCTTGAGATTGCGTATTCTATGATTATATTTATGTTGAAATGACAACATTTTAGGAATGATTGATTAACACATTAGTGATGGCCAGGTTTGAAACAGAGATGGGAGGGAGACAGGTATATTTACGAAAGAACAAAACAAGGGATTTTAGTGATGATACACCATTTTATATTATTGTGACACTCTTTCGGTAAGAAATTTAACAGTCTTTTGTAGATGTCATTTCACTGATCTTTATTCTTAAGAATAAAAATACAATTTTCTGGAAGATAGTGATAAACATATATATATGTATATATATACACACACACATTTATACACACAACACAATATTTATAGTGTTATGTCATTGCAAATATATATATACGTGTGTGAATATATATGTATGTGTATCTGTGTATGCATCTATCTATCCATCATCATCATCTATCTTTATCCATCAGTCAAGAGGGAAAGAGAGACATTCCTTGCTTTAGTAGCAAACTTGAGTAAATAAATAAATGGGGAAAATAATAAACAGCAGACTACAAACTCTAGCTTTATTCAACCAATTTCAACATAACAATTTGGTTGTTAGAAAAGATCTTATTTCAGAACACTCAGATATTTATCACAAAAATATGATGTGTCAAGCTTCCAAAAGTCTTGCCACATTTATTCTAGTGATTTAATAAGTTTTCACAGGAGACAATCTTCAACATTTTCCAAGGATAACAATTCTCAGAAAGGCCACGAGATCTATTTAAGAAGACAAATGTTAATTATCTGCCACAAACTTTCATTCTGCTCTACACTCACCTAATATTTACTGAGCGACTACACCATTTAGGCCTGTGCGGAGATTCAGAATGAAATTTCCATTGACTGTACACCTGAGGTTTGGTGATAGCAAAATTTAATACACGTTAAATAGATATATTCTTTCTTAGAGCAAAGGAAGGAGTAATTAATTCTGACTTGTGAAATTGTGGTATTTAAACTGGATGTACAGAAAAGAGAATTATAATAATAATAAAAGATGAAATAGGAGGTAAGACAAATCTCTCCAAAGCTATACTCTCATTCCCTTTCATTCACATCCTTTATCTAGATGATCAAGTAGTACTTTGCATCTCCTTGGAACAAAGATGTCCCTGACATATCTGAAATGAGGCACATATAAAGATGCAGATATAGCGAGAGGTCAGTCCAGAGAAAATAATTAGGACAAGATCCCAGATCATTGCAAAATAAGCTACAGATAGAATATTATTTCTTTTTATATTAGCCAGCGCAGAAAATATAGGTTTATTGGACATTTCAAAAAATTTGTGGAAATTATTATCGCAACTTATCAGATCTAGAAGATGAATAAGATAATGTCAAAAATGTGAGATACTTGCTGTCTTTGTGTCATAGTTATTCTTTGCATAGTCATGTGTTTCAGGACTCATTACAAGACATGGTCATTAATTGTTCACCAGTAAGTTTGCTACGTTCAACTTTGAGGATAGGTAGCGCATTTTGCTTATATCTTATATAAACTGTACTTACTACAGTTCCTGAAGAAATGAATTTACTGTAATTAGAAACACATCAGCTCAAATACAAGTGGTTTTATATATGTAATGGTTTGTTCTTGGGTAATTTCAAATACTACAGGTTCTTCTGGAGACTGGTATGCAAATATTAAGGACCTTTGAGATATACGTCTACTTCCCTGCTAAAAATTTCATATGTACCTATTTTATCTAGAAAATAGCAAAAGATAAACCAAAAAAGTATAAACACATGGTTACTCATCAGGTTTATAATTGAAAAAAGTGAACATATTAAAATATTTAACAGTGGGAAATGGTTAAATGATAGTATATACATAAAATGCTATAAAGCTATAAATATCATAATACTAAAAATTACATAATCATATGGGTCATTTCTGGTATTCTGAGTAAAAATTATGGTCTAAAAATATCAGAAACTATAGTTCTAATATTTAAAAATAATGCACATGCAAAATGATAAAAGCTGTTATTTTCTCTGACTGCTAGAATTGAAGTTTTCATTTTTTCCTTTGTGTATCCTGACTCTTTCAAAATATCAGTGACAAATAAGTTTAAATAAATGCAAAATAGCCTCAGAGAAACATTACAATTTGTTAACATAATAGATTGTATTTCTCAGCCTGCCTTTTACTAGGGGTGCTCATATGACTAATTTCTCAGCATAGGGACATTAGTGGAAGCATAGTGAACAAATTTCATGGTTGAGTCCTATATATATATATATTGGATTTTTAGTAGAGATGGGGTTTCACCACGTTAGCCAGGATGGTCTCAATCTCCTGACCTCGTGATCCACCCGCCTCTGCCTCCCAGAGTGCTGAAATTACAGGCGTGAGCCACTGTGCCGAGTCCATGGCTTACTTTCAACAACAACCACCACAACAACAAAATATGGAAGGAATTTGTCCTTGAAAATGTGCCAATCTGGAATCCTCAATTGAAACTCTTGTATGGATTGAAATACACTTTGTGCAATCCATTGTATTTGGAGCTCTCTTTTTGCAATAACATAGACTCTTATATACGTATTGTAAGAATTGATACCAAAATTAAGCTGTTACTGTAATGAATTTAAAATATGCGACATACACTGAGGGATAGTAGGGTATAGAAGGCGCATTTGTTGCAGCTAAGTAGCAGGTGACTCCTGTTATGCTATAGCAAAATATACGGTAAATGTACATCATTGAGTGAACGAATATTTTTCAGATATTTGTTGCTTTACTGGTTTGAGAAAGCCAGCTTCTTTTAGATTCCTAATGCCAGAAAATAAATCTGTTACTCACAAACACTTTGAAGGTCCTTTGTGATTGTCAACAACAACAATAAAAAGGAAAGTTATTCTAAATAATCAGACATGGATTGCCTTCTCACCCAAGCCTATTTCATTGATCTAGGTTGTTCTAAGGTAAGCGCAATTAAAATTAGGAAAAGATGGATAGTTTGAAAATGGAAGGTAGGGTATAAAATTGGGTTTTTAAAATGTGCTTGCAAACACATAAAATTGTTTAGAAACAAACAGAATAAAAATCCACTACGTTTTTTGAGGAGAATTATTGATAACTATTCTACAAGCCTGACTTTACAGAGTGTATTTTTTGTTTTTATGTTCTTACTTTCATGTTCTTTTTTTTCTTTCATATTCTCTTACTCTTTTCTTCTTTTCTTCTTATTTTTGTTTTGACTTTGTTTCTTAAGTAGAGAATTTTGTAATTACATACAACAAAATTTTAGGTGTATAATCAGATTAAATTTGAGGAATATATACAGCCATGTAAACACAATAGCATGCCATGGTATATAACATTTGCCTCATCCCAAAATGCTTTGTTTTTATCTTTACCACACTTTGGACCCTGGCAACCACTGATGTTCATTCCATCACTATAATTTGATCTTTCATAAAATTTTATACAAATAGCATCAAACAGTATGTAGTCTGAATTTTTTTTAACTTGACAGAATGCGTCTGAGATTCTCCAGGTTGTAACATACGTCAATAATTCACTAATTTTATTGGTGAATATCATTGCATCATGTGGATCTACCACAGCTTGTTTATCTACTGAGCAGTTCATTAGCATTTAGTTATTATCTCTTCCTGGTAATAATGAACAAACCTGCAGGCCTTTTTCTAGCCATCAATTTTTATTTCTTTTGAGTCAATACCTAGAGGTGGAATTAGTGGAATTACTGGATCACAGGGTAAAGATATATTTAATATTCTAAGAAATCATCAAATTGTTTTCCAAATTGGCTATGCCATTTTTATTCCCATCAGAAATATTTGAATGTCTCAATTACCTCATATATTTGCCAACACTTGGCATTGCTACACTTTTTAGTTTTAGCCGTTCATGTTCACATGTAGAGGTAATTCATTGTAGTGGTTTAAAAATACATCCACAAATATTTTGAAACTTCTCCATTCAAGAGGTGGAGATTTATTCTCTACCCTTTAAGTGTAGACTATACTTAGTGATTTGCATCTAACAAACAGAAGAAAGCAGCAGCAGGAGGGGAAGAGAGAGAGAGAGAGAGAGAGCAAGAGACAGTTCTCTGAAACTAGGTCCCAGCCATTGGAACTTCCTCATTACACTCTGCCTTAGATTACTTAATCTTGGAGGAAGGAAGCCGCCATTTGTATCTATTTGGAGAGGCCTGAGTGGCAAACACTTGAAGTCTCACACCAACAACCAGCAAGAAACTAGGACTGCTAACAACTGCTTGAGTAAGTAGGAAGCTCGTGAAATGACTGTAACTGGCTGATAGTTTGATTGCAACCCAAAACAATCTGGCTGAGTTGCTCTTAGATTCCTGACCCTCATAAACTCTGACATAGTAGATGTTTCTTTTAATTTGAAATTTTGGTGAAATATATTACTCAACAATAGTGAATATATTTATGGTATTAATTTTCAGTTCTGTAATGACATGATATTGAGAATCATTTCATGTGTTTTTGATATATTTCTTTCTGTCTGTCTTTTCATTTTTTTTTTTTTTTTGTCACCCAGGCTGGAGTGCAATGGTGTGGTCTCAGCTCACTGCAAGCTCCGCCTCCCGGGTTCAAGCAATTCTCCTGCCTCAGCCTCCCCGAGCAACTGGGATTAGGTGCCTGACACCAGGCCCAGCTAATTTTTGTATTTTTAGCAGAGACAGGGTTTCACCATGTTGGCCAGGTTGGTCTCGAATTCCTGACCTTGTGATCTACCCGCCTCAGCCTCCCAAAGTGTTTTTTGTTTTTTGTTTTCTTTTTTTTCTGAGACGGAGTCTCGCTCTGTCGCCCAGGCTGGAGTGCAGGGATCTCGGTTCACTGCAAGCTCCGCCTCCCGGGTTTAGGCCATTCTCCTGCCTCAGCCTCCAGAGTAGCCGGGACTACAGGCCCCCGCCACCTCGCCCTGCTAATTTTTTTGTATTTTTAGTAGAGACGAGGTTTCACCGTGTTAGCCAGGATGGTCTCGATCTCCTGACCTCGTGATCCGCCCGCCTCAGTCTCCCAAAGTGCTGGGATTACAGGCGTGAGCCACCGCGCCCTGCCGTAAATTTTTATATATAAGATAGTGGTCAAATATTATTTTGTTCTTTCTTTCATATAAATAGTTATTTTATTTCATTATTTGTTGAAAAGATGTTCCTTTCCCTATTGAATTGTTTTGGTTCCTTTGTAGAGTCATTTGATCAATTATATATTTTTGAATTTGTGGACCTGCTATGCTGTTCCATTGGTCCATATTGCAGTCTTTTAAGAAAAACGTACTGTCTTGAATACTAGTTTTACAGTACCATGAGACCAACTGGTATGCATCATCAAGCTTTTATTTTTAATTTTTTTTGTTTGTTTTGTTTTTTTTTGTTTTGTTTTTTGTTTTTTTTTTTTTTGCCTATTCTGGGTTGTTGACATTTATATGTAATTTTTAACATTCGTTTACCAATTTTTTTGCCAAAACTAAAAATGCGTTATGGTATTTTGAGTGGGATTACAGTAGATTTCAATCAATTTTAGGAGAGAATTAATTTGAATTCCTGGTTAAATCCAACTTGGTCATAAAATATTATACATTTTAAATGTTGTCGGATTTGATGATACAATATTTAGAAACATTTTTATATTTATAATTACCTTTTCTGTGTCTGAAAACGTCAAAAAATCGGTAAATAAAACTAGGCATGTTGCACTTAATACCTAGGTGATGGGTTGAGAGGTGCAGTAAACCATCATGGCACAGGTTTACCTATTTAACGAAACTGCACATCCTGCACAGGTACCCTGGAACTTAAAACAAAAAGAAAAAGAAAAGAAAAAAGAGAAAACAGACATTTTTATACAGACATTTTTTCCTAACTATAGCATTCTGGATTGACAGCGTTTTTTTTTTTTTAGTTTTGGTTTGTTTTTTTGGGGGGGAGGGGTTTGTTTACTTTGTTGTTTCTTTGCTTTTGTCTTTAATTACAGTATTTTAAAGAAACCCGCCAACATTCTTTTGTTTTGCTTTGTTTCTGATAAGATGTCTAATAGCATTGTCCTTTTCCCTCTGGGTTTGATTTATTTTTGACCGCTTTTAAGACTTGTTTTCTTTTTTTTTTTTTTTGTTGAGACGGAGTCTTGCTCTGCCACCCAGGCTGGAGTGCAGTGGCCGGATCTCAGCTCACTGCAAGCTCCGCCTCCCGGGTTTACGCCATTCTCCTGCCTCAGCCTCCCGAATAGCTGGGACTACAGGCGCCCGCCTCGTCGCCCGGCTAGTTTTTTGTATTTTTTAAGTAGAGACAGGGTTTCACCGTATTAGCCAGGATGGTCTCGATCTGCTGACCTCGTGATCCGCCCGTCTCGGCCTCCCAAAGTGCTGGGATTACAGGCTTGAGCCACCGTGCCCGGCCAAGACTTGTTTTCTTTATTGGTGATTCCAGCAATTTGATTATAATATCCCTAGATATGTGTGCTATTTTTTTCTGCTTTGAGTTTATTGAGTTTTCTAGATATGTAACATTATACTTTCATCAGATTTAGAAATACTGTAGCTATTATTTTTTCAAAAATATTTTTTTCTCCCTTATTTTCTAAGTAAGGACTAAATTTACACTTATATTAGGGTGCCTGATACTGCTATATAGCTCATTAGTGCTCTATTTATTTTTTTTCCTCAATCCTTTTTTATTACATCCACTTTTGGATAGTTTCTATTTCTGTGTTCAAGTTTACTAGTATTTTATTCTGCAGTTTCTAGAATTAATCTTTTCCAGAATAATATTGGAAATTTTATTTCTGATGTTATGTTTTTTACAACTACAAGTTAATTTTATGTCTTTTTTATACCTCCCATTTTTCTTCTCTTTTTTATTATACTTTACATTTGTGATGGGAAACAGCTCATCTTGTGATTAAATGTGTTCATGAACAATTACAAAGAGAAAAGCCATCAACCAAATGAAATATTAAGTGCAAAGATATTTGTAGAAACAATTATTTGTAAACTAATAACAGAACACTTCATCTCTCTAATGAGTGAGGGAATAACATTTAAATAATTGGTACACTTTTTTTTTCCAAACTGTTTAAGAAAAAAGGGATTTTGAAGTTTGATAAAACTCAGTGTTTGTGGGCATATGGGTGGAAAAGACTCCTGCCATATTTATGGAAATACATGTCTTTGGAATACATTTTATAGTGTTTGTCATGTGAATTGGCAATTTTACTCTCAGCAAATACATTCCCTGATTATAATAACATGTGTGCAAAGATATGGGCAAAAATTCTCATTGCATACTATTAGTATTATTCGAGACGGAGTATTGCTCTGTCACCCAGGCCGGAGTGCAGTGGCACGATCTCAGCTCACTGCAACCTCTGCCTCCCGGGTTCAAACAATTCTTCTGCCTCAGCCTCCTGAGTAGCTGGAACTGCAGGCGCATGCCACCATGTCGGGCTAATATTTGTATTTTTAGCAGAGACAAAGTTTCATCCTATTGGCCAGGCTGGTCTCGAACTCCTGAACTCGTGATCCACCCACCCTCAGCCTCCCAAAGTGCTGGGATTACAGGCATGAACCGCTGTGCCCGGCCTGAACATTATTTTTAAGTATAAATGATTAGTGTTTCCAAATATTGACTACGTGTACATATACTTTTCTCCAAGTGGTTGGAAAATAGCATATATGAGAGAGAGAGGAGACAGAGATACAGAGAGACAGACAGAGAGAGAGAGAGAAAGAGAGAGAGAGAGAGAAATTTTATGAGATACCCTTGAGGTCTGGATCCAGAGTTTTAGGTAGGAAGAAGGTACACTTACAGATTTGATCATGCATCTCTTAGCAATATTGAAATTTTCCTACAAGACTTTGTGGGTTTCATATTTTTAAGACATATAGCTAGTATGTAGGAGTTTTTGGTTGTTATTGTTGTTCCTTTTTTAAATGCAGCACAGTTTCACATTTCCCTTTTTCTCCATCTGACATTTCAGAACATTCTGGCTGTTTTCCTTTTGTTTCCTTTCCTGTCCTGAGATTTATCTCTTCTTTCTTGCCACAAATTTAACCTTATTTTTCAAATTTAGGCTTCATTCTTCAAAGAGGATATTAGACATGAACTTGTCTGAGGGATAGTGTTTCGCAATAGACTTGATGGCTAAGACTGATCCTTGACTTGTGCATGGATGGGAAAGGCTCTTGGATGGGACGTGCAATTGGCCGGATACACATAGGATAATATTTGGGTAAAATTTATCCAATAAATGTTTACTATATCAGTAGGAAGATTCAGTAAAACGTTCATCCTATACTGTTAGTCTGTATGCAGGTCATTAGTCAAGTCCAATACCATATACAAAAAATCTGTGTGTCTCTTGTACTCTACAATTCTTCTCTCCAGTTTCCTTTTGATAAATGAATTAATGTTTATATTTCAGTGGACAAAATTGGGTTTAATTGATAGTTCAAGATGTTGGAAGAGTAACTATGTAGATTCAGGGTAATAAAACAACAACAATAATAATAATAGTAATAATAAATATCATCTCAGTACAAGTGCCAACATATTTGGGGACTTTATGATTATTAAAATATTATTAGAATGGATAGGTCATTGTCTTGCCTGAGGATAAGAGCAGCATTTCTAGAACTCATGTACAGCTGTGGTAGTGGTTAATTATGATGTCACTCTAAAACAATGAAACTAAAAAAAGTCATTTTCTCACACTAAGCAATATTAGCATTTATCTTTACCCATGTTATATTTTGGTATCTGTTTCTCATATATTTAACACTAAACCGTAGATATTGATTGATTCTACCAAAATCTGAAGTGTTATTTTTTAATCCGTATGCCACAGAAACTTTAGAAAGATAAAGGTATTTTATGTGTGGATTAGTATGCAATAATCTTTACACGTTACAAAAATTCTTTTAGTTTTTTTTTTTTTTTAAGGTATGGCAAAATTTCATGGGGTGTGTGTGTGTGTGTGTGTGTGTTTATTTGCCCTTTGAAGTAATTTATTAGACACTTTTGTAGATCCTGAGGCTAACCATCCTGAAAAGGCTGGTTAAATGTTCTATCTTCATGGAATTGATACACCAATGTAGGGAGACAGATTATATAAACACGCCTACCTAAACAAGCAAACAAACAGGGCTACTTCATTCACATAATCATGATTGTGATACAAGGGAAGAATGAAAACAAATTAAGGACTCAGGGGATCCACAGCTGAAAAACTATGTCTTCTTGTAAACAGGGGGAAGATGGGAGTAGTTGATTGAGCTAGGTTCTAAATGACAAGAAGGAAGTAGACAAGTGGAGGTTGAGGGTACAATGTATTTCATACACCTAGCACACAGGTGTTTATTGAGCTAACTGAAATTTTGAGCTAAACTGAATGATATAACCAAATAATCAGCTAATATGACGTAAGCAGCATTAATCAACAACTCAATGTCAGAGCTAAAACAAACAACGGGGAAAAAGAACACTTTTAAGAAGACATTCCTGCTGGGTGTGGTGGCTCACACCTGTAATCCCAGCACTTTGGGAAGCCGAGGCAGGTGGATCACGAGGTCAGGAGATCGAGACCATCCTGTGAATGGTGAAACCCCGTCTCTACTAAAAATACCAAAAAAACAAAAAACAAAAAAAAAAAACAAAAAACTAGCCGGGCGAGGTGGCAGGCGCCTGTAGTCCCAGCTACTCAGGAGGCTGAGGCAGGAGAATGCTGCAAACCCGGGAGGCGGAGCTTGCAGTGAGCTGAGATCCCGCCTCTGCACTCCAACCTGGAACCTGGGCGACAGAGCAAGACTCTGTCTCAAAAAAAAAAAAAAAAAGAAGACACATCCCAAAAGAGGCAAGACATCTTTTTTTTTTTTTTTTTTTCTGGCTCTGTTTTTTTCTCTAGGTGTGCTGTGAATATAAAGGATCTGCATATATTGACTGACTTAAGTAAGTCTGTAAGATGTAGGCTTCTATATTTTATTTGTGTTTGTGGTGCAAATAATATATGTAGTGCCTAAGATATTCAAAGAAAAGTGCCTACCTTTTTCTGACATGGAAATTCACAGACTTTAGAATCAAGAAGAGTTTGTTTAGAATCTTGACTTTGCTTCTCATTGCCTGATGACCTTTACCAATAGTTTAATTTACCACTTTCTTATTTATTAAATGGGACTATCGACACATTACTCTAGACCTATCGAATGAAATGCACAAGACAGGGTATACATAAAATAATTATTGTTTTTGCAGAAGATAATAGAATATATAATTTGAAAGAGAAATCAATAGTCACTGCTGCTTCTGTAACAAACTGCTTTCCAAAAAGGAAAGAAGAGACAGTTTAAATTATTATCTACTGTCAGTGTCAATTTTAAGGCCATCAAACAAAATATACCTTGAGGTCAATAAAAAAAAATTTTTTAAATCATACTAAAATGCTTTGTAACTGTGATATTTTATAATTAATATTTATAATTATATGTGTATTTTAGATTGTGTTCATATTGATTCTTTTTATCATATGTACATTTCTTAAAGCTTGTAATTAATCCTTTACTATTTTAATTTTTTATCCTCTACTGTTATAATTATTATATATAATTGTAAAATTGTTATACAATACTTAAATATGTAAGAAAGTGATAAGATCTTTAGAAAGAACTGACAGAAAGAATTTTCCTCTACTTCCTTGAGCTGTTGTCTTTTTTCTCTTCTTGGTGGTCTCAGGTGAGTGCCTGCAGGAACCAGGTAAATACCAACTTTGGCAATCTAGCTGAGCTCTCATGTTTTTTGTTTTTGATACTAAGAATAAAAGTTCAAGATGTTTAAGTACCAAAATTCTGTATAGAATTAATATAGGTAAAAATATAACCATTTACTAGTCTTATGAATTACCTACCAGTAGACAAGTTAGCTACTGTAATGCTCAAATATAAGCCTCTATATCTATAATGAGAGTATTAGTGCATGTTTACTTCTTTGCATGTTTACTAAAAGGGTTAATAATAATATGTATTTTAAAACAATGATTACAATATTATTCCTCACCTGTTGTTATAGATCCAATTTTTTGAAACAATGATTACAATGTGATTCTTCACCCATTTTTATATACTCAGTTTTTTTTGAAACAGGAAACAAAACATTGCAAGGAAAGTACAATAAAGTAACAAATGATTTAGCCTCTGCTTTGCCAAGACTAGCAAGATCTGCCCTCTATGCACCAAAGCAACAGAATGCATTGCACTGACAGAGAAACAGAATTTGGAGAATTATCTAGGAAAAAGATATTCAATGACATAATGAATTATATTGATGTGGGACATCTCTGGATATAAATTCAAAATCTGATTAGATAATGGTATTCAACTTCTAACTAATACAAATGTTTTTCTCATAAGAATATTTTCAATTTATTTTAATATTATAACTTCTCTCTAAGTGTTTTGCTTACTTATTTGATAATTATTCATATCTAGCAGCTACAAGCCCAAGAAAATTTTTCCTCTAACTCTGATTCATTTAATTCATGAAAGTCCTACTATTTTACAGTGAACATCACCTATAATTCCACTGTAAGTACTGTTTTTTTACCAGTGTAACATACACCCTCAGAAAACACCAACTTTTAGACTTCCTTCCATGGAAGTAAGAGCTGGGTTTAGGAAAGAGCTTGGAATCACCACAAAGGCAGCAAATATGCTTAAAGAATTCATGATTTTCCAAATGAACAGTCATTTGATAGCACTTTCCTTCTCTCAGATGTGGCAGTCATTAAAAATCTATTTAAAAAGCAGCCTACATAGATTGTGATTTTCATTTAGAACAGGAGCTCAGTATTCACTAAGAGGAAGCAAATATGAAGGCAAGGTGGGAAAGCTGAGAGAATACATGAATATCCATGTAACAAGCATGGATATTCATTTAACTACTAACTATAGGTGGAATAGGATCAATAAACAAAAATCATGGGTTAGGGACTTAGATACACAAGTTTAAATCTCAGCTCTGCGTAAACTTGAAAAAGTATGTGAAGTCTCATTTGTATTTGAACACATATAAGGGTGTGAGGGACTGATTGACATCTCTAGCAAATAAATGCTCAAAAATTCTAAGCAGAGTGACCGTGGTGTTGATGGCAGTTGTGGTGATGGTAAAGAAAATGAGTTGGAAACTACTGAACCATTAATCTGCTCCCAAACAATTCTGCTCTCAAAGCTCAAAGTCACGACCAATATGGCCTATCAGATTTTGATATCAGAATTCCACTTTGACTTCTCAATTCATTTAGCACTGCCATGATATGCACCCCTGCCATTCTTGTTCATCTTATACAATGAAGTTCTTTCTATAATATTTTATTGAACCCTCATTTTTATAACTATTTGGTTTTTCTTTTATTGTCCTCATACTCTTTCCCTCCAATATTTCAAATTTAATTTTTGAAATGGTGACATCATATACAACAAATTCAACTCATATTCTCAATAGCATTCAGAATGCCCACTCCACTCTTGGCACTTCCAACTTACATAAAACTTAGCTTACACTTAAAACTAACTAGAGGGAAATATTTTAACCATGAAATTTTTTAAGTGGAAGAAAGAGATAAATATTTAACATTTTTCCTTCATGTAGAAGACTTAAAATTCTATAGCAAGTGGCCTAAACCATATATCTAAACATTTAGAGTATCTCAGCAACACAAAGTGACTTTGTTACTAGACAAGTTATTTAGGGAGCATAAGATGATTGGCAAAGATTTGGGTAGATTATTCTGTGTAATGAAAGAGGGCATCACCTTAGGAAAAATAAAGGGAGTATCAATATGTTGTGCAAACTGTGGTAAGGAAACCTCCCTGGTTAGGAAAAAATGAAAGTCAGATCTGTTTATTACTAACAGGACTAGCTTATCTAAAATCATGGGATGAATAACTTAAATGGGAATGTACCACGTAATTCCTAAAAATCTAAAAGAAGTGTTAAGAATTCAAGTGCTACCAAAAAAAAAAAAAAAAAAAAAACTGACAGAATACATGCTTTCCTATTAGGCAACTACTAATCTTGAAAAATATCTGATACCTTTTGAAAATATCTTAGACTCATAATTCTGTTGATGACCCTTGGCAAAATAGTTTAATCATTGGATATAATTCAGGGTCCCCAGTATATAAAACAAGATTTATATTTAATTAATTAATTAATTATGTTTTTATTTATTTATTTTGAGACTGAGTCACACTCTGTTGCCCAGGCTAGAGTGCAGTAGAACAATCTCAGCTCACTACAACCTCCATTCACTACAACCTCCACTTCCCAGGTTCACGTGATTCTCCTACCTCAACCTCCCAAGTAGCTGGTACTACAGGCATGCACCACCACACTCGGCTAATTTTTGTATTTGTTTTTAGTAGAGATGGGGTTTCACCATGTTGGTCCAGGCTGATCTGGAATTCCTGACCTCAAGTGATCTACCTACCTCGGCCTCCAAAAGGGCTGGGATTATAGGCGTGAGCCACCGCGCCTGACCTAAGTTCGACATTTTAACTTATTGTCGTCAAAGTACAGCATGATCTAAACAAATCAGCTAGAAATATATTGTAATCTAAATGATAATCAGATCCTACTTACAACGCAGAAAAGTACCCCTTTGTTTCCTAAGCCATGCACTTAGAGAGGTTAATATGTTGGCACCTTTTGAGTAGTTAGCCTGAATGATATTTATACAGAAGGGGTAATTCCCTTAAATGAACATTGTACAAAATGATATTACATTTAAAAGGTAATAACAATTTCATGGAAAATTGCTTTCCAAAATACACAGAACCAACAATAATATGTTTCAAGTGCACAAATTACCTAAGTTGTCTCCAGTTGCATTTTAGATACATTTGAAAAGAGACATTTGTTTGCTTACAATATTAAATATCCTATTAAATCATCTGACACCTAGACAAATATTATCTTCAGAACCAATGCTAAAAAAGTTAGGAGATTATTTCCAGCTGCCATGAGAGAAAAGCAGCAAAAAAACTGCTCATTTATTTTCCAAGAAGAAAATTGCAGTTACAAAAATCAAAGTGACCTGGCTAAAAAGTATATTACCTGGAAAATTTGACTTTGGAGCTTTCCATTGTTTCTTAGCATCAGTTTTATTATAGGTACATGGACAAATAGGTTCCCTAGTCTAAAATAGCAAACGAAATCTGTCTTATCTGTGGAGGTTCATGCTGATGCTTACCTAGAAAAAAGTGGTCTTCTGAGAATAAGGTATTCAGAAGCCTGTACACCCATCCACATATTTAGAATGAGGAGCCCCGGATAAGCAGGAAGAGCTAGTGCTTTCTTCTAATGAAGACATAAATGGTTTCCCCAGGAGGATTTTATCAGTATAGCATGGACTAAGGATAAGCAGTTACACTTCTACAAGAATTTTCTGAGAGAACTTATCCCAGGAGAAACAAATGGTTCCTCTTGGAAGTAAAATACTTAGCTACGGACTGCAATATATTGGTAGGAAAATAAATTGTAACTAACTTTACTTTCAGTAGATTTCATTGTCAATGTATATTAAAGCCATAAAATACTATATTTAACTTCAATGTAAAAGTATTTGAAAAGTCACAAAATAAGCATATCATTTGGATAAAAGATACCACTCAGAGAATTTATCTAAGATGGTTAATAGTAGATGTACATATTTATACACAAGGATACTCACTGCAGCATAGTTTATATGAGAAAAATGTTAGAACTAACCAAAGTGGTCAACAAATGATGATTTGCTAAATACTTTATCATTAATAATTCTAGTTTAGACACACATTAATAGACACATGAAGTTTTTTCAGTATATACTTGGTTAAAGGAAACAGTTCATAAAATATTATTAATGTGACCACTTTTACAAAAATATTCTTTTATGTGCATAGAAAAAACTGCAATATTTACAGCAAAAGTGTTTAAATCTGGATTTTGAGGTTGCAGACATTAAAGATTCTGTTATCTTCATTATCTATTTTGATTGCAATAAAATATGTATTACTCGCAAAAGTAAGATAACGTTTAATGAAAAAGATGAATCACATCAACTTCTTCAATATTAAATGAAAATTAATAATATCAGGACAAGAGATACAAGAATGTTCAAAATGAAAGGCAAAGCAATGTAGGAAAGATATTCAACACATCTAAAAAATGCAAAATACTCATGTATTGAATATTTAAGTAACTTAAATGAATAGCAGACAGCATAATAGAAAATGACAAGAAATTTCAATATGTCTTTTATATGCACACAAAATGAAACCATATATGAATAGCCAAAACACAAAATAAAAGTCGATGAACTCATTAGTTTTGTTTGAAATGCAAATTAAAATGACTAAAGGGGGTTTCCACTTTCTATAATATCAACATTAAACAAAACTGCCGTCAGATAAAAGTTATAAACTCTGGAGAAATACATAGATATGAACAAAGAAATATGAAAACACTAAAAGCCAATGAAGAGCAGACATCGCCAGGAGAGTAGCTGACAGGAAAGGGAAAACAAAGGTGAATTTATAATTGTTTCTAGGTTTTCATCTGAGGACAGCCAATGCTAAACTGACTCAAACTTAGATACAAACAGGTAATATTACTGATAGATACAAACAGGTAGTATTACTGACTGAAGAATCAAAGGACAGAGTTTTAGAGGACAGCACAGATACTGAAAACTTAAGAAATCTCAGAAAGGACAAACCCAAAGAAGGGAAACTCCAAATTCTTCATATAAACTATACAAATCACTGGCTGATCTCCAAACTCCACATGTATGGGGCAGAATGCGAGAATGAAAAATCTGAATAAAGATTTCAGATGCTCCCCAGAGCAGGAAAGACAGAGTTTGGAGTTTGGCTGCAGTTGAGTTAAGTGGCCATTGAAGCAAAAAATAATAATTTTCAGAGTCATAACAGAATCCAAAATCACTAACACATAATTCGTAGCGTCCATGGTACAATTCAAAACTATTAGACCTACAAAGGTATAAGAAAATGTAGTCATTCTATAAGAGAAAAATAAAACCATAAGAAGCAGCTTTTAGCTGAGTAAGATGTTTGAATTAGTACAAACAGATGTTAAAGCAACAAATACAGTCCTGTTCAAATACATTTGCCAACCAAGAAATCTCAGCAGGGAGGGAAAAACTGTATAAATAAGCCAAATGCAAATTCTAAAGCTGAAAATTACAGGGAAAAGAAAGGTTAAAAAATAAATAGAGCCTTAGTGATGTGTGAGGCAATATCAAATGGTATAAGGTATGTGTAATGGAAGACCAACAGGGACAGTAGAGAGAGACTCAAAAAGAAAAAACAAAAAACTACTAATAAAAAATGTGATATTCTCTAAATTCGTTGAATGACATACATTAACAAATCTTAAACATTCCAACAAACCCTAGTCAGGAGAAATACAAAAACCAAAACAAACAAACAAACAAACAAACAAAGCAATGCCTAAAGTCATCATACTTAAACTGCTAGCAGACAAGAGGAGCAGCAGAAGGAGAAGGGCTTCTGGGATTTTGACAGCGGTCTATTTCTTGACCTAGGTGAAGTTATCTAT
This sequence comes from Trachypithecus francoisi, assembly GCF_009764315.1. Taxonomy (NCBI): domain Eukaryota; kingdom Metazoa; phylum Chordata; class Mammalia; order Primates; family Cercopithecidae; genus Trachypithecus; species Trachypithecus francoisi. The sequence continues at coordinate 34,342,227 of NW_022681462.1, forward strand.
TTACTTTATGTAAATTCAGTGAGCTGTGACTTTATTTGGGGGTGTGTGTATGTGTTTATGTATTTTATATTTTATTAAAATTTTAAAATAAAAAAACTAGGTTTCTGCTTTATCTGTAACATTTAAAGAGTTTGGAAGTTGTTGTTCCTATCATTACAAAAACAAGACGCTAGACAAACTGAAAATCAAGATTTTTGTTTGGACTCATAGAGAATTACTGCCACAAGATACCACTACTTTGATTAAGTGTAGGGCCAAGAGCATCAAGAGAGATGGAGCCAAGTCTATTTACCAGAATTATAAGACACTGAAAGTCGTAAGTGCTAAGTGCACTTACTTACTTTACTATATGGACAGAGAGAGAGAGAAAAATGCATGAAGTAATATACACGTGTGTGTGCATGTGTGTGTGTGTGTGTGTATACATATATATGTAGAGAGAGAGAGAGGGAGAGAGAGTGAGAGAGAAAGAGAGAGAGAGAGAGACAGGGTCTCCTCTGTTACCCAGGCTGGAGTGCAGTAGCACCATCATGGCATCCAAACCTCGAACTCCTAAGTTCAAGTGATCCTCCTGCCTCAGCCTCCTAAATAGCTGGCCCTACAGGCACATGTCACCCTGCCTGGCTAATTTTTTAAAATATTTTGTAGAAATCGTGTCTCACTGTATTATCCAGGCTTGTCTCAAACTCCTGGCCTCAAGTGATCCTCTGCCTCGGTCTCCAAAAGTGTTGGGATTACAGACATGAGACACCATGCCTTCACTAATAATTTTGATGAATTATGGATAGTTGAGTACAAACAAGAGTGAACATTTTTTAAAAATGGCAGCTGAAAATATGTAGCTGGGATGAGTTGTGAGATGGGGGTCATACTTCCCTGGGATTTTCTTTCAGGAACCCCATCTGGGTCTTATGGAGAAAGGTTAGACAAAGACTAATACTAAAACCTTATACCATATTGAGATAGGGATTTCTATCTCATTCAAGAGGTCCCTGGCCTTCCTCTTATACCTAAGGTAAATAAACAATGTCAAGGCATTAAACAAATATATTGAGGTTTCTGCAGCTAGGAAATTAAGTAGAGGGGAGTTTGTGAAGGAAGAGACGTGTAGCTAGAAGAGGGACAGAACACTTCTGGAGGCTAAACTCCTTAGATACAACCCCACTAGAATACTAAGACATAATCAGAAGATTATGGAATGCACCCTTCCCTCATACCCTACCACTGCACCAAAAGGCACCCAGAAAATTAAGAGTGGATTATAGCTAAAGGTGCCACAAGATACAGATTCACTCAGAGGAGAAGTACTTAGGGAAGCCCTAAGTCTAGAGGAGTGATGCAAAGGAAGAAAAAAAAAAAAAGACACTAGAATAATTTGACATCTCTGGTACATATAGCTACAGCAAACATTAAACACAGCCCAACTCCTAGCCATACAAATGCAAATTCTCATAGTCAAGGCCTGTTTAACTCAGTTACATTGCTGTTAGAACATGTTCAACTTTCAACAAATAAAAAAATTACAAATTATGAAGAAAATTTAGAACAAAGTCTGAAGAGACAAAGCACTCATCAGAACCAGATTTAAATATGAGGCAGCCATGGGATTTTAAAAACCTCTGACTAATATGTTAAGATTGCTGGCTGGGGAAGGTGGCTCACGCCTGTAATCTCTCTGAGAGGCCGAGGTGGGCAGATCATGAGGTCAAGAGGTGGAGACCATCCTGGCCAACATGGTGAAACCCCATCTCTACTAAAAATACAAAAATTAGGTGTGTGTGGTGGCACAAGTCTATAATCCCAGCTGCTCGGGAGGCTGAGCCAGAAGAATCACTTGAACCCAGGAGGCGGAGGTTGCAGTGAGCCGAGATTAGGCCACTGCACTCCAGTCTGGAGATAGAGCGAGACTCCGTCTCAAAAAAGAAAAGAAAATATTGCTATTGGCAAAAGTAGACAACATGCAAAACTAGACATGTGGTGTCAGCAGAGATATGCAAACTGTGAGAAAAAATTAAAAGACAATCCTGAAAAAGCACTCTTACTGCTCAACAAGAAGAAAATAAATAACTTAATTTTAAAAGGGCTAAGGTATCTGAACAAATATTTCATCAAATAAGATATACAAATGGAAATAAGAATATTAAAAATTCAACATCATTTTCCATAAAAGAAATGCAAATTCTGTAACAATGAACTATCACTAAACACCTATTAGAATAGCTAATAACAAAAAATTGACAATACCAATTTCTGGCAGATGCTAAACAACATCTCATTTATTGCTGGTAGGAATACAAAATGTATAGCCATTTTGGAGGACAGTCTAGCAATACCTTTTAAAACTAAACGTAGTCTTAATTATATAATCTATCAAGCACAATTGAAAGATATTCACCTAATCTATTTAAAAACTTATATCCACACCAAAACTTGCACACAAATAATGTTGATAACTTTATTCACAACCACCCAGAACTGTGGATAAACTGTGGTATGAATATGCAATAGAACACTATTCAGTAATAAAAATGAGTGAATTATTAATCCACAAAACAACATGTGTGGATTTGAAATCCATATTACTAAGTGAAGCAAGCTAGACTGAAAATGCTATAAACTGTGCGATTCCATTTCTATGACATTATGGAGAAGAAGAAGAAGAGGGAGAAGAAGGAGACAGAGGAAGAAGAAAGCAGATCTGTATTTGCATGAGGTGGAGGAAGAGAGGAGTGTTCAATAGCTAAGACACAGAAATGTTGTTAGGGCAATAAAATTACTCTGTATGTTGCTGTAGAGGTGGATATATGATATTATGTATTTGCCAAAGGCCATAGAACACTATAGCACAAGTGAGCCATAATGTATACAATCTTTTTAAAAAATTAGTGGGTCTGGAATCCCAGAACAGAATGCAGATTACGACAAAATAATGTAACTGTATGACAAATGTATGACAGCCTCACTGAACATGTGGTGGACAAGAAGGCCTGACCTAAATAAGTTTGAAAATGAGTAGAACTATAAGACTAAAGGAAAAAGAAACTATCCATTACCACTGAACTCTAGTTGGTAAACATTTTTTCCTCTGGGTATGGGTTATTTGGAATCTACTATACATTTTTAGTGGGTTTGGGCAAATAAGTGAATGGATGGCATATGGTGGGACTTAGTTTCTCACTCATTGGAACAGGAGATTAAAAACAAATGAGAGAGAAAGTTGGAATTAACCATATGATATAAACTTAGAGTTGGAGATATAAATGGATAAATATAGAAATAATTATAGAGGTCTTTGTATTGTATAAGCAGATTAATATACATGGATATATTTCCCCAGGCTGTGTCCAGTGAGAGAGCCGAGAAGCAAACATATTCCAATAACAACAAACACAGTCAGCACCCAAAACTAGGTTTCAAATTCTATTGACTAATAAAACGAACAAGGCCTCCTTAGAGAAATGTCTGATTCTTGTCTTTGGGCAGTCAATACACGAGGTAAGCCTAGAGTCATTTGCAGTGCAAAACGGTAAGGAAATGTTCAACAAAGACAATAATGGGGATGCATCAGGGTGACAGAGGAACCAAATAAAAGAACTCCCAATGGCAAAGTTGGAAACCATTAAAGCAACAAAATAATGTACAAAAAAAATAGTGTAGTACTAGATTATAATCCAAGTTATAAAATAAATAGCTATGCTTCTAAATGAGTAAATAAATAAATAAATAAATGGAAGAGAATAGGCTAGTCTCCCATACAAAAAAAAATTCAAAATAATTTATGTAGATATTCTCCTGAAAAGGTAGCGGAACATAGCTTCTGCACCTTGAATGTAATGTGAACATTGCAATTTCCTTCCAAAGACTACAGTATGGAAAGAAGGGAAATGGAGCAATTTGAATGTGGAATGACCTGATAAGCACTTCCTCAGAGCAGGTGCTCAAGGTCAATATCAACAGTGACGAGTCACATTAATCATATGTACCCTAGACATGATGTGATGAGAATGGTTCTTTCTCTTTGCAGTATTCCTCCTAAGAAACCATAGCTTAAGTGTCAGTAGCAGAAAAACATTAGCAAATCCATATTAAGAGAAATTCCAAAATGGGATCAGTATTGCTCAAAACTGCCAAGGTCATCATAAAAAATAGAAGTCTGAGAAATTGTTTTAGCATAGAGGAGCATATGGAGTTGTGTTATAGCTAAATGTAATGTGGTATCATGAATGGGATCCTGAAACAGAAAAGGAACATTATGGAAAGATTAAAGTAATTCAAACCAAGTAAAGACTGTATCTTAGTTAATAATATACCAATATTGGTTTAGTCAAGCAAGGTGGCATATGCCTACAGTCCCAGCTACAATTTGGGAGGCTGAGGCAGAAGGATCATTTCAGGCCAGGAGTTTGAGGACAGCCTAGGTTACATAGTAAGAAACCTGCCAAAAAACAAACAAACAAAAAGAAATGAAAGAGAGAGAGAGAGAAAGAAAGGAAGAAAGAAAGAAAGAAAGAGAGAGAGAGGAAAGGAAAAAAGAAGGAAGGAAAGAAAGAAAAGAAAGAAAAAAGAAAGAAAGAGAGAAAAAAGAAAGAAAGAAAGAAAGAGAAAGAAAGAAAGATAAAGAAAGAAAGCGGAAAAGGAAAAAATAAGTTTATTAATTGTGACAACTGTTTCCTATCAGTGTAATATGTAAATAATGCAACTGGGGGTGAGGTACACTGAAACCTTCTGTACCCTTTGCAACTTTTCTGTGAATTTAAATCTACTCATTAAAAGTCTATTTTAGAAAGTAAAAACAACAAACAATATTCTATGACACATTCTAAAATATTCCGCAGTCAGATTTTCTTCATTATTTTTTGCTTTAAATTGCACAATTACGTTTTTTACTTGGGACAGTGATTATATTCATCATCTGCTTCCTAGAACCCTTGAGTATAATAAGGTGCATGGCTGAGTTTGCTCGATGACTGCTCACATGGGCTGAATCAGCTGGAAGCATGCACCTAGGAATGTATTCCTCACCTTTTGCCAAGAATATCCAATACAATCATTTCCACTGAGGCCATAAGGCTAACTTTCTTTGATTCTTTTTTCCAAAAGACACTATTTCAGGCAAATAGTTCTAGCCAGGGACTTAAAATATGAAGGAAGAACTGAAACCATCCATGATTCAAAGTCTGACTGTCTTGGGTTAATTTATCACAGAAACTGAAATAATCAGAATAGGAGAATGCTGAATCACTTATCATTTCATAAGGACTCAGTCAATGATTTCCCAGAAGGCAAGAATGAATTTCAGACAGCATAGACATGAGATGCATTGCCAGGGCTTACAATCTATCCTGTAAAAGTATGGATAACCAGAAATAAAATCTTAGATTTAAAAAAACAATCTTAGCAAGAGAAAAAATTTGTCTCTCATCCCTGTTCCCATTCATATTGATTGTTTCACTTCATTCCATCCTATCCCTAGAGGTATATACTTTTATTTGTTATTTGTGTATCCTTTTAGTGTCTGTGAAAATACAAAAAACGAAAAATATATATATATATTTCCCCATTTAATGTACAAAGATAGCATAAAATATGCACTCTTCTGCACCTTGCTTTTTTTACTTCTGAAGATGACTCAAGAGCCCTATGCAAATCAGAATCTGTTCATTTCTATTACTATTGGCTTGCCTTCAGTGTGGCTTAGCTACTTCCTGCCCTTACTTCTTCAGACCATCTTCTATGTCATCTTCCACGTCCACTGCTAGCACTAACTTTCTTTGTATCACCTATTTTAATTTCTGAATACAGAACATATGGCTAACTTAAGGAATTGCCATTGTCTAGGTTTGAATTGAGCTTTTACACTCAATCACCTAACTTAAGGAGTTTTTTTCTCCTTAAGTTAGCTGTAGTCAAATGATTGAGGTCAAGTAGAAGGAGGCTGGTCATCCTTAACAAGAATATAATCAGCCAGCACTGCTCCCTGAATAGAGGCTGTAGGCCTCACTGTTTCTCTAAGAAGTGGGTGGTGAACATGAGAGAGTTTTTGATTGGCCAACCTTTGCATCTAGCTTAGTTGTCTCTTATTTTTGTTACCTGTCAAATAAAAAACAGATGATTAACATGCCATTCTAGATTTTTTTTTTTTTTTTTTTGGAACTGGCTTTTCTACTTTTTATTTCTCACTACTCTCAAAATTCAAACCTCATATGTATAACAAATCACATTCTCTTCAGAGATTCAATTTTTCTTTTATTTTTCCCTGGTTTTTCCTTCCATGTATATTATCCTTACAATGTCTTTCCTCATCTCCTAAATCAATGTTAACTGGTCCTTTATCTGCAAAACTAAAGGTCCGTGTTTTCATTTCTACTTTGTATCAACTAAAAGAAATTAATAAGCAAAGAATGATAGAAAGAATATGTAAACATTACATATATAAAGGACCAACTTGGTCCTGTGAATGCATTAGAGCTTCTAAGTACTGCCAGTCTCTTGCTTCTCTCACTGACACTGGCTAAAAGAGCGTAGGAAATAAATTGAGTGAGTATATATTTGTTATCATTTGCCTATTTTTTTCATTGGCATTGTTGCCAGGAAAAAATCATGGAATGAACGGGGACAAAAATGAGCTACGTCATTATTGCCCTGAATCATTTAGCTAGTGCTTCTGTCAGCTCTCTACGTTAGAGCTCTCTGTCCTTTCTATCTTTCAGGAGGTTTGAAACCAAGAGGAAAAATCAGTGGAAAACAGAGTCAACAAAACACCTGGCAAAAACAGTGTTTTCTCTTTTTTTCCCTCTAGCGCAAAAGGGATAGATATTTATGCAAATAAGTCACCAAAAGCACCTCTATTTACAGACGACATTCATTTAGACATGACTACAGCTCCACAGTTCCACCTTGAGAACCAATTTTCAGTTCACTTTGCAGTTACTGAACACAAAATTACTTAATTTTTCAAGAAACTAAAAAAAGAAATCCATGTCTTCTAGTTGTGTGGCCTACAAATATGTCATTTGTGAGTATATTAGTTTGTAGTAATAGGTCCAACTTTAAAATTTTAAAGAAAATTAATTAGAGGATGCATTTAAGGATTATATGTAACTTCCAAGGGATTAATGTAATTATTTTCGCTTAAAAAATGCACTCTGAATATCATGCATTCATCTAAAACAGTTATTGCTCAATGAATCAAGGAACTAATTGAAACTACTGAGCTAACAATGCCTTCATAATTTTAGTCATTTATATCGAGCATAGCACTACAAATACTGCCTATTGCAGGGTAGAAATTCAGGGAGAGTTAACCAGAAACTGACTCAATTTCAAAGACTGGATTGAGTTCTAGAAGCCTAAAGCCAACATAAGAACATAAAAAGCAGCCAGAAATGTTTAAAGTGAGAATATGTAGATAGAGATATTGTTGCAGATACCAACATAGACATAGATAGCAAGGATAGGGCAACAGATAAACTGTACTAATGAGTTCAACTACAGTAATACAAAAGGGTGGAGCCTATGCAACTGAGAGTGGAGCATAAATATTCTGAAAACAAATGGAGGCTACAAGAAATGTGGGAATTTTGAACATCAATGGATTTTTTTTTTTTTTTTTTAGGTACATTTTCTTTTGGTGAGCTGATCTGACTGAAGCAGGGCATGAGAAAGCAAGAAAGATATATATTTTAAAGTTGTGAAGAAACTCCAAAGTACAAAATTCTACCCAGACAGAAAGCAATTTTGTGTCAATATTAACTGATGACCATGCAGTTTTTTTCTGGACCAGAATTTCTGATCGTATTTACTGTTGATATTTGAAACCAGATAATTCTTTCCTACAGGTGGCTGTCATGTGAATTTTAGGAATTTTGCCAGCATGCCAAGCATCTATCCACTGGATGCCAGTAGTGGCCCCTCCTCAGTTATGATCATCAGAATTTTCTCCAGACATTGCCAAATGTCCCCTCAGGAACAAAACTGGCCCTCTGTTGAGAGAGCCGCTGGTCTAGACCAGTTCAAAAACTGAGAACCCACATAAATGCCCATTGGATTAATGGGACTAAAGAGGATTATCTGTGGCATTTGAGAAGTGATCCTGTAAACAGGAAATATTTATTATATAGATGTTGTTAAGCATTACAAACTACAGATACTGGCAGTGCTGCTAGGCTTAAAGAAAGAGCAATAAACCTATAATATAGTATCCTAGGTAGGTGTAAAAGGGCAAAAATTTCCCATCCGTTTCTCCTGGAGTCACATAGTGAAGTAGGAGGTGGGACTTGACTCAAGGCAGGGCTTGGATGCCAGAACAAATTGAGGACTAGCTAAAACAAGGACCTGGTGAAAGCAGTCCTCTATAAGACATGCTAGCTAGTGTGCCATTGCAGTTTACCATTGCCACCTGGGAGTCATGGCTTTCCATGGTAATGACCCAATAGCCCAAAAGTTACTATCCCTTCCCTAGAAGTTTCTGCATAAAGTTCCCGTTAATCTACATGTAATAAAAATTAAGTATAACTATGACTGCAAAACTGTCCTGAGCTGCTAATTTCAGCACACTGCTAATGGAGTAGCCCTGCTCTGTAAGAGCAGTCATGGAGCTGTAACACCGCCATTTCAATAAGGCTGTTTTTTTCCTACACTACCACTGACTCCCCATTGAATTCTTTCCTGAGTGAAGACAAGAACCCTCGTGGGCTAAGCCCCACTTTGGGACTTTCCTGCCCTGCATCAATAAGATTGGGATTCTGGGGATTCCTGAGCTTGCCGTGGGCCTACTTGGGCTATAAAAATTAGCAGCCAGACTGTACCATGTCAGAAACTGTGATAACACTGGCAAAGGTCAATAGTTTTTGGACTAAAGCAAGTTTCCACTCCTAATTTATATATATATATATTTGTTGTTGTTTGTTGTTGTTTGTTGTTGTTGTTTGTTTGCTTGTTTTTTGAGATAGAGTCTCACTTTGTCGCCCAAGTTGGAGTGCAGTGGCAAGATCTTAGCTCGCTGCAACACCATGTTGACCAGGCTGGGCTTGAACTCCTGGCTTCAAGTGATCTGCCCACCTCAGTCTCCAAAAGTGCTGGGATTACAGGCGTGAGCCACTGCACCCGGCCTCACTTCTAATTTTTAGACAAGTTTCTAGTCCTTATTTGTAGCTAAAAACAGAAGAGAATTTCACTTTTATCTTTCCCCTCCTTACAAGTAGCAAAGGGGACAAGGATATCTTTACAATTTATAAAGTAGGAAAAGATAACATGTTATATTAAGGATGAAAGAAAATCTGAGTAGTAGTCATAAAATAGTGACTGAGAGAATTTACCTGGTGCCTAGGCAGCTTTAGCCTAGACCAGATTAAGTAGTGTACTGAATAGAACTGAATATTTATGAGTCAGTGTTTCTAGAAAAGTTGGAATTAATAAATGGGTTTTAGTGTTGACAAAAAAGAAAGTCAACTTCATTGGAATCCGTTTGTTTTTTCCTTTGATAAATGCAAACAAAACATCTGCTTACTAAATGCTCTATAATTTTGCAACAATCAATATCAACACAGCCCTGCTGTGTTTTGCTTAACTCTTATGTAGATGAAAACACTGAACGTACTTGCTGGCAAACATAAAAATATATCCACCAAGCACATGTATAAGTATATGTGTTAAGACCAAAATGAGGATGGTTTCAAACAGCAAAAAAAAAAAAAACAAAAAACAAAAACCAGAAAGACTTCATACCAAAAGAAAAAAAAAAAGAGAGTGAATGAGAGCCATCTTCCTTTTTTTTTTTTTTTTTTTTGGTGAAGAATAATTATTTGCTGTCATGTCTGGCCCAGATCTTTTGCAATTTTTTTCAAATTTGTTTGGTATGCCTATTCCTGGGCCATTATTTTGACTGAGAGTTCACACACGCAATTTTCTTTAAAGTGCTGCACTTGAGTGGATTAAAGTCAATTTTCTTTAAAGTAATGCGCTTGAGCTGACTGAAGTCACCGGATGTAGTGGATGTGCTGAGGTTTAGAGGTCCTGCACCCCAACCTTTGCATGTCAATGAGTGGCTAAAATTGCGATGATATATGCAGACCGGCACCATTGACTCTAAACAGGAAAGATTCCCTGGTACAATTCATGTTTCTGGAGCTCACAGCAAGATCAGATTGAAGTTAGACTTCACCTCAGATGACTCTCTCTCGCACTTCTTCCCTTTTCTCCTGCTTCCCTCATGCCCTTACTTGGTACTCCTGAAAAAACAGTAGCTCAACAAATTTGATGCACACAAATCTTGTCTCAGGTTCAGCCTCCAGTAATACAGCCTAAGACACTACTTTAGCTAAAGAACTGTGTATCCTAAGTTCCTGACATTTTTGAAAAAATATTGATTAAGTTTTGGTCCTCAATAACAAATAGTAACCACCAAAATATTAATATTCTTATGAATTCATAAAGTTATGATTTAGTAAAAAGCTCTAAAGGTAGGCAGAATACTTGATTCGAATTATGCCCAGTTAACAAGGAATGTGTAAACATACTCAAAATAAATCAGCATTTGACTCTTTAGCACTTTGGATTTTTCCCTGATATATATATATATAAAATATATATATTTTTATTATACTTTAAGTTCTAGGGTACATGTGCATAACGTTTATATCATGTATAACTCCCCAATGCAATCCCTCCCTCCTCCCCCCTCCCCATGATAGGCCCCAGTGTGTGATGTTCCCCTTCCCGAGTCCAAGTGATCTCATTGTTCAGTTCCCACCTATGAGTGAGAACATGCGGTGTTTGGTTTTCTCTTCTTGTGATAGTTTGCTAAGAATGATGGTTTCCAGCTGCATCCATGTCCCTACAAAGGACGCAAACTCATCCTTTTTGATGGCTGCATAGTATTCCATGGTGTATATGTGCCACATTTTCTTAATCCAGTCTGTCACAGATGGACATTTGGGTTGATTCCAAGTCTTTGCTATTGTGAATACTGCCGCAATAAACATACGTGTGCATGTGTCTTTGTAGTAGAGTAATTTATAATCCTTTGGGTATATACCCAGTAGTGGGATGGCTGGGTCATATGGTACATCTAGTTCTAGATCCTTGAGGAATCGCCATACTGTTTTCCATAATGGTTGAACTAGTTTACAATCCCACCAACAGTGTAAAAGTGTTCCTATTTCTCCACATCCTCTCCAACATCTATTGTTTCCTGACTTCTTAATGATTGCCATTCTAACTGGTGTGAGATGGTATCTCATTGTGGTTTTGATTTGCATTTCTCTGATGGCGAGTGATGACGAGCATTTTTTCATGTGTCTGTTGGCTGTATGGATGTCTTCTTTTGAGAAATGTCTGTTCATATCCTTTCCCCACTTTTTGATGGGGTTGTTTGTTTTTTTCTTGTATATTTGTTTGAGTTCTTTCAGACATAGTGGAAAGTCAACAACCAGGTATGATTCGAAAGACACCTTCAAGGCCGCTGCCCAGACGTTCTCCTCTGCCACCAAATCTTCTCCATTAAAGCTTGAATAACCTATCATTGCATATTCAATTATTCCTATTAAATTATTGCCTTATCTAAACTTTAAGAATTTTCATCGAGGAAAAAAAAAAAGAGAACCCTGCTCAATGACTGAAGATGTGTAGGTTTGCTCCATTCCCAAGTTGTGATAAAGATCATGATCATTTTAAGTTGTTCTTTGCTATTTTGAAAGAAAGAAAAATTGTTGCTCAAAATATTTTTTTTGTAGGCACCTTCTTCTATAAGGAAATATTCAAAAGAATAAGATGAGTGTATCAACATTTCTCTCAAAAGAAGAATTTAGTTTTAGCATTTAATCAACTACATAAACATTTCTAATATATCCATATTTAGTCATTACTTAAAACATATCAACATTATTTGCAAGGTACCATGAAATGTACTTTCTTCATCTTTCTTTTTAGGTGCATTTATCCCAGTAGTGGGCATGTTTGCTTCATAATGTGTGCTCGGCTTTTAAAAGCTGCTTTCACAGGTAAGAATGCCACAGCCAGAAATGCTTTTTTTTTTTCTAGTGAACAATTGCAAAACATCTATGTCAATGCACACAATGAAAGACTTTTATTTTTCAGACTGTGAACATTCAAAACAAGGAAAACTAGTTCTAATATGGAAACATTTTCAACTGATACATACACTTTTATGTTTAATTTTACTAAAATATCAAGCATCATATCCTCACTATGAACTGTGACAAACAGTAGTTTTACAAAGATAAGAGATGAATCACTAAGATCTTGACAGTTAAATTTTTTACTTTTTTTCTTTAACTACATTCAGGACAAATGGGTAGGAAGAAATTGAAGTAACAACGAAGGGAGGGATGGAGGAAGAGAGGGAAGACACTCATTATTTCCAGCAGGAAAAACCAAAACAGAAATACGTTTTCTTATATCCTACAATGTTCGCATGCTAATTTTTTCCTGAGAACAAGGTTCTTGAAATATATGTATAAAACTAATTTGAACTGTCATTTTTATGTGCTTGCCGCTGGAATTAAATAAGAGATTATTAGAATTTTCAGTATGTTCATTATAAATTTGAAATAAGTGTCTACAGAGATGCTCATTTTAAAAAATTATTTTCAAAGATGTTCCCTTTAATTACCATACTTTAGTTTCCATGTTTTAATTAGCTGCCCATCAGATGAGTAACATATTCATGTATACCTTCATTCATTTGGTCTTAATTTTTTTTTTTTTTACTATTTTATTATTCTCTGAGTGTTGACTTAAAAAAATTAAAAAGTGAAATTTTAATGTGGAGGGAAAGGACTCGATATTTGAGCAGGAGACACTTTCAGAGAACATGACCCAAAACTTCCTATGTAGTATTCTTTTTAAAACAGGCAAATTACAAAACTTCTGGGATAGAGTTGGAGAAAGATAAAGGAATCTACTCTTGAATTATTTATTCTATGCTGACAGCACCAAGAAGACTGTGTACCTTACACTGAAAATTGTCTAGGTTACACTGTTTACCTAGAGACAGACCACAAATCTTATTTAGTCTTCTTTTTAAATGTTTTTATTTATAGAAATTTATGGAGTACAAGTATAGTTTTGTTACATGAATAGATTGCATTCTTTTTTTATTGATTGTGTCCCAAAGTATATGTTGGAGTCTTAGCACATATTATCTTGTTTATTCCTTGAATTAATCCCACAGGTAAACATTTATTTTCATGTAATACAGAAAAATAAACTGAATCTCTGATGAGCAATGAAATGTATCTGAAATTACTTCCTGTCATAGACAAATGGGATTATGTGAATGGAGGGAAATTAGAGCAGGAAGGTGAACCCCCTATGAATGAAATAGGGGATCACCTCTTAAGAACAGAGTCCTAAGGTAGGATATGGCACAAAAGCAATCTTTTGAGTCTATTAAACTAATTAATTATTCCAGGAATTTTAATTTGTATCTCATATACAGTATGGAAATATTTATAAATTTCTGATAAGAAGTCAATGTAATTGAAACAGCAAATGAAAGGTAACAAGCATTGGAAAAATGATTGCTTTTCTTCCTAGACTAATAGGAAGCACACGCACACAGTTTACTTTTTCATGTCTAAGCAGGTGAAGCTATGTTGCAGATGCAAGAAGTCCTATTGTGGAAACATAAAAGAAGAGGAGAAACTCTAGCAAGGTATATCTGAAGTATGTAACCTTCTATGGATCATCTAAACTGTTATCAGAAATGTATTTTTTATATATTAAATGCAACACTTTACTTCAAAATATGTTTCTTTTCCAACATTAATCTAAAAAGTATTTTGTGAATGCTACCATAATCGCAAACAACCAGGATTAAACTCCGTATTTATCTTTGACTGAATTACTTCCCTTTTTTTTTTTTGATCTCCAGTAACCAAGTTTTCTTTTTTTATTGTACTCCTCAATTTTTTTTCCATTTTTCACTTCTTCTATCATCTGTTCAAAACCTGAACTAACCACTGCATTCTTGTCAATTTCATAACTTCCCAGCTCTTCTGTGTGCTTTTCCATTCCAGTCTGTACCCCGTAATCTTTCTGTTCTGACCTCTAAAACCCCTATTTCCTTAGTTACTTCCTTTCCCCAAAACTACAGTATCACAATTACACACCGAAAAAATTTCAAATTCTTCCAGTTCTCAGAAAAATTTAATCTAATTATGATAAAGTCACTAGATTTGATTACCAATTTTCAGGAAAAACAGGCATAGATGAACATGTTACACACACACACACACACACACTGTCGTGAAGTTGTAGTAGGCAAAGCCCAGACTGAGAAACTCTGCAGGACAAATGACTAATTTTATTTTAAAATTCCAATTCAAAATATAAGAGAAAAAGAAAGATAGAGATAGAATTAGAAACAGAGAAAGTGATAAAGATAATAGAGATAGAGACAGAAATAGTGATAAGGATAGAGATAGAGATAATGGAGACAGAAACAGAAACAGTAATAACAATTTAGAGTTAGAGAAAAGGAGAGAGAGATGAATGCCCATGAAGGAAAGAAGGAACCATAAACTAAATATCTATAATGAACATATTCAACCAATTTCAGTGCAGAGACTTTATATGGATTCTTTCTCAAACAAATACACTTGAAATACGTGAAATCATTTAAACACTGGATATTCACTGATATTCACAATGTATTGTTAATTGTATCAAGTTTCATGCTGAAATATTTATGGCAGAAATCAAAAGGTGTATAAAGATGTCTAAGATGTGTATCAAATTAAAAATTAATCTAGCAGGGGAAAGGCATCTGTCCAAGTCTAGATCAATGGTTTTCAAGCAATACTGTGCACTAGAATCAACTGTAGGACTTGTTAAAATGCAAATTGATAGGTTTCACCCTCAGAATTTATGATTGAGGAGGTCTAAGATAGAGCCTGAAGATTTGCATTTCAGACTGGTTCTGTATGTTGTTGATGTTGCTGGTACAAGGACCGCATTTCTGAGAATCACTCGATAGATGAAACAACATCGTTCATAAGCTGATAATTATTGAAGCTGAGAGGAAGGTATACTGAAGCTAGGAGTTCATTGAGTCATGCTATCTACTTTTACATGTGTTCTATATTTTCCATATTTGTTGAAAAGTTTAAAAATATACTTAAATTATATTTATAGTATTAGAATTCAGCATACTATTTAATTAAGAAGGAGAAAGAGGTGAGTGATGAGGAAAAGACACATCATGAACTTCAGGATACGATTATGTTTTATGTCTTAATCTAGGAAGTGTTAACCTGTGTGTTCACTTTGTGATAATTCACAGAAGACTAGATTATAATCTGTGTATTATTTCTTGAGTTTAACCCTCATCTTTTTATAAAACATCTTTAAAAATAAATACATTTTTCATCTCTATTATATTTCATGTAAGATGCCTAGACACATAGGTAGATAGTAGATAGATGTATACAATTTTACCAGAATTTGCTTCTTACTGAGATTGAGTGCTTTTGAGTAACACTAGGATGGGTTTGAGTGAACATGTAAATGCATTTCTATTTTTAGAAGGAACGATTAACAACAATATACCTGTCAGCACAACATTTTTTTTCTTTCTTTTATAGCCAAATACCACAAAATGATATTTTACCATACTTGTGTCTCCTATACCTCCCTCTGTCTTAACTACACCTTTGGAGTCATTGGACCCACACACTCCACTGAAGCTGCTTTTTTAAAGCTAATCAACAGTCCCAGCTTACCAATGCTAATGGTCAATTCTCAGACTTCCCCTTATTTGAATGATTGGCAACATTTGACACATGCATTCTTGCTGTATTTTCTCAAAATGCATTTTTTACTTGATTTTAGGGACATTTAAAAAAAAAACTTTTTGTTTTCCCTCTTACCTCACTAGGTACTTCATCTTAGGGTAACTTGCTAGGTTTCTGCAAGTCTGTAATTTCTGAAATTTGCAATACTCTGAGATTCAGACCCCAAACCTTTTATTTTATTTTTCCACTTTATACTGATGGGATATGTGCTTGCATGACTTTATATTCTATCAGTATGATGATGACTTCAAAATGTACATCTCCATGACTTCTCTCTCTTCTGAGCTCTAGACTCATATATATGAACACTTATTTTAAATGCATCATGTGCAAAACAAATTATCATTTCACAGTTAACAATTTTTCATTCTTCAGTTCTTTACATATTAGCATACCACTAGACTTTTCAGTTCTCAAGGCAGAAACCTAGAATTTATCTTTGATTCCTCTTTTTTTAACCATCAAAACATTAAACCAATTTTTTAATTTATTATTTATTTATTTATTTATTTATTTATTTTGTTGAGACAGAGTCTCGCTCTGTCACCCAGACTGGAGTACAGTGCTGCAGTCTTGGCTCACTGCAAGCTCCTCCTCCCAGGTTCACGCCATTCTCCTGCCTCAGCCTCCCAAGTAGCTGGGACTACAGGCGCCTGCCACTACACCCGGCTAATTTATTGTATTTTTAATAGAGACGAGGTTTCACCATGTTAGCCAGGATGGTCTCGATCTCCTGACCTCATGATCCACCTGCCTCGGCCTCCCAAAGTGCTGGGATTACAGATGTGAGTCACCACCGTGCCTGGTACATTATAACCAATTTTATCAAAAAGTTTTAGTTTGATGCATGGAACAGAAGTATTGACAACGATCCCAGGAACTTACTCTGCATATCCTGGAATGTGACTTACATGGTAATGAGGATTCGTCCTTCTCCAAGTAGGAATGGTCTCCAGTGCCTTCCCTAAATAGAAGGCCTGTGGTTTCCAATTGTTCCCAAGGTAAACATGCACTGGACAGCTGGTGTTCCCAAACACCTGTGAAAGGCTGACAGCCAATATGGACTGTACGGCATATGAAGAGCTTATGTGTTCATTTTCTAAATAGGCTAAACTTCTTTAAGAGGAAATAGAAGCTGGAGCTGTGAGATGCCTTTTTTGGAAAGCAGATCCACCCTGTGAATTAAACTGTGGCTCCAGGACTTCCATCTATATGTTAATTGGGGAATTGTGCCTTGTCTTCTTGAACTGACACTGACTTTGCAAATTTCTCCATTAACGCCTATCCCTTCACCTATGTCATGGGATTCTGAAAAATTCTTGTTCTTACTCTATTACGTAAGAAGTAGCTAATAAAATAACTCACTTTGTCACCTGATATGGTTTGGCTATGTCCCCACCCAAATCTCATCTTGAATTCCCACATGTTGTGGGAGGGACCTGGTGAGAGGTAAATAAATCGTGGGGCAAGTCTTTCTTCCCACACTGTTCTCATAATAGTGAGTAAGTCTCATGATATCTGATGGTTACTATAAGGAGGAGTTTTCCTTCACAATCTCTCTTTGTTTGCTGCCATTCATGTAAGACGTGACTTGCTCCTCCTTGCCGTCCACCATAATTGTGAGGCTTCCCCAGCCACGTGAAACTGTAAGTTCAATTAAATATTTCTTTTGGAAATTGCCCAGTCTTGGGTATGTCTTTATCAGCAGCATGAAAATGGACTAATACACCACCTAAATGGTGACAACAAAGGAACCCATCTTACAAAACACTTGTCAATTCTACTTTCAAAATATATTTCAAATCTATCGATTCTATCTTGGCTGATATGTATAAAACTACTACCATCATCTTATTGGACTATTGCAAGGGTAGAAATCAGTCTTTTCTCTCTGAAATATATCAGTCCTTTCAATCTGAGAGATCTTTTTAAAATGTAAGAACATTTTATGTCAATCCTCTTTTAAAATCTCATAATGTCCTTTTACACTTAAATAAAATCCAAACTTCCTGCTATAGCCTAAGAAAACTATAATTTGTCCACTACCTACATCTCCAGTATCTTCTTAGTTCACCCTCCTCTTGTACCCTGCATTCAGCCTTGGCTTTTAAGAAGTTCCTAAAGTAAGCCAACTGTTGTTTTTTTGGAGATTCTGGGTTTTATTGCTATGTGACAAACTACCACAAAACTGTATTATATCTCAAGAATTATTTCACTATGAATTTGACAGGCCCTTTGGTGGTTTTCAGCTGGTGGCCAGTCCAGTGTGGAGGATCCAGGGTGGCTTTACTCAGGTGTCTGGTTCCTTGGTTCCTTGGTATACAGAGCTAAAAGGCTGGACTCAGGTGGGCCCCTCTTTCTTTTCATGTAATATTAGAGCCTCTCCATCTAGTCTCCCCTGCTACGTTGTGTGAATTTTTATCTGGCAGCTCAGGGCTCCAAGAGACGGTGTATCAAAAGACAGGAAGTGCAACCTGCCAATCTCCTGAGCCTGATTGAAACACTGACTCCATCACTTCTACAATATATCATTGATCAAAGTTGTCACAGAATCTGCCCACATTCAAGAGCAGAGGACAAAGACTGTCTCTCTTATTGGGAGTACGGTTAAATCATTTGGGCCATTTTAATCTACCACATGGGAGTTTGTATTTCTGATCGTTTTGCCTAGAGCCTGCTCATGGTGTTTCCCTCATCACTTCCTTCTAACTTACCTAAATTGTCAACATTTGAAGTTATAATTTCATGTTTTACCTATCAAAAATAAAATTTTTGAAAAGTGTTTGTTATGGCAATATCTTATTTATTGACTTTAGATATTTTAGCACATTCTAAATGATTTTTTGTTGCTACTTTTATTATTCACATTCTCCTTTACTAAATGCAATTGCTAAAATAAACAAAATTTAATCTATCTTGTTCACTATTTTTTTTCTCTAGCTCCTAGCACTTTACTCAGGGCACTCAATTTTTTGTTTGTTTGTTTGTTTGTTTTGGATGACAAGGACAGTGAGGCTAAGAATGTGAAATGCTTTCCTGAGTATATGAGACTATATAGCAGCAGGTTCAAGACAACAGGTGTCCAAAAAAAAAAAAAAGAGAGAGAGAAAAGAAAAGAAAAAGAAAACTGGAACTGGACAAGTTAATAGGCAGGAAAGACTTTATTCAAGACTCTTGCAATAAGACAGAGAGATTGACTCAACTTTGCTAAAAGGAAATGCAGATTGGGTGTGATGGCTCATGCTCATAATCTCAGCACTTTGAGAGGCTGAGGTGGGTGGATCACCTGAGGTCAGGTGTTTGAGATAGCCTTGTCAACATGGTGAAACCCTGTCTCTAATAAAAATACAAATGTTAGCTGGGAGTGGTGGCGGATTCCTATAGTCCCAGCTTCTCAGTAGGCTAAGGCATGAGAATTACTTGAGCCCAGGAGGCGGAGGTTGCAGTGAGCCGAGATCACACCACTGCACTCCAGCCTGAGTGACAGAGCAAGACTTGGTCAAAATAAAAATAAAAAATAATAAAAATAAATAAATAAATAAATAAAATAAAAGGCAAAAAGGTTTTTGTTTTGTTTTGAGACAGGGTCTCACTCTGTCATTCAGGTTGAGTGCAGTGGTGCAATCACAGCCCACTGCAGACTTGAATTCTTAGGCTCAAGCAGCCCTTCCACCTCAGCTTCTCCAATAGCTGGGACCATAGGTATGTGCACAACCACGCTCAGCTAATTTTTGTATTTTTGAAGAGAGAATTTTGCCATGCTGCTCAGACTGGTCTTGAACTCCTAAGCTCAAGCGATCCACTCACCTCGGCCTCCCAAAGTACTGGGATTACAGATGTGAGCCACCGTGTCTGGCTGGCAGAGTTTTTAAGTGATGGGATAAGATAGTAGAAAAGTAGTGGAGGACATTAAGAAGGAGTTTGGTCACTGTGATCGGGTCATCTGCATGTGCTAATTGCTGCTTATCCATGTTCCTACTTTCTCATAGAACCAAAAGGTTGAGGCTCTATCTTTGTTAATGACTACATTTCAAAAAGATGGCACACAAGTCCTTCAGAAAGACATCTCCTGAGTTTTAAAACTGGTGAGAGGCTGGGAGAAGGCTTAATCTTAAAATGACAGAGACAGAATTTGCAATTACAAGTTTTCTAAAGTAAATGCTCTAAGAAAAGGGAGGTCATGGCCTTTAGTCAACAAAAAGTCTAAAGTTTAGTCACGCTAGGGGAACCTTAAGACTTGGTCACACTCTGGGACTTTTAATCACTGACATGATATGCAGTCTACCTACAAAATTGTTTGGCATCTGCCCAGCAAAAGGAGTTCAGGACCATAAACACAGAAAATATGCAGTGAAGTAATATTAATTTACTTTATTGTTTTAATATATGTATAATGTATAATACATGTATAATGTATATATATATGTATGCATCGTTTTAATACATGTGTAATCCAGTATACGTAATAGTGTAATATATACTAGCAAATATGTAACCATGAACTTGAACAGAGTTTCTTTCTGTAAAATGGAACACAAATCACGAGAAATAAACTTGGCAAAGAAGTGGTAGAACACCTTACCACATTTTAAAGAGTTGCTAAAAGGCGTTTATATAGACCTCAAAATAATGCCACATTTTTTCAGCCAAGAATAAGCATTTAAATGAATGTAAATTAAGGAGGGGGGAGAGATTTGTGTATGAAGAGAGATGTTACAATATTTCCATTTATTGTGCTGTTGTTTAAATTCAATCTGACTCTTAATTTCAGAGATAGGTTATTAGAATTTTTTAAAAAATTAGAAAGGATGTGAGGAATATCAGGACTAGTAATATTCAGATGTTATATATACTTAACAGAAGGATCTAACTTAATCCAATGATACCAAGCACAATTTACCTGAAGAAGCATATTTTCATTCATTCATCCATTCAACAAATATCTATTCAACCATTACTTTATGCCAGGAACTGTTCTAATTTTTATAGATAAAACAATGAATAAAGCATTCAATTGTCTTGCTCAATTGTCAAGCTTATATTTTAGTTGGAGAACACAGATGGTAAGCAAACATAGATAAAATGAGAGGCAATAACAATGAAAGAAATTAAACCTGTTTAATATAGTATCTGAAGGGAGAGTATAAAGAAATTAAGCAAAATAATGGTAGATGTGAATAGTGTTTTAGTCGGAGGCTACCATGATGTGCTTGGTAAAAACCAGTATACGAATGTCAAGGAAAGTTGTGACTAGATAAATATCACAAGATGAGGAGTATTATAGGAGGAAGTTGAAAAGGAAGATAAGGCCTACATGATTCAAAGCTGTGAAGGCAATTGCATGGATTTCTCACTTTATCATAATAAAACTGAAAGCTAATAGAAAAACATTAAATACAAAAATATTTATGAGTTTCTGGATGCAGAGACTACTATTATGTTTTGATCTGAGGGGATAAAGAAGAGAGTCATTAAGCAATTATATTTGTTTGTTGCTTTGATATCAGAAAATAGGATAAATTCTTCCTCTACAAAGTATCCATTCTGTTAATAATGGTTTGAGAAGGTGTAAAGGCTGGTGAGAAGGACATTGGAAAATATGTGACTTCTTTTTTTCTTTTTAACAATTTGTATTCTTGCTGTTTAATTGATGAATCTTGTACTGGTAAAATGTTGAGAGCTAGGTCCATTTGTGTTTTCTCTTCTTTGAAAGAGTTACTGGTTATTTTCCTGAGGATAACCCTGAGATATTCATTTATTTTTCGGGGTGAATCATTACAGGCTCTAATTTCTTTATTTATGTAGGGTGTAATTTTTCAGAAACATGAAGGGCACCATGGATTTCCAACTATGTGGCAAAACCAGAAATATGATACGTATTTGCTATATAGGCAGTATGTGTGTATATGGTATGTATTTACTTTATAGGCAAAGTTTCACACCTAAAAAATGTATCTGTTTAAATAAGCAAAGTAATAGAAAAAAAAAAAAAACTGGGAAAGGTGTATTTGTTTGTGTATTAGTCAGGGTTCTCTAAAGGAACAGAACTAATTGTATACATATATATATGTGTGTGTGGGGGGGGGGAGTTTATTAAGGGAGTTTATTACTAAATCACACTATCACAAGGTCCCACAATAAGCCGTCTGCAAGCTGAGGAGCAAGGAAGCAAGTCCGGGTCCCAAAGCTGAAGAACCTGAAGTCCAATATTCGAAGTCAGGAAGCATCCAGCATGAGAGAAAGATGTATGCTGGGAGGCTGAGCCAGTCTAGTCTTTTCACGTTGTTCTGCCTGCTTTATATCCTGGCCATGCTGGCAGCCGATTAGATTAAGGAAAGTTGAATGCCCACCCAAATTAAGGGTGGGTCTGCCTTTCCCAGCCCACTGACTCAAATGTTAATCTCCTTCGGCCACACCCTCACAGACACACCCAGAATCAATACTTTGCATTCTTCAATCCATTCAAGTTGACACTCAGTATTAACCATCACAAGTATATGCATTGTTAACTTGAACCATATGCATCTCCTGAGATCATACATAATCTTCAAATAAAGACAATAATGAGGCTGGGTGTGGTGGCTCATGCCTGTAATCCCAGCACTTTGAGAGGCCGAGGCGGATCACCTGAGGTCAGGAGTTCAAGACCAGCCTGGCCAACATGGTGAAACCCCATCTCTACTAAAAATGCAAAAATCAGCTGGGCATGGTGGTGAGCACCTGCAATCCCAGCTACTCAGGAGGCTGAGGCAGAATTGCTTGAACCCATGAGATGGAGGTTGCAGTAAACTGAGATGATGCCACTGCACTCCAGCCTGGGCAACAGAACGAGACTCCATCTCAAAAAAAAAAAAAAAAAAAGAAAGAGACAATAATGAGGTGTTAATTATACCTAACATAATACAACTATCTTTTGTACAACTGGAAATGCCCCAATACCCAACCCAAATGCTATTACATAAAGTTAAAAACACTTAAATGCTGATACGAAGTCAATAAAACTTATGTCATCATAAAAAGAAAGAAAACGAAGATATTTTCTTAGTACAAGTGTATACATGCACAAACATGTTTTATAACAAAAGAAGGAGGAAATGCTCATAATAATTACAGTCTTCATTTCTGCAACTGGTCACGTGTCATAGCTGGTATTGATGCCTACCTTCTTCTACTACCAATTTTGTATTCCCTTTACCTTCAGCAAGCACCTCAGCAGGTCATTTTTGTTTTGTTTTGTTTTGTTTTGTTTTGTTTTCCTGGTGGAGCAACCCAAACCTTCATTCCTGAAGGGTCTGGGCCATTCGTAGTCCTGTACGGATTGGGCAGTTGTAGTTTCCCATTGACCTTAATCACAGGGCCCTAATGGATCTCCTGTATTTCATGCATACTGTTCCTTACCTCTGTTGTAGAGTAGTAGACTGATTTCATCTTGATAGCCCAGGTCAATCACCCCAGCCAACACTATAACTCTCTTCTTAGCCTGTTGACTTAAAGGTAGGAGGAGCCCAAAGTGTCCAGCTGGCAATCTTAACTTCCAGTTTTACGGAATGATTGTTGTGCCTCCCGGTGGCAGCGTTCCTCCCTCTGGAACTAAGACATCTAGGCCAGCAGAATGTAATGCCACAGGAACACAGAGCAAACGTGGATCACTAGGCGTGATGGTGAGTGGTGCCACTTTCACTTTCACCCCTTGATTCCTGGACCGGCTCTGTGAATCCTGGCTATGGGGGAAATAGTACCATATATTGGATGCTGATTCAGAGCATATGTGGCCCTCTGGAGATTTTTCCCCAGTCCTGCAATGTATTGTCAACTAGTTGGCATTGTAATTGTGATTTCAAAAGGCGATTCCACCGTTCTATCAACCCAGCTGCTTCAGAATGATGGGGAACATGGTAAGACCAGTGAAGTCCATGAACACGAGCCCACTGCTTTGCTTTTTTTAGCTATAGAGTGAGTGCCTCGGTCAGAGGCAATGCTGTGTGGAATACCATGATGGTGGGCATTCCCTAAGTCCATGGATGGTAGTCTTGGCAGAAGCATTGCATGCAGGATACACAAACCCATATCCGGAGTAAGTGTCTATTCCAGTGAGGACAAACCTCTGCCCTTTCCATGATGGAAGAGGTCTAATATAATCAGCTTGCCACCAGGTGGCTGGCTGATCGCCCCAAGGAATGGGGCTATATTGAAGGCTCTATCTCGGTCTCTCCTGCTGGCAAATTCGGCACTCAGCAGTGGTCATAGCCAGGTCAGCCTTGACGAGTGGAAGTTCACGTTGCTGAGCCCAGGTATAATCTGCATCCCTGCCACCATGGCCACTTTGTTCATGTTCCCACTGGGTGATGACAGGGGTGGCTAGGGAAAGAAGCTGAGTGGTGTCCACAGAACGGGTGATTCTATCCACTTGATTATTAAAATCTTCCGCTGCTGAGGTCACCTGTTGGTGAACACTCACATGGAATACAAGTATCTTTACAGTTGTTGATCACTCAGAGATTCATCCACATATCTCTTCCACAAATTTGTCACCAATTTTTTTCCTAATCAATGTTCAAGTCCCTGACCATCCAGCTAAACCATTGGCTATAGCCCATGAATCAGTATAGAATCACACATCTGGCCATTTCTCCTTCCATGCCAAGTGCACAACGAGGTGCACCACTTGAAGTTCTGCACATTGGGAAGATTTCCCTTCACTGCTATCCTTCAGGGATGTCCTAGAAAGGGGCTGTAGTTCTGTAGCTGTCCACTTTCGGGTGGTGCCTGCATATCGTGCAGAACCATCTGTGAACCAGGCCCTAGTCTTCTCTTCCTCTGTCAATTGATCATAGGGAACTCCTCATGAAGCCATCGGTGCAGTCTGTGAGAGAGAAGGCAGGGTGGAAGAAGTGGAGACTGTGGGCATTTGAGCCACTTCCTTACATAACTTACTTGTGACTTCAGGACCTGATTGAGTCCAGTCACATATGTACTACTTCCATTTGATGATGGAATGCTGCTGTGCATGGCCTATTTCAGAAAGCACCCAGTTCATGATAGGCAGTTCAGGTCACATGGTGAATTGATGACCCATATTCAAACATGCAGTGTAACTATCATAACTTGTTAATTAAGTAGTTATTTGTTTGTTGCTTATTGTTATTTTGCCAAAGATGAGACAGTGATTTGAAAGAATCAAAGAATTTTGTTGCATGGGATAAAGTTAAGATCAGGAAAAGAAAGAAACAAACTTGAGATAGTAAAATATTTTCCTCCAAACTGACACTGACATTTCCTTTCAATCTACCCACCCATTCATATACCCAAACTATTTCTAAAGTATCATTCTTGGGACTTGTAACTTGTATTTTGTAGGGAGAAAGCATTTATCTTTCAGTCAAGAGCATCAGTCCCCCTTATGATTAACAGGATAAAGGACTGTCCCTTCTTGGCAGAGGCTAAATTTATTTCCCTGATTTTACATCTCTTCTTTAGGAAATATTAAAATGAAAACAAACAACCATTGTAATTCCAGTATTTTCTAATAATGCACTGCTTGATTTATTGTGTCAATAGAATCTTATGGGATTTGTACTACAAAGTGAGGGAACTCATTTACATGTTAAGAACCCATTTTTGGCATACATAAAAGTCATGAGATTTACTTTACAATGTCCCAGACCATTTATGATAAGAATCAATTTACAACTGCTACAATAACATTAGCAATAAACAGGCCAACTATGCCTATTGTTAGTCTTTAAAACTATTGCTACTAGAAATATTCCCCAGCCTCTAATCCCTACATATACCAAACTGGATGTTTTTTTCTTTTTTCTCTTTTTAAAAAATAACCACTAGACTCTCTGTCTCACTCTGTCACCCAGGCTGGAGTGCAGTGGTGTGATCTCGGCTCACTGCCAGCTCTGCCTCCCGGGTTCATGCCATTCTCCTGCCTCAGCCTTCCCAGTAGCTGGGACTACAGGAGCCCACCACCACACCCGGCTAATTTTTTGTATTTTTAGTAGAGACGGAGTTTCAATGTGTTAGCCAGGATGGTCTCGATCTCCCGACCTCGTGATCTGCCCACCTTGGCCTCCCGAAGTGCTGGGATTACAGGTGTGAGCCACCGCGCCTGACCTAGACTTTGTTTTTTAGTATAGTTTTAGATTTGCAGAATAATTGAGCAGATAATATATAGAGCTCCATATAACTCTACATCCCTACCCACAACTGCTTGAAGTTTCCTATATCATTTACATCTTGCATTGCTGCAGTACATTTGTTATAATTAATAAACTGATATTCATGCATTATTATTAATTCTAGCCTACAGTTGATATTAAGGTTCACTCTGTCTTATATAGTTGCATGGGTTTTTATCTACCTCCTACTATTTTTCAGACATGTACATATTTTAGATCCCTGTGCAATATCAATTCTATCATTCATTCATTCAGAATTTATTTATTGAATGCCCATTATGTGCCAAAGAACTATTTATGTACTGTGAATATGGCAGGATACAAAAAAGCAAAAATCTTGTCTTTCTTTGAGCTTATATTTCAGAGTCACAGGCAGACAGTGAACGTGATAAATAATTACATACAGTATGTTAGTAGAAACACATACAGTCTAAGGAGGAAATAATTAGACATGAAAGGGGAATTGGAGGTATCAGGGAGAAAGATAAAATTTTTAAACAAGGTGGTGAAAGAGGTACTCACTGAGAAGATGAGAACGGAATAAGAGAGCATGTCATTGTGTAGCTTAGGGAATGGCATATCAGATAGAGGACACAGCAAGTTCAAAGTTCTGTAGGTAAGTAGGAGCTGGAGTTTTCGAGCAGCAACAAGAAGCTCAGTGTGCAGAGTGAACAAGAAAATAAAGTAGATAAAATCAGAGAGGCAGTTGCAGGAGTTAGAGGGAGGGAGATCAAGGAAGGGATTTTAGCTCAGAGCAGAAATACCCGTTTTTATTTTTTTAGTGGAATGGTAAAACAGAAAAGATTTTGAACAGAAAAATGATATAATCTGACTCAAGTTTCCAAAGGAATCTGCTCTGCTGGGAAGAGACAGCAAAGAGAGAAGGAGGGAAGGGGCCTAGTTGGAATGCTGTTGCAAAGATTGAGGTCTGAGATGAAGGTGCACTGGGTCAGAATGGCAACAGCATTAGGTGGTAAAAAGAGGTCACATTGGGGGTATATTTTGACAGTAGATCCAAAAGGATTTCATGATGAATTGGGTGTAGGGTGTCAAAGAAGAAAGGGAGTCAAGTATGAGACCAAAGTTTCGACCTGGACAAACAGAAGCATCTCTTGTTCTTATTTCTTAACCTGTTCTCAAACAAGTCAGTTCTCATATCTCCTGACCATTAAAACAGTATCTGATTGCCAACTAAAGTGACAATAGATCCATTTGACCCCACACTGCTTACTGCCTCTCCTCTTCTTTTAGCACATTGGAAATCTTAAAATGAATCTATCTACCTAGAGCCATGCTGTTTTATTCTCCCCATTAGAAATGCCTCATTTGGCCTCTACTTTCATCCCGGTCTCTATTTCTTTGACCAAGTAACATTCAGTGCAGCTGTTTGATATAGTGATCTAATTTTAATTAGTCCTTCACTCTCTGCACTGAGCTTCCAACATGCCCATTTTTATCAGTGAGCATAGAAGTAGGACGAAACAGTGAAAGAAAGGTACAAGAATTAGACATTTTTTTCATCCTCCTTTGGATGACTGTTAAGTCTGACAGAATCCCATGGCCAAAATGAGATAGCTCTTCCTGTGACACATAAAAAATAAAGAATAGTAATAGCATCCTTGCAATCCAGAATGCTTTATTTTACGTTTACCACACAAATTAAAAATGGAGAAGTTCTTTGGACATTCTCTCTTCATTGCTTCTGCTACCTTCCCCTCTGCTTTTGTGCATGTACTATACATCCTGCAAGGTTCAGCTCAGGCCCACTGCTTTCATCGGGAAGGCTCCTCTAAATGCTGAGTATTTTACAAATATATATAAATACATATATATGTATATATGCATACATATATGTGATCTACAGAACTCTTCCTCTAGAGAGCTTCTTTGGAACTCTCTTACACTGATTAATATTAGTTAGTTGTCGATTTCATTTATGCCTGGCTTTCCCATATTTAATATTATGATCTGTAAGAGCACGGACTTCAATTTATCCATAATGTCGTGCATAAAGCCAGTAAATATGGATTTAACTGTTTCATTCTTTTGTCTCACCAACTTCTATAAGTTGAACTTGCTTTTATTTGGTTCGAGGTTCTTCTCTCCCGAAAATGAGCAATGCCCTGCCTGTGACTTCCCTTCCCCGTGGCCTGCTAATGAAGTCCTCATTGTTGTTGCTCCACCCAACTGGAAGTCCATCTAGTAAGATTTGATCAAATAATGGAATAAATAAATATTAAAATGGGATTCACCTTAGAGAATAGATCTCTCGCTCAATGTGGAAAACTTTTAACTGCACTGTTCAATCCAGTAGCCACTAAGCCCATGACTAATCCACATTTCAAGGATAGCTGAAATTCACATGGAATTTCTAATGCTTATATAAAAATATAAAATAGCTCATTTTTATATTTATTATAGTTTAATGATAACATTTTGTATATTTTGAGTTGTCAAATACAATAAGTCATTTATTTTAACTTCTCTTTATAATGGTAAAGATAACTTTTACAATAGGAAACAAAATTTATAAATACATTATGTGGCTCACATTTTTGGTTCACACGTTGGTTTTTTTGTTTTTGTTTTTGTTTTTTTTTTTTTTGGACACTGTTTTTCTTTAATATGTATTGTAGACTGAATACTTACAGTGACAAAGAACCCACTCCTTACCTTGGTAACAATACATTTCCTTCCCCAAACATAGTTAGGCAACTCACGGATGTCTAAACCTTAAATACCTCTTCTCTACTGTGAACCAAATCTGATTTCTTATATTTCAGCTCCATAGATTCTAATTATGCTTGATCTTTTTATAAATAACCCGATAAACTTTTCAAATACTTCAACTTTATTCAATTATATAACATATTCATTTAGTCTGCAGCAGTGCAATGAGTCTGCCAGGTGTTAAATTTATATTTTATGATATCTTGCTTCAACCTAACACAGTAAACTTTGTTGAAATTTCTGGGACATTTTTATGCTAATATTGATGTTTCTCTTTGTTAGATTAACCTTAGAGTCTCTGCCAAATTATAGCTTGTGAGCAGGAGTCACTACTTTTCTACTCATGAATTTACCCTGTAGTCTTCAGTCTGACTTCTCCAAACATCTATTATTCCTCTCACATTCGCCTGTTTACCCTGTTGAAATCCTTGTGATGCCTTTTTATATTAGGCAAAGGTAAAAAACAAACACAGCCTTTATAAATGTTTCTTCTGCACGATAAATTCACTTGATTATGGGGGATGTAACAAAGGTACTATAGAAGAACAAGGGAGAAGATCAATTCAATTGATAATACTAAAAAGAAATCAACAACTCAAATTAAACCAACAGGGTTGGTTTCTTCTAACTCTGTTCCATCACCTTAAATCCCTTGAAAATCACTACTGAAGGTATTTGGAGTGTATGTCTACTTTAGAGTTATTTATTTCCAATTTAAAAGTGATTTAGTAATATCATAAACTCTAAGGAACTGTGTGCCCATCATGTGTGCTTCTCCGAAGACATAATTGCTTGCTAAAGTCTGGATCTAAAAGTTACAATGCATCTTGGTTATAACCTGAAATATGCAAACATGACAAATTTTGAGCTGCTGCTAATATGGAGATGAAACAAGATGTGAGAGATATTTATTTCTCTGCGGTTAAGGGTAATTACGTGTTTTGGCCTGATCATTCCCTTTACGGTCAGAACAATGCTAGGTCCTTCTCTAATCCAGAGGGAAGTTCAGTCTCCCTCAGTAATTATCCCACCCATCTTGTGTGAAGAGTACGCCCAAGCCCAACCTAGTAAATAAATCACATAAAATAAGCAGTGATGTAAGACTCTAAGTCTAGTAAAAATGAGAATTAAAGCAATTGACAATCCGGTACATTTGATTCTTTTAAACTAATATTGTTCTTTTCTGTATATAATTTCTTATGTCCTTCTCAGTTATTGTTACAGAACATTTATATGTTATCATTAATATTATTATATGGAATCATAATAATTTAAGGATCCAACCACAAATGAAATGATAGTAGGAAAAAGTTAACAAAGTTAATATGTGATAGAACTGGGATGTAGTGGGTTGTCTTTTAGGTTGTATAAATCTGACTTATGGGACCTATTTATATTTCAGTTTATTAATTTTCAATGAAATATGCATAGATCACAAAGACAGTACAGTGGTGAAAATAAAAGGTAGCGCTCTCTGGTGAACATAACAACTAGGATTTACTAGATTATCTGCCAGATTCAAAAAAAAAGCACTAAAATTGAAGAGAATGGAACCGAGAACGGGTAAATACTGTGATGGCATTGGTTGAGGGGCTGTGATAGGAGGATATGAGATTACTTAATTGTCTGAGAGAGTGTCAAGACATGGAAAAACAGAAGTGCGATTTAACGGATAACAGTGTGGCTGAGAGTTAAACCTTGTTAAACATGTCAACTTAGGAACATTTTCAGTCAAATGCAGGGTAAAAGAAGTATTGTTTTTAGAGGAGGGGTTACTGTCATGAGATTTTTGAGAACTGAGATCTATGTCATTCAGTAGCTCAGACGTTGTAGGCAAAATACTTCTCTAGTTGTTTCACTGAAATAATATAACAAATCACAATGAATGATGTGGTAATGAAAGAAGTATGTGAAAGTAGATGGGCAAAATATTTTATTTATTTATTTATTTATTTATTTATTTATTTATTTATTTATTTTGAGACGGAGTCTCGCTCTGTCACCCAGGTTGGAGTGCAGTGGCCGGATCTCAGCTCACTGCAAGCTCCGCCTCCCGGGTTTGCAGCATTCTCCTGCCTCAGCCTCCCGAGTAGCTGGGACTACAGGCGCCCGCCCCACATCTGGCTAGTTTTTTGTATTTTTTAGTAGAGACGGGGTTTCACCATGTTAGCCAGGATGGTCTCGATCTCCTGACCTCGAGATCCGCCCGTCTCGGCCTCCCAAAGTGCTGGGATTACAGGCTTGAGCCACCGCGCCCGGCCTGGGCAAAATATTTTAACAAAGGGATCAGTTTCCATCATAACTAAGATATTTTAAGGCTACTTCAATTGGTGCAACAGTTTAAATTCAAAGCTTATCAATTCATATTTTGCTCAAACTTATAGGAAACAAAAGCAGATGAGTTATTTTTGAAACTGGTTTTCCATAAACAATGACTATGCCAAGTCAGTGGTTGCTCATCTGATAAGTGCTTCCCATAGCAAATAGTCTAATGTGACTGAAGACATTGGAGCTGAAACCCCTGACATAAAGAGAAGACGATGCACACACTTCCAAAGAAAGAATACGCACTGTTGCCTTTAAGAAGCACCATCGTGGTAAATTCTAGCTACAATACCATCACCAGAAATCCTTGTGATTCAGTTAAAGAAATTGAAAGCAAGGAAACATTTACTGTTATCTGTGTAAAGCTAAAGCTATTTAAAGAAGCCAGTGCTGTCATAAAAATTATACCTGGAGCTTGGCAGATAGTGTCATTGCTTTCAATCTGCTAGTATTTAGAGCAAATCGACAGGGAAATGCTAATCAGTGTTCAGGTATGCACAGCACCATCTGACACCAATCACAGGCAACAGGAATGAAAACAGGCATTAGTAACAAAACAAAGAGCAGGACGGATTCCCAAAGGGAACTGTGTCAGGATGGGATCCACAGTTATCTTAGAATCCATAAAGCCAGGTGCAGACTACTCTATGCCTCCTTCTCTCACTCCTTGTTAATAATGTTCCTAACAAGCCAAACCTGCGATACACTGATCATATCAGCCATGCGTGTTTAACTAAGAGATTATGCTGGCAAATAGTGACCCTGTCTCAAGATCATGTTACTCCAAAACCCCATACTTATTATTTTTCTTTTTAATCCATACCGCCAATGAGAAATGTCTTCCTAAAATGTGTACCCCATCTCTTGATGGAAAGCAATTATGAGAGTAGTCTCATTTTCCACTTCGTGGCAGAGGAAGTGGAAAACTACGATACTGGATTATTTATCAAATATTTGCCACAGATTATCTTTATCAGAAGTTGCCCACACCAGAAAGTAGTCTACATTCCTACAAAATTGGTTCCTGCTGCAAGGCCCAAGTTACAAATTTCCTGAGCCCTAGGGATCCCTATAGTTACTGCCAAGTAGATTATTATCTGAGAAAAGAGAACAATTCCGGTCATCAGACATTTTCTAATATATCCCCTATCTGGATTGGGACTTGCAACTTACATTGTGTTCCATTCTGCTTTATTTATTAAGTGCTTATATTTCAATCACAATTTTATGCCCTAAAAACCAGGCAAGGACTAAACAAGAAATGTCTCTTCCTTGACAAACCTTATGTTTTGGTGAGAGAGATGGAAGCAAAACAGACCTATCTGTAAAAATATTCAGACTACTAAGTGCTGTGAAGAAAACGAAGGAAGGCAAGAGTTCAACTTTGCCTGGGGGCCAGGAGGGGTTTTCTTGAGCAGAGACTGGAAACAGGAGACAATGAACAATGGAAGGCAAAGATGACACGAAGAGCAACTTCCTGGATGGGAACAAGTGTGGCTAGAAACAGCCAGCAGGGCTGGAGTCGGACAAGGAAGGAAGAGAATGTTAGAGGAGAAGTTTAGAAGGGCATGCTAGCGCCAGATCATGTAGGAAAATAGCTTTCTACTCTGGAGAGCCATAAAAAAGTGAATGCTCAGGTCTTTTCCCTAGAGAGTACAATTTGCCTGCTCTGGTCAGGTCCCAGGCACAGTTATGTTTTTAAAGCAGTCTGGGTTTCTCTTAATATAAAATCCAGATTTGATAACAATTAAAGCAGGATGTACAGACTGCCTTTATCTCTTGCTCCTCTCCCTTCTCCTTCTTCTTTTCCTAAATGTGACGGGAAGATCCTTTTGGATGTTAAGTAGGGGAATGGAAACATCTTATTTATCTCTTTAATGTAAAATTTTGGCAAAAGTGCAAGGATTAAAAAGATAATCTTGAGAAAAATATTGGGAAAATTGTTGAATTTGTTCTTCAAGTTTTCACCATATATATTCTTCAGAATGGAGAAAATGAGAAAAATATTATACCATAAGCTATTATATTTGTTGTGTGTGCTGGAAGAGTGGGCAGCAGAACATGATTTTTGTTTGTTTGTTTGTTTGTTTGTTTGAGGCAGAGTTTTGCTCTTATTGCCCAGGCTGGAGTGCAATGGTGTGATCTCAGCTCACCACAACCTCTGCCTCCGGGGTTCAAATGATTCTCCTGCCTCAGCCTCCCGAGTAGCTGGGATTACAGGCATGCACCATCACACCCAGCCAATTATGTATTTTTAGTAGAGATGGGGTTTCTCCATGTCAGTCAGGCTGGCTCAAACTCCTGACTTCAGGTGATCCACCTGCCTTGGCCTCCCAAAGAGCTGGGATTACAGGTATGAGCCACCGTACCAAACCTCAAACATGTTTTTCAAAATGTAGACTGATAATGACATTTATTCTACCTTTCTCAGCTTAGAATTAAATGAAAATTATCTATTTCTTTTACCCTTGATGTAATTATCATTACTATAGGCATTATTTGCACTTTTTAAAGGATAACATAAGAATTATAATTCAGTCATTAATTTGTTTTTAAGTAATTACATATTCATTCATACTGGCATCATTCAAAACCATTAATGCATGTGTTCACCAGATATCAACAACCTTGGAGATGTATTGGTAAATAAAACACAGTTTGCTTTTATATTTTATTTATAAATAGTTACAGTATTATGAGATATGTACTGTCATGAAGGCATGTGAAAAAATGGAGAGTATATAGCATAAGGACAAAGATCATTCCACTAAATATATTTAACTTTTAAAAATGCATAAAGATGGTATGTGTTTGTTTTTTTAACACCTAAGTGTTAGGTACTTAGTACCTAAGTACTTAGATTGCATAGTAGATAATCCACAGAGTATAACTAATAAATGTATTTTAATCATTGATTATTTTCTGATGTGATTTTCACAGCCCACCACACACACACACACACACACACACACATCCCAGTTTGAGTCCAATGGCCAGAAGCTGCTATAGATCCAGGAAGAGACTATGCCTCAATTCAAAAGCCATCAGCCATCAATAGTAGAACTCTCTCTTCTTTGGGGCAAGGTCAGCCTTTCTTTTTCTGTTCAGGCCTTTGGCTGGTTGAGGGCCACCCACATCATGGAAAGCCATCTGCTTTACTCCATCTATCAATTTGAATGTTAACCTCATCCAAAAACATCCTCACAGAAAGATCCAGAATTATGCTTAACCACATACCTGGACACTATGTGACTCAGTCAAACTGACACAAAATTAGCTATCACAAGAACTTTAAGCAATTACTTACATTTTCTCACTTATTTCTTAACAAAATATAAGAAAGAAACCTGAAACTAAAATAACTATCTAGGGAAACAATAAAACATTAAATTTTGATTTCAGTGATTTTCCTTGATTTTCATAAGGCAAGAGTTGTCTGGGCTTCAAGAAAGTTCTGAATGACTGCAGCACTAGTGGCCAGGCTCAGCACAGAAACAGCACCTTGGTGTTCTAAGGTATCAGATTCAGACCACCAAACATTGCAGAGTTTAAGAGTGGCAGGCATTTGTAGCATCCATTTCTGCTATACATCACATGATTATACATTCATGCTATTTCTCTCTCAATCTTAATATCCTCTTTTTTATCTCTCTGTACACACATACATACATGTATACCATATGTGTGTGTATATACATACATATATATGTGTGTGTGTGTATATATATTCTCCCCAAAATCATCATATTAAATGTTTCTAGACATTCTCAAATGCCCCTGGGATGCAAAACAGTTGCAGTTGAAAACCCTTGTCCCCGATGGCTGTCCGAACTTATAGTGTGTTGTGTTATAGAGAACATGGAACCAGGGAAACCCACTCCTTTATAGCAGCCTGGTAACGAGCCTGCTTTTTTCTATGGAGAGACATTACCTCATTCCTCAAAGTTACTCACAGAAAATGCAATGGATAAAGAACAAACTGGGATATATTCTTGTGGCTTACATAGCAAGACAGTTTAGAGAAAAAAAAAAAAAAAGAAATACATAGAGAAGTGTGCCTCAATAGCCACGCAGTTGACTATAAACGTTCATTCATCAACAAACAGTAAGAAAATCAACCCCAAATGCACTCCCTTCAAATTTGCATTAATGTTCCCAAATGTACTATTCAAGGTTCTCTGTTCTCAATTTTTAGATCCTTTGCTCTGACAAGAGGCTTATTTAGATTTAATCTGGATTACTTCATCACTAGAGAATCCTGGGATTCCTTCCAGTGTAGTGGGTTGAGCCAGCTCAGTGCTCCTAAGTACTTAGATTGCATAGTAGATAATCCACAGAGTATAACTAATAAATGTATTTTAATCATTGATTATTTTCTGATGTGATTTTCACAGCCCACCACCATATGTTGTGGGTTGTCATGAGAAGAGAGTATTTCCTCGAAGAATATGGTTGATAGTGATGTCTTCTAATGGCAGGTCCACATGATCAAGAATGAACAATGCAATCATGTAGTTCATTTGAGTTTTCACATACTGGGTTTCTTAAAGATAGAAACAGATAGTACTGGGTCCCCTCATTAGTGACACAAAATCTACAAAACCTACATTGCTTTGTTTGGCCAGTACCAAGGCAGAGACTTAGCTGCTGTTGGCAGAAAGAAAGAAAGCAGAGGCATGGAGAACTTGTCACACATCTATTTGGTGTTTTTTGTTTGTTTGTTTTGTTTGAGACAGAGTCTCACTCTGTCACCCAGGCTGGAATGCAGTGGCATGATCTCGGCTCACTGCAAACTCTGCCTCCTGTCCTGGGTTCAAACAATTCTCCTGCCTCAGCCTCCTGAGTAGCTGGGAGTACAGGTGTGTGCCACCACACCAGGCTAATTTTTGTATTTTTAGTAGAGACGGAGATTGACCATGTTAGCCAGGCTGGTCTCAAACTCCTCACCTTGTGATCCGCCTCCCTTAGCCTCCCAAAGTGCTGGGATTACAGGCATGAGCCACTGCGCCTAGCCTACTTGGTCTTATTAACTTCTCTCTCAGTGAAGGTGTTCTAATGCTTCTTTCTTCCTGTGAATTCATAAATTTCGACATTTGCAAGACTGGAAGCACTGGTCTCTGAATTCTAACTGCAGTTATTATATTTTTACAAATGTCTCCCCTAAACCTTTAAAACCTTTAACATTTTATCTTTCATTTGATCCTTACTTTTTGTGCAACGGGCTCAAATGAACATGAGCTTGGGGCAGAATATGCTTTGTCCCCTGGGGGTTCTTAAAATTACACCTGTAATTTCTCTACACTGATCCCTGTCAAATCTGCCCATATCTTATTCGGCTATCCGATACAACTTTCAGAGACTTAAAGGTAGGTTTCCTTTTTAATTTATATATGTTTTTATCTTTAAACAAATTTAATGGATTTGGATCTGATAACTGTTTGTGAATATCCTGTACATTCATTCTTTTGATTATAATTTAGTTATTATTGTACTGTAAAATAAAGACCTATCCTTTACTCATCCCAATCTTCATCCATTAGGGCTGCTATAACAAAATGTCATAGACATTTTGTTTACACATGGGAAGTTTATAAATTTATTTGTCACGGTTCTAGAATCTGGAAAGTCCAAAATCAAGGCTCTGGCAGATTGGGTGTCTAGTGAGGGCTTGTTTCTTGGTTCATAAAAGGCTATTTCTTCACATGGTGGAAGTCTCTTTTATAGGAGCACTATTTCCAGTCAATAGAGGACCACCCTCATGACCTAATCATGTCCCAAAGTTCAATCTCCTAATAATATCACCCTGAGGGAGAGAATTTCAACATATGAATTTCAGGGGTGGATATAACCATTCAGACTCTAGCGCCCTCCCTCACCACTGTCTCCCAATTTTAAATGCTTTTTTACTCAAGATTCAGACTATTTTTCCAAGGCAAACTTCATTTGTGTTCCTGATTTATCCAACTTGCTCCTTTGTGTCCAGGACTAAATCGGAACCTTAGGGAACAGTAAGATGTCTCAGGTCCATATCATACTGACTATCCTTATTTTCTATCTTTCGTCTTTATTAATTCCTATTCCTTTCAATCCTGAATTAAGAATTTATCCCTCTTAGGTCCCCACCTCTCCCATTTTTCCATAATAAGATAGCACTTCCAACTGCAAATAACAAGTTAGGTTCAATTGATTCTACCTTGTGTCTGAGACTTTTTTTTATTTTGCGGCCTCAGGCATCTGCTAAACATCATTTGCTTTTATTGTCTGTGTAGTTCTGATGGCTCAGCAAAGACAGGTAGGGAGAAAGAGGATCAGGCAAATAGAAGGAAGGAGCTTCTACAATAGACTGAGATTTATGTTCCCTCAAAATATCTGAATTTAAATAAATATACCTTGCCAGTACAATTACTAATTTTGTTTCAAATTATTCCATTCAATCTATTTGAGAGTTTTACATTTGTTCTTGAGATACTACCATAATAGAATATTTTGTGAATTGTGACCTTGTCCTGATTAAGTTAAGAAGTCAGTCAACCTTTTCTCCTTTGTTTGAGCTTATTACCAAGTACTTTCACATCAGCAACTAAGGGAGGGTTAAATGCAGAAATATAAAAGGCTTTTCCTATTCTTTCGACACCACAGGTAAGCAGTAGTCAAGGTTCTCCTATATCAGTAATACCACTGCCATCATCACCTAAACCACTCCCACCCCCTACTCAAAACAACAGACAGAAATATCTGGAGCAATATATCCCA
This sequence comes from Trachypithecus francoisi, assembly GCF_009764315.1. Classification (NCBI taxonomy): domain Eukaryota; kingdom Metazoa; phylum Chordata; class Mammalia; order Primates; family Cercopithecidae; genus Trachypithecus; species Trachypithecus francoisi. The sequence continues at coordinate 34,380,037 of NW_022681462.1, forward strand.
AATCAGAAATTAACTGAGAAAGTTGAGCATCCTAAATGTGGATCTAGAATGTCTTCTCTGTATTATAGCTCCTTCCTTTCCCCCTCCTCCTTCCTTTTCAGAACCTGATTGTAATCCCTCCCTTTCCCCTGAAAACTGAACTACAGACACAGAAGCATTTTTTGTTCAGCAATACAGCTTGTGACTGTAGTCAGTGTGCAAATACGAAGTGTTTCTTCTGGCTCTTTCTCTCTTTTTTGATGTCTTCTGCTAACATTCTACCCAGGTTTTGCTAACATTCTACCCAGGACAAACCACACAATTTGCAGGGCCCACATAATGAAAGTGCGGGGCTTCTTGTTCAAAATGGTTAAGCGTGTTAGGAGGGAGAAGACAAGAAACCAAACTAAGTGCTAGAGCCCTTCTGAGGGTGGGGTTCTTTGCGGACCTCAAAGACCACACACCCTCAGCCTGAATTCCATCACCTTTCCTTCAGAGCTTTGTCCATCTCTGCCCTTCTCTACTTTCTCTTTTTCTCTCTGCTCTCACTTCTTTCTTCCTCTCTCCTCTCTTCTTTCTCCTTTGTAACTCATTTTATTTCCCTCTCCCTCCTCATCCAATGTCCCAGAGAGAAAATGAAGATGAAAACATTTTATGAATTTAGAAGTGTTTTGTAATCTAAAAAACCAAATACATAATGGTTGCTAATATCGCAATGTTTTTCTTCTCTACATCTATTACCCTCCGATTTCTTGTTCTTCATTGATTTCTTCTCTATCAGTGTGTGTGGTTTCCTTACAGACTCTCCATTTCAATAGCGGCCTTCCTTTTCACTCTGCCTATATTTTCCGAAGGCCTTTTGTCACAGACGACCGACAGTGTGTAAATAAAGAATGGAAATAATTGAAGGAAGACAGGATTGACAATATTATCTTTTTCATCTTTCCTTGGAAGCTTAGATGTCTAGCAATACTTGGGTATATATAGTCTATGCACATCATATGAAGGCAACATTTCAAATGTCAACAAAATGAATCTAAGTACAAACTGAGGTCTCTTCTGAAAAATAAATGAAATCTGTGTGGAATTGATTCTGATATTTTGCGTCTACAGCTCCTAAAACCGTGATGTCATGTCTTTCCTGGCAACTGCTTGCTATGCACATAATACACCAAAAAGGCAATTTAAATTGGTTTTATTAAAATGTACTTTTCTGACGCAGGTCCCAGACCAATTACATCTGCATGAATCTAAGATGTTCCTGGAAGCCAAGAAAAGAATTTGTGTTTGGCATTTATTTGTATTTATATATGCAGGGCAGTAAAGTTTAAAAACGAGGCTTTCAGAAAGAAATCCAGGTAGAAATAAATTTATAAAACAAACAGACAAAAGCCTTTTCACATAACATTACTGCACAGACAGTACTTTACTACCCAAGTGGCATGTAACATGTCTTGTACTAGGTTATGCGTGCATTTTAATAATTCCTTTAGAGCCATAGTGTGTCCGGAATTGATTCCTTCTGGTGGGTTCTTGGTCGGGCTGACTTCACGAATGAAGCCACAGACCTTCCTCGTGAGTGTTACAGCTCTTAAGGATGGTGCGTCCCAAGTTTGTTCCTTCAGATGTGTCCAGAGTTTCTTAGTTCTGGCGGGTTCATGGTCTCACTGACTTCAAGAACGAAGCCGTGGACCCTCGCGGTGAGTGTTACAGCTCTTACAGATGGTGTGTCCAGAGTTTGTACCTTCAGATGTTCAGATGTGTCCGGAGTTTCTTCCTTCCCATGGGTTCAAGGTCTTCGTTGACTTCAGGAAGAAGAGGCAGACCTTCGCAGTGAGTGTTACAGCTCCTAAAGGTGGCACGTCTGGAGTTGTTTGTTCCTCCCAGAGGGTTCGTGGTCTCGCTGACTTCAGGAATGAAGGTGCAGACCTCGCTAAAGGTAGCCCCAACCCAAAGACTCAGCAGCAGCAAGATTTATTGTAAAGAGTGAAACAACAAAGCTTCCACCGCCTGGAAGGTGAAGGAGCCAGTTGCCACTGCCAGCTCAGGGGGCCAGCTTTTATTCCCTTATTTGGCCCCACCCACATCCTGCTGATTGGTCCATTTTACAGAGTGCTGATTGGTGCATTTTTACAGAGTGCTGACTGGTGTGTTTATAATCCTTTAGCTAGACACAGCTGGCTGACTCATGCATTTACAATCCTTTAGCTAGACACAAAAGTTCTCCAAGTCTCCACCCCACCCAGAAGCCCAAAGGGCTTCACCTATAAATAGCAGACTAGTGCAAAGGGAACAGACATCTTTACCCACCGGCCACTATTTGATAACTAGGTTATGCCTGCATTTTAATAGTTCCTTTAGAGTCATAGCATACTAGTGTGAAGGGAACAGACATCTTTACCCACTGGACACTGTAATGATTCAAGAGAGTCTAAAACTCAAGTGTGAGATTTCAACTTCTGAGATGTAAACCTCCTATATAAGAATTCCAATCAAGTCATAATCAATGACTCTGGGAGATCCCACCAGAAAGAAGCCTGGCATTTGAGCTCCAATAAGGCACTCAGATTAATTCCAAACAGGGGTGGGGTTTACTCATGCACACTGACAAGAATAAGCACTAAGGCTCCTTGCCCAAAGAAAAATACAGATGTAGCCCCTGTTTTTCAATATCACCTTTGTATTGACATAAAGCATACATGTAATAAAGTGTATAAATTGGAAGTTCATAACTCAGTGAATGCTCATAAATGCATATGCCTGGCCAGGCATGATGGCTCACACCTGTAATCCCAGCACTTTGGGAGGCCAAGGCAGGTGGATCATGAGGTCAGGAGTTCGAGACCAGCCTGGCCAATACGGTGAAACCCCATCTCTACTAAAAATAGAAAAAAAATTAGGCAGGCATGATGGCACGCACCTGTAGTCCCAGCTACTCAGGAGGCTGAGGCAGAAGAATGGCTTGAGCCCGAGAGGCGGAGGTTGCAAGGAGCCGAGATAGCACCACAGCACTCCAGGCTGGGTGAGAGAGCAAGACTCCATCTTAAATAAATAAATAAATAAATGCATATGCCTATGAAGCCATCATTCAACTTCAGTTGCAGAAAAAAGCTAACATCCAGAAAATTTCTTTGTGCACCACCAAGTCAAGAATCCTCATTCAGAGTGAACCATTCTTCTCATTTTTATTAGCATGACCATTTTTCTTTCTATTTTTGAATTAGGTATAAATAAATAAATGGAATGATATAAAATGTATTTTTTTGTGTGTCTGGCTTTTGTGCCCACCATTAGACTATGGAGTTACCTGTGTTATGGTACATAGCAGTACTTTGTTTTGATTACTATTTAAGGTCTCTAAAATAACATAATATAATTATTCATTCACTGTACTGCTGATGAACCCTTGGGTTTTTTTCTAGTTTGGGGCTGTTGTAAATAAAGTTGTCATGGGCATTATTATACAAATCCTTTGTTTAGTTCTTAAAATTTAATGTTTAATAAGTATTTATTATTAATTCATTTCCTTTAGATCTATGCTTAGTAAAATAAATACTGAACATTTCTTATATTTTTAGCATTAACAGATAGCTACTAACAATTTTTCGAAGTGATTATACAAATTGATACACTTACCTTCAAAGTGTGGGTGTTCTAGCTGCTATAAACACTAGCTTACTCTTGATGTCATTCGTCTTTTCAGTCATGGTATCTCACTGTGTTTTAAATTTGCATTTTGGATGCATAATGATGGTGAGTCTCTTCCTTACTGTCATTGGTCATTTGAATTTCCTCTTTTGTAAAGCGACTATTCAAGCTTTTCACCAATTTCTTTTTTTAATTTTGTGTGTGTGTGTGTGACTTTTTATTATGTATCTGTCAGAATACTTCATATTTTATGGAAATGAGTCTTTGCCACCGATTTGTATCATGGATATTGTCACTCACAATGATGTTTTTTGATGAACAGATGCTCACAATTTTAAAGTACATTTATCAATATTATATGTGCCTTCTTCAAGAAATTGTTGTCTATTCTAAGCCGAGTTCACTAAGATACTTTCTTATATATATTTAGATACATTGTTTTGCTATGTCTCCCAGGCTGGAGTGAAATGTTGTGATCAGGGTCCAAGGCAGCCTAAAACTCCCCCTCAAGGGATCCTCTTGCTTCAGCCTCCTGAGTAGCTGGAATTACAGGCATGAGCCACCTTGCCAGGTACCTATGCTTTCTTTAAACATTTTGTTATTTTATCTTTTACATTTTGAAACTCATGGGCAACATCAGAAGCAGAGACAAAGAAGCTGTGTCTAAAGTGGACAAGAACAATGGAGTAAAAAGAGACCATGTGCGTGGCGCACGCCTGTAATCCCTGTACTTTGGGAGGCAGAAGTGGGAGGACTGCTTGAACTCAGGAGTTTGAGACCAGCCTGGGCAACATATCAAGGCATTGTATCCACAAAAATAAAAAAATAAATAAATGAGTTTGGTGGTGCATGTCTGTAGTCCCAGCTACTAGGGAGGCTGGGGTGGGAAAATTCCTTGAGAGGTTGAGGTTGCAGTGAGACATAATCACCCCATAGCACTACAGCCTGAGTGGCAGAGTAAGACCCTGTCAAAAAGAAAAAAAAAAAGAAAAAAGTAAGAGATAGACATATGCTGGTAAGTGAATTTTAAAAAGCAATGCTAAAATGATATCTTTTCTTAAATCTACCTGATTTTCTAAGAACTTTCTACTTAATTACCTTTTGGGGGCAACCATATGCATATTTGCTGGCTCTGCCAAAACTCTAGAAGATCATCTATAGTATTCTAAGCCACTACTGGCTACTGTTACTTGACCTAGAGTTATTTTATCTTTATTCTATTATAACAATATTAGATCAAAGACAATGTAAAAGAAAAGTCCAAGGGAATAAATTGGGAACCAGCAGGCAGGCTGAGGAAGAGCATGCTACTCAGATGGTACTAAAATGTGTAGCCCGCAGCCAGCGAAATAAAGATCGGGAGAGGGAAGAGAATATTGCAAATATATTTTCCCAGAAATTTCGATTTTCCCATTGGAAGAAGACCATAACACACAACAATATAAAATATCTATTCCTCTTTGACATCTCCCAGAGCACATTTGAGCTTTTTATAAAATGTAATTGGAGGAACAAAAACAAGAAAAATACTCAACCAGAAAGGTAACACACTTGTGCACTAAAATGATACAACATTAATGAAAGACATTTTAAAAGACATCTCATATCCATGGATTAGGAAAATTAATATTAAAATGTCCCTACTACTAAAAACTATCTACAAATTCAATGTGATCTCTATCAAAAGTCCAATCGCATTTAGTTACAGAACTAGAAACAGCAATTATAAGCTAAATATGAAACCACAAAAATCCTCAAATAGTCAGAACTATATTGATCAATAATAACACAGATGGAGGCATCATACTTCCTAACTTCAAATTATTTTATAAAGGTATAATAATCAAAACAGTACTAGCATAAAAACACACATATAGACCAATGGAACAGAATACAGAGCCCAGAAATAAGCCCAAATGTATAAAAATCAACTAATCTTTGACAAGGGCACGAAGATTACAAAATAGGAAGCAAACACACCCTTCAATAAATGGTGTTAGAAAAACTTCATATTCATAACCAAAAAAATAAAAGTGTAACCTTTCCTTACTTACACACACAAAAAAACTCAAAGTAGACTGAAGACTTAATATAAACCTGAAAATGTAATATCTCCTAGAAAAACAAAAGCACAGCAGAAAAATTCCTGGGTATTGGTCTTGGCAATGAGTTTTTGGACATGACACCACAACACAGGCAATAAAGGCAAAAATAAACAAGTAGGACTACATCAAACTAAAAAATTTTTGTAGAGCACAGGAAACAATCACCAGAATGAAAGGGCAACTTACAGAAACATTAAAAAATGTCCAAACCACATATCTAAGAAGGAGTTAATATTCAAAATATATAAGGAATTCATACAACTATATATTAAATAATCAAATAAAAAATGGGAAAAGGACATAAAGAAATACTTCTAAAAAGAAGAAATTAAAGTGGCCAAGAGGTATATGAAAAGATGCTCAACATCTCTAGTCATCAGAGGAATGCAAATCAAAACCACAATGAGATATCACTTCACAACCTGTTAGGATATCTATTATCTAAAAGATGAAAGATAACTACTGCCAAGGACATGAAGAAAAGGGAACTCTTCTATGCTGTTTGTGGGAATGTAAATTTGTACAGCCATTATGGAAAAGAATATGGAAGCTTTTCTAAAAATTAAAAATAGTACTACTAGTAGTACAACACACACACTACTACTGCAACATACACACACACACACACACACACACACACATCTCAGTGTACATCAAAAGTAATGAAAATCAGGATCAGGAAGAAATACCTGTCCCCTCATCCCTCACATTAATTGCAGCATTATTCACTATAGTTAAGTTATGAAATCAACCTAAGGTCCTCTGATAGATGAATGAAGAAAGAAAATCTGTTTACATATATATATACATATATATATGTATGTATATATATGGGTATATGTAAAATATACACACACATACATATATATGTGTATCTATATCTTTATCTATCTTACATAAGAACGTCAAGTTGTAAATCTTACATATCTATATGTATATACAATTTTATATATTAATATCTTAAAGGTGTTAGCAAAAGATGCCATTTTTAAAGACGGAATTTAATTGGAGAGGACAGAGATAATCTCTCCACCTGTTTCATGTTAAAAAACTAGCTCTGTTTAATGGAAATAGGCACCTATTATCTGATCAGTTCTTCTCTTTGTTTCTTTATAAAAAGATTTTTTATAAAGGAGGAGACTTTTTTTCTGACTTAGAGCAGTGAGATTTCATTAAACATACACGTACAAACACATTCACAAAAGAGGACTCTCTAGCCAGATATGGTCTCATCATGTCGTGTTTCTAGCAAGATAATTATGGTGTAACACATAGAAAACAATGTGGGTACAAAGAGCTTCATTTTCTGCCTAGCTTGCTGAAGGTCAAAGTTTGGTAACCTGTGGAGGAAGCCTTCTAGTGTGAGCACATCATCACATCATGAACAGCAAATATAGCATCAGCTTCCCTCCTGAGCCTTGTGATTGTTCTGTGCTGGAAGGGGATAATCAGTACAGGACATCCTGAGGAAGTGAAAATCAACTTTGCCTTACTTCATTTGTACCAGCTTTCAGAACAAGATCATATTGCCACTGATGAGTTTCTTTTAAATGACTGTTTTCTCCAGCGGTGTTTTATAAATGGTTGTTGCATTAAAGAGTAAATGAAACTTCCCTGAAGAACACACTCCACCATGCCTTTAGTGTCTTTACTGACACATCTGTGAAGACGGATGGACCCTAAAAAGCTAGCTGCAAACTAAGTGAGTCACATTTGTCTCCCAGGAATGTTTTATATGCTGCAAAATGTGACAAAGGCCATTATGGAGATTATATTTCCCAGCAATGAATCCGCTGTCCATCCTCTGCTATTCCAAACATTCAGAAAATTGCTCAGGAATTACTGATGGCCCAGAAAGCAAGCAGTCATTGACTAGCTGCCCTAATATTTTCCCTGAAGATAGGGCAATGACAGTAAATTTCTTAAATTGAGAATGGGTGTTGAAATATATGAAAAAAATAACTTTCTAAATTCTACTCATTCAAAGTTTTATATGAAATATTTTCTACAGTTTACGTTGATAATCAGGTATATGTTACTATCAGCTAAAGGAAAAATTTCAGTGTTGCAAATTATATATTCTTGGCTTTCTTCTAAAATATATAATCTTTGCCACCTATTTGTTTACAAATGTTAAATTGTTTAAGTCAACTAAATCCTTGTACTACTTACTGATAATTTTTAAACTAGGAACACGGTCTCTGACCTTGAGAAGAGTATGAAAATAAAATTAAATGACACATATGCAGGAAAGGTGCATAATTAAGGAGTAGACTATTTGATGCATATCTGGACACATTAGTAGTAGATACACTTACAGGATGCAATAATTGTCAATGTTTCCAGGAAGCAAGTCCAATTCGTGGTGGTCATTAAAGGATGAACTGTTAATTTGACAAGTCCAAATACGGGATGCACTTTTAAGACACTTATGGATTCAGTAAAAATGTATGTGTTGTTTATTAAAGCCACATCACATCTAGGCATGAAAGATGCTGTTTGGCCCAACACACCCATCAGCTCTGACTACAGGCTTTCATGCTGCATTTGGTTTACACCCTGTGCCTGGGTTCTCAAATGGCTCAGTTTCAAAGCTCTCTCGGAACCACAGCTTTTAGCCCTGATTTTCAGCATTTCCACAATTTTGTCCTTTGAAACTCCCAGTAACACCTTCGTAAGGCGTTTCACTTTATATACAAGGCTCTGTTTCTCAAATCAAGCACAGCAACTCCTGATTTCTCTCCATTGACCTCTGGAACTAACTTCACATGCTCCTGGAATAGGACCATGCTATACTTACTGGTGACAAATAGCAAACAGAATGTCAGTCAGAAACATAACAAAACAAAACATCAAAAACAGCAACAATGTATGTTTCTTTACCTGGGCATTAATTTTCCTGAAACTAACTGTTTGGGCATATCAGAATGACTTGTGAAGCTCTTACCCATAACATTATCCATCATCCGTAGTATTATTATGTTTGTGTTTTCAATCTATAACTGAAATCCAGCAGCTTCATCCTGCCTCTTACCAAGAGAATCTATAATGCTCAGTGAAGAACCTGGCGTGGCCCCACAAATACAGTCTTATGAAAACAATTAAGTGTAGAGAGTGAACCCACTCTCTGTCACCTCAGAAGGACAATCAACTTTTAGGACCATTCTTACATTTAAAGGACTTGGGGCAGATATAGCAGGCAAGAAAAAAACATAAAAAGACTGAGACTTAATATAATATAGAATTGATCTTGCATAGCTGAGAAACTTCCAGCTCCTGCATATTCCTTTATTACTGGAAAACTCTGAACTTACTGCTTTTATCTGGGTCCCATCTTACTTACTGCCATATTGAATAGTAGTCAGTTACTTAGAAACAATTAATATAGCTTATTGTAATTAATTTCTTCTTCACCCTTAAAAAATATGTGTGTGTGCATGCATTTGGGTATGTAATAAAAGCATAGCATACAAATATATGTATTCATTTTTATTATACGGTTTGCCAGTTCTAATAAGTTATCAAGAAGGAATTAATTATCAGGCCATGATATAAGAGGTGAGGGAAAACTTACTTCTCAACAGTCAGGTCAGCATCAAAGAGAAGCTGATTGAATTGACTTGGAACACAGCAGAAAATGGGAAGTAATGTCGGGAGCTCAGGAAGACAGAGTAGAGTTGATAAATCAGTCCCGAACATGCAAAGTCATTATTGTAAAGGGCAGTGAAAATACCAAGAAGTGAGCATGATAGAGCTGGATGAATCAGTGGTTAGCCAGGAGGCCTAAAGATCTGAAATCGTTAGTTGAGCCTTGAGTATTTTCTGCTTCTACACCTTTCTACTTCACGAGCCAACCCACTTTTTAAAAAAGGCAGACTGTCTTGTACTCCAAAAGAATGTAGCAGAGAAAATCAAGACATAATTGTTCACACAACATTTTTCATTTTATTTTAGAAAAATGTATCCATATTCTATAATTAAATATATTTACAATATCAAATATATCTATAATTTATCATTATAAATTATATAATCTTTATATATACAGAAAAAGAAAAAAGAAGAAAGAGAGAAGTGGAGATTAGAGAACTCTTGAGACATTCTGAAATGGGCTTATATGAGAAATCCAAAGAATGAATGTATCCACAAATAAAGGACTACATGTAGAAGAGTTAAACAGGTACATATCACAGTAGGTGCCCATGTCTTCATCTAGGCTTGAGGAATAATAGACTGTGTCTATGGAGATTGTCTCTACCTAGCATATTCTTATTAACCATATTTTGGTTAGTGTCACAAGTTAATAACTAAAATAAATCATAGCTATTCATTATTTTACACCACATGTGCCTACTATTATCCCAACAGGTGATTACCAAACAGCTTTCTAATTTAAATCCTTGTTGCTCATTATTCTTCCAAACTTTGTGCTTAGGATTACTGAAATATTCCAGATGTAGCCTAATTTTCCAGTTTTTCTTCTTTATAATGGATTGTTTTGTGTTATACTAAGATGATTGCTGTGCAATCACCTGGTATATGTCAGCATGTTGTAACACTTTGAGTAATTTAACCTTACTTTGTACATACTGCAACTCATTACAAATGAATGCATAAAAATATGAAATATGTATCCCTAGCAAATCATGATTACATAAAGGCATTCAATTTTGTTTTTCCACAGGAAATGTGGAAGTAGGAAATGTGGAAGTAACTTCTCTTCATAGGCAACATACAGTGTTGAACCCTTAGCTCTGGGGTATCCACTGATGAGAACAGTTGGTGAAATAAAGATCATGCTCCCAACAGTAGGTATTTTCAAGTAGTTCTACTTGGCAATTTGTTTTAGTGGTTCCTGTGGCTCCCTGTAAGAGAGGACCACCTCGAATTTCACTTACAGTCTCTCTGGTGGAGGAGGAAAAACCTCTCCTTCTATTCAGCTTTTATATTATATTTATAGTTGTTTGTCAAGTTTAGCTCTGGAGTAGAAGTAATATATTTTACTTCCATAATATAACTATAGGAAACAGTCATATATCTATAATTGTATAAAATTGTATGATTTCAGGTGTTCCTAAAATTGTTGGGTTGTTGGAATCACACCTTATTCCTCTGTCATGAAATTCCGTTCCAAGAGTCCACCATTATAACATATTTTCCCTATAATTTAAGAATTAATTTGTTGCTAAAATAAAGTCAACTGGATTATATAACTATTTAAATGTCTTTAGTTGCTTACACCATATAGTATTTGAAAGATATGGACATCAATATTTATAGGAAGGTACAGATTTTTTTTTTTTTTTACTTACCATGGTAGTAAGGAAGAAATGGCCATTACTGCTTGTACATTTAGTCACATAAGAAATACTACATGTGAAGTTTCTATGTAAACTGTAAAGTAGATATTCAGAATGAGCAATTATTATACAAAGGTAACTGGTATTCTTTCCATTTAGTATGTTAAACCCCAGCCTCTAAGTGATAAATCAATTCATGGGTAATAATGTGCTATCAGATATCAAAATAATTTTGTGTCCAGAGACACAGAAAGAATATAACTGTTAGACTTGACCAAATATGACTTGGAATCTTAATTCTCACACTTACCTTTTTAGCTTGAACAAATCATGTCACTTCTCTGAGTTACCTTCTCTTCAATTATAAAATATGAAGAATGATCGATAAGCCATAGGCCTGCTATAATTAGTTCTGGACATTCTGTAATATGTGACAGGTGTTCAATGAAAGGTAAGTGTTGTTGGAAATATTGTACTGTGGAAGCTCAGCAAATATTTGCTGATAGACAAGCAGAGGACCACACACTGTTGCAATTTAGCATGTGAAATGCAAAACTGCAGTTTCTGAATTGCCCCTCAAGAGATAAGAACTAGAAATTCCTTCTTTCTCCAGCTTCAATTAGAAAAAAAGTACTACACCTGAAGACTTCTTATAAAAATGAGATAATTTCACAGGTTCAGAGAAACCATGCAAGGTAACACAATACAGATTCAATCATTTGAGAATCCAGACAATAACTCAATTGTTAAAATTCAAATATAAAATATTTTTACTCAATCACAAGAAATGGAAAATTTATTACTGTTATTTTTACTACTACTATTATTATTATTAGCTGATACTTTAGAAAATGCACCTTATGTTAGGCATTGTGTTAAAAAAAAATCTTTAATCTTTGATATCACAGAAATAAAGAGGTGGTCATTTGGATGGATCACCTCTGTTGTACAAATGTGACCATTGAGGCACAATGTACAGAACAGAAATCCACCGGATGTATTAAATAAATAAATTACTAGGTAAATGGATTTACTGAATGGTTATACCTGTCAGAAGCATAATCCAGTGCTATACAGCCTGAAGTTTGAAGGTACTTAAAGCTAGGGTTCTATGTATAAGTAGAAACAGCATTAATATTAACCTGCTTCACTTTTGTTGGCCGGTGTCATTGCTCAAATTAAAACTAAACAAATTAAAACCCCAGTACCCGTGCCTATATGTCACAGTGAAAGGGAAGGTTATGGGTTTACAGACAAGGGCCATTAAGGTCTTTGCATCCAAGTGTATTCAGTTCCACAGAGGTTACAGACTAATAATTTGATACCAGTGTTCCTCTGGCCCACATTTGGAACATTTTAGACGTATTGATGATTTCTGGCTCTACTCCAGTACCACCACAGGCAGAATCTCAGGAGATTGAGCTACGCTTGATCAGCTGGAATTGAGAATAGCTGAAATACCCTGCCTTGAGGATAAAGGGGAAGATTAAATATTTTATCCTATCTGCTTTCATGCCTAGAGAACAGCACTCTACTGGATCCATTGAATAAATAAATGTGTAGGTGAATTGATTAATTATCACTGACAGACTTGACTTTCTAATTAACATTTGCACGTTTCATAACTAAGTTTAAAAGTACTCAGTGGCTTCCATCTACTATAATAGCTCTGAATGTTTTTCTAATCTCTCTCTAACCTGGCCCAGCCTCATACTCCACCCCCGGGTGCTCAGTCTCTTAACTCCTTCTCTCTAGTCAGTATCCCATGGGCAAGTACTAACACAAGGTACCATTCAATGATAATCACAATTATTTTAGCCATTTTAAAAACTGAAGACAGTATGTTTTGCATTCTTATTTCCCACTTATAACCAACACAGCTATAGTCTATTGATACCAAAATATTCACCCATAGATGCACACTTCCCAGTCCATACCCATAGCTTTTGCTCATGTTGGTTCTTCTGCTGGCCTCTGGCTACCATCTTGCAGGCTAAGGTTCTCTGGAACCAGCTCTATGGGACTAGTACATGAAAGCTAAAAAAATTTGGATTCATTGCCCTTATCAATCTTGATCATAGTTATCTGTCATTCTGAGACTGCCATTGACCACACACTAACAAAATGCTGTCTGCTGATGATAACACTCACATACCATGGTGAGCTCTCCAAATCACACAAGTAAAGAAACAGTATGTAAGGGATATTTATTACTTCTTCTTCCTGGGTTGCTAATTATTCTAGTAAAGCAATATTATTTTAGGAATCTACTGTACAGGAGAGAAATGTGACTTAAATTCGACATTTCTAAAGCCTCATCTCCAGCAGTATACAACTTTGAGATACTAGATTGTTTCTTCCTCTTTGATCATCGATTTTGAGAAACATAGCAAAGGCTCTATACTTACATAAAAACAGTACAGCTTAAATTTTCTTTTTTTATTTTATTTAGGGTTTTTTTTTTTTTTTTTTTTGAGACAGGCAGGGTCTCACTTTGTCACTGAGACTGGAGTGCAGTGGTGCAGTAATGGCTCACCAAAATATTGATCTCCTAGCCTCAGCCTCCCGAAGTAGCTGGGACTACAAGCATGTGTCATCATGCCTGGCTAATTTTCAAATTTTTTGTAGAGACAGGGACACACTACGTTGCTCAAGATGGTCTCAAACTCCCGGGCTCAAGTGATCCTCCCACCTTGGCCTCACAAAGTGCTGGGATTTCAGGCCTGAGCCACCACACCCAGCTGAAATTTTGTTTATACCAATCAGAATACATATCACATTGGAGATAAAGTACAGGGCTAAATTAAGTTAGTATAATGCCTAAATCCAGACATATTTCCAAAACACATTAGTTTGTAGGATAAAACATTGTTATAGTGATGATGATGATAATATTAATCACTATAATTTTTGGCTGTTGTACTAGGTTCTTTCTACTCAAATCCCAATATTTGCATTAAACAATTCAATTTTATTTTCAAAAGAAAAATGTACTAATACAAGTTAACTCTTTTAATTATTATCACTTAGTTACTCAATAATGACTCCACAATTTGATTTAAAGACATTATATGCCCAAAATGACCTACAATTGTATTTAATGCTCCACTATACTATGGCTAGAAATAATAGTGATATATTAGTCTAGAAATGTCCATAGCTCCTCATCTTAAATACTAGAAATTTATTACCAGTTGATAATTAATAGATTCTAACATCTAGTGTACTTACAAACAAAATATTTCAAAAATCTATTTCAACTAAAAAAAACAGAACTGGTATCAAACTGAAGAATAATGGCTATGCAGATACCCCCTGCAATGTCTTTGCAACCGTGAGATTCCTCATTCTTCTTTCTTGTTTTGTTTTAAATCTTTACGTTCTGTAATTTAGACAAACTTCTTCCAAATATAAAGCAAAACTATAAAGTATAATAAAAGGATCAAATAAAATAAGTGCCTTTAATGGAAAGAATACAAATGATTATGCTCTAATTATCTCAGAAATAAAAGAAATATAATCCTACAACAGTTCCTGGACTAATCAAAATAAAGAAAGTGGAAAAGAGAATTTCACATTTGTTTTTCTTTTGTTAAATCAGGTGCTATAAATTATAGAAATATGAATGAAAATTCTTATTAGCCTAAAGTGTCAACTGTCATGATTAATGTATTAGAACAAATAAATTATTTAAAATTATACTTATATGTTCTGGATTGTTTTATTCATTTTTAGATTTAAATTTTTTTTTCACTTAAATGGCTCAGTAATCTACCTACTTCTAGCAGGAATCCTCTAATGTAGATATAAGCAGATTCAGTGGCATATGCAACTCTAACAAGGATGAAAACACTCATGTGGTCCTTACTACTTGAAGCTGAAATTGTTTAGTAGCTAAAAACATGCATTTTCACATTATGTAGATGAGTATAAATCTATATTTCCCTACAATGGGAACTTAGGCAAATAATTCAAACTCACTAAATCTCAATGGGGCACAGTAGCGCATGCCTGTAGTCTCAGTGCCTCAGAAGCTGAGGCGGGATGATCTCTTGAGCCCTGGAGCTTGAGTTAAACTTGGGTAACATAGCAAGATCTCGTCTCTAAAAAACAAGCTTCAAAAAAGAAAGAAATACAAACAACCTATAACATATCAATATCTCATATGTTAAAATGTGGATAATATCACTTTAAATATTTTTGTAAAAATTGAATAAGGTTATGGCATACCTTGCACATATTAAGCATTTCATAAATAGTATTTTATTAAAGACATTATCATCCATCAGTGTAAAAGGATATGCTCAATTTATATTTATTATATACCTTCCATATACTGTTCTAGCTGTTGCATGTACAAATATTTTTTTAAATTTCTATAATAGAAAAAATATTTCTATGATAGAATAGACATATGTAAAAAGTAATAAGAACAATTTATAGTGCGTTGGTTACTGATGAGTACTACGATGAAAACAAAAGTGGAGAGCCCCACCAGGCTTCAATTAAGAAATGGAATGTTTTGAAATTATAAATGAAGAGGATGGGCAAGGCTTCCTTGAGAAGGAATATTTAAACATACTTATCTTTATACATTTCAGTGTGTGTCAAAGCACATAAAATGCCTGACATACAGAAATCCCCACTCCATTTTGGTTTACATTTTGGCATGAAAAAAATAGGTCCAACTGAAATTATTTGTGTATGTATTTCTGTACCACATTGACTATATTAATGGAGACATGCTTGCACTCAGAAACACACATATATATGTAAAATATAAAAACTTGTATATATTTTATATGTTTATATTTTAATGAATTTATGCACACTTCCACATATTTATACATATTTACATACCCTTATGTTGCATAATAAGCCTCAAAAATATTTCAAATATCATTGAATGCTCCATTAGAAATGGAGGAGCTGACATGCATGATAAATTTCATGGAGATAGAGCTTGCTAGATTTACTATCTGACAAAAGTTGCAGGTTGCAGCGAAGGAAGATGTCTGGAAAAATTCATAGGTTCTAGGTTGGGCAACAATATACATTTTAGTGACATGTAAGAAATAAAAATGTAGAAGGAAAAATAAGCTTGAATGGAAAAATAACATGTCTCACATAGAATATCATAGAGTACACTGAGGTTGAAAGATCTAGGGAACATTAGATATAGATAAACGTCAGGAAGCAACTTGTTACCTAGGCTATCATGTGTAATAGTCACATCACTCTCACATTAGAAAGGCTGATTAAAGTGATGTGATACAAGTTAGCAGAGGAGTTTCAAGAAGTTTGATGAGCAGGTCAAAAGATCATTGTATGTATCAGTTACAAGGTCACGGTTAGTTGGGGCAAGTGAAGATTTAGTGGAGTCCTGTATGTAGACGGGAGTTAGTAGCTTGAAAGCAAATGGGTTGTGAGATGAGGAGGTAGAGCTTGGTTTTGAAAGATAAATATTAAGTCTTCTGTTAAGTGCCTCCATCATTTTGGCGATTTTCCCTTTACGACTCTTCTACATACTGTAGTTATTTGTCTCATGTCTATATCTGTAGCCAGGGTGTGAACTTGACATGATGCATTATTCTTCAGTGAACCCACCAAAATGACACAATTTTGGCACACGGGTATTTCTCCAAAAATAATCTGTTTGAGTGGATCAGTAATGAGAAAAATAGGTAAGTTATTTTAGGGGTGCGAGGATTCTTTTTTTTTTTTTTTTTTTTTGTATTAAGTGTTAATGGATTTAAGGTGTATAAGGACACAATAGAGACAGAAAGAAATGACAATATTGAAAATATAGAAGCATGCGCCGGGCGCAGTGGCTCAAGCCTGTAATCCTAGCACTTTGGGAGGCCGAGACGGGCGGATCACGAGGTCAGGAGATCGAGACCATCCTGGCTAACACGGTGAAACCCCGTCTCTACTAAAAAATACAAAAAAAGCTAGCCGGGCGAGGTGGTGGGCGCCTGTAGTCCCAGCTACTCGGGAGGCTGAGGCAGGAGAATGGCGTAAACCCGGGAGGCGGAGCTTGCAGTGAGCTGAGATCCGGCCACTGCACTCCAGCCCGGGCGACAGAGCGAGACTCCGTCTCAAAAAAAAAAAAAAAAAAGAAAAAAGAAAATATAGAAGCATGATAGGTAGATAACACCCGTCTTGGTTGAAAGGATGTGTAAGGATTGTGGAGAAAGGAGAGAAGGGTAGGGAATAAAATGAAGAACAAAGTGAGAGGGATAATCCATGAATAACAGTAACAAACCTGCTCTGAGAGTTGAAGACAGTATAAGGATATAGTCACAGCTTTAGGTGTGGTAATGGAAAAATAACTTTGATGTTTTCTATTTCTTTGTGAAATAGAAAATAAGGTCATATACTGGAGGTAGGAGGGTAGGCAGAATGAAACACATATTGATTTTGCTTTAGCTCTGAAGACTAAAAGCCACCTGTAGTTAAACAGAAAATTCAGATTTATTATACCAATAGGGCCAGTGCTGGAATCTATTTAGCTAGAACTTTTATTTTTCTGACTGCAGTTTTCCTACTTTCTTTTTACAGCTGACCACAGTATAACTAAATGGACACCTTAATTCTGCATTAAAATGTAAGACTGCCCTCTTTCCGCCATAATTCAAACTGCAGGATGTTCGCATATAATTAAATTTGACATATTGTCCTACCATTTTTCAACTGTATGCATAGTAGAGCTCTAGATTTCCTCTGATTATTTAACTTATATATTAAGTTTGTTTAAGTATAAACTTAATGCTTTGTGTGTGTGTGAGAGAGACAGAGAGAGGCAGAAAATGAACTTGAACAAGAATTAAGACACAAAACTTTTTTGGAAATTAAAATTTAAGAAAATAATACTTATTATTTTTCCAAAAATACAGGAGAAAGTGCAACTATAAATTAACATTCTTCTTTACTGTGAATCCACTGACAGGTTTAGCCCTATGTCTGGTAAGTCTCCAAGCAGATATTCAGGAATATATTCCAAAATCCCATGTTTATTGTCTTCCATAAGCTTTGGTTTGTATGCTTTGCAGTCAGGGCCCTGGCATAGCTCATGTGTGACTTGCTAGGCTGGCAAACTGCTGATGTGGCCAATTAGTTGACTGAATTTGGAAACACGAATATTATGCTTAGAAAAGAGTGTTACTAAGTGAGTTTCTCTCGCCCTCTTTTATTTTTTAACTAATTGAGACAGAGGAATGGATTATACATATTTGTTGTTTTGCATATAAATTGGAAATTACTCCTTTCCCCTACCTGCAGTTGCAAATAATGTTTCCTCCACTTTTGTCTGAACAGAAATCTCCATTGTTAGATGAGCCCTGTCCAAATTATTGGAAAATTATAACATTTGCTGACAGCCTTCTTTAAAGTGATCAAACTTCTCCAAGAGAAAATTATATTTTTAAAGGAAGCTTTATAACTTTAATGGCTTCAAAGGTCAAGTTATTTCTTTTCTTCAGTTTAAGGACATGTTCTTGAGTCAATCAATATTAATTCAACATAAGACCTTAGTCCCCAATTTCACCTCTTACATTAGCTAACATAATTAAACCTGTGTTGCTGAGCAAAAGGCCAAACTTTTTCTTATGGACAAAGTACTCTATCTGGGTTTTCTTTTTCAATTTTCATTAATTTACAAGAGCAAATTTATTTTTATTGTATTGAGGACCAAATAAAAGCAATTACCCAGTAGGCTTCTGAATTTGATAATGAATTTTTTTCTGAATTTGATAATGAGGCTTTCTCTGTGCCCCTTCCCCATCTGTCAGGCATAGAATTGGTTGGACTGTGGTGAGCAGCAGTCACCTGGGATAGTGTTTGCTTAGTCCTAGGTTCCAAACCCCCAGTAAAACTCATTTAAAAACTGACTGAGACAAAGCTCAATGCACTAAAAAGTCTTCTTGACTCTCTCAATCTCTCTTTCAGTATCATGAGCATTGTCCTGAATTAGACTGACTATTCTATCTGATACTTAATTTCTGCATAATACTTTCCATATAATTCTCCGGAATTCTCAATAACTTTGTTCTAACTTTTGCCTTAGATCTCTAGTAACTGCTTCAGATATATGTCTATCCCTCCATTTTATCAGTACTCAAAGCTCAGTGTAATGTGCCTTTCAAACAAGACCAATTCTAGGCCTCACTGAATCTACTGCACACACAATTACACATCTAGAGTTTTCTTAGTGCTAATGGGAAAATGTTGAGACTTTTAGAGAACAAGTTTATTCAGAAAAAAAAAACTGAGCTAAAATGTTAAATTAGATATTCCAGTAAACTAAATGCCAATGCCAATAATGTCTATTTTTCCAATATGCCATTCTGAAACAGAATATTCGGATAATTGTGATACTATTTGATACATTAATGTTTATTGACCTCTCTTCTGACATTTAAAATAAGAAATGTTCATTTATTGCTTAAGTAAATATTATGAGATTGCTAATTGTACATCATTTCATTATGGATGTGTACACCCACACATATAAAATTATATATGTTAAAATATTTGGACTGGTTTGTGTGTGTATGTTAAGTAAAGTAAAAAAATGATGGAGAGGACCCAGATTAAAATGTGAAGTTAATGAAGCTGTTACTATACACCATGTCTTTTACTTCAAAAGACATCAGCCTTGTCAATGTTACAGTATGTATTGGTTGTTTAGTTTAAGCTAAATAGTGTATAGTCAGTTTCTCTTGTTAGAGAATTCAGAAACATTTAATCCAACATTTCAATGCATTAATGATGACTTCCTATTTTTTATATTTCTGATACTTTGACATCTGAGGCCTTGCTGATCCTAGAGACACTGTCCAACAAGGCCTAGCCAATTCCTAGAGACAGTAAAGGACTCACTGGCCTGCAAGGGTGACTTTCATATGCAAACTAACCAACTAGCCCACATTCCCACCACTTCCTTTTATCAGGCTCACACCCTCAGGGTCACTATTCCCCTTCCCTAATCACCCAAGGGCCAGTACCAGACAGCTGGGGACAAACCCTGTGCTCCAAAACATACTGAAATTATTCAAATTATCAGATCTTGAACCTACTGAGACAGAAATCACAATAAAGGCTCTTGTCCACATTCCATATTTTTTTCTCACTTTTGCCTCTTGACTCACCTTGGTCACCGCATGTGGCTCTGCACGGCCTGGAATGCCCCTTCCTCTTGTCAACTGTGAGTACCAAATTATCTTTTTAAAGGCAGTCGTGTCCCAATCTGTTGTCCTAACCATACCCGATTAAAAATCAACACTCACTATTTCACTCCAGGGTTATCATAAAATAAAAGCAAGTACTCAGCATGCTTCTGCATTTCATAATAAATTTCAAAGTTTTTGTTCATTGTTCCATTTATCAAGCATAGAATTGAATGGAATGTGGTGAGCAGTGGCCGGCTGGGATGGTGACTACTGGGGTGGTGAATACACATGCTTCAGATAGACCTAATTCTTATCTAAACCAGATCTTTGCTAATTGTCATAATAAATACTAAAAATGGATTTTCATTGATGAAAGTAGACCCATGTCTATCACTATTGTGGGTGAAATATATAATCCCTCTTTAGTGAAATGAATGTTTTTCAAGACATGTAGATGAGCAAGAATAGTTTAGAGATACTCTGCTAGACTAAGTTGGATGTGCTGTAGTGAAATGGCTCTGTGTCTGGTCAGATTTGGAAGTTTTAGATTGACTGCCTTTTCCATAGTATTAGCATATTTAATCCTATCTCTATAATACTGTTGTGTTTTATTCTAATAAATGTTTAATGCCACATCAGAATATTTACAAGACAGAAAGCTGATGTGTCATCTAATTTAGAGGGCATGTTATATAATTGTGTTGGGAAATTTTACAAGTAATTATTTCTCTAATAAATGTGGGGGATATATCATAGTTTGATACTGGATTTTATTACCTTAGAAGGATTAGAGTGTGCTGGATTAACTAACTACAATTTATCTTGAAGTAGTCAGTGGCTCCAAAAGTCTACCAAAAAGTCGCTTATAATTTTGTATGACCAAACTGTATTAGGTCAGTTCCAATTTCCTGAAATACAGCACTCTTTTTTTTTTTATTTCTTGTTCTTTCTTCTTAATATGTTCCTGTAATGAATAGATCCATTTCACACCATATACTTCCTAGATCTTCTTCTGCTACTATCATATGTATGACTGATTATGTGTGAGTTAGGGGAGGCTGAGTTTAATAATTTTGATTGAAGCAAACCTGGCTAGCACTCAAAGTCTGTACCTGGTGGTTAGTTTATTCAAATGGGCAGTTTCATGTAACTATTTTGCATGTTGCTGATACTTCTGAAACCTGGTTATAAGCTCTCTGTATATTTATGCTATTGTTTACTCTCTCAAAAACCCTAGATAAATGACCAAGTATATTTTCAAAAGGAACAATATTATTATTTCCTCCTGTAATGTTGAATTAAATGGTTATATCATTAAATAATTTTCTGGGTGCTTCCACGGGAGTTCCACATGTAACTCTAGGAAATCTCCATAGGCAAACTGTGACTATTCTCGTGGTATGTTTGAGAAAAATAATGTATTTTTATTTGCATAAACAATCATTTGCTAAATACTCCAAATATGCAAGGCATTATAATGGGCTCTGGGAAAGGAAAATGCAGTGTTAGCAAAGCAGCCCAGGCTTTCAACACATTTAAAATCAAATCTGGAAAGAAAATATATTTGAGAACAATTGTCTGTATCATGTAGGGGTGAATGAAGGCCATCTTTCACCAGCAGATTTCATATGAATGGTGTTGTGTGCCAGCAAATATTGCTTCACCTAATGTCTTTTTACCAAGAAATTACTCCACCCTTCCCTTACATTTGGGACTCTTCTTTAGCTTTCTTCTTTCCCTTTCATTCTGTGCTTTCTTTTCCCTTTCTTTCTTGTTTTTTTGTTTTTCATCACCTAACCTGAGAATCCTTTCCCTTTCTTTCCTGGCATTGTCCAGGTTTACTTCCTTATATTTCTATTTTTTTTTTTTTCTTCAGCTAAAACAGCAGAAGAGGTGACTTATTATATAGTTGTTACACTTGGTCATAAACTCCGAAATAGTCCAGAATGTCACAAGTCCAGGGCAGAAGACCAACATGGTCAGTTTTGTTTATGAGCAAGGTGGATCTCAGAGGTGACAGGCGATCAGAGGGCGATGAAGTTCTAGATCCACTGAGACAAGCTCTAGACAGTAGCATGCAGTCCCACAACTTGTACCAGCATCCCCAGTGCCTGGCATTCCATGTTTCTGCTACTGTGGCCTCCACGGTGCAATAAGCTAGCGGTTTACTTGGACTTCTGCCTCATCTTTCTTCTTTTGCGCTTCAGCATGCACATTCGCTTCTTCCTCCACTTGGCTCTCAAGGCGCAGATGTTTCCAAGAAAGTGCCGCTAAAGCTGAGAGACATTTCCTTGTATTTCATACCAGGATTAACTCACTCCTCTGATAGGACATATTTTGAATAGTGTTATATTTTATGTGTGATAATATGCATACTTTAAAAAGATTTTATACCTGTAGTGTAACATAATATGTGAAGTACTTAGCTTTATGATTGGTTTGCACTCAGAGTGATAAGATCGGGTAATAACATTCAAGAAATCATATTCATCCTTCTTTATCTAAACATCTAAGAAGTTTTGTTCATTAATTATTAACATCAACATGATATTTCTTGTGTGAAGTGAGTAATGCCGAGTTAGTGTGTTTGCTTTGAAACATAGTAAGGATCTCTCCACTTTTCATAACAGGTGTAATAATTTTGCAGGCACAATAACTTTTGACCACTAGACAGTCACATTAGTTCTTCAGTCTTGGAGGACACACACAAACAAAACTTGCTATTCCTATCGGAATGCTGGGATTTCTTGAAATAAGCACTTTAAGCTTTATATTATCTTGAATCGGTAATTACATATTTCCTATAAAAGTAAGTGGCAGAAATTTTAGTGAACCCGCTTGCCTATTTGCTGGATTTTGGAATAAGAATTGTTTCAATTGTTGCTTACTCTCTAATAAGATTGGGAAAAAGATTTATAATGTTCATCTATCTATAAATGTGCTGTGCTGCCAATATTTATATAATTATTTTATTTATTTATTTATTTTTGAGACAGAGTCTCAATATGTTGCTGGGAAGAGTGTAGTGTGTGAGCTCTGCTCACTGCAACCTCCACCTCCCGGGTTCAAGTGATTCTCCTGCCTCAGCCTTTCGAGTAGCTAGGACTAGAGGGGCCCACCACCACACCCAGCTAATTTTTGTATTTTTAGTAGAGACTGGGTTTCACCATGTTGGCCAGGATTCTCTTGATCTCTTGACCTCGTGATCCACCTGCCTCAGCCTCCCAAACTGCTGGGATTTTATATTTTTTAAAGGTCATAGAAGCTTATCAACAATTAGCACCCCAACTTTTGATAGGATATTTTCCTGGATGTGATCTCTCCACCCTAAAGCAGAGGGGCTGTCCTAACACATTATCTTGGTCTGGACTTGTATCAGTACCCCTTGCTTATTGGGGGGAAAAAGTAGAATAAAGTACTGTGTAGAAATGTACTGTATAGAAACTTTTGAAGTGCCAATATAAAAAAGTTAATGAGAAATCATAGTCCTCTTCATAAACAAGTTTACTGGCCCTGAGCCCTAAACAATGAGTAGAGTTGCAATAAGAGT
This sequence comes from Trachypithecus francoisi, assembly GCF_009764315.1. NCBI lineage: Eukaryota > Metazoa > Chordata > Mammalia > Primates > Cercopithecidae > Trachypithecus > Trachypithecus francoisi. Next base: position 34,403,789 of record NW_022681462.1, read on the forward strand.
GATAGGAAAGGTCATTCCAGGCAATGGGAATACCCCGAGGCAAGAAAGGCATGAAAGCCTGAAAGTACATGATTATTTCTAAGTTGTGATTGAGACAGGTTTAGATATATTTGAAGATATGTGTGGCATTTTGTTACATTAAGTAGACAGTTGCAATGTTTGAATACTAATAAGTCAACACTTCCTTTTATTTATAAAACATTATATAAAATAAAAATTGATTGAATAAATTTTTAAGTTTCTCCTCAGATACAAAGTCAGTGTATAAGATTGAGAGGGACTGCACAAAGTTGAGAGAATCAATGTACTTTGTTTATTTATTTGTTTATTTTTTAATGATAAGAGAAAAAGGACAAGTTTCAGAAACCCTATAAACTATTACCATGAAGGAAAACTACACATTCAGCCATAAAGAATAACATGAAGGAACCAACTCAGATGTGTTCATCCTGCTGTATGCACTACTAAGTCCCTTAGTCACTCTTGTTTCCATTAAAAAACTCTACCCATATCTCAAAGATCCATTTAATACCAGTCTGCTGTAAGCATTGTGTCTGTATTAGTTTGTTTTCATGCTATGAAGACACCCTACACTGGGTAATCTCCTGGGAAAAGAAGTTTAATTGACTCAAATTCTGCATGGCTGGGGAGGTCTCGGGAAACTTGCAATCGTGGTGGAAGGCACCTCTTCACAGGACGGCAGGAGAGAAAATGAGTGCCAGCAGGGGAAATGACAGATGCTTATAAACCCATAAGATCTCAGGAGAACTCAATCACTATCATGAGAACAGCATGGGGAAAATTGCCCCCATGATCCAATTACCTCCCACTGGGTCTTTCCCAAGACATGTGGGGATTATGGGATTACAATTCAAGATGAGATCTGGTTTGACACAAAGTTAAACTGTATCATTCTGCCCCTGGACCCTCCAAAATATCATGTCTTCAAATTTCAAAACAAAATCATGCCCTTCCAACAGTCCCCCAAAGTCTTAACTCATTCCAGCATTAACCCAAAAGTCCAAGTCCAAAGACTCATGTGAGACAAGGCAAGTCCCTTCCGCCTGTGAGCCTGAAAAATCCAAAGCAAGGTGGTTATTTTCTAGATACAATGGGGAGACAGGCATTGGGTAAATACACTAATTCCAAATTGGCCAAATGAAGGGACTAAAGGCCTCATACAAGTCCAAAATCCAGTTGGGCATTTAAATCTTAAAGCTCCAAAATGATCTCCTTTAACTCCATATCTCACATATGGGTCACACTAATGCAAGGAGTAGGCTCCTACAGCCTTAGGCAGCTCTGTCCCTGTGACTTTGCAGAGTATAGCCCCACTGCCAGCTGCTTTCACAGGCTGGCGTTGAGTGTCTGAGGCTTTTTCAGGTGCACAGTGCAAGCTGTCAGTGGATCTACCATTCTGGGGTCTGGAGGACAGTGGCCTTCTTCTCACAGCTTCTCTAGGAAGCATGCCAGTGGAGACTCTTTGTGGGGGCTCCAACCTCACACTTCCCTTCCACACTGCCCTAGAAGTTCTCCATGAGGACTCTGCCCCTGCAGCAAATTTCTGCCTAGACATCCAGGCATTTTGATGAATCCTCTAAAATCTAGATGGACATGTTTCCATACATCTTCTAACATCTAGGCAGAGGTTTACAAACCTCTGTTTTTGAATTCTGTGCACCAACAGGCTCAACACCATGCGGAAATGGCCAAGGCTTGGGGCTTGCACCCTCTGAAGCCACGGCTCAAGCTGTACCTTGGTTCCTTTTAGCCATGGCTGGGATGCAGAGCACTAAGTCCCAAGACTGCACAAAGTAGCAAGGCCCTGGGCCTAGCCCATGAAGCCAGTTTTTCCTCTTAGGCCTCTGGGCCTGTAATAGGAGGGGCTGCTGTGAAGACCTCTAACCTCCCCTGGAGACATTTTCCCCATTGTCTTGGTGACAAACATTTGGCTCCTTGTTAGTTATGCAAATTTCTGCAGCTGGCTTGAATTTCTCCTCAGAATATGGGTATATCTTTTCTATCACATAATTAAGCTTCAAATTTTCTGAACTTTTATGCTCTGCTTCCATTGTAAACATAAGTTCCAATTCCAAACCATATATTTGTGAATACATAAAACTGAATGTTTTCAACACCACCCAAGTCACTTCAGATACCCTAAGTCATCTCTCTCAAATTAAAAGTTCCACAGAGAAATAGGGCAGGGGCAAAATGCCACTAGTCTCTTTGCTAAAACATAGCAAGAGTTATCTTTATTCCATTTCCCAACAAGTTTCTCTTCTCCATCTGAGACCACCTCAGCCTGGACTTCATTGTCCATATCACTATCAGCATTTTGGTCAAAACCATATAACGAGTCTCTAAGAAATTCTAAACTTTCCCACATCTTCCTGTCTTCTAAGCCATCCAAACTGTTCTAACCTCTGCTCATTACCCAGTTCCAAAGTTGCTTCCACATTTTTGGGTATCTTCACAGCAGTGCCCCTACTACCCAGAACCAATTTACTGTAGTAGTTCATTCTCAAACTGCTATGAAGAAATACCTGAGACTGCGTAATTTATAAAGAAAAAAGATTTAATTGACTCAAAGTTAAGCATGGCTAGGGAGGTCTCAGGAATCTTCAATTATAGTGGAAGGCACCTCTTCACAGGGTAATAGGAGAGAGATTGGTTGCCAGCAAGGGAAATGCCAGATGCTTATAAAACCATCAGGTCTTGCAAGAACTCACTATCATGAGAACAGCATGGGGGAAACCACCCCCATGATTCAATTACTGGGTCCCTCCTACGATGCATGGGGATTATGGAATTACAGTTCAAGATGAGATTTGGGTGGGGACACAAAGCCAAATCATGTCAGTGACCTTTCTAATGTCATTGTCATTGTCCTTCATGTTACTTCTTCTAATACTTAAAGTGTTCCCTCTATACATAACATGCATTGTCACTTAAGAATTCAGAGAAGAACACCATATTTTTATGACTACACTACAGACTCTTAAAGAGATGTGGGCAAGGATTGCTTTAAATACAACCTTGTAGCCTATTAAGCTTTTATCAAATATTTGTTTAGTAACAATCATTACAGAGTATCTAGAAAGTAATATTATAGTTCTTAGTCCCTTGAATCTTTTGACTGTGGATAATTTTGAAATGCAATGACACATATAGCAAATAAATACAAATCAGCAGGAAACCTTAATTAGTACTCAATTTTAGAAATCCATATATCTAGAGAGAATGGCACATTCTAGAACAGAGCCCTGGTCTTATGGACCTTGTATAATGACCTTTCTAAAGCAAGAAAGTAGACTGAATATTATATATGGATTGCTAAACAACAAAAATGATTTCGAAGTAAAGTCTCAGTTAACCCAGCCTCTTGATTAATTACAACTTTCCACTTATTAAGCTGTTCTTTTAATTAAAATGTTCCTATGTAAAAATTATAAGATACTTTATTATTTAGAAAAAAATTGTAAACATTGAGGTTTTGTGCCATATCCCTTCCACAAATTTCCTGTTACAGATTCTGTTTTCTAAAAAAAGGAGCATTTAAAAAATGCTAAATAGAACTTCCAGAAGGTATATCATAGTTCTGTCTGGCTTTTTGATTGATACCGTAATCAAGCAGTGTGAGTTTTATTTATTTCCTCATGTGACAGAATTCAATGTTACCTTGATATTAATCATAGTTGCTTAGCTTTTCCCTATTTTGATGGCTGGATAAGTTCATTTCTGAATAATGACTAGGCAAAGTTGTTAGAAGCATGCATTTATCCCTTCTACAATTATTTGTTCAATACATATTTAGTGAATACCTACCAGGGAGAAGACACTATGCTATACATGTGTGATACAAAGGAAAGCGAATGTGAGATACTCACAGTCATACTAAAACTTCTTTCCTACCACTTGAGTATATTTTTCAACAACTCTCCCCTGTACAATCCTACATATCCAAAAATGTGCCCATACAAATTTAGAGAGCAAGAGTAATCTTACAAATTTTTATTTTTGTACCAATTATGTATCCTTAAAGAAATTGTATACATGTAGCTTCTCCCATGTAGCAATAGTATGCCTTATTTGTTGTTGGTGGTGGTACTTCTATTGAGGTAGATATTGTTTGACCAAACCATTAATTCATGTAGTATTATCAACTCAGCTGTTCTATTTTAATGTACTTTTTGTTGAAACATGTAGAGTCACAGAATATTAGCACAGAAAGAGTCCTCAGAGTTCAAGTAGTGCAAATCTCAGTTTTACTATAAACTTTGCCCAGAGAAGCAAAATTAATCATTAAATGTGACAAACTCAATTATTTATTACTAAAACTGGTCACAATGATGCATTACAATAGAATGTGAAAACTTATTAAATGCTTAGTATTCGAAAGTCTCAAAGTACCAGTTAATATGCCTGCCATTTTGTCACATGCTCCTCAAGTACCATTTGAAAAGCTTATCAAATCACTAAGAAGCATCAATGGCTTCTTAGTTTTTTGCATTACACAAATATTAATTTTTTTAAAAAAATGTATTTAAGTTTGCAAGCAATAAGAAATTTAAAAATCATGTTTTAATTCTTCTTAATTATTTAAATATAAACTTTCACAATGAATACCAGCATATTCCTCAAAGTAAAAGGAAACCAACTTTCATTCTATGTGAATATATTTTCCTAGCATAACATAGTATAGATTATATAATTTCTGGCATCTATGGAGTCAGGATATTAAAAGAATGTAACTTCTTCATGAGCCAGCTGTGATATCGCTATGAGATTTTTATGCTGTCTCATAAGAAGCATACACACTGCTACTCCCCTCTAATAATAACCAAGTCACAGCTACCTCAACTCATTATTGCTCGCTCCACTGTTGAGTCAACCCAAGAAGACCTTCTCAAAGACTTTTGTCTTGGCAGCTACTGCTAATTGGTCAATTTTGACAAATAAAATAAAATCTACTTAATGTTTTTGATAAATTATAATCTTCACATTAAATCACTTCTCTTTTCTTTTTATTTAATTTTTCAGAAGCTAGCATTTAAGTTATGATTTAACAGTAAATCATGTGCCATTATTGTAGCTGCTGTCATGCAATATAATGCAGCAGCTGACCACCCGTATTGATATAAAATATAGTTAACAAGGTTTTTGTTGTGCATGTAGTATATTTCAAATATTGCATCCTTGTCTTAAGATCAGAGATTAGATTCTGAGGAGATTATATGATTATGCAATTAAAATGCCAAAATGAATGTTAGGGTGTGTAAATTTAGTAAGAGTTCAAAGGCAGCAAAAATACTTTGGGCCTAGTAATTGCGAAGGACTTAATATAAATTGTGGCATTTGAGTAAGACTTGAGAGGGTTACGTTTTTTTCTGTTTGTTTGTTTGTTTTTGTTTGTTTGTTTGTTTGTTTTACAGGGTCTTGCTCTGTCACCCAGGCTGGAATGCAGTGGTGCGATCATGGCTCACGGCAGCTTTGACCTCCTTGGACTCAAGCAATCCTCCCACCTCAGCATCCCAAGTAGCTGAGACTACAGACACATGCCACCATGCCCAGTTAATTTTTTTAATATTTTATTCTATTTTATTTTATTGTTTTGAGACAGGGTCTTGCTTTGTTACCCAGGGTAGAGTGCAGTGACATGATCATGGCTTACTGCAGCCTCAACCTCCTGGGCCCAAGCAATCCTCCCACCTCAGCTTTCCAAAATAGTCCTCAGCTGGGTCTACAAGTGTACACTACCACATTCAGCTAATTTTTGTATTTTTTTGTAGATATGGGTTTTCACCATATTGCCTAGGCCAGTCTCGAACTCTTGGGTTCAAGTGATCTGCGTGTCTCAGCCTCCCAAAGTGTTGGTATTACAGGCATGAGCCAAGCCCGTCCTAATTTTTCATGATTATTTTTTATTTTGTAGAGATGGAGTTTCACTATTTTGCTCAGGCTGGTTTCCAGCTCCTGGCTTCAAGTAATGCTCCCACCTGGGCCTCTGAAAGTGCTGGGACTACAGGTATGAGCCATTGTACCCAACCCAAATTTTAAATCTTCTACAAAGCAGATAGCAAAGGGTTTATTATTGAAAAAAAAGTACCAATATAAATCTACACTCTAGTAGGTGATGAAGCATATATATATAGCAACTCAATTCTTGTAACAACAACAGGAAATAAAAGAAGACATTTATTTCATAGTCCATTGGGGATCACTATTATAATTTGGTAGGTAGGGTTTACTTCATTTATAAAAGTTTTACAAGAAGTAAAACATAAGTGCTTTCTTGAGCATAAAGCAGTTCACTCCTGTGTTATTCACTTCTGCATAATCTACATGCACCTTGAAAATGTGGGTTATGAAAAACTAGTTTAATATGAATTTTAGCCTTGAATAATAAAAATTAAGTGTTTTAGATGATTACTCTTGGCAATATACTGTTAAGTAATTTCATACATTGTCTCCATCGTCACAGTAGATGAAAAATTTGAAGATTAAAGGTTAAATGACATGATTGTTATCACATACCTACTAATTGTTAAATCCTAGGCTGGAACTCATGTTTTAGTAATTATATGAGAATGATGTATTGAACTAAGGAGGTCTTCTTTTGTTATTGTTATCCATCCTTGTCTTGTTCTTTGGATGATGACCTCATATGAACTTCATCTTTGATTATCAGTGGTCCTGTGAAGTGCCAGCTTTTTAAATTCAATTCCCAGTTCATAATTCCCTCCATGAAAAGGATCTGGAAACATAATCTTTATTATAGCTAACTATTATCACCACATAACATCCATGGGAATTATCACAAGTGAGGAAAGAAAGAAGGCACTTCATTTTGCTATAGGGCTGTTTGAGTTATTCTTTTACAAAGGAGAATCTGAGTCTTTGGCTATTGTGCCATGCTCCAAGCACATTAAATTTATAAAAAAGCTAAAACTTTCAAGCAAACTTTAAAAGCCATTAACTTTAATAGAAATACTCTAGGGAAAATCAGTGTGAAATCTATTTCCTTATTATACACCTATTATGAAAAGTTATATTTCTAAGTATTTTACTGTAAGACTGCTGATTTAGTTTATGCCCAAAGGAGAAGAAATTCAAATTCACTTTAAAAAATGAATTTTGACAAAGGACCAGTTAGGAGAATCTCAGTTTGGGAATTGCTTTCTAAGAGTATCAGGGAATATGTTGTGATGTTGTACTTGGCGTTTATTAATCCCAGTCTCAAAATTAAGGAATAATCTCTCAAAATTATGGTATTTAAAAAATGAAATTTGGTAAGGAGAAGAAGCCATTAAGAAAATACATTTTATCGGTGTCTCCAAAATGATAAAAGTAGTTTTAAATGTCTCAATGATTTCTTATTTAAGACTTTTAAAAATAATTTCAGCCCTTATCACACCTTGAGTTGATACATTCTTTAAGGCAACTTCTGGTATGTAAATGTTTGTTTAGTTGAACTTTCAATCTTTAATGTGCTTCAGGTACAGGACTATTTAAGATAATTTCTTCTGGTAGAAACTGAAATCATGTTTAATTTAGTGAATGTCAAATAATTTCAGAGTTGCTAAGAAACAAAATTCCAGAGGTTGAATATTAGCAAAAACTTTCATCTCAGCAATTTACAATGCCAAAATAGGTCCTATTTACCAACTATTTCTTGTCCAAATGTTTATCCTTCATTTGAGTAGTCTTCAGAACTTAACAAGATAAATAACTGGAATTATATAGATTAAATCATTTCTACATAAATTTAAACACTAAATTTGGGATGTAGTAAATGAGTAACACCACATAATAGCAAGTTTATGGCAAAGCCTAGAATAATAATTGTAGTAGCTCCTATCCCATTTTCCAAGGAAACTAAAGATTCCTAATTATTTAGTTTGTGGTGAGACATTTATGCATATATTATTCTCTGCAAAACTTTGTGAAACCAAGTGAGCAGACCTGAGTAACATTCACAATGTGAAGGTCCTGATACTTTCTCATTTCCTAGCCTTCTGCATAGCATATAATAGATATTTATTTGATCTGTACATTTGTATTTGAACAGAGGGCAGTACAACTTATTTGATTGCATTGCCCTTTGTTCTATTTGAAGATGTAAAAAGAATTCGAATACAAGGTTGTTTGGGAGTAACCTGCTCAGAAAACATTACACTGTTTTATCTAGGAAGAATATAACAAAGTAGACTACTTCAGACTGATAGGAGCCGTGATCCTATGAAAGAAAATGTCCCCTTAAAACTCTAAGATTAATTTTATTTGTTCAATTACAACTAATAATATTCACTTCACAAGTGTGGCAGGTTTATTACATATTTTAATTTATGGTCCCTAGCACTACTTACTAAGCACTCCATTTCGTAGTGCCACTTAAAAATTCTTAAGTTAGATATGTACATAGATGCTTTGTATTAAACTATGTTGATATTTTAAATCTATAATTTGGGGTTAACATTGAATGAATTTAAATGATAGTTAATAAAAATTTAATAGTGATTTCCTCAAAATAAAAATGAACAAGAAAATAAACTCAAGCGTTTTATTTTACTTCTTTCATGTATTCCCTGATAAAGTAAGTAGGCAATCAGTAATTAATCACCTCTAGCCAACAATGAGGGTATTGTAATTCTGGAAAATATGAATTCTCCTAAAATGGTTGGATAGTAACCAAGCGAGCTTAGCACAAACATTAGGATAATAGAAAAGAGATGATGAAAATATGCTGTGCTCTGCTGGAAAAGCCAAGAAAAAGTAAATTAATATGCAAATATGTAAATACGTGGAAGTGATTTTTGAATGCACATTAAAACAGAGCAAACTTTGCTGAAGTCTCATTTGAGTTTCCACAGGGATGATCTCCTTTGCCTTTACCTGTTACAGATTAATAAATTGCCTAACAATTTAATCTTAAAGGTATTTTGGATTCTAACACAACATAGGTTACAAGAAAACAAAATGATGTGGATAACATTAAATAAATTATGATTGATAGTGAATGTTGTAGTAAGACAAAGCAAAATCCCATATAATATAAAATGAATTGCCATTTTCTACCTACTAGGAAAAGATAGTTTCATTAACTTATGCCTATTCCCTTTTAAAAACAGCCAGGAAATAACAAAAGAATAAGGGAATCCCACATCTAATATTTGTTTACCCATCTAATTATTATATTATACAAATTACTAAGCCTGTCAAAAGTTTGAGACACTCCACAATGTTTTTGTTTAGAGCAAATGTGGTTATTTGTTAACCCTCAAGATATAGATAGGTGATAAATAGATAGAAAATAGATAGATACCTAGGCAGATAGATTTGTTTTTTCCCTCATCTTCTTCTTCAATAATTCCACTAAGTACCTTCCTGCCTACCTAATTTGTCTTAATAACAGTGCCTATAATTTTGGTAATTAGCATAAACTTTTCAAATTTGTATGGAATTTTTTCCACAATTATCTGAATTATTAATGGATAATGATAATTTCTTAAGCTTCCTTATATCCTGAGGATTATATATCTTCCAGTAACATTTCCAGAAGTAATTAGGCAATGTTATAATTTTATAAGAAATATCAATTTTTATTGTTCACATTGTTAAACAAATAGACAGGTTTTTAATAAATGAATTTATTTAATGTAGAAGCAACAATTTTGGAAACTCCAAATAAGCACAGACCTATCTCCTTTTTCTTTTGAAATATTGGCCTTCTCCTCCAGAAAGTTTGGTGCAAGAGAGAGAAAGAGAAGTTGGTATTGAGATAATAAAATAAGTGGCATTATAATGATATAAGTCATTAGAATACTATATGAGAATTTGAAAAATGTTTTGAATAAGTATGCAATGACTGACACTGACACAAGAGGCATCTGTGGTCTTTGTAATACATGAAACTTGTGCTCATTTTGGTTCCTGAATTAAATTATTAAAGTTACTTTCACAGTTAAATGCAATCTGATAGCATTCAGTAGAAGTTTTATTTATCATATATTATTTAATCTGTGCTTGGAGCAAGGACAGAAGAAGTGTCAGAAGTTAGAGAAGGGAAGTCTTCTCTGGGCTTCACAATACAGCCAGATGTACTAACTCCCACAGTCATGGTGAGAGACTCTCAGTCTCTGTTAGGTGGAAAGATCCCACCATGAAAGATGGCCAGGTTTCAGGCCAAATGGTGGACTTGATCTCTACAGTTTGTCCTCATAGATCCAAATGTGTAAAATATTTTGGTAGAATTATTCAAAGAATTTTGTACTTCAATATCAGATTTCCATTTGAGAAGAGAAATTTACTACAAAGTTGAAGGACAGATATGATGAGGACATGTGTTGTAACTTTACCTTTTTTTTCTCATTTCCCACTTAAATTACATTGCATTGAAAAATTTCTATCCAAGAGCTTACCGGAGCTTATTGGTCAGTGAGGGAGAAACAGGGTCTGACTTGGAATAAAGAGGCCATTGAATGTCTCTGAGTTTCCAAAGTAATGAAACAGACCTGAAATCCTGGAAATCCTGAGAAGAGAAAGTACATTTCCTCAACGTATTAAACTTCCATTTTACATATCAAAATCCATTCATGATGAGTGTTTATTGTACATACCCAGGTTATAAACTAGAACTAACAGAAGATTAGATCTTCCATTCCCAGAGTATCAAAAGACAACTGAATGGGGCCAAGTACCGTGCCTCACCCCTGTAACTCCAGCACTTTGGGAGGCCAAAGTGGGCAGATTCGCCTGAGGCCAGGAGTTCAAGACCAGGCTGGCCCAAATGGTGAAACCCCATATCCACTAAAAATACAAATATCAACCTGTTGTGATGGCACACCTATAATTCCAGCTACACAGGAGGCTGAGGTTCAAGAATCACTTGAACCCAAGAGGCAGACGTTGCAGTGAGCCAAGATGGCACCATGGCAGTTCAACCTGAGCAACAGAGCAAGAGCCTGTCTCAAACAAACAAACAAAAACAAAACAAACAACGAAAAAGACAACTGAATGTGATAAATATAGTGAAATGAGTCCTGATGTTCCCTTCAGCACGTAAGTTATCTTCAGTAGGGTTAGAGTAATGCCATGAGCAGAGTACTTTTTGATGTGCTTTGGTCTGAACCACATGGCAAGTACCCATAGACCATGGGATTAGGCAGAGAAAAAGCTCATATTTGAATGTTTAAGCCACATTGGCTCCTATGAATGTGAAATATATCAAGGAATGTCCAAAAGTCCTATAGCTGGGAGAAAAATGCAAAAGAAGGCAAGATGAGTGGCTGGTGAGCCACTCAAGGGAGTTTGTGGTGGGTGAGAATTGAGCCTATGTCCATGAGTGGCAGGACAAAGCTTGTACGGTAGATCAAAAGAGAGTGAATTTAGGCCTGAATGAGTACCTGATGCCCCTAGGTATTATTGTGAGATTGTCTTGGCAAAAAATACCAGGGTCCCATTAGTGAGAAGAGATTATCTTCTTAATATCATTGAGCTTAATCTGTGGTCAGAAAGGCCATCAGGATGACTGGCATCCAGAAGAAAAGGGTGTTGACAATGATATCAAGAAAAATAAAGAATAGGACAATACGTACATCTGAAAGCAAAAAATTCCCTCCTCTTTGATTTGAGATTCTGAAAGCACTGTTTTCTGCACATACTTAGACACATTCTGGGAGAGCAGTAGTGGAGAAGAGAAAAGGTATGAGGGAATAGAAATTTATCAAAAACGTGAAGTATGTCAAACAATTAGAACAGAATGACAGTGGACTATTTTTTCGCTCTACGTTTTCTTTTTTTTTTATTTTTCTCTTTTGAGACAGAGTTTCACTCTGTTACTCAGGCTGGAGTGCAGTGGCATAGTGGCACAATCTCGGCTCACTGCAACCTCTGCCTCCCAGGTTCAAGCGATTGCCCTGTCTCAGCCTCCCGAGTAGCTGGGATTACAGGCACATGCCACCAAGCTGGGCTAATGTTTTTCTTGTATTTTTAGTAGAGAATGGGTTTCACCATATTATCTAGGATGGTCTCGATCTCCTAACCTCATGATCCACACACCTCAGCCTCCCAAAGTGCTGGGATTACAGGCATGAGCCAGTGTGCCCAACCCCCCCGCATTTTCAAGCAGAGTGGAAGCTTGGATGAGCAGGTCACATGAAGACAACAAATTTACCACTTTTTTATGTTGTTGCAAATACATTTGGGACTCATTAACCAAGTGTCTTGGCCAGAATGTAACTAAGTTGTCAATAGATTGGTATGGAGTTAGGGTAGAGCACCCAGGGGATATCATCTTACGCTCCAGACAGGAAAACCAACCCAAAGGTCATGGGGCTTTTATGGCAAGTTCGTTGGTCAAATGCCTTTACACACGGTAATGGTCACCAGGAGCTTTATGGTAAGTGATCTGAATTCTGTTCTCAATTGCAATTGTATATAGGCTAACTGTAACAAAATATTAACATATCCAAGTTTCAATTAAAAAATATTTCTCATGAAAAGAACAGCCTATCAGACACTATTTAAAGTTGGCTCATTTCCCCAGCCAATATTTTATCCATACTTACTTAGAGCCCTCTGTTTAACAAGTGCCCACTTATTTCTGAGATATGGTATTGCTCAGAAAATCTGTATATTTACGGGGAAAAGTTCCAGGAGTCAGTGATCAATATGGATTTTGTCTCTCAGAAGAGAGGTAGCACGATTTAGATTTGGCTGAACAAGAGGTGGCACAAGTTGAAGTGACTTTCAAAACAAACCCAGCCTCACAGAAGCTAACCCAAAATCTATAAAGTCAGAAATGACTGTTTGTGTCTTACACGAGTAAGACACAAACAGAAAAATCTAGAGATAGTTTTCTATTCAAGAAATAGTTTCACAGAATCATTTCTCTATTCTATCCTCAGAAAAGTATCTGGAATATTGTAATTATGATGTTCCTACTTACCTAAAAAGTCTAATTGCTTAGCAACACTTCCCTTTATTCATAATTAGATCACACATAAAGCATATACCTTCATGTGAAGGAGAGATAGAAAAGAAAAAGAAACAAAGAGAAAGAAAAAAAGATTCTTTCATTACAGTTTGGCAATCATGTTTCTGTATTTTAATCTAGTTCACGTAAGATTTTTTTTTAAAGTTTCATAAAAATATCCATTTGTTCACACAGAATAGTTATAAATACTTATCAAATAAGTAGGAAAAAATTTTGATTTTCTTAGCATTACCTAATAACTTTTATAGTAATGTTTTTGAACATTTTCAATTATATTATCTCATTTTACACTGTGTCATAGCTGGTGATCCTGAATGTTTATTCTATTGGTTCTTATGTGCAACCAATATGTTATTATCAATGTTTTCTATGGATTAGATCAATTAATCCTATGCTAAAACGTTTGGATAGGTTATCATACTTACCCGCCAATATTGTAAAATAATACTGATGCAGTAGAAAATTTATCAAATGAGAAAAGTATTCCCAAGAGAGTGGAATATACATAGATAGTCCTTTACTGACATTATGCAAACAGAGGTGAGGGCCAGGGGATTTCAGATGTTATGGTATAAAGAAAAGCATTGTCTCCTGAGGAATGAGAATGTGTGCTTTGGAATTCAGTAAGCCTAAGTTTTAATTCTGGCTCTGCCACATTCTAGTTGTATGACTTTTCACAACCAACTTAATCTCCTTGAATCCCAATTTTACTATCAGAAAAATTGGGGTAATTATTCACTCAAGTCAGTATGAAGTTTTGTAGAATAATGTATGTCATGTGCTTAACTCAGTCCCTGACTTACAGCAAAGGGCTTTATAAATAACTAGGTAAAATTATTTTCCTTATTTTTTTTAGGGATGATTTTTTTTTTTGTTTTTTTGTTTTTATTATTATTATACTTTAAGTTCTAGGGTACATGTGCATAACGTGCAGGTTTGTTACATATGTATACTTGTGCCATGTTGGTGTGCTGCACCCATCAACTTGTCAGCACCCATCAATTCATCATTTATATCAGGTATAACTCCCAATGCAATCCCTCCCCCCTCCCCCCTCCCCCCTCCCCCCTCCCCCCTCCCCCCTCCTCATGATAGGCCCCGATGTGTGATGTTCCCCTTCCCGAGTCCAAGTGATCTCACTGTTCAGTTCCCACCTATGAGTGAGAACATGCAGTGTTTGGTTTTCTGTTCTTGTGATAGTTTGCTAAGAATGATGGTTTCCAGCTGCATCCATGTCCCTACAAAGGATGTAAACTCAGAAAAATGCTCGTCATCACTGGCCATCAGAGAAATGCAAATCAAAACCACAATGAGATACCATCTCACACCAGTTAGAATGGCAATCATGAGAAAGTCAGGAAACAACAGGTGCTGGAGAGGATGTGGAGAAATAGGGACACTTTTACACTGTTGGTGGGATTGTAAACTAGTTCAACCATTATGGAAAACAGTATGGCGATTCCTCAAGGATCTAGAACTAGAAGTACCATATGACCCAGCCATCCCACTACTGGGTATATACCCAAAGGATTATAAGTCATGCTGCTATAAAGTCACATGCACACGTATGTTTATTGCGGCACTATTCACAATAGCAAAGACTTGGAATCAACCCAAATGTCCATCTGTGACAGACTGGATTAAGAAAATGTGGCACATATACACCATGGAATATTATGCAGCCATAAAAAAGGGATGATGTTTTAATATTTAGATCTGGAAAATTAGGTACATAGCCATTGAATGGAAAAAGAGAAAGTCTGAGGGTTGTAGGAGAGAAGACTATTAGACACACTTAGAACAAGCTTCACAGTGCTGCCTGGGTCTGCCTTTACCTCTAGAAACCCTAATTGTATCTTTTCAAAAAAACTACCTGATGTCCTGATTCAATTCCGGTCATTTACCCTATACAGATAATTAGAAATGGGATCAGCTGACTTCTCCATCCTTCTGTCCTAATAACCATGGTAAATGCACATAAAGATAGATGAAGGCAAAAGAAGGAAGGAAAAAATAACATGCTGTTTCCAACTCTGACTTAATTCTACTCTAACCTGGCCTATTTATCACTATAATTAGAATCATTTCTTTGTTTTCAATGAAAGATTCTGTAGACAAGTCAACATTTCATCTTCATTATTATGAATTTAGGTGTACAACCTCTGTGTCTTGTGTGGTTTTCTCTGACAATCTCCACCTCCATCCTAATTCCTCCACCAAGATTTGGGGGTTGTCAAGGAAAGGACATTCTGTGAAGACATAGTGTATGTGTTATACATTTCAATGTAAGAATTAAATTGATTCATATTTCAGCCTAAATGAGATTTTGCCTCCCTCTTGGTGAGTTTTTCTCTTGAGTAACTTGCAAAGTGTGGGCTGGGAGAGCTAGCTATTCCTGTTTGGAAAATACACCAACCTGAAAATGCCCAAGGTGAGCAGATTGGCTTTGATGCCTTTATAAAATTATGAGTCCTCCTACTGAATCATTTACTCTCACTTCCTTCAACTGGTCTGTTCTTACTGTATGGTGGCAAGTTGCAGAAGATTAAGATTAGGCCTAGGGCTAATTAAGAAGTAAAAGTTAGCACCTTATCCTGCCTCTAAAATGAGTAGAATTGGTCCTCCCCATGACCTGCACAGATTTCAACTTGGCCAGCATATGACAGCCCCATAGGAGCTTTACCAAAAAAAAAATACCTGTTTGTTGTTTCTATTCTACGCAGGTCAATCAAATCAAAATGTATGTAGATGGAACTCAAGCATAAGTTTACTTTTATAAAATGATCTTTAGGTTATTTTAATATGCAACCAAGCTTGAGAATCCTTTCATTGAGTCTTAATTCACTTATGGTGCACACTTAGATTTGGAGCTCAATCTGATTTAGGGCTCATATAATGCTCACTTTAGGCCTCTGTGCCCATTTATCTGTGGTACTTTCAGAAGAGTAAAAGACAGTGACTTGTAGATAGGATTTGAGTATTCACATTCCTGAAATTTTACAATTTCTCTTTATATCTCACATGGTTTATCTATCAGTAGATCTATATACTAAATACATAGGTCATTTACATAGTTTAATATATAAATGTGAATATGTCATGTATAAATGTTTACTTATGTATACATTTATAATGTATAAAATCATACTACAAATATATTTATATATTTATTGATAGGAAATTTGTGGGGGCTCACCAAGTAGTTGCACAGCTGTCCCTGCATCTAATGCTACAGCTTCGAGTCCACAGGCATGCAGAGAAGAACATGTGCAGCCTGGATCACATAAGTATGAGAAGAAACCTAACAAGGTTGGTCTGAAGCCTGTGTCAATTCTTGTTTGTTTCCCACCTAGAGAAGAATCCTGTAGAAACTGGGTACATTTCCCATGGTGCTGAACCCACATACACACACACACACACACACACACCCCTAACTCAGGAATCATCAAGAATCATAGAAACTGAAGAAAGATCCAGAGAGAAAGTACAGCAATTGCAGGCCTAGCTGCCACTTCATACTGACAAGGTGAATCAATAAATCAACAGCAGCAAGGTAGGTGTGGGGGTTTTAGAATGTAAAAGATTCCACTGTTTTCTCTCTTCTTTGCATTCTCTTCTCTCTGCATCTCAGATAGAGGGTCTTAGTCCCTTTTAAAAGAGATTCAACATAATTAAGTCTGGGGCAACAGAATATCCCACCTTTTGATTACCTCAAAACCAACTGATAATGGAGTTTAATTACATCTGCAAAATCCGAAAACAGCACATACACTAGTGTTTGATTGAATTACTAGGAGAAAGTGTGTGTACGGTAGATAGTGGCTGCTGCCTTCCTCTGTCTGCCAACTCCTGTGAGACAATCTCCCTTGTAGTCTACTCTAACTAAAAATGACCAGAAAGGGAATTCTGGGGAATATATTTCAGCTCAGTCAAATTGACATATCATAAAGCTATCATATATAGCTTTCATGAATCAACAGAAGTGTCCTAAACTTTTTCCGGTGTGAGGGAGACCTCAGGTTCAGATCACGAGCTACTCAAGATGTATCAGTCCATCAGAGTATCTAAATTGTACAGCTGGTGTTTGAAAGCATTGCTTCAAATTTAGTGAGCGCCTCTCTTCTAAAGACAGGCACCTCAGATCAAAACTTCACATCTTGCCTATCCCTTGCTTTCTTGTTTATGCTCTTTGTATCTTCCAAGTTTTATAGGGCTAATTAATATAAGTATTGGACTTCAAAATGACGTCTTCAGTCTTCGCTTAGTTCTCCTTCCTTTATGCTTCTGTCACTAGAATAAGCAAATCAAAATGCTATTGATTTGTTAGAACATTTATACAGGCATTGCAGAACTCTCATGATGTGCTTAACACAACTGATATGAGAAGCCTGGCTTTTGTGAAGTATGGTCAATTTGCTTGTGGGATTGCATTGATTGCACAATGATCTATTCAATTGCTCACTCACTCAACTATGAAGAATCAATCCAGTTAGTCACGTAGAGATGCCCGTGCTCTCACTAAACACTGTAAATGAATTCAGTTTTTATTTAAAGTAGTCATAAAAAAGGGAATTCAGGGAAAAAGACAGAAATTCAAGAGCTATTTGGGAGGAAATCACTCATCCTCTTGCATTCATGATAGCTTAGGTTGCGATTACAACTGGCTAGTGAATGTGTTACAAAGATAGGGCTACGTGCATGTCCCCAGAATGGACTAATCCTAACCAAATTTATGAAATGGCTCTTTCGTTTTTTATTAGTGCACCAAGTCTGCCCTTCGGACAAATACTGGCAAAAAAAAAGAATAGTAACTCCAATACATTCTGGTAGGTGGTAGTTAGTTATCCTCTACCACATAATTTCTCTTCAAAACTCTTTTGAAAATGGCACGAATATATTCCATCTCAGCTTGAACAAATGTAAAGCCTCATGTTCTGAAGAACCTATTATAAGGCGGACAAAAGACTTACCTGGATTAAATTAATCAAATTAAGTTTTAACGGTGGAATGTGAAGCATAATTAGCAAGTGAAAGTAAACACACAAAAAACAATTTGTAGGCAGGATACATTTAAACTTTACTAAGTTGGGACTGTAAGACTACCTAGAATTTTCACAATTGTTTCAAATGTGCACATAAGTACTTGGTGGGAGGTACGTATCTCTAGGTCTAGCAGACAGAGCAGTGAGACAGAAATATCATTGGAAAAGTCATTTAAATTCAGCCCCATAGTAAGATAACCTGTGATAATTTAATCTTAAACCCAAATACTAACATCTCTAAATTGAAGATAATGACATTTTCTTTTCTTTTTTTGTTGTGGTTTACTTCACAGAATTTTCTTAGCCCCAAAAGCCCAAATAAAATAATACATTGGAAAGAGTCATGGATATTACATTACATTGTATTTAGATGGGTTGATGTCAAATTTAAAATTTTTTTACATTATAAGTAAGCAGGGGCATAAAAAGCTTGAAGAGGCCAGGCACAGTGGCTCATGCCTGTAATCCCAGCACTTTGGGAGGCTGCAGCAGGCAGATCACCTGAGGTCAGGAGTTCGAGACCAGCCTGACCAACATGGAGAAACTCTGTCTCTACTAAAAATACAAAATTAGCCAAGTGTGGTAGTGCATGCCTGTGATCCCAGCTACTTGGGAGGCTGAGGCAGGAAAATCACTTGAACCCGGGACACGGAGGTTGCAGTGAGCCGAGATCACACCATTGCACTCCAGCCTGGGCAACAAGAGTGTAACTCTGTCTCAGAAAGAAAGAAAAAAACAAAAAATCCTTGAAGAATGTGTTCTAATATAATGTATTATTTAATTTACTCATTGTTTACTTGCTAGGTCTTGCATAATCAGTAAGAATGTTCTGTTGATTATTGTCTTTAATGCAAATCTTTGAACTACAAATAGTATAAGTTCCAGTTAGGTTTTGTCTGCACTGTCTCAGAAGACATTGCAACTTGGCAGGACTTGAGTGCAGTGTGACAGAAGCAGCTTAGCACCTGGTTTCTTACAACAACCAGCTGTATTGAGACTATTTGCAGTTGCCACCCCTACCTGAAGTGGGCACACAATTTAAAAGAATGAAAATAATGTAACCTCAAAGTCATACAAAACACTCCATCATGGATGTGGACATGACCATGCAGATTCATCTTCTTTTTCTTCCATGGCTATATGATGATTACACCAAAAAAAATTAAAAGGTATAAATCTGCCAAGATATGAAAAGAAGGTGGAGGTCATCAGTTGCTAAGAGATTTGACAAACTTTCAAAACAAGACAGAATAAATTACGCAGTATTTGCTAAAGCAGGGGATACTGCATCTTTGATCATGTGACCTGAAGAATCAGAACAAATGGGTGGGGCACTCAGCCCAGCAGAAATCTGGGCAAACTTCCAAGTGCCAGATCCCAAGGGGATGAGCAGGAGACCTGGAGTTGAAAGGAGGGGGATTAATTGAATGTCTGAGTATGAAACAGCTGAACCTTAACCAATCCTTTTCTTGACCTGTTTGGGCTTCTGGACAAGTAAACCTGAGGTGAAATCTCCCACCTAGCAAGCTCTAGAGACCAGTGTCATCATTTAAGAGCTTCATGTGAAACACACATGCACTCACATATGCACATACAAGGACACACATTCTCACGCACATCCAATTCTAAAACAAAATGACAGTTATTTTAAGAAATGATGAGAATAAAACTTAGAGATCATATACAACATAGATATGTATTGAAACATCACATTGTACCCCATAAATATAGACAATTACAATGTGTCAATTAAAAAATAAATTCAGAACCAGGTGTGGTGGTGTGGGCTTGTTGTCCCAGCTACGGGAGAGGCTGAGGCAGAAGGATCACTAGAGGCCAGGAGTTCCAGGCTGCAGTGAGCTATGATCATGCCACTATCTTTCAACCTGGGTGACAGATCAAAACCCCATCTTTAAAAAAATAATTAATTAATTGTTAAAATGTGTTATTAATCCCCCAAAATAGCTTGTTCTGAAGGAAAAAATTGTTTGAGGGAATTTTATTTTAAAATGATTCTAATATATAGTTTCAGAGAGAATTATGAAAATACCACATCCATATGAAAAAAGGTAGTATTATTTAAAAAGGAACAACTTAGGGCTACTGGAAATTTAAACCACGATATCCAAAGTAAAGAAAGTCAGAAGAGTCAAAGCAACGTTTATACATGAACTACCAATATTTGGGAGCTATGGGAGAAGTGTAACTGGAGAATTCATTTTCTTAGTAGATAGTTTTTAGATATTATGCAAATGATTAAATAAACAGATAACATATTGTTGACATTATAGCAATGAGAGTAACACCAAGAAAGACATCTGGAACTAAAAGTGTTTCTTTTCATTATAAGCCTTTTTGCACTACTCAATATTTTAAACAACAACAATGCATTATTTCCATTTTAAAAATAAAAATCATGTAAAAAACATTACAGTTTTTATAAATCTACATAGTATATCACATTTTAGGCTTTCAGATAAGGCATAATTGATGTGATGATTAATCTCTGTGTGATCTCGAATTAACATTGCTTCACGTTTCTGTTATTTTTAGTACCTCTGAATCATTGTCATGAATTAAAAATAATATGCCTAAACCAGATAATAGAATTTGTATTCACAGGATGCCATTAAAAAAATTATTATTATTAGAGTTGTTGAATTCATCCTATTTCCTTCTTCCTACCAGCGTCGCTTTTAAAGCCACAGAACGATCTCTCTGTTATTGCAAGGATGTGTAGAGCTGAAAGAAAGGAGGCCATGGTTGGTTCATGTATCCTCTGTCTCAGCAACAAGGCAGGGAACTGCTCTTCCACTACATACTACAGTGAAGTTAATGAAACATCACACAGCTATAAGGAAGCCCTACTAAAAAAGAGAACATGTTTTGCAGTCAAAACAAAGGGTAAATTTTTTATTCACTTTCAAAAAGCAAAGAAGACAGCTGGCAAGAATTGCTCCCAATAAGCAAAGAAGTCAGTTGCCAAATATTGTTCTCATTGGCTGAGAGCTTCTACATCAAGCTTGTGCTTAAATTATTTTTTTCTCAGAAAATTGTATTTCTAAACAAATACTGTATATTATTGTTTTTCTTCACTGGTTTGCTGTTATATTTTAAAATATAGTTATGGGAAGCATTCTTGCACATCTAACAGGTAGTCAAGAAAAAAAAGAGATAAAATACATGCTCAAAAGGCAATGACAGTGAGTTCGTCTGAAATGTATTTTCAGTTTTTAATTTAAAAATAATAATAAAAACCAGTGCTGTGTGGATGTCCTTGCCCAGAGGTTTCTGTATGAAAAGAAACTGAACTGAATAAAAAAGTCTATAAGTACCATTAAGGTAAACAAAGTTATTCCATTTGTATCAAACTAAATACTATAAAATAGACTGAACATGGGAGAGGAAATGTGGGATTTCGTTATCTATGTGGTCCTCTTCAAGAATCAGATAAATTTCCAGGTGAACTGATCTTTTGAAGACCAGTCCCATGGTCTTCACACTCTGACATTGTAGAATTAAGAAAACAGGTGGCAGAGGCTTCATGAGGACCTATCTGATTGGCTTTATTTTCTCATTCATTCATGTATGTATCTACTTTAACAACAAATAATTATATCAAGCATCCTCTATGCCAGGAGTTGTCCTAAGCAATTCAGAATAAGGAAAGGGTGGATGTACTTGGTCCCCATTGACTGAGTGCTCTGCACTGCTTTTATCATGGGTGGGGAAGACAGGAAAAGAAGGATGCCTGTCCTTGAGCTTCCTGTTCAATTGGCAGTCCAGACAGATTCACTATGGCTGGTGAGTGTGGAGTGAACTCCTATCAACAAATGCTTGTTTAGAGATCTCTCTACTTTAGACTTTGTGTCTGGGCCTGTAATATACCTAAAGATGGCCAATGGTAATATTCAAGATGTCTTTCATCTTGTCTTTCACAAATAGGTGTTTATCAGAAATATTTAAACATATTCAAGTCTCCCCATCTTCAAACAAGTATAAACCAGCAAAAGATGGCCGGGTGATGCGGCCCACACCTGTAATCCCAGCACTTTGGGAGGCCGAGGCGGGCAAATCACGAGGTCAGGAGATCAAGAGCATCGTGGCTAACACAGTGAAACCCCATCCCTACCAAAAATACAAAAATAAATTAGCTGGGCGTGGTGGTGGGTGCCTGTAGTCCCAGCTACTCGGGAGGCTGAGGCAGAAGAATGGCCTGAACCGGGAGGCGGAGCTTGCAGTGAGCCGAGATCACGCCACTGCACTCTGTTGCCTGGGCAACAGAGAGAGACTCCATCTCAGAAAGAGAAAAAAAAAAAAGCAAAAGACAAAACAACCAATAAACTCGCCACTTGCTCTGCTCTTGTTCATTTTTCGGAGGGCGTGGGGATAGGACTGGGGGTGTTATTGTTTTCTCTCCTTCTTTAAAAGCCAAACTTGCCAAAAAGTTATTCTTTCCTACATTTAGCTTTCATTATTTCACCTCCTATTATTTTCATAATTCTCTTTGGCCCTAATTATGACAAACACAGGGATTCTTACTAAAATCACTAATTACATGTTGCTGAACCCATGAGACATATTTTATCTTCTCTTAACCTTATTTTTCAATAATACCTCAAATCCTGCCATTATCTACTTCTTAAAATTTCCATCCTTTGTCTTCCATAATTCTGTAGTCTCCTCTTGCTTTGCAAGCTCTTTCTTAGTCTCTTATATCTCATTATTCTATACCAAGGCATTGGATATTGGCATTTCTTAGGCTCATTTCTGGAATTCCCTCTTCTTTTATGCTTCTGTGTTCTCCCCAGTATATCTTATCTATGTTTATGGTGTAGATTACTCAGTTCTGATGATTTCTAAATTATTATTTCTCTCACAAACCTCTTAATGACCTGAAGAGTTAGGTATACAATCTGGCAAAATGTTTCACTCAGACATTTTGAGATTCCATCAGAAGGAAGTGTCCCCAAACTGAATGTATGTTTTCCCTGGTGGTTTTCTCCTTCTCTCTGTTCATCTTTGTAAATGACATCAACATTCATCCAGTTGTCCAAGATGGAAACCTGAATTATCCTAGAAACTTCTTTTTCCCTCCTTTCTTACATACAACCCATAACATAGGCCTATTGCTTTTATCTCATAAAGCTATTTTGAATGTGTCCACTTCTCTCTTTCTCATGAAGACTCTTTTATATACAGTAATAAACACATTAGTGGTCTCTTATCATCAAATTCCATCTCATTAAAACTTATTGTTCATTTTATAGCCAGAGATGGCATATATGTATGCATATTTTATTGTTAATCTCCTGCTTAAAACTCTTAAATTGTTTTTCAAACGCCTAAACATGAGCTGCAATTTTGCTGTGTGAACCTTGGTGATGATGGAGATCTTGCCCAAGATTTGTAGGTTCTTGAGTTTATCATCTCTCTATTTGTTTCACCCATTCAATAAATAATTATTTAGTTCCTGATATATAAAAGGCATTGTGCTATGCACTAAAAATATACTGCCGAGAAAGAAAGATAGCACAGAAAACCTTCATAAAAATTGTGTTCTCAGGTAGAGAAGCAGTGATGATGTAATTGTCTCATTTGTTACTCTGATAGAGGACACTGTCATAGAAAAAAAAATCACTTTACTTGCTTTCATGAGACATCAGCTCCAAGTAGTGGTGTGGTTCCCCAGAGCTAAGAATCACTGTAAAATGAGAGTTCCTCTTAGTCTTAGATAAAAGACCACTTAAGTGACCTGCATAGATCCTTCATTTTTCTGGAACCAGTTTAGTTTTTCCACATGTAATACACTTCCCTGTGATGCTGAAGATGCCTCAAGTCCATCTTTGTATACTACTCTCAAAGACCAATGCAAATAAGGCAACATAACTGTAGAAAGTGTGAGTCCAGAAACTAGAATCTAAAATAAAGTAGGTATTCTCTATGGACACAACAATGTTTAAGATTTTTTGTTCCTTTCACACTCAAACTCTGGCCCATAACACCCAATATTTTTCTAGTATTTGAATCACGTCAGAGCCCCTCCTTGACAGAGATGAGGTGGTGTGTAGGTGAGTAAAAGATCTATATTTAATATATAATATAATCAGAGAGAGAGAAGAGAGAGTAGTTAAATACTATATAAAAACACGAGAAAGGGGAAAAGAGAATCATAATATGTAGGTAAGCCTACTGATGTATATTTTTTTTTTACAAAAAACAAGAAACTCATATAATTGGAGTGGAGGAAAAGAGATTTTGTTGAAAATAAAGATTGACATGTACTTAGGGACCAGATCATAATTATTCTGAGCAGCACATAAATATGGATTTTATTCAAAGGTAATTAAGAGGTTTATAGATATTTTTAATAAGAGAGTGCAATAAGATAAAACCTAGGAAAACTGTTTAAAACTCAGAAAATTAATATTTGTACTAGACAATCAATGGAATATTTTATATTAAAAAAACTGTTGTTTCCATTAGGGGAGCCTAGAGGCAAAATTTCAGACTAGAAGATGATTTTTGTGTGTAGAATGAATGTAAATAATAAAGTATCCTGTTGGGCTACTCATCACAATTTCTAAATTTTACTGTTTGATTTAGCATATCCTTCCTTCTCCAAGCAGATCCTGAAATGTAGTCATTAGTTTTACCACTCTTGCCTCATTATTCTTCTCACTGTCTGGACATATCCTGGTAATCTGTATATTTGTATTTTAATCATTGAATTTGCCTCCTCCTGATTTTTGCTAATCAGTGAGTTTCTCCCAAGCCTGCCTCAAACCACACTTTCTCATATAACATTGACTAGCTTTATCTTGAATATCACCCTGTGAATTGCTTTTGTGTTTGTGCTTGTTGTTTCTACTTCAATTTTATTATGTCTTCTTGTATTCATTTCCTCACAGCAGTAAGTAAAATGCTGGGCACAGAAGAGGCCCTTTGCCCTCACATTAAATTAATGAATTATCTGTCGGCTGGGTGCAGTGGCTCAAGCCTGTAATCCCAGCACTTTGGGAGGCCGAGGCAGACGGATCACAATGGGCAGGAGATTGAGACCACCCTGGCTAACCCAGTGAAACCCCATCTCTACTAAAAAAGTACAAAAAACTAGCTGGGCGAGGTGGCAGGCGCCTGTAGTCCCAGCTACTCGGGAGGCTAAGGCAGAGAATGGCGTAAACCCAGTGATTTGCTTTCTAAGAAACTGATTTGCTTTCCAGGAAACTAATTGCTTTCCAGGCTTACCAGGGCGAGTATTAAAGGACCAGTGAGTAGGCAAGGCTAGGAGCAAAACTGCAAATTTAGTTTTTTTTGGTCACCTAGCTTCAGGGAAGAAAGTGTGGAGGGTGAGGTCTGTCGGCCTCCTTGCAAAGGAGGCCGAGAGAGTCACCCGGTGGAGCTCTTGGGCGGAGTTCCTGCAGTCCCGACAGGACTGGGGGCTGAGGAAGTGCGAGCAGCGCGCCCCCCCCCCACCCCAGCAGCTTTTATGTCCTGGGCCTGGGAGTGGGAGGGCAGTGGGCGGGACATAGGCAGGTCGGGGGCCGGGCGGTAGGCGTGGCTAGGCGGGTTCCAGTTTTTCTCCGTCGGAGATTGGGCTGCGCCTGCGCAGTCGACCTGTGTCTTTTCCGGGCGCGGGAAAGTTGACAGTGAAGAACCCAGAACTGTGCCATCTTGCCTCCGTTCGTCCAAACAGTCCAACCTTTTATTGATAATAGTGATAAGGAGCGCCGTGGTCTGTCTGGCTACTTCCTGCTGTTATGGGACGTCGTTAAGGTTGGGGTCTATGGTTGGTATTTGGACGTACGGATGAAGAAGCATCTGGTTGAAGGTGAGGCACGTGATCTCTTGAACTTTGGCTCGGAGAAGTTTGATTAAAACAGGAGCAAGACATAAGACAAAACAGAGGATTAGTATGGGAATTAGGAATGGGAGGATCTGCTGTATTACGGGCAGAGCCATATCGGTGGTCCGGGGGTGAAGGGGGTATTGTAGGTTTTTAATTCTGCTTTAATCCTGTTTAGGGTTTGAATGTTAGTGTCTACTAGGCCTGACTCGTTTACATAATAGCAGCATTCTTCTCCTAAGAAGAGACATGTTTCTCCTTTTTGGCAGTAAGTAAATATAATGCTCGCCTATTCTGTGCTGCTACTTGGGCCACTGAGGTAATTTGACGCTGTAGAGAGGCCAGGCTTTCAGCTGAAGCCTCTATGGCCTCTCAAATTTGAGCTGTTAGAGATTGGGTAGACTGTACCAAGTAGGCTAGTGCCCCAGTTCCAAGCCCTGGCGCCACTAGGGAGGAGGCCAGGGAGACTCCGATGACTAGGGGAAGGAAGACAGCCCATTTTTGGAGGTCATTAGGAGGAGGGTTAAATTGTATGACAAGTTCAGCTATTTCTGCTTTGCTATATAAGGTTAAACTAGGTACTAGGGACACTGGGACACAGAGGGATTGACCAATGGATGTGTGATTAAGGACCTTGAAGAGGATTTTGTTGCACCAGAAATAACCTCCGATGGGAGCCGTCTGGGTCTTAGAGGGTGGCTGGGTATAATTACACCAGGAGGTGTTTGGAGTAGAGTAGCAGAAAGGAAGGACTGGACTTTCTGGGTTTTGGTATAGTGGGACTTGGAGTAAGAACGGTTTTTGGGAGGTGCTTGTAGAGTTAGTTGTAGCAGCCTTGAAAGCAGTAGGTAAAGGGACTGCCACTAAGGGGGCTCTTTCAAGGGCCGCACAGAGAAAACAGTGGGAGAGAGTTGTTATGTTGGCTGCCTGTGTTAGGTTTAACCCTTGACGGACTAGTTTTAACCATGAGAAGGGGTCTTTATTGGAGGAGTGTAATTGATCTTGTAAGGCCTGTTCTTGTGATTGTATGGCTTAGGTTAAATTCCGTAGGACTTGTATGTTTTGAGGAAGGGATTTTTGCTGGACAAGTGTTCTTTTTATCAGGAGAGTAGCCATGGGAAATGAACTAAGAATTGTGTAGCCTGTGTAGAGTCCACCTTTGACTCCATCTGCCCATCGGGGGTCCTATGGGTCTTTGATATTTAATTGGTATTGAAGGGGGGTTCGTTGATTCGCAACAGTGAAGAGAGCAGTGGGTTTCTCCTGTCTCAAGGTTGCATAATGGATCTTACAATAAATATAAGGGCATCCTAGGTTCTTTTGTTTCCAGTAAGTCTTACAATTGTAATGTGTCTGATTGTGCAGGAAGCAGAGAGTCTTAGCTCCAGCCCCACTGCAACACGATAGGGTGAAATTTATAGTAAGATGGGGTTGGCAGCCTGAAGGGGGGCAGTCAGCAGTGCCTTGTAGCTGTGAGTGCTGTTTATTTTTGCGTGACCAGGTCTCAACTATAGAGAATCTCCATATGAAAGTTGGGTTAGTAATAGAGACTGAAATGCAAGAAAAAGATAGTACTATAAATATGAAATAGGACTTTATCTTCAGTGTAATCACCGAGTACACCTTGCCACTGAAGATATTCTATAAAGGTAAGTGGGAAAACCACTGTGATGGGCTATTATCTGGAGGCAAGTAGGGATCTGGGGTAATATATTGGAATTCTGTTATGTCTATATAGAGTATGGCGAGAAATCGGGATAAGCGTAAGAGGTCAGGGAACATGTGGTGGTTGAGGGAGTTTGGTGAATTTGAGGTGGGTAGGGGTAAGTCTAGTAGATGTTCACTGATTATCTTCTGTGGGGGCCTTTTCTAATTGTGATATATGGACTCAGTGCATGTGTCCCAGAAGTTTGGCTGCTGTGTATGTGGATAGGAGGACAGTATAGGGACCTTTCCACCTGGGTTGAAGATCTTTGGCTTGGATATCTTTTAAGTATACTTGGTCTCCTGGGCTGAGAGAGAGATGTGGGCTATAGGTGTCTGTTGGAGGGGGGTGTGCTAGTTCTGCATGTTGTCTCAGGAGTTGTCTCAAGAGGGTGAGGTATGGAAGATAAGTTGCCAGCGGGGAAGAAAGGGTGGGTAACTGCTGGAGGGTGAGGGGCTGGCTGTAAACTAATTCAAATGGAATGAGGCCTGTTGGACTCCATGGGGCTGCTCGCAGCTGGGTTAGGGCTAAAGGAAGGAGAGTTACCCACGATTGTCGAGTCTCGAGGGTTAGTTTGGTGAGCTGTTGTTTGATGAGTCCGTTAGCCTCTTCTACCTTACCAGACGACTGAGGTCTATAAGGGATGTGGAGTTTCCAGGTGATGTGTAGGAGGACTGCCACCTGTTGGACTACCTTGGAGATGAATGCTGGACCACTGTCGGACTGACGGGTGACCGGGAGGCCAAACTTAGGGATAATATGTACAGTGAGTATTGAAGCAACAATGTTAGCGGTTTCTCCTGTGGTGGGATAGGCCTCTATCCACCCTGAAAAGGTGTCCACAAGGGTTAAGAGGTATTTGAATTTTTTATGTTTTGGCATATGTGAGAAATCAATTTGCCAGTCTTTGCCTGGTTGGTGTCCTCTGAGTTGGTGGCTGGGATGGGGATTACGCAATGCGCATTGAGGATTTGTCTTTAGGCAGATAGAGCACTGCTGGTTGATTATAAGTGTTTTTGTAGTGTTGGACAGTGAAGGAGGGGATTTAGAAAATTGTATAAGGCTTTGGGTCCTATATGTAAAGAATTATGTATGTCTGTTAGAATGGTATGGAGTTGTGTTTCAGGAATAACTAATTTGTTATCAATATATATCCAGTCGTCTGTAGTTAATCTGGCTGTTGGATTTTGTAATACTTTGGACTTTTCCTCTTGGGTGTAAATAGGGGTATATTGAGGAGAGAGAAAACAAATAGAGGGAAGCATGGGGGTGGAGAATCCGGCAGCCGATTTGACAGTGGTGTCGGCAAATCTATTGCCAGCTGCTACTGGGTTAGATGGAGTTTGGTGGCCTTTACAATGTATAATGGCTACCTTGGAAGGTGCCTACAGTGCATCCAGTAGTTTGAGTATTTGGTTTTTGTTGATAATAGGGGTACCACAGGTGGTTAAAAACCCTCTCTCTTTCCAGATGACTGAATGGGTGTGTGCAGTTAGGAAAGCATATTTAGAATCTGTGTATATGTTTACTGTTTTTCCTTTTGATAGGAGGAGTGCCTTGGTTAGTGCAGTGAGTTCTGCCTGCTGTGATGTGGTCCCTGGTAGTAGGGGTTTTGCCTCTAAAACTGTGGAGGAGGTAACTACTGCATATCCTGCCTGTCT
Organism: Trachypithecus francoisi; assembly: GCF_009764315.1. NCBI lineage: Eukaryota > Metazoa > Chordata > Mammalia > Primates > Cercopithecidae > Trachypithecus > Trachypithecus francoisi. The sequence continues at coordinate 34,433,040 of NW_022681462.1, forward strand.
GTTTCCTTGAGGGTTGATAAAGGAGCTGCCATCCACAAATAGGGTTAGTTGTGCATTCTGAAGGGGCCAGTCATGCAAGTGTTGGTGGCTGGGGGGATTGAGCCTCCAGGACTTGAGGACAAGAATGTTTAGTATGAGGTGGTTTAAGAGGGTCTGGCAGTAAAGTGGCTGGATTTAGAGAGGAGCTCTAAAGTAACAGTGGGGTCTTCTATGAATAAGAGATGGAAAAGTTGGAGCCAGGATGGAGTTAAGTGGCTAATACTTTTATGAGAGATGAGATCCCTGAAGACGGTGTGTGGAGAGGACTGTTAAATTACTGCCTCTAATGAGTTTTTTTGCTTCCTGGGTCAGGCAGGCTGCCGCTGCCAACGCATGCAGACAGGGTTGCCAGCCTTGTACAGTTAGGTCTAGTTGTTTGGATAGATAGGCCACAGGGCGGTGGGTGCTGCCAACAGGCTGGGCTAAGAGACCAACTGCCACTTTCTGCCGTTCATCTGTAAAGAGTTGGAAGGGACGCTGGAAATCAGGCAGTGAGAGTGTGGGTTGTGAGAGAAGGCAAGCTTTTAAGAGGGTAAAATGAGTCGAGATCAACTTGGGGTTGGACAAAGGCCCATGTGGGGTTTGTAGATGTGTCAGAGAGACAGAGAATTGGGGGCATTTGGGAAATGAGTGGGGTCTTTGAGCTTGACAAGAACTGGTGGGTGGTGGGCCGCTATGACTGGGATGGAAGTGTCCCACACTTGAGAGTGTACAAAACTAGGGAAGATGGGGGGTGGGGGTGGCATAGGAGGAACGTGTGCGCATGCACCAAGCATGAACAACAGGTCGTGAGGGGATTGAAGGGGAGTAGATGAGTTGGTGGGAATGGATATGGAGGCCTTTAAGGTGCTCAAGAGGTCTCGGCCTAATAAGGGGGTAGGGCATGGGGGTATAATGAGGAACGAGTGCGCAAAGTAGTTGTTGGCCAGGCAGCAATTAAGGAGAGGAGTTTTTCACGGAGTGGACGGCCTTCCGTTTACTCCTACTACGAAGATATTGGATGGAAGGCTAGGTCCAGAGAAGGATGGCAAAACAGAATAGGTAGCCCCACTGTTGATCAAAAAATTAATTGTCTTACCTGCTACCAGGATAGTTACCCGCAGCTCGGCGAGGGTGATGGGTGTCCCCGAGTCTTGACACCTTCAGTTGTCGTCGTCTAGATGTAGGAGCTGGAAGGAGCTCCCAGGATCCTGGGAAAGGGGGTCACGTTGAGACGTGGCACCTGTTCTCAGGGTGGGGCAATCAGACTTCCAGTGTCCTTCCTGTTGGCAAGCAGGGCAGGGGGTTGCTGGTGGACGAGGGTTAGGACATTCACTGGCCCAATGTCCTGACGCCTTGCACTTATAGCAAGGCTGCGTTGGGGCTCAGGGGCCTTGTGGACACCTGTTGGCATAGTGTCTTGCCTCGTCGCATTTATAGCAGGCTCCTTTTTTAGCCTTGGAGTCTGTGGGGTGTGTGCTCTCTGGTTTGGGGTTACGACTGGGCTGTAAAGCCGCCACTAGGAGCTGTACCTTCTTTTTGAGGCGAGCCTGCTGCTGTGCCTCAGCTGTCTCCTCTCTGGAGTTATAGACCTTAAAGGCTAATTTAACTAGATCTTGTATTGGTGTCTCGCGACCATTTTCCACCTTTTGGAGTTTTTTTTGCAAATGTCAGGAGCTGATTGGGAAATGAAATGAGATGCCAAAATGGTGGCCCCTGTGGGTGAGGCCGGATCTAGCTGGGTATATTGGGTTAGAGTCTCAGTTAGCCTATTTAGGAATGCGGCTGGATTTTCTTCCGGATTTTGAGAAATTTCTTTTAATTTGTTAAAATTTACAGCTTTGTTTGAAGCCATTTGCATACCAGCCAACAGGCACTGGACCATGATGTCTCTCCTACGGCGTCCAGGCTGACCTACTTGGTAGTCTCAGTCTGGGTCTGCTGAGGGGACTGCTTGCTCCCCTAGTGGAATGGTGGTGTCAGTTAAATGTTGTTGGTTGGCGTGCTGCCTGGCGGCCGCTAGGATGCATTCTTGCTCCTCAGGGTTTAGGGTAGAGGTTAGGATAACCTGGAGGTCATGCCAAGTTAAGTCATAGGCCTGACAAAGGTATCTAAATTCCTTTATGTATACAGTGGGATTAGCGAGAAATCCCCTAAATGCTTCTCAATTTTGGAAAGGTCAGCCAGTGGAAAAGGGACATGTACTCTGACTACCCCATCCGCCCCAGCTACCTCTCGCAAAGGCGCTAACACTGTAGGAGGGTGTGGGGCAGGAGTGGGGGCATCAGCAGGGCACTTAGAACGGGTGTGGGCAGAGGTAGGGGACTCAAGACAGCCAGTTGAGGGCAACGAAGGAGGCACGGGACGGAGTGGATTACTAGTAGATAAGGAGGAGGAAGGAAGAGTCTGGACGGGGGGGGGGGGGAGGAGAGGAGGAGTGTAGGGCGGGAGTGAGGGTGTGGAGAGAGCGGGGAGAGAAGGAGTATAGGGCAGGCCGGGACAAGAGCGTAAGGCCCAAAAGCCTTGTATGTAATTAATTTCGGACCACTTGCCTAGCCGCTGGCAGAAATTGCTGAGGTCGATCAGAACATTGTGGTCTAGGGTGCCCTCCGGTGGCCACTGAGACTGATTGTCTAGTGTGTATTGGGGCCACGCCACAGTGGAAAGGAAAATTAACCACTTTCTTTTGAGGTCTTGTTCGAGTTGTAGAGTTTTTATATTGGCTAGGAGGCACCCTAACGGGGTGCTCTTTGGAAATTTGGACTGGGGGTTTCCCATTTGTATCCTCTTTACTTACACAATGGACACAATGGAAATGGAAATGGATCTCTGCCTGGCTTCAAAGCGTCCTTTGAAATCACCAGAGACAGACTGGAGGCTCTTGGAGCCAAGGTGGAGATTACCTTCAGGTGGACGTCTCCGTCCTGAACGGGTCTCCTGAGCCACTTGGCGGCTCAAAAGTGGGCCTCGGACCTGTGAAGGATTTTTGGCTGAGGGAGGTAAAGAGGAGACAAGGGCACTTACCCCAGAGAGGCCGTGAGAGTGAGGGAAGCGGGTCTCAGGTCCTGGTCCATCCGCGGCATGGAAGCAGGAGGAGGTTCCTTAATCCTTAGAGGCCTGAGGAGGGGTCTCCTCCCGGGTTTTGGCACCAACTGATTTGCTTTCTAAGAAACTGATTTGCTTTCCAGGAAACTGATTTGCTTTCCAGGCTCACCAGGGCGAGTATTAAATGACCAGCGAGTAGACAAGGCTAGGAGCAAAACTGCAAATTTAGTTTTTTTTGGTCACCTAGCTTCAGGGAAGAAGGTGTGGAGGGTGAGGTCTGTCGGCCTCTGGCAAAGAAGGCTGAGAGAGTCACCCAGTGGAGCTCTCGGGCGGAGTTCCTGCAGTCCCGACAGGAGTGGGGGCTGAGGAAGTGCGCGCAGCGCGCCCCCCCCCCGGGAGCGGCTTTTATGTCCTGGGCCTGGGAGTGGGAGGGCAGTGGGCAGGACATAGGCAGGCTGGGGGCCGGGCAGTAGGCGTGGCTAGGCGGATTCCAGTTTTTCTCCGTGGGAGGTCAGGTTGCGCCTGCGCAGTCGACCTGTGTCTTTCCCGTGCACAGGAAAGTTGACGGTGAAGAACCCGGAACTGCGCCATCTTGCCTCCGTTCATCCAAACACCCAGGAGGTAGAGCTAGCAGTGAGCTGAGATCAGGCACTGCACTCCCGCCTGGGCGACAAAGCGAGACTCCGTCTCAACAACAAAAATAAATACATAAATTATTTGTCACTTCTAAATTAATTATTTATTTTAACTGGTATGAGTCATTGTATGATATTCAAAATAATACATGTTGTCAGGATCGTGGAAAAATTTAAGATGTGGCTGAATGAATTAAAAAAATCAGGAAGCAAGAAAAAACAAAAACAATGATGTTTATCTCATTGTGTAAGTCTCTTCATGGTGGTTAAGTTAGACAAGAAATGTTCCTGAAAACTTTTATTTTCTAGTTAGTGCTATAGAAAAATAACACATATTCCTAGTAGGCCTAAAAATATTTCTGTGTTTTTATTTAAATTTTAATATAGCAAAGATTTTAATTTCCAACCTATATAATCCCCAACATGGCATTTTCTTCTTTAGCTCTGGAAGCTACGCTCCTCCTCAGTTCACACACTCATTAATTGATGCACTAATTTATATTTCAAAAATATTTAATTTCTCATAAACTCTGCTAGGACCAAAAAAAGAGCCAAATCACAGGGTGGGAGCAATGGCTTAAATCTGTACTTTGGGAGGCCAAGGGGGAAGTATTGCTTGAGACCAGGAGTTCAAGACCAGCTTGGATAACGTAATGAGACCCTGTCTCTACCATTTAAATAAATAAATAAATAAACAAACAAATAAACAAATCACAGAACCTGAGCTGGAATCTAATAAGCTATTCTTACTGTTTCTTAACATTTCAATTTTTTTAGCAACTATAATAATGAGTCAGATGACACTTTTGGCATTTATCTGCTAACACATTTTAAGATCCACCCTTCCTTCTTCCCCTTCTGCCCAAATCTGGGGAAGCTGAAAAGAAAGCTCAGTTGCTCTGGGAAATTCCAAGCATGCAGGACCCTGCCTTTGCACAAGAACTTTCACCCCAACCTCAACCCCAACTCCTCATTTACCATAAAAAGCCCAAGCCACCAATTTCCCATCCCTGCTTTCTAGACCTATTTTTAGATCAGCTTGGAGAATCTGATTGCTCTCCCCAAAAACCACACTATGTGAATAAAAATCTTTCCAAATTTTCTGTGTGTAGCATTATAAGTCTTGACATCCAAATCAAATTTTGGGTGGGAGTCCCTCTCATTTCTAGGGAGTGATATAACAATGGATTTTCTTGATTTTCAGGCCTTTTCTCCAGATTAATTTTTTATTTTTCATAAAGTAAGTCTATGATACTCTTCAGGACTCTCATTTTCTTGAGGGTTCAGGTCCCTGATGAATTTCTTTATTTGTCATCAGCTAAGTCAAGAGATATGATTTTAAAATAATAATTTATACTGAAATGTTATGTGTTGCTTTACTAGGGGTAATTTTTTAAAATAAGTTAGTTTGTTCTATGGCCAGAAGCAGAACACCCTTGCCATGTCTTAGAAACTATTGCAGTATCCTTCATCATTGATAGTACAAAAATATTTTTGGAGTACAGGAATTAATGTTTGTTTCATAATTTATACATTTAACATAAAATCCATCATAAAATATATATACATAAAAATTGGCCTAGCAACTTTCTGTCAAACATCTGATAACATGTATTTTATTTCATAGGTATAGACAATCAATCTATATATGCATGTGCATTTGTACATATTTATAAGTTGTATGTATAAAAAATAATGTTTTTTCACAAAAAAATTGCATAGGGAAAATAATTTAAAGTTAGCTTATATCTTATATAAAGAAAGCAGTTTATAATAGCACAGGGATTTAGGAACCTGAAGGGCTAATAAGAATGACCAAAGTAAGGGAAACACTGCTCTGTTTTATTCTTTCTATAAGGCTTTGAAAAATCTGTGTTTAAGTACCCTAACCTTGTCTTTTCACTTTCAGGTCTTCAGAAGCTTGTCTTTATTGGTAGTTCAGACCTGTTAACAGAACATGCAATACAATTGATGATCTCAATTTACCTGATTCTCTATTTTCACTTCTAATTTTTCTCTCTAAGGCCTGCATTCCAGTAACAGATTTTACTTTGATTCTCTAAAATGTGCTCTGGAATATAAAGTCCTTTCTTATACTATTCTTTGTGCTGGAAAGGAAAGTCCTTCTTATTTCTGGCCTACTAAATCCTACTCATAATTGAGCTTTAGACTCAGCCCTTCAGGAAAGAGAAAATCCCCAGTATCTTTCCCAACAGCAACAGCTATCTCTTTTGGTATGTACAAGGCAAATTACATAGGCCTCTATTATAGTCCTTGCCAGGTCAAATAGTAGTTTTTTATTGATAAGTAGGTCTTCCAAACTGTTCCCTTAAATCCACATGGGAAGTCCTTATTTCACAACCATCAGTAAGAACCCTAGCACAACACCTTGTACACACAGCAGATAACCAATAAATATTTGGGACCATATACAAAAATTAACTCAAAATGGATTAAAGACTTAAATGTAAGACCTGAAGCTATAAAAATCTTAGAAGAAAACATAGGAAAAACTCTTCTGGACATCAGCCTGGGTGGCATGTATGACCAAGTCCTCAAAAGCAAATGCAACAACAACAACAAAAAACACATAGAACTTAATTAAATTAAAAAAGCTTCTGCATAGAAAAAAAAAGACAATAAAAAGATGGCATACAGAATGGGAAAAATTATTTGCAGACTATGCATGTGACAAAGGGCTAATATCCAGAATCTACAAGGAACTCAAACCACCAAACAATAAAAAATAAATAAATAAATAAAAAGTGGGAAAAGGACATGAATAGACATTTTTCAAAAGAAGACACACAGGAGCCAACAAGCGGGTTAAAAAGTGTTCAATATCATTAATCATCACAGGAATTAATATTAAAATCACAATGAATTACCATCTCACACAAGTCAAAATGGCCATTATATTAAAAGTCAAAAATCAACAGATCTTGTTGAAGAAGTGGAGAAAAAGGAATGCTTATACACTAGTATGGGCATGAAGATTAGTACAACCTCTAGGGAAACCAGTATGGAGATTTCTCAAATAACTAAAGAACACCATTTGTTCTAGCTAGCCCACTAGTGGATATCTACCTAAAGAAAAATAAATTGTTTTATCAAAAAGACAATTGCACTTATACATTTATTGCAGCTCTATTTACAATAGCAAAGCCATGGAATCAACTAAGTGTCCATTAATGGATAATTAGATAAAGAAAATTTGATATCTATCCATATATGTATATATATATTTTAGATAAACACATACACACACACACACATCCCATGGCATACTACTCAACCATAACAAAAAATAAAATCATGTATTTTGGAGCAACATGGATGGAACTGGAGGCCATTATTCTAAGTGAAATAATTCAGAAATAGAAAGTCAAATGCCACATGCTTTCACTTATAATTAGGAGCTAAATTATAGGTACTTATAGACATATAGAATGAAATAACAGACGTTAAAAACTCCAAATGGGCCAAGCACAGTGGCTCATGCCTGTAATCCCAGCAATCTGGGAGACTGAGTTGGGGGGATTATGATGTCAGGAGATCAAGACCATCGTGGCTAACATGATGAAACCCCATCTCTACTAAAAGTACAAAAAATTAGTTGAGTGTGGTGGCAGGCACCTGTAGTCCCAGCTACTGGGGAGGCTGAGACAGGAGAATCGCTCGAACCCCGGAGGGGGAAGTTGCAGTGAGCGGAGATCGCGCCACTGCACTCCAGCCTGGGTGACAGAGCGAGACTCCATCTCAAAAAAAAAAACCTCCAAATGGTGCAATAGTGCAAGTGGGATAAGAGTTGAAAAATTACTTATTGGGTACAATGTTCACTACTGGGGCAATGAATACATTACATGCAGACACTACACCACTATGCAATATATCATCTAACAAAACTGCACTTGTACTCCCTAAATATACCAACAAAATTTTAAGAACATTCTCTTTTAATATAAGAGCTATATGAAAAGGTTTCATTTATCTTTCATGAAAGCTTAACTTTTTAAATGTTGTATTATGTACATTTGGGTAGAGGACTATTTTAATGGAATTAATTTACTCAATAGCTTAACACAACACTCATTAGGTATTTCTCCTCTAGAGTCACAAATGCTTTCTTGATGATGGTGTCTAAAAGGGTGGAGGATAGACTATAGGAACCATAACCCTTCTCTTCTATGCTAAAAAGATTTAATATAGAAAGTTTCACTGCCATTCTTCCAAATGCCTCCTTATAGAGTTGGCTCTTAGGTGGTATCTTGGAACTTAGCCTTCAGGTTTCCCCCATGCTCAGAACTGATAAGAGCGAATGACCATGTCTGAACTCTTTGTACAAACAGTGTGATTTATACTAAACATCTGTTTTTCTTGTGGCAGCCTGTAATTTATGCATGTGCCAGCAGGAGCTGCCTACTTGACTAGACCCCAACAAAAATCCTGAGTACTAAGTCTTTAACGACCTTCCCTGGCTGTTAAAATTTCACAAATGTCACAACTCATTGCTGGGGAACTTAAGTGATTCCTATATGACTCTATGACTCCACTGGGAAAAACCCTTAGAAACGTGTGCCTGGATTCCCCAGGACTTCACTCTATGTGCTTTTTTTTTTTTTTTTTTTTTTTTTGCCATTTTGCTTTAAGTGCATTTGCCACAGTAAATCATAGTCATGAGTAGGACAATATGCTGAGCCCACCTTGTGAATAATCTAACCAGAAGGGTCTTTGGAACCTCCAACAATTTCAAACCACCTTTTCCTCCCTAATACTTTCTTATTTTTGTCCTCACTTCAAGCCACCTTACATCTGCTCTCCAAACTTTATTTCCACTTCCTTTTTTTATCTTCTTTTTTCTTTCTTCTCTCCATAGAAAACAGGACCTATTAGGTGTACACTTCCCTGAAACTTGATCCATTTACATATTCAGTCTTACACTGAACTATGAAAACTCATTGATCTATTTGATAAGCATGTAACAGGCATTTGTTACATTCCAGGCTCTGGGAAACAAGCTCAGTAAGAGAGTCTTATTCAGCCACCTAAACCTTACATTCAAATGAGGAAAACAAATTAGTCAGAAAGCAATTACTTTGTTGTAGCTATATATTGCATTGTGAAAAACCACCTCAAACGCTATTGTTTTCAAGTATCAATTTTATTTTGCTCATATTTTGTAGGTCAGACATTTAGGAGCTTAGCTGAACACTAGGTCTCCGGTGCATGTGGTGTTAGCCGCAGCCTCATGACCAGAAGACCCACTTCTATAATGGTTTTTTTTCACTTACTTGATTGACGTCTTATTGGCTCTTGGCTTCTCTCTTTCTGTCTTTACCTAGCATCTCAATTGCCATGTAAATGTGGCTTAGGCTTATTACCGCATGGTGAAACCAAGGCAATCACAATTCTTACACAGAGACTGGTGTCCAAGTAGCAGCAATCACAGCTGCCAGGCCTCTTAAAGGATCTTCTCATAACTGGCATAGTGTCAACTCTGACATGTTCTATTAGTCAAGTCAGTTGCAAATCCTGCCCAGATTCAAGGAGTAGAGATATAGACCCCATCTCTTTTTAGGGGTATGGCAAGTCACAGTGCAGAAGAGCTTATTGAATGGGAGCTACTGTGGCAGGCGTTTGAGAAATGCAAACTACCCCATATTGCATTGTGGAACAAGTTTTACACAGATTTAAAAAATGGTTTGTCGGAGAACAGAGAACCTGCCTTAGAACAATGAAGTTCAGTAGTTTTCCTGGAAGAAAAATGGGTTTAATCCTATTGAAGGTACCAGAGGTGAATATGTTCTAGGCTGAGATGGCACTGAGGTAAGACCCAGAGGTGTGAATGAACATTTTTATTTCTAAACTTAAACAATTCCTGGAATTGTCTTTTTTTGGAAAGTGGGTTTCAGTGGTGTGATGGGAGGTGCAGCTGATGAGGGTAACATGTATAATGGGCTTTCTACAATCCCCTAGTACTGGGATCTGCAGCCATGTCCTGTAAAGGGCCAGAGAGTCAGTATTTTAGGCTCACAAGCCAAGAAACAGATCAAGGATATTGTGTAGGCAATTGTGTAATCACTTACAGTGCAATGATTGTTTAAATGTAAAGATTATTCTTTACTTTCAGAGCTTAACAAAACAAGTGGTGGGCTAGATTGCCCATGGGTCATAACTTGCTAACTCCTGCTGCAAAAGGTTTTGAATTTTAGTCTACAGGCAGTCATTAAAAAGGTTTTATTTAGCAGAAACATATAGTCAAATGTGAATTTTGAAAAAGATCAATCTGATATCACCATGGGAATGGAGGCAAAACTAGTGACTGTAACTAGTTTCTGCTACAGAAGACTTTGTTGAAGCAATCTAAGTGGATATGATAGTTATCAGAACTAAAAAAGTACATTGAGTAGAACTTTGTATCTCCTTTGAAATGCCATACATGGAAGTGTGAAGAAACAGTGGTTAATCAAGAATAACTTGCAGTATCTTATGTATTTCTTATGTATAAAATCGAGCATTACTCATGAACTGCCATTAAAAAAGAAGCCCAAGAGGAGATGTAGGTAGAGATGATGGGTTATGATTTAAATATAACTATTTTTAAAGTCTGTGAGTAAACCAGAGATGGAGATATATTTTATGTAGTTGTTCATTAGTGTGTGTTTATGTTTTGGGGAGAGCTCTTATTGGTTATAAAGATGTGGAAGTCATTAATCTATTAACAACAACTGAAACCACAGGAATGACTGACCTTACCAAATGTAACAATGCAAACTGGAACTTAAGGAGTCTCCACATCTTTCCTACAATATTATTAGACATGTATGTTTGTATTCCAGAACTGCTTAATTCAGAATGTCCCTTTCTAGCTTATGTGTGGTTCTTCCTGGTAGCAACTTCATGCTTTAATTGCATTGATTCTTAGATTTCCATTTGTTGCGCTTACTTAGACAAGCCTTTTAGTGACTGATTTAAATCCTTCCATTTAACATAATGCACTTAAAATTTGTTTAGTTGTCTGTAATCTTAATATGTCTACACCCTAGATTGGTATTGATAACATACCTCATTTTCACCTATCTTTAATCTTTGACTTTCTGAAAAGGTATTTTAAATAAATGGCTCAAATCATGATAGGCAATTAGTTCCAGATTGCAAAGAATTGTCCCCAACTACATTTTAAAAATTTTCATATGCTCTGTGTGACTGAGAATAGCAAAAGTGTCAGTTTTGACAGTAATGTTTCTCAGAAAGAAGAGACAAGAATGAGTCCAAAAGACTGTCTCACTTTTATAGTTCCTTATCATGCCAAATCACATAAGGCCTAGTATTGCTAGTGAGCTAAATGGAGGTCCTATAAATTAATTTTCTTGTATACACTTGTTCTTACAACAAATATTGATCAAGCAACTTCTGTATTAGTCTTACCATATCTTCATATATAATTCCACAGGGTCAAGCTGATATTCTATACCAAGTTGTGGCCTGTTTGGTTTTATTTTAGCCACGTTTTGTAATGTGACCCAAACATAATCCTTGAAAAGAACACAAAATAGGTAGAAATCTATAGTAAGTGGAAATCTATGGTATAGAAGTGATAAATGCCTACAAGCCATGAAAATATTCCCTTTCACCCTGAGACTTGCATATTGCGCAGGTTGATAACTACTGGTCAGTGATTCCTTCCTTGGAACTGAAGTATGTTCTGGACATTTTAACAGATGAAGGTCAGACTTATTTACATGGAAGAAAATGAGTCAGATGTTGTGTATTGGAAATAAACTCTAATTAGTTTCCAAAATGTGATGTTTATAAACAAATGCAACTTCTAATTATAAAGTACTGTTTTTTTGGCAATCATTGGAACAGTTATTTTCATTAACTGTTGTTGAGTGGAAGACCACATAACATTAGAGCCATTAATTGGCACAATGCAAAATAGATTTGACTTTCCTTCTCAGTGAAACCAGAAATCTTGAGAGAGTTGAACTAACTAAACAATTGTTTGAGAACTCCTGAGAAAGTAGTTTATAGTCAGGTAGAAGGTACATAGGGCCAGACTAGTATAAGAAATTTGTTTTATTAATACTAAGCATATTGGCCTATTAAATTTCTATAGTAAAAATATTTATGTGTAAAAATAGGAATAATCATGTAGCATAAGGAATGATATTTCAGCATTCCATGTGTCTTCAAATCTTCTGTTTTGAGCATCCATCATTTACTGGGCTTCGCCAATATCAAGATTTGTCTCTTTGTGTTTGAAACATTGGTATTTGACATTTGTTTCTTCCTTTCTGTCCAAGTAACTAGTGCTTATAACTAATGGGCACTGGGCCTAATACCTGGGTGATGAAATAATCTGTACAACAAACATGCATGACGTGAGTATATCTATATAACAAACCTGTCCTTTCTGCCCTCTTCAGTGTGTCTTTTCCTATTTCTGTGCTACATTCAGGTACTATAATTTCTCATCTACTTTTGATAGGTCTTGTGAAGATATTTTCATGTATGTATAGTTGTTCAAATTGATGTTTCTGTGGGAGTACTAGCAATGGAATGCCCTATTCTGCCATCTTGCTGATGCCTGATCTCTGTTTTTTCTTAAACCTGGGAATACAGTATTTAGAAACTGAAGATGAATGGATACTGCTTCCTGAATGACACATACAGATTATGACTTGACTAAGAAATACCATTATTGATTAAGCCATTGACATTAGGGGATGCTTATTTCAGCATTTGTCATTACTTGCTCAGACTAATGCAACTTTTCACTTGCCATTATTAGAGTAGAAATTGAGAAACTGTCATGCTTATTTGCAGATGTGTATCAGATTTACCTGGACACTTTTGAAGAGAATGAATATCTAGCCCAGTCCAATTAAGTTGACGGTGAATGCATAATGGGCATGTGTGTGTCTCAAAAAACTTACATATACAGTAGTCCCCTGTTATCCAAGGGTCATACATTCCAAGACTCTCAGTGGATACGCAAAGCCACGGAAGGTAGTGAACCCTATATGTACTGTTTTCTCCTATACATGTACCTATGATAAAGCTTACAAATTAGGCACAGTAAGAGATTAACAATAATAATAATAAAATGAAACAATTATAACAACATCCCAGCATCACTACTCTTGTGCTTTAAGATCATAATTAAGTAAAATATGGAACTCAAGCACTGTGATACCAAACAGTTGATGTGATCAACAAGATAGCTACTACGTAGCATATACAGCATTGTTATGTTAAAAGAAGGGATGAATGGAACAGGATGGGGCAAGATTTCATCACGTGACTCAGAAGAGTGCACAATTTAAAACTTATGGATTGGGATGGGCATGTTGGTTCATGTCTGTAATCCCAGCACATTGGGAGGCCAAGGGAGGTGGATCACCTGAGGTCAGGAGTTTGAGACCAGCCTGGCCAAAATGGTGAAATCCCGTCTCTACTAAAAGTACAAAAATTAGTCCGGCGTAGTGGCGGGCACCTGTAATCCCAGCTACTCAGCAGGCTGAGGCAGGAGAATCGCTTGAACCCGGGAGGCAGAGGTTGCAGTGTGCCGAGACCACGCCACTGCACTCCAGCCTGGGCAACAAGAGCGAAACTCTGTCTAAACAAAACATAACAAAACAAAACAAAACATAAAGGCCTTATGGATTGTTTATTTCTGGGATTTTCTATTTAATATTTTTGGACCACAGTTGCTCATGGGTAACTGAAACCACAGAAAGTGAAACCACAGATAAGAAAAGGCTACGTAATTCTGATCCTTATTTATGGTCAGGAATTCCTCTCTAAACATCTTATCTTAGGAGTATATTATCCTTCATAATGATCAGCTTAAATCAATCATTTCAAATTCATTATATATATATTTGCAGCTATCACTGCAAGAGTTGGTATTCTTATAATTTAAAATAATTATGATTGACTTATTCTAGGTCAAAACTCTAGGTAACATGCTTCATGCACAGTAATTATCAGAAGTAACCTCAAAAAAATATTTTAGATAAAAGGAAAATCCAATCTAATATGGCCACCTGACCCACCACTTTGCTGAAGTTTACTCAGTTTTGTAAGATGCAATTTAGACTTACATATCTTACATTTACTTTTCATCTTAAAAATTTCTGCCAAATGGCAGGGCACGGTGGCTCACATCTGCAGTCCCAGCACTTTGGGAGGCCAAGGTGGGTGGATCACGAGGTCAGGAGATTGAGACCATCCTAGCTAACACGGTGAAACCCTGTCTCTACTAAAAATACAAAAAAAATTAGCTGGGCGTGGTGGTGGGCACCTGTAGTCCCAGCTACTGGGGAGGCTGAGGTAGGAGAATGGAGTGAACCTGGGAGGCAGAGCTTGCAATGAGCTGAGATGACACTACTGCACTCCAGCCTGGGTGACAAAGAGACTCCGTCTCAAAAAATAAAATAAAATAAAATACAAATAAAAAATAATAATGAACAAATTTAGCCTGCTTGATATATGATATAAAGGAAGGCAGTTTTCTTAATCCTGTATTTCATCTCAGAAACTGACTACATCTGTTGAGGACACAAAAAGACAAGGAAATATTGGGATGACAACGCTATATAAATATCTCTGATGAGTCAGTGGATCCAAAATATACCTACATAATACATAAAGATACAGATGGAAAATCCCATATGTAAACTGCAGGTTAAATCATCAAAAGCATCCTTTATTAATTTACTTTTTTATTCATTCAAAATTCAAACATATCTATTGTGTAACTCCTACTTTTCAGGTCTAGAACTTGAGAGTAGAACAATGACTATAGCGTCTTTCCTTTTTAATGAGATAGAGTTCACAATATGTTTGCCATCTTGCATCAAAGAGTTGGCAAAAAACTTAACAGTAAAGAAAGATGTTCTGACCTCAAGTTTGGAGAAAACGAGTTGTAGGTTCTGGGACCCATCGAAAATAGTCCATTCTTTGTTTAACAAAGACAGTATCAGGATAACAAGACAGGAGCTCAAGCCAGGAAAAATTTGAAAAAGAACTAAAATGTAAACCCATACACTTGTTTTTTGCTATTGTTTATGCTATTGTTTATGTTTATTGTTCACAAATAATTTTTTAAAAGCAGCACTAAAAAAATAATTTAAAAAATTTGGAAAATAAGAGAAATAGTGATTAACTTGTATAGGTAGTTTGTTAAATGGCTGTAGTCTTATGGGTTGGAAGGCTGTGGGAAAAAAGGCTCAATCGGAATCATGATTACAGTTTGTATGCAAAAGAAAAATGAGATGAAATCAAGGAGAACATTCTATATTGTTGTAAGTGTGTGGGTAATTTTTAATGAGTTGAAGTGTAGTTTTATGCAAAGATGTATCAAAACTGAGTGTTTTGTATTGCTGAGTTGTACATGTCAAAGTCATCAGTAAAAACTTTTAATTTTGAAGTGTATGACAGAGGATAACAATTGTTAACAAAGGCCTTTAGACAGTCACATATATCCATGGGAGATCACTAACAATGCGATGGGTTCTCACCTGGTTCTATGCAAAATCAGTAGGCATGTGTCACCTTATTACGGTAAGTAAAACTTGAGCAGTAATGACAACCTGCTTTCCTTATTTTGAGACTAGTCTAGATCACAGCCACTGACTCCACCTGATTTCTCTCATAGTTCTTCTCTCTGTCAGTTTATCAAGTTGGAATGTGTGATGTCCTATGGCATAAAATTAAATGGTATAATTCATGTGGAAGCTCTGAAAGCTGTAGACTGCATATTAGTTATTGCACTGCATTATTCATGAACAAATGTGATGTTTCAGACCAAACAAGCTGGACAGTAGGTTGCTTGTTATTTTTGTTGGCACTCAGAATGAATCTCTGCTTAGTATTTTTCCAAACAAGTTGCTGTAGGAGCCCATATTTGGGGAGTTAGCGATTATCCCTCCAGGGAGAACAAGTGTTCTACTTGCAAATCCTCTTGGGAAGTTAACACACTAAGTAAGCTACCGCCCATTTTCATTTTAGAATAAAATAATGTATTTTTCTTTCCCTTTGATAGCAAAATATAGAATTTAAGATGCTATAGGACCAAACTCAGTAAGTTTGTGCAGCAGTATAGAGTTTTCTAGAGAGAGAGAGAGTAGATTAATGCCCCTGGGCAGCAGGAAAAAATTAGTGTGAATGAGCCCTGGTCAGAGTCAGGAGAATCCTCTCTGCATCTTGGCCTTGCCACCAACTGCTTTTATAAACTTGGAGGCATCTACCATTCATTCGAGATGTGTACATTTTAATAGCAATATTGCCAAAGTTTGAAAATTCTAAGCAGTTTAGAATATATGAGAACATTCTAAGGAGTATTTACCTCTGTGCAAATAATGTAATCATGCACAGTTTTAAGGTCATTTATTTCCCTAAACTACATTTCACATCTACTAGTTCTAATAGTATATGAATTTCCATTTTGTCTATTGCTTTAAATTGATTATTTATTCTAAATCCTGAAGTAAAATTAAACCAGGCTAATTATGAACATGTTATTGCTTTATATCAAATATAATCGAACCTTCTTAAACAGTAAATACAAATTATTTTCCAGACAATTACATTTTTAAAAAGGATTCAAACAAATCTTAGTAAAACATCGCTTCCACGATTAGATGAAAATAAGTGAGAAACATACAGATTAAGTGGCTTTAAAGAAAAATAAAAGAAGCACTACAGGAAGAAGCCTTTTTGGTTTTAAAGTTTAAGACGTGGATAACACTAAATGTATTCTAGTTAGCATGTACTTTTCACATTAAACGGAAAAAACAAAACTAGAATTTTTACAAAGAATTTTTTTCACATGCATTTTTAAAGATTTATCTCTGATGTTTTGATTAGATTGATTTGATTGAAAAAACATGTTTTACAGTAATTTTTTTCAGAAGAAATTCAGCTTTACTTTACATGTGTTATTTCTTCTTTAAGCCATCTCTCTGTCCTCTTCCTTAAGCCACTTTCTTATGTTTCACTGTTTCCTGTTATACCTCTTTGGGTTCTGATTACAAGGCAAAGATCAAGTAGTCAAAGGGAGGAATTCAAATTTTAGATTTGCTTTTTTTGTGCATCGTTTACTACCATGTTCCCTCATCCCACAGAATGTAGAGTGTTTAAGGTCTTGTATTATGGCTTTTCCAGTTTTGTCAGGGCATAATTGAGAAATAAGCATTATATCCATTTAAAGTGTACTCTTAGCTGGATGCAGTGGCTCACGCCTGTAATCCCAACACTTTGGGAGGCCAAGGTGGGCGGATCATAAGGTCAGGAGTTCGAGACTAGCTTGGCCAACTTGATAAAACCCTGTCTCTATTAAAAATACAAAAATTAGCTGGACATGATGGTGCAGACCTGTAATCCCAGCTACTCAGGAAGCTGAGGCAGGAGAATCACTTGAAGCTGGGAGGCAGAGGTTGCAGTGAGCCGAGATCATGCTACCAGACTCCAGCCTGGGCAACAAGAGTGAAACTCCATCTCAAAAAAACAAAAGGATAAATAATGCGTACTCTTTCTTTGTTTGTTGTTAATGATTTTGTTTGCCTAAATTATGTTAAACCTATGTGAATATAACCTCTGAGCCTACAAGACTCCTTTTAGGTACTGAATTCATCACCACAGCAAGCATTGAGCACCATGAAAAGAGACTTTCCTGTGCATATGCACTCATGGTCTTAGCTTCTGAAAAAACAACCTCCACAAATTCTTGCACACATCGCAGACATTTCTGCTACTGACCACGTATTCAGGTCTTTGTGCTAATCCTTGTCTTACACTTTATAATTTGATACCTTGCTTGAGCAGACGTTTAAGTCTGCTCAAGAGTGATCACCTTTCTGCTCACCCACTACATCTCCTTGTGTTTCAGTGATCCAGAAGCCAATCTGAGCCTGAATCTACTCCTCACAGGCTGTGCGATAGCTGAGTACCCATTGTTGTCACTATAAAAAACTTGCAAGACTTCAGCATGTATTTTAAGTAATAATTTTGAATCCATGTCAAATGGATTCTAAATATAGCATGGTACACTTAAGTCAGTTAATAATAACATATATTTATTAAATTACTGCCCAGGCATGATAATCAGTACATTTTATACGTCTTACCACTTACTTTACATGGCAATATCAAAATACTTACTTAAAATGAGGAAATTGAGATATAAAAAGATTAAGTAACTTTGCCCAACCATCTAGCAGTGTCATAGAACTGGTAAATAAAATGTTTAGATCAATCATAATGATTAATTCTGACACCAAAGTCTATGCTCTGGTCCTTTAAATATATAGATATACATAGACCTATAGATATATAGATACAAAGAGAATTAGGTACTTAAAGATATGGATGTTAATATATAATTTTCATTATACAAGTAATACTTCCTTCTTTTTTTTTTTTTTTTTTCTAAGACAGAGTTTCACTCTGTTGCGCAGGCTAGCTGGAGTGCAGTGCTGCAATGTTGGCTTACTGTAACCTCCACCTCCCAGGTTCAAGTGATTCTCCTGCCTCAGCCTCTCAAGTAGATGGAACTACAGGCATATGCCGCCATGCCTACCTAATTTTTTGCATTTTAGTAGAGACAGGATCTCACCATGTTAGCCTGGTTGGTCCTGAACTCCTGACCTCAGGTGATGCACCCACCTCAGCTTCACAAAGTGCTGATATTACAAGCATTAGCCACCACGCCCAGGCACAAGTAATACTTCCTTAATGTGAAAAATTTGTAAGATAAGGATGAGCTAAAAGAACATTAACAACAGAGGGCACTTTTGCAATGGCAGAGTAAAGTCCTCTAAAAATCCACTTGAGATAAGGACAAAGAAAATAGTAGCAAACGCTCCAGCCTGGGTGACAGAGTGAGATTCCATCTAAAAAACAAACACACAAAAAACAAACAAACAAACAAAAAAACAAACCCCACAACTCCAGAAATTTATTAAATACTTGCATTTATCTGAGGAGTATTAATTTTAAAAAATGATTGGATCTATGTAAGAGCAGCTAGCTTTGTAACATTTTAATCTACCCTGACCCTATCACTCTCCTTCCAATTTTTCAGTAGCTGTGAAAACCAACAAACTCACAACTAGAATATCTATGAAAACAAGCAGCCTGGGACCACTGGAACAGGCAGGGTGGGTTTGGTTCTCCCCAGAAGTCCTGTCACCAGAAATGTTTCTCTCTTTGATCTAACAGACAGCTAACCGAAGAGCTCAGTTCCCAGAACTTGGTATTACCTGTGCTGATCCAGAATGAGCTCTCTGCAAATAGTTTTACCCTGTGTACATTTGTCAAGAAACAATCAGCAGCAATAGTTTAAGATTTACAGTGGCTGGCTGGGCACAGTGGCTCACCCCTGTAATTCCAGCACTTTGGGAGGCTGAGGCAGGCAGATCACGAGGTCAGGAGTTCGAGACCAACCTGATCAACATGGTGAAACCCTGTCTCTACTAAAAATACAAAAATTAGCTGGGCCTGGTGGTACATGCCTGTAATCCCAGCTACTTGGGAGGCTGAGGCAGGAGAATTGCTTGAACCCAGGAGGCGGAGGTTACAGTTAGTGAGATTGTGCCACTGCACTCCAGCCTGGGCAACAGAGTGAGACTCCATCTCAAAAAAAAAAAAAAAAAAAGATTTTCTGCTACCTGAAATGATAATACCAATTGAGTCTACGAAAGTCTACAACGTTAAAAGAAAATCTGTGGAATAAGATGTCCATAAAAGTTTTGAAAAACACCGACATACTATTGAGAATCTATATGACCACACTCATGTCCAGGGCTGTGTGCATGTCCATGAAAAACTGACGACGTTCCTAGTGTCTCACCTCCAACTGACATTAAATCTCTGCATAAGGAGAAAGTGAAGGCTAAGAGAGAGATGTTAGCTGCCTGTTGAAGAATTAAGGAGGTACCACAATACACAGACTGCATTAAAGAGCTGCCTGTTGAAGAATTAAAGAGGTACCACAATACACAATACACAAACAGACTGGAAAAATGATGTATCCAAGATATTTGAGGAATAGCTGTGCAATCATGAGATAACCAAAAAGTTACCTAAGTGGAGATTTTAGTGGTTGCATAAAAGAACTCATTAAACTTTACATAGTAGTCTACTAAAGTCACTAAACAAACAAAACGCAACAAGAAAAAAATAGCAAAAGCAACAAACCTTGGGGATCTGATTACTAGGATTGACATATGTTATTTAAAATGGGTAGTTTAAACAAAAATATATGAGAACTATGAAGAAACAGAGTAATATGGCCTATACAGGGAATACAGAGATGCAGGAAAGCGGTCAGTAACAACCATCTTCGAGGAGAACTAGACGTTAGACTTATGAGACAAAGATTTTAGTGCCATTATTATAAATATGTTCAAAGAACTAAAGGAAACGGTGTCAACAGAATTGTACAATAGCATGAGAATAACTCATCACATGAAAAATACTGATAAAGAGACAGAAATTATAAAAAGAGAACCAAGTACAATTTTGGAGCTGAAAATTATGACAACTGAAACATAAAACAAAACGAAACAAATAACAACAACAAACACTCTAAAACAGCACTCATCAGCACATTGGAGCTTGAGGAACACAGATTCCTTTTTTAAAAAATACCTTGAATTTCAGTCTGAGGAACAGAAATCAAAAAGTGAGAAAAAAATGAACGTAGCCTTAGAGACTACCAGGCACTATAAAACACACCTGCATATGAAAAATAATTGTGTCAGAAGGAGAGAAAAGAGAGTGAGATAAGGGGGTAAAGAAAGAATATTTGGAAAAAAAAGTCTGAAAACTTCCCAAACATGAAAGACAAACCTACAGATCTAAGAAGCTAAATAAAATCCAATTAGGGTAAATTCAAAGAGACCCACACTGAGACACATCATAATCAAACTGTTGAAATCTAAAGACAGAAAATATTGGTTTTCTGTTTCTTTGTTTTAGCTTCTGGCATTCCAGTTACTTTGTGTCAAAACACTAGCTGGACACACAACACACAAAAAAGAATGCAGTATTTGTAAAAATAATCGGGAAAGGTCACTAAACAACCATTAACAATTCAAAAGATAGAGAAAAATCTTAAGTGTCCCATTTTATTTTACTTTACTTTTCTTTCTTTCTTTATTTTTTTATTTTTTTATTTTAGACAGAGTCTTGCTCTGTTGCCCAAACTGGAGTGCAGTGGTGCAGTCTTGGTTCATTGCAACCTCCACCTCCCAGGTTCAATCAATTTTCCTGTCTCATCCTTCTGAGTAACTAGGATTATAGGTGCATGCCACCACGCCTGGCTACTTTTTTGTCTTTTTAGTAGAAACGGGGTTTTATCATGTTGTTCAGGCTGGTTTTGAACTCCTGACCTTGGAATCCACCTGCCTCAGCCTCCCAAAGTATTAGGATTACAGGCGTGAGCCACTGGGTCTGGCCTCAAGAGTCCAGTTTTCGACAAAAAATTGCAAGGCATACCAAGAGAGAAAAATATGGGCATTTTCTCAAGGAGGCAAATCCCTTAAGAACATAAATGCAAAATCTCAACAAAATACAAAAAAGTTGAATCTAGCAACTTATAACAATTATCATATACCATGACCTAAAGTCCAGGCCCGGCCTGTTTCTAAATTTTATATGAAAATGTAACTGCTCAATGGGTTCACCTTGCCCACTTCCTAGACAGAGCATACTTATCAAGACAAGGGAGTTGCAATGGAGAAAGAGTAATTCACACAGAGGAGGCTGTGCAAGAGACCGGAGTTTTGTTATTACTCAAATCAATTTCCTGAAGCATTCGGGAATCAGAGATATTAAAAATAATCTGGGCCAGGCACAGTGACTCATGCCTGTAATTCCAGCACTTTTGGAGGCTGAGGTGGGTGGATCACCTAAGGTCAGGAGTTTGAGACCAGCCTGGCCAACACGGTGAAACCCTGTCTCTATCAAAAATACAAAAACGTAGCTGGCTGAGGTAGCTAGCACCTATAATCTCAGCTACTCAGGAGGCTGAAGCAGGAGAATCGCTTGAACCCAGGAGGCAGACGTTGGAGTGAGCCGAGATCGCGCCATGGCTCTCCAGCCTGGGCAACAAGAGTGAAACTCAGTCTCAAAACAAAAAACCAAACAAAGATAATCTGGCGAGTAGGGCATTGGGAAGTGGGGAATGCTGATTGGTCGGTTGGAAATGGAATCATAAAAGGTCAAAGTGAGGTTTTCTTGATGTCTTCTGTTACTGGGTGGGACGACAGAACTAGCTGAGCCAGATTACTGGTATAGGTGGTGTCAGCTGACCCAACCAGAGCAGGGTCTGCGAAATACATGAAGTGCTGATCTTCGGTTTTACAATAGTGATGTTATCCCCAGGAGCAATTTGGGGAGGTTCAGGCTCTTGGAACCAGAGGCTGCATGACCCCTAAATTGTAATTTCTAATCTTATAGCTAATGTGTTAGTCCCACAAAAGCAGACTAGGCAAGAAGTGGGTGTCTTAGGGAAAGGGCAATATTATCAGTTTTGTTTTCAAATCAAAGCATGAACCGAATTCCTTCCCAAAGTTAGTTCAGCCTATGCTCAGGAATGAACAAGGACAACTTAAAGGCTAGAAGCAAGATGGAGTTGGTTGAGTCTAATCTCTTTCACTGTAGTAATTTGCTCAGTTACAATTTTTGCAAAGGCAGTTTCAAAAAATGCAAGGAACCCAGAATATATAAAATTATCTTGTTAAAAAGCTAATTGGGATAACTTACACTTCCTGATTTCAAAACTCACTACAAAGCTATAATAATCAAGTCAGTGTACTACTGCATAGATATAAAATCAGTGGGAAAGAACTGATAATCCAAAAATTAGTCCTTACATTTAAGGTTAAATTGTTTTTGCAAAGGTGCAAAAACAATTCAATGGGAGAAGATAGTGTTTTCAAATGATTCTGGGACAACTGAATTCCCACACCAAATATAATAAATTGGGATCCCTACTTCAAATCATATACAAATAATTAACTGAAAATGAATCAAAGACATAAACATAGATATAAAATTATAAAATTCTTAGAACAATACACATGGGTAAATCTTCATGACCTTGGATTAGTCACTACTTGCTCAGACATGATATCAAACATGTGAGTGACCAAAGATAAACAGGCAAATTGGATTTTATTAAAACTAATAACTTTGGTGCTTCAAAGGACATCCTGAACAATGTGAAAAGAAAGCCCACAAAATAGGAGAAAACATTTGTAAATCATATATCTGGAAAAGGACTTGTATCTCAAAATGAGGAAATAGCAGACAAACTCCAAATGAGGGACACTCTATTAAAACAAAAGGAATGGAGACTATATTCTTCAAAAATCTCAATGTTCTAAAAGAATAATTGTGTAAATGTTACAGACCAAAGGAGACTAAAATGATGTGGTACCTAAATGCAATACCTAGTCCTAGACTGGATCCTGTGCTAAAGAATAAAAAATACTACAAAGGACATTATTGGTCACTGACAAAATTGGAATATGAATGTTAAATTAGATCAAAGCTTTGTATTAATGTTAAATTTAATCCAGTTAATAGCTGCAAAAATAACTCTTAAAGCCAACAATAAAATGAAAATAACCCAATTTAAAAACAAGTAAAGAATTTAAGAAGAGGTTTCTCCAAAGAAGATATACCATGTCAAATAAGCACATGGAAGTTGTAAAACATCATTAGCCATTCATCATCATCATTGCATTTGCAAAAATGCAAATCAAAACCACAAATGAAAAACAACCAGTTCATACTCACTAGCACGGCTATAATTTGAAAAATAGGAAAATAACAAGTGTTGGTGAGAATGTGGAGAAACTGGAACAACTACACATTGCTGTGGAGAATGTAAAGTGGGGCAGCCTCTATAGGAAACAGTGTGACAGTTTCTCAGAAAGTGTTTAAAGAGTTAACCATGCAGTTCAGAAATTTCATCACTAGGTATATGCCCAAAATAATTGAAAACATATGTCTGCAAAACACTTATACATGAAAATTTATAACAGCATTTTTAAAATAGCCAAAAAGTGAGAATAATCCAAATGCCTATGAACTGATAAATAAATAAATAAAATACTGTATATCCATGGAATGAAATATTATTCAGCTATAAAAAGAAGTGCTAAGAAATGCCATGCTAAGACATGGACGAACCTTAAAACTACCATGCTATGTGAAGGAAGTCAGACACTTAAAGGCCACATATTGTATGATTTCATTTACATGGAATGTCCATAATAGGCAAATTCATAGAAACAGAAAGTAGATTAGCATTTCCTATGAGCTGGAAGGAGGGTCAGAAATGCCTGCCAATGGATATTAGGGATTTTTTTTAGGAGGCTATGAAAATTTCTGAACTTAGAGTGGTGATGGTTACACAACTCTGAATACATAAAAAATGTCAAAGATTGTATTTTGTAAGGTGAACTTTATGGCATGCAGATTATATCTCAATAAAGCTTTTAAGAAACAATAGACAAACAAAAAGAAAACAAAACAAAAAGAACTCCAATATCAATGACAAGGAGAATTATTTCTTACTCACCCCCAACTTTTCTCACTCCAGGCATTATTCTTTTTTGTTTAGCTCTATTGAAATATAATTAATATACACAAAATTGCACATACTTACTATATACATTTTGATAAGTTTGAACATATGTATAGACCCATGATACGACCACCACAATCATAATACTAATCATATCTGTCAGCTCCAAAAATTTCCTTGTGTTCTTTCTTGTTCTTTCTGTAGTAAGAACATTTCAAATGAGATGTATTCTTTTAACATATGTTAAAATGTACAACAATGTATTGTTAACTATAGGCACCATGTTGTACAGAAAAATCTTAGAATTATTCATCTTGCATAACTGAAATTTTACATCCAATGAGCAAAGATTCCCCATGTCCTTCTTACCCCAGACTCTGGCAGCTAATATGCATTTCCCTGTTTCTAGGAGTTTGACTATTTTTGACTTATTTTTTTCTATGAGTTTGACTAGTTTGACTTATTTACATAAGGTATAGATACCTTACGTAAGTGGAATCACGCACTCTTTGTTCTGTGACTCACTTATTTCATTTAGTATAATATTCTCTATGTTCATTCATGTTGTCACAAAAGGTAGTGTTTCGTTTATTAAAGCTAAACACTATGCCATTTTATGCATATACTATGTTTTTAAATCCATTCATCTGTTGGTGGGTTTTTAGTTGTTTCCATATATTGGATATTGCAAATAATGCTGTAGTGTACATGGAGGTACCGATATTTCTTCAGGATCCTGATTTCAGATCTTTTGAATATATACCCAGAAGTGATACTATTCATGAAACAAAGAAAAGAAAAAATAAACTTTAAGAATAAACTTAACTTATGATGTGAAAACTATAGTTTTCACTGAAAATTATAAAACATGGATAAAAAAATTGAAGCACAAATTTAAAGAAAAATATTTATCTTTGTTGTAAAGATACAAATAAATGGAAAGTGGCCCCATCTTCATGGGATAGACTATTTAATATTGTTAAAATGTCCTCATTACCCAAAGCAATCTGCACATTCAATGAAATGCATATCAAAATTCCAATAACATTTTTCACAGAAATAAAAAAACCTAAAATTTAAATGGAACAACAACAAAAAAATCCCATATACCAACGTGATCTTAAGAAGAAGAAAGTTGGAGGCATTACACTTTCTGCTTTCAAAATATTACAAAGCTATGATAATTAAAACAGTATGGTACTGACATTAAGACAGACATAAAGACCTACGAGACAGCACACAGAACCAGAAATAAACTCTCGCATACATTGTCAATTGATCTTTGAGAAGCATTCCAAGAACACACAATTGAGAAAAAATATTTTCTTCAGTAACTGGTATTGAAAAAATGAAACATCCACATGCAAAAGAATAAAATTAGACAATTATCTTACACCATGAACAAAAATAAACTCCAAATAACGACATAAACCTAAGACCTAAAACTATAAAACTACAAAACTCCTAGGGGAATAAAAAGAAACTTGGGGGAAAAAAAAAGAATCTCAGGGGAAAAAGTTTCTTGACATTGGCCTTGGTAATGATTTTTGGATATAACATTAAAAGCACAGAGGAACAAAAGTAAAAAAGTACAAGAGGGACTACATTAAAGTAAAGATCTTGTGCACAGCAAAAGAAACAATCAATGGAGTAAAAAGACAACCTATGAAATGGGAGAAAATGTTTTCAAACCATCTGATAAGGAGTTAATATCCAAAATACAAAAAAAAAAAAAAAAAATCACCTACATCTCCATAGCAAAGCAAAACAAAATACAAATAACCCAATTTTTAGAAAGGACAAAAGACTTCAATAAGCATTTCTGGAAAGAAGAAAGACAAATGGCCACCTGATTTAGGTTTAGGAAAAGTTGTTCACCATCGCTAATCATCAGGGAAATGCACATTAAAGCCACAGAGGTGTCACCTTACCTGTTAGGGTGGATATTATCCACACCCATACCTACTTACAAAAAAAAAGTGTTGGCAAGTATGTGAAGAAATTAGAACTCTTGTACACTGCTGGTGACAATGAAGAATGATGCAGCTATTATGGAAAACTGTAGGAAGGCTCTTCAAAAATTAAAAAAATAAAACTACCAGCATCACTCTTAGGAAATATATTTCCTGGTGTTTTTTATGCATCCACATATTTCCTTAGCTAGAACATGAAAATATATTTGTTATTTTTCACTCTGATTGTTTTCAATGTGGTATTCTTTTCCTAAATGATATCTCCCAAACATATTTTCCTTTCTTTAAATTTAGATCATCTTCTCTGTAATTCTGTGGCCTATTAAGAGCTTGGCAGATAATCAATATTTTGCAAATGTTGAACCAAATGAAAGCAATGTACTTTAGTCTCAGCCTGTGTGAACTCATTGATGACTTTGGATGAGTTAGTTGTATCATCCTGCTTAGCCTCGGTTTTCACATCTTCAAAATGTGGATAACAATAAATCATTTCCACAGTTTTACTGTTTAGATGAAATGAGATCATAACTGAGGACCTCTATTCTGAATTTTATTTTTTTATTCACTCTATCTCTAAAATATATTCAAATATCAATATCAATTGTGGATAAACCTCATTGCTAATTCTTTCATTTCCATTACTATGCTTAATTATTTTTACAAACACATATTGTGCTAATGATACGCTACATTTAAGTACTTTATACATTTTAACAAACTGCGTCTGCCTAATTACCCTATGAATTGGGTTCTATTATACCTATTTTATAGATGAGTACATTGAGACACAGATAAGCTGCCTAGGTTCATGCCATGATTCATAGAGTTTGGATTTAAATCCATTCATGGTGTTTAAACACTCCACCATTCTGTCTCTTGGCTGGAAGAAACATATTCTCAGGCTATCCAGCAAATATTTTTATAAAATGTTAAAATACAAGAAACAAAGTTGGTGTATATATATATTTTAATATATACTCAAAATTTCTGTCCCCAAAATGTTGCCCAGCCCTACGTAGACCCCTGGAAGTCCAGCGATGTGCTTCTCAATCTGTAATATGTATATAAATCACCAAGGGTCTTGTTAAAATGAAGACACTTTTTCACAAGGTTTGGAGTGGCCCAAATGTCTGCATTTTTAATAAGTTCTTAGCTGTTGTTGATATTATTGGTGGATGGGTAAGACTTTCGGCAGCAAGGTTACAAACCCCTGGAGGCTATAAGAAGGAAGTGTAGTGACAGTGATGGAGTTTTAGGATGATTGTTCAGGAAAAGGTGAGGCTGGAAAAATCTGAACACCTTCACATCTCTTTTTCTGTCTTAAGGCTCTTTGTGTTTTCTTGCAGTTTAATTACTTTAATCTTTTCATGTTTATTTGATATAATACAGAAAAATCAAATTCTTATCTATGTCTAAATTAACTGTCATAATTAGTCTGCAGATATCTTGCAGTCAGAATATGAATTAAATACCTTAGTATCATACAGAACAAAGCAAATTCTAATATCCATGGTAAGAAAGCAATCACCTTCAGAAAGAATGGAGGGCTGAGGTTCAGGGTTACTTGGATTCTACTAAGACGGTAGCAGAAGAAACACAGGACATAAGGTATGCGAAAGACCCTGGAAAAGAAATGAAAATTCAGTTTGGGAAAAGTGTGTATGGGATGGTGAAGGGATCTGGCCAAGATCATTAGGCAGTTTCAGGACCCACTTAATGCTCCAAGTATGTGACTTTCTGACAGCAAACAGCTGCTTGAGAAGGGATACCCTCAGGAGTAAGCTGACAGCAGAAGAGGAACATCTGGAAGAGAGACGCTGGGGTGAGATGCCTCCCTTGTGGCACCTCAGCCTGTGTTTCAGAAAATGCAGTGCCCATAGAACTTTTACTGCTTCCAAAAGCACATGACTCATAATGATGTAATCAGGAGTATTTGTAGTTATTTTACAACCTTGATTACCTCATTTGTCAGAAAGTTTTAGCAATGTTTCTCTCATGATTTATATACACCAGGCAGGGGAGAAGAAATGGGAAGCGAGGGAGAAAGAAACAAGACACAGTCCCACACATCAACATACTCATTGTTCACAGAGAATAACAGACAATTGTAATTAAAAAGGATTATTTTTATAATGGACGTGCTTTCAGGCACAAAGGGAAAGCATGTTGGGCAAGTCATTCTGCCTGAATCAATTGACAAAAGGGACAGTTTGTAGATTATGTGACCCAGGGAGCAACAAGGACTCTTCTTCTCCAGATCTTTCCCAATAACCGATTTAAAAATAAGCACCTGCTTTAGATCTGTAGATGGAAAAGGTGAGGTCAGTATCAAGGACAGCCTCTGTTAAAATCCAGCCTACTCAGGGTGCAATGCCAAGAGTCCTCGGCCTAATCTTGTTTAGAATAGCACATTAATGACTTTGAAAGGATCAGAGATTTTATTAAACTTGACAATGCTGTTTCATTAATTAACACAATATTCCATCAACACATATGCATTCATTCTTTTGCCAATTCAAAAACATTTATTAACGAATTTCTTCAAGTATACTAGCCTATCATCAAGCTTCTTCACATGTCTGAAACTCATTTCATGTTAAAGCCTGTTATTACATGCCTATATTTAGCTATTTATTTGAAGATGATGAAATGTTTAAGACAAATAATTTCATAAACTGATAACATCCAAACCTTTCCTGTTAAATGATCAAAGACAAATGCCTTTGTTCAATACATCACAAAAAAAATCACACTGGGCTATAGCCAACCTTAGAGGCTGTAAAAAGCAAAACTGAGACCCATAGAAGGAGAGTGACTTGGTAAAGGTCACACTGCTAATTGACAGCTGTGACATTTAGAATTTAAGTTTTGCTCCAGTGAGTTTCTTTTTGAGAAAATGGATTTTTGCAGAACAAGCAAATAACCTGACAAGGTAGAGATTTCACTGATGGTAGGGGGAAAGCTTCAGAAAGACTGGGAGAAGCTGAGAGAGACAGCAGAGAAGGGAATGAATGATGGTACATGTGATGTGCCCATTAGAGTTTATGTTAAAGGAATCCTCAGTCTCTCAGTGAGGAGGCAGAGCACCATGCATTGAAGGACAGATGATGACGTTGCTTGACTTTGGATCCCAGTTCAGCCTGCTACTGGTGATGTGACCTTCACCTATGTATTGAAACTCTGTGTCTTAGATACTCCATCTGAAAAGTGCAGGAAAATAATACACTATCTCACAAATTACTGTGAAGATTAAATATGTTCACACATTTCAGAGGGAGCGGATAGCCTACTGTTATCTCCAAGTTGTGTTAATTCTTATTAATTACGGCACTGGCCCCCAGGAGGACTGTGTTTGTCCCGAATTTGCTGTTCCTATGGAGAATTAGAATCGTTGAGGAGGACAGCTTGAATGATGAAGACCTTAGGGACTTACTGTACAACATGTAAATTTTGAGTTCCAAGGTGAGAGACGGAGTTGTAAAGTACATATTCTTCTGTATCGCTAGAAAATCAATCACACTGATGTGAGTGGATACAGCAGTGCAATCTGGAAATACAAGGAGAAATTTTTAAATGCATGTGTAGTACAAAGGATGAATGGTTAAAATACAATGTCCTCATTTTCTATGGTACAGTAACGACACCCTAAAACATCAGATATGTTAATGATAATTATAAGTATATTAGAGATCATTTAGTCCAGCAGGACCATTTTACAGATATGGATCCTGATATTTCCAAAAGTAATTTTTATCAGGATCACATATTACCACATAGAATAACTGGAAGACGACTCACAGGTTCTTTACTTTCAGTCTAGCAAACCCAGGCAAGTAGAGCTAGTCCTAACCAAATCAGCATGGGCAGCATTAGTATCTTTTACATGTGAATTTCCTATTTCTTTGGTATTTCCACCTTGACGAACAGTCTGAATTTCTATTCTGTAGAATGGACCAAAACAGAAAGTATCAGAAGCTTGTGACTAGGCAGCATAGGGGAGGCAAATTTTAGCTCTATCCTCTTAGCGTCTCCAGCCGAGCCTAAGGATTAAATAAACGTATAATAGATTAACAAAGGAAAAGCATACACATATGTTTAACATGACTTGGGCCCCTCATGGGAAAATGAAGACCCAAAGAATTAGCAAAACCTAAGTATTTTTATGTCAGGTTGAACAAAAAGAGGCAATTATAGAAAAGTAACTAAATTATGTTGTAATATAAGAAGATGATAAGAAATTATTTTAACAAAGTCTGTATAGAATTGTCTTAGTTATGACTCCCCTTTGAAAAATGTTTTATTTTCCCTAATTTAGGGAAGACATCTTTCACATGGGAGATTTCTCTGCTGCTTTTAGGAAGAAAAAGGAAATTAGAATGCTTTTCTTACATCTGCTGTCTTTCAAGTAACTTTAGCTCAAAATAATCCTAAGCCAAAGTGGCATGTGTGGAGTGACATATTCTGCTACTTTTCATCAGCATCCAGGGGCAGGAAAACAGCCAGGAATCCCAGGAGTTAAGCCGTCCACATGGAGTAGCAAGACCATCAAGCAAACAGGTTATCAGCACAGCCACTGCAACCGAACATGAGTGAGTGAAGTACAGTCCGTACTCCAAGATTATAATGTGGAGGTCTAAACAGAAATACAGCATCAGAAGAATGTCTGTATTTAACTGTGAATAAACAGCAAAGGCGTTACCTCTTTCTAGAACAGTAGAATTTTATGAAATTGTAGAAACAAGAATTAAAACAAGAACCCAGTTACAGTTACCAGAACCAGGCCATAGGGTCATAGTAGTACTAGCTAACAGACTGACTTAATGTTGAGTCTCAGAGACAGCCTTAGGTCCATCACATTTCTGCTGATTTTAGGAGTAAGTTGCTAAACTTAGAAAATACACAAACTTGCAGTACAGCTAAGAGCTCAGCAATGTCAATTTGAATGTGTGTGAAAAAAGTCATGAAAATCATTAAACGTGTCCGGCTTCTCTGGTTGGATGTCCTATGTGCTTATAATCTTGAATGTAAGTTAGACCAGTGGTTTGTAAACTGAATTGCAAACTAGAGTTACTCAGAGATGCTCCTGGCTTGTAAGGTAAAGGTAAAAGGGTCAAATAGTTGGGGATCCCATTTCTCATTCTCCCTTTTTTTAAGTCACCCAGGCTGGAGTACAGGGGCATAATCACAGCTCACTGCAGTCCTTGAACCTGAAAGATCCTTCCGCCCCAGCCTCCTGAATAGCTGGGATTATAGGGGCATGACACCACACCCAGCATTTTTTTTAAATTATGGGGTCAGCTGTGTTGCACAGGACGGTCTCATAAAATTTTCCCACCACAGCCTCTCAAAATACTGGGATTAGAGATTTGAGCTATCAAACTCAGACTCAGTCTTCTTTTATATATTTCATACGTAGGACTTGATATAAACTTTATTTAAGGAAAAATAATGCTACCAGACTCTGTTCCAAAGGTCCTAGATCTGATAAACAACTTTAGAAAAGTTTCAGGATACAAAATAAATCTACAAAAATCAACAACATTTCCATACACCAACAACTTCCAAGCAGACACCCAAATCAAGAATGCAACCCCATTCACAATTGCAACAAAAAGAATAAAATACCTTTGAGTACAGCTATCAGGGAAGTGAAAGATCTCTACATTGAGAATTAAAAAAAAAAATCACTGCTCAAATAAATCAGAGATAATGGAAAGAAATGGAAAAATATTACGTGTTCATGGATAAGAAGAATCAATATAGTTAAAATGGCCATACTGCCCAAAGAAACTTACAGGTTCAATGGTATTCCTATCAAACTACCAATGACATTCTTCACAGAATCAGAAAATAGCTATTTAAAAATGCACATAGAACCAAAAAAGAGCCTAAATAGCCAAAGGAAATCTAAGCAAAAAGAACAAAGCAGGAAGCATAATATTATCTGACTTCAAACTATGTTACAAGGGTACAGTAACCAAAACAGCATGATACTGGTACAGAAACAGACACACAGGCCAATGGAATACAATAATTAAACAGCCCAGAAATAATGCAACACACCTACAGCCATCTGATCTTCGACAAAGTCAACAAAACAAACAATGGGAACAGGACACTCTATTCTACAAATGATCCTGGGATAACTGGCTAACCACATGAAGAAGATTGAAACTGCCCCCCTTTCTTAACCCATATGCAAAAATCAACTCAGGATGGATTAAAGACTTAAATGTAAAACCCAAAACTATAAAAACCCTGGAAGATAACCCAGGCAATATAATTCTGAACATTACAATGGGCAAAGATTTCATGACAAAGATGCCAAAAGCAATTGCAACAAAAGCAAAAATTGACAAATGGGCTCTAATTAAACTCAAGAGCTCTGCACAGCAACAGAAACTATCAACAGGGGAAAAAGACAACCTACAGAATGGGAGAAAATTCTTGCTAACTATGCATCTGACAAAGGTCTAATATCCAGCATCTATAGGAAACTTTAATTGACAAGGAAAAAACAAACAACTCCATTAAAAAGTGGGCAAAAGATATGAACACTTTTCAGAAGAAGATATACATGTTGCCAACAATTATGAACAAAAGCTCAACATCACTGATTATTAGAGAAATGCAAATCAAAACCACAGTGAGATATCATCTCACAATAGTCAGAATGGCTATTACTAAAAAGTCAAAAAATAGCAGATGCTGACAGGTTGCAGAAAAAAGGAATGATTATATGCTGTTCATGGGAGTGTAAAGCATTTCAACCATTGAGGAAGACAGTGTGGTGATTCCTCAAAGACCAACACAACAGAAATAAAATTCAGTCAAGCAATTCCATTACTGGGCATATACCCAAAGGAATATAAATCATTCTATCATAAAGACACATGCACATGTGTGTTCACTGCAGCACTGTTCACAATAGCAAAGACATGGAATCAATCTAAATGTTCATCAGTGATAGACTGAATAAAGAATGTGGTACATAAACACCATGGAACACTATGCAGCCATAAAGAACGAGGTCATGTCCTTTGCAGGAACATGGATGAAGGTGGAGGTGACTATTCTTAGCAAGCTAATGCAGGAACAGAAAATTAGATACTGCATGTTCTCACATTTCTCAAAGAACTTAAAACAGAATTACTATTCAACTCAGTAATCCCATTACCGGGTATATATCCAAAGGAATAGAAATCTTTCTGTCATAAAGACACATGCACAAGTATGTTCATCACCGCACTATTCACAATAGGAAAGACATGTAATCAACATAAATGCCCATTAACTGTAAACTGGATAAAGAAAATATGGTACATATACATTATGAAATACTACATAACCATATAAAGGAATGAGATCATGTCCTCTGCAGGAACATGGATTAAGCTGGAGGCCATTATCCTAAGTGAACTAATGCAGGAACAGAAAACCAAATACCACATGTTCTTCCTTATAAGTGGGAACTAAACCTTGAGTACACAAGAACACAAGGAAGGGAACAATAGACACCAGGGTCTACTCGAAGGTGGAGGACAAGAGGAGAAAGAAGGTTGAAAAACTGTCTCTCAGGTACTATGCTTATTACCTGGGTGATGAAATAAGCTGTATACCAAACCCTCGTGACATGCAATTTACCTATATAACAAACCAACACACGCACCTCTGAACCTAAAATAACAGTTTAAAAAATTATAAAACTAAAATTGAAAAACTACTATTGAATATGATGTTCTCTCTCTCTTTTCAAATCTTTCCTGTCCTGATTCCCATTCTTTCAAGTTCAAGCACTTGTGAATATTATTAAGTTCATTGAACTCAGACACTTACATGCAATAAGAGCTTTATTCCTTCATTTCCTTATCTGTTATCTATTCATTCTCTCAGCAAACACTGAGAGGATATAAAGCACGTAAAATATGAAACACAATCCTGTGTGGTGACAGACATCCAAACAAACAAAAGAATATTGTCAGTAAAGTACAGATACTGACAAGGTAGAGAAACAAGCTCTGCTGGGGGTGTGGCGGTGGGGGTGGGTGGAGGGTGGAAGTTAGGGGCCTCCTGGAGTACATAACATGGATTTTTAAAAGGTTGTTTGTCTCAATCACGCAGTGAGAAGTAACTTCTAGTCTAAGAGAGCAACATGTTCAAGGACACATTGAATTTTTTAAAAAAATCAATAGACCACCTCTTCTGGTTACCACATTAACATTGCAACAGGCTCCTCCTGACTGAAAGTTAACTTTGTAGAGCCTTTGCGGAAGATTGCTAGAAGCTTGTCTTTGGTGTGGCTCTCACCACCAGCTAGCCGTGGACAGTATAAAATCCTGGCTTTCGGCCGGGCGCGGTGGCTCAAGCCTGTAATCCTAGCACTTTGGGAGGCTGAGAGGGGCGGATAATAGGTCAGGAGATCGAGATCATCCTAGCTAACACGGTGAAAACCCGTCTCTACTAAAAATACAAAAAAAAAAACTAGCTGGGCGAGGTGGCGGGCACCTGTAGTCCCAGCTACTCTGGAGGCAGAGGCAGGAGAATGGCGTAAACCCGGGAGGCGGAGCTTGCAGTGAGCTGCGATCCGGCCACTGCACTCCCGCCTGGGCGACAGAGCGAGACTCCGTCTCAAAAAAAAATAAATAAATAAAATAAAGTAAAATAAAATCCTGGCTTTCTTGCACCAAAAATGTTTTTTCTGATTTTTTAAAAATCATGGGAATTATCACCTGATGCAATTGTTAAAAAATAATTTGTCAGTAAACTACCAGCCCAAGTTAATATGAGTCTTCAGAGAAAAGACCTGATAATGTGACCCTTTAGCAAAAGAATACAGTTGCTATTATTATCTTATTTGATGTGATGCTTTGGCATCGGTATGAACACATGCCCAACTTCAGAGGGTCTGATTTTGACAGCAATATCCTTGAGTTCCAGCCTCAGACGGGGCTGATCTACAAGCAAGTGAGAATCCCTTATCATTCAGAGTTGTAGATGTTAGGATGTTTTAATCTTTCCAAAAATATCAAGAGTGTTCATTAAAAGCTTGGCAGAATCAATTCATTTATAGACAAAATAAAGACTGGGGAAGTTTTGCAATAGAAACTTCCAAGAGAAAGAACAGAACAGACTGTATTAAGAGAAAAGCTGGGTTTTAAGAAACAAAAACATGGAGCTATTTTGTGCCTTAAGATGCCACCCTGTCACAAAAAAGGGAAGCAATCCCGAATCTGCGTCCCTGTTCTTTCTCCTTCTCTTTCCCTCAGGAGCTTACCTAACATTCATAAGAGAAGTCCAGGTGTGGGCTTCACTTTCACATCTGCACAGCAGTTCTGGACCACTGATGCACCTCATGAACAAAGGGCTCTCAGAGGAAGAACACGGTATGTCAGTGCTGACAGCCATAGAGCAAGCACACACCTGTGATTTATGACCCAGAGGATTTAGGGGAAGGTTGTTTTCTGAGTGTTGCTTTGTTTTTCTAGTTTATTTTTTTTCTTATTATCTGCCTGTAGACTAAATCATATTCATGATATTTGCAATGCCTTTTTGGTCTGTGACTGCTTAACTCAGATAATTAAACCAAGTGGAGAGTTCTAATGGGATCCATTTGATGGAGTCAGGTCTCTGTGAAGTGGGCTTTGATGCATCATACTATTCCCTAGTCCTTGTCCCCTAAATGCTGTTACATAGTAAAGAAGGTGACTGGTCTACGTGAAAACAAAATTAGAAATCAAAAGAAGGCCAGGCACAGTGCCTCACACCTATAATCGCAGCACTTTGGGAGGCTGAAGTGAGCAGATCAATTGAGGTCAGGAGTTCGACACTAGCCTGGCCAACATGGTGAAACTCCATCTCGACTAAAAATACAAAAATTAGCTAGGCATGGTGGTAGGCACCTGTAATCTCAGCTACTTGGGAGGCTGAGGTGGGAGAATTGCTTGAACCTGGAAGGTGGAGGTTGTAGTGAGCTGAGATCATGCCATTGCACTCCACCCTGGGGGACAAGAGTGAGACTATCTCAAAACAACAAACAAAAAAATCAAAACAGAAGCATCACAACTACCAGAAGACATACACTAAAATAGTTTCTCCTTCCTTCCTTCCTTCCTTCTTTCTTTCCTCCTTTTGTAAACAAATTAGTTTATGAATGACATTATCTGTGGTAATAGAAATGCAGTGAATATACTTAACCCACCTGCTATTGAAAAGAGTACCAGGGTATATCTAGATTTATAACTGGATAGACATATAAATCTAGGTATATTCTAAATTGTCCCATGATTTTCCCTCAGCAAATGGAAGTCAATGAAAAGTTCATCATTGACCATAACATCACAAGAAACCATATTTTTATTTTATCCTGAAAAATTCAGTCAGATTACAGGAAGAGAAAAAAACAAACGGAAAACTTGAAAGGAGGCCTACAAAGAAACTATCAAATATAAACAAGTAACAACATTGGATTGGACTTCAAAATAACATCAGACTTGTAACTACTAAAATCAGTCTTGCAGAATGGGCGCAATGCCATGTGAAAGGAACATATCTCAGGTCCCCCAAATCACTAAGCTAAAAGTTAAATTCAAGCTGGAAACTCCTCAGGGCAAACCTGCCTCCCATTCTATTCAATTATTTTTCTGTTTACTGAGATAGATGCATATTCTGATTGTCTCCTTTGAAAAGATTTATCAGAAGCTCAAAAGAATGCAACCATTTGCCTCTCACCTACCCTGACCTGGAAGCCCCCTCCATGCTTTGAGTTGTCTCCGCCCTTCCAGACTGAGCTAATATACTTCTTACATATACTGATTGATGTCTCATGTCTCCCTAAAATGTGTAAAACCAAGCTGTGTCCTGACTACCTTGGAAACACATGTCGTCAGGACTTCCTGAGGCATTGTTACGGGCATGCATCCTTAACCTTGGCAAAAGAAAAATTCTAAATTAACTGAGACCTGTCTCAGATTGTCTGTGTTTGCAGCCTTCAACATTCTGGGAGAAAATTATTTTGAAGCCTTTTTTTTTTTTTTTTTTCTGAGACGGAGTCTCGCTCTGTCGTCCAGGCTAGAGTACAGTGGCGCCATCTCTGCTCACTGCAAGTTCTGCCTCCCGGATTCACGCCATTCTCCTACCTCAGCCTCCCGAATAGCTGAGCTGGGACTACAGGTGCCTGCCACAACACCAGGCTAATTTTTTGTAGTTTTAGTAAAGACGGGGTTTCACTGTTAGCCAGGATGGTTTCGATTTCCCGACCTTGTGATCCGCCCGTCTCAGCCTCTCAAAGTGCTGGGATTACAGGCATGAGCCACCACGACCGGCCTGAAGCCTAATGTTTATATCCAGTTAAACAATAAAACATGGGAGAAATATAATACTAAATATGCAAGTATTGAAACAAAAACAAACCAAACCTTGAAAGTTTTATCTGACCAAAGTAGGAAGCTAGGACATGGTCCTTCAAAATCAAGGAAATAACCTAAGAACAAAGAACTCATATGATCTACAAAACAAGGAGTCAAATGCAGAAATGAGCTGAATTTGCAGGTCCTCGGAGATACAGAGATCTGTCCACACTGGTGCTGGAGGGCTAGGGCTCTATGAACAAAGAACAGTGACAAAAAGGAGACAGTTAACCATCTTACGTGTCTACACTTATGGATAGTTGATTTAGGCTGCTGTCTTATATTTTGAGATATAGGAATCCCATAAATAAAGTGGCAAATATTAATTACATGTGAAAAAATTAACAAGGGAAAAATGTAAGCCTAGTTCATAACCTGTGTCAGCAGGGAACACTAGTTCACACTCATGGTAATATCAACTATTGATTTAATCAAATGTAAGCAATGTATTCAAGGATGGAAAGAAGAAATGCATTTACAGAATGTAGTATGCATGTGTGTTTGTCTGTGAGTGTGTGTGTATGTGTGTGTGTGTGTGTTATTTTGGGGGTAAACTGAAGTTAGATTTAGTATGGACGTTGGAAGGGAATGACCATGCTTCATTCTAAAGTATAATGTTATAAATTATACAGTAAGACTTCTACTTTGATTGAAACATAAAGTAAGGCTGGGCGCAGTGGCTCAGGCCTGTAATCCCAGCACTTTGAGAGTCAGAGGCAGGCAGATCACTTGAGGTCAGGAGTTCAAGATCAGCCTGGGCAACATGGTGTAACTCTGTGTCTACTAAAAATATAAAAATTAGCCGGGCGTGGTGGTGCATGCCTATAATCCCAGCTTAGTTGGCTGAGGCACAAAAATCACTTGAACCCAGGAGGCAGAGGTTGCAGTGAGTGGACATCTTGCCACTGCACTCCAGCCTGGGTGACAGAGAGATATTCAGTTGCAAAAAAACAAAAATAAAACAAAACAAAATCAGAATCATAAAGTAATATATTGTTCATTTTTTTCAGAAGCTGTTGATTCAGACCACTGTGTTCTAGAGTTGATGTTTTGAAGGAGTTATATGCTATCTCTCATAATGCTTAATGTTACCAAAAAAAAAAAAAAAATCTGGGAGAACTTTTGGAAATAAGCAGAGCCAGAAGAAAAAAGGAAAGAGACTGGGGATTGCTATTTCTCTCTTCATAATCAGCCTGTGTGTCATTGTAACATGCATGCTGCAAATTGCTTATTACAAATTCTGCAGTATGCATGCAACTTGGGTCTTTTTTCTTCTCTCCTCCACCCCTTTCTCTCTCCCCTGCTGCCCAATAATCTACAATTTTGAAAGTGATTTTTGTAAAACTGCTTATCTATCCCCTTTTAAAAATCTAAGGTATGCTGTATAATGATTTGTTTATTTTCTGTGAAAGGAGTTGGGAACTGCTCAGAGAAAATCTGCCTCCCATTCTATTCAAAGTCATCCCTTTGGTCACAGAGATAAATGCATATCTGACTGCCTCCTTTTGAAAGACTTAGCAGAAACTCAAAAGAATGCAACCATCTTTCTTTCACCTACCTGTGACCTGGAAGCCCCCAATCAGGGGTCCTTGCTTTGAATTGTTGTAGCCTTTCTGCCGCCTTTCTGGACAGAGCTAATGTACTTCTTACATATGTTGATTGATGTTTCGGGTCTCCCTAAAATGTATAAAACCAAGCTGTGCTCTAACCACCTTGAGCACATGTCATCAGAACTTCCTGAGGCTGTGTCACGGGCGTGTCTTCAACCTTGGCAAAATAAACTTTCTAAATTAACTGAGACCTGTCTCAAAATTTCAGGGTTCAAATTCCTATATAACTTACTCTTATTTATTATGAGTAGGCTGGTTACTTTTTAAAAAACAAACGTGAAACATTTTGTCGGGGTTTTGTTGATTGGGATTTTGAGTTAAATGAGCTTTGTGCTTCATAGTGAACAGTATTCCTCCTGGAAAATAAATTGTGCTGGGCAAATTAGGATGAGCCAGTGTTTGAAGCTATTTCTGCCCTCCAGTTGGGCCTTTCAAATTGCATTTTTTTTTTCCTGAGAAATGATAACGTAAAAAATTTGGCCAGGTGTCTTTTTTGAATATTGAAGACCAGCCAGAGCAAGCTCTGATTTGCCAATCAGTTACTAGAGACTAATATCAGGGTTTTATTTTAGAGATCTAGCTTCACTAGCTTCACTGATTCACTAGCTTTATATTTGTTGCATATGTCACTATAGTAGCAACTTATCTAATTTGTTAGGAACATTTGTGACCCTCACTGTCATTAACTCAGTTTCAGCTACACAATTTGTGAGGATTCAATATATTGATGCATTAATATCTGATACATAATCTATTGTGAGAAAATTTGATGAACAACCCTGTTTGTAAATGAGATTCTGTAGTGAATGTCTGGCCTACTTAGGAGAGCAAAGTGTCTAATGGGTTTCACATATTAGCTATCTTCATACTGACAGATTCTGCTTCTGATATGGCCAATAGATACAGTAAATGGGTTGCTCCTTGAAAACAGGTCCTAAGCAATATATTCTGATTACCAAGTGATTTTGAAAGTAAAGTTTTCTTTTCTCTACAAAGGCTTACTTGCCTTTAGCTAGAAATAATCTCTTCTTTTTTTTAGTTATTAATTTATTCAGGTATTTATCCAACACGAATTTATTCAGTGTTGGGTTTCAAAGATGAATGAGACATGCTCTGTTCTCAAAGTTTGTATAGTTCATTAGAAAACAGATACGTAAAGGATTAGGGCAGATTTATTATTTTATGAGTGCAATTGTTCTATTTATTTAAGGTATGGATGGCTCAAAGGGACAAAACTGCTAAGATTTTCTCCTAAGGGGACAGATGACATAGTGGGTTCCAAATGGAGAGAATGATCCCCACATAACTCAAGGAAACACATTTCATATAGGAAAAGTAATCTGTAGCTCTGCACCATGAGAGAAGGCTAGAGATATAGTTGTATGCCCTGAGAAAACAGTTCTTGTAATAAACTCTAGGATCGGAAAGTGCAGACAAAATGAGATGCCAGTGGAGCTCTGTTAATGGTCACAAACAAATGAATAATGTGAATAGAATTTCAATCAGAAAGCTGTGCAGAGTGGCTATAAACCTGGAGAGAGGGCTTTAGTTAAGGTACCAAGTAAATCAAATAAGAAAAAAAGTGGACCAGACATTCCTACCATCAGTGTCAAAGAGTTTCAATTTCTCCATATTTTCATCAATACTTATTATTTTCCATTGTTTTTGATTAGGTGTGAAGTAGGTGTGAAGTGATGTGACATGATATTTTATATATCTGATATATATATATACATACACACACATATATATAACTCAATATGTCCTACATTACTAAAATACAGTAGATTATATATATACTAACTATACAAATGTGTAACTGTCATTAACTCAATTTGAGCTACACAAATATTTTACATTTATAAAACTATATATGTATTATACACACAAACACACATACACACGATATATCATTTGATTCTAATTCAAACCAGGATGAATCCTTAAAGAAAAGCTTTCCTGAGGTGTATATGTACAGAAATTTGGAATATTTTTATAGCCAACATAAAATACTGTGGCTATACAGTGACAAATTCTGGATATTCTTAGGAGGGAATGCTAACAACAATGAGAATAAGCTAGCTACTGCTACATGAGAACAGAATGGATAAAAGTCACAAAACAACGCTCAAAAAAAAAGAAGTTGCACACAAAAGACTGCATACAATATAATACAATTTATATTTTAAAAACATACAAAAATATATGATGTTGGTAGTCAGCATAAATGTTTTAGCCTTGGGTAACTAATGCCTGCAAGGAGATATGAGGAGGGACTGGTAATATTCTGTTTCTTGATGAAGGTGCCTGTTACACGTGTGTGTTCACTTCACCAAAATTCCTCAAGCTGTAAACTTAAAATTTTTATACTTTTCTTCATAGGGTTTTTGCAATTAGTAAAAGAAGGAGAGGGAGAAAAAAAATAAGAGTTTTCTATTTGATAAAAGTTTTTGTAGATTTTTTCTGAAGTTGAATTACACAAGTTTAAATCTTGGCCCAGTCCAGAAACAGCCATGAGACGTGGATTATCACATGTCAAATATCAGTGCCTCAGTTGCTGTAACTGTAAGACTGGAGGATACATATTTCCATGAAAGGATTTTTAATGACTAAAATATATAATATGTATATTTTTCTGCCATGTAATAAACACTTAGTAAGTATTGCCTCTCTTTCTCTCCATCCATCATATATGTGGTATCACAAAGCTGAAGTTATTTTCAGCAGTTAACATGATGAAATTTTAATATCATCTTGCAACCATTTAGGATATTATAATTAACCTATTTAAGAGTAAATTAAAATAATCAGCCTTTCTTTTAATTCTCTCATTTTAGAATAGCTAAAAAAAGTATATATAAATTTTTATTTGAGACATTTGTGTGGTTCTATGAGTTATCATAAATTATAACCTAGAGAAAGAAGAAAGATTCCTGAGGAGATTTTCTTTAGCCATAGTTTATGGATTTTCTCATTTCAGAGCACAAAATAATTTTTTAGCTTATTATATATTCAAGTTTTTAAATCATAGTCCACCAACCCTGAGGTTCCGAATAAATAAATAATGACTTATATTAGTCATGA
The DNA here is from genome assembly GCF_009764315.1 of Trachypithecus francoisi. Lineage (NCBI taxonomy): Eukaryota > Metazoa > Chordata > Mammalia > Primates > Cercopithecidae > Trachypithecus > Trachypithecus francoisi. The sequence continues at coordinate 34,475,418 of NW_022681462.1, forward strand.
TTTCTGTCTCAGAAGTTTGTATTTTCAATATTGTTAGGTGACTGTAATAGTTACTCTATGGATCATATTTTAAGAAATACTGTTGTTCTGGTCTTCATCCTATTTTACCTCCATCCTTTTTATTTATATTTTATTTTTTCCTCTGTTCTGCTCAGTATTGCCGGGATTACACAGTGAGTGGAAGAGAAAATTAGAAGCGTCCCCCTCCCTCACCTCAGAGTGGTTATCTAACAGTCCAGGTGTGAGTTAGGGGCAGAGTGCCATCCATGACTCTACCTGGCACCTGAGAGCTCCACCTTGGTTTCATAGTCCACCAATTAACCCTTGATCCTCAGGCTCCATGACATCACAGCTTCCCTTTGTCCCTCTATCCTGAGGAGTGAAAGAGCTTTCCTGCTTTGACTACTGCTCAGATTGCCACACCCTTCTCCTTTTGGCTTTTTAGCTATTCTCTCACATTTTAAACCAATTCCCTGTGCTAAATTTCATCTACTTTAAATATTTGATTGAGTTTCTCTTTTCCGGTTTTGACTATGACTGATACAACTCCCATAGTTTTTTGCCCTGACATTAAATTCATGATTTCAAATGTCAACTGTATTAATTAATTCCAAACTCAAGCTGCACTCAATGCCAGCCAGCTGGAGCACAGGAATCAAATTGGTGACATGGAGCCAAGTATAAGGGTTAAACAGAAACACTTCTATGACAGATCCTATTGAATTAGCAAGTAGGGATTTCAGTTTTTCATTTATTTATATATTTATTGAAGTACAGAAGGCAGCAAAGAGATAAAAAGAGGGACAAAAATAGGTAAAAATGCTCACTGACTTGTTTTACTCACTAACGTTGCCACACAACATTAAGCTAATAAGATTCAAAGACTACTGGAACTGAGCTCATTAAATCTTTCAGGAGTCCACCATGATACTTTGCATTGAGACTCCGTGGAGGAAGAGGTAACTCCAATGCTTTTTTTTTTTTTTTCTTTTTTCCACCACACTGGCTTTTTAAATGTTGCTTTAATTGACCAATAAAAATTGTATGTGCAAGGTATATAACATGATTTTTTTTGTTTTAAGGGAGACAGAGACTCCAACTCTGTCACTCAGGTTGGAGTGCAGTGGTGTGATCATAGCTCACCTCAAACTCCTGGGCTCAAGCAATACTCCTACCTCAGCCTCCCAAGATGCTAGGACTACAGGCACATGCCACCATGCCCAGGTATTTTTTTTTAATTTTCGAATGTTTCTGTAGAGGTGCAGTCCCCTTGTATTTCTCAGATGGCCCCCTGGCCTCCCAAAGTGCAGGGATTATGTGAGCCACCACACCAGCCTTCATAAGGTTTTGATACATACATACATTGTGGAGGAGCTAAATCAAGCTAATTAACATGCACTAACTTACATACTTTTCATTTTTTACTGTGAGAACCCTTAAAAATGTACTCAGCAATTTTCAAGTATAGAATTGTGAAAGGAAAATGAAAACCTGAGACTCTAATTTCACTAGGTCAAAAGAAAGAAATGTAAACTGAAAGCTGAGTTGTGCAAGAAACTACCTTTCCTTTTGTTTCTAAGCAAATAGCTACAGATAAAAAGTTAAATATCTCCACAAGTAGCTACTCTGTGTTCACCTTATCTTATATAAAGTGCCAATTTACTGAGCGTGAGACAAATGTATAATTGACTATTCCCCTACCTGTTCCTTTTCTCTTACAACATGTAGGTTCAGTAATGTGACCATACGCTCCCTCTTTCCCTTCCAGCTTGCCTTTCCCTCTTTAAATACTGAACCCCTCAAACTCATCTTTGGAAAAAGGCATCAACCTGTGTCTCAGGCATGTATCCTTAAACTTGGCAAAATCAACTTCTAAATGTATTGAGAACTGCCCCAGATAATTTGTGGTTTACAGAATACATTGTTTTTAACTATAGTCACCATAATGTTCAATAGAAGTCTTGAACTTCTCCCTCCAATAACTTCTATTTCTGCTGCATGCTGCAAAGATTCTAGACTAGAACTGTGAAGCCATGGACTCTTATCCCAACTTTGCCACTCAGTCAGCAAGTGACTTGGGGCCTTGTTCTGTCAATACATAAAATGAGGAAGTTCTAAGCAAACCTCTACCAGGAATACATTGTGATTCTTGCTCATGTGGCTTTTTGGTTTTTTGTTTGCTTGTTTTGTTTGATTGTTTGGTCATTTTTCTCCTTAGGCAGCAAGAAATAGCTGACATTAAATGACTCAATGCTAGTGAAGTGTATGAGTGCTTATAACGCCAACAGAAAAAAATTAGTCACTTAAATAACTGCACATACGTGCTTTCCGTTCAGAGACTCTGTGTAGCAATAGCCCTTTCCCTACTACAATAGTCAGGTCACACAATTGGGCAGAATTATGATGCAACCTTGCTTAACTTATCACAGAGATAATTATATTACATATGCACTGAAGATGTTTTATTCTACAGTAAAAAAGACTGAGTTTTATATAAATTCTTAATATATTATTAGTAAGAATTAATATTCTTAATATACTATTATTAAAATATGCTCAAAAAATTTTGAGGAATTTTAAATTTCTCTTCAAACATACTTATTCATAGTGATGCACAAAATATATCTAATTGTAGTGAGTTCACAATGTTTTATTGCATATCAATTTTAAAATATTTTAAAAATAAATTCTCAAAATTACAAATGAGGAAAGAAAGAGCAAGTGAAATATTTTTCTTTTTAGGAAGAATTTCTATACACTCTCATCTACTCCTATGATTCTCTAATCTGATGTGTTAACTAAGCTCTGGAATTCCCAGAACTTCTGACCCATCCAACATCTCTGCCCATTTTTCTTATTAAACTATCAATTTCCTTTAGCTTTTCCTGAACTTCCCTTCTAAGATTAATTGTAGCATTCATTTTTGTTCACAGATATAGTTTTTGTCATTATTACTTTACATTTACCATCCCATTTTTATGCTCCTTAAATCCATATTGTTTACTTCCTTCTTCTTAACATCATAATGGGGACCATACTTCACTGTTAGAGTGTTTCCTGTGCCCTATCACTCCTCACTGTCGTCATTCTTCAGGGCTGCACCCTCAAGGTACAGAAACAAGGATGTATGACTTTTCACTTTTCACAATGACCAAATGCTACCTAAGATTTGTAAGACTATCACGACCATATATATATATGTATATATATAGACACCCACATGTTTAAATGTATGTGTATATATAGTTCTGACACATATATATATAAAATATGGTTCTGATGTATATGTACATCAGAATGAAATATTCTAGAACCAAAAATGAACAATTGACATCTTGTCATATTTGCTTTATGTCTTGTGTATGCATAACTTCTCTTAAGCTACCAATTATTACCTAACAACTAAATTCCACAGCCTATAATCAATCACTATCCATAAGTGATGTGTGTGTATGAGTTTGTTGTCACTATTCAGTGACTCTTGTGTCTTACAGCTCTCTCCTGTTTATCTCCAATTCCATTGGCCTTCTTTGATACAGCCATTAGGAGAAGCTCAATATTCTACCCAACTCCACTCTAGGCTTTTCTTCAAAATGATTTAGGATGATGGCAAGAGAATATTTTATGTTTAGGGTATTTTCTTTCTTAGGAATTTGAATTCCTGTTTTGATCTAGCTGGATGGTAAGATTTGCTTGAGCCTTCTCATGATTAGGCATCTCCTATAAAGAAACTTTGATTAGCTAATTTGAAAAGACCTGCATCAGGCCTTTGGGAAAAATCTCTTTTAATGATCCATTGTTTTTCTTGGTTTGTATTTTCCTTTATTTCCTTTTTCTCACATTGTATGAATAAAAATTATGAAGATTCTAAATTAAGGTACAATCCTAAGACAATACCAAGAACTATTGTTCACATACTTTTGTGGTTCGAAGATCTAGGTCTACCTGGAGAAAAGACAGAAGGAATCCTTGCACTTCTACATCATTAAACACAGTTACCTGGAGAACAGACTATGGCCTGAAGCAAATGCTTATAGAAAAACATAATAATGCCTGGAGCATTCTTTCATTATCTCTCTTATAAACCTAGTACAGATATAAGTAGTTTCTTAGTGTCAACGCTTCCCTATGAGCCAAAAATATTTGGATGAAGGTGCTTGCTTCTTTTGTATGCCGGTGTGTTAAAGCCTGCTGGTGTTTCCTGCTCTATTCAATCTTCAACAGTACATGATTCCCAGAATTTATAATGTGATCCTGTTTGTTCTTTGCTCTGTATTCACTGAGTGACCTTACTTGTTTTCAGTTCTTCAACTGCTATCTCTATGTCATTAAGTACAAAATCTGTAGTCTTATCTGAAAATGCTCTCATGTGATAAACACATTTCATAATGCCTAGTGGACATTTTTATCTGCAAATTTAGTGGCACTTAACATGTATGCAATAGAATTTAATATCTGTCTTACAATTTATGTCCCATTTATGACCCAATTCTCACATTTCTTTATTTCTCTTAATAATACTGCATTTCAAAAAATTGCTTAAGGTTAAAAACACAACAAAAATGACAAAAAACTTGGTGCACAATATGTGTCTCAACTCTATGTAAATAATGACTATATTCTGTCAGTTGCAATTTAGACGTATCCTTAAATCTACTTTTTCTTTCTACCCATGCTGCCATTCATTTTATTGAGTCCTTATTATCTCTTGCTTGAATTTCTTACTGCTGTCCATGTCAATGAGTTTATGATCACTCCAGACCATCTAGCACACGGCTTTTCACTTCCCACAGCCATGGGGTAAACTTTATGCCGTATTCCTGTCTATATTTCCATTCTCATTTCTCACTACTAGTATAACACTGAATTTCTCTCCATTACATTGATTAAATTGGGCCAAATTTCAGCTCTATAGCTTTGCATTTAAAATGTAATTTGCCCTAAATGTCATATGCCCTACTCATATATGTGACATATCCATGCTCATTTTTTCAGGATTTCAAAAAAGTTTTTTTTTTTTTTTTGAGATGTAGTCACATTTTGTCATTCAGGCTGGAGTACAATGGCATCATCTTGGCTCACCACAACTTCTGCCTCCCAGATTCAAGCAATTCTCGTGTCTCAGCCTCCTGAGTAGCTGGGATTACAGGCGCCCACCACCAACTTTTTTTGTATTTTTAGTAGAGGTGGGGTTTTACCATGTTGGACAGGCTAGTCTCAAACTCCTGACATCAGGTGACCCACCCACCTCGGCCTCTCAAAGTGCTGGGATTACAGGCGCCCACCACCAATTTTTTTGTATTTTTAGTAGAGGTAGGGTTTTACCATGTTGGACAGGCTAGTCTCAAACTCCTGACATCAGGTGACCCACCCACCTCGGCCTCTCAAAGTGCTGGGATTACAGGCGTAAGCCACTGTGCCTGGCCCAAAAAAGTATATGTTTAATAAATTTTTTTCTTAACAATTGGAGAGTGATTTAGTAGCTCAAATATCACATCCAACTGATATAATGTTAATAACATAATTTAAAGATATATTTGTATGAGAATTCAGGAGTACAGATATCATATCTTCTTCAATCCATCTAGACATCCTTGAATGTATCCAACAATAGGAAAAGTTTATTACATACCTTGTGCTAGATAAAGAAAAGACAGAGATAAAGAAATACGTACTATGTACTTCAAAGAAATTCTCTCTGATCATGGAAAAGACATATAAACAAACTTTAAGAGTATGTATGTGCCATGTAAAAACATAAACATGGTATCTCGATAGCTCCAAGGAGAGAGTGATTACTTCTGTCTTGTACATAACCAGAGAAGGATTGCTTTCAGAATTGATGTCTGATATGAAATTCTATGGATGAATTTGCATGGGCAAGGTGTACTGAATGGGGTTGGAGAGGACATTCCACAGACAGAGGATGACACATACTAAAGCAATGTCTGTCTATTGAAGTAATTGTAATAGTGCATTCAATCATTCAACCAATGTTTCTGATAACTATTACGTGTAAGTAACGTGGTATTGAGGATTAAGGATTCAGACATGCTCTTGCATTCAGAGTTCAGAATGTAATATTATTATTCATTATCTGAATGATAAATATAATTTCCCAAATAGTAGGTATTAGCTTTCTGCCCCATTAATGCTTGGCATGGTTTATCAATAAGGCAGCAAATACACTGCAAGCAATTCATTATATGATTGTCTTTCACATTAGCAAATATAAAGTGATCAGAGAAAGCTCTGAAAACCCAAAATGCACTAAACTACAAAAACAAGAAAGCAATGTTCTACTAGTTGGAACTCCCAAAGGTTTATTTTGCCCTGAAGCATGAAGATGGATGGGCTTTTTGATTTTTATCCCAGCACCTGTTCATTCTATTCACCAAGCTGCTTAATCATGTGCTCCTGCCAAAAGAGTGGCAGGCCATATTTCCTAATACGTTTTAATAGTTGAAATTATAAAATAGTAGATGTGATTTATCTGATGTAGCAACTACAATTTGGGATACTCCCAAATGTTCTCCTGGGCTATTTTAGGCAAAAATCATCCTCTGGAAAGGGGAAATGTTTTGTATAAATGCAGTCAAATCTTGATTGAAGGTACTAAAATTTAAGGAGAAACAGTGGATAATAAAAGAACAGGTTTTTTAAGCATATGCATATATTTGCTGTGTCTAACAACACATTACTCTTTAGTTTTTAATTTTTTTATAGTTAGACATTTAAGCTGATTGATTTATAATCTCTAGCCAAGTACCTACTGACTCAAAACCACCATTTAAAATGTTTAAGGCAGGTCAACGTGGCCTGGCAGAAATTTGAACACACATTTAGTTTTATACATTTCACTGTCCCTTAGAGTTTCTGTTGGATGTGGAGTTTCTCTCCAAGGACATGTTAGAGCTGGGCCTGTCTAAGAGCTGATGTGGTCTAGCAAGAAAAAAAAATACACGGAGATCATAGGCAAAATTTTTACTATGGCAGTCAGGTACTTTCTCCAAGAATAGCATTCTCATAGTACTTAAAGATTGGGAAATAAACAAACACATAAGCAAAAGCACGTTCAACCACCCTAGTGGGCTCAGATGGGTTAGTCCCACTCTAAATGTCAAAAATAGTTGAAACAAACTTCCATCTAAACACGGCAAATAAAAATTCCCATTGCCTTGTCAGATTGGAGCTAATTCAGTGGGAAATCCTCCTTGATTTTCTGTATTATTCCATTCTCACACTGCTGTAAAGAACTACCTGATGAGACTGGGTAGTTTACAAAGAAAAGAGGTTTAACTGACTCACAATTCCACAGGCTATACCGGAGGCATGGCGGGGAAGGGAGGCCTCAGGAAACATACAATCATAGCAGAAGATGAAGGGGAAGCAAGCAGGTCTTCACATGTCTGCAGGAAAGAGTGGAGGGAAGCGCTACACACTGTCAAACAACTGGATCTTGTGAGAACTCATTCACTATTAGAAAAGCAAGAGGGAAGTCTGCTTTCATAACCCAGTCACCTCCCACTGGGCCCCTCTTCTAACACATGGGAATTATAATTCAACATGAGATTTGGGTGGGGACACAGAGCTAGACCATATCAGTCTTCAGCATGTAAAAACAACAAAGTAAAACAAAAACAAAAACAAAACGTAATTTTTTTGAATCATCTCTCTTGTTATATTTCAATACTCAGGAAACTTAATATACCTTTCTAGAAATTAAGGTGACCTTCCTCTAAATTAGTCATTGTTTGTCTAACTACTTAACCTCATGAAAATCCTGAAAGCTCTGTTGTGTCACAATTTTGATAATGCCACACAGGCTGATTTACAGGTCAGAGGCAGTTTTGATTGCTCTTTTATGATGGGCAGTTAGGAATAAATGTCACAGACTCACAAAATCATTGTAAGTTTTAAATATACTCATAAGCTCCAAATTTACTCACACACACGCACAAAACAAATCTTAGAGTGGCTATTGTTACTTTTAGCAACTTTTGTTTTGTCAGATGAGAAAATGCCAACAAATTAGAGCATAACCTACAACTCTGCATTATGAACTTCTCAAAATTAACAATAATATCCACCTGACAAATAACACATCACAGTTGACTATTTTACAAAGGGTAGTGACTCCCAGGAGGCTAATCTAAAAACTGTCTTCTCATCTTTCTAAAGGATAAAGGCAATAGAGAATTAGTGTCACATTTTTCTCTCTCAGGGTATGAAGGGAAAGTTGTTACGTTGTTACTTTCTTTTCAGGGATGTAATCTAGCCTGTTATTTCAAACAGGATGGCTAACTAATTCTCAGTGGTTTCACAGCATCAATAAAACAATGGGTTTCTGGGCAACCTCTGCAACCAAGTGATTAAGAACTTTATTACCCCAGCACAGTGGCTCATGCCTGTATTCCCAACATTTTGGGAGGTCACGGTGGGAGGATCACTTGAGCTCAGAAGTTTGAGACCAGCCTGGGCAACATAGAGAGATGGCGTCCTTACTAAAAACAAACAAAAGAAAAGTAGCCAGGTTGATATGGTTTGACTGTGCCCTACCTAAATCTCATCTTGAACTGTAGTTCCCATAATCCCCAAGTGTTGTGAGAGGGACACAGCGGGAGGTAATTGAATCATGGGGGCAGTTTCCCCCATGCTATCATTGTGATAGTAAGTTCTCACGAGATCTGATGGTTCTATAAGGGGCTTCCCCCTTTGCTCGGCTCTCATTCTTCTCCTTACCACCATGTGAATGATATGTTTGCTTCCCCTTCTGCCATGATTGAAAGTTTCCTGAGGCCTCCCCAGCCATGCCAAATTGTGAGTCAATTAAACCTATTTCCTTTATAAATTACCCAGTCTCAGGTATGTCTTTATTAGCAACATGAGAACAGACTAATACACAGGTGTAGTGGCGCGTGCCTGTAGTCCCAGCTACTCTAAACTGAGGTGGGAAGCTCTCTTGAGCTGGAAGATAGAGCCTGGGAAGTCAAGGCTGCAGGGAGCCATGAGGTAAGGACGCTGTTGCTTTCCAGCCTGGGTGACAGAGCAAGACTCTGTCTCAAAGACAAAAAGCAAACAAACAAAAAAATAACTTTTTGAAAATTGTGGTTGCCTTGCTACTTAAATAGGCCAATTTATTTTGACCTTATTTATAATTCTTCGTTTAAGAAATATCTTAGCACAGACATTCTTTATCCACAGTTAATCTAAGAAATTTTTTTGAAAAATACCAACATGGTACTTTTGAAAACCTGAATCTGGTACCTGCATTCTTTACCCCAGTCAAACACCAAGTGCTCTTTCTTTCATCCTCATTCTCTTACCTGTAGTAACAGGAATGGAACAGAGATTTTGGGAAAAAACAGATTGACGATTATTCCTCTCCAGGTCCCTAAAAGGCATTATACCTTATACCTAAAAATGGAATCAGCATTGACCCTAACCTTCAATAAGTAGTGCCAAGTTCACAGACAATGAGCTCCTTCTTGCTTAACAGTGCACTCAGGAAGCCTGTTCCTGAAATGGACAATGCTGGAAAGAAGCTGTGTAAATCCCTAATTGATTAGTGCTATGACCTTGTACACATCGTTTCATCTTTCTGGGGCTCATTTTTCTTCATCAGGAAAGTCCAGATATTGCTCTAGCTCCCTTCTGCCTCCAACTAATCATATTTATATAATTATACAAGCAAGTTTTTAGATGGACTCGCAATTCATGTATTATGCTTTTGTTACTATATATTAACTCAAAAATAAAGAGAGGTAACAAACCGTATTGTTATTAACAAAACTATCTTTTAAAAGTCCTATCATCCCTCAATTCCCGCCAAAATGCTTATATTCTTCATTTTGGAACTCGCATAGCCAGGCTGGAGTGCAATGGCATGATCTCAGCTCATTGCAACCTCCATCTCCCAGGTTGAAGCGATTCTCCTGCCTCAGCATGCCGAGTAGCTGAGACTACGGGCACATGCCATCACGCCTGGCTAATTTTTGTATTTTTATTGGAGACAGGGTTCACCTTTTAATAGTGTCACATTGTAATACCCGAATTTTGGAGTGAGCACATTTAAACCATAGTGCTTAGGCATTCATGCTTTTTGACAAGACCTACTCATTCCTGCCCTGTGGCTACTGGCTGGGTTTGGAAAATGGGTGGCAGTAGTAGGAGTCAGAAATGCAGAGAGAGAAAGAGGTCAAGTAGGTATCATTACTAGCCCTCTTTCCTATCATTCTGACAGTGGCTGCATCCCACAGGACAAATCATCTCAGATGGCCATTTCTTTTGCATGGAAATGTACTCCACAGATCCAGTCCCGTCTTCTGTCATGTTAGACCCAGGAGTGGGTGGTAAGGGGCTTTCTGTTGTTGCCAGAGTCTCAGGCTCCACTACTCTTAACTATGTCCACATCTCTTGAATAGCCCCTTAATTATTCTATTCATTTTGACCTTCAAGCTTGGCAACTGTTTCCTATGGGGTACTTAATGCTACAGTACTCTGTATACTCTTTTTGATAATTCTTTGAGATAAATCATTTATTATTGCTGTCTTCTCCTAAAATAAAATTAATTTTAACTGTTATTATAATTTTATTAATTACACATGAATGCGACTGAAGAAAACCCACATTTAACCTCTTTTATCAACCCATTCATGTATAAAGCTCTAGTATGGTTCTCCTTTTATTCAAATATGCATGTTTTCTCTCAACAAAAATGTCTGCCTATGTTTCACTGAGACAATATTTTAGATAGTTTTATGTCTTTACATTTCTTATTGTGGTTGAGAATTGGATTTCATTAAATTTTATTTTCTAACTTATAATTTCTGGCATAGTGTCACACTATTTTGTATAACTCTATTGTGTGCAGTCACTTCCAATTGCTTTATGAAATCGTTTTATGTAAAATAATTATAATTTTATTTTTATATTTGTTTCTGTATCATGTATACACAGGCTGGAATTTAAACAGTGACGTTTAATGTAAATGCTTCACAATGCTTGAAAGAAGAAGCCTAATCTCACCATACTAGAGCTTCCCTAGAAGTGGGAGCTTCTGTTTTCTACAAAAATCAAGATTTTTCTATAATTTTCAATAATATTTTTATTGCTTTTTATGAGAGTAATTGGGGAACAGCAGTTCGGGAAAAACAATAAGACCTTCATATTCTTTGAGCCATGTTTCCCAGAGGACAGGACTACTGTATTGAGATGGCTAAAGCATCAGTCTGTAAAGCAGACAACGATCTCTGTGCAGCTGGCTGTTAAGTATACTTAGACTCTGCATTGTGATCTAGATTCTCCGCAGACAGATGTCATGATATTGATTCAAGATGAGACAGTAAGATGTTCCTTATTTTGGCACTCGGCCTCAGTCATATATTCCAAGCCAGTTTAAACTTGGCTGTCCATTTGTCTTTGGGAAACTTTATTCAAAGATGTAATAGCCAGTGCACATTTTACTCATTGTATTCATTTTCTTCAAAAACACTATTCCCACCCCAGAGAGGTAGTAACTAACATATTCCAACACACAGTTGTATGATGTTTCTGATTTTAAGAGAAAGGACTGCCGGGCATGGTGGCTCACTCCTGTAATCCCAGCATTTTGGGAGACCGAGGCGGGAGGATCACCTGGGGTCCAGAGTTCGAGACCAGCCTGACCAATATGGAGAAACCTCGTCTCTACTAAAAATACAAAATTAGCTGGGCATGGTGGTGCATGCCTGTAATTCCAACTACTTGGGAGGCTGAGGCAGGAGAATTGCTTGAACCTGGGAGGAGGTTGCGGTGAGTGGAGCTCATGCCATTTCACTCCAGCCTGTGCAATAAGAGTGAAACTCTGTCTCAAAAAAAAAAAAAAAGAGAGAGAGAGAGATAGGACTTTTAGCATTTCACTGTTCAGTACAACATTGACTGTAGCATATCCTGAATCCAAAGCCCTTTCACACATTTTCCATGGCAAAAATCTCATATACATATTTATTTCTTCTATTTTTCAACAAATGCATAATATCTCAAATCAGAAGCTTCACGGTTTTGCACATTTACTCTCTCCCTCTCTCTCTCTATATATTGTAACTCCATCTGCCTGACATGCCATCTCTGATATTTCTGAACTCATTTGCTTTCAAAATTCTGTCTTGAAGCATTCATTAATTATTCTGTTATGATAACATTCTCAGTCACATTGAAATTCCAGTGAAACCTTGTTTGAGCCAACACATGGTCATAACAAGTAAAATATATTAAATTATTAGCATGATCAAAGTACTAGGCCAAACGTTGGCCTATATGTAGTCACAAACATATATGTGCAGCATATGCAAATATACACACAGATTATATATTTCTTCCTTACAATATATTTGTAAGGAAGATATATTTTCACTTCTATTTTGAAAAAATAGAAACTTAGATCAAGATATTAATATTAAATTGTTTGTTTATTGGTCAACACAAATGAAGTATAAGAGGTCTTTTTTCATTTTTTTATCCTAAAAAATTAATTTTTACTTTATATGCAAATAGAAAGCTGTGAATGCATTTTTCTTCACACCCCACCCAGCCTGGAAAATATTTGTTATAACAATATGCAAAATCCTATTTGAGGAATTTGAAATGACTGGTGGTATGTGAATTGGACTGGAGAGGTAAGGATAGAGTTGAGAATATCACTGCAGATAGCAAGGACAGGTGTAATAAAATGTAATCTCGGCATTTACTTGTAAAATACTTCATTTTTATCTGTTAGTTTGTGAAAGAGGTTAAGAAGGCAGAAGGAGTGAACCTTGTTGACTGCATCAAAGGGAAAGAAAAATGGACAGAGGGTGCACTCACTGCTGTCTCCAGAGACTAAAGGAGCAAACATGCTCTGGCATAACCCTTAAGAAAGTGCACCAAGGGAAGACAATTACAAAGTGATCAAAGTGATCAAAAACAAAGTACTCTCTAATGGTGATATTTCCTCTGGAATTTTGTATTATTTTTATAATATTTGTATTATTCCTCTGGAATTTTGTATTATTTGGACAGAGAAGACTATCCTGGTATCCCTGAAATCAAACATGTAGAGTAATTTTATATGTAAATGTAATTATATATAAATTAAATCAGGCCGGGCGCGGTGGCTCAAGCCTGTAATCCCAGCACTTTGGGAGGCCGAGACGGGCGGATCACGAGGTCAGGAGATCGAGACCATCCTGACTAACACGGTGAAACCCCGTCTCTACTAAAAAAATACAAAAATTAGCCGGGCGAGATGGCGGGCGCTGTAGTCCCAGCTACTCGGGAGGCTGAGGCGAGAGAATGGCGTAAAGCCGGGAGGCGGAGCTTGCAGTGAGCTGAGATCCGGCACTGCACTCCAGCCTGGGCTACACAGCGAGACTCCGTCTCAAAAAAAAAATAAAATAAAATAAAATAAAATAAAAAATAAATTAAATCAGCCATGTGCACAAAGAATGTTAGGGTAATGTCGGCTCAAGATTCTCTGTAAAGCTGACTGGGCAGATTCCCGGGTTGCCAGTAAATGAAGCAATTTTCACTATTTAACATCACATCATCTTTGCTCTTCCTGGAATTCCAAAGGTTGCTGACCAAATGAGAGATGATTATCAAGATGATCCTTGGCTTCCACTTTTATCTCATTTTTGTTTCCCTGGACATTGAACTCTATTCCCTAAACTCTGTCTTCATGGCAACTTTTTGAAACTTTTTGAGTATTACAAATCAAACAAACATGAAATACATGAAATAGTTGAGCATCATAGACTCTTAATGGAAATTCAAAAATAAATTTTCATGAAAGATATACTTCCCTCCTGATATAGCATTAATAATTACAACTTAAACAATTTCCTTTTAGGACACTAAAATGTTTGAGGTGAGAAGTCAAAACATTTGCTCTTGTATTTATGAAGTGAACAGAAATATTGGTCCTTAATAGTTTGGTTATATAGGCATTGTCATCTGTTTAGGTAGCTTGTCATGATGATGAGGACCAAGCTCTGTTTTTTTTATCTTACCCAAATTCCTTTCTAAGGAGTCTGGGAAGTCATGCCCTATAAACCATAAATTCTCATCAGATGGGTTTTGTTTAACCCTGTATTTCATGACTTACTTTCCAATCTGACTCTGGTATAACAAGGAAGAATATCAAATGTTTTACCCCAAAATATATTTCCTTGCCATACTTTGAAATTGCCTTGCAAAGTCTCTCATAGGAAAAATCCGCATTCTATAGAGAATCTCCTTCACCCTTTGTTTTCCTTCCTTCCTTCCCAGAGCCAGGAGATAATCAACTAACAGCCAGGCACCCTTTTAAATCCGATATAAAACAATTTAGAACCTGCTGTCTCTAAAGTCTGCTGTCTAAGAGCTTCCTCTGGACAATAAAACCTGGTCTTCACAATCCCTTTTCTTTAACCTGAACATTCCTTTCTATGGATACCAGGTCTTCAGATAACCTCAACCAGTTGTCAACCAGAAAATGTTTAAATTTACCTATGGCCTGGAAGCCCCCGCTTTGGGTTATTCCACCTTTCTGAACCAAACCAATGCATTTCTTCTTCTTCTTTTTTTTTTTTTTTTTTTTTGAGACGGAGTCTCGCTCTGTCGCCCAGGCTGGAGTGCAGTGGCCGGATCTCAGCTCACTGCAAGCTCCGCCTCCCGGGTTTACGCCATTCTCTCGCCTCAGCCTCCCGAGTAGCTGGGACTACAGGCGCCCGCCATCTCGCCCGGCTAATTTTTTGTATATTTTAGTAGAGACGGGGTTTCACCGTGTTAGCCAGGATGGTCTCGATCTCCTGACCTCGTGATCCGCCCGTCTCGGCCTCCCAAAGTGCTGGGATTACAGGCTTGAGCCACCGCGCCCGGCCTTTTTTTTTTTTTTTAATTATTATACTTTAAGTTCTAGGGTACATGTGCACAACGTGTAGATTTGTTACATATGTATACATGTGCCATGTTGGTGTGCTGCACCCATTAACTCGTCATTTACATTAGGTATATCTCCTAATGCGATCCCTCCTCCGTAACCAATGCATTTCTTAAATGTATTTGATTGATGTCTCATGCCTTCCTAAAATACATAAAACCAAGTTGTACCTCAACCACCTTGGGCACATATTCTCAGGACCTCCTGAGGGCTGCGTCATTCATATTTGGCTTGGAATAAATCTCTTCAAATATTTATAGAGTTTGACTCTTTTCATCAACAATGGTCATTGCCCTGGCTGTAGGACTTTTGCTGGTGAGATGGTGATTAAGATGGCCTTAATGGGCCAGGCGCAGTGGCTCTCACCTGTAATCACAGCACTTTGGGAGGTCGAGGCGGGTGGATCACCTGAGGTCAGGAGTTTGAGACTAGCCTGACCAACATGGCAAAACCCCATTTCTACTAAAATACAAAATAATCCAGGTGTGGTGGCACACGCCTGTAATCCCAGCTACTCCAGAGGCTGAGGCAGGAGAATCGTCTACACTCGGGAGGCGGAGGTTGCAATGAGCCAAGATCACACCATTGCACTCCAGCCTGGGCAAAAAGAGTGAAACTTCGTCTCAATTAAAAAAAGAAGAAGAAGAAGAAGAGGAAGAAGCAGAAGAAGAAGAAAAAAAGATGACTTTAATTTCCCTCTCAGTTTAAAGAAACTTTAGACAAGTTTCTCCCTGACTATATTTCCCTTCCCTCACTTTTCTTGGTGCATTTACATTACAACACTGGCTAATTGCAAATTCTCTCTCTACCCTTTAGGGATGTAAATCTTTTAAAAATTCTTTTGGCCAGTTTTAAGTCACAGGAAAGTTTTCCTCAAAGGCCTGGGAGTCATCCATTTGAAATGTAATCATCAAGGAAGAGGCAGTTTTCACCTTTCAGTCTCTATGGGAGGGCAGGAGCCTAACTTTTGACTTTCTTAAGCAACAATTGACAAATGAAATGGCCTAATTACATCGACCAAACTTCCCCCAGCTGCCTCCAGTACATTTTTACTAGCTCACCCCAACATCTGAAAGTCTTTTAGCCTTTTGTTTCAGTGAAATTGAGTTCATTCTCTCTCCCCTATTGCAATAGTCTTGGATAAAGTTTTCTTGTCTGTTTAACTCTATCCAGTAAAATTTTTCTTTGACAATAGCTAAAGGACATGTGAACCTGTTTTGAGAGTCAGAAAAGAGAGTTTATTCTGAAATCTGTGTTTTCAAAATGGAGTTTCCTATACTTTCCAATCTCTGAGTATCTAGCTATAAATATTTTTCTTTCTTTTTACTCGTATACTGACAATATAAAAGCTGAGAATTCAATTGTTGATAACTGTGAAGCAAATTTCATAGTTGACTTGGCTCTCATGGCCAGGGACAATCTTAGCAATCTAACCAAGCATAATATAACCTCAATATTTGTAGACATATATTCAGTTCAGGCATACATCCTTTCTTCTATAATTAAGGAAAAATTATAATTTACTGTTCTAATTCACATAATGACTATTCTTCTAATATAGACATTTTAAAAATTCAGAATGCATGTTCTAGTTGGTGTTTCAGACAGGCTTTACTTTTCTCTATAATCCCAGTGAAATACAGTGGCAGAAGAGAAAAGAGTTCTGTATGTGATATTCTGGGCCCAAGGTACACAAAAGTCTCTAATCCAGTGTGATTGCAAAGAAGACTTCAGGGCCACAGGCCACTAAAATCTACCCAGGTCTGACTTTTTTTTATTATTAGAAGTAACAACAAAATCTGTTACTTCAGAAAGCCTCCGTTGAAATTACAAGTAGTAGCTAAGGAAAGTTCTCCATACACTTTCCATCAACATGAAGGTATGAAACAGAGACGATCTGAGTGGAAGATTGGAGAGTGAAAGGAGTGAGACTGTCATGAAGGGGGAAGTTAAATTAGCCAGCACTGAGCAGCGGGGTTTCCAAGGATGCTAGGCCATTAATAGTCTTTTATAAATTATTAAATTTGCCCGGGCGCGGTGGCTCAAGCCTGTAATCCCAGCACTTTGGGAGGCCGAGACGGGCGGATCACAAGGTCAGGAGATCGAGACCATCCTGGCTAACATGGTGAAACCCCGTCTCTACTAAAAAATACAAAAAACTAGCAGGGCGAGGTGGCGGGCGCCTGTAGTCCCAGCTACTGGGGAGGCTGAGGCAGGAGAATGGCGTGAATCTGGGAGGCGGAGCTTGCAGTGAGCTGAGATCCGGCCACTGCACTCCAGCCCGGGCGACAGACAGAGCGAGACTCCGTCTCAAAAAAAAAAAAAAAAAAAAAATTATTAAAATTTTAAATATGACAAATGGAAATTATGAATCAGAAGTTGATAAATTATTGTAGTTATAGTTCCAAATTTTGAAATTTCTGTCTAGGTTTACTAACAAAACAGCTTGTATGTTTCTATTTTAGAAGACAAAAGATAGACACATTCACGATAAGAACAGCTATTGTTTGGGTTTTTCTAGTTAATTACTAATTTCCTCACTTTGAAGAGACAACAAAGAGTAGCTTCTCTGTTCTGACCTAGTGAGAACTTACTCACAGAATACAGATTTATCACACATAAGGAAATCTAAAGTAAGCTTTATTGTATTGCCACCTCCTGGTCCAAGAACAGAGAATAAAATTGTCTTTAGTGCAAAAAAGAATTATAGCTTTTACTACCATATAGAAAGAGCAAACCCCTAGCAGGGAGGAAGTGAGCATCCTTTCCTAGATTTGACAGACCTTGGGGAATGGTGAGTCAACTGAGACCAGACAGGATGGACAGTAGAAATTCCACAGTGGGTTCCAGCAAGTGCAAGAAAATAGAAGTGAATGTGTTTCTATTCATTATTATAAAATTTATTACTTCAGATTACATTAGGAAGAGAACTAAAGAACTTCACTTACATGGGATTGACTGGGTATTGTTTTAACTCTTACCTACAGCAGAAAATTCCCAACCCTCACTGCTCAAGCACAGACCACCCTTCACTTCCCTCAAATGCAATCACTAAACCACCATGCATACTCTTATTTTAACGTTCCATTTGCCTCTAAATTAAACAAAAACAAGGACATCATTGTAGCATCCTGTGTATATTTTAGGACCAATGAGATTCATCAAATTTAAGATAAAAGTTGGCAATCAAATATACTAAAAGAAAATCATTACTAAGCAGCCTTTGCTAGGAGGGAGCAGGTGCTCTCAGGGTAGACTATGGATGCAGAACTCCGATGGCAACGTTCATCAGTGGTTAAGTCCAGGCCCTAAATATTTCCTAGGCAATGTTGCAGATGAACTCTATGCCTCATTTGCCTTGTCCTAACAGATGAATTTCTAGCCACCAAATGCCACAGCCAACTCTTGATTTTTCCATCATGCTTAATGACTTCAAACCTTGAAATTAAAAAAAAGTCAATGCCACTGTTTTGGGTGTTTTTTGTGTATACTTTTTGGGAATCAGATTTAGAAGGCAATCTGATTTAACATACCTCCTATCATTGTTGGTTAAGAGTCATCAGTTTGAAGCCAAACCTGGACATGTGTAGCTGGTGTAGCTGACTGTGATTGGAATATAGCAGTCATGCTAAGGGCGACAGCATTTCTAACCTTGTTTCCCCAATCTCAACCCAGGTGTCCAGAGAAGACCCTGCCAATTCCAATCTTACTGTTTCAAAACAGAGATTTGGCCCTTATAAGTACCACCAAATCTAGCTACCCTTCAAAATAGGGTTCTAATTTTCTGTTATATAGTTGCAAACAGCTGTTAGGCAGATTTGTTTCAGGCAATGGCATAAATCATTTTTCTTAGTTTAAAAGGCACTTAAGTTCTTAAATCTTTTGTTCAGGAAGAAAGTCTAAGCCTTTAAGAAAACCTTCTGGTTTAAGTCAATATGTTTGAAATCATGAGCTCTGATGCCTTCTGGAGAAAAATAAAAGAAAGAAAGAATATGCTTGGAATCTAAGATCCAAGAAAATAAACATGTTAAAGTCTTTCATTTTTACAGTTATAAATGTAAGAGATCAATAAACATTTCAATTCATTTATAAGTAATGTTTATTGATCTCTTAGTTGAAATTTGAAATTTTAATTTTTGAATGTGTTATTTAACTTAGAGTATCCATGGAGTGATCAATACATGTAGCTGCCAGTGTTCTATGCAAAATAAAAGTATATTTGGATAGAAACCTATAGATAATAACAATAGCTCTCTATTATTATTAGTTTAACTCAATTGGCCAGCTACTTTCAGTCCATTTATTAGAAAAAACTCATAACTACTCTCTGCATAGTAGGTTGAAGCACATTAAATGGTAAAATTTCAACATTTTTATATTCAAAAACAGCAATTTCATAAAGGTTCAATTGAATAGTTATTCCAGGCTTTATTTTGCTGAAGAAAAAGTGAGGACTTAAGAGGTTAAGTAACATGCTCCAAAAAATATAAAGCCTGCAGTTAGCAAAAATGTGCTCAAAACAGTCTCTCTTAAGTTCAAACTTCACTAACTTGAGGGTCTACTGACTTGAGGTTCAAGCCTGAGGGTCTGTTGATTTCAGGATCCTCAAACTGCCATTGTGTTTTTCAATCAGTTCAGTTTGGCAAACTGCCTAAGTAAGAGTCATAAATGAAAGTAAGATTTTTGTCTTACTCTGTATACTACATGCACTCAGACTTTTTGAGCTTGACTTTGAGTACAGAGCCACTCCTTCAGGACCAGAGAAAGAAAATAATGTATTTCCAGATAAATCAGGCAGAAGGCTTCCTGGTTCTAGGTGCCATTTTGAGCTGAGTTTTAAAAACCAGATAGGGGTTTGCAATGCTGGAGAGGAGAGGAGTTCCTGCTTGGTGCACCTGCTTGTGCAAGTGTTATTGTAACCTGATATGAATAGCATCACAATTAGCTTCTGTGATGCAGACCTTTGGTCTTTCATATGTCTCTCTTTCCCTCTTTCTCCAGACAATTCCATCCCAGATCCCCACCACTGGTTCCCTTTTGGCCTGTTTCTATATCATTATAGTAAAATGTGACCAAATCCAAATACTATCAAACAAGTCATATAACCAAGTAATGGATATTATAAGAGGAAGCATTATGAACAATCAAAGTTTTAATAATAGCTCTAGACATTTCTAGTCTTTCAAACAAAATTTAAAAAATAAAATCAGCTAAGTTTACCTTTTTACAAAACTTCATACTCACTTAAGATCGTTTTGATTTTATGACCAACCACAAAATATATAATTCTTTGTGGGCCATAAGAAGATTTAGGCTGTTATGAAACAAATATGTAGCTACTAAAAATGGGATTGACATGTGATTTAATACATAACCTGAGATCTGAGAAAGTTAAATCTATTTGTTTCTTTAGTTGTGATCTCTGAGCCAGTGCCAATGAACTGAGAGCAGATTTCCCAAATAGTGTTTGTAACATGAAGACATTAGCAATTGTTCTGTGTAGGAAAAAATATGGCCCATATGTTTGGCAAATGCCAAATAACGCATTCTCCTTTGACAGATCCCTATTACATGACATATTAAAATCTTTGAAATTTCCCAGGGGTGAAATAACCTATGCAACATTTTTAGCTTATTGTACTACAATCCTATTCCCAAATTTTCTCTGACCTTGGCATAGTTCCCCCTTCCCACACACACACAAGATCTATTAAGATGTGCTGCAACACTACTACTCAATAGACCTCATTTTGAGTGGCATTCACTTAGAAGAGGAATATCTGAATCAGGATCAATCAGAATACTTATTAAGCAATTACTATGCTAAAAACACTCTGCTTTATGCTCTTTGTGAAACATGCATATGAGGAAAAAGGTCTTGCTCCGACGTTGTTTACTTTCTCAGCAGAACAGTTAGACATTATTAGGAGTTGAAATGTGTTCTCACAAAAGACGTTGAAGTCTTAACCCCTAGTGTCTGGTGCTGTGACCTTCTTTGGAAATAGACTGAGGTCATTAGAATGGACCCTGATCCAACATATAAAAGCAAAATTTGAACACAGGGACACACACATACAGGTAAAAACATCATGTGAAGGTTGAAATTATGCTGCCACACACTAAGAAATGATCAGAAGCTAGGTGAGAAGCCAGGAACAGGTTCTCCCCAAGCACCTTCGGAGGGAGCATGGCCAAGCGAACAATACATTCATCTCAGAATTCTAGTCTCCAGCACTGTGAGACAATACATTTCTGTGATTGAACACCCAGTTTATAGTATTTTGTTTCAGCAGCCCCAAGAAATGAATACAGACATATTCACAAAATAGCAGCTAGTCACGTGGTTTATTATTTAAACATCAAATGACTCGTACAGGTAATGTTCATTAAAGGAGTTCAGAGGAAGTAAGACAGTACGAAGCCTAAATATGAAAAGGAGGCTGAGGAACGGAGAAAGAGGAAGATGCTGCTGGTTGCCTATGAACAATTCAACCTCATCCTGAAAAAAAAAAATGTTACTATGGAAAGTAATGAATATCTTAAATTGCTTACTTGTAGTAATCATTTCAGTATGACTATGTGTATCAAAACATCATACTTGTATACTTTAAATTTATACAATAAAATTAATTAATTAATTAATTATAAAAACTGTCCACTTAATCCTATTTTTCTCAGTGACCGATATAGTTTGACTGTGTCCCCACCCAAATCTCGTCTTGAATAGTAGTTTCCATAATCCCCACTTGTTGTGGGAGGTACCCGGTGGGAGGTAGTTCAATCATGGGAGTGGTTTCCCCCATGCAATTCTCATGATAGTGAGTACGTTCTCACAAGATCTGCTGGTTTTTATAAGGGGATTCTCCCTTCACTGGTTCTCATTCTTCTCCCTCCTGCTGCCTTGTGAAAAAAGACGTGTTTGCTTCCCCTTCCGTCATGATCATAAGTTTCCTGAGGCCTCCCCAGCCCTGCAGAACTGTGAATCAATTAAACTTCTTTCCTTTATAAATTAGCCAGTCTAGGTATGTCCTTATAGCAGGGTGAGAATGGACTAACACACGAACTGAGACTGTCTTCTAGGATAAATATTGAAAACAGCAGAATTTTGTCTTTCTACCCTCCCCTCTTGCAGCAAGAGAAATGGATGTGACCCAGTGCTGGTCAGTGGGAACTGACAAAGTTTGCAGGGGGGTTCCTGGAAAATTTTCCTCCCTAGTAAAGGGACACCTGAAGAGAATGCCCTATTTCTTTTTCATTGTTTGTGGTTATATTTAAGTGAAGCTGGAATGTCTATGCTCAGTGTTCTCCCATGGGGAAAGACATTCGTGAAGGGTAGCAGGAACAGGAAGCATCGGAGTTTATAAAAATGTCAGTCTGCCATTGCCCCAACTCTCAACACACCTTTTATCCAGACTCCTTATATATAAGCTAATATAATTATTTAGCAGTTTTAGTTAAACCTTATGCTATTTGCAAGGAAGAAGATAATTCTGAATGATGAGAAAGAAAAGGAGAAACAGAAGGGTAAAAGAATGGCATGATCACAGATGTAGAGTGAGGGTACTTAACCTATTCTCAGGGCTCACCTCAACATTGTTAAAAACCTTTTCTATTTGGCCTAGCATGGTGGCTCACGCCTGTAATCCCAGCACTTTGGGAGGCCGAGGTGGGCAGATCACGAGGTCAGGAGATCAAGACCATCCTGTCTAACAAGATGAAATCCCGTCTCCACTAAAAATACAAAAAATTAACCAGGTGTGGTGGCGGGTGCCTGTAGTCCCAGCTATTCCCGAGGCTGGGGCAGGAGAATGGCGTGAACCCAGGAGGCAGAGCTTGCAGTGAGTCAAGATGATTGCACTACTGCACTCCAGCCTGGGCGACAGAGCGGGGGGTGGGGGTGGGGGTTGGATGAAATTCTTTTCCATTCAAAGATTTTACTTGAATACCATGTCATCCTCTGGGCCTTAACTGACTTGCATTCCTCCTTTTTTTTTTGAACTAATTTTCTGTCTTCCAACTGTGTTGCCAAATTACCTAATCTCTATCTTCTGAAAACATAATTATACTTTGTCCCTATGCTGATACACAACTTCCTAGTTTAACTGCCTACAGTTTTACTCTGCATCACTGAGCATGTTACCGGTTGGAAATCCGTGCAGGTATGCACCAATCTCAAGTCTTGCCTCCTCAGAAGTGTTGAGCATGGAATAGAGGAGAAAGTTATGTTTAGGAGAAAGTGATGAACAAATGACTCTGTTATAGCACTGGTCATAGATGATGGAATTTTGCTGAAATCAGTAAAAAGGATCCTAAGAATAACAACAAAGAGATGGAAGAGGTAACATGAAGTTGATGAATACTTGAAGAGATCTAAGAGTCTGCAATTTTATATAGATTTTTGGCTCAGGTTATTAGCCAGTGAAGAGGTAAGATGTGAAGTAGACCAGAGAAATCAGAGTTGTTGTTGTTATTATTTTAATGGGGAAGACATCAAGATCAATTCTGGACATTCTCTGTCTCCGTGCTAATCTGAGGGTAGAGCAGTACATTACTTGTCTTCCAGTAAGTCTGAACATGGAGGGAAATGTAACACACTATTATCCTTCATGTGAAAGATGGGAACTTATCACAGGATCCAGAGCAACACTGACTTGGGCAATGATTATCTCAATATTATGTGAAAGACACTTTTAAATTTATTAAGGTTATGTTAAAGGAAACACAGATCAACTGAAAGATAGTGATAAGTATCTCACGCGTCCGTGTGAAGAGACCACCAAACAGACTTTGTGTGAGCAACAAGGCTGTTTATCTCACCTGGGTGCAGGCGGGCTGAGTCCTAAAAAGGAGTCAGCAAAGGGCGGTGGTTATCATCAGTTCTTAAAGGTTTGGGGATAGGCAGTGGAGTTAGAAGCAATATTTTGCAGGCAGCGGGTGGATCTCACAAAGTATATTCTCCAGGGTGGGGAGAATTACAAAGAACCTTCTTAAGGGTGGGGGAGATTACAAAGTACATTGATCAGTTAGGGTGGGGCAGAAACAAATCACAATGGTGGAATGTCATCAGTTAAGGCAGGAACTGGCTATTTTCACATCTTTTGTGGATCTTCAGTTGCCTCAGGCCATCTGGATGTACACATGCAGGGCACAGGGGATAGGATGGCTTAGCTTGGGCTCAGAGGCCTGACAATAAGTTTTATATTTTTAAGGAATTTGATTTCACTACACTATAGATAACATGATGCTGACAAATGTGTAGAATCATATAAACTAAATGCTTTGTTATCAATTTTATGGCATAAAGTTAGAGCTCTTTCTTAGAAAATATGCACAACAAATTCTCTCCTAATGGCCTCAGTACAAAAAAACACCCACAGATATCTATACAATATCACATTTCTAGTATTATAACTAAAGGTCAGTTGTCATATTTACTATCATCTCTGGTATTTCAAGGGTTTATAGCTTATCAAATCACATCTGGCAGAAACTTGCTCTGAGGCTTTTCAGCGTGGTTTAAAAAGGTTTTTATTCTGTGAAACATGTATTATGGTACATTTTGTAAAGATAATAATTTTGTCAAAAATTTGGAGAAATTTTGGAGATAACTCCTCTCCCCACTTTTAAAACACAAACCTGGGAGGGATATTTTGCACAAATACTTAATTAATTTTAGTATTTGGCACTGCAAAGTTAGATTTGCATATTTACAACTAATTCTTGGGACATCATCTGCTAATGCCATTATTGTGGCAATGTTGGCAAAACTTGGAATGTTGTCATTTACACTGTTTCAAAAGAAGCAGTGTGTTTGGATAACAAAGACAGCAATTAGAATAGTACTCAGATGATAAGAAACACAATACAATATTTTTAAAAAATAAAACCCCTTGATACTGTGTTTTTCATTTTTCAGGTGATATAGAGTAAGAGGGAGATGACATGCTGAATTCAGAAGGCCAGGATAAAATAACTGGTATAAGTCACTACATAAATTAAATACAATCTGACCTAGGTAGTAAGTCTGAAAATATCCGTGAAGGGTTAAGTGCTTGAAACCTGAAATCTGACATGCAGAATTGAAACACAGCATACACACTGAGTTGAGACAAGCACCACAGTAGCACAGTCCACAAGTAAGGCAGGTTTCAGTGGAAACTTACAAGTAAGTGGAAACTTACAAGTGAGTGGAAACTCAGTGGAAACTTACAAGCAAAATACTCATGGTTTCCTGAGCCCTCATCCTCTCACTAAGCAGAATGATCCAGGAGAATGTCCCCTATTCCTGGGCTATTTCACAAATCAAGCAGGAACCTGAAAGGAACAGGGTCACTATCACTTTACTTCACTCTTTATTCTTTTCTTGTTTGCTTTTCAGACTCTATAATTTCAAGTGACCTGTCTTCATGCTTGCAGTTTTGTTTTTTTTAAATTCTGATTGTTGGAATCCACTGAATTAAACTTGAAATTCAATTATTTTATTGTCAGCTCTAGAATTCTTTTTTGTTCTTTGTAAAAATAATTTCTGTCTCTCTGTGGATAATCTTGAATTGTTTATATCTCATTTTTTCTAATTTTTCTTTAATTGTCTATTCATGATTTTCTTTATCTCACTGAGCAAATTTATGATAGCTATTTAAAGTTATTGTCAAGTAAATCTGAAACCTGTGTCTCTTTAGGGTCGGTTTCTGGAGATTTATTTTGTTAATTTGGATAAGTCACATTTCACTGTTTCTTTGTATGCTTTGTAGTCTTTTGTTTAAAATTGGACATTTGAAAAAGCAGCTACTTCTTCTAGTCTTTGTAGATTATCTCTATGCACGAGAACACTTTCACTAAACAACCAGTATGAAAACTCAAGTTCTTTTCAGGTCTTCTCTGGGAATGTATCTTTCCTGGGAAATTGTGCATGTGTGTGTGACTTCCCAATTCTTTCATATAGATGATGCTTTTAAATGTGTTATTTTGCTTAAGCATCTCACCCCTGCCTTCTCTCAGAGTCTTAGATATTCTATTGCATTCCTCGGTCTACAGTCTCTTGTCCCCAGGCACTCACAGGTCTGGAGTCCCCTTGCAGCTGTCACATACTGCAGCCCCCACTATTGCATTTGGTGGTCTCCAACCTCATACCCAAACCATGACACTATTCCCAATCAATGCTCCCAGTTAGTCAAGATAGAAACCAGTCACTCAAGAAGCCCACAGATAAGCCTAGAACATTGCACACAAGTTCCAGCCTTTTCCTTCTGGTCCTGAGGGAGAAACTGGAAATTGGACAGCTTTCTCCTGACCATGTCTGGCCCCACTGGATAAAAAGGGTGGGACAAGAGTGAGTAAAAATGACACACACTTTCTGTCATTTTGAATGTGGCCTTTTCTTTGTTGGGGGTTTCTCCTGGTGGCTGCAAATTCTTAACTTGTTTTTAGACTTCCCCCAAATTACTTTGGACTATAATGTTGTTGTTTATTTGATATTTCCATTGTAGAGCAAGACCCTGGACTTTCCTATTCTGCCATTTTGCTTCACTGAATTCTGGACCATTCATTTTAAAATTCTGTTTTATCACTCTTCTTAAAATAAAATAATTTCTACTGCTATCCTTAAGTTTACTGACCCTTACTTTTCCCATATTCAAACTACTGCTCAGTCTACCTAACTTGTTAAAATTTTATACATATACATATTCTACTTTTAAAAATCATTTACATTTTTTGCTGAGCCTTTTTATCTTCTGCAGTCTGAAAATATTTATAAAAATCTGGTCTAAAATCTTAATTTGGTAACACCAACATTTGGTTCATGTCAGTGTTTATTTCTATTCACTGCTTTTTTTCTTAATTATGGGACACATTTTCCTGTTTCTTTCTATAGTGGACCTTGTAGATAGGATCTTAAAGATAATACTTGCTAGAGACTCTAGATTCTCTTATCTTATGAATCATTTTGATTTTTTTGTTCTAGCAGATAGGTAAATTATCAACTAATTACCTTACAACTGTAGAGGCTTAGTTTTATGCTCTGTTATATCTTTCTCTTTGAGTTGTGCCCTTAATCCTATTGTAAACAGTATAGCTCAGTAACAGATTTTACTAAAAAAACTTGGTTCTGTTTAGGTTTTCATGTTTATTCCAAGGTGCTAGTTAAGCTGATGTAACTTGGTAGGACAAATTCTAAACTCGAGTTCTAAAGGGGCTAGCAGTTAAAGTATCTGCCCAACAGTTGCATCATTTTAACTGTTACTTCATATTGGGCTCATTGAAGTCTCCACTGCGCCTGGGTGCGTCATTAAACACAAATGAATTTGAGAGGGTTTAAACTAAGCTTTTGAGACTCTTAAAAGCTTAAAAAAACTGAACTTGAGCTATTTCTTGTAAATGACTATATTAAAAACAACAATGACAATAACAAAACTTAAGCTCAACCAATCAGAAACAACCAATTAACTTATAATCTGTAACTAGGAATTTTCCAGTGGAATAGACTAAATAAGGCAACCCAATAAGGTTATACCTAAGTATAAACACTGTTATACCAGATAAGGTATAATAACAACCAATCAAATATTTTCTTTCCTTTACTGCAATGTCTATTCTGTAAAAGTCTCTTTCTTTTTCTTTGGTTGCGTTCCTGGACCACTTTGATTTGGAGCTGCCCAATTCATGAATCATTGTGTACTTAAATACACTCTTTAAAAATTTTACTATGCCTCAGTTTACCTTTTAAACATCATTATGTGGAACATCCCAAATAGGAATAACAAGAAGATAAAGTACAGAATATACTCTGGAAAATATGATAATCAGTGTAATAATAGCTATGATCTATGTTTAAATTTATAATTTCTGGCAGAAATAAATTTTCCACGTTGTCCTATATTAAAATCATCTGCCAGAATGTAATTGAGCTGGATTGAGTGTCCATTTTTTATTTTTAAGAATAAGGAGCAGTTGACAAAAAAAAAAAAAATTCATTGACTATGTCTTTAGTACAGCTCTAAAGTGTTACCAATAATTATACCATCACATAGTTATTGACCTAATTTTGATTCTCAATTCTTGCTGGTTTTGTTTGTATATGAGAAACACATTTTATTATTATTATACATTAAGGAACACTTTGTTTCACTCTGTTATTTCTCTCTCTCTCTCTTTTTTTTTTTTTTTTGTGGAGCGTTAAAGAGAAAAAGCCATTTCTTCTATATTTGTTTCCTGTCATACAAAAGAGAAAAAGGGTTTTTCTTTCCTTGTTTTATTTTACAAATGATGGTCAACACTACCAAACCCATTGTTTGAAGTATAGTTGCCAAAATATGCCATTTTTTTATGACTGGTAAAAAATACAGGGATTGCTTTGTGGCTATATCCACATGCAATTACCATAAATTACTTGTAAACTGAGGTTGCATGAATAAACATCATGGGCAGATACAAATCATTCATGGAATACTTTCCAGTCACCTGCAAAATAGTTTAGCATCAAGAATAAGCTCAGTCAGGAGTATTCACTAATGTGTAGATACTGTGGACTGAAAACTATTTGCAGATATCAAATACCTAAAAGATCCATTGTTTGTAAGTCTAGTATAAAAGATAAGCAGTTAAAATTTTTAGGATTACATTAAAGAAAACAAAAAATAGTGAGCAAAATAGAGAATAGCAAAATTGGTTTTTACTTGGTTTACTTTAGTATGATGAGGGAATACTTTATGAAATTTTACTTTAGGGAATTTAGGGAAAAAATAGGGAATTTTGATATAAAAGAATACATCGTAATATAACATTTAATTACATGTGTAGAATGTTGTAACTACCATCAGTAGCAGTGGTAAAAGTCCTGACTTTCAGTAAACCCTCTTCTGATTTCCCCTAGCAAGAAGTGGAGGGCTGCCACATTTCTACTGGGTGAAGATGGAAGTCCAAGCTCCCCATCTAGTCCCCACTGACACCATGGGAAGGAACCCTTTCACTGCCTGTGTGAGTGAAATTGTAGCTGCCTAGTTGAACACCTCTGATAGCCATCCTCACGAGGAACTTGGGTTGCCTCATCATGGCCTGGCAAATGTGGAAGTCTCAAATCTTCATTCAGACTTAGTTGCTGTGAGTTTGAATGGATGGCATCATACATTTTTGTGACAGAGAACAGCAGTTAATGTCTAAAAGTTTTCTGTCTGCTAGGCTACCCCATTTCCTACCCCTTTTGGGTGTCTGTTTGTCTTTTGGCTACAAAGAACGTTTATCCAAAAGACCTTCCTTTTTTTGCCGTTGCTCTGCAATGCTAGCTTTTACATAAATCAAATCTCAGTTTTTCTAGGACTCTTTCCATTTCATTGTTCCATTTATCTGTCTTACACACATATCTTAAATTCCTAATTGTATAATAGTCTAATAGTCTTAATTTCATGCATAGTATATCTACTTCTCTCATATTTCTTCTATTAATTTTGATCTTCTTAATGTCTCTCAATAATATTTTAATTTTTTAGTTTAGACATCTCGCACATTTTTGTTAGAATTATTCCTAGTCTATTCGATTCCTCTTTCTGTGCTTATTTTCCATAATTGAAATTACTGACAATATGATAAATCATACTTATGGAATGCAAACTCAATATTATAAATGTTTATTTTCTCTCCAAATCAATTTATATTTTTAATAGAATCACAAACAAGATACTCATAGATTATTCTATGCCAACATTAATTTTAGGAAAAGAAAGATTGACAATTTTTTTTTCTTTTTTTTGAGAAGTAGTCTCACTCTGTCACCCAGGCTGGAGTGCAGTGGCATGATCCCCACTCAGTGCAACCTCCACTTTCTGGGTTCAAGCAATTCTCATGCCTCAGTCTCCTGAGTAGCTGGAATTACAGATGCACGCCCCCACATCTGGCTCTTTTTTTTGTACTTTTAGTAGAGATAGGGTTTCACCATGTTGGCCAGGCTGGTTTTGAACTCCTGACCTCAAGTGATCTGCCCGCCTTGGCGTCCCAAATTGCTAGGATTACAGGCATGAGCCACTGCGCCCGGCCAAGATTAACAATTTGATACTCACATTTTTCCCTAAATGTTACAAAAAATATTAAGCATCATTGAAAAACTGATTCTATCATGTATGGAACCATCTTTCTTAAACATTGCTGTATTGATTGGCATTTTGAATAGATTTCACTTAGTTTTAAGATTTACATTGACAGGTTTGAGGTAACTTCAATTTTCTCAGATAGTTCATCTATGTTATCTTATTCTCACTGACATTAATGTAATGATGCAAAACATAAGGCTTTACGAAGGGGAGATGTTAGATTCTGTGACAAAACTCTTTCCTGCTCCTATTTTCTTACTAATCAGAATTAGGAAGATTATACTTTTTGGGGCTTTTGGGCTGGCTGAGGTACAGTGAAGTTTCAATCTGATGGATAAGAGTTTTCAGACTCCAGCTGAGAGTAGTTAGAAAGGGCAGTGCTTGACAAGAATCTACACTTGAGTTGAGAGCAAAGCTTGTAGCTCAGAAAAATAATGATTCTGCTTAAATCCAATCTGATGTTCATTCTATAACAAGCAAAGGGATTTTCTGTAGAAACAGGTGAGATATGACCTCATCTTTTTATCTTTTTCTCTTAGAATTCTTATTTATCTGGGATAAATTACTTTCTCCTTCAGATTTGTATTTATATTAGTGGGATATCCAGTATTTATACTTAGATAAACACATGAATACATTAGTAGGAAAGGCATTTTATAAACCAAACAACACTGGAATGTAAGTCCTGATGACAGGGTTTCATGTCACCATCATACAAACTGTACACACCAACATACAATTCATAAAAATCATATTGAATAAATTTGGGCTTATTATTTAATATACATAGGATTCACTTTTCCATTCTTTTAGAACATGAAGATTTGTTTATGTAAAAATTAAAGTTCTTTCTGATTGAGCACACACATCTATTACCTTCCTCCTGAAAATTTTATTGTGTCATTCCCCAAACCATTTGCTCACAGTTTAAAACATACTGCTCTAGGCCAGGAATAAGCAATGTATTCTTCCACTCTTTTTATAAAATCAAAAACTTGAAATCAGTGGAGCATAGTAGTGGTATAAATAATGGAGAATCAAAGTTACAATAACTGTGGAATTTTAACAAATGTTTATGGATAATTGAGAGAAGAACAACTATTTCTTCTCTCTTAATTTAGTGCCATTTTTAACCCTTTTAACGTTTTGTAATATTGTGCACACATTTTATAATCTAGATATTTACTAATTATTTTCACTTGTCAATCATAAGCTTTTTAAATCAAATCACCTGGAAGCAGTTGGTTTTGAGTCAACTAATGCATAATTCATTCTTATATTCATGAGTTATTCAAGGAGTTTCTTGCAATGCCAAAGAAGATTAAAGTGCAATTCTGTGTGTGTGTGTGTGTGTGTGTATGTGTGCACATGTGGGTTGAAAGAAAGGGAGAATGAATGTGAGAGCAAACTACAGGTGTTGAGGGAAAAAAGGCCTTACTCCTATGAAATTGAGCTCATTTATCTTCCTTCCCATTTTATCCTAGCTTCTTCATCTTCCTCCCACCAAAATGTAATACTAGTATGGTTTAGTGTTTCCCAGTAGGATGAAATGTAGTTGCTCATTCAAATTCCTCAAACCAAAAAGCAATCAATACACTATGGCAGGTATGTTGTTCTAGAAGAAAATTGTTTTTGTGCGTCTTAAAGGAAGAGCAACGAGTATCTAGGAGAAGAAAAATCCACCCTGGAAGTAAGTACATTTATCTTTCTTCAAGAAAAAAATTATAAAAAGCAAAAAGAAGTTAACTTTAAAGCAATGATTAACTTAAATCTCTTTCATAGGCATTATAAAACACCTTACCAAAGGAAAAGTACATCAGTAACCTAGAGAAAGTAAGAGAATGCTGTGTAAAGCTCAAGGAAAATGTGGATGTTCAGTGCATTTAAATCACATACCCAAGTTGATATTCAGTTTATTTAGGGATGCATGCATTTCTTTTTAAATGTATATTAAATATGCAATAGGATGAGTAGCAATGGAAGCCTAAATTTAAGATAAATAGTTTCCTGCTTGTTAACATTAAATTGACTCTGTAAAGATTTTAATGTAAGATGAGGTGGGACTTAAGGCATCAGGGAATAAACATCACTAGACTTACTGAGGACTCTCCGACACTTCAATATATGACTATATCTGAAGGATGAATAAATACATTTGCATATAGGTGAATGACTTTGAGAATAAAAAACATTTTTAGAAACTGATGGGTTGAGATAGTCCAAACTGAAGTTGAATCTGGAGTAAAAGTCCCTACCATAAAACTCACCAAGGAGATTACATGACCAGTTATATAGACTTTATTTAATTCAAATTCAATAGTAATATTGTGTGCTAAATAATCTAGTTCTATTCCATATATCAGTATATGATATACATATGTTGTATATGACCAGGACTAGGGGGAAGTGACAGGGACTTTTCTTGAGTGCAAAATTTAATGAGATGACAAAACAGTAATCAAGATAGATACATATTTTATATGTATATTTTTATTTAAGTTGATTTATATGA
The DNA here is from genome assembly GCF_009764315.1 of Trachypithecus francoisi. Lineage (NCBI taxonomy): Eukaryota > Metazoa > Chordata > Mammalia > Primates > Cercopithecidae > Trachypithecus > Trachypithecus francoisi. The sequence continues at coordinate 34,507,949 of NW_022681462.1, forward strand.
AACTAATAATTATTTTTAAAATAATTTCCACTTTTAGGTTCAGGGGATACATGTATATATTTACTACATGAGTAAACTCCATGACACTAAGGTTTGGGATATAAATGATCCCATCATCCAGGTGGTGAGCATAGTATCCAATAGGTAGTTTTTCAGCCCTTGCCCCTACCCTCTCTCCCCCTCCAGTAGTTCCCAGTATCTGTCATTCCCATCTTTATGTCCGTGTATACCCAATGTTTAGCACCCACTTATAAGTGAGTACATGTGATATTTGTTTTTTTGTTTTGTGTTAATTTTTTTAGGATAATGACCTTCAGCTGCATCCATGTTGCTACAAAGGATATAATCTCATTCTTGTTTATGACTGTGTAGTATTCCATGATGTATATGTACTACATTTTCTTTATCCAGTCTTCTGTTGTGGGCATTTAGATTGATGCCATGTCTGCTATCGTGAATAGTAGTGCAATGAACATATGAGTGCAGGCATAATTTTGGTAGAATGATTTATTTTCCTTTGAGTATATACTCAGTAATGGAATTGCTGGGTCAAATGGTAGTTCTGTTTTGAGTGAACACTAAAATGTAAATTAAAGATACTATAGGCATATGCTTATTTATGCATTTTAATGTACTGCACCTGTCTGGTTGATGAGCTTGCAGACCCATGATCAAGCTCTCATCCTAAAGAGTTTTATAACTTTTGAATACAAAAACACGATATTAAATTTGGCATAGTTTCACAATTTTCTTAGCATGTGTACATTCTTAGCATAATACATCCTGTCCTTCTCAGCTCCACAGAGTACATTGTTTGGTGGCAGCAATTCTAAGATATCTTTTTGGAAAATCAAGGCACCTGAGGAGCTTCCCTTTTCATTCTTTCATAACACGGGTGGCATGAGTAATACTCATTTCTAATAATATTAAATTGTGTGTCTATTACAGAAGCAACCAGAGAAGACACTCACTTTTTGCAGAATTGTGCAAAGTATGTATATGTGATTGAAAGTTGCTAAGATATTTTATAACCATAAAAGCAGAACTTTGATCTGTTAAGTAGAATAGATATAGGATTTTAGCAAGCAAACTTTACTCTTAGATGGACCAATGGAGAGATGGAGAAAAAATGGGTTTTAGTCCAGTCCTGCAACTTTAAAATTAAGATACTTCCAAATAGAAATTACTTCCCAAATTTAAAACATTACACAAAATATTTTTTGATTGTTGTAGTCAATTTAAATTGTATTCTTATTAGAATAGAAAATGTGCTAATTGATACTAGCAATTTATTTGACATCATTGTTTTGATACTGAAATGAGATTTTTCTTTAAGTGATTACATGTTGATACTATTTTATCTTTATTTTAAATGTAATGGTTGACACATGCAAATAATATATCTATAATATCTGTTTTATTTATATAGCATGATAATACACGGAAAATCATGAACATGTCATTTGTGAAAGGAAAAAAATCTTGGGACCCCCAAATAACTAAGCTAAAAGGAAAAGTCAAGATGGAAACTGCTTAGGGCAAATTTGCCTCCCATTCTATTTGAAGTCATTCCGTTGCTTACTGATATAAATGTAGATCTGATTGCCTCTTTGGAAAGTTTAATCAGAAACTCAAAAGAATGCAACCATTTTTCTCTCATCTACCTATGACCTGGAAGCCCCCTCTCAAGTTGTCCCACCTTTCTGAACCAAACCAGTGTACGTCTTACCTATATTCATTGACGAAACATCTCTCCCTAAAATGTACAAAACCAAGCTGTGCCCTGACCACCTTGGGCACATGTCATCAGACCTTCTTGAGGCGGTGTCACAGGCGTGCATTCTTAACTTTGGCAAAACAAACTTCCTAATTTTACTGAACCCATGAAGATATTTGGGGTTCACACATTTAACTACACTAAATGAAGTGTCTGTACCTGATACTTTTTTATTTGTAGACTCCATCACGATTTCTCAACGTTTAATAATATGTTTAGCCCAATTAAACTTATTGTGATTTACATTAAAGTTGGGTTCACTATTTCCATGCCTTATTTCTTATTACTGCCTTTATATTAATTAACATCTGTTTTACTATTTAAAAAATTTTGTTGTTTCTTTTTAATTTATTTTACATCTGCTGGTCTAGTATTTATAGACTCTGATCTAGTCATCCATAAAACTTTACTGTGCATATTTAATGATGTCTAAATTTAAATAACATTCTAAACCCTCTCCTTCATCTCTTTCTATGTGTCCTGAGCTTGACACTCCAAGTGCTGGAACCAAGATATGATTTTTTTTTAAGTGAATGGATGGGTTCTTGCAGATCTCTTTTGCCACCTCTGGGTTCATCAGTGCTACAAAGAATGTATCTTATTCATAAAATAGGAGTTCTATTGGCATAGGTAACTTCAGGGCACCTGTCATACCATACTCACATAATTGGAAGTCTGTTTATGTTATCTTTATCAGGTAGTGATATGGCTTTATATTGCTATGTTGAATTCATTTTGTTTGTTGTTTTCGTTTGCGAAACTCTCTACTGATTAATTTTTAATATATTTGAATTCCAATATTTCCCACTAGATTAGAGGTGTCAAAGTCACCTAATATTGAGCTTTCTTTAGATGATCATTATTTAATAAAATTATTTTTTATTTTATATATAGTGAAATGATTAGCATAATTAAGTTAGTTAGCACATCTATGACCTCACCTAAGTACCATTTTTCTGGTGTGTAAGATAGTATTTGAGATCTACGATCTTAGCAAATTTCAAGTATACAATACATTATTGTTAACTGGAGTTACCATTCTGTACATTAGCTCCTTGGAATTTATTCATCTTATAACAAAATTTATACCTTTTTGCCAGTATCTTCTGATTTCCTTTACCTTCTTGTCCATAAAATCATCATTCTATTCTGTTTCAGGAAATTCTAATTACACCAAAATTAATTGGTGTATTCCTATTTATAAATCTTCTGAGCTCAATCGAATTAGTTTATAATTAAATAAATCATACATGTTTTTGTGACTTTCGATGTACTTCTATGTTCTTAATACAGTCTTTACCAATTATTCTAAATTGCTTTTGTATCTCTGTAGATTTCTTATCCACAATTATAAACTTGAGTTTTTTTGTGATTGTTTAATATTTTTGATTATTTTGTCTTAAATTTACCTATTAACAGAGTTAATTATTAGTTTTATTAGTTATACTTTTCCCTTTCCTTCAAAATTTATTTACATATTCTTTAGTTGTTCCCATCTCTAGGCACATTTTTGTTTACTTTCTAATATCTTGCTTTAAAGAGTTAAATTATCGTCTCTGAGGCATTGCTGAAATCATGTCACATACTATTTAATCATATATTGTTGTCTTAGTGGCACTACAAATCTTGATTCTTCTCTTCCAGTCACTGTCTTTGTGACCTTTGGCACATCAACCCTAGTCTGCCTCAGTCAACTCTTCTCTAAGAAAAATTGATGATAAGGATATAAGTACCTCACACAGAGGTTATTAGGATAAATGAGGTAAAAAATGCAAATTGTGCTTGACAAACTATAAGGTTTACATAAATATTACATTTTAGTATTGTCATTAGTATTATCATAGATTTTTTTCACTTTATAATCTTAAAGTGTCTATAACTTAGTTTTAGTGCTTTTTTAAATTTTACTACTAATTTCTAAGCATATTAGCTATGTTTATTGCTGTGTTTCAATAATGAATTCTATTTGTTTTTGCTATTGATTTTCATTTTCAATCTGGTCTTATAATTTTGTAAAACATTAGTTTCATTAAGACTACAAACAAGTGTACTGTATATGTGTATGCAAACTTTTTCTTCACATTATTTAGATCTTGCCTATTATTATATATTTTTGTTAAAATTTTTATGTTGCAAGTATCCTGTCTCTTCATCTCTCAGGCACACGAGGAAGTTAAATTTCTTAACCTCTTTGGAGTTAGGAGTGCAGTTTATATGACAGGTTCTAGTCAATATGTAAGTAGAAAAAAAAAAGTAAGTAAAGGTGATGTGCATTACGTTAGGACTTAAGCATTTAACAGTCACCCAAATACTGCAGCCTCTTCTCTTATTTATTTATTTATTTATTTATTATTTTCTGAGACGGAGTTTTGCTCTTGTTGCCCAGGCTGGAGTGCAATGGCACGATTTTGGCTCACTGCAACTTCTGCCTTCTGGGTTCCAGCGATTCTCCTGCCTCAGCCTCCTGAGTAGCTGGGATTACAGGTGTCAACCACCATGATCTGCTAATTTTTTGTAGTTTTAGTAGACACAGGATTTCACCACATTGGCCAGGCTGCTTTCGAACTCCTGACCTCAAGTGATCCACCTGCCTTGGCCTCCCAAAGTGCTAAGATTACAGGTGTGAGCCACTGTGCCCAGCCACCTCTTCTCTTCTTTTGTGACAAAAGTGAAGGAAGTCTTTGTTAAAAATGTCAAGTCAAAGTATCCAACAGCCTGAATCAATGAGTCACCATATGCTCTGAGGAGTCCTCAGGTCTGCAGGGGACTTTGAGTGAATGAAAAACAGCTTTTTGTTTTCCTAAGTTACAAAGACTTTGGGATTCTTTGTTAACTAACTTAGTCATCATGTCATCATCCAAGACAATAAAAAGTAAAATAAAATAAAGTAAAACTAAACTTGAGTTGGAACTTGAGGACAGAATTTATTTGAATTAATGAGCAAAAAGGGCAGTGTGTCAGGCCAGAGAGTACAGGCAAAGTTGCTGAGAGTTGGTATAGAGATCAGCCTCCCAGCATCTACAGGGTAAAAGTTTGGACTATGAAAGGTGGTAAGAGGACTGGCCCGCACAAGAGGATCTGCTTCCAGGATTCTCAGCTGGTCAAATCAGTGACAGAGAAGACAGTGAAACTTAGCTGCAAGACATGAGTACAGGAGAGATGTAGAAGTTGTACAGGTTTCCAGTCTTTACTCTCATCTAAGGCATTGATTAAGGTTTTCCAAGATTGCTACACTTCAGAGAAATGCAAAACTATCCAGGTTACTAACAAATGCTGGTTTTTGCACAGCAACTAGCAAGAGAGATAATAGATCAATTATTCATCCAGGATAGACGAATATACTATAAACATATCACATATTAAAATTATAAAAAGAAATAAATATATCCATGTTTAATTCCAAAGTTCAGTGCTAATAGACTTTTCTAAAGAACTTACTTCCTTACAAGAAGCAGTCTTACAAAAGGCCAATCAAATCTCAGGTAACTAGGTGAGTAGGGCAATTTAGTGCAACTATGCCACTGTAGTTCTTTTATTTACCAGACTCATGTGGTAAAACTGTAAAAGAAACTAACAAAACAACAACAACAAAAGACTATCAAATAATTCTCTCTGGGTAAATTATAATCTTCCATGTATGTGATTTGACTGTATAGCAATGTTGAGTTTGTCAACGACAAAATGAAACTGCCAGGAAAAGTCAAGTAAGACATAATCACATGGAAGGATGTCCAAAAAATGGTCTTTGCAAAGACAAAGTGGATATCGGTGTCTATGAATAAGAAAAGGACCCTAATTCCAGAAAGCTGGGCAAGAAAGATGTAATCTCAAACTTTGAAGAAAAACAGAAAAAAAAACCACTTAAAACACATAAAAACCTGTAAATTATAAATTTAAATTTGTTCTTCTTACCTTTAAATGCAGTATCTATTGATTTTTGCTGAAAATTTTTAAAGGATGAAAGAAAAAAGAACTATTTCATCAAAGATTATTTATTGTCATTTTTAAATGTTAGGCTCTATAAAGAATGTAGTAGATATTTGTAAGTGTGAATACGATTAATAAAGTCCTTGCTGTCAGGGTGATTTTAAAGGAAGCACTTTCAGAGTAGCATTCTCTGCAACGTGGGCATTCTGCTGCACTTTTAAGGCACTCAGAATCTATATGCCCAGTGTTGGTTATTGCACTTCAAAGAGACTCCATTGTAAATCTGCTTTGGATTTTTGTTTATTTCTCAGGTTTCATTATTTTTGTTCTGAGATAAGATTCTACACTGTAGTTAGTCTTTCCTCATGTATGAAGTATCTTCTTATGTGGTTAAGACTATTCTTTTCAATATCCATCTTTGTCTCTAGTTGATCATCAAATAAGGCCTCAGTTAAACTAAACTAGTTCAGAAGTGATAGGTCATATTAAATAGTTCTACAATTTGGTCCAACAAAGGAAAAGTAGATTTTCATCAGTTGATTTAGTTGAAGTCCTTTTCTTTTCTTTTTGATGTTATATTGTATTTCTTGTGAAATACCTTATTTCCAAGGTTGGCTATTCTTATCCCGTTATATGTAAACTTAGGTTTCCTAAGCTATTTTTCTCTGCTTGGTATTAACAGATCTTCATTTAAGGGAATGCAGAAACATTCCATTAAAATGGAGGAGAGGTTTTAAACAATAGTCCAAAAATATTTAAAAGTATTGAGACATCAAATATTTCTGTTTTAATAGAATCAAGAAGAAAAATACTTTGAAAGAAGGGAATTTTGTTTATAAAGAACATTAATATTTTTGAGACATATATTGGTCTTATAGATAAACTATCAAAAAACAAAGCTTATCACTGTTTCTTTCTGTATGATTTGGAGCAAGTTATGTAATTGCTCAAACATGGTAATCTTGTAGAATTGCCTTTGTCATTACATGCAATAGGTGAATAGTTTTTTAAAGCTGTTTTATGAAAATTTTAATGGAAAAAAAGAAAAAAGGCATATTTAAAGAAAACAACCTTTTATATGCTAAATACCCAACTTCATTATTCTGAGATATAACGCCAACAAGTAATTAGCAATATTTTCTTATAATATCATTGTATTATAAATTTATTAGTATAACACTGCTTAGGGTAAATATTTGATTTTTGTAACTTGTTACCTCACAGCTCTTTTATTTTCATTTGTATAAAGAGCTAAAAGAAAGAGTTATCAAAATTTATATGAGAAGCCAGTGCAGGTAGAGTATTTGAGACCATTATTTACCCAAGAAACCCTTGAATCAGCAACAGGAACACTTTGGCATAACACCTTGCATTTTAACTGTGTGCAGAAAATGGCCTAACAAGAGGACATTTAATGTGCAAATCTTTTGTTTGAGTTTGCCAAGCAACATGTTGTATCAATGAGCTTCCACTACTGAAATCTCCTCTCAAGGGGAGGAGTGCTTTAGATACGAGTTATTGGTTTCAAATACAGTTATTATTCAGAGGTTAAGGGCACTACCGTGTTGGTTCAGTCTTCATTTACTCCTACATCTTTATTTTTACCCAGCCCCAAGCCCCAGCTGTATTAAATGATGGTAAATATCCTATCAACTTGTCTTCTCTATTCTTCCCCATGGAAAACAGTTGCTGCAATGAATTAAAACATAAGTAATTTAGATAAATACAGCTATTAAAGTAAGTGTCCTTTATCAAGAATGCTAGAACTGGTCCCACTTTCCCGGGTAATATAGGGATAGGCTCCCCGTCTTTTTCTCTCCACTTCTTAAGGAGTGCTTTAAGTGCCACTTTGCTGTTTGGCACAATTTCCATTGATTATAACTGTGCCCATCACCCTCCTCCCTATTGTTTCCCTCCATAACCCACTCTCTCTCATGCACTGGCTCTGGAATTTTCCAAATTCTGAATCACTTGATCAACTAACTTTACAAAGTATTTAAAATAATAATATATCACAGTTAATATATAATAATGTTGGTTTTGATATAAAACAATACTATGCCCATTGTAAATATCATACTGTGGATCTTTTAGTTTAATTTTACTTTTATAAGACTCTAAAGAAGGCTTTCCTTGATTAAAGAGTCATTCCAGAACTCTGGAAAATATATTTATAAATTTGGGCCTAGCTGTGCTGTGCATTTTTTTTTTTTTTTTTGAGATGGAGTCTCGCTTTCATTGCCCAGGCTGGAGTGCAATGGCATGGTCTTGGCTCACTGCAACCTCTGCCTCCCAGGTTCAAGCGATTCTCCTTCCTCAGCCTCCCAAGTAGCTGGGATTACAGAAACCTGCCACCATGCCTGGCTAATTTTTGATTTTTTAGTAGGGGCAGGGTTTCACCATGTTGGCCAGGCTCATCTTGAACCCCTGACCTCAGGTGATCCACTTGCCTTGGCCTCCCAAAGTGCTGGGATTATAGGTGGGAGCCACTGTGCCTGGCCTAGCTGTGCATTTTTAAATGAGAATTTGTATACAGATTTCTCAGTGGAACCCTAGAGGATAAACAGACTGTGTCATGCTTCACATTTGGCTGTGCTCTCTTGGTGTCAGTGCTATTTGGACAAGAGCACTGTTGACTGTGATCCTGTGTCTCAAGTGATTGCTTGTCTAGTTAAAATCAACATATGCAAGTCCTGTCACAACATTTTGATGGTTTCATGTAAGATTTGGAATTTAAATTGGTGTGTATTTGTTCGATGTCAATAATACTGTCAAATAAATGGTATTTTCTCTCCATTGAAACTGATAAACAACTGAAATATTGGATGTAGCATAATATGGTTAGGAAACAAAAAGACAATACTGTCTAAAACATGTTCTACTGACATGTCAATTGAAGAGATTTTTAATAATAGAGAAAAAATGAATAGAATTTCAATACAATTTCCAAAATAGTGTGACATTTGAACTCTGGCATGCTCAATGGAATAGTATATAACCTATAACAAAATGATAACATCATAATCTCGAATGAACAGCTATAATAGAATGTAATTAAAGTATGACCACACTTATTTAAGAAAAAAAACCATACGTGTTAGAAAAATAAATAAAATAAAATCAGACCTTAAAAAATTGATTAACCTACTTAATCACGATGGTCTATTACACTTGAAAATTGTGACCTTCTGGAATGACATGGCATATCTATTAGGACTATATATTGAGATGATCTCTGTCACCATGACTTAGTTCTTTGGTTCAGGGAAATATTTCCTATGAAAGATAAAACTCTAAACCAATAAATAATTTTACTGTTTGTATTAGGAATTTCCTGCAGACCAGTTATCTAATACAACAGCCTCCTGACCTTAGGAAACTATTTAAGAAGCCATAGTTTAATATTTAAGACTAACCACAAAACCTTTGCTTTGCCATGCCTACCAATTCTAGTGTATTACATCAGAGACCTTGTCCGGTCTCTAATAGTTCCTATCTTGGGGAAATCTACCATAAAACACCAAGTCCAAACTCCAAAGTCTATAAATATCTACTTTGGCTCCCAACTTCTTAAATGCTACTAAGTGTCCTTAACTCTCAAGCTGATGTTCCCCCTTACTGTAGTGAGTTCTAACAAGTTTAGCTCTGCTTTATTAATATGCTACATGTTTAGGAGAGTTCAATGGAATATTAAAAGGCAAGCTGACTTTGACTTGACCTTGAAAGTCAAGTTGACCTTTGTAGCAATAGACAAGGATATCGGTCTATTTACTAATACCTTCCAAAAGATGCTGGCATGCTTTCACTAGATTTTGTGTACTTCAGTCCTAAAGCTTAACTCTACATCAAAAGCCAGTCTCTAATTAAGTTCCTGCCTATGTTTGATGGTTAGTTTAATTATTTACATATACTTTTTTTTTTTTTTTTTTTGAGATGGAGTCTGGCTCTGTTGCCAGACTGGAGTGCAGTGGCGACATCTCAGCTCTCTGCAACCTCCGCCTCCTGGGTTCGAGCAATTCTCCTGCCTCAGCCTCTGAGTAGCTGGGATTACAGGTGCCCGCCACCATACCCAGCTAATTTTTGTATTTTTGTAGAGACGGAATTTCACCATGTTGGCCAGGATGGCCTCGATTTCCTGACCTCATGATCTGCCCACTTGGCCTCCCAAAGTGACGGGATTATAGGCATGAGCCACCACTCCTGGCCTACATATACTTTTTAAAAATATTCATTTCTTTGATATTTTCATTCTATGGTGAAACCTAATCCCATCATCACATTTTTGGATCCAAAGAATTTCATTTTCATATTATTATTATTTTTTAGTCTGTCTATGCTAGACTTTCTGCTTGAAATAAATATTTTAAACAGTTCTCAAGAAACTGAATATTGACAAATTTGAAATATTTTTTTCAGATAATTAAGCCTGTATTTTATTAAAATTAACTGCTCAATGGTTTAAGGAACTCTTTCACACACTGTATATTTCAACTATACCTGTATGATTATCCCTGTGGTGCAGAAGAAACAAGTTTTCTGTATTGGTTAGATAATTAATTCAATTATATGACTCAGTAATATTTTTTATATGATCAGCCTACAATACCTTGCTGTCATTACTGAAGTAAAACATTGTACGATTTCTTCTTCATATCATTCACCTTTGTTTCTTTAATACCACATGGCCCTAAAGGTCAATCAAATCTGACTTTTTCTGGATAATTTTGTTGTAGGGAAGAGAAGGTAATTGGAAAAATAAATGTTTCCATATAGAACTATGCTTTGTCATGACTTTACACTTAAAATATAAGGATCTTCAGAGCAGGATGATGTCACATGATTCACTGACTTTCCCAAAATAAATTGCTTATGAAATCTTATGGTACACATACATGGAATTGATCAGACAGCTTAACTCTTATGTAACTATGACACAATGGAAGACTAAAAAGAACATTCAGGAGCAGCTGTTTCACAAATGCTTCTCATTTTACTCTTCATCTCAAAGCCATTCCTTTAAAGTTCCCTGAAAAAAGAAAAGTGATACTTACTGTACCTCTTTCATGTAGCTGGCTACTATCCACCTTGTAGTTCTCATGGAGACTTTCACCCAAGTAGTCTTATACTTTCTGTAAACATTAATTAGTTCTGAAAGTATTCTGGTAGGCCTGATACATACAATGCAGATGTGAGGAAAATACTGAGGTGGAACCATTTATCCACAATGCCTAGCCTACTATTAACAATTAAAAGCCAAAAAAGAAAATCACCCCACATTCTTGATTTTTACTAATATATGGGATTTTGTAAAAGCCAAATTTTGTCCTGATAAGTCCTTAATTAATTCTACACTTGTGCAGTAATATAATGTCTTTAAGACAAAAGGAAAGTAAAGGAAATTTCTTAGCCATTGGCAGGAAATCAAAGACACAAACCAGCTAGAAACAACTTCGTCCATTATTTTCCTACATAACTTACAAGATAAACTGTGTTCGCATGTAAGACATGAAGCTGAACAATATATAGAGTTGTTGGTTTTCAATTTTTATTTAAAATTGGACTAGGTGCAGACTACTGCACAAGGCAGAAAATTGACCTTCTCTATAAGAAATGTTTAAAAGGCCTGGTAAAATCATCGGCCCTTATTTTAATAGCCAGTGCAGTAAGTTTTGAAAAGAATAATACTGTTGTGCTTTCATCAGTTCATATTTTGTTTTTGTCATGTTTCAAATTTAGGAAAATGTACTCCCATCTGTGTATGATAAAATGAAAATGAAGGACGTGCATGGTGGCTCACACTATAAGCCCAGCACTTTGGGAGGCCAAGGTGGGTGGATCACCTGAGGTCAGGAGTTGCAGACCAGCCTGGCCAAAATGGTGAAACCCCGTCTCTACTAAAAATACAAAAATTAGCCGGGCCTGGTGGTGGGCACCCGTTATCCCAACTACTTGGGAGGCTGAGATGGGAGAATTGCTTGAACCCGGGGGGTGGAGGTTGCAGTGAGCCAAGATCACACCACTTCACTCCAGCCTGGACAAAGGAGCAAAAAAGAAAAAAAGAAAAAAAGAAAGAAAAGAAAAAAGAAAATCTAAAAGAAAAGAAAAAAGAAAAAACAAAAAAAGAATGTAGAGGTCATGTGGTCATGTTGAGAATTACCTACAAAATTATCTACTTAGTGAAGTCCTGCCAGTAGATTTATAATCTAAAGTTGAGATTGCCTTCATGAACTGTATGTGTTGTAAGTTCTGGGAATGTAAAACAATTTTAACATTAATCTTCACCAAACAGAAAGATGGAAAAGCAAATATCCTTTATCAAATGACCTGATAGTTATTAAAGAGGGATAAAATGATTTTGGACAACAAAAACAACTTGTGTTATAATTTATGATATGCTTTTACATGCATTAGAATCCCCATAAAACCTAGTGAGGTGGATATCATTTTTATCACTGCTATTGTCCCTCAAATTAACTTAAATGATGAGAGAATATTGTTTTACGTACACATAAAATATAATTTATGTCAGTAATTCCACTTATCTCCATGACACAACTCTTTTTCTCCAGTGCCAGTTGTACCTATAACACAATTTCTGTATATCCAGACTGTATTTAAACCAGAAATACAAAAATACAACAATCTATGACTCTCAGCCCTTGCACCTGAACTTAGCTTCATTCTACATATTTAAATGTTGACACAAGCATATGGATACTACACAGGTACTGTGCCCTGGGTAATTAAAGACTGTGATCTCTGTATTCCCAGAAATTCCTATAATCGCTTTGGGCATCAATATTAGAGATTACACAAATTTCATAACTGGGATTCTGTCACATCCTCTATGGATATCAGCTTTTCGATAGTGCCAGAGTCTATTCTCTAATATAACTTAATTATCTGAGTTCAGTATCTCCCCTCTTTCATCCAAGGCTTCAAATCAGTTGGGCATTTCTAGTTCTTAGCAGCATTGTTTTTCTACCTACCTGAATACATGAACAGTTACTGTCTAAAAAGTTCTTCTGCGTTCACCACATTTCACATTAAACTCTGGATATTAATATGAGCCCAGATTGTACCATTGTTTACTACATAGACACTCTGACTTTCACCCTTGCTACCCCCATACAGCAAGAGAACTACCGATGGGCACCCTCCCATCTCTCTTTCCTTGCTGCTGTCTTGGTCATTCGATCAATTTGGTTCATTTAATCTGTGTTTTGTTCTTAAAATAAAACATAAAACAGCACATTATCTTTCCCATTCAACAGTGTTTTACCTCTCTAAATTTTTGGCCCACCTAGTTATTCTTGTTATTTTCCTTCTTTATTTTAGATCTCTAGCTTTATAATCAGACAGTTTTATATGCCCTGGATTCTTTTTGTTTCTGAACATCTTGTATCTCTTCATTTGTCTATTGAGCTTTATCCTCCTATTTAGTATTGAGTCAATTTATTTCTCCAGTTACATTGTTGTATATAAGGTCACTTAATATTAAGCCAATTTATTTCTTCAGTTTTATTGTTGTATAAGGCAGTTCCCCACTCCAGAGTTTGTTTCAAAAATCCCACTAGATATACTAGCACCCTCCCATTCACAGTGGAGGGGAACTAGGACGCATTTCGTGGAACCCAGGTTTCCTGAGGTTTCGCTGCCTATTGGATGTTAGAAGTAGCTCACAAGCTCATATTTTGCACTTGATTATAGTGATCTTTTGACAAACCAACCAGAATGGAGTCATTTGTGCTAAGTGCCACATAGTCATACTGAACTTTAAAATGGGCCAATTTTCCAAAAGAGCAGAAGATTCCAGCCAATGTGAGTCAGAATAATAAGAAAAGAAAACCCCCTCTCTTTAAACTTTGAAATAGCCAGTCTGCTCTTTGTTCTTTTATTCGTCTTTCTTCAGCCTTCTTCTGCTTATAAAGCCAAGTTCCTCTGCTCAGTTCATTGGAACACTCATTCTATTGTATATAGCAAAGTTATTCCCTATTATAGAATTGCAAATAAAAACCAATTAAAATCCTCAAACTTGTTATAATTTTGTCTTTTGACACATATTATCCCAAGTTTGCGTTAAAAAGTATTATGACAATTTCAGCATATTATAGAATCTCAAGCAATATCAGATATCCAAAAAGCATATACTCTCATTTGATTAGGAATTAAAATAGATAGAAGGCCTCATAAATTGTATACCATCTACATAAATACGTTCTGATGCCATTTGGCCTGTACAATGTTACTCTCATTTTTCTTGCCAGTAGCTTTGACATAGAATTTGAATGAGCTCTAAACTAAAGCTTTGTCATGTTTTTATATAACATCCTAGTATGCTCTTTAGTTCTTATTTCTTATGAGCCCTTAGTATGGGATGAAATTTTGAGCCCACATTATTTTAGTTAAGATACCCTATAATACTAATGTAGACATTCCATGTCTTAGATTGGGATATTTATCACTCCAGAACAAACAAAGTTAGCCAAGGTCCAGTTCCTCCAGGACAAGTTAATATCCATAATTGAGATGCTGCAATTATTCAAAATACTATTCACTTCCACATTGATTGTTGACTAGCAATTCTGAAGCAACTCCATATCATTGTACCAAGCATTATTGCTGCAAAAGGAATGTAACTTTGGTTGCCTTGATGTTGGTCAAAGTCAATAAACCAATGCAAATGTAAGAATTACTATGAGGAAAATAAAGCAACTCCATCTTGGATGCTAATCTGCCATGGTGAATTTTAATTAACCCCTATTCTGGGAATGCTTCTAAGATTTCCATTTTATCCACTATTTCTTGTATAAGAGTAAGTGCTTACTGTAAATCCTGCCCTTAGATCAAACCCATCCTTGATATTATTGTACTTACCACAAATTTTGCCTTTGAGCAATTGTCCTGCCCCTCCTTTCTGAAGTAGGTATACCCTTCCCTGGGTCTAGGGGGAAATGGTATGGGGGTCTGTGAATTCATCTTACCTTGTGGTTGTCTGGGATGTGGCTTCTGTTCAAAAGTTCCTATTTAATGTTTTGTTCTGATAAATTGGATACATCAGCCTGTTTCTTTCAGCCTCTCAGCTTCCTTGGTCTTTGGAGGTAGGTTTCCATAGACCTCACCACAGATCATGATAGAAATAAAGGTTTCCTTTAAAACACAGAAGAAACACCTCAGAAGAGGTTGGCATTCCTGGGCAATTTGTTCTGATCTCTGTAGCCTGGAATATGTGACAAATATAGAAATTCAGTTCTGGAATGAGGTGTGTCTGAATTAATTGGAGAATTTATTGTCTCACCAATTTCATGCCAATCAACCAATTATGTAATGAGAATGTTCTTATGTCTATCATTGATTGCCTGATTGGGGCAAATATCCCAGCTCAAGAATGGGAGGACCACGTATTTGTGATTAGCATAATGATAAATATGAAGATAAAACTGGCTAGTTATAGTGACTCTTCCCGAGAAATATTATCACCCAGATAACAAAACTGAACTTGATGCAATTGCTGTTCATTCAGAAATCATGTCAATATCTAAGTGATCTTAATCAGTCCATGAAGAATGTGTTACTAAAAACAAGTTGAGTCATTTTTCTGTCAAGTATTTGCTAGATTATAAGTCCCAGGAAATAATTTTCTTGCTGATGATGAGACTAAGTAAGGAGTGCATGGGTAAAATGTTTCAGTGTTAGGGGAAAAGATTGGAAGTATAATCACTCAACAGGTTCTTCCTGCCTGCTCCACAGAAAAAAAAAATAGTTCATTGAGACCACAGTACTGCAGTAAAGAAAGAGTTTAATTAATAAGAGTCTGACCATATAGGAGAACTGGAGTTATCACTCAAACTGGTCTCCCCAAAGGCTTGGAGGTTAAGGGTTTTCAAGGAGTTTGGTGGGCAGGGGTTTAGGGAATGGCTGTGGCCGATTTTTGGGGGATGCCACGGTAGGGATGTGGAAAACGATTCTCCTGCATTGAGTCTGCTTCTGGGTGGGGGGTCACAGGGCAGGTTGATTTATGAGTCATGAGTCTAGATGGTGTCTGTTGGATCAGTCAGCCAGAACACATACATCTGATAAACGTCTCTAAAAACCAGTATTAGTTTCTACAGTTGTGATGTTATCATTAGGAGCAATTGGGGAGGTCAGAAATCTTGTTGCCTCTCGTCACATGACTCCTGAGCAATAAGGTATTATGGAAACCACATCTACATTTTAGCAGAATACAGGCCCCTCCCATAACCCTAATCTTATGGCCTTTTATGAGTCTTACAAATGCAGTTTCAACCCCGGAACAAAACGAGGATTAGGCTTAGAGAGATACTGTTAACATCTTTGCTTCAAAGTTAAATTAAAAATGAAATTCTTCCCATGATTAGTTTAACCTATGCCCCAGAATGAGCGAAGACAACCAGTCCGTGAGGCTAGAAACGAAATGGAGTCAGCCATGTTAGACTTCTGTCACTGTCATAACCTTTGCAAAGGCGAGTCAGAAGGGTGAAAAATCTAGGGAGACTGGACTTCAGACTTGGATAAAAGAATAAGGTTCAGGCCGGACGCGGTGGCTCAAGCCTGTAATACCCGCACTTTGGGAGGCCGAGACGGGCGGATCACGAGGTCAGAAGATTGAGACCATCCTGGCTAACACGGTGAAACCCCGTCTCTACTAAAAACTACAAAAAACTAGCCGGGCGAGGTGGCGGGCGCCTGTAGTCCCAGCTACTAGGGAGGCTGAGGCAGGAGAATGGCGTAAACCCGGGAGGCGGAGCTTGCAGTGAGCTGAGATCGCGCCACTGCACTCCAGCCCGGGCGACAGAGCGAGACTCCCTCTCAAAAAAAAAAAAGAATAAGGTTCATGTCTGTCAGCCTGATGTCAAAGAGAGGAACATAAATAAAATACACAGCTGAGTGTTACACTTATGAGGATGCAAAGAGATCTCTTCTTGTTAGTCCACTCACAGCACTCCAAGGCTGACTGCCTAAGTCTCATTGAAGAGCCTACTTGCTGGTAGCAGGGAGCTTTATGCAACCCCAGCTTAGATCTCTGTAAGCTCTGGGCCTGAATTTAGTCTCTAGCTATGGTGACTCAGAAAACCAAACAAGCTTCAGAGTTAAATGTGCCTGCATATGACTCTCATGTCTGCCAATTTTTCCTGTGCACCCTGGTCGAATTACTTAAATCCTCTAAAATTGATTGTTTTTTAAATTATTTTAAATCTCAACATATTGGATTGTTTCAACTATCAAATAATATATTTTATGTAACATACTTAGCCAAGTGCCCTTAATAAATAATGAAAGGTCATTATAGTAGGCATAATAATAACTTTAATAGTAGTAAAAGCAGTATCCACCATTATTACTATTTTGTTGAAAACATAACTATTATTTATATTTTTGCCATTGGTAGTAATAAATCTATGATATTTTTCTTTTTTAATGCCATAGTTAACTTGATATTCAATTATAAACACTTAAAATTTATATTCTCCTTCATTATACAAAACCTCCAAAGTAAACTGTAGGCAACAGTAGAATAAAATTTGCTACTTTCTCAAAATGCTATGTAGCAGAATATATGGATTCTTTCTTTGTTTCTATTTCTATATTACATCCACATTATATTATTGACTCATCAATGTGTATCTACAGTGTGACACTGTCAAACCAATGTTTAATCAAAAAAGAGCAGAGCTATCATCCCTGGCTTGCCTCAAGGTTAACTTTCCTGTCAAAGCAGAGAATTGGGTGAGTTCATGGTAACAAATCGAAGAGACCCACAGTTTAATGATCTTATGGTTTTTAATGTGTGGTGAAGTGTTTTGGAAATACAAAGCAATAAATAAATGTTGCTGTTTATTGCTGCTCTTTGTAACACTTTGGTTTTGCTATTTTTTCACCATGTGGAAGTGGAATTTTTCATTAATCATTTCAAAATCTCGAGGAAGTTATAACAGAAAAACAAACAAACAAAAAGTAGTATTCAGAAATTCAACAGCTGGCCCTGTGTTTACAAATTGCCAGTTGTGTGTTAGCCTCTTAACCACACCATGCTTTGTTGTCTCCCTCTGCAAATAAAACATAATAATCCTGTCTTGCTCAAGTCACAGTATTGTGGTTACTATCATATATGCTAATAAATAAGTGATTCATAAATAATACAGTTGTGTTAAAAATGTCAAACTCAAGCTTCCTTGCTAAGTTATTAACAGACAACGAAAATACAGGTCAAACCCACTGTGACCTTCTCTTTCTACTTGACTTAATTCCCATTTTCTCTACTTGCTAATGATACAGGATGGGGGAAAGGAAGTGCTGGGAAGAGAAGGACATGGTCCCTTCAGATGATAAGGAAGCGAGGAAGGGAAGAGTGCGGTCCCTGGCTAGGGCTCCACCCCCTGGCCTGCGCCCACAGACTTAAGTGAGTACAGGCATTTTTGTTTTCCTGCCCAAATGTTCCATTTCCCAAGGCCACCCTGGCCTTCCACACCTCCATCCTGTGCCTATAACAATCCTGAGACCCTAGCAGGCACACACACAGGTGGCTGTATGTTGAGAGGAAGGTACCAACAGGCACCTGCATGCCTGCAGGCCAGTGAGGTGGAGTTTGGCTGGGGCAGTCAGAGAAGAGCACGGGCCTCTGAGCACCAGACTCCTTCCCACTTTATCCTCCTTCTGGCTTCCCCCATTTGCTGAGAGCTACCTCCACTCAATAAAACCTTGCACTTATGCTCCACGCCCACGTGTGATCCAATTCTTCCAGTACACCAAAGCAAGAACTCAGGATACAGAATGCCCTCTGTCTTTGCAACAAGATAGAGGGTTTAATTGAGCTGATTAACACAAGCCACCTGTTGCACACCCTGCAAGTGGGGCAAAGGAACTTTTCCCATTTCAACAATATATACCACTTCAATGTTCAATTGAAGAATGAGATGTTATTCTCTCTTTCTTGCTGACCTTCTTGTTATCTAAGAGAAACATACAAGTGATGCCTTGTATGTAGACTCAGTGGGAAAGTGTATGATCCACTGCTATTTTGTAAAGGTTGGTTGCAAAAGAGGTATGCATTATGGTAATTATTTATTTGTAACATGAATGAACACTTAAAAATCCTGGTCTTTGAGAAATGTGGGCTTTATGTATTTCTTTTTTTGTCATTCACATACATTGTCTATGTAACACAAATTAATGAATTCACTGTCGTAGGATATACCATGTAGTTTCTTCTGTTACCATTAGTGGGTATTGGTGTAGGTGTGGGTATGTGCACTCATACACATATAATGAAATAATCTGTACCAATATCAGAGAAATATTTATGACTTATGGGCAATCTATGTGTAATGTGTACAAACAAATATGAATGTATGCATGCTGTTTTTTAAAGACTTTTTAAGTTTACTTCAGTTACCATTCATTGTCTATCTCTGACATACCATAAGCATTGTATGAAAGTCAAGACCCGTTGGAAATGCGTCTTCAAACTACTCCGTTTGTTTCTTTACTTCAACATTCAAGTAAAGAAATGCAAGCCAAATTAATGATTTGCTGTCTTTAGGCTATATCATGTAATTTCTTTCTCCCACACTATTTGTACTTTTTTTCTCCTATAAAATTATTGGGATAAGGAATCTTGCATTTTATCCTTTTACACTTTCTTTAGTGTTCACAGTAGCATATATTCTCACCAGGCACTGAAATATTCTTTGATTTTTCCTGGTCCAACTGATTAGTTCTTAAACATAATTATCCTCACTGGATTTAAATTGATATAATTCTAGCTTCTACTTAATCACTTTTTCTGATCCCTGATACACGTGCCAAAACAAAGCAATCAAAAATTTCCCACCATTTGTCACTTTCGTTTCTATTTCAGTGATCAGAGTTTTTTTTTTTTTTCAATGACCTTAAATTATTTTCCTCCATTTGCTGCCTTAGAGGATCTAAGATAATGAATTGAAATAAAAGGTACAAGTTTGGTGAGATCCATCACATAAAATAGAAAATCAAAACTAATGGGAAGAGGAAAAGAATGTTAATAGTCAACACCAGTGATTTACAAACAGTTTTAAACAGTTTTATAACAGTTTTAAAAATAGGTGTTTTAACAAACAGACATTCTCTGCCTTAAACAAGATCTTCCTTGAAAAGCCAATGTTATTTAATAGGTTATTGGAAGACTTCGTGATCCAAGTGAAGCAAGATGGGATCCGAAATTCCTAAAAAGTAGACGCCTCTTTTTTCAATCCCTGCACTGGCTGGTGGCTTCAGTGACAACATAGATTTCAGGAGGTTCAGAGTATTTACACTAATGCTGCAATAGTATTATGAAGCCCTGTTAAATTTAACTCTTAGCTTCCTAGTGAAAAGGCAGGAAGGTACATACATATATTGCAGTGTTGTCAATATGTAATGGGGAAAAAATAATCAAAGATTTTACAAAGAAGCACCTTTTTTTAAAATTAAAAATACTTATATCATGTGTGTCTGACGAATCATCACTGAGAAACATATTTGACAATGTCTTCAAAATAGGTCTTTCAGAGCATAAAAAAGTATGTTTCCTATAGCTGCATCTTGTGTCTATGATCAATAAAAACCTGGTAGAATGCTGTTGCTACAAATAAATTTCTGCTTGGGGTTAAACTGCTTAAATTCAAAAAAGTAGATTTTAGTAATCTAATGTAGTATAGATTTATTATAGTATAAGAATATATGGCCGGGCGCGGTGGCTCAGCCTGTAATCCCAGCACTTTGGGAGGCCGAGACGGGCGGATCACAAGGTCAGGAGATCGAGACCATCCTGCTAACACGGTGAAACCCCGTCTCTACTAAAAATACAAAAAACTAGCCGGGCGAGGTGGCGGCGCCTGTAGTCCAGCTACTCGGGAGGCTGAGGCAGGAAATGGCGTGAACCCGGGAGGCGGAGCTTGCAGTGAGCTGAGATCTGGCCACTGCACTCCAGCCTGGGTGACAGAGTGAGACTCCGTCTCAAAAAAAAAAAAAAAAAAAAAAAAAAAAAAAAAAAAAAAAAAAAGAATATATATAGGAATACTGAAGAGTGGATATATGGAGATAGAATGCATATGTCTCCTATAAATATAATATATTTTTGCAGGTTTTTTTAGTAGAAGCTGGGTAGCACTTCATTTTAGGTTAAGCTTTCCAGTGAAAACCTCCATGATGAATTTGCTATATAAATGATTAAATATATGTTTTAAATGCCCAATATCTAAATTTTGATTTAGGCTGCCTTTTCTTTTCGGCCCTCTCCCCTTTGTAAAGGATGATCTGAAATATTTCACGTGAGAAATGCCTATTAACATTATAGAAATTGCTTATATTAGATAGTTTCCCATATTTCAGTTTAACACTGAAGATTGAATTTATTTTATGTATTTTGGGCAGCCCTATTCCCACTCCCTACCAGTCAACTTTCTATATCAGAACAGGAATGAATGGAGGAAATACTCCTTTCTGGATAATCTCTGAAATAAAGTCACAGTACTACTCCTTCTGCAAGTGAATCAACATCTGAAAATATTTGGTCTCCTATTCTTATGCCTTAACTAAGAACCTCTTGAAACAGACTTTCTGTTAAGGTATCTGCTTGAAGTTAGCCGTTAGAAGTTATTTTTTTCTCACTTTTTGCACTTCTTGATCTCCGCAATATATCCATATGTGTACATTCTTCTCTCTTTCTCTCCCCTTCTTCTTATCCCCTATCATTTCTTTCTTCCTCCTTCCAATGCTTTTCTCCTCTTTGCCCTTCCTTCCTTGTTTTCTTCATCATGCAATTATTTATTTCATCATATATTTAACAAATAATTATATTATTTACTATCTGACGTTTTCTACCAGCCAGCTATCTTAAAAATGAAAAATGCCTAACTCACAAGAATATAGTATAGGTTTTTTTTTTAAAATTTTATGAGGAGGAGTCAGTTTTATATGCAATGCTGGAAGCTTGTATATACATGGATTTTTGTAGTCAAAAGCCTATCGATACATTTCTTCTTATATTTGGCAAGAACAAAATTAATGTTGTGATATGGGAGGGAGTAATAGTGAAAAAGAAATAAACTCATATGAATTAATAACGAGGGTTAACTTTATTCTGCATTATTTGCAAAGTCATGGGCAGATAATAAAAAAGGGGGTGAACATGAGATGAACGTTTGAGGTAATATTCCTGGCATAGATATGAAGGCCTGAACAAAGGACAATGGAGACTAGAGAATTATCTGGGAACTTATTATGAAAATCCAGAGAAGAGAAGATGAAAACCCGAGTCAAGTTTGAGGTAGTGAAAAAGATAATTCAGATACAAGTCTGTAGAAATCAGTGACTGTCTATTGATTGAATGTAAGAAGTGGTTGAGGAGAGAAATACATGATGTTTCAAAATTTTTCATATAAGAAGACAAAATGAATGGTGCAACCATTGCCAGCATTTAAACAACTCAGAAAAATGAGAAGAAAGATTTGGGTTCATAGATATTGTATTCAGGTTTGTTAATTATTGTGATAGATACAGCCAAAATAACATTTATCTTAACACTTCGCTTTATTCATTTCTCTTTTACATAATTTTGTTTCTATATTTGTCCCATCATGACAGAGTAGCATAGGGATATAGGTTCATATTCCAAAGCCAGACTGCCTGATTTCATATCTTGAATCAAAAGTTATAACCTGTATGAATGGGGGCAAGTCGTGTCTCTAGCCTGCTTCTGTTTACTATCTGTAAAAAGGATCTAAATATAAAATTGGCAATGCCTATCTCATGGGGTTGTAGTGAGAAGTACATTACTAATATGTGTAAAAAGCTTATATAACTGTGAACTATTATTATTATAATCTGCTCTATATTTTCTCAATATATCCAACTGAAATATTTTCATTTACATAACTCACATTGTTTTAAACACAAATTAATTATTGTTGTCCATCCCTTCCCCTGAAAAATGCCTATCTATGAACAGTATTGTCTGCCCCTTTACTTTTTGCCCAGCATTATAATTGATATTTTATACATCCCATAAAAATGTATTTGTCACATACATGGAATAGCCCATATGATTGGTAGGAGCCATACAGGTGAGAAAGGATGTTAAGTATTAAGAATTAGATGGTTTGAATCAATTACCCTTGGGGAGATGGAACCTGGAATTATCTGTAGTAGAGTGAGGTTTGAAGACCTCAAATTCAGGGTCTTGTAAGTACAAAACTAATTTTGAATTTCAAAAAGAGGGCAACGACAAATAACCTTATGTGAACCGAGTTCTAAATGTAGAGCATTGCATGGATGGGGGAGAGATGGTCTCTAAACTAGAGATGGAAAGTGAAGAAAAAGCAAATAGAAACCAAATAGGAAGCTTTCAGTTGTCAGCAAATGGCAAACTGAGTATTCTGGGAGCAAATCCCTGCTGCCAAATAAATAGAAATGCTAGATAATATATTTTCAAGAAATGGTTATAATAAATGGATGGCAAGTGAAATGACAAAATAAGATAACTTTCCAGGCCAGGTTGATGGGAGGAAGAATAAATATGAAGAGGAAAACACAAAACTGAGGGATATGCCTGAAGGTATTTGTAGTATCAGGAATAGAAACTTGGTGTTTAACTACCACTCCTGGAATGCTAATAATTCCTTGAGCTCTTCAAAAATAGAAAACTAGAACTGAAAACTCCACCTGAACAGATTTCAGAAAATTTCTTTCTATAAAACAATACAATAGGGAAAAAATAATAATTCTATTAGCAAATTAAGGAAACCAACATTTTATCTTCTTGTCTTAAATTTAAGTGAAAAATCATATTGAAAACCAGCCCCTGGAATTCAAAATACAGCTCTGTTCTCATCTGCATTTAGCATTTCAATGTATAACACTTGCACAAATAGGAAAATTCCAAGTCCATGCATTAATTTAAAATCTGTTGAATTTAGTAGTCTGCAGAGGATGATGTAAATCTGATATGGAGAAGGTAACCATAAAACAAATCCTTTGAGCTGCCCAATTAGCTTCTTAAAAAGATAAGTTCAAACACAAATATACGTGTGTGTGTGTGTATGTATGCATGTGTATACATATACAAACTTGTCCCCATAATTTTGACTTGGAATAAATAAATGATCATTAGACCTATCTTCTCAGAATCTACATATATTGAAATAGTAAATAATTATGGTTAATATATTTGAGGAAAAATACATTATTATATGTCTAAGAAACAAGATTGTATGTCTAAGAAACAAGATTGTATGTCTAAGAAACAAGAAACCATTGTTTCTCAATGAACAAAATAGAAGCAAGTTAATAACAAGTTAAAAAAAGAGACAACAAATAACACAAAATACAAGCAAAATACACAACAAAGTGAAAAATTTAAGAGATAATGGTAATGACTGTGGGTATACTGGAAACAATATAAGGCACCAAACTTCAGATTCAAGAAGTCTAGTGAATCTCCACAAATAAAAATAAACAGCAATTCCTATCTAGGCATATCAGCCCTGAAAGTCTTAGGAAAATCTAGAAAGGGAGAAGAAAAGCAGATGACTGGCAGATTTGCATTAAGATGATATATTAAGCAAAAATATTTGTCTGAAAACAGTGGGAAAATAACTTCAAACTTATAAAATTATCATGTACTATTAGTGATACGTTCTATAATTTAATAACAGGAATTGAGAACTTACTACCAGCAGATTTTCAATTTAAAAAATTCTATAATTTTTTCCAGGAAGAAAATAAATAATCCCAAAAGAAAAGTCTGAACTACAAGAAGGAAGAGTCTACATAGAAAAGTGTAAAAGTTTAACACCAGCAAGTGTTTATCTATGAATGAACAACACACATTAAACAAAACAAAAAACACTAAATATGAGTAGAGACCAATAGTAGAATAGAATCCATCAGTGAAATAGTGAAATACTAAGCATGCTAAAGTCCTTAAATTGTCTTAAAGTTGGATAAGAACAATGGGTAAATTTAGATTTTTAAGTGGTATCTTAAAATTTAAAGGTAAAAGTAATAGGATAAGGTAAAATAAGCAAATAATTGTCAATACAGACGAGGGACAAAAAATAAGGAAAAAGGTAACTATACCAAAGAAGCATATAATAAAGAAGAATAGGTAACGTATTCAAAATTCGAATCAACAAAATAAGTTGACAGATTTTTTGTTGTTGTTGTTGTTGTTTTTGAGACAGAGTCTTGCTCTGTTGCCCAGGCTGGAGTGCAGTGGCACAATCTCGGCTCACTGCAACCTCCACCTCCCAGGTTCACGCCATTCTCCTGCCTCAGCCTCCCGAGTACCTGGGACTACAAGCACTCACCACCACGCCCAGCTAATTTTTTGTATTCTTTAGTAGAGATGGGGTTTCACTATGTTAGCCAGCATGGTCTCAATCTCCTGACCTCGTAATCCGCCTGCCTTGGCTTCTCAAAGTGCTGGGATTACAGGCGTGAGCCACCTCACCAGGCCAAGTTGACAGGTTTTAAACCAAATATATGATAGCAAATTGGGTCTAGAAGATGTTCTTTATGTATATTTAAAAAGAAAAAATATAATAATTATCATCTAGAGGAGTAAGATAGTAGAACTATTCCCTTTAAAATAAAATACAATACAGATATGTCTTCTATTACTGATTCTATTTATGGTAATGGTGGTTTTAAGCAGCAGAGAAAAATACATGTTTTATTTGTGTATCCCCGTGGATATTTAATTTGTCTGCAAAAGAAAAAAAAAGGTAATCTAAATACAAATCATTAGAAGTAATAGGTAATAATAGCCACAGTATTTAGTATAAAGATAAATATATCTTAGGATTAAGTGTATGATAAAATGAGTAAGTATAGAGATAAAATAGTGAGTCTTATACATCTACAGTTGAGTTTAAAATATTGTTTCTAAAATGATACCAATTAAATAGTCAGAAAAAAGATACCTAGGAATAAATCTTACAAAAGATATTCATAGCTTTTATGGGGAAAAAAATGAAGTTACTGAAACAGTAAATAAAACCAAAATAAATTGTGCAATACATTATAATTATATATATGAGAAAGGATGGAAATGATGTAAATTTCTCACATTAATCCATAATTTCAAATATTAAAGAAAGTATCATAAGTTTGAGAACCTAATTAGCTTATCCTAAATATTACACAGAGAAACACAGAGTCCAAGAAGGACAAAAATAATTTGAAAAGAAATAGGGCTGGTGAACTCGTCTTACCTGATATCAACTAGAAAAGTCAATAAAGTGAGGCACTGGTGCAGTGATAAACAAATAATTTGAGTTGATTATAGACACACAGAGCCCATGCATGTATGAGTATTGGTACATGCCATTTGCGTAGTTCAACACTCTGAAGGAAAGGATGAGATTTAAGAAAATGGTTCCGGTACAGTTGTTTCTGAAGCTTAAACCACTTGGGAAAATCAATTGGTCTGGATTAAACCACTATATTCAAAAGCTACCTTTTGTAAAAAATAAAATGATATAAGCATTATCTTTACAACAGGAAAACGGGGAAAATGCTTCAATTAGGGTAAAAATAGCCACACTATAAAATGAATATCAATATCTTTGACTTAACCTCATACTTCAAAACACAGAAAAAGATAAACAAACAAAC
Organism: Trachypithecus francoisi; assembly: GCF_009764315.1. Classification (NCBI taxonomy): domain Eukaryota; kingdom Metazoa; phylum Chordata; class Mammalia; order Primates; family Cercopithecidae; genus Trachypithecus; species Trachypithecus francoisi. Next base: position 34,534,308 of record NW_022681462.1, read on the forward strand.
ACTTATAAACCAACAGAACAGAGAAGAGAGAATCCAGAAATAAATCCATCAATTTATAGTCAATTTGTTTTTGACAAAGACCTCAAACATGCATTGGAAAAGCACACCCTTTTCAATAAATGGTTCTGGAAAAATTTGATATTCATATGCAGAAGAATTAAAATAGACTCCTATCTCTTACCATACACAAAAATCAAGTCAAAATGGACTGAAAACTTAAAAGTAAGATCCAAAACTATGAACTCTAGAAGAAAACAGGATAACTGCTTCATGACATTGGCCTCGGCAAAGATTTTTTTGGATGAGACTTCAAAAGCATAGGCAACAAATGCAAATATAGATAAATGGGATCATATCAAGCTAAAAGGCTTTTGCACAGCAAAAGGAAACAATTAACCTGAAGAGTGAAGAGACAACCTATACATTTAGAGAAAATGTTTGCAAACTATTCATCTGACAAGGGATTAATACCCAGGATAAACAAGTAACACAATAATTCAACAGTAAAAACAAATGAACAAACAAGTAATCCAATTAAAAATGGGCAAAGGATCAAGCATTATATTCACCTGAATTTAGATTGTTCCTTGATTCATTTCTTTCCTTGGTAACTGGACTTCAGTAGTAGCAACAACATACCACTGTGTCCAGAAGTTAGGAATCCAACTGGGGACTCGAAGAATGATTTTAAACCCTAAGTCTATGAAAGACTTACCAATGTGGCAGAGGATAAAAACAAAAATAACCAATCAATTGTTTTCTTTCTCTTCTTTCAGACTCTACTGGACTATCTTTTCTATCCCATTCAGATGTTTGTTGTTGCTTTAGGAAATAAAGTTTCTGATTAGTGTTGTTGTTGTCATTGTTGTTGTTGTTTTAAATGGGCGAATAATCAGAACAGACATTTCTCAAAAGAAGATACACAAATGGCCAACAGGTACATGAAAACTCGTGAACAGGTACATGAAAAGCTGCTCAAAGTCACTAATCATCAGATAAATGCAAATGAAAAATACATTGAGATATCATCTCATATCAGTTAGAATGGCTAATATGAAAAAGATAAAAGTAACAAATGCTGCCTAGAATGCAGAGAAGAGGGAATTTTTATACACTGTTGGTGGAAATGTGAACTAGTATGGCCATTATGGAAAACTTATAAAGATTTCTCAAAATCTAAAAATAGAACTACTCTGTGATTGAGTAGTGCCACTAGATATCTATTTAAAGAAAAGGATATTAGTATGTTGAAAAATATATTTGCACCCCCATGTTTATTGCAGCACTATTCACAATAGCTAAATATGGAATCAACCTGTATCCATCAACAGATGAATGGATAAAGAAAATGTAATATGCAAACAAAATGCAATATTAATCAGCCATCAGAAAAGATCAATTCCCGCCAAACGCAGCAAGTTCCATCGTTCTATAGCATTGTATGGTGACATTAGTTAGCAATAACTCGTATTATTTTTTCAAACAGCTTGAACAGAGGATTTTAAATGTTTCCAATACAAAGAAACGATAAATGTTTGATGTGCTGTTGTGCTAAATCTCCTGATTTGATCAGTATACATTGTATATATGGATCGAAATATTACTCTGTACCTAATAAATGTGTAAAATTATTACATGTCAATCAAAAATTTGAAAAAGCAAAATAACTCTCATCCAGTCTGCAGAAAAAAAGCAATAAGCACAAAAAATTCTGGGCATGAGGGCTCACACCTATATTCCCAGCACTTTGGGAGGCTAAGTCAGGATTATCACTTTAGCCCAGCAGTTCAAGACAAGTCTGGGGAAAACAAGCATATCTTGACGCCACATTTTTAAAAAAATTATAATTAGCCAGGTGTGGGAGTGTACACCTGTAGTCCCAGCTACTCAGGAGGCTGAGGTGATAGAATCACTTGAGCCCACGAGTTCGAGACTGCCATGAACCATGATTGCATCACTTCACTCCAGCCTGGACAACAGAGTAAGACCCTGAAACTTAAAAGAAAAAGAAAAAAAAAGAAGAAGAATAGCCTCCATCTGAGGGACTATATTTTTTTGACACATTTAAATAGTGAAGAATAATTACCAGAATTATATATTAATATATTTTCTCCTACATTTTTCCTGATAATCAATAGGAAAAAGGCAAACAACATATTAGAAAATCAGCAAATACACATGAAGTATTTAACCTTATAAGAAACAAGGATGGCAGAATGGCCAATCACATATAAAAGTTTTTCTCTATTATTTTTAGCAATTTACTCAATACAAAATAAATAATGAAGAGACATACCTTTTTAAAAACCAACATATTGAGAAAAAATTGAAATCTGACAATAACAATTATTGGTGAGGGTACAGCACAATATGAAATTTTATATGCTACTAGGGGATGTATAATTTGAGAGCCATTATTTGAATTCTTCAAATCCTATTATTACTTGTATTATTATATTCTTATATTTTTTTAAGCATAACTCCAAATGGTTGAGTTCAGGGAGTCAGGATGCTGGGTATGTGATTGCTTAGTACAGGCAGATGCTAAATTCTTCCTTTGTATCTGAAAGGTGTGGTATTAGATAAGTTTATGGGATTTAAAGAACTCGGAGTGAACCAACATAGATGTACTTTACATAATCACTATATTTAAATAAATATAATTGAATATAAAAGCTCATTACTGAAAATAACTCTGCTTAGCATAAATCATTTTCTGAAATGAAGACACATAATCTCTCACGTGCTCTCCTTGCCTCCCATTCTAGCTCTCTTGAGATCACTTTCAAACATTGACATGTCTGATGATCTTACAGACTTACTTATGTTAGCTAATCTCCTGGGTTCTGGAGTGCCTATTTGTGTGATGTGCCTCCATGGGAATTATTTAAACTAATTTTGCAGACATAATACATACCATAAATAAAGGCAGAGTTTAGCTGTTCTTTTTAAGCTTTTGTTTTTAAATACAGAAATGCACCCCCTTTTTCTCTTCACTGATTAATTTCACTATGTGCTCACTTACAAGGCTTTTATGTAACAATACCAATTATTATACATACAAAAGCAAGATGAGATAGTATAACCACTATAGCCTATATTTTTTCTATTTTAAACCGGAGCACAGCAAATAGTTTTGCTGAAAATAGAGAAAATCAAAGAATCATAAAATTACTAGAGCCAGCTTTTGAAAATGTAAATATGATAATCTAATTGTAATAATTGGGAAGCCTAATTTATAAATGAGAAGTCTGAGCTCTCACAGCCAGTTAGTTCAAGAGCAAAAACTACGTAGCAAGTCCTGCTGCTTCCCTTGGAATCCCCCCACTGCACATCAACTCCCTTGAATTAAATTAGTATTCAACTCAGTATTTTACTGGATTCAATAATTTGTTTGGACTTAACTGGAAAATTCAGTCAAGAGGGTCTAAACTAAACAAAACTAAAAAAAAAAAAAAAAAAAAAAAAGTGGTATATTAAAATTTGACCAGCACTCCTAAATATTGATGAAACACCTGGGTGTGCAGTAGAGGTAAAAGACTAGGAGGTAATTTGTACTCTTCATGGGGCTTGATAATATGCATGACTGTAAACATTATAGTTTCCTCAACTGTAAAATTGGTACTTACACGCAGAGCCTGTTCAGAGTCCAGCAGGCATGTGATTTGCCAGGGTCTTACACTCACTGATAAAGCATTCTTCGTCCTTTTGGGTCTCAGCAGTTCTCAGTCTCAAACTTGTTTAGGGAATGGAACTGGTGAACTAGTGCACTTCTTTATATTAGGGTACAAATGCTTTTTAAGGGATTGCCATTTTCAGTTGTCACCTTGTCATTTTCAAGGTGATTTTGCAGTTTGGTTGGGAATAAAATGTTAAACCAAGAGAATAAATAATGTTAGTGTGTGAGCTATAAAGAAACAATGGAGAGAAAAAATTTAAAGGAATCAATATAATAATAAAAATATGCAATAGAGATGTTATCCTATATTCGTATCCAGAAAGATCATGTATAACCAACCGTGTATATAGTCATTCTGTCCATAATTAAACTACTTAGTCAGATTAAAAATAAACTTTTGAGTATCTAATTATGCCTTAGGCTTTTATAGATTGTATTCTCCAAGTAAGGCACAAAGAGAGGACAAATACCAGTTTTAAGGAAATGATAGAACTACTAAGTTTATTTATGATTTTTGCTCAAGAATTATAAGACTGGATTGGGCAAGGGGGCTCACACCTATAATCCCAGCACCTTGGGAGATGAGGTGGAGCATTGCTTGAGGCTAGGAGTTTGAGACAACCCTGGTCAACATAAAGAGACCCCATCTGTATTAAAAAAAAAAATCGCAAGACTGGAAAGCCCTTTCATATAAGGATAGTGATTGACTAGAATTACGCATACGATGGAGGTTGGTGTAAAATAAGGAAAAACACAAAACAAACTTAAACTTTGGACTGAGAGAACCTAAATCGAATTTACACCAATCGGATTCCTTAATCCTTCTGAGTAAAGCTAGTTGAGAGTCAAAAGACCACATACCAGTGATAATATGATATGAGTCAGATATCATGATATAATATGAGTCAGGGAGACATTCATGATATGAATATATGATATACGATAGCAGTGATAACATGATATGAGTTAGATATCATGAATAATATGAGTCAGGGAGACATTCGTGGGCAGTAAACCAACCTGACCTCTTATTAATTCAAAGTCGTCAGAAAATTGTCTTTAATTCTCAGTGTCTTCACCTGAAACGGAGATATTTATCTAAACAGTGAGACTTGAGGAGAACTTAGCTTATATGCAAAATACATGATAGTTATTTGTAAGAATGTTGAATAGTTGATTATCATTCTGCTTGAGAATGTGGAATTGTGTAAATGGAAATTAACAGTGCCTACGTAGGATTCTCAGCTGGTAAGATCTTCCCAATGAAATCCTTAAAATCTGAAGGACACTCAAAATACTATTCTCTACTGCCTTAGCATAGTACAACTACTAAGTAATTATTTGGGAAAAATATTAGTTTCTCCCTTTTAACTTTAATAGGCCTCTGTTTTTGTAATACATTAAGTTCCTAGTAAATTAGTGTACAAGAGACTGTAGTATAGTTTTTCTTTTTTTGTTTGGGACTGAGCAGAAAAAAGGGGGAGTGTATGAAGAGCGACTATTTTATAGATCAAAAAATACTTATATTATTCCCATTTTGACATGATTGAAAATGAATTGTGCTTTACAATTTATGGTTTCTTGCAATTGCTGACAGATGGGAAGCAGTCTAGATTGGTTGATATTGTTAGTGGCAAGAATGTAACCCATCCATGCTTCAGTCAACAAACCATTTAGGATCTACTTGAAATTAAATATCGGTGCTAATTTTCATCTGTAACCTCTGTTGACGACATCAAAACTCACAGGGTAAGATGCTAACACATCTTGGAAGACATAATGCAAAGAGCGAGTTTTTCTAAAATTCATCTGGAAAATCAACTCACTCTGGTGATTTGGAAAATTAGTAAACTGAGACCTGAACTTCCTTCTTATTCCAGCAGGATGAACTCCATCTGTGGTAAGCTTTCCATGGATTTGATGGCTTCTTCCCATGAGGGTAACGTCCCAAGGGCACTAAAACCTCCAGGTGATAGGCAACTGGCATTTCCAGACAAAATTTGAACTGACACTCAAATCTAGACTTCCTAGTCCTAAAGCCGTCTATCTGTGCTCCCACAAAGAATGTCATTTGTCACTGTTGCCCTTTGAGAAGTGGGAATAACAGGATGGAGCAGGTTCCCTTCACCAGATCACAGACCCACTCAGTATGTATAACAGAGAAAAATATCCCTGGTACTTCTCTCAGTGGGAGAGGGGGAAGATTATGAAGCCTGATTTTTCTCATCTTTAGGAGTCTTTTGCTTGCAAATTTCCCATGGAAGCCTTTTCCTTCTGACCTAATATGTGATAGCGAAAATTTCTCAGAGTCTTAGCTGACTGCAAATTAACCTTTTTTATAGAAAATAATAACTTAGAGAAAATAGTGGAGTGTTGACTAAGGCTGCATCACTAATGGTATTGATGGAACAGAGGATAATCTCATAAGCAAGATAAGAAGGACAAAGATTCCCTGCCACAAGATTTGGGTTTTGAATGTGAAGAGGCTTTAGTTATACCTTAGTAAATTATTTTGCTGATAATTTACTTTTGTGTATGATTACACTTATGTTTGAATAACTGTAAAAATGTTCATTCAGTAATTACAAAATAGAAATGCTAAGAGATTTTTAAACAACATTGAGTTATGGTTTAACTTTAAGCCTTTATTATTTCTTAGTGACTCAGAAATTTGAAACATGATTATAATTGATAATATCATAAATTTCATGAAATACACAAAAACCCTATGATAAGGAGAATAGCAACCTCAACAATATGACCACTTTCATTTGTAAATAATTCAATTTTATTAAAATAATTTCAGGGTCATGGTGCCCATTTGCACTCAAGCACACGTTGTAGCCACCGGCAGAGCAGAGACACTAAAAATTGGAACAAATAAATGATAAAGATTTTGATGTTAGGATACATGAAGTAATTATTATTTAAAAAAATCAGAATTGGTAGGTATCCTAACAATAATGTTGTGACTAACTACTGATTTAGTTATATGTAAGTATGGAGTTAGAGGAGATGAGTTATGGTAATAATTTGACTGTACATGCATACCACTAAAGCGGTTTAATGTGTGGTTTCTACTATTTCTAAAAAGCATTTGGTTTATGATTACCCAAACTAATAAGGCAATTGAAAGGAAAGAAGAAAAAGAAAATAGTGACCTGCTAAAATTACAGACATATAAATTAGATGTATCTCCATGGTAACCTTTTCCTCCAAACCCCCATGCCCTTAACTCATGCCATGAGATTATGTCTTACAACTCAAATATTTTGCTTGCTCAGAGTGGTTTATGTTAGTGTACATTCCCAGATATTGAGAAGAGAAAATCAGAAGCATTGTAAAAGTGATAATTCCTGGCAATGGCTATATCCTCAAGCCCAACAAAATTAAATAACAAAGTTTTTAAATTTTCTTTTTACCTATTATTCTACTCCCACCCAAATCCCATAGCCTTCTTATGGCTTTCTTATTTAGGTTGTAATTACTTTCGCATAATTCTTAAATTTATTTTTCATATGGAAGTTATTTTGGCTTACTGACCTTTTTATGTTTATTATTTCTCACTTTTTGAGCAATTCGAAGTCTTCCCTGCCTAATCTATCAACTTCTAATCTTCATAATGGTTATTTCTCAGGAGTATAGCTATGATTACACTAGCAAGGGTTTCTCATGAAATATATGACATCTTTTCATAGGCTGAAAAACAGGAAAGATAATTGATTTTATGTAACTCAAATTTCTTTCTTTCTTTTTTTTATTATACTTTAAGTTCTAGGGTACATGTGCATCACGTGCAGGTTTGTTACATATGTATACATGTGCCATGTTGGTGTGCTGCACCCATCAACTCATCAGCACCCATCAACTCGTCATTTACATCAGGTATGTAACTCCCAATGCAATCTCTCCTCCCTCCCCCTTCCCCGTGATAGGCCCCGGTGTGTGATGTTCCCCTTCCCGAGTCCAAGTGATCTCATTGTTCAGTTACCACCGAAGAGTGAGAACATGCGGTGTTTGGTTTTCTGTTCTTGCGATAGTTTGCTAAGAATGATGGTTTCCAGCTGCATCCATGTCCCTACAAAGGATGCAAACTCATCCTTTTTTATGGCTGCATAGTATTCCATGGTGTATATGTGCCACATTTTCTTAATCCAGTCTGTCACTGATGGACATTTGGGTTGATTCCAAGTCTTTGCTATTGTGAATAGTGCCGCAATAAACATACGTGTGCATGTGTCTTTATAGCAGCATGATTTATAATCCTTTGGGTATATACCCAGTAATGGGATGGCTGGGTCATATGGTACATCTAGTTCTGGATCCTTGAGGAATCGCCATACTGTTTTCCATAATGGTTGAACTAGTTTACAATCCCACCAACAGTGTAAAAGTGTTCCTATTTCTCCACATCCTCTCCAGCACCTGTTGTTTCCTGACTTTTTAATGATTGCCATTCTAACTGGAGTGAGATGGTATCTCATTGTGGTTTTGATTTGCATTTCTCTGATGGCGAGTGATGATGAGCATTTTTTCATGTGTCTGTTGGCTGTATGGATGTCTTCTTTTGAGAAACGTCTGTTCATATCCTTTGCCCACTTTTTGATGGGGTTGTTTTTTTTTTTTTCTTGTAAATTTGAGTTATTTGTAGGTTCTGGATATTAGCCCTTTGTCAGATGAGCAGATTGCAAAAATTTTCTCCCATTCTGTAGGTTGCCTGTTCACTCTGATGATAGTTTCTTTTTTGTGCAGAATCTCTTTAGTTTAATTAGATCCCATTCTGCCATTGCTTTTGGTGTTTAGAACAATGGAACAGAACAGAGTCCTCAGAAATAATACCACACATCTACAGCCATCTGATCTTTGACAAATCTGAGAGAAACAAGAAATGGGGAAAGGATTCCCTATTTAATAAATGGTGCTGGGAAAATTGGCTAGCCATAAGTAGAAAGCTGAAACTGGATTCTTTCCTTACTCCTTATACGAAAATTAATTCAAGATGGATTAGAGACTTAAATGTTAGACCTAATATCATAAAAACCCTAGAGGAAAACCTAGGTAGTACCATTCAGGACATAGGCATGGGCAAGGACTTCATGTCTGTAACTCAAATTTCTGTGAGTGTTTTTGTTTTAAGTGTCAAGAAATCAAATCACAACTCTATCATTAACTACTATCTGTTTGATTTGGGGAAATTTAGAAATTATTTACCAGGCTCTCATGTGTTCACACACCTGTGTTGTTTTTGGTGATCATATGTCTTTATATTAGTGAGTACTTTCAGAATGAATGCACACATAAACAGGAGCAAGTTTTCGGCAATTTGGCAGCTGCTGCCACTGAAACAGGGCTTGAATCTCAGAACTCCAAGATGTGCATTAATCTACCCTAATGCTCAACTGTTCTCAGGAAAAAGCTGATCTGAAAATGCATTAATCAGAAGGCTGATAGGAGGACTGGTTGGGATTCTTAGCTTTGGGGTACCTCATTATCCCTTACACTCAATAGCAGTACCAAAATATGGTACAGAAACTGTCAGAAAATAAGGTCGTTTCTGGATTACCTCTCTCCATCTCTGTATGAAAGAAATCTGAAGACAATAGATGAGTGTTTTCCCATATCCTCTGCTTTAGGGTTGCAGAGTCTAAATGACTATAGAATCTCCAGTGTTTCATCATTATTATCTGATGCCAGATTAAGCAGATGTGGTGTGGAGTGTGTACGTGTGTGTGTGTGTGTGTGTGTGTGTGTGTGTTGTGTTTAATCCAGCAATGATTACAGAGCTTCTCAGGCCAAGTCTCTGTTATTTTCAAAATACAATAGCAAATTGTAAGGGCTAAGTTTTCAACCTTACTTCAGTATAGATGAAGAGGTATCTGCTCCAAATTAACAACACTGCAAAGACTTGTCAAGATGCTTTCACTCCGGTGGATAGAACCTAAAGATTTAAACTTGTGCACTGTGGATTTAAACTTGTCCAGTGGCAGAACATGCTTTATGATACCACTAAATTTTAAGTACAATGGCTCTAGCAATGACATGGTTTACATGAGCAATTTCCCTTTTACAAGACCTGTAAAAACTGTGCTAAAATGTGAATAATCTGGACTAATGAAAACTAATTCCTTAAATAAATAAAACCATGATTTTCCAAAAGGGTTCTTCATAAGCATGCTTACAATTACACAATGAAATATTGAACCATGTGACTATCAATACTAGGAAACACAATAATCCGACATTGTGCAACTTGTTCACCAGATATTTATGCTTCATAGTAGTCGGTAATGACAGATAAAAAATGTAAATAGCTTTTGATATCACTGGTTATAGTATAAAGAGTGTTGTTTTCTATTCATTTGTGATGTCAGTAGTGTTAATAAAATCATTTATGCAAATATTTTTTAAAATACAGGTTTGTATAGAATAACACATATAAACTTATAGAACAAATTCTCTAAGTGCTTAGGGGACACTGAAATTTCAGATTTATTTATAATCTCTACAAAGCCTACTAACAGACTGTAATTATGATTTTATGTCCTAAATTTTTTTAAAATCCTGAAAATGCCAGTGATATATAGAGTACAGTTTGAAGATCAATTTTTATTGTTCAAAGAAATTTTACTTGGCTTACCACATTTCTTCTTAGAAAATATCCCCTTGCAGCAGGTAGAGTTGGTGTTATTTACAGTTTGCATTACATAGTTCACAGCCAGAGAGCTCCTGTGTACAAGAGGTAGGGCTTGCCCCTGACCTGACTCCCAGGCACCTGTGCTTTCCATTGGAATCATCTTTGTCTGACAACTCTGCTGAAAAGCTTGCTGGCCATAGGAAGATTTTTGAATGATTTTGGAGATGATACAACAAGTGATGTTCACAGAACAATCCTCTGTAATCATCTGCCTGTTAGCAGTATCTCCATCTCTCCCATTCAGGAAAGTCTATCAGAATGTGAATCAGGAAGATGCTCTTAGAGTTTTATCTGGTGAAGCCTTCATATTATTACCTTAAAATTATTAATCTTCACTCCTTTAAGCACCAGACACTTTCCCTTTGGACACCAAAATAATGAAATTTTTATTAACCAGTGTTGGGAAGTAGGAGATTGGAAAATCAAGACATCTTATTACTGGCCTTTAAAGAAATGCACCAAAGCTTCAGATGTAAGTTGGAGAAGACTTTTAAAATATAAGCAATTTACATACTAGAGTTTTTTTTCCTTCTATCACCATTATCTGTAGTCCCAACCTAGAATAAACTTGGAATTTGGTAAAGAGGAGAAGGAATAATTGGGCAGAGAAGAGAATGCAATGGAACATCTGCCCTCCAACTCACACCTCTGGACCATAGCCCGTTGGGAGAATGGACAAGACACCTGAGGAAACTTAAGGGAAAATAACCAGTCCTACCTCAGTCCAGGCAAGAATGCCTGTGCTGAGCACATAATTTGCATGAGTGATTCTCAAGTCTTTTTGATCTCAGGAGTCATTTTCTTCTTTCAAAATTATTATTGCTATAGACCTGAAAGAGTTTTATTACATGGTGTGTGTGTGTGTGTGTGTGTGTGTGTATGTGTGTTTGTGTGTGTGTCTGTGAAATTAAAACTAAGAAATTGTTTAAAACACAAGAATACATAAATACTCATTTCATTAGCCACAAAAGTGATGCAATTACATGGCATGTAGTCTCAGCAAAATTCCAGTAAAATAGGCATATAACACCTTAGTATTATTATAAGAAAGATTCTGACCTCACATACCCCTGAAAGAGTCTCAGGAAACCTCAGCATTCTCTAGACCATTCTTCAAGAACTGTTGCTATAGAAGGTCCTACATATCTCTCTCTCACACATGCATGCACGCACACATGCACACCTGAAACACAGATACCGTTTCCTGTTTTCGGTTATGTGAAAAAGATTTTAGAATATTTGGTAACCAAATGAGTACTACAAGAAAGCAAGGTGAATTTAGGACTTATCTTTACCCTAGAGTTTACACGTTTCAGAGCCCAGGAGTGTGAGCTCCATACAACAGTGCAGGAGTATGGAAAAAAACCACAGCTTTATCCCTGACAAGGCAGAGACAAAGATCTTGCTGTGGCTTAATATTAACTGTCTACAATCACCAGAGCCAGTGTCTAGGTACACTGAGTTCATCAGACAACAGAATATGGTGCGTCTTCCTTCCTTTCTGTTAGATTTGGGAGGCACTTAGGACCACTTGGAAATACTGGGTCAGAACATTTAGGTAAAGAGTAGGAAAACATCTGCTTGATTCAGCTACCCAAAAATCTAAATCAGGTCAATTATTAGTCCATTCTCAGATTGCTATAAAGAGCTATCTGAGACTAGGTAATTTATAAAGAAAAGAGGTTTAATTAGCTCACGATTCTGCAGGCTGTACAGAAAGCATGGTTGGGGAGGCCTCCGGAAACTTACAGTCATGGCAGATGAGGAAGGGGAAGCCAGCACCTCTTACATGGCTGCAGCAGGAGATGAAGCACCTGTGAAGAAGGAGGTGCTACACACTTTTAAACAACCAGATCTCATGAGAATTTACTCAATATCAGGAGAACAGCAAGGGGGAAATCCGCCCCCATCAGCCAATCACCTCCCACCAAGTCCCTCCTCTAACACTAGAGATTACAATTTGACCTGAGATTTGGGCAGGGACACAAATCCAAACCATATCAGTCCCTACCCTGGCTGGAGAACACCCAGTCACTGTCTGGAATCCTCAGCCCAACCCAGCTTTTGTTCTGCTCTGTCCCAAGGGATCAAAACTATTGCTCAGGGCTAGGCTTCCAGAGAGCAAGACTCCTTCGGCCTTGGTTATATGAAGGCTCTCATAAATGTTACTGTCTTCAGACCTGGGGTAGGAAGAAGACTATGGACTTAAAAAGAAAATATATATATATATATATCTTTTAAATATTTTGTCATAAGGTATGTGGGTACATTTCTATACTTTTCCCCAAGCCCATTAATAATATTTTGACAAGAAGGCAAGATAGTTGAGAGGCTGCTATTTCCTCCCTGATATATGTGTGTGTGTTTGTTTGTGTGTGTGTGTGTGTGTGTGTATATATATATATATATATATATATTTTTTTTTTTTTTTTTTTTTTTTGAGACAAGTTCTCACTGTTGACCAGGCTGGAGAACAGTGGTGCCATCTTGGCTTACTACAGCTTCCACCTCCCAGGCTCAAGTTCTTGCCTCAGCCTCCCTAGTAGATGGGAACATAAGCATGTCACCACATCTGGATAATTTTGGTATTTTTTTGTAGAGACAGGGTTTCAACGTGTTGCCCAGGTCAGTCCCAAACTTTTGAGCTCAAGCAATCTACTTGCTTTGGTCTTCAAAAGTGCTGGGGTTGCAGGTGTGAGTCACCATGCCCATCCCCTGCTACTTTTATGTTTAGTAGCCCTGCTGTGCTACCCAACTCAACAGAAATGGTGCTGTCAAAGAAAAAGATGGCAAGGTAGATCTGGATGCAACATTGGCTAGGGACCACCCCCGAATTTTTGTCATGGCTTTGAAGAGATTTGTTGGAGAGCCTAATTCCTTGTAAATAATATGAACTAGGAGTAACAGCAACATGGCCACCAAAATGCTACCAGACACAACAAATTTTACAGTGAACATTTCCCAGTTTTGAGAAGAAAGCAAATCTAGAGTAAGCCCCCAACCAGGGATGTAGAGGAAAAAGTTGAAACCTCAGAGTATGGCCAATGGCAGGACATTTATGTAGGGAGCTGGATTAGCAAGGGAAGCCTAGTCACGAGGGGCCCCATCTCTCCAAAGCAATCACAGTTCAAATCAAAAACCAAAAGAACTGCCAAGTTATCAATTGTGGTAAGTACAGAGAAGTAACCAGGGATCATACACTTTGCTCTCTCTGTCATCATTAAGTTATTTGATTTCTCTTACACACAGATGCCACTTTCGGTAGAAGAAGATAGAAGGGAGGACCTGGAAATGAATATAGTGTAGTTCTGGAAAGATACCAAATAAGTCTAAGGAAACCATGGATAGAATGACTAGATTAGGCATCTATGTCTTCCCTTAAGAGAGTTAATTATAAATTCGTTAAATAAACATAAGAAAAAATTACTTTTTTATTCACTGGAGGTGGTCACTGTGGAAATTTCTAATTATGCCATTAGTAACATTGAATCTAATTTATTCAAAATCTAAGAGCTGTTAGTTAAGATACAATTTATGAGTCAGTTCTTAATTAAAACATTTAAAAAGCAGCAAACAATGCAAAGTATTGGAGATAGAGTTTGGATTCAATAAAATAAGAGTTATTTCCCTGGATATGTGTTTTCACTAATGTTGACTTTTTCTTTCTTTCTTTTTGTGTGTGTGTGTGTGTGAGAGAGAGGTGAGGGTTCTGCTGTTGAAGATGCTTTTTCTTCTCCATTAAGGGTAAGTCCAGCTTATAAATTCCAATGCAGTTATAATAAAAATCTCACCATACCCAACACATTGAAGCAAAGAGTTTAGAATGGCACCTAGTAAATAATAAGTGCTAAACAAATGTAAGTTACATTATTACTCATGTCATTGAAAATTCTTCTGTCTACCTGAAATGTACTTTCACTGATCCATTTATCCCTGTCAAAATTTTCCTCAAACTTTCTACCCTCAATTTGGCATTTTCTTTGAATAATTGCCTTTTACTCTCCAGGAACGAATAATAACATTCTCTCCTAAGTTCTAGAAAATTTTGTACACAAATCTACTTGGACACTTATCAGAATGTGCTAAAAATGTGTCTGTAGAGCAATTACAAGCCTTTCAAGGTTTTAGTCTATTCCTCACAGTGGGTGCTCAATGAAGCTTTCTGCATAAATAATGAGTAAATTGTTTTTACTTTACAAAAAGTGTCTGATAGCTACTTTTGGCCTGGGACCATATGATGCTATTAATCTGTTTATCTCTGATTAGATAATTGTAATGGTTTCGGACTTTGGACTGTTTTCTTTCCCTAGTAGGCCAGATCCCCAATATAGAATTGAGTACCAGCGAGTTTACCATATTTCTTCCATTCAACATTTCATAATGATTACAATAATAGTAATCATATCAGATAATTTTATTTAGCTTTTTTTTTGAGCTGAAAATTGTAATCAGGGTTTTTGGAGGATGTTCTTAATTTTCATCATATTAACGCTATAATTTGAGTAGTAGTACTGATCCATTATTTGGATCCATTGTATCCAAATTAATACAAATTAATACAGTAGTAGGATTGTATCCAAAGAGAAAACTAGGCTAAAGAAGACAAATTAATTTGCCTGAGTTCACATAGCTCATAAGTAGCTGAGTCACGTTTCTACAACCTGGCCATATTGTAAAAGGACCCCTTTAATTCCAATTGCTATATGCTATTTCGGAGACAAGCATTAATTATGAATATGATGATTTTAGTTTTTTTGCTAATTAGATGTTAACTGATAATCTTGAAGGCTATTTATTTATAATAGAAATAACTCAAACACTATTTTTTCATATATGAGGCACGTGTGTGTGTATCATTTGCTTACATACATGATTATGAGCCAAGACAAAAAGGCATAACCCATTCATTTATAGATTAGGAAACTGAGAACCAGCTATAGCAATAATATCTCTCATGAGATGAAACAACACCAGATTAAAAAAATCCCAGAATAATTTTTATTTGGTGATGTTTCATCTCATGAGAGATACTCTATAATTTTCCTTCTTATCTTTATATGGTTTTGGTTTTAGGGTAATGTTGGCTCAATAGAATGAATTAGGAATTGATCCTTCTAATTTTGGAAAACAATGTAGAGAACTGGTATTGTTTCTTTTTAAATGTTTTGTGAAATCCACATGTGAAACTATCTGGGCCTGGTGATTTTTGGAGAAGTTATTCATTATTGATTTCATTTATTTAACAGACATAAGCTTATTTAAGTCACATATTTTTCCATGTGTAAATTTTGGTATTTTGTGTTTTTCAATTTTGATTTTATCCAAATTTGTGGGTGATTAGTCCACAATTTCTTTTCTTTTGCCTGCTTAAGGCTTAATTTGTTCTTTCTCTAAACTTCTGAGGTAGCAGCTCAGGTTTTTAATTAGAGCTTTTCTCTTTTCTATGTATGTATTCAGTGATACAAATTTGTGTTTTATGACTTAGAATGTGGTCTTTCTTGGTGACCGTTCATGTGAACTTGAGAATATGTATGGATTTTGCAAGGGCTGTGATTCTTATACTTTTTCCTTGATAAGTAAGCTGGGGTTTTTCTCCTGGCTTCTTTCAAGATTCTCATTTATCTCCAGTTTGAATTAATGTGCATAAGCTGTGGTTTTGTTTGGCCTTCCATTTTCTGAGATTCCTGAATCTATGGTTTAATGACAGTCATTAATTTTTCAAAGTTTTGGCTATTATATTTTCAAATTTTTCTTTTGTTTCATTGACTCTCTTCTGGTTTTCAAATTACATATATACTACCTCTTTAGAAATTGTTCCAATTTCTTGTATGTTATTTTTTTGTTTTTACTTTAACTTTTTTTTTTTTTTTTTTACTTTTTATCCCTTTTCATCTTTGTATTTAAGTCTGAGCAATTTGTATTCACATATCTTCAAGCCCACAGATTATTACCTCAGTTGGATCCAGTCTACTGGTAAGTCCATTAGAGCATTCTTTATTTCTATTTTGTGCTCCTTATTTCTAGTATTTTCCTTTGATTATTTCTTAGGATTTTGAGTTATCTGCCAACATTATTCACCTAGTCTTGCATATTATGTACTTTTTCTGAGAGTCCCTAACAAATTAATCATAGTTATTTTAAATTTCCTGTGTAATAACTTCAATATCTATGTTACATCTAAATCTGGTTCTTATAATTGCTTGTCTTTTCCACCTGTGTTTTATGTTACCTTTTGGCATGACTTGTAATTTTTTGTTGAGAGATGAGCACTTACTAAGTATTTGAAAATGGGGTAAATAGGCCATTAGTGGTGAGAATTTATGTAAATATGTCAAGGAGTTGAACTATGTTTATTGCTTTCTGTAACTCTTCCTGCATGATTCAATTTCTTCTAGTGTATTTTCTTTTTCTCCTCTATTGTTTGGAGTTACTTAAGTACTCCTCCTCAAAGATAGTTTGCATCTTTCAGCTTTTTCATTGTAATCTGTGTTATTACATGGGAGCCTTGCTGGTACATAGTAAAGGACAGAGATGGGAGTTCACTTTATAATCTCAGTGCTTTAGTTTGCCTCTGTCTCTGGGATGTTATCTATATAAGAGTTTCTCCCATCATACAGATTTTTTCCCCCTTGCTCCCTACTCTGTTACTGGCTTTTGTGTTTCAAATCTATTTTTGTGAAACACTGACTTCTATTGACTATACACACACCCACACACATACACAAACACACATACACACCTCACTTCTTAAGACGGGAAGGCTAGAAGAGTTTGAAGAAGGAGAATTGCCCTTTCTTCAGCTAAGATAAGGCCCACAAAGTATTTTCCCCAAAAGAGTAGGTCTGTGTTATGGAGAAGGCTCTAGCTATATTTCACAATGATCACTCTTCTCTTTCCCCTGCCAGAAACATTAGGCATTGTTCTGAGATCTTTACTGGGAGATGCTGATGAGGTTCCCAAGAGGTAAGTTTTATGAAAGTGCTAGGGTCCTCCTGAAACTGCAGTCTTGATGAGAGTCTCTCTCATACTTATCCTTACTCAGACTCCAGCGCTCCAGCAGTTCATCAAAATTACCATCTAAGTGTCCCTAGCATTTTATGTTTCTAGCAGTTTCTGCTGCAGGTGGGTAGATCTTGGTTGTGACTCACCTTTTGGGGATGTCACTCTAGATTTTAGTAAGACAAGTAGTTCTGAAATCTTAGTTCCTTGATGTATTTAACCAAATGTATTAATTTTCAGTTCACCCAGGCTTGTATTGTTGCAAGGAGTGCACATTTCTAAGGTCTTTACATTTTGGCACTAATGTCCCTTCGTAATTGTTAACTAATTTTTGCATTCCTTTCCTATGCTCTAATTCCATTGTGTGTCAATGTAAATTCCATATATTCCAGCAATTTGATGATGATGTACTAGTTAATAACTGCTTAAAGGATGAAGGTAGTTAATATCTTACCCGCAATGGCCAGGAACATAAGGTCTATTGTGATTATGCCAATCTGAATTCTTTCATTTTGCTTTTAAGCTATCATGTGTTCATCTGAGTGGCAATCTTTCAAATTGCCAGTCACAATCAGGATAGTGTTCAAAATTAGAAAATTAAATCTTAAAATGTTTTGGGTATCTAGAAATTAAAAGACAACTATTTGTGTGGAGGTTTGAAGATGTTGGAATGAAGGTAATCCTAAAGGTATTAGCTATGAAATGCTAAAATTGATTGCACAGATTAATTTAAAATGGCAAAGAATAGGCAATATTATATATAAATGTAACAAGAGACCCTAAAGATAAAGAAGAGTTAAAGTCCCAAATGAACAAAGTTTTGCTATGAAATTTCAGAAAGAGAAGAGGCACTGCTGTGTCGTGACAATCTGGGCCAAAACAAAGAATACAGTAGCTTAAATCATTATGTGTAATCACATGCCTCCTTTTTACACTCATAAATGGAACATTTCTATGTACACATGAACCTTTTGAAATTATTTTATTTAAATTTTATGTATTCAGTGTTCTTTACAAAAATAGTATATGTTTAGGTATATGCAGAGAAGGCAAGAATTGTCTCTCATGCATAAGACTAAAAGAAAAATTAGCTTCAGTGATCTGTGCATGCGTGTGTGTGTGTATTTTTAATTTTGGATTCCAAATTTAAATGATATATACAAATAAAAGTAATGTTTAAAATTACCCCATATTTATTCCAGCTTATGCGGCATCAGTAGACTTCGCACTCGCTCATTAGTGTTGCTTATGAAACGAGAGCAGTTGAAAGAGGAAGGAACAGCTGTTTGAAATGCAAGGAGAGAAATTAGAACAGAAATGCAGGTAAAATATGGGTACTTTGAAAATAATTGTAGTGACATCAAAGAGCTACAATTTAAACATTATTTAAAAATACCTGGCAAACTACTTTAAAAACTCAAGGATCCTGAGTCAATAATGAGTTTACGCATCAGCTACTCCAAATGTAATTGAAATGTGGAGAATGCTGTCTGCATTATTCATTAAAAACTCCCTCCTGGGCAGGCATAGTAGCTCATGACTATAATTCTATCACTTTGGGAGGTTGAGGCGGGTGGATCACTTGAGGTCAGGAGGTTGAGACCAGCATGGCCAATGTGGTGAAACCCCATCTCTACTAAAAATACAAAAATTAGCCAAGCATGGTGGTGGGTGCCTGTAATCCCAGCTACTTGGGAGGCTGAGGCAGAAGAACTGTTTGAACCCAAGAGGCAGAGGTTGCAGTGCTACTGCACTCCATCCTGGGTAACAGAGTGAGACTCCGTCTCAAAACAGAAACAAAAACAAAAACAAAAAAAAACTTCATCCATTGTGGAGTAGGAATGTAACTTCTCCTTTGGAGAACACTTTAAGAGTTTGAAATTTAAAACTACAAGAGAGGAGTATTGCTTGAAACTTAGAAGTGAACATCAAGGCACAAACAGAGCTAGAGTCAAGAGCACTTCTCTTGTTCTACAAAAGGAGTAGGGCATGAAATTCCTAATTCTCAAAAACAATGTGGAACCCTCTTCCGTTTTTTTTTTTTTTTTTTTCTTTTTTCCCTCTGTCTTCCTATGGCTGGCAAAGGGAGCTCCTGGGAGCTTTAAAGTACCCAGGATATTATACAGAAAAAGAAAAGCCCAAGAGATAAACTCACAAAATTGTTTAAGATCTACTGGTTTCATCTCAACTTCATATGCATGAACCTGATCTTAATCAGCATACCAAAGACTTTGAGAATGGACCACAACCAAGGACCCAGGCTGACTGTGGAATAGTGCACACCAGGACAGATTTGAATTAACAATGCAAATGAATTGAAAAAAGGAACTGATATTAAAACAACAACCCACAGAAGAGTGTTGGAACTAGTGGCTTGAAACTAATCAGGCATGTTGCCAGTTAAATTAAACAACAACAACAAAACATTAGAATTTAGATAAAAGCCAGAGCTCTATAATATAATAATGAAGGTGTACAGTATATAATCCAGAATTACTCAGAAAGAAATACAAACAAGGGAAATCTCAACTAAGGTGGAAGTAGACAATCAGATGATACCAACAATGAAATGGCATACATTTGAAATGTTCAAACAAAGTATTTAACTTAACTAATTCATAAATACTCCAACAAGCAGTCATGAACACTTAAAAAATGGGAAAACTTCTTGTGTTAGTAAAGAAACGGAATATAAAGAAGACCCCAACAGGATTTTTAGAACTGAGATTGTAAAAATAGATATGAAACTTTCACTGATAAATAGCAAAATAAAGATGAGAGAATGAAAGAGTGAACTTGAAGATCTAGCAATATAAATAGTCTAATCTGAACAACAAAGAAAAATGTTTTAATAAAAAATAATAAGCAGAGACTAGGAATCTTTGGGACCAACACAAAATATCTCACATTTGTGCTATCAAAATTCCATATGGAAAGAATAAAGTAGTGCTGGAAAAAGATATGAATAAAGAATGATTGAAAACTTCCAGATTTTAACAAAAGACATAAATGTTTGGATTCACTCAAAAAGTCCGTAAGTTTCCAAATAGGATAAACCCATACAAATTCACACCAAAACAGATGATAATCAAATTGCTACAAACTAAAAACAAAGTATTTCAAGAGCACCAAGAGAAAAAAAATGACACATTACCAATGGAGAAAAACATTTTGAATGACTGAGGATTTTATTTCAGAAACTACGGAAGTAGAAGAAAAATAACGCAAGTGCTAAAAGAAAAGAACCATTATTCTGAAGTTATATCTAGCAAAAACATCTATCAAGAATGAAGATAAAATACAGCTGTTCTCAAAAAAAAAAACCCCACAAAAACTAAGAGAATGTGTTTTCACAGGATCTGACCTAAAATAAATGCTAAACAAAATTCTTTACACAAAGAAATGACATAAGAAGGAAATATGGAACATAAAAAACTCCCTAGGATAAAGAGGACCATTACACAATGATAAAAATTTTAATTCACCAGAAATACATAACAGTCCTAAGTAGGCAGGTACCCAATAACAGAACTTCAAAATATATAAGACAAACACTGACAGGCGGAAATGAAAAATATGTAAGTCTGTAACTATCAAATATGACTTCAACACACCGTTCTCTGTAATAGATATAAATAGTAGACAGAAACTAATCAAGAATATAAAAGTACAAAATGACATCATCATCCAAATAGATCTAATTGACATCTATAGAATATACCTCAAAGAAACAGGAGAATATGGATTTTTCTAAGATGCATATAAATAATTCACTTGTATATACCATATCTGTGGCAAAAAAAAAAAAAATTCAATAAATTTAAAAGAATTGAATGAATACAAAATGTTATCAATTCATATGGAAATCAAACTAGAAATGAATAACAAATATATTGAAAATATTAATAAATGTTTTTAAATAAAAACATCTTCGTGCAGAGATTTGTGGATGTAAGTTTTATTCTGAAAGCATAAATAGCATGTGCATGTTTAGCTTTAGAAAAAGTACCTATTCATAATTGCCCAAACCTCAAAATTGCAAATATTCTATGGTTGACTGAGTAAACAAATATGGTAGATCCACACAATGGAATACTACTCAGCAATTAAAATCAACAAATTATTGATACATTCAACAACTTGGATGAACATCAGAGACAATATGTTAACTTGTAAAAGCCTAGTTCAAAATATTACATATTGTAGGAGTCCATTTATATGTCATTTTTGAAAAAGACAAAATAATAGTGATAGAGAATAGATCAGTGTTTTCCAAGAGTTAGGGGTTGGGTTAGAGTGTGACTATCAAGGAATACTATCAAGGATTTAGTGGTACTGTTACTGCTCTGTATCTTGATTGTGGCAGTAGTTTCAGATCTATAGATGTATTAAAATCTAAAACTCTGCATCAAAATCTAATCAATGTTATTGTATGATACTTTGAAAAAGAAAACATTGCTGAATTATTAACAAAGGAAGAGATTATTTTCTTTCTTGTATTCGACCCGACAGGTAAGTATAATATGGGACTGTAGAGGTTTACCCTAATGGGAGTTGCGTAGATAACATTATGTGAATCTTACTGATATTAGAATATCACAGCCAAGATTAAAATGATGCATTACATTTAAAATATCAATTGCATGATTGCTTTCAAAACCATTTCTCCAAGTAAGATTTTTATTTTTGTTTTTGTTATTAGGTAAAATATTTTAAGCAAATAAAATTTAGTTTAGTTTCAGATTTGATTTTCTCATGTTCTTACTATATCAAATATTTGAACATAGTCAACACATACAAATATAGATACCTGTCATTGTGCTACATACTTTGGGGGAAGCAGCTTCTAGTTAGACGATTGAGAAGGTAAAAAGAAAATGTAAGGGAAATTAAAACATGTATGGTTCTTTTAAAGTATCTGCCAGTATACTTAATAATTTAGTTCAAGGAAAAGAGAGAGTGAGGGAAAGAAGGAGAGAAGAAATTTAGTTTCAGATACAAGACAAGTATTATACATCATTTTAGAACAACGCTATTCAATAAAAGTATAATGTAAGTGTCTGGACGGAGGGAGGGAGGGAACAAAAAGAACAAAGGGACTAAAATGGCACATTTCTGGGTTCTTCATTGTTAACTTTCCCGCACCCGGGAAAGACACCGGTCAACTGCGCAGGCGCAACCCGACCTCCGACGGAGAAAAACCGGAACCCGCCTAGCCACGCCTACCACCTGGCCCCCAACCCGCCTATGTCCCGCCCACTGCCCTCCCACTCCCGGGCCCAGGACATAAAAGCTGCTGGGGGGGGGGGGGGGCACGCAGTGTGAACTTCCTTGGCCCCTGCTCATGTGCGGACCTAGGAACCTCACCCGAGAACGCCAGAGCGACTTCGTCAGCCAGAGCGACTTCGTCAGCCTCCACCACCGGAGACTGGTGAACCTCACCCCTCCTTCACATTGGGTTGTAAATAAAGTTTTCTTTTACTTTGCCTACTTGCCTATTCTCTGGCATTTACTCTGGTGGTCATCTGGAGCAAATCAGTTGGTGCCGAAACCCGGGAGGAGACCCCTCCTCAGGGCCCCTCAAGGTCCGAGGAGCCTCCTCCTTCCATGCCCCAGACGTACCAGGACCTGGACATTGCCTTCCCCACCTCCAAGTCTCCTAGGGGTGAGTACCTTTTGCCTGCCTCTCATATTCCTTGGCCAGAAGTCCTGCGCAGGCCCAAGGCTTTTTTTCTGGTCACCAGGTGACCCAGGGAAGTTCCCAAAGGCAGAGGCGTCTGCCCAAAGGAACTCCATTCCGTTTCGTGGGAGACCCATCCAGGACGGAGATGTCCGCCTGGAAGTAATCTCCATTCCAGCTCCAGGAGCCTCCCGCCGGTCTCTAGTGGCTCCAAAGGACGCTTTTTAGCCAGGTAGAGTTCGGTTTCCATTTCCGCCTATAGGCGAGAGGAAGGCAATGGGAAACCCCCAATCCAAAATGCCTAGAGATTCCCCTTTAGGGTGTCTTCTAAAAAAATCTCAAAACTTTGCAATTAGAACAAGATCTCAGACGAAAGCGACTGGTGTTCCTCTCCTCTGTGGCGTGGCCACAATATAAATTAGACAATCAGTCTCAATGGTCGCCTGAGGGCACTCTAGACCGTAACATTTTAACTGACCTCAGTAGTTTCTGCCAACGCTTAGGCAAGTGGTCCAAAATTAATTATATACAAGGATTTTGGGCCTTGCATTCTCGTCCGGACCTGTGTAGCCAGTGTTCCTTGGCTCAAGTCATGTTGGCTAAGGATGCAGGCCTAACAAAGTCCAAAAAAGAGAAGTCATCTTTCCTGTCTGAGTTGCCCGAAGACCTTACTTCCCCTCCCTCCCTTCCACTCCCGCCATATACCCCACCTCCCCCTCCCGCTTCGGCCCCACCTCCTCTTTAGGCTCCACCTCCCCCTCCCACCATTGTTGAGGCTACACTTCCCTCCGACGCCTCGGCACTTCCACCTGTTCATCTTAGTTCGCCTATCTCTGCCCATACCCACTCTAAAGATTGCCTAACTACCCCTGCTCCTACTCCCACCCTATCCAACCCCCCTGCGGTCTTAGCACCCTTGCGTGAGGTGGCCAGAACAGAGGGCGTAGTTAGAGTTCATGTTCCCTTCTCACTAGCAGATCTTTCAAAGATTGAAAAACGCTTAGGAGATTTTTCTGCCAACCCTACAATTTACACCAAAAAATTTAGATACCTTTGCCAGGCCTATGATTTAACCTGGCATGATCTCCAGGTTATTCTTACCTCTACTCTAAACCCTGAGGAGCAAGAGTGCATCCTAGTGGCTGCCAGGCAGCATGCCAACCAACTACACTTAACAGACCGTGCCTTCCCACTAGGGGAACAAGCAGTCCCCTCTATAGACCCAGACTGAGATTATCAAGTAGGCCAGCCAGGCTGTCGAAGATGAGATATGATGACTCAGTGTCTTCTGGCTGGTATGCAGGCGGCCTCAAATAAGGTAGTAAATTTTAATAAACTAAAAGAAATTATTCAAGGTCCAGATGAGAATCCAGCCACATTTTTAAACAGGCTAACTGAGGCTTTAATTCAATACACTCAGTTATACCCAGCTTCCCCAGCCAGGGCCACTATTCTAGCATCATATTTTATTTCACAATCGGCCTTGGATATGTGGGAAAAACTCCAAAAGGCAGAGGATGGACCTCAAACTCCTATTCAGGACCTAGTCAAGTCGGCCTTCAAGGTCTATAATTCAAGGGAGGAAACGGCTGAGGCCCAACGACAGGCCCGCCTAAAACAGAAGGTACAGCTCCAGACTCAAGCCTTAGTTGCTGCTTTGCAGCCTAGCCGTAACCCAAAACAGGAGAGCAAAACCCCGGAGGCTCAAAGACAATAAAAGGGGCTTGCTATAAATGCAGTGACCCAGGGCATTGGGCTGATAGATGTCCCCAGAGTCCCCAACCGCCTGAGCCAATGCGGCCATGCTATAAGTGTGGAGTAGCTGGACACTGGGCTAAAAAGTGTCCTAACCCTCGTCTGCCGACAACTCCTTGTCCAGCGTGCCATGAAGAAGGGCACTGGAAGTCTGACTGCCCCACCCTGAAAACGGGCATGGCGCCTCAACGTGATGTCCCTTCTCAGGACCCTGGGAGCACCTTCCAGCTCTTACATCTGGATGACGACTGAAGGTGCCGGGACTTGGGGACCCCCATCACCCTCGCCGAGCCGCGGGTAACTCTCCTGGTAGCGGGTAAGACAATTAATTTTTTAATCAACAACGGGGCTACCTACTCTGCTTTGCCATCTTTCGAAGGGCCTAGCCTTCCCTCCAATATTTCTGTTGTAGGAGTCAATGGCTCCCCGTCCAGCCCTCGGAAAACCCCACCCCTTAATTGCTGCCTGGCCAACAACTATTTTGCACACTTGTTCCTCATTATCCCCTCATGCCCCACTCCCCTACTGGGCCGAGATATTTTAAGTCAACTGAAAGCCTGTATCTCCATCCCTACTAACGCCCCCCACCCCACCCGCCATCTGCTTCTAGTATTGACTAACCCAAATGACTCCAACAATCCTACTAACCCTTTCCCCGATTTCCCCATTCCTATCGACCCCCAAGTGTGGGACACCTCCACTCCTGTCGTGGCGGACCATCATCCACCAATACTTATAAAACTTAAAAACCCATCTCAGTTTCCAACCCGCCCACAGTTCTCTCTCTCTCCACAACACTTATGAGGACTAAAACCAATCATTACTAGGTTACTCAGCCAACACATCCTCATCCCCATTCATTCTCCCTGTAACACCCCAATCCTACCTGTAAAGAAGGCAGATGGAACTTTTCGGTTAGTGCAGGATCTTCGTCTTATCAACGAAGCTGTTTGTCCCACCCATCCGGTAGTTCCCAACCCCTATACCCTTCTTTCTCTCATTCCACCTAATACAACACACTTTACTGTACTGGATCTAAAAGATGCATTTTTCACTATTCCCCTATACCCAGATTGTCAGTTTCTCTTTGCTTTTACATGGGAAGACCCAGACACCCATACCTCCACCCAACTGACATGGACAGTGCTTCCCCAAGGGTTCTGAGACAGCCCCCATTTCTTTGGGCAGGCCCTAGCAAAAGACTTAGCCTCCTGTCCTCTTACCAATAGTAAAATTCTCCAATATGTAGATGACCTTTTACTCTGTAGTCCCATGGGACAGGACTCTCTTTTAGACACTGCGATCCTCCTTAATCATCTAGGATCCAAAGGTTACCGAATATCCAAACACAAATCTCAACTCTCACAACAATGTGTCATATATTTAGATATTGAGATCACTCCTACGACACGCTTACTTACCACAGACCGCTTAACTCTAATACAAAATCTTTCTCCTCCTCAAAACGCTAAGGAAATTCAATCCTTCCTAGGCCTAGTAGGATTTTTCAGACACTGGATTCCTAATTTTGGAATCTTGGCTAAGCCTCTATATGCAGCTGTCAAGGAGACTCCCCAAGGACCTTTGTCTAACCCAAAGTTAATCTATAAACATTTCACTCACCTGAAAAACTGCCTTCTCTCACATCCTACTCTCTCACTCTCAGACTTCCAACGCCCCTTCCAGCTTTTCACAGATGAAAGACAAAAAGTTGCAGTGGGTCTTTTAGCCCAATCTATAGGCGCCACCTACCGCCCCGTGGCATATCTATCTAAACAATTAGAGCCCACCGTACAAGGATGGCAGCCCTGTCTTCGGGCCCTAGCAGCAGCAGCCTGCCTAACCCAAGAAGCGAAGAAACTCATTAGGGGTGGTAACCTAATAGTCTTCTCTACTCACCACCTTCAAGATCTTATTGCCCACAGAAGTATTAGCCATCTAACCCCGTCCAGACTCCAACTCTTTCACCTCTTATTCATAGAAGACTCCACCATTGCCCTAGGAGACTGTTCCTCTCTGAATCCAGCAACCCTACTTCCTGGCCCTCTCAAGCAACCTCGTACTTAACACTCCTGTCCAGAACTTTTAGAGGCCCAACCACCTAGTCACTTACATTTACATGACCAGCCATTGGAAGGCTCACAGTTAACCCTATTTGTAGATGGCAGTTCTTTTATAAATTCTCTAGGAAACAGACAGGCAGGATACGCAGTAGTTACATCTTCTGCTGTCCTAGAAGCTAAGCCTTTACCACAAGGAACAACACCACAGCAGGCAGAACTCATCACACTAACTAGGGCTCTCCTCCTATCCAGAGGAAAAATGGTAAACATGTACACAGACTTCAAGTATGCCTTCTTGATTGCACACACCCACTCTGTCATCTGGAAAGAGAGAGGGTTCCTAACCACCAGTGGTACCCCTATAGTCAACAAAAAACAGATACTCAAACTGCTAGATGCTTTATCAGTGCCTTCCAGAGCAGCCATCATACACTGTAAAGGTCATCAGACTCCATCTAACTCGGTGGCGGCTGGCAATAACTTTGCCGACACCACTGCCAAGTTGGCAGCCGGATTCTCCACTCCCACGCTTCCCTCTATTTGTTTTCTCTCTCCTCAATATAACCCTACTTATACCCAAGAGGAAAAGACCAAACTATTACAAAATTCAACATCCAAACTGGCCGCAGACAATTGGATTTACCTGAATAATAAATTAGTTATTCCTGAAACTCAACTCCATACCATTCTAAAAGACATACTTAATTCCCTACACATAGGACCCAAAGCTTTATATAACCTCCTAAGCCCCCTCATTCACTGCCCCACACTCATGAAGCACCTAATAATAATCAACCGACAGTGCTCCATATGCCTCAAGTCAAACCCTCAAGGCGCATTGCACAATCCCCATCCGAGCCATCAACTCAGAGGGCACCAACCAGGTGAAGATTGGCAAATTGACTTTACCCACATGCCAAGGCATAAAAAATTCAAATATCTCTTAACTCTCGTTGATACTTTTTCAGGATGGATAGAGGCCTATCCTACTACAGGAGAAACCGCCAATATAGTTGCCTCCATACTCACTGAACACATTATTCCCAGGTTTGGCCTCCCGCTCACTCTTCAGTCTGACAACAGCCCAGCATTCATCTCCAAAGTAGTCCAGCAAGTGGCGACCCTTCTACACATTACCTGGAAACTCCATATCCCTTATAGACCACAGTCCTCCGGTAAAGTAGAGAAGGCCAACGGGCTCATTAAGCAGCAACTCACCAAACTCTCCCTCGAGACTCGACAATCGTGCGTAACTCTCCTTCCCCTGGCCCTAACCTGGCTGCGAGCAGCCCCATGGAGTCCAACAGGCCTCAGTCCATTTGAATTAGTTTATGGCCGGCCCCTCACCCTCCAGCAGTTACCCACCCTTTCTTCCCTGCTGGCAACTTATCTTCCATACCTCACCCTCTTGAGACAACTCCTGAGACAACATGCAGAACTAGCACACCCCCCTCCACAGACACCTATAGCCCACATCTCTCTCTCAGCCCAGGAGACCAAGTATACTTAAAAGATATCCAAGCCAAAGATCTTCAGCCCAGGTGGAAAGGCCCCTATACTGTCCTCCTATCCACATACACAGCAGCCAAACTTCTAGGACAAATGCACTGGGTCCATATATCACAATTAAAAAAGGCCCCCACAGAAGACAATCAGTGGACATCTACTAGACTTACCCCTACCCACCTCAAATTCACCAAACTCCCTCAACCACCACATGTTCCCTGACCTCTTGCGCTTATCCCGATTTGTCGCCATACTCTATATGAACATAACAGAATTCCAATATTTTACCCCAGATCCCTACTTGCCTCCAGATAATAGCCCATCACGGTGGTTTTCCTGCTTACCTTTACAGAACATCTTCAGTGGCAAGGTGTACTCTGTGATTACACTGAAGATGAAGTCTTATCTCATACTTATATTACTATCTTTCCCTTGTATTTCAATCTCTATTACTAACCCAACTTTCATATGGAGATTCTTTATAGTTGAAACTTGGTCACACAAAAGTAAACAGCACTCACAGCTACAAGGCACTGCTGACTGCCCCCCTTCAGGCTGCCAACCCCACCTTACTATAAATTTCACCCTATCGTGTTGCAGTGCGGCCAGAGCGAAGGCTCTCTGCTTCCTGCACGATCAGACACATTACAATTGTAAGACTTACTGGAAACAAAAGAACCTAGGATGCCCTTATATTTATTGTAAGATCCATTATGCAACCTTGAGACAGGAGAAACCTACTGCCCTCTTCACCGTTGCGGATCAACGAACCCCCTTCAATACCAATTAAATATCAAAGACCCATGGGACCCCCGATGGGCAGACGGAGTCAAAGGTGGACTCTACACAGGCTACACAATTCTTAGTTCATATCCCATGGCTACTCTCCTGATAAAAAGAACACTTGTCCAGCAAAAATCCCTTCCTCAAAACATACATACCCTACAGAATTTAACCTTAGCCATACAAGCACAAGAACAGGCCTTACAAGATCAATTACACTCCTCCAATAAGGACCCCTTCTCATGGTTAAAACTAGTCCATCAAGGGTTAAACCTAACACGGGCAGCCAACCTAACAAATCTCTCCCACTGTTTCCTCTGTGCGGCCCTTGAAAGAGCCCCCTTAGTGGCAGTCCCCTTACCTACTGCTTTCAAGGCTACAACTAACTCCACAGGCACCTCCCAAAAAAACCGTTCTTACTCCAAGTCCCACTCTACCAAAACCCAGAAAGTCCAATCCTTCCTTTCTGCTACTCTACTCCAAACACCTCCTGGTGTAATTATACCCAGCCACCCGCTAAGACCCAGACGGCTCCCATCGGAGGTTATTTCTGGTGCAACAAAACCCTCTTCAAGGTCCTTAATCACACATCCATTGGTCAATCCCTCTGTGTCCCAGTGTCCCTCATACCTAGTTTAACCTTATACAGCAAAGCAGAAGTAGCTGAACTCGTCATACAATTTAACCCTCCTCCTAATGATCTCCAGAAACGGGCTGTCTTCCTTCCCCTAGTCATCGGAGTCTCCCTGGCCTCCTCCTTAGTGGCGTCAGGGCTTGGAACTGGGGCACTTGCCCACTCAGTACAGTCTACCCGATCTCTAACAGCTCAAATCCGAGAGGCCATAGAGGCTTCAGCTGAAAGCCTGGCCTCTCTGCAGCGTCATATTACCTCAGTGGCCCAGGTAGCAGCACAAAATAGGTGAGCATTAGATCTACTTACTGCCAAAAAAGGAGGAACATGTCTCTTCTTAGGAGAAGAATGCTGCTATTACGTAAACGAGTCAGGCCTAGTAGACACTAACATCCAAACCCTAAACAGGATTAAAGCAGAATTAAAAACCTACAATACCCCCTTCACCCCCGGACCACTGGTATGGCTGCTGCTCGTAATACAGCAGATGCTCCCATTCCTAATTCCCGTACTAATCCTCTCTCTTGTCTTATGTTTCACTCCTGTTTTAATCAAATTTCTCCAATCCAAAGTTCAAGAGATCACCCGTGTCACCTTCAACCAGATGCTCCTACATCCCTATGTCCAGCTGCCAACCATAGACCCTCATAACAACGCCCCCTAACAGCAGGAAGCAGCTAGACAGACAATGACGCCCCCTATCACTATAATCAATAAAAGGTTGGACTGTCTGGACGGAGGGAGGGAGGGAACAAAAAGAACAAAGGGACTAAAATGGCGCATTTCCGGGTTCTTCATTGTTACCTTTCCCGCACCTGGGAAAGAACCGGGTCGACTGCGCAGGCGCAACCCAACCTCCGACGGAGAAAAACTGGAACCCGCCTAGCCACGCCTACCGCCCGGCCCCGACCCGCCTATGTCCTGCCCACTGCCCTCCCACTCCTGGGCCCAGGACATAAAAGCTGCTCCCCGCGGGCGCGCGGTGCGAACTTCCTTGG
Source organism: Trachypithecus francoisi (assembly GCF_009764315.1). Taxonomy (NCBI): domain Eukaryota; kingdom Metazoa; phylum Chordata; class Mammalia; order Primates; family Cercopithecidae; genus Trachypithecus; species Trachypithecus francoisi. The sequence goes on from NW_022681462.1 coordinate 34,565,096, forward strand.
CCCCTGCTCCTGTGCAGACCTAGGAACCTGCCCGAGAACGCCAGAGTGACTTCGTCGGCCTCCACTGCTGGAGACCGGTGAACCTCGCCCCTCCTTCACATTGGGTTGTAAGTAAAGTTTTCTTTTACTTTGCCTACTTGCCTATTCTCTGGCATTTACTCTGGTGGTCGTCTGGAGCAAATCAGTAAGACATATGCAATTTTACATTTTCTGATAATCACATTAAAAAAGTAAAATAAACATTAAGAAATTAATTTTGATAATGTATAATATATGTCATATGTTATTTTTTCTTGTTAAATATATAGTAAATATATAATAGTAAATTTTGATTAACCTGACATCATCAAAATGTGACCTGATATGTAAGCAATATAAAATTCTTTATGAGCTATTTTACATTCTTTTTTCAGTACTAAGTTGTTTTTGCATTAAGCATTTGAAATTTTTATACATATCAATCCCTATACTAGATTGTCATCAGGAATACATAATCTTTATTTAGATTTCATAAAGGTAAATATTGAGAAAGTAGGTTCACATGCTTGATTTGTTGCAAATGTACTTAACGTTTTCCAATAACTAAATTGAGAAACCATTATGAAATGTAAACTGATCAAAGTTACCTTAAATTAAAAATTATGTTTTTGGTCACTCTAATCACATTTCAAGTGCTCATTATTCACACAAGACCTGTGGCTTTCATTTTGAACATCACCATCCTAGTACATAAATTTAAATGGTGTCTAAATGCATACAGACATTTTGTAGTAGGTTATTTTCCTTTTAGAAATAATTTTGCATCTTATAAGTTTTACAATAGAAACTCTTTTCTCCTATTGATCTCTACTCCTGGAAATAATAATTTGTGACCTGAAGTGTAAGAAAACACACACAAAAATGACCATTATAATTTTACTTTTTGTGCCATTACTTTGACAAAATCTCTCTGTTAATTGTGCTGGTACTTCACAGTATAGCAACCAATCTGGTATATTCCACCTCATGAAGCACATTCTCCCTTCTGATATGTCTGCTCAGTTGGGGTACAAAATGAAATGAAATATTTATTTGCAATTTGTTATGATTTAAATTGATTAAAATTCTCATTTTTCAATATTTGAAATGATACAATTGTATAATATAAAATCATTAGACTGATTTCACTTTCCACAAATAACAGATGTCATAGCAAAATCCTCCTCACATTTAAGCAGCCTGAAACATTATAAAAAGAAGTCATTATCTGCAAAAGACAGCTGCATGGATAAGCAGAAAAGTGGACAATTTTTAAATATAGATAATCCTCTACTTTATATTTTTGACATTTTTGTGTCCAATTCCACATTTTAATACTCCAAGAACCTTTAAAAAATATTTCAAAACATTTTTATTGATACATAATATTTTACGTATTTATGGTATGCATGTGACATTTTATTACAAGCATAGAATATGTACTGATAAAGTCAGGATATCTGAAGTGTCCATCACCTTTTATCATTTCTATGCGTTGAGAACAATTCAAGTCTTCTCTTATAGCTACTTTGAAACATACAATTTATTGTTGATATTATAGTCACTCTATACAGATGTCAAACAATAGAGCTCATACCTTTTATCTAACTGTATGTTACTACTTGTTAACCCACTTCACTTCATCCACTCCTCCCATCCACCCACACTTATCAGTCTGTAATATCTAACATTTACTCTCTACCTTTATGGGATCAAAATATTTAGCTCTAACATATAACTGAGAACATGCAATATTTGTTTTTCAGCGTCTGGTTTATTTTACGTAATGACTTCTAGCTCTATCCATGTTGCTGCAAATGACACAATTTAATTATTTTTTCAATGGCAAAATTCTATTCCATTGTGTATATATACCACATTTTCTTTATCCATTTGGCTGTCAATGGAGACTTAGATTGATTCCATATCTTTGGTATTGTGAAGAGTGCTTCAATAAACATGTAAGGATAGGTATGTCTTTGATATACTGACTTCTTTTCCTTTAGATAAATAGCCAGTAGTAGGATTGCTGGATCATATGATAGTTTTTAGTTTTTTTAGAAATCTTCGTACTGTTTCCCATAGTGGCTGGCTGCACTTTACATTCCCACCCAGTGTTTAAGAGTTCCCTTTTCTCTGCAGTCTTGTCAGCATCTGTTCTTGTTGGTCTTTTTTTTTTTTTTTTTTTTTTTGAGATGGAGTCTTGCTCTGTCGCACAGGCTGGGGTGCATTGGAGGGATCTCAGCTCATTGTAACCTCCATCTCCCACGTTCAAGAAATACTCATGCCTCAGCTTCCCAAGTAGCTGGGATTACAGGGGTGCACCATCATGTTGGGCTAATTTTTTTGTATTTTTAATAGAGACGGGGGTTTCTCCATTTTGGCAAGGCTGCTCTTGAACTCCTGACCTCAGGTGATATGCCCACCTAGGCCTCCCAAAGTGCTGGATTATAGCCATGAGCCACCACGCCTGACCTAGCAATAGTCGTTCTAAATAGGATAAGATGATACTTCATTGTGGTTTTGATTTGCATTACCCTGATTATTAGTGATGTTGAGCATTTTTTCATGTATCTTGTGACTATTTGTATACTTTGAGAAATGCCTATTCATGTCCTTTGCTTACTACTTAATGAGATTGTTTGTTTTTTTAGCATTGAGTTGTTTGAGTTCCTTATATACTGTGGCGATTAGTCCCTTTTCAGATATTTTCTCCAATGTTACAGATTGTCTCTTCATTCTGGTTACTGTCTCCTATATTGTGCACACGCATTTTGGTTTAATATAGTCCTATTTGCCTTTTTTTTTACTTTTGTTGCCTGTGCTTTTGAAATCTTAGTCATAAGTTATTTGCCTAGGCCAATGTCCAGAAGAGTTTTCCCTAGGTTTTCTTCTAGTATTTTTAATTTTGGGTCTTATGTTAAAGTCTTTTATCTATCTTGAGTTGATTTTTGTATATGTTTAGAAACAGGAGTCTAGTTTTACTCATCTACATATGGATATCCAATTTTCTCAGCACCATTTATTAAAGAGAGTGTCCTTTTCTCATTGTATATTCTTGACAACTTTGTTGAATATTAGTGGTTTGGAAGTATGTGGATTTACTTCTTCGTTCTCTATTCCGTTTCATTGGTCTATTTGTCTATTTTTATGCCAACAACATGCTGACTGGGTTATTATTGCTTTGTAATATGTTTTGAAGTTAAGTAGTGTGATACCTCCAGCTTTGATTTTTAATCAACTATGGCTGTTGGGTACTTTTATTTTTCCATACAAATGTTAAATTTTTTTTTTTCCATATCTGTGAAAAAAAGGTGTTGGAATTTTATAAGGATTACATCTACAGATTGCTTTGGTAAGTTTGGCCATTTTAAAGATAATCATTATTTCAATCCACTGGCATGGAATATTTTTCCATTTGATTATGTCATCTACAGCTTCTCTCATCAGAGTTTTATAGCTTTCCTTGTACAGTCTTTCACCTCTTTGGTTAAGCTTATTCTTAGGTATTTTATTTTATTTTTTTGTAGCAAAATGGAATTGCATTCTTGATTTATTTGCCAGCTATTTCTGTCTTGGTTTGTAGAAACGCTATAGACTTTGTATGTTATTTTGTATACTACAACTTGATAAAAAATTATCAGGTCTAGCAGTTCTTTGGTTGAATCTTTAGGATTTTCTACACATAAGATTATGTCATCTGCAAAGAGGGACAATTCAATATATTTTTTTCCTATTTGGAAGTTTTTCATTTCTTTCTCTTGCCCGATTTCTCTGGCTAGAACTTCTGGTACTATGATGAATCAGAATGGTGAAAGTAGGCATACTACTCCTGTTCTAGTTCTTTTTTTTTTTTTTTTTTTTTTTTTTGAGACAGAATCTCACTCTGTTACCCAGGCTGGAGTGCAATGGCACAATCTTGGCTCACTGCAACCTCCACCTCCCAGGTTAAAGCGATTCTCCTGCCTCAGCCTCCCAAGTACCTGGGATTACAGGCACCTGCCACCTAATTATTGTAATTTTAGTAGACAGCGTTTCACCATGTTGGTCAGCCTGGTCTTGAACTCCTGACCTTAGGTGATCTGCCCACCTCAGCCTCCCAAAGTGCTGGGATTACAGATGTGAGCCACTGTGACTGGATCTCTTGTTCCAATTCTCAAAGGAAAGGCTTTCAACTTTCCTCCATTCAGTATGATGTTGACTCCATGTCCCACATCCATGCCATACTAATGCAATACTTGGGGTCCCAAGGCCTTGGGCAGCTCTGCCCATGTGGCTTCACAGGGCCTAGCTCGTTTGGCTACTTTCATTGGCTGATGTTGAGTGCCTGCAGCTGTTCTATGTGCATAGTGCAAGATGTCAGTGGATCTAACATTCTGTCATCTGGAGGATGGTTGGGTCTCTTCTCACAGCTCCATTAGGCAGTGCCCCAGTGGGAACTCTGTGTTGGGGCTCCAAGCCATCATTTACCCTTTACATTGCTCTAGTAGAGGTTCTGTGTGAGGGTTTCACCTCGCATCAGACTTCTGCCTGGTCTTCCAGGTATTTTCATACATCCTCTGAAATGTAGGCAGAGGCTCCAAAACCTTAACTCTTGACTTCTGCATACCCACAGACCCTACACGACATGGAAGTTGCCATGGCTTGGGGTTCACACCCTCTGCAGCCATGGCCTGAGCTGTAACTTCTCCCCATTTTAGCCACAGATCAAGTTGGAGCTGCTAGTACACAGGGTGTTATGTCCTGAGGCTGTACAGAGCAGTAGGGCCCTAGGCCAGGCTTACAAAACCATTTTTCCCTCCTAGGCCTCTAGGACTATGATATGATGGGCTGTTGCAAATATTTATAAAATGCCCTGGAGACATTTTCCCATTGTCTTGACTATTAATATTTGGCTGCTTGTACTTATGCAAATTTCTGTCACTGGCTTGAATTTGTCCCCACAAAATGGGTTTTTCTTTTCTATGACATGGTCAGGCTGCAAATTTTCCAAACTTTTACACACTGCTTTCCTTTTAAACACAAGTTTCAATTTCAGACCATCTCTTTGTGAATGCATTTTACCATATGCTTTCAGAAACAGCCAGTTTACATCTTAAATGCTTTGCTGCTTAGACATTTTTTTCCCACTAGATACCCTAAATCATTTTGCTCAAGTTTGAAGTTCCACAGATCTCTAGGGCATAGGCAAAATGCCACCAGTCTCTTTGCGAAAGTGTAGCAAGAGGAACGTTTAATCCAGTTCCCAAAAGTTCCTCATCTCCATCTGAGACTACCTCAACTTGGATTTCATTGTCTATATTACTGTAAGCATTTTGGTCAATATAATTAAACAAGTCTCTAGGAAGTTCCAAACGTTTTCACATCTTCCTGCCTTCTTCTGACCTCTCCTAACTGTTCCAACCTCTGCCTGTTACCCAGTTCCAACATCAATTCGACATTTTCAGGTATCTTTATAGTAGTACCTCACTCCCGGTATCCATTTTCTGTATTAGTCTAGTTTCACAATGCTATGAAAAACTACCTGAAACTGGGTAAATTATAAAGAAAATAGGTTTAATTGACTCACAGTTCAACATGGCTGGGGAGGCCTCAGGAAACTTATAATCATGTCAGAAGTCAAAGGGGAAGCAAGGTGCATCTTACGTGGGAGCAGGAGACAGAGTGAGGGGGAACTGCCTCACTAATAAACCACCAGGTCTCTTGAGAACTCACTCCCTATCACGAGTACAGTATGGGGAAAATCCACCCCCATGATCCCATCACCTATTACCATTTCTCTCACCTGACATGTAGGGATTACAGTTCAACATGAGACATGCATGGGGACAGACAGTAAAACCATATCATGTAGAATTCATATTTTTCATCATATAGAAATAAAGATATATATATTTTTTCACTCCATTCAATTTGTAACTAGAATGTCATTTTTAAAAGGCAAAATATTTATACAATCTGAAGAGAAACCAGAGTATTGGAATGCCATTTTTTTAAAACCGTATTTTAGTGGGATTGCCACAGACCCAATAACTTCAACATGTCTTTTTACTCTATTTTGTTTTCAGTAATGTCTTATAACTGTCTTTATTAGTATATTTAATCCATACTTCCGATATATACACACACACACACGTGTGTGTATATGTATATATATACACATATACACACAAACACACATACACACATACTCTGACAAAATTACATTTAATTTACATTTTAAATATTTTCTTCAAAGAACAAAACAGAAAAAAATAGCTAAAGTTTCTGACTTGCTTAGAATAATTTACTTGACCGCATATACTTTGTTAAATATTGAATTACTTTTACTCATTTTTTACATAATGGGAGTATTTCAAAGATTTCCTATGACAAAATAAGAAATTTATGTTGACAGAAAATATCAAGAAAATAATATTTACTATACACTCTATTTATACAGCTATTTTGGCTGTATTTCCCACTCTTCTATTTGTCCACATACCATTTAGCCATAGCTGTACATATTCTTTGAGAACAATTTTTCTCAATGATGCTACCAAATGTTAAATTCTGTTTTATATATATTTACACTCCCCTCCATAAGTCTGGTGAAGTCACTCACTAGTTAATATTTATTTTATATCAGGTACAAATCAGGATTATGATGTCGTGAGAGCAAAATATAATATTGATTATGCACAGTGAAATTATCATATGTTATTAATTTAAAAAAAAAAAAAAGGGGCCGAGCATGGTGGCTCATGCCTATAATCCCAGCACTTTTGGAGGCCAAGGCAGGTGGATCACCTGAGGTCAGGAGTTCGAGACTTGCCTGACCAACATGGAGAAACCCCATCTCTACTAAAAATACAACATTAGCCATGTGTGGTGGCATATGCCTGTAATCCCAGCTACTCAGGAGGCTGAGGCAGGAGAATCACTTGAACCCAGGAGACGGAGGTTGCAGTGAGCTGAGATCGTGCCATTGCAATCTAGACTGGGCAACAAGAGTGAAACTTCATCTTAAAAAAAAAAAAAAAAGAGAGAGATAGAGAAAAGGGAAAAGGAGGGGGTAAAAGGAAGGAAGAGATAGAGATTGATAATTCAAGAGGATTATTTCTTGTTGACTCTATGCTTTCACTGTGCGTCAGCTGAAGTGTTGTGATCAATGGTCTCTCATGAACCTCAGACAATGGAACATTTATTACTTGGATCATTGCCAGGAAAAGAGACTTCCAGAATCTCATGTGTGTAGTCAAATTATTTTATACAGAATACATTGTCCGTAATGTTGTCATTCAGCCTCTTCTACCTACTAGGAGCTAGAGAATAGTTTGTGATTAGCACAAATGAACATTCTCTACTTAGGGCAGATTTCTAGGTATAGTGATCTAAAACAAAAGGTTAAACTTAAAACAGTATGAATAATTTAGTTATGATATAACTTTTACTAGCAATTTATGTAGGCCATTTTCCTATTAAATAAGAATATGAAAAGTATTTTAGCTTGTTAGTTTTCTCACAGCACAGTTAACAAAAATTATGTATTTCTGCTTTGCCTTCAAGGACAATACAGTGGGGAAAAAAAGAATAATCAAACACAGTATCACTGTTGGATCCAAGCAAGAGAAACTTCTTTCTCAGTCTCTGTGTTTTTGAAGTGCTATAATCCCAGCATTTGGGGAGGCCAAAGTGGCAGGATTGCTTAGGGTCAGGAGTTTAAGACTAGCCTGGACAAGGAAGAGAGACCTCATTTTTACAAAAAGATTAGCCAGCTGTGGTGGTGTGCACCTGTACTCCCAGCTACGTAGGAGGCTGAGGCAGAAGTATTGCTTGATCCCAGGAGTTGGAGTCTGCAGTGAGCTATGACCAGGCCATTGAACTCCAGCCTGGACAACAAAGTGAAACTCTGTCTCAAAAAACAAACCAAACAAACAAATAAACAAACAGACAAAAAACTAGGATCTCTATATCACAAAAAAATCAAGTTATTAAAACAACCCCTAGGATTTGTGCTTGGAATCATGTACTTTGTGTTAGTAAGATCTAATCTGTGATCTTCAATTCTCTTATGAACAATATCCTCAGACCCCAGGAGAATGCTTCTCCATATCTCATGCTCTATATTTTCTGATGACTGCATTCTGATGCCATCAGGTGTGTAAGCTGTACCAATATTTCTGAGACAAGTCTACAAGGAACATTTGAGTGGTGCAAGTTCTTTGGAAAGATGAGAGTTAGCTTTTTGTGCATTCTAATTTGTAATTCCAGAGTTCTTAAAATTCAGTTTAGTTGCACATGTAAGATGAGGCATGTACTGTAATACTAAATAATTGATATCAATCTTAAGCTTTTATATGTGCATGTATGGGAATAACATGCATAAAGCTAATACTGTATGCAGTTACATATTGCTTTAAAGATATTGAAACGGTGATACAAGTGATAGCTATTTCTATGATAAAATAAAATAATCTGCAATATTTACTGACCCTTTTCCAATATTTGAAGGGAATATACAAAATTTATTATTTATTTTACAGTTTAAAGATTAACTATACTTTTTTTCCTCAGGAGAGTAAAATTTATTTGTGACAGCTTAGAAAAGTCATTTATTTTACCATTATTTTCAATAAAACAAATACTATGTAAAATGTTGATTATAACAATGAATTTGTACTTTTAAAATGAATATAAGAAAGGTAAATTACAGGGAACAAGCTATCCATCTGTCTATCATCAGTCATTGTATTCTATTGCTTATCCAAACTTCACTTCAGTGATCATGAAAAGGACACACAGACAATCCCCAAAATAATTATCTTATATTCTCTGAGACTTTATTTTAGACATTAATCTAAAGCTTTACATGTATGTTTTAATTTTATAAATTTTAAAACATTTTAAAGTAAGATGATAAAATATACTATTACATTTATTTACTATAAATACATGTTTAAATATTTAGAAATATGGTCCAAATTTAGAAATGTATCTTTATTTGTACTCATTTCTGAGCCCCACAAAAGGTAGTGGCAGGCCTGAAAGAAGTGTAATATTCTCTTTATATTATATTTTGCAGCCTGATGCAATGTAGGGAAAATATGGCTCAAATAGAATCAGCAATCGAGGAGAGGACAGAAGACGATTCAAGTGAAAGATGTAACAAAATCAAAGACACTGAAGTGAAAGCAGCCAAGCATGTCTATGGGAATTAAAGTTGCTGAACTATGCATCCAACCTGAATCTCCTGAATCTACAAGGAACTTAAACAATTCAACAATCTCATTAAAAAGTGGTCAAAAGACATGAACAGATACTTCTCAAAAGACATATAAGCAACCAATCATGAAAGAAATGCGAATTAAAACCACAATAAGATACTATCTCATACAAGTCAAAATGGTTATTATTAAAACATCAAAAAATAACAGATGCTGGTGAGGCTATAGAGGAAAGGGAACACTTATACACTGCTGGTGGGAATGTGAATTAGTTCAGCCACTGTGGAGAGCAGTTTGGAAATATCTCAGAAGTAAAAATACAACTACCATTCAACTGGCAGTCCCATTACTGGGCATATGCCCGAAGGGATATAAATCACTTTACCAAAAAGACACACTTGTATGTTCACTGCAGCACTATTCACAATATCAAAGACAAGGATCAATTCAGGAGCCCATCAGTGGTGTATTAGATAAAGAAAATGTGTTACATATATACCATGAAATACTATGTAGCCATAAAAAACACAAAATCCTGTCCTTTACAGCAACATGGATGCAGCTGGAGGCCATAATCCTAAATGAATTAATGCAGGAACAGGAAACCAAATACTGCATGTTCTCACCTATAGAGCTAGACACTGAGTACACATGGACATAAAGATAGGAACAAAGAAGCAGATACTGGGGACTACTTGACAGGGGAGGGAGGAAGGGAGAAAAGGGTTGAAAAACCTACCTGTTGGTTACTATGCTCATTACCTGGCTCATGGGATCTCTTGTACTCCAAACCTTGGGTAAAAAAATGCTGAGGACCTCCAACAAACAACAGAAGTGAGAAAGAGGTGAGGGAAAATTCTTCTCTAGAGCCTGCGGTGGTAGACTTCTCATCTCCAGAACTATGAAATAATGAATTTGTGGTATTTTTTTTTTTTTTTTTTTTTTTGAGACGGAGTCTCGCTCTGTAGCCCAGGCTGGAGTGCAGTGGCGCGATCTCGGCTCACTGCAAGCTCCGCCTCCCGGGTTCACGCCATTCTCCTGCCTCAGCCTCCTGAGTAGCTGGGACTACAGGCGCCCACCACCGCGCTCGGCTAATTTTTTTTTTTTTGTATTTTTAGTAGAGACGGGGTTTCACCATGGTCTCGATCTCCTGACCTTGTGATCTGCCCGTCTCGGCCTCCCAAAGTGCTGGGATTACAGGCATGAGCCACCGCACCCGGCCGAATTTGTGGTATTTTTAAGCTACCCAGTTTTTACCAATTTGTTACAGCAGTGTTAGAAATCTTACACAGAACTGCTATGCTAAATTATATGATTATTTGTTTACTTTTGTGAGAAATTATCAAACTATTTCTCATTTAGCACTCCCACATGAATGTTAAAGTTCTAGTTGTTTCACGTGCTATCTAGCACATGGCATCAGCACTCTTCCAAATTTAGAAATTTCTCTTGGTGTATATGGTATATAATGTGGTATTAATTTTGCATTTTTTAATAACTAATAATGTTAAACATTTTTGATGTGGTTTTTCCTATCCTGATATCTGGATTAAGTCTATTAATGCGTGTTTATCTTTTTCCCCATTTCTTAAGTCCATTACCTTAAATCCGTCTCCTTTCCTCTTCTCTTTTACTTAATAAATGTATACCAATTTAAAATATATTTTGTATATCACAATGATGAGGTTTCAGGAAGGAAGAGATACAAACACATAAATTCAATCCACCATCATTTCCAGAACTCCAGCTCTGGTTTTGACTCCAGAAAGTAGTTATAGATTTTAAGGTTGGAAATTAATGAGAAAATTGTGATAAAATAGATAAATCAATAAAAATTGCATTGCCTTTGAAATTAACTTTCTGTTCTTATAACAGTATAGACCTGGTGTGTATATTGACTGCATGCGCATTGTCAGTAAGGTGTGAGCTAAAAGTACATATATAAGCATGCATGAATTTTCACTTCTTGACTCATGAGAGATTTCAACATTCTCGGTCAGCATTCCTAAACCATTTAACCTCTGTGATGATTTTAAAACGTGTTCCAAATTTCTAAAGAGGTGGCGCTAAATTTATCCTTTCTTGGGTATGAGCTAGACCCAATGATTTGTTACTAATGAAAATAATTTTTTAAAAGTGATAGTGTGTATCTTATAGCTTCTTTTTGTAGCCAGCTAAAGGGCACTGTGATTTAGCTCTTACGATTTTACCTCAGTATCTATCATACTCGCCTCATACAGTCTTTTGGAACAACGTAAAGAAATAAAGGGGGAAATAAAAGGTATACACAAACAAAATAAATCCCTCTCTTGTCTCCTTGTTCTTCTTTATTTCCTCTTATCCCATTTAAAATGATATTGATTTCTTTATCTCGAGTTTTCTACCATTTAATTATTGTAACTACAATGGCAAAATCCTGTAGTTCAACATTTGACATGAAAAAGAGAAAATGACTCAAAAATTCAAAAATTATTATGACATTTTTCTCTCAAGAAGGCTTGTGAACCAAAACTAACATATTTTTCTGTCTCTATATTAAATAATATTGAGAATAAACAAAAATAACATAGATACTTGCTATAGTTAAATAAGTTAAATATTTGTTAAGAAATATAAGATTAGAAAACCTCTAAATAGCTAAGAGGGTAATTAGCTTGATCATCCAACTAGTTTCAAGAGCCCAAGTTTTCTGAGCTCACATACTATTTTGTAAACTCTTCCCAATTCTGAATTAAAGTCTAATAATATCTTCTCTTGATTTATCCCTTCTAGGTCTGACACTGCTAAGTCTCTCCTAAGGGGTTGCTCTCCCTTACTGCAGTTAGGCGTATAAGCTTAGCTTTGATCAATAAGTGTCCTGATTATCTTTTGAGAATCAACACTTATTTTCAATATTATCATCCTTCTAGAATAGGAATTTTAAAATATTAAAAACATAATTTAACATCCAAAGCTAAGTGATTATTTGATTTAACTCATATCTATTTTTTCAATGAAGTTATATATCCTACATGTTTAATAAGTTGAGACACATACAGAAGAAAAGAAAGAGTTCACAGAAAATAAAAACAGAACCGAGATTATTCTAAAGGTTATTTCCTGAAAATCATCTTGGTTTATCTCTAAATCAAGTGATTTAAGGCTCTAAAAAGTACATAGTTTTTGTTTCTGTTATACATCTTTTAAATGAGTAATGAATAAAACTTGACATCAAGAAGAAATCCATAATTTCTGCAAGGAGTGGGCATTCTTTAACTCTTTTTCATTTCTGTTTCATTGCAAATTAATGTCAGATTCACTTATCAGTGCATATTCTGACAATTCTGGTAGTGCTAAGTAGAGGAGAGATACGACTTCCTAAAAATGGCACTAATAAGGTGAATAATAGAAAAAGAGTATATTAATTAAAAACACACTGTGTGTAGATTACCGTTCAGTCTTTATCTACTTACTCAGGAATAGCCACACTTTGTCATGAGATAGAAGAGTCCATCTCTGAGCTTGTACATGCTTCTGGAACTAAATGGTAGGCCATATTTGAATGGTTCCTGAGTCATTCAGTCATAATTTCTACCCATATGGGAAACTTAGCATCATAAAATGTACTCTCGCAGTTAACTGAGATTTCAAGGAATTCTAGTCAATTTCATAAAATTGGATTCTGTCTCAGGTTACTTTTTATCCTTTACCCTATCCACATTGTTTGAAGGCCAAGATTAGTGTTAGGTTGGTGCAAAAGTAATTGCAGCATTTGCCATTAAATGCAATGTCCAAAACTGCAGCTACTTTTGCAATAACCTAATGGTTAATCCTCATAACATTTGAAGACTGCTATGAAGCTTTATCCTTCTATCCTTAGTTTTTCTACCATTACTCAAAAATAAAATATTTAGTTATTTGGTCATTATTATTTTCTTTTACCTTCTGCTAATTATTTCAAGTATATCCTAATTTAGGCTAAGATATTTAGTACTTTTTATTTTGAAATAGTTATAGATTGGCAGGAAGTGGCAAAGATAACAGAAGATTCAAATAACTTTTACTTGGTTTTTCCCAAGGTTTACATCTCACATAATATAGTACAATATCAAAACCAGAATATTACATTGATACAGTATATGTGCGAAGATATGTGTCATCACATGCACAAATATGTGTAAGCACTACTTTAATAATGAACATACAGAACTACTTCATCACCACTAAGATTTCTCTCAAACAATTGCTTTATGGTTGTGCCTACTTTCTCCCCTCCACCATCCCTAATCTCTGGCAAACACTAACACATTCTCCATCTCTTTAATTTTGTCACTTAAAAAATGCTATGTATATGGAACTGTACAGCATGTGATCTTTTGAGATTGAGTTCCTTCACACAGTATAACGTCTCTGATGTTCATCTAAGTAGTTTCATATATCAATAGTCTGTTCTATTTCATTGCTGAGAATGTGATTTAGTTTGTTTAATTATTGGTCTATTGAGGGACATTTTAGTTGTTTCCACATTTTGGCTACTATGAATAAAGCTGTTATGAGCATTCTTGTATAGGTTTTATGTGAACATAACTTTTTATTTCTCTGGATAATCAGTCAGGTGTGTAATTGCTGGGTCATATGTTAAGCATACACTTAATTATTTTTAAAAATTGCTAAATTACTCTCCTTAGTGACTCTATTGTTTGATACTCCCACCAACAATAGATCTAATTTCTCTTCATACTTGCCAGCATTTGGTACTGTCATTGTTTTTATTTTAGTTTATTTGATAGGTGTGTAAATGATACCTCACTGTGATCTTAATTTTTATTTTCCTAATTGTTATGTTGAACCTGTTTTTGTGGACTTATTTTCCTTTTATATTTGAAGCCCACATTTCTTTTACAATGTTTAATTTTATATCTATATTTTATATCTATATTGTGCTAGTTTATGTGTTGTATGTATGTAACAAATTATCATCAGTTGGCTTCCTGGCACAACACTATTCCATTCATTTAATTCCCTTTGACTATGAAATATAGGATTTTTTTCTACTTGTGTAAAAGCCATGCTTTTTATTCTGTGATTTCACTAAGGAGTGAGAACTATGAACAACTATATATAGCAAAATCATAGTTGTCAGATAATTAAACCTCCTAACTAATCTAATGTTTATAAAGCTTACTCAAGTTAGAAAAGCACAAAGAAGATTTATTTAGTGAAGTGGAAGTGCACAGTCTGCAAGGAAGAGACTATTCAGGTTAAAATTTTTTTTTAGCAATGCAATTGACATTGTAAATTACACACAGATCTTGTAACTCCAATGCCAATGTACTGTTTCTAGCTTCCAAGGAAGTAGTAATATCAAAGTTGCAGTTTTATATAAGATGGTAAAATATTTTTCCTTTGCCATTATATTTTAAAATAAATACATAAAATTATACATTTATCCAGAAAGATGCATTTTTACGTATACAACTGTCAAATTAAATATTATAGTGATCTAAATTCTGATAACATAGCAAAATTATAACTCTTATAATTATAAGAGTTTTTCTGCCTTGCTTTAATTTATGTACCCCAAAAATAAATCTAAACTCTGGACCTGTTTGACATACAGATTAGACATTTAAGTCAAAATTTCAAGTTTATTAAAATCCAGAACTTCACAGATAACATTTAGAGGAATACTCTTATCATGCTTGGTTTTTAGGTTTGTTTGCCTTCTTGTTTCCACTTTCATATTCTTTCCAATAGTAGTGTAATCCTAGCATGCTGTGTAGCTTAATCATCTTAGAATTGCTCTCACAGGCCTAGAGTGGCCTGTAAACATGGTAGACAATAAAGTTTCGGAGCCAGGGCTCTTAGGTTCCAATCCTGTCTCTGTCACTTACTAGTAGAAGCAATTAGGGCATGTTATTTTAGCTTTTCCATTTCCATTTTCATTTTACAGTTTCCTCATCTGTAAAATAGGAAAGCAATGGTGCATAGCTCCTTTAGTAAAAATTAGGGAGTAAACATTGAGATAACCAATATAAAGAGTTCAAAACAGTGTCTAACATTCAGTAAAATTCTCAATAAATATTACCTATTGTTATTACCATTTAAAATTATTACAATAATTAATAATTGGAATTTGAAATTAAATGAAAATAAAAAACAATACTATTTATATAAGCACCCCAAAATGAAATACTTAGATGTAAATTTAACAAAGTAATTACAAGATCAATATGAGGACAACTACCAAATCTGATGAAAGTAAGACAAAAAATAACTGTATCGAGAGATATTCTGTGTTCATTGATAAGAAGACATGATAATGTCACGATTTCAGTTTTTCCCAACTTTATCTAGAGACTCAATGCAACCCCAAACAAAGTTCCACAAGTTATTTTGTGAATATTTACAAACAATTCTAAAATGTATAAAGAGAGGTAAAAGGCCAAGAATAGCCAACACAATTTTGAAAGAGAAGAACAAAATTGGAGTACTGACAGTACTCGACTTCAAAACTTAGCGTAAAGTGCAGTAAACAAGATGGAGTGGTATTGACACATAGAAAAGTATGTCAACGAAACAGAATAAAAAACCCAGTGATAGACTCACACAAATATAGTCAACTGATCTTCAGTAAGGAAACAAAGCCATGCCATAGAGAAGATATAGTGTTTTCTATAAAACTAATAGAAATAAACATAGAGGAAATGCTTTCTGAAATTGGACTGGGCAAAAACATCTTGAGTCAGACTTCAAAAGCATAGGAAACAAAAGCAAAAACAGACAAATGGGGTTACATTAAACTAAAAAGTTTCTGAACAGCAGAATAATCAATAAAGTGAAGAGAACACCTACAGAATGAGAGAAAGTATTTAAAATCTATGAATCAGATAAGGGGTCAAATTCTAAAACATAAAAGGTACTCGAACCACTCAATAGCAAAAAGAAAATCAAATAATGTAATTTAAAAATGGGCAAAAGGCCTACACAGACATTTCTTAAAAGAAGACATACAAATATCCAACAGACATATGAAAATTGTTCAACATCAATAATCATAAGAAAAATGCAAATCAAAACCACAATAAGATATCACCTCATCCAAATTATACTGGCTATAAACAAAGTAATAATAATAAAAAAAAAACTGCTGTTAAAAATACGTACCATATGATCCAGCAATTCTATTACCAGGTATACATCTAAAAGAAATGAATGAAATCAATACATCTAAGAGACATCTGTACTCCCATGTTTATTGTAGCATTATTCACAATAGACAAGATATAGAATTAACCTAAATGCCCATCTACAGATGAATTAATAAAGAAAATGTTTTATATATATATATGTGTGTGTGTGTGTGCGTGTGCATGTGTATGTGTGTGTGCATGTGTATGTGTGTGTATATATATATACACACACATATATAGTATCTATGACATGTATATAAGCGGTTGACTATAACACAGTCAACCCCTTATTCCACTAAATATAATATACATATAGGACACTATATTACTCCACTAAATATGTATATTTTTAGTGGAATAATATTCAATAATATTCAGTCACAAAATGAAATGAAATCCTGACCTTTGTAGTGACATGGATGAACCTGGAGGACATTCTGTTAAGTGAAATAAATCAGGCACAGAAAGGAAAATACTTCATGATCTCACTCATATTTGGAATATAAATAATTGATTTTATAGAAGCAAAGAAACATAAAATAGAATAATAGTTACCAGAGAGTGAGAAGGATAAAAGGAAGTAGGGAACAGGGAGAGCATGATCAGTGGGTACAGTTACAGTTAGAAAAGAAAAATAGGTTTTGGTTTTCTATGACACAGTAGAGCGACTATATCAAATAATAATATAACATATATTTCAAGATAGTTAGAAAAGAAGATTTTGAATTTTGTCACTACAAAGAAATGATAAATATTTAAAGTGATGAATATGGGAATTACCCTGATTTGATTATACTATGTATACATACATTGAGACATCACATTTACTCCCATATGTAAAGATACTGTAATCAAGTATCTTTATTTATAATTACCAAAACTTGGAAGCGACCAAGATGTCCTTCAGTATATAAACTAATAAACAAACTGTGGTACATCCAGACATTGGAATAGTATTCAGTGCTAAAAACTAATCAGCTATCAAGCCATGTAAACACACGGGGAAAACTGAAATGTATATTACTAAGTGAAAGAAGCTAATCAGAAAAGGCCACATTCTGTATGATTCCAACTATATGACAATCTTGAAATGGGTGTAGAGTTAGTAAAAAGATCAGTGGTTGTCAGACACTGTGGGGTCCAGGAATGGTGAATAGGTGGAGTGGAGAGGATTTTTATGGCTGTGAAACTATTCCGTGTGATACTGTAAGAGTGGATACATGCCATTATACATTTGTCAATGCCCGTAGAATGTATAACACCAACAGCTAAACTTCATGTAAATTATGGACTTGGATGATGATGATATGTCAATGTAGGTTTATTCATTGTAAAAAAATACATGACTGCTATGGAATGTTGATAGTGGTGGAGGTTGTGCAGGTGTGTGTGGTATGTAGAAAATCTGTATTTTACTTTCAGTTTTTATGTGCTGCTAGAGCTGCCCTAAAAAGTGAGGCAAGACTGAAACTGAGCAAAAGAAAAAAAGCAACGTTTAAAAATAATTATGTATTTGGTTTTCTCTTCTTGTGATAGTTTGCTAAGAATGATGGTTTCCAGCTGCATCCATGTCCCTACAAAGGACGCAAACTCATCCTTTTTTATGGCTGCATAGTATTCCATGGTGTATATGTGCCACATTTTCTTAATCCAGTCTGTCACAGATGGACATTTGGGAACTGAACAATGAGATCACTTGGACTCGGGAAGGGGAACATCACACACTGGGGCCTATCATGGGGAGGGGGGGGAGGGAGGGATTGCATTGGGGAGTTATACATGATATAAACGTCATGCACATGTACCCTAGAACTTAAAGTATAATAAAAATAAATAAATAAAAAAATAAAAAAATAATAATTATGTAATATACCATTTTATACATATAATCACATGAAAACTTTACAATGTTTTTGACTAGGGTCTGATGAAGAGTCAGGATGCTGACTTACGCTTCTTTTAACTAAGCCTTACTTTTTCATTCATGTGACCCCCAATTTTGGTCAGTCTTTTCCAGGGAGCAGATTTTACAGTTTCTTTCTTGATACCTTTTAAATTCAGAATCATTTATGACATTGTTCACCTTACATGTTCGTTATTGCTATGTATACTTTAGTGGGGTTTGGGAGGACAAAGGAGAATCTCTTGTTATTTCATTGTTCCATTTGAAAAACCTCTTCCCTAATTCCTTTGATTTGATTGCAACTGCATCATTTTAATACATTTATTTAATTTTAAAAGCACAGCTGTTTTCATTTTACATCAATATTTTATAACTATTTTTTCCAACTTTTAAATTTAGTTTAAACACTTTTTTTGAGTTTTGAAAAATGTATATGGTTGGTGACTACTACTACCATCAAAATGTAGAGCAGTTCCATCACTTCCAAAAATTTTTCATCATAATTTCCTCTTGTGATCATACTCTCCCCATAAGCTAAACACCTACAAAACACCTATCTTTTCCCAATTCCTGTAGTTTTCTCTTTTGAACAGAATTCCAAAATATACAGTCTTTGAATCCACCTTCTTTTGTTTACGTTAATGCATTTAGGATCCAGCCACATTGTGTGTTCCTTGTATCAATGTTATGTTCTTTTTTATTTTTAATAGAATTTCAGTGTTTTGGTGTATCACAGTTTGTTTATTCATTCTCCAGTTGAGGGATAGTTCAGTTTCCTTCTTTATGTTTATAAATTAAGCTGCTTTGAGCATTTGTGTACAGATTTTTGTATAAATAAAGATTTTCCTTTTACTTTGGTAAATATCTATGACTGTTCATATGGTAAATGTATTACTAACTGCCAAACTGTTTTCCTAAGAGGCTGTGCCATTTTGCCTTCCCACTTGCAAACATGCGAGTTCCGGCTGTTCAACATTCTAATCATTTAGAATTCTAAGCATTTGGTATTACCAGGTTTTAATTTTGTCAATCCCAGTAAGTGTGTTTGGGTATTTTCCTCCAGTTTATGGTTTCTAATTGTATAAATCATGTTTTTCACGGGGCAAAAGATTTTAATTTTGATGAGGTCCAATTTTTTTTTTTTTTACATTTCATGTTTTTATTATCATATCTAAGAATACTCAGCCTAACCCAGTCATAGATTTTTTTAAATACAAAAGATTTTACATTTAAATTTATATATACGATCCATTTTAGTTTTTTTTTTTTAACAGGTAAGGGGTTGGTGATTTTTTTTTTCTTTCATATAATCAACCAATTTTCCCAGGACTATGTTTTCAAAAGTATATTATTTCTCCATTTAATTGCTTTTGTATGTTTGTCAAGAACATATTTTTGAATATATTTTAGAAGGTTTGTTCCTGGGCTACCTATTCTCTCTTTTTTTTTTTTTTTTTTGAGGCAGAGTCTCACTCTGTCGCCCAGGCTGGAGTGCAGTGGCACCATCTCAGCTCACTGCAAGCTCCGCCTCCCGGGTTCACGCCATTCTCCTGCCTCAGCCTCCTGAGTAACTGGGACTACAGGGGCCCGCCTCCACGCCCGGCTAATTTTTTTTTGTATTCTTAGTAGAGACGAGGTTTCACCATGTTAGCCAGGATGGTCTTGATCTCCTGACCTCGTGATCCGCCTGCCTCGGCCACCCAAAGTGCTGGGATTACAGGCGCGAGCTACCACGCCGGCCTGGGCTACCTATTCTTTATCATTCATCAATGTGTCTATACTGCCACCAACACTATGCTGTCTAGAGTACTTTATATTAACTATTTAAATCTAGTGGGTTAACACTTGTAAAATTGTTCTTTTTCTAATTTTTTGTGTTAATTTTAGTTTTTTTTTTTTTTCTCTTTTAAGTGTTAGAATGAGCTTGTCAATAACTACACAAAATGCTTTTGGGATTTTGTTTTGAATAACATTACATCCATAGATTGATTTGAGGAGGACTGATATTTTAAGAATATCATCTTCTCAACAATGAACATGGTGTATCTCTCCATTTATTTATGCTTTCTTTAATCTTTTTCATTAGTGTTTTGAGTCTCCATCATACAGGTCCAGCACGTATTTTGTTAGATGAATATGTAAGTATATTTTTACTTGGGAATGCTATTAAATCATATATAAAAACTGCATAACTTTGATTTCTAGTTGTACCTTACTAGCATATTGCAATATAGTTGAATATTTTTTGTTGGTATTAACTTTGTATTCTCTAACCTTCCTAAACTTACTTATTACTTCTGTTAACATCGCAATTGTGAAATTCATCACAATTTCTAGATAGTCAATCATGTCATTTATGAATAAAGACTGTTTCATGTCTTCCTTTCAAATCTGTATGACTTCTTTTTTTCTGCATTATTTTTACATGCTAGCAATTCCCATATGATGTTGCAGAAGAGTAGTGAGGGTATATCCATGCCTTGTTCTAAATTTTAGGTGAGAATAATTTAGTCTTTCACTAAGAAGGATGAAAGTGGTAAGATTTTTATAAATGAATTTTATCACATTAAAGAATTTCTCTTAATAACCTAGATAACTTAGATTTCCCTGATAACCAAGTCTTGCATTGCTGGAATAAACACTTGGTTACAATTTGTTCTTATTTTTACATATTGATAGATTTTATTAATAATATTTTATTGATGGTTTCTGTGTATATGTTCATAAGAGATATTGGCTTGCAGTTTTGTCTTCTGGCAAAGTATTAGGTTGGTTTTAGTATGAGAATAATTCTGGCCTTGTAAAATAGGTTGAAACTGTGATGTCCTTTTTTATTTTCTGGAAAAATGATGCGTAAAGCCTATAATTTTATCTTAAATATTTAGTAGAATTTCCCAGTGAAATTATCTTGGTTTGGAGTTTTCTTTATTGAGTAGTGTTATCTATGAATTCAAATTATTTTATAGAAATAGAAATATTTAGGTTATTTATATCTTTGAGTGAGTTTTGTTACTTGCGTCATTTTAGGAATTGGTTCATTTCAGTAAGTCATTGAAATTATGGGCATATGTTTTGGTCATCATATTTCTTTAATATTAATTTAATATATGTGAATCTTTTGGTGATATCCCATATTTTATTCCTGATACTAGTAATGTTTATGTTCTTTTAATTTTATTGACACATTCATCTAATGTTTTAACACTGTTATTAATATTTTTAAGCAATTAAATTTTGATTTGTTTGGTTCTTCTCTATTCTTTTTTAGTTTTTAATTTTAATAATAAATTTTGCTTTTATTATTGCTATTTCCTTTTTTCTGCTTATTTTGGGTGTACTCATTTTTTCTAGTTTCTTGCTTTTGAAGCTTAGGCTTTTTATTTCAGACCTTCATTATTTTATATTACTGGCATTTGCTGTAACAAAATTTAGATCAATAGCTTTTGGCTCTGTCCCAAAAATATGTTGTATTTTGATTTTCATTCAATTAAAAATGTTCCTAATATTTCTTAAGACTTCCTCTTTGACAACTGATTTATCTGAAGTTTTTTAGTATTTCCAAATATTTGGGAATTTTCTAGGTTTTTAAATAGTATTAGTTCCTAATTTAATTGCTAAAATTAGAGAATATTCTTGCATTATTTCAATTATAATTCTGAATGTTTTATGTTTGCTCAAAATGTGATCTATCTTGGTGAGTCTTCGATGTACACTTGAGAATAATGTGTATTCTCTTGTTGGGTTCAGTGTTGTATAAATGTCAGCTTTATGAACTTGGTTAATAGTTTTTGTTCCAATCTTCATATACTTGTTGATTTAATGTCTCGTTGTTACATCAATAGCTAAAAGAAAAGTGTTAAAATTTCCAAGTAAAATCGTGGATTTGTCTGTTTCTCCTTGCAATTCTCTCAGTTTTGCCTAATGTATTTTTTAGCTTTGTGGTTTGGTGCATACACATTTAGGATGAGTTTTTAGTGTATTGGCAGTTTATATTTATTATTACGAAATGCTACATTCTGTCCTGATCACTTTCCTTGTTATGAAACTACTTTCTATGATATAAATAAAAGAGCAATTAATATTTTAAAAATTAGTGATTGCATGTTATATTTTTCCATCCTTTTGCTAATTTTCTGTATCATGTTATTTAAAATGAGTTTTATATAAGCTAATAAAGAGGTTTATCTTGCTTTTTTAATTCATGTGTTTAGATAATTTGCACTGAATATAGTTATAATATGGTGAGATTTAAGTCTATCAATTATTTTCCTTTCTTTTGTTTGCTTTTTATTACTATTTTCAATTTCCTACCTCCCTGAAGATTATTTGAACATATTTTAGCATCCAATTTTATTTATTGGATTTTAGTTTTTTAATATAACTTTTTAGTTGTCTTAACTTTTGACATCCTATTTAAACTATTTTACTAGCTCAAGTAAAACATCGAAGCTTTACAACTACAGGATGTAGATTTCCTGATCCTCTGTTTTATGTTTGAGTTTCATACATATTGCATCTACATTACAAGATAATGTTGAAATATTGGCATACATATTTTAAATGACTTTTGTGGAAAATAGTCATTTATCTTATTTATCTAGGTAATTAGTTTCTATTTATCTGCTGATAACTTTTATTTTTCCTTTCATTTTAACAGTGTTTATTTTCATCTTTTGGAGGATGATAATGACTTTTTAAAAATCTTTGCTTAACAATTCCAATATATGGGTCATCTTTGGGTTGGCAATTATTAATTGTCTGCTCTCTTATGAATTGGTCAGATTTCCTAGCTGTGATTTTTGTATTATATACTGGATAATTTGAAATTATCATAGTGATGTTAAAATTAAATTAACATAATGTTTTGAAATTCTGATTCTGTTAAAATTCTCTGTAGAATTGTTAATTTCTTTTTCTTTGTTTTACCAAAAAAAAAAAAAGTCAAGTTGAGTTCATGCTGTAAATTGTGTTATCTATTGTAGGTGATGGATTAAAATGTCAGATCAGTTTGAAATCCTTTTTTTATGATTTTTGAGGCCCTCCTATTTTCCAGTTCAGGTTCATTCTTAAACTTGGGTATGTTGTTTATGTTGTAATTTAATTATCAAATATTTTAAAATATTTTAATGGAATCTTTTGAGTGTATACTACACATTCAGTGCTTAGAGGAATGGTATTGGTCCATACACAGAGTTAGGAGATTGACATCTTTAGCAATTTTCTCTCTGCCCCCAGAGACCTTTTCCTGGTTTCGTTCAGTAGTGTGATAGGGTTCTTTTAGAATGTTAGTTTCACACACAACTGTACAATGATTGGCATTGGGCTAATGTGGCTACAGAAAAAAAAATGGAGAATAAAGATCAGGATTCTCTTCACTCAACAGGTTTTTTTTTTTTTTTTGTCCTATTCACCCATTGAAATAGGTTCTTTTAGAGTTCTTGGTGCCCTGCTCCCTACTCCCATGACAGTAGGGATTTAGTGTTTTGTGCAATGGGGGCAAGAACACGGTAATAACATAGAAAAGAGAAAACACCAAATAGGTGATCACTCTATTTACATTTTTGGGCTCACAGATTTTCCTTTCCCAGTTCTCAGGCCAGAAAAGTAGACTATTCTTAGATTTTAATGTCTATGTCTGTTATACAATTCCCTGATTCTACCCACTCGAGTCAAGACTCGGGTAAGAGGAGGAGGAAAGGAAAAAATCTCATCATCACTACATGGGTATTTCTTCAAGTTTTGACTTTCTTCACTCATCAATCACTTGTTATTATTTATTTTTCAGAGTCCTTTGGGAGTTTATACTTGTAATCTGTTGGCAGATTTTAACTGGAGTCAGTCAGAAAGAAAACTTGAAGTGGAATGACTCCATCTTGGCTTGTACTAAAATCCTTACTAACTTGTTGTTTTTTAAATGTTTATTTTATATAGTTTAACTTTATAGAGATACAACTAATATACAAATAACTTCATATATTTGATGTATAACATGTGACGATTTTGTACTAATGCATACAGCTGTGATACTATCACCACATTTAATGTAATAAACATACGCTTCACATCAAGATGTTTTCTTGTGTCTCTTTGCTTTTATATTTTTTTGTGTGCTAGGAACATATAACATAGATCTACCTTCTTAAAATTTTAAATGCACAATGCTTTACTGTTAAATATAGGCACTATATATGTAGCAGATCTCTGAATTTACTCCACTTGTATAACTGTTAGTACACCCAGCGAAAATCCCCATTTCCCCTCACCCAATGTCATGACAATCACAATTCTGTTTTCTGCTTCTATAATTCTACTTTAGATACTTTCATATATGTGGAATCATGCACTATTTGTTTCTCTGTGATTAACTTACTTTATAGAGCATAATGTCTTCCTTCTTTTTTTAAGGCTGATAATAGTTCATTTTATATACATCTACATACATATGTTTATAGATAGTCTTTTTTTAAGGCTGAATAATAGTTCTCTCTCTATATAGAACTATAGACATTGTAGTCATGTTATGCTTAGGACTTAAGGCACCCATGATTCAGAGTATATAACTAAGTTATTTAACTCAGGTGGTTTCTAAAGCAAATGTATAAATTAAAATTGCTGGAGATTGAACAGCTTTGATCTATTTTGTAAACTTAAGTTAATGACTGAATCCATTTAAAAATATACCTGCCAATAATACACACAAGTACACACACTCTATTTTAAAGATCCATTTGTCTATTGTTGGGCTGTTTCCATACCTTGGCTATTATGAATAATGCTAATGCTACAATAAACATAGGAGTGCAGGCATTGTTTCAAGATCCTAATTGAATTGTTTCAATTCTTTTGGATGTACACCCATAAGTGAAAATGCTAGGAATATGGTGGTTTTATTTTTAAACTTTTGAAGAAAAATATATAACATATTATATATATTTATTATATATAATTACATATCAAATAACTAACATGTAATATATATTTATTATTTATTAATAAATATATTTATTATATTTACATATATAATTATAAAATAAATAATATATATTATATAAGTAATATATATCAGTTTTATCAAGTGCGAGGTTTTATCTCATGGTTCAGATTTGCATTTTCTGATAATTATTTTTTATCTATTTTCTTTATTCAAGGCAAATGACCTTTTTATTTTACAAACAACAACAAATATCCCACAAGCAAACAAACATACATTCATATATAGACACACATTTTATTTTCTTCTGATTTAAAGGATTGGTGTTAGTCTTGGAAAACTGTAGCACCATCAATAAGAGGAAAGGAAATACTTTATAATATTGGATGATGATTTATTTTATTTCAAAGACAATTTTATTTCTACTTCCTATGTAATTTAGTACTTGAATTCTTAAATCAAATTTTCAGGATTCATGACTTTCCAATGTGTGTAAAGAAATAAAAAATATTAAAGTTAAGGTGAACTGTGCTAGTAGAAATATAATTAACAGAGAATTGTGTAATAATTCTGCCTTCTACTTTCATTTTTCATTTTATTGTGTTCTCTGAGATTCACATTTCTTTCAATGTGATAGTCCTTTTAGTTTTGCCCTTCTTAGAGCTCCCTTTATTAATATAAATATACACACATATACATATAGATACAATTTTTTTCTCTGACATGTATATCCAGAATATTTTATCAATAATGTTTTGTGTCAAAAATAATGAATCGAAATGGAAAATTATTTTTCCAATATAGATACAAATTGCTATGGTGGCTAGAGTGATAGCTAAATGTATTTCATATGGACAAAGTATTTTATAATTTGTAAAATAAATTCCAGAAAGATATTTGTTGGTTGTTGAATATGTGAAGATACTATTTGCCCTAACTTTGACAATCTCCTATTTCTTCCCTTCTCCTTAATATTCTCAAGGGAAATTCAAGAAAACACATGTTATTTGCCCCTGACATTAACCTAGAACTTAGAGGAGTTCAGCTGCATTGCAAGGTAATTTCCCTTTGCATGACCTAGGCAACTGTGCTGACTGATTTCACTGATATTCTTAGAGGGACAGTCAAATCAGAGAACTACCTCAAGTAAAGAGCTGAATAATGTGCAAGTAAGAGTTGACTTAAATGCCTGAAAAAAAGATTTCTAAGGCTACAGTTGTGAGAAGTGACTCACTGTGCAGTTGGGAGAGGATGAGGAAGAACAGGCCTATGGTCAAAGGTACCTTGATGTCTGCAGCATTGAACACTTTATCTACCACAGCTGATCACCCTATGAAATATCTTTGTATTTGACCAATCCAAACAAACCCTCTACTTAGAGTGAATGGAGTGGTGAGGAAATGGGATGTCAAGAAAGGGTTTTTTCTTTAAACATGAAAAAGAAATAGACAAAAATGAACATGTACATACATGCGCATACTCGCTCCAAGGAAGAAACATAACTACGATATGAAAGTATAAAGATAGGTTGTCCAATTATAAAACAAGTTAAAAATGGTAACATTTTGAGCAACTTATTAAGTTAAAGTCAGAAATTTTGTTTACTTTCCTGCTTAGTTTATTATTTTTTTCTACTTCCTATAAGATACACAACAACCTTCTCCAATGAAGAATAATGACATTTTTTCATAAGTAAAACTTAAGTAAGAAGCTAATGGATGTGTCATTATGTACAATGTTCATTTCAGTTAGTATTATTTATCTACTTATTTTCCATGAACATCTACAGAATTATTATTTCAAAAATAATTTAATTTCAAATCTCAGATTCAAAATTCCGTGCTTTTTTCCAGAAATGACATTAAAACACTTCAAAAGGTGCCTCTGCTTTTCTAAAATACCATGTTAATAAAAATTGCTTTTCAATGTTAATCTTATTAAAATATCTCAGATTCATAGATCTTTCAATGATATACACACATACCTATGTATATATATGTATTTGTGTGTGTGCACGTATGTGTGTATGTGTGGGTATATTATTTTCCCAGATATATATATATATATATATATATATATATATATCTGTGTGTGTATATATAATCTACAGATAGATAGATAGATAGATAGATAGACAGACAGACATGGGAAAAAATACACCCACATAGCCACACAAACACACATATATCTATCTGATAGATAGACAGATAGATAGATAGATAGATAGATAGATAGATAGACATACATAGTTGGGGAAATAATACACCCTTTTTAAAATTTTACCTGATTTGTCTTAAAATGTTTTTTTGTTTTTGTTTTTGTTTTCAAAAAAGCATGCCATTTTCTGTCTCTTTTTTTGTCAGTTGAGATTAGTTGATATTTCCAATCTTCGAAATCAGGCAAAGAAAACAGAAAATTTCCATGCATATAATTATTTGACTCATATATATTATTGAATAAAACAATCCTTATTGCCAGGGACAGTGGGTCATCTGTAATCCCACCACTTTGGGAGGCCGAGGTGGGTGGATTACTTCAGCCCGGGAGTTGGAGACCAGCCTGGGCAACATGGCAAAACCCTGACTCTACTAAAAATCCAAAAATTAGTTGGTCACGGTGGTGCACACCTCTTGTCCCAGCTACTCAGGAGGCTGAGGTGGGAGGGTTGCTTGAGTACGCGAGGAGGAGGCTGCAGTGAGCTGTGATCGTGCCACCACACTCCAGCCTGGGCGACAGAGCAAGATCGCATCTCCCAAACAAAACAAAACAAAACAAGACAAAACACACAATAATTACCTTATTTTTGATATAGCTTCTTATGAAATCTGAAAATATTCTAATCTCATATATAATTGCCACTCCCAGATTCGTATATACATCAGAAACTTGAGATACAAGATTAACTATATATACACAGTAAATTTCGTTTCTTCACTTACTACATTGATTTTCCACATCAAAAGTCTCTAAAATTAGAAAAGACACTGAATGTGAACCCCCGAACGCCTCATTTAAAAACAATTTAATTGCCATGATTATCATAAATCACTCTAATAGGGTAATTTTCTTTCAGTTATGACACCATCACATTTGAGTTCACTGGAGCTTTTCTAAATAAAACATAATCTTTCATTCTAAGATGATGTCATGTACTCTTTCGTATTGTGACTCAACGAGCTGTCAATTCATAATTCTGAATGAATAAAACACTTGATAAAATTTTGCCGATGAGTTTCATAGTTAGCCATCAAAATAACCTGCAGTATATTTCTAAAAATTTATATTATTCCACTATGAATATTTAGACAGTGTAGCCATGTTATGCTGAGGACTTAAGGAACCCATGATCCAGTCTAAGTTACTTAACTCAAATGGTTTCTGAAGCAAATGTATAAATTAAAATTGCTGGAGATCAAATGGCTTGGTTATATTTTGTAAGCCTAAGTTAACCACTGAATCCATTTAAAAATATATCTGCCAATATTTTAAGCCTTATCACAAGAGATACTTGTAAAGATATATGCTCATTTCTATTAAACTCAAAAAGGAAGACTTAACTGAAGGGCCATAATCTAATTAAACTAGTATTACATAGAACAAAATACACAGTGAATATAAAGCCACTTTTCCTTGCTATATTGTAAATGGAAAATTAAATTTTCTGAGTTGTTAGTAGGGAGCCAGGTATTTTTACTCGATTCAAAGATCTAATAACTTTACTACATTCAGAGACTTGTCACTTCCTGTATGACTATCTTCCTCAATCAGTAATGTCTGATTGAGATTGAGAAAAACTTTTCTCTATTTAAGAAAAGCTTCTGGAAGCTTAGTCACCTTATTTATACTTTAGGTTACTTATCAATGAATTTGAAACTAAGGCAATTCCAGAATAATGAACATGAGACAGAATAAAATAAACCCATGAGTGCCAGCTTAGAAAATACGAACTGATTTTGTAACAATGAGATCAAATCAAGACAAAGTATCAGCATATTGCCATACTAGCTCAGAAAGAGGCATATGGACAAAAATAATGCAACCCCCTATTTCTCTCATTAGCAAGAACAACCTAGAATTCTCCTTATTACTGCAAATTGTATAATTCATATAAGCCTGATATGGTTTGGCTGTGTCCCCACCCAAATCTCATCTTGAATTCCCATGTGTTGAGGGAGGGAGGTGGTGGGAGGTGGTTGTATTATGTGGGAAGGTCTTTCCTGTGCTGTTCTCGTGATGGTGGATAAGTCTCACCAGATCTGATGGTTTTAGAAACAGTAGTTTCCCTACACAAGCTCTCTTTGCCTGCCACCATCCAGGTAAGATATGACTTGCTCCTCCTTGCCTTCCGCCATGATTGTGAGGCTTTACCAGCCACATGGAACTCTTGAGTTCTCCATTAAACCTCTTTCCTTGTAAACTGCCCAGTCTCACTCCTTATCAGCAGTGTGAAAACAGAATAATACAAAACCCTATTAGTATCATTTCCCATTCTACCTCCCCACTTAATTATTTTATGATTTGTTACATTGTCCTTACCACAGCTCTTTGCCAACTTTAAGTTTCTTGTAAGATTCTAAACCTTGAATGAAAGAAAACAAGAATAAAATTTGGGAACTATAACAATATCATCCACTTTACTGTTTCAGTATTTTGAATTTGAATCTGAATGTAATTCCAAAAGAGTCCTGGTTCTTAAGTCAGTTCTTAAATATTCACAAGTGGCTTATCCTTACATGAAGATGATTTAAATGTCCCAATGTCCTCTGAGAGCAATGCAAAATATCCCTGAATTTGAAAGTCATCATGAGTATAATGCTTAAGAGTGTGGGATAATGATTGAGACTGACTCAGCTCAAATTATAGCTAAATCACTCAATGATTTTGTTAAATTGGCCACATAATATTCTTGTGGAACTTTGGTTTTCCATTTATATGTCACCATGTTAATAATAATAACAGTAACATGATAAACTTATATACAGCAAATGATAGAAAATTTATGAAATTACTGACCATAAATGTAATCATTTAAAGTCATCATAAGTAGTAGTAGTAAAAAAAAAAAAATCAAAATTGAGCACCGGAAGGAGGCCATGCAAGGAAAAACTTTGCTTAATCAAGTAAAAGGAGTTCAATGTCTCTTGCTTTAATTTACCCTAGCATTTATGTAATTTTAGTTACCTCTGCTCTTCTCATAGAAAAATCCTTCAAATGCAATCAGTTTGACTGCATCTTCTTTGCCCAGTGAATCCAACTTGGAACTAATACTGTTAAGTTCTAATTCTATTTCTGGAAAGTGTTTCTCTTCCTCAACCAACTGCTATGGTTATCCCGAATCCCGCATTTTGCAGAATTGCTAAACTATTTTTGTCTCTCAATGTAAAGTGTTAGTACATATTTGTAGTATTTTTCTCATTCTCATTGTTTATATCCAGTCAACTAGAATCTTTCTTTTCTAATTCAGTAGGTCTAATTCTTGAATTCTTGTGTATCTCTTATCAGTGTTTAACTTGTATTTCTATTCCTTTAATGTCACATCTGTATTATTGGACCACCTTACAGTAGTGTTGATGTTCCCATGCTCTCACCTAGTCTAGTCCATGATCATCAGTTCCAAAATTTTTTCTAAAATGTAAATTTAATTATACTGTTTTAAAATTTTTACTTTATGTTACATTGTAAACACTTGCAGATATATTTTTATTGTCTTTAGTTTTGCTCTTACTATTATTTCTACTAATTCAATTCAAGCCCATTTAAACAGGTAAAATGTAGAAGTAAACGCTACAGAAAAGTTCTGTCTGGGCATTGTGGTTCACAACTGTGAATCCCAGCATGTTGGGAGGCTAAGGTGGAAGGACTGCTTAAGGCCAGGAGTTTAATACCAACCTGAGCAACCCAGTGAGACTCCTTCTCTCCAAAAAAAAAAAGGGGGGGGGAATAATTAGCTGAGCATGGTAGCACACACTTGTATGTAGTCCCAGCTATTCTGGAGGCTAAGGTGGGAGGATCGCTTGAGCCCAGGGTTTGAGGCTACAGTGACCTATGATTATGCCACTGCAATCCAGCCTGCCCAGCAAGACCTTGTCTCTAAATAAATAAATACATAGAAAAGAAAAGAAAAAAAACAGAAAGTAACATTTTTCCCTCATAATTGATTCCTAGTTAAACTCCTTAGAGGTAATTCCTTTTAAGAGTTTTACATGAATACGTTTAAAGATATTTTAAACACAAACACACGCATTCACAAACACACACATACAGTTAGCATAGGTATGTGTATGCGGATATGCATATGAGGTTATTGTAAACGTAAGATTTTCAAATCAGACTGTTTGAATCAGAGATCTTACCCAGTGTAAAGCTTTCCAAATAATTTAAATACTACCAGTAATCCTAAAACACAGTTGAAGAATAGGGAAGCTTGGACTGCCAAGGTTGCTCCCAGGTTGGGTTCCTATGTCAAATTTATGAGATCTATCCAAGATATAATACAAGTGGGCACATCACTTACCCAAAAGAAACTGTTTTAGTTTTGAAACATCACCATTGTAAAGTAGCAGTTATATAACATGTTAAATTTTTCCATTTTCCCATTTTATTTTTATTTTATTTTATTTTATTTATTTTGAGATGGAGTCTTGCTCTGTCTCCCAGGCTGGAGTGCAGTGGCACAATCATGGCTCACTGAAACCTCTGCCTCCCAGGTTCAAGTGATTCTCCTACCTCAGCCTCCTGAGTAGTTGGGGTTATAGGCACGCACCACCACAACCAGCTAATTTTTGTATTTTTAGTAGTATAGGGTTTCACCATGTTGGTCAGGTTGGTCTCGAACTCCTGACCTCGTGATCTGCAGGTCTTGGCCTCCCAAAGTGCTGGGATTACAGGCATGAGCCCCTGTGGCCGGCCTTAATTTTTATTAGTATTACTATCCATAAGTTTTATTTATTTCTATGTTATTTTATTTTATTTATTTATTTTTTTGGAGACAAAGTCTCTCTCTATTACCCAGGCTGGAGTGCAGTGGCACTATACTGGCTCACTGCAACCTCTGCCTCCTGGGTTCAATTGATTCTCCTGCCTCAGCCTCCCGAGTAACTGGGATTACAAGTGTGTGCCACCACACCCAGCTAATTTTGTGTATTTAGTAGAGATGGGGCTTCACCATGTTAGCCAGGCTGATCTTGAACTCCCGATGTCAGGTGATCTGCCCGCCTTGGTCTCCCAAAGTGCTGGGATTATAGGAGTGAGCCACTGTGCCCGGCCAAGTTTTATTTTTATATGTCTTATGTGTAATGGTTTCCCACTATTCTTTTCTTTAAAGATATACTGTAATTTATGTTTCTTATCCTATATTGATTGATATTTTAGCTGTATTTTAATACTTTAAGGCTACCTAAATTTTTACATAGTTTTATAATTTGTATACATATATTGAAAGAAAGATTTTTAAGGGGGTTGTAGATTTTAATTTTGACAGACATGGTAAAATTCAACTCAAACCAGATATTTCAACTTAAACCCTCATTAATTGAGGACAGTACATATTTCACTTCAACAGTTGACATTATTATACTTTTTAATCGTAGTCAATTTTATGAGTAAAAAGTGCCATGTCACAATTTCTGTCTTATTCATCCAACA
Source organism: Trachypithecus francoisi (assembly GCF_009764315.1). Classification (NCBI taxonomy): domain Eukaryota; kingdom Metazoa; phylum Chordata; class Mammalia; order Primates; family Cercopithecidae; genus Trachypithecus; species Trachypithecus francoisi. Next base: position 34,597,970 of record NW_022681462.1, read on the forward strand.
AACACTTTTGGAGTGCTTACAATTTGCATGGCACCATTCTGGCAGTTAAACTATAATGAATAAAACACAAAAGTTCTCATGGAGCTTCTGGGAGCAGAAAGTCAATTTTAAAAACAATAAAATAGAATGGGGAACTAGTGATGAGTTCCAGATACGTGCTCTAAAAAAGCCAAAGCAATTTAAATGGATAAAAGGATGGGGCATTCTACCAGCAATTGCATCAAGGAATCCTCTCTGAACAGTTAATATTTATAAAAAAAAAAACAAACTTAAAAATTTTGATTTTAAGATATATTTAAATGACCATCCAGAATTTACAATTATTAGTTACACTTAAGATTTAGTACATTTCAATATATTTATTTGTGTTTGATTTTCTATGAAATGTTGGTAACATTGATTATCATCCTATTTAATTGCATATTTTATTATACGTTTTAAAAAATTGGTCTTTTTATCAGAGGTAAGTAATATATAAGGACTTTAAATTCTGAGGTTTTATCTCATCTCTCATAAATTCTATCACAGGTATTATACAAAAATTACATAAAACTTCTAACTCTATGCTTCTGTCAATTTCTCTCCATAGAGAATACTCATACCTATCTGGTAAAACACAGCTCATTCATCTCAGCTGTGGAAGTATTCTTAACTTCCCAAGAAAGAGATGGCTCTCTTCCCTCCTCATGTCTCCCAGTATCTTATTTTTATCTCAATTATGGTAATCATCATCCTGTATTGTAAGCGTGCACTTATTTTTGACATAAACACTCGATTATGGCCTCTTACCCATTTACTTCTCAAGATTTATCACAATGTATGACCTTTAGTAGGTTTCAATGAATATGTCTAAAAATAATAGATAAGTGGTTGAATAAATGCAGCATTCAGCTCTGTAAGATAGAGTCAATAGTTAAAATATTCATTTGTGGGTTTAAAACTCATCATTTTGTGTCTTCTACTCATAAGAAACACATTCTAGTTGGATATGAGAGCTACTTTTATCTTGTTTAATTTGCACTGGCCTTTTGCTTACTAAATAAAACCTGAAGTTAGCCACATTTATCTGATTGTGTTGATATAAGCCTTCTATCAGTATGTCCGTTTTGTTTTTACTCTGTGTTTTAATTCCTTCCACCAAAGCATCCGATTTCCCTGGTGATTCAGCATTAGCTAGAAGTTTAATTAGTACCACCCCTACAACCTTTCTACATTCTTTCTGAATACTACAGCAAGAGGAAAAGAAGTCCTAATATACTCTTCTGGATGGGCAAGTTCTTTGAGATATCTCCACCTTATTGAAGAATTAAGTTCCAAACCTTTAAAAAGAGTACATTGCAATTCATATAGATGAGTAAATATCTCTCTCAGTAAGTTTGAATGTAAACTATTTGTTGAATTTTTTCAGAGACATTCTTTGTAACAGGTAACCATACACTTATTTCAGATTGCCTCCAACTCTTCTGATTTTGGAATGAATAATATATGAAATAAAATTTATGCAAATTTATTGAAGTTTTCTATGTGGAGAAAAAGACACTAAGATAATGTTAAAGATGCAGATAGTGGCTGTGGATGTAAGCCAATTTCTAGTTTATGTAGACCGCTATTGCTAATAAAGTTAATGGCACTAGCCATATAATTTTTTATTTAACAATAATTTGGGATAGTGATTAAGGCCAGAAATGGGAAAATAACAGGTTATACAAAATTTTTAAAAGGTTTTTACACTTATTTCTTAACATTTAGATTAATTTCTAAATGTATCAGATTTCAATTATTAATTTATATGCATTTCCACTGTAAACAATCTCATTTTCTGAAAACTCACATTAGTAAAACAAAAAAGGATCAATTTGTGGTAACAGTTCATTTCAAAAAGATGTATTAATTTTAAAGAAGTTTCTCTATTGTGTTAATGAACTTAACACAAATTCCAAGGAGTTGAGGAGGCTGATCACTTTCAAGGTCCTTCCACGGAACAAAATATAGAGTGAGGCATGAGGCTTAATGAAAGGAGAAGATAAGAGCCATTTACATACAGGAAAATGTAACAAGGTGTGCAATACCCTAAGACAAGACATTTTAAATACTGTGACTCAGAGATATAATATAATTAGTATTGTCTAAGACTTACACATGCTTTTAAGTATTGTTTTATGTGTGGGGGATAAAGTTTTAAATTTTTAAAGCAGACTTTTTTCTTTTCTTTTCTTTTCTTTTTTAGATGGAGTCTTGTTCTGCCACCAGGCTAGAGTGTGGTGGCATGATCTAGGTTCACTGCAATCTCTGCCTCCCGGGTTCAAGTGATTCTCCTGCCTCAGCCTCCCAAGTAGCTGAGACTACAGGCATGCGCCACCACGTCTGGCTAATTTTTGTGTTTTTAGTAGAGATGGGATTTCGCCATGTTCACCATGATGGTCTCAATCTCTTGACCTCATGATCCGCCCACCTCGGCCTCCCAAAGTGCTGGGACCACAGGCATGAGCCACCATGCCTGGCCTAAAGTAGATTTTTAAGGTTGAAAGTTCTGCATTGTTTTTACTTTTTCTTTCTCTCTCATTATATTTATGTCATGGCCTTTACATTAAAAAATAATAATGTATCACTGAAGTAGTTCAGAGATCTGAATAAAGTCCAGAACTGAGGATGTCAGAAATGCATTCGTTATGGCTGACTTGAAGGTATAGGGTTAGGAGAGAAGTAGATAAGGAGAACATGTATTTTTTATTGCCTGTGATTTCTTCTCTGATTCTAGCCAAGGGACAAAGGAAAAGATTCAGGGCAAATTCTCAAAGAATAAAGAGGTTGCATTGGCTGCAATTTCCTTTACACTCAGGTATATTCAGAAGCCTGAATGTGGTGGATAAAGAAGAAGGGTAGAGGAGAGGTAGTTGGAAAATCTAAAATTAAAAATGTTTATTTAAAATCTTCAATTCTCAAGTCACTTCTAAATATGATTCAGTGTTTCAAACCTTATTCTAAGAACGACCTTTCAGCATATCAGATATTAATAACTGGCACGTTAATGCCTCGTCATAACAAGTCATAGAACCTAAATGCAACCATTTTGACATCATAGAATAAAGGGATATTTGGAAAAGGATGTGGTCAAAAATAAAAATATACTTGCAAATATGTATTTATGTTTGTTCCCGTGTGCCACTAAATTTCCATCATTACATTATTTTCATATATAAAAGAAACACAACTTTTGAAAAATTGTAAAAATATTTTAGAAAATAAGTCTTTGTGTATCTTTTAATGGCTTCTCTCACATACATTCAAAGGACCAAAATGTTCTTGGCCATAAAACTCAGATTCAGTTTTGAAAAATATCTTAAACCTGCTGCTCCAAATCTTCTTTGACACATTTCTGTGATCAAATATCTGATGCTTCTGGAAAATAATCTTTCACAGGGCATACTTTTACTCAGACTTTACTTGAAGAATTACAAAGTCTAAAATTAAAAAAAAAAAAAGAACACGTAAGTTTAACAACAACAGCTGCTGCATACCACAGACATTTAAAACAGGAATGCATAGAAAATGAGGAAAATGAGTCAGATGAGGCTTGATAATTGGAGCCAACATAACAATAGTTATAGCAAGGAATAGTTTTCGTTTTTTCCTAATTGTCAGACATACAATATTAGAGACACTGAAACAGAGGAATTAGTCCTGTTTGCTTTAATGACTGACTGCTTCATTTGAAGTTTCTCCAATTATATTTTCAAACATAGTGCTGAAAGTATTGAACGAGGATGTTCAATGAAACATTTGTTACTTTATCCTAATTTTGAATCTTGCTTTCTTTCTGTTGCAATATTTACTATAGTAAAAATTAATGGATTTAAGAAATAAAAAATGATTATTATAATTAAATTATCAAGGAAACATGAAAAGACATTAAAAACTGATTTTGAACTTTGAGAAAAGGAAATATTTATCATTAGATTATTATTATATTATTATTTTTTGAGACAGTGTTGCTCTGCATCCCACGCTGGAGTGCAGTGGTGCAATCTCGGCTCACTGCAACCTCCACCTCTTGGGTTCAAGTGGAACTCCTGCCTCAGTCTACCAAGTAGTTGGAATTACAGGTGTCCACCACCATGCCTGGCTAATTGTTTGTATTTTTAGTAGAGATGGGGTTTCACCATGTTGGCCAGGTTGGCCTCGATCTCCTGACCTCAGGTGATCTGTCCGCCTCGGCCTCTCAAAAGTGCTGGGATTACAAGCATGAGTCATCGTGCCTGGCCACACATCTTAATAGATACAATCTTTTTTTTTTTTTTTTTTTTTTTTACTGTTTTATACAGCCTAAAATCAGTGACCTTTTTGTTTATCTTTTCTATTAGAAAAAAATTACAAATTCACTTGTAACTTCTTATTGAGGGGTCTAAACATATAGAAAGAAGCAATGTCAAATTCAGATGTGTATTCTAGAATAATTCCAGACTTGTATCAAATTTAGATATCTACTTAGGAGTACTCTGATCATTTTATTTTGAAATAAAATAAAACAATCAAAAGGACATGCAGTTATCTTCACGCTTTTTTCCAAGTTTTGGATTTTTTTTCTTAATAATCTTGCCTAGACATCTAATGTAGTTAAATGATCTTATAGGGAGAGGAACACAGGAAAACACTTCTGTTCATTTTTAAAGTCACCATTTAGGCCACACTAGGGTGACTGTGTGGCATAAAGAGTGGAATGGCATTTTCAAGGTAGAATCAGACATGAGTTTGCAAATGGAGGGAAAAAAAGTGTTTCCTCAGTTCCATAAAGATTCTTGCTAGAATCATGGGATTTAAAATGATTAGCAAGATATTTAGTATATTTTTCCTCCAGTTTAGGTAATTAATGGTGACAGAAGATAAGAACAGTTGTTCTCAAAAGTTGTGTGTTTATGACACACTCTAAACTTTGTCCTATAAACTGCTGAGTTGAACATTATAAACAAAGTACACATAATGAGTTGTCCAAAAATAAGCTATGATTACAATGTTAGTGGTTAATGTGGAAAGCTTGGCTAGAGGCATCTTTCGAGGTCTTCTTTTTTAAGTGCTGAATCAGGAAACTTGGTGACTAATTATAAAGATGGGTAAGGCAAATATCAGGAATAATTCTGAAGCTGCTAGATAGCAGTAACTGAAAAGAATTTTGTATCTATATTAGCAATGATAAATTTACATTTATTAACATAAAGCATCTCTGATACGAGTTTCTTATCAAAACTTTTCATTGATTTTTGAGCAAATTAAAATAGTCTTTAGAGATGAATAATATTTTATTTCATGTCCATGTGATTGTTTGTTCCATAGCCAGTTAAATAAATGCATTTTTTGACAAAATCTGGTGAACTTAACTAAATACAAGATTTACATGTGAATCAATCCATAAAAACGAGCTATTATACTGATAACATTTCAAGTAACTATATATTCTTAAAAATGTGACAAAGTACAATGAACAATAACTTTAGAGATATTTATTTGATGGCAATTGGGAAAATATACAGATCACAAAAATACCAAAATGTAATATATAAAATTAATTTGTAAAGTAAATAATTAGAAAATCACAACAAGAAGGCTTCTAGGACAAGGCCTACACTTGCATATCACACTTAGCATTGGTTTCACAATGATAATTTAATATGCATTAGATATTTATGTTTTTTCCCCCTAGATAACTGTAAGGTGACTTTCTTGAAATGTTTACTCTGCTGACCAAGGAAAGACCAATAGCAAATGTAGAAAAGCATTTAACAGATGCTAAAAAAAACCTCACTCCTTACTTTCTCATTAAAGTCATTTTGAATAACTTTGAGAAAAATAAAATGACTCAGATATTTTCTTTGAGAAAACGACTTTCATTTTAAATAAAGCATGGAGAGGCTTGAGCAAAGCTAGTAATCATACACAATTCAGTTCAAGCTCCTGAATTGTTCATGGTCTAAATGCCAGGGGTATTTTTGTATTCACGGCATCTAAAAGGAGAATATTCATGCTGTTAGAAATCTTGCTGCATAGTGCCTTTTCAAAAGTACAATTTTCATCTGGACATTTAGATCGATTTCTACATAGAGCCTGCTTGCCTGTACACAAGGGTCTCCTGTTTAAATTTGTTCTAAGGTTAAAAATAAAAAATGCAGTCAAAGTTGGTATTTTGCTGTAAATCAGCTTCAAATCATAAAACCCAGCTTTCCACGCTTTTCAGACATAGAAAGAATTATATGTAATTTATCTATTCTGTTGGATTTCTCTCCTGAAAATTAAATGCTTATAAATAATTATTTAACATGTATCAAAAAACAGCAGTAGAAAGAAAACATTTTAACAAGAGTATATGCGGAATAGACAGGGATTAGGATAATAGTTACTTGTTAGTTAAAGTTTGGCATTTTCTGACCTGAAGTCAAACTCCTTCTGGAGACATATTCTAAAACTCAAAATGATCAGTAAGGTTTCAAAGATTATATTCCATACTGATAAAATGACTTTAAAATTTCAGTACACTGGGAAAAGGTGGCTAGTATAATATATTGCATATTTGTGCAATTGTTTGTATGGCAAGAGTATCAATAAAATTTGTTGTGCTTCTATTTGGTTGAACAGCTTTCAATAAACCACGCTGGTAAACAAGTACATAGAAATAAGTGAGTCTTATTTTTATATATTGACATTTCATGTCAAACCTTTAATGTTGAAAAATAAATTTTAATTTTATTCCTTCAAACTATTTAAAGGGAAAAATATGCTTGCTATATCCTACTATACATTAGAGAAGCACAGGAGAACCCTTACTTTCTCATGATACAGAGCTGAAGGCATTAACTGATTATTGGGTCTACCATGGCTCTATTCATGCTCATGTCTTGCCTTTTTTTTTTTTTTTTTTTGGCCAGAAACATGTGCTTATATATGTCTTTCTTCCATGTTCTCTCCTTAGACAACTGAAAAACACTTTTAAATATCAGACATTTATCATCTGTCTTGGCTCTTCTTTCCTCAGCTATTTTTGTCTCTTTAAAAATAGAGTTTGGTCAATATGAACTTCATGAAAATGAAAAAAAAAAAAAAGACAGATCAGCTGGAAATGCCTTGGAAGAACTTAGCTCAGATTTCTAGGCCTATTTTTTCATGAGGACATCACCTATTACCCTAGCCATGATACACTGCCTGCTCTTCCTGGGAAGAGGGCTCTTATGAGGGGAGATCCCTGGGAACCCAGGGTCAAAATATGGCAGATGACAAATTTGGCACCTCTGAGTTGTATATTAACTCCCTGGGAAGGGGTTAAGGTATAAAATATATATGGAATTAGATAATGCAGATAATATTGATTTCAATAGAAAAAGTCAAGTATTCTGATTAAAAAATGGGCAAAAGGCCTGAATATATATTTTTCTAAGATGACATACAAATGGCCAACAAGCATATAAAAAACTGGTCCATATGACTAATCATCAGGGAAATGAAAATTTAAACAACAGTGTGATATCACTTCAAGCCTGTTAGAATGACTGTTATTAAAAAGATAGCAAGTGTTGGCAAGGATGTGGAGGAAAGCGAACACATGTACAATGTTGATGGGAATTTAAATTGGTACAGCCATTATGGAAAACAGTATGGAGATTCCTCCAAACATTTAAAAAAGAATGACCACATGACTCAGCAATTCCACCTCTGGATATATCTTCAAAAAAAATGAAATCAGTATCTGCAAAAGATATCTGAACTTCTATGTTCATTGCAATTTTATTCACAATAACAAAGATATGAAAACATCCTAAACATCCATGAATGGAAGAATGTATAAAGAAAATGCGCGCACACACACACACACACACACACACACACAGAATATTATTTAGCCATAATAAGAAATCCTGTTATTTGCCATAACATAAATGAATCTGGAAGGCATTATGCTAAGTGAAGTAATCTAGATATAGAAACATAAACACTGTGTAATCCCACTTACATGTACCATCCAAAAAATCACATTCATAAAAGCAGAAAGTAGAACAGTGGTTGGTAAGGACTTGGGGGTAGAAGAAGTGAGGAAGTTTGATCATAAGTCACCAACTTTCAGTAATAAGATGAATAAGTTCCGGGGACTTAGTGTACAAACATGTATAAACACGATTAATGTTGATAATACTGTATTACTTGAAATTTGATGACAGCAGATTTTAATGGTCCTTACCACCCCACACCACACAAAAATAGTAATTAGTTGTGGTGATGCACATGTAGATTGTGGTAAGCAGTACACAATGTATATGGACATCAAATCATTATGTTGTACACCTTAAATATATACAACATTTATCTGTCAAACAAATGTTTAAATTTTTAAAAAAATAACAAAATGGAGATGATACAGATTTCTTAAAAGCACAGATAAATCATAAATGTATGACAAAATAATAGCCTAGTTGAGTGGATTAACCTGGCATTATAACTTAAATGGTTCATGTTTAACAGAGGTCTTTGAATTTTCCTTTTAGTGAAGCTCCCCAATTTAATAACTTAAAAATCTTTATCCAGGAGCTACTTTTTGTTGTTGTATTCTTAGAGATGTCATTGCTTTTTTAATAGATATGTTATTGAAATATGTTGTTTGATTACAGGATATCTATCTATTAAAGATAAATTGGGAAATAAAAAAGAAGAGGAAAAAGAAAAAAAGAAACAGTGCTGCATGCCAGGGACTTTACTAACAACTTCTTCATTTATTTTCTGATTTAGGATACCCCAAACTGATCCATTTTTATATCGTCTTACTGAAGATACAATAAACTTCATAAATTTTACAGATATAAAATCCAAGGTGCATAGTGGCCTGTGACTTTCAAAGGATACTTGGGTAATAAATATTTAAGTCAAGTATTGACTCCAAAACCCATGCCATTTATAAGATTCCATATATACAAATTTAAAACATTGTTAGAAGCTGACTTTTTACACAAAGCATTTTGTGCTGTTATTCAAGAAAAGTTACTTAAATATTTAGAATGGTTTTAGATTTCTCTTATTATACACACCTTACATTAGTATGGTACACTCATTATAATTAACGAAAAATATTAATGCACTATTATTGACTCGAGTTCATATTCATATTTCCTTAGTTTTTGCCTAACATACTTTCTTTGTTCCAGAGCGCTATTCAAAAGACCACATGACATTTAGTTTTCTGGTTTCCTTAGGATCTTTATGACAGTGACAGTCTCTCAGACTTTCTTTGCTTTTGAGGACCTTGACAAATGTGAAGAGTACTGGTCAGCTTTCTTATATGATGTTCCCCTATAGAAATTTATCAGATGATTTTACTTCTCTGGTTAAAAATTATTATATGTTATTGGAGAAAAGCACAGAAATGGCTGCCATTTTAATTACATCATATCAAGGATACATACTATCAACATATTTATTACTGTGGATGTTAACCTGACACCTCTCCGGGGTGGTGGATATCAGGCTTAGCCACTGTAAAGTCAATCTTCTTCTCTTGACCACTTTCCATACTGCAATGTTTGAAAGTCAGTCACTATGCACATTCCACACTTGAAACAGTGGGGAGCTATGTTTCCTCTACTTGAGACTGGAATGCCTACATAAATTATGTGGACTTCTTCTGAACAAAGTATTTATCTCCCTTCACCATAAATTAACTTATTTAGAATGTATTTATATGTATATGCTTATGTATGTTTATTTTGTATTTTGGGTTATAATCCAACACTACTCCATTTTGTAATTCAAACTGTTCCGGTGGTCACAGATGGCGCTTATGATTGGATCCTATGTGTCTTTTGACTATCACAATGAATGTATGTCATTGTTGTTTTTTTCAGCCTGTAAAAAGGATTTAAGCTCTTCTTCCAGGTTTCTTTTGGCTGAGTCTGAGAATTAAATTGATATATGCTATGGTTTGAGTATGGTTTGTTCTCTCCAAAGCTCATGTTGAAATTTGATTGCCATTGTGGTGATGTTGTGAGGGGTGACCTTCAAGAGGTGATTAGGTCATTGAGAGGAATTGATGTCTTGTTTGAGGGAGTGGATTAATGATCATGGAAATGGGTAATTGTGAGAACAGGTTGTTATGAAAGTGAGTTGGATTTTCTCAGTTTGTCTTTTCACACACATTTGCTTGTTCTTCCCCCTTTATACCATGTTATGATGTAGCATGAGGCCCTTGCCAGATGCAACTGCCTGATCTTGAACTTTCCAGCCTCCAGAACCATGAGCTAGACAAACTTATTTTCTTTATAAATTACTCAGTCTCAGATATTCCATTATCTTAATCCATATTCCATTATCTGAAAATGGATTAAGATAACATAAGACAGAACAACATAAGAAAAGTATACAACTTTATTCAACACGTTTTAAGTTGTACAGGAACCTTCGTAAAGAAATGAAGACCCAAAGAATTTAGACTTAATTACTTATATATTGAATTAGACAAAGAGTAGTAAGTAGTAAAGAAACAAATTATGTGGAAGAGGCTTGAAATACGAGAGTTCTAACAAGGTTTGTACAGAATTCCCTCAGCTCTGATTTATTGTCCTTGCAGATGAAGACATTCTCTCTCCTTCTAGTATGGGGAGAGTGTCTTTCATACAGAAATTTAATCTTCTACTTTTAGGAAAGAGAAAAGAGGTCAGAACGATCTGTTTGCACCTGCTGTTTTTCAAGTGCCTTAATTCATAATGGTTAATATGCCAGGGTGGTGTATTTCTAACTTTCATACCTTCTGGCGCTACAAGATGTTCCAGACTCAGGCTTGTATATTTTCTGCTCCAGTCCTAGAATTAGCCACTTCTCCAAAGAGTCCTGGTTTTATTATTGGATAATAATATTAGAAACCAAGATTTAAGTGTTAGGTGTGCCCCTGGCTACTGGTATGTCATTACTCCTAGGCCTTCTTAACTGACAGTGCAAGAAAATATATGTATATACTAACTTGTGTATATATATCTATAAATACTTCTTATAAACACACAAAAGTACATACTGATATCTCCAACTGAAATCTATTAACAAATATATCTTTCTAGCCTCCTCCCCTTGCTTATCTTTAATCTCTTACTTCCATAAAGAGAAACCTAGCTCCCATCACCTGTCATCTACTTAATTAAATGATGAATACCTATATACATGCATAGAAGTACTGTGATTGTTAACCTATGTATTCTGCGGAACAACCTTGTAACCTAGATTAAGGAGATTATATGCAATTCCTTTTACCTTTAGTCTTACAACCTCCACTGACGTCCAGTTAATTAGGTCGACAACTTTTCTTACTACCCACTTAAGTGAAGTTGTTTAATACATTTATAATACAGTTAGATTTTTGTCAGTCTGCATTTCCTCCTGGGATCCTCAGCCTACTAAACACTTTTTTAAAATTTGTATACACTAAGGTTCATTCTGAACTGAACATTCTATGGGTTTTGATACATGCAAAATGTCGTGCATGCGACATTATAGTATCATACTGAGTAGTTTGCACTGCTCTAAAGAGTCTCCAGTGTTTCATTATTTTAACCCTCCTTCCTTCCCTTAAATCCTTGGAAATAACTGATAGACGTACCTCTAGTTTTCCATTTTTCATAATATCATATAATTGAAATCATACTGCATGCAACCTTTTTACCCTGGCTTATTTTATGTACACATGGCAAGGTGTATTTTGGGTTCAGATTAAGATATTTTAGTATTCATTCTGTTTGGTGTTCTCTGTACTTTCTGGATCTATGATATGGCATTTATCAGTATTTTTTAGAAAATCCTCAGCTATTGTTGCTCTATTCTCCCTTACTTCTTTTTTTTTTGGGTATGCCAATTATATGCATATTGCAAGCTTTGAAATTCTTCCGCATTGTCTGGATGATTTGTTCTGTTTTTATATACTTCTTTCTCTTTACATTGTCTTATGGGAAGTTTCTGTTAACATATTCAAACTCACTGATTCTTTATTTGACCTATCTTCTATGGAGTCCATCAAAGGAAGTTTTAAATTTCTGTTAACAGCATTTTGACTTTTGGCAATTTTTTTATTCTTTGAGTTTTCATTTTTTCCCCCTAATTATCCATGTGTTTTTCTACACTGTTTCCTTTTTCTATTAGAAGCCTTAACGTACTAATAGTAGTTGCTTTAAATTTCCTGTCTGAGTATTCTAAAATCTGTGATCTATATTATATATAAATCTGGTGTTGATGCCTGCGGTGTTTCTTCAGATTATTATTTTTATTTCCTTTTTGCATTATTTGTAATTTTTGTAAATAGAAAACATAATATATTGGGTAATAGAAACAAAGTGAGGTTTTGTTATTTTCCTAGGAGACAGGTTTTTGCCTAAGGTTTTAATAAATATAGGTACCAGAGGCTTCTGATTTTTCCTGCGTTTTGTTTTTGTCTCTTTACCAGTCAGTTTCTTGCAGCTCTTCCGGCTATCACGATACAAAAGTCCTGTTGATGTGATGTAATGTATGAGTGAGGTAACGCATTCTGTATCCTAACATTAAGTCTCAATCATTTAGTTGGCTTATTTCACTGGGTTGCAACCTTTACGAGTGTTTCTCAGTTTTCTCTTCACTTACTCTGGTGAAAGAGTAAAGCTAGAAGGAGTTCAAATTGGGTAAATTCATTTCTTCATAGATAGGATAACGCTTTGGTAAATTCTTGGTTCCAAGGGAGTAGGCATTTGTTATGGAAAATTCTCTGGGTGTATTTTAAAATGGTTGTTTCACCATTCCCCTTCCAGAGCTCTGGGAGAAAACTTCTTGGCTCTTAACCATGACATCTTGGAAAATTTCTGGAGGTAAAACCCAGAACACTTTTAAGACTGCAGCCACCTGGACATTTTCACTCTCAGGTTAGTTCATACTCCATCTCCAGCAAGTGATCAAAATGCCCAATAAAATGCTCCTACCATTGTATGTCTCCAGCAGTTAAGGCTTCATATAAGCAGATTTCTACTATGACCTGCTACCTCTGATTCTGGGTTGGTTGGTATCCAGTGTGACTTCTATTCTCTGAAGTGTTCCAGAAAAGTTATTAATTTTCAGTTTGGATCGCTTTTTATTATTGTAAAGGAAGAGCTCCAACAGCTTCCAAGATTTTTGCTCATCAGTGCGAATACTGTACATTTCCACACACTTTTATTTTTTCTTTCATCAAAATAATTAATGCAGGACATCTTGGGAATGGGGGCGGGGGTCATTACTAAAGGTCTGGTGGAAAAAAAGTCTACCCTCTCTGTCTATACTGTGGATATCCTTTCTAAATAAAGAAAAACAAAAGTCTGTAAGAGATTGTGTAGTAACAGAAGTTTCAAATTTGTAGATCTTTGTCTCAAGTTCTTCTAAGCCATTCTACCCATCTAGCATTATTTTAGAACACTTGAATTTTAGAATACCCTATGTAGTGAACAAATAGCTTACAATTCCTTAGATATTCTTTGAATTTTAACTATTGCCCTTCTTTGATTACATCTGCTCAACACAGCATGCACTTTTATTTTTTCTTCTGTCAAAATTCTTCTCTTGTATTTAGTCTAAATCCTGTTTCCTCTCATCTCATCAGAAACCGTTCCTTGTTTTTTCCACACTCCAATTGGACCTGTATTTCCTTTTGCCTCCTTGTGCAAATGCTTGCACATTCTCTCATGGTAATTAGCATCTATGTGTCTTGAGACCTGTACCTACTACTTTATTCAGAAGAGTGTTTCTAAAGCAGACCCTCAACAAATGATTGTTGAAAAAGGAAATGAATAAATCAACACAATATATGAATAAAGAGCCACTTCCCTTGAGAAGTGGAACAAGAGAAGGATGCCCACTGTTACCATTTCTATTCAGCTTAGTACTGGATGTCCTCATCAGAGCAGTCAAGCAAGAGAAAGAAATAAAATGCATCCAGACAGGAGGGAAGAAGTCAAATTATCTCTCTTTGCTGAAGATACGATTCTATAGCTAGAAAATCCTAAAGAATCTGCAAAAAGGCTCCTAGAACTGATAAATGAGTTTTGTAAAGTTTCAAGATACAAAATCAATGTATAAAAAATCAACAGCATTTCTGTGCACCAATTGATATGGTTTGGATACGTGTCCCCACCTAATTCACAAACTGGAATCCCTAATATTGGAGGAGAAGCCTGTTGGAGAGGTAATTGGATTACAGGGATGGATTTCCCCTTTGCTGTTCTTCTTGTGATACTGAGTGAGTTCTCATGAGAATGTTTAAAAGTATGTAGCACCTCCCCCTTCTCTCTTCCTCTTGTTATGGCCATGAAAAATGTGAATGCTTCTACTTCTCTTTCCACCATGATTGTAAGTTTCCTGAGGCCTCCACAGCCATGCTTCCTGTACAGCCTGGAAAGCGGTGAACCAATTAAATCTGTTTTTTAAAACAAATTACCCAGTTTCAGGTATTTCTTTATAGCAGTGACAGAACAGACTCATACAGAAAATTGGTACCTATGAACAGTACCAATTCATAGGCATTCCTATAAAGACAACTGAATATGTGGAAACGACTTTGGAACTGGGTAACAGGTAGAGGTTGCAACAGTTTGGAGAGCTCAGAAGAAGACAGGAAGATAAGGGAAAGTTTGGAATGTCCTAGAAACTTGTTAGATTACTGTGGCCAAAATCCTTATAGTGATATGGACAATAAAGCACAGGCTGAGGTGGTCTCAGATGGAGATGAAGCACTTACTGAAAACTGGAGCAAAGGTCACTTTTGGTATGCGTTGGCAAACAGATTGGAGGCATTGTGTCCCTGCTCTAGGGATCTGTGGAAAACTAAGTTTGAGGAAGATGATTTAGGGTATTTTGTGGAAGAAATTTCTTTTTTTTTTTTTTTTTTTTTTTTTTTGAGACGGAGTCTCGCTCTGCCACCCAGGCTGGAGTGCAGTGGCCGGATCTCAGCTCACTGCAAGCTCCGCCTCCCGGGTTTATGCCATTCTCCTGCCTCAGCCTCCCGAGTAGCTGGGACTACAGGCGCCCGCCTCGTCGCCCGGCTAGTTTTTTGTATTTTTAAGTAGAGATGGGGTTTCACCGTGTTAGCCAGGATGGTCTCGATCTCCTGACCTCGTGATCCGCCCGTCTCGACCTCCCAAAGTGCTGGGATTACAGGCTTGAGCCACCGCGCCCGGCCAGTGGAAGAAATTTCTAAGCAGCTAAGTGTTCAAACCAGGGGCTAGCTGTTTCTAACTACCTATGCTCACATGCCTGAGCAAAGAGATGATTTGAAACTGGAACTTATATTTAAAAAGGAAGCAGAGCATAAAAGTTTGGAAAATTTGCATCCTAACCATGTAGTAGAAAAGAAAAACCCATTTTCTGGGGAATAATTCAAATTGGCTGCATATATTTTAATAAGTAAAGAGAATCTGAATATTAGTAGTCATGACAGTGGGAAAAATGCCTCAAAGGCATTTGAGAAACTTGTATGGCAGCCCCTCCCATTATAGGGCTGGAGGCCTAGGAAGGAAAAATGGTTTCCTGTGTCCAGCCCAGGACGCTGCTGCCCTGGACAACCTCGAGAGACTGCTCCCTGCATCCCATCCACTCCAGCTCCAGCTGTGGCTAAAAGGGTCTCAGACATGTCTCAGGCCACTGCTCCAGAGTATGCAAGCTGTAAGCCTTGGTGGCTTCCATGTGGTGTTAAGCCTGTGGGTGCACAGAGGGCAAGAGTTGAGGCTTGGAAGCCTCCTCCTAGATTTAAGAAGATGTATGGAAACACATGTATGATGTCCAGGTAGAACTCGGTTGCAGGGGCAGAGCCCTCATGGAGAACCTCTGCTATGGTAGTGCAAAGGGGAAATGTGAGGATGGAGGCCCCACACAGAGTCCCCACTGGGGCACTGCCTAGTGGAACTGTAAGAAGAGGGCCACTGCCCTCCAGACCCCAGAATTATAGATCCACTGACAGCTTATACTGTGCAACTGGAAAAGCTTCAGGCACTCAAGCCAAGCCTGTGAAAGCACTGCAGGGTCTGTAACCTACAAAGCCACAGAGGCAATGCTGCTCAGGGTCTCGGGATCCCACTTCTTGCATCTGTATGGCCTGGATGTAAGATATGGAGTCAGAGGAGATTACCTTGGAGCTTTAAGATTTAATAACTGCCCTGCTCTGTTTTGGAATTGCATGGGGCCTGTAGCCTCTTTGTTTTGGCCTATTTCTCTCCTTTGGAATAGTAGTATTTACCCAATTGCCTCTACCCTCATTATATCTTGGAAGTAACTAACTTGTATTTGATTTTATAGACCCATAGCAGACCCATAGGCATAAGGGACTTGCCTTGTCTCAGAAAAGATTTTGGACTTGGACTTTTGAGTTAATGCTGAAATGAGCTAAGACATTTGGGGGACTGTTGAGAAGGAACGATTGTATTTTGCAATGTGAGAAGGACATGAAATTTTGGAGGAGCCAGGGGTGGACTTATAAAGTTTGGATTTGTATTCCCACCCAAATCTAATGTCAGATTGTCATCCCAGTATCAGAGGAGGGGCCTGGTGGGAGGTAATGAGGTCATGGGGAAGGATTTCCCCTTTGCTGTTCTTGTGTTCACAAGATCTGTTTATTCAACATTGTGTGACACCTCGCCCTCTTTCTCTTCCTCTAATTTCAGCCATATAAGACGTGCCTGCTTCCCTTTCACTTTCAGCCATGATTATAAGTTTACTAAGGTCTCCCCAGCCATGCTTCCTGTATAGCCTACAGAACCATGAGTCAACTACACCTCTTTTCTTTATAAATTATCCAGTTTCAGGTATTTCTTTATAGTAGTGCAAGAACAAACTAATACACCAATGAAGTTCAGGCTGAGAGTGAAATCAAGAATGCAGTTTCACAATTGCCACAAAGGAAATGAAATATGTAGGAATACAGCTAACCAAGGAGGTGAAAGAACTCCAAAAGGAGAGCTACAAAACACTGCTGAAAGACATCAGAGATGACACAAATAAATTATAAGATAATTTCATGCAAATGGAGAATCAGTATTGCAAAAATGGCCATACTGCTCAAAGTAATGCACAGACTCAACTTTTTAAGCAAAATACCAACATTATTCTTCACAGAAGGAGAAAATCATATTTTAAAATTCATATGGAACCACAAAAGAGCCCAAACGGCCAAAGAAATCCTAAGCAAAATGAGCAAAGCTGAAGGCATTACACTACCCAACTTCAAACTGTACTGTAAAGCCATAGTAACCAATAAAGGTTGATAATGGTACAAAATTAGACACATTGACCGACTGAACAGAATAGAAAACTCAGACGTTAAGCTGAACACCTACAACCATCTAATATTTGACAAGGGCAGCAACAAGCAATGTAGAAAGGGCTCTCTATTCTATAAATGGTGCTGGGATAACTGGCTTGCCATATGCAGCAGATTAAAACTGGACCTCTACATTTCACCACATAAAAAATTAACTCAAAATGGATCAAACATTTCAATGTTAGACCTGAAACTATAGCAAACTTGGAAGACAATCTTGGAAATACTCTTTTAGACATTGGCCTTGGCAAAGGATTTTTGGATAAATCCCCAAAAGCAACAAAAACACAAATAGACAAACCGGAGATAATTAAAATAAAGAGCTTCTGCACAGCAAAATAAACTAGCAAAGAGTAAACAGACAACCTTCAGAATGGGAGAAGATATTTGCAAACTCTGGCATTCCACAAAGGTCTAATATCCAGGATCCATAGGGAACTTAAACAAACCAACAAAGAAAAAACAAATAACTGCACTAAAAAATGGGCAAAGAACAGGAACAGACACTTCTCAGAAGAAGACACAGTAGTGGCCAACATGCATATGGAAATATGCTCAGCATCACTAATTATCAGAAAAATGCAAATCACAACTACAGTGAGAGACCATCTCACAGCAGTCAGAATGACTATTATTAAGTCAGAAAACAACAGGTGCTGACGAGACTGCAAAGAAAATGGAAGACTTAAACACTGTCGGTGAGAAGTAAATTAGTTCGGCCATTGTGGGAGCAGTCTAGAGATTTCTCATAAAATTAAAACAGAGCTACCATTTGACCCAGCAATCTAATTGCTGGTATATATCCAAAGGAAAGTGAATTATTCTATAAAGAAGACACATGCACTCATCTGTTCATCACAGCACTATTCACAATAGCAAAGACATGGAATCAACCAGGTTCCCATCAATTATAGATTAGATGAAGAAAATGTGATATATATACACTATGGAATACTGTGTAACCATATAAAAAAAGAATAACATCATGCCATTTGCGGCAACATAGATGGAGCGAATTCAGGAACATAAAATTGAATAGTGCATATTATCACATATAAGTGGGAGCAAAACATTGAGCACACATGTACATAAAGATGGGAACAATAGATACTGTAGACTACTAAGAAGGAGGGAGGGGGTGGGGAGGGCTGAAAAACTACCTATTGAGTACTATGCTCACTGCCTGGGCAAGGGGATCTGTAACTCCACACCTCAGAATCATGCAACATTTCCATGTAACAAACCTGAACATGTATCCCCTTTATCTAAAATAAAAGTTGGAATTTTAAGAAAACAATGTAATAAAATGAAGAAAAAATAGTGACTGAACACTGCAGAAATATAAATAATTCTGAGTTATATGGAGTGTGGAGATATTGCCTGGGCGAAGTCTTCCTTCTTACCTCCCTTTTTCTAGAATATAGTGCCTACTCTTTGTGACTCACATGCCATTTTATGTTCTTTCCTTCCAGCATGTAGATAGAGATTTTGGTCTCTGGTCTGATTTTTATTTTAGAACACATTAATGTATTTTACCTTTAAAAAAATTTCTAATACTAGAAATTTTACCTTTAAAAAAATTTCTAATAATTTCAAACTGTACTGTAAAGCCATAGTAACCAATAAGGTTGATAATGGTACAAAATTAGACACATTGACCGACTGAACAGAATAGAAAACTCAGACGTTAAGCTGAACACCTACAACCATCTAATATTTGACAAGGGCAGCAACAAGCAATGTAGAAAGGGCTCTCTATTCTATAAATGGTGCTGGGATAACTGGCTTGCCATATGCAGCAGATTAAAACTGGACCTCTACATTTCACCACATAAAAAATTAACTCAAAATGGATCAAACATTTCAATGTTAGACCTGAAACTATAGCAAACTTGGAAGACAATCTTGGAAATACTCTTTTAGACATTGGCCTTGGCAAAGGATTTTTGGATAAATCCCCAAAAGCAACAAAAACACAAATAGACAAACCGGAGATAATTAAAATAAAGAGCTTCTGCACAGCAAAATAAACTAGCAAAGAGTAAACAGACAACCTTCAGAATGGGAGAAGATATTTGCAAACTCTGGCATTCCACAAAGGTCTAATATCCAGGATCCATAGGGAACTTAAACAAACCAACAAAGAAAAAACAATAACTGCACTAAAAAATGGGCAAAGAACAGGAACAGACACTTCTCAGAAGAAGACACAGTAGTGGCCAACATGCATATGGAAATATGCTCAGCATCACTAATTATCAGAAAAATGCAAATCACAACTACAGTGAGAGACCATCTCACAGCAGTCAGAATGACTATTATTAAGTCAGAAAACAACAGGTGCTGACGAGACTGCAAAGAAAATGGAAGACTTAAACACTGTCGGTGAGAAGTAAATTAGTTCGGCCATTGTGGGAAGCAGTCTAGAGATTTCTCATAAAATTAAAACAGAGCTACCATTTGACCCAGCAATCTAATTGCTGGTATATATCCAAGGAAAGTGAATTATTCTATAAAGAAGACACATGCACTCATCTGTTCATCACAGCACTATTCACAATAGCAAAGACATGGAATCAACCAGGTTCCCATCAATTATAGATTAGATGAAGAAAATGTGATATATATACACTATGGAATACTGTGTAACCATATAAAAAAAGAATAACATCATGCCATTTGCGGCAACATAGATGGAGCGAATTCAGGAACATAAAATTGAATAGTGCATATTATCACATATAAGTGGGAGCAAAACATTGAGCACACATGTACATAAAGATGGGAACAATAGATACTGTAGACTACTAAGAAGGAGGGAGGGGGTGGGGAGGGCTGAAAAACTACCTATTGAGTACTATGCTCACTGCCTGGGCAAGGGGATCTGTAACTCCACACCTCAGAATCATGCAACATTTCCATGTAACAAACCTGAACATGTATCCCCTTTATCTAAAATAAAAGTTGGAATTTTAAGAAAACAATGTAATAAAATGAAGAAAAAATAGTGACTGAACACTGCAGAAATATAAATAATTCTGAGTTATATGGAGTGTGGAGATATTGCCTGGGCGAAGTCTTCCTTCTTACCTCCCTTTTTCTAGAATATAGTGCCTACTCTTTGTGACTCACATGCCATTTTATGTTCTTTCCTTCCAGCATGTAGATAGAGATTTTGGTCTCTGGTCTGATTTTTATTTTAGAACACATTAATGTATTTTACCTTTAAAAAAATTTCTAATACTAGAAATTTTACCTTTAAAAAAATTTCTAATAATTTCAAACTGTACTGTAAAGCCATAGTAACCAATAAAGGTTGATAATGGTACAAAATTAGACACATTGACCGACTGAACAGAATAGAAAACTCAGACGTTAAGCTGAACACCTACAACCATCTAATATTTGACAAGGGCAGCAACAAGCAATGTAGAAAGGGCTCTCTATTCTATAAATGGTGCTGGGATAACTGGCTTGCCATATGCAGCAGTTATCTATTTAACCAATAGATACCATATTAGTCAAGCTATGCTAAAGTGACAGCCCTCATATGTAAATGTCATACATAAACTAAGGTTTATTTTTGCTCCCTAATAAGGGTCTATTCTGTGCTGCCTATGAATGTTGCTTACACATCATTATCCTCACTCCAGGAACCCTGATGGACAGAATAGCCACCAGTTAGAACATTGTGGTGACTATAACAAAGAAAGTCTGCAGAAGGACACAGTGGCTCTTAATAATTCTGGTTAAAAGGGACTCTTTTCCTTACCCTTAAGTTTTAGCAAGAAAAATCACATGGCAACCTGCTTGCAATAGTATAGGGAGGGAGAGGAATAAAATATTTTCAAAAATAATATAATCCAATCTAACATGGGTAAATAAAAATTCAGGAGAATAATTTGTACATGCTTTTTGTAATGAATGTATGCCAAATGAATGATTTCCTCAGGAGATTGTTTCTACCTCAAAAGAAAATAAATGCAAATGCTTGTATTAGAAAGGCATCACACCTGGCTCTCAAATGAGATTCTGTCACTTCTTTTCAGCACCAGGTGAATGCAAAATTTGGCAGCTTTTTATTTTGGAAAACAGATAATGTTCTGGAAAGTTACATTCATATTGTATAAAAATAATAATGGCTTCTGATCTTTACAAAGACCCTGATTGCTATTGTAATAAGGAATACGATGCAGCAAAAGAAAGTTTTGCAGCCTTTCATGGGTTACTTTATTTAGGGCAAAACAAATACAGATAATTGACATTACATTTGCTTTTACATCTGATTGTCATAACTGTAAACCTCACTTAAAATACAGAACTTTTTATGCTTGTGTATAAAACAGCAAAACCAGCAAACCTCAGTAAATAGAAGAGTTAATTTTTAGGCTTCAGTGCTTTTATGTTATTGATTAAAGAGCTTCTAAAATTGGCTACACAAGAAAAACAGCTATTGAAGGAAGAGGGACAACATATATGAGAGTCTAAATGCTAGTATCTATTTTGCTTTTCTAAGAACTCTGAACCATTACATCATTGCCTTGTCTCCAGGATCTTCTTATCTTTATTCTCTTCTCTTCCGTTCTTGCACAGGACACAAGAACATCTACTATGCACCCTACTTGTTTTACAAGTGTGCAGTGGTTGAGTACTCTGCCATATCTCAGCTTTTCAGTCCTGACTTCACTGTTTCCTGCCAAATGCACGCCCTGTACTTCCTATCCATAGCCTTCCAAATCAATTCTCAGTGGGTTATCAGTACAATTGACTCTAAGCCATATGGCAAAGTCAATAACCACTGCAGAACATTATTATATTATTTTGCTCATAATATCAAAATCATTCACCAGTAATTCCATCAGACTTCTTGGATTTTCCACCACCACAGTTATTTGAAAGAAAAAAATCATTTCCCAAGTTTTATTCAGCTTTTAAAATGCAAACATATTATGTGAATGATAAATGTCTTAAGCATGTCATGCCACGAAGAAGGTTTCACCAAGTGGTACCTAAAGTTCCTGAGGACAAAACATCAAAGTTGGGATTATATGGATGCATCCCCACACTACTTGAGTGCAAAAACTGTACTCTAATTTTCTCTATATTCTCAAAGCCTGCCACAAAATAAGCATTCAATAACTGTTCGCTATTTTATCTTTGGAAACTCAGATTTTGTATATGTTAGCACACTTGATTCTCATGAACAAAAACCCAATCTTCGTTTCATGTTACTATCATATAAGGAAATAGAAAAACAAGTGTGAAATAATGGAATAAGTAGGTAATATGTTGATATTGATCAATTGGGCAACAACAGTTAATATACTAATGTTGATCAATTGGGCAATTGGCCTAATTGGGCAGCAAATATTTAGAAAACGTCTCTCCATAGTTATTATAGAGATGTGCAAACTATAGAATTAAGCACATCTCAAAGCCTTTTTATAGTAGAAAAATGACAAATGAAAGCAGTTTTCCGGACAGACAGTAAAGGCTGTGCCTAAACATTTCTATTACTGGAGGGTTACAAATGGCCTGAGACCACTGAACTAAACATGCCTTCACTGTAAACATGTGCTTTTTTCTCCAGAAAACTCACACTATTAAGTTGTAATTATTCAAATGTTAAAAACATGAAGTTCCTTGTTTTAAAATACAGATTTTATTTTATTCAGATATGGTGATACCAATGGATCAGGAGAGGATTACCGTTAAACGATTGTTTACTGCCTCCAGTTCCCGAAAGGAGAGGGGAACACCACACCAAGGAGGGCCATATGAGAGAACAAGGTTGGTCACAGGCAGAGAGAGTAAAAGGAACAGCATGAAGGCATTTATTGTTTTTTTGCTTCAATAGAAAAAACGGGCTAGTCAGCATAAGCAGGGGACCAGACATATCAGTTAAGAAACCTCCACTTGATTGAAACCACTAGTCATTTTAGTTTTCCCAGCTGAGGTCTTAGATGTTGTACAGCATCGACTTACTGTGTTCTGTCTGAAATCTATAAGCATAATAAATGATATTGCTTTTACCACAAATATTGGTGTGATTTGCTATGCCACATTAGATCAACAGAACAGTGACTGCACTAATTGCATAGTTGAGGCAGAACTACATCCTACAAAGGTTAGAAAGAAACGGGATTCTTAGGGCATTACAGATCTAGAAAGAAAAAAAGATAATACTAATTAATGGAAGAAAAAGATCAAAGAAATGAATTTTCAGTCGGTGAAGGACAATTTGGAGGCGTTCAAAAGACGAACCATATGAAAATGTTTTTGTATAGCCTTTTGATGTGGAGTACGTAGAATGTATGGATGAATTTTATATTCCATGCAAAATGTTTTTTTCCCCCTTTGGAGAGGGTGGATTTGGGGAAAAAAGGAGTACTGTCTGATTCAAAATAAGGAGGCTTAAAAGAGATCATAAAATAATGATTGCATTTTCTATTTCCTATAAAAGTTTAGTATCTTTGGCTGGGCATGGTGGATCATGTCCTGTAATCCCAGAACATTGGCAGGCTGGGGTGGGTGGATCACTTGAGTCTCGGAGTTGGAGACCAACCTGGGCAACATGGCAAAACCTTGTCTCTACAAAAAAATAGAAAAAAAAAAAAAAACTTAGCCAGGTGTGGTAGCATACATCTGCAGTTTCAGCTACTCGAGAGACTGATGTGGGAGGATCGCTTGAGCCTGGGAGGTCAAGGCTGCAGTGAGCCCTGATCACTCCACTGCACTTCAGCCTGGGCAACAGAGCTAGACCTGGTCTCAGAAAGCAAAACAAAACAAACAGACAAAAACCAGATTTATATCTTTAAACCACCTTTCTATGGTAAATAGTTGCAATCTTTGGGCCAAAACTGTTTGCTAGTGTTTGAAGCAGGTAACAGAACTGAAATATCAAGCCATCGTTTATCAAAAACTAGAACTAGTAATTAATCTGACTTGTCCTGCTCTTCATATTTCTATTTTCCCTCTTATTTCATAGATAAGTGCGTGCAACATGCAAAAATAAATCCTTATTTCATTTTCAGATTGAGCTTTTTGTTAGCAGTAAATATTTTTATTTTTTCCCATTCCCAGAAGTCTTACTCTAGAATTAAGTGTTTCTAGAGTATTCATTTATCTATTCATTTCTGTCAATCATGATAATCCATATTTTTAGATGGAGTCTCACTCTGTCGCCCAGACTGGAGAGCAGTGGCACGATGTCGGCTCACTGCAACCTCTACCTCCCGGGTTCAAGTGATTCTCCTGCCCCAGCCTCTCGAGTAGCTGGGATTACAGGCATGCGCCACCATGCTGGGCTAATTTTTGTATTTTTAGTAGAGACGAGGTATCACTATTTTGGCTAGGCTGGTCTCAAACTCCTGACCTCATGATCTGCCTGCCTAGGCCTCCCAAAGCACTGGGATTACAGGTGTGAGCCACTGTGCCCGGCCCAAATGATACACACGTTTTAAGTCCTTCAATGTTCTTAATTAACTTGATATGAAAAATATGGGAATTCTTTTTCACTGAGCTTGTTATCTACCATCAGAGTGAGTGGAGAAAGAATGTAATTCAGTGTTTTCATAGTTTTCTTGGTCCCTAAACTTTCCAGAAGTTGATAATCATATTGATCACAGGCAAAACACTTTGAGAAATCTATGGAGGAAATGGTCCTTTAGTCTTGGTGTTTGTTACCACTGGCTCTTGTAGATATTACACCCTCTGTCACATATTTCAGTTTTATCCTTCCTTAGTTGCTTTTGTTTAAGAAAACAGAGATTCCCTGTCCTATGGCTTACTGAATTGCATTTGTTTATAGCCATGTAATGTTAATTTGCTACTTTGGTAATTGCCTGGATGATAAAAACTTTATATTTAGATGGAGGGTGAAGTGTTTGGTAATTGTTGCATCTTTCATTCAAGTCTTGAGAATTCCTATTGGATAACCTTATAAAAGAAATAAATACAGGAAAACCAAAAGGCAAGATGGGTATTTAACAAGCTCATTTGAACTTTATTTTCCAAGTAACAATGTTGTTGCCTAAGACATTCAAAAGACCCTCTTAGGAAGTTTAGTAAACACATATGAGAAAACTTACATTTTCCCCATAAGGAAATGAGACATTTTGCTTGTAAAATCAAAATTATAATACCTTGTAATGAACTACTACAGGGGTGTAGTTCCTTATGACAACAAAATTATAATTATAGGCAAACAGCTGGGTGCATTCTGCTTGGTTCACTGTTTTTGTCTAGGAGATGTTTTAAGGAATAAAGGGAAAACAACAATGCTTTATTTTTTTCTTTAGCTTCTGATGGCTTTTTAAAAAATGTGACACAACTCAAAACAAATATTCCAATGAACACTTTACCTAAAAGAAAATTAGTTGAGCTAGAGAATGAGCTTTACTACATCAATCAGTAAAATTAATCTTTAAAAAAATCACCTTTTAAATAATAATAAGATAATACTCATCATTTGTCCAAAGCCAAATTGTTTTATTTTTCAAACTTAGGAGACAATATGAGGCTGTATTTTATCAAACTATTTTAGAGGCAAAATGAAAAATTTAATTTAATTCTCTAATACGGTTTGTGACCAAACGAAGCATCTGTTTTTCTGTGAGTAACTTCATGGGCTGAATTGTGTCTCCCTAAAATTCATATGTTGAATCTCTACCCACTCATGTGACTATATTAAAAATAAGGCCTTTTAGGAAATAACTACAGTTAAATGAGGTTATAAGTGTAGGGACAGAATCTAATAGAATGGGTGTCCTGATAAGGCCACCAATCTTTGTGTATGGAGAGCTCTCCGTCTCCATGCACATGCACCAAAGAAAGACCCTGTGAAAACATAGAGAGGAGGAGGCCATCTGCAAGCCAGAAAGGCAGCACTCACCAGAATCAGCCCATGCTGGCACCCTGATCTTGGATTTCAACCTCCAGAACTGTGAGAAAATGAATTTCAGTGATTTAAGACATCTAGTCTGTGGTATTTTGTCATGGCAGCTTGACCTGACTGATATAGTGGGATTAATCAAGGTTTATGGGATTATTGACATATTTGACCTATTTAAAATTCCTGCTATGTTTGTGGATGGATACTGCCTCCTTTCTTATAATCTCGAACTTGATATATACTCATATTTTAAGACAAATCTGCTTAAAAAGAAGGTGTTTTCACAATAGCCTATTTCCTGTATTACACACACACAGAAAATCATGCCATTATCTCCTGAAAAATCTCATTATGGTGTTTTGCCCTAAAGTTTAAAAACAAACCTTATTTTAATATTTAATAAATGCACCTTAACCACGGAGTATGCCTTGGCTTTTCTTCCATACTTCTGCTATTCATGAAATGAACCAGATATTTTTCCTGTTTGCAGGTATTTCCAATCTGATGTGGTAGAATTGGTGGGAGTGGATGCTGTAGCTTCCAGCTAGGGAGGCCCTTCTCGTAGACAGTCCTCTTGCTTTAGAGCAACGTTTCTCAAATTTGAATGTGAATATAAATCACCTGAGCATTCTTTTAGATCTCACCTGAGACTGCACATATTGACCTGGGGAAGCTGATGTGGCTACTCTGTGGAGAAGATTTTGAACATAAAGGATTAAGAATGCACCACATTTCACCAAAAAATGAAACATAAAGCATGTTTCCCCCTTGAAAACTAGAGTTGTTTTTGTTCCAAATCACGCATCCCAAATTAACCAAAGTGGAGGTCTAAACAGACAAACTTCTTCAGATGACTGTGCCCTTTGAGTTGGATGACATTTATTTAGGAAGTGCTTAAAACTGCCTAGAAATGCTTAATCATAAAGAAAAACCTGGGGAGGGAGCATACTTGTTGCTTGTCCCTGGGTAATTTGACAGGTTAGTCCCCATCTTGGGTTCAGAAATACCCATTCGCCATCCAGGAGTCCTGAGAGTAAGTTCAGTTTCTGCTTTTACTTAGACGGTCTCTGTCACCACTCAGGTAGGTTGGCTGCAAGACATCCCACAGAAGACTCAGTAGGCTTAAGACCCTGGGTCAGGACAGCAATCCTGGGAAAGATCCTGGGAGATTCTCCATGAGAAAATGGGTGGACGATGGATGTGGCTTGATTCATAACATTTAACTTTTGAGAAAAATAATATATGAGTCTCCATTTGAATCCTTATTCTCATGCACACAGATTTTAAAGCCAGGATTATTTGGAATTGCTTAGCTATACCTCCTTTAAAACACCAGAAAATCAAATCTTATTTTAATTTGTAACAGTAAGGGAGAGCAAATTCAGGAGAAGATATTTATAGAATTTTAGGTCCTGGTTGCAGTGATTTTAAGAAAGATCATGATAGGCAGGAAATTGATTGGAATTTGAGGGAGTTTATGAAAAGAGTAGTTAAGAAATGGTGGTTATAGCAGGGTGAGGGTCTTAAAGCAAGGATTGATACGAAAGCTGTTTGTTTTAATAAGTAAAATATTTAGTTGTTCTACAAGGATTGTTCTCAATCAGGGAGGATGTGGTCATTTGGACCTTTTCACTTTAGAAATCCCACACATTCCTCTGGCTCTTGATGCCTCTGCTCAGAGGCTTCTTTGAGCTGTGTGCTTTGCTGAAAATCCTGATAATTGGACTTGGCTCCAGAACACAGAAAGGAGGGCATAAGCTATGGCAGTGTCCAGACATAGGTTGCAGAGTCACCAATGGATGTCAGGAATGAGGGTGCAGTTTGGGAAACCTTTCTGAGCAACCTATGTAAGTAGCTCTCTGCCTGGTGGCTGCCCTGGACATCCAGCCAGATATGGTTGTGGTGTCTAGACAGAGTTACTGCAAGCAAAATGAGAATGCAGGTGCTTGGGAAGGTCAAAACTCAAAAGCAGCCTACCTCCTCAGAATAGTGGCCATGTAAAGTGATTAATCAAAATGTAGGAAAACATAGTTTTCTAAGCTCCTACATGTCCATTAACTAACTTGATCTAATCAACTAACATGATCACATTCTGATTTCATAGATAAGCAAACTGAAGCCTTGGAACATGGCTTAGCCACCTTAGGTTGCACAGATGAGCAAGCAGTCACTCAAAGACAGGCCTGTGCTAATTTACAGCCCAGGCTATTTCTGTTGTCCTACTGGCTTCCTGGCATGAAGCAAAGCTCATCTGCCTTGGGGTTCTCTGGCAAATAGGCAGCTCTCTATAAAGTGTTGGGAGTGCTAGTCCAAGAGGTTTGGCTTTCCAGGACACCTTTGTAGGCCAGAGTCTGTGGCCTTTTCTTGTTGCCCTAGCTGAGAAAGCTGCCAGAGATAATCCTGGCTAATGTGGGGAGGAGGATGAGTCGAAAATCTGGAAACTCAGCACATAAATAAAGAAAAAGCAACACGACCATCAAAATGAAATCAGGAAAAGCAAAATAACTACTCTTCTTGGCTGGTTAGTCATGTGGGGCCTGGGTCTGAGTCTGAGATGGACCAAACACATTTCTGTGTGGAAATTTCATATGAAATCCAGAGCCTAGATGCCCTAAAGTTGTGCCGAGCACAGAGTCTGACCAGTCTGCCAGCTGTTACAACTGAGAAAGGCAGCACTAATGGTATCTAATTGGTAGAGGTCATGGACGCTGCCACACATCCAATCAGGAATGGTCAGCCTCTGCGATGGTGAAGGTCTTGTGCCAACTTGACTGGGCCTCAGGCACCCAGGTGTTTGGATAAATATTATTCCTGGGAGTGTATGAGGATGTTTCTGAGTGATAATAACATTTGAATCGGTAGTCTGAATAAGCAGATTGCCTTCCTTCATATGAGGGTGCTTCAGCCAATTCCATGAAGGTGTAAGTAAAATAAAAGAATGAGTAATAAAGAGTTCTTTTTCTCTGCCTATCTTTGAGATGGTACATTCGTTTTCTGCCTCAGACCTAGACTTGGGCTAGAACTTGGACCTCTCAGCCTCCATAATTGCAAGAGCCAAATATTAGGTAAATCTCCCTCTCTGTTTCTCTCCCTCTCTCTTTATATATCTCTGTGTATCTATGTATCTATGATCTATCTATCTCATCTCCTATTGGTTCTTTTTCTGGAGAACCCAGATAAATATAGCCCTTCACAACAACAACAAACCATCTGGTCCAAAGGTTAATAGTGCTAAAATTCAGAGGCCTGTTCTACCGTCTTTGTTCAATTATCTGCTTATTTTTAGTATTGTTCACGATAGAGGAAATGTTTTATAATATTTTAGCACAAGAACAGGAAAATATATTGGTTTCAGTTCTCAGATCCAGGCTAAGCTCAAGTAATGGGGCATCATGTGTCAAAATTTCTTGTTTCTCTGCTTAGAAGATCATTTTTAAATTGTATGACATAACACAGCTGGGTGTGGTGGCTTACACCTGTAATCCCATCACTTTGGGAGGCCAAAGCAGATGGATTGCTTGAAGTCAGGAGTTCAAGACCAGCCTGGCCAAAATAGTGAAACCCCATCTCTACTAAAAGTACAAAAATTAGCCAGGGGTGGTGGCACATGCCTGTAGTTTCAGTTGCTCTGGAGGCAGAGGTCAGAGAATCGCTTGAACCTGGGAGGAGGAGGCTGCAGTGAGCGGAGATCGTGCCACTGCACTCCAGCCTGGGCGACAGAGCAAGACTCTGTCAAAAAAAAAAAAAAGAACCGGACATAAGAATATTAGCCAATCATGATAGTTTCATTTGTTTCCTTTTTATTTCTGTATTTACATTTGTAATTTTAAAAGTCCCAGAAAGTTTTGTGGCAATACTTTTCTCATAGGCTAGCAAAAGTTTCTCCTTGAGGGTCCAACATTATATCCAAGCCAAGCCTTCTTTAATGACTGTCCACCATCATGGAAACTCTAGGGGTGGGAGTTATAAGACCTTAATTACACGGTTTAGTGTTTCTGCTCGTCCAGGAACTAGAACAAGCAGGATTCTCCCAACTTTTGGGGTCTCTTACAAAATAAAATATGAGGTGGCTTTTTGGCAGAGGTAAGCTGTGAAAAATTCTACTTCATGTGTTAAAGGTTTTTTGAACACAATCTGATAAATAGTTTTCTCCCTTTTTTGAGGGGGCAGGGGAGGGACCGAGTCTTGCTTTGTCACCCAGGCTGGAGTGCAGTGGTGTGATCTTGGCTCACTGCAACCTTGCCTCCTGGGTTCAAGTGATTCTCCTCCCTCAGCCTCCCCAGTAGCTGGGACTACAGGCACCCGCCACAATGCTCAGCTAATTTTTTTGTATTTTTAGTAGAGATGGGGTTTCACCATGTTGGCCAGGCTGGTCTCGAGCTCCTGACCTCAGGTGATCCACCTGCCTTGGCCTCCCAAAGTGCTGGGATTACAGGGGTGAGCCACAACGCCCGGTCTTTGTCTCTTTTTGAATTAACTTTACAATTATCCCTTTTTTTCTGCAAAGAAATAGGTCAAAATTGACCTAAGGGTCTATTTCGAAGGCAGACATCAGTTTATTGAGATAAACAGATCCCCATGCAATTGCCTACAGTCGGGAATATAGAATTTTGTATCTCAACCCTAACATCAGATGTCAGATATCACTTAACAATCTCTCTTTATTCACAATGCCCTATGTGGTTGTTAAATATCATGGTAATGTTTTGGTCTCAATAAATAGAATGGGTACAGACCAGATGAATATAGGTCTTCAGAAATACAAACAAAATATTTGGGGGTTCAGCATAAGTAGTTTCACTTTTTTTTTTTTTTTTTTTTTTGAAGCGGAGTCTCGCTCTGTCGCCCGGACTGGAGTGCAGTGGCCGGATCTCAGCTCACTGCAAGCTCCGCCTCCCGGGTTTACGCCATTCTCCTGCCTCAGCCTCCCGAGTAGCTGGGACTACAGGCGCCCGCCACCTCGCCGGGCTAGTTTTTGTATTTTTAGTAGAGACGGGGTTTCACTGTGTTAGCCAGGATGGTCTCGATCTCCTGACCTCGTGATCCGCCCGTCTCGGCCTCCCAAAGTGCTGGGATTACAGGCTTGAGCCACCGCGCCCGGCCAAGTAGTTTCACTTTCCTGTGGGACATGTAAAGTTGAGGCAGCCCCCAAATAGGCATCATTTCTAAGCAAGGTCTACTCTAAACTCTTTTATATAAACAATCTCTAAAGCTAGCAAGCCTCCCAAACAATGTTTCCATGCTAAAAGAAGGACTCGATATGTCCTTTTGTGATATGCTATAATGGCCTATTGTAGATTACTGTGGTCTAGTTTGCTTTATTTACCTTTGTCATTTACCTTTCCTGAGAAGTATGGGTGATATAAAGGTTGAAATGTCTGATTAAGCATCAAGCCTTAGAAAAATGTTTAATGACAGTGTCGGACAACTAAATAACCTTACATGGGAGAGACTGACTGGTCCTTTTTGTATTTATCTTACTTGGGTACCACTGAATTTCTTGAAACTTTAATATTATTTTTATCAAATTCAGAAAAATTTAGTCATTATATCTTTGGATATGTTTTTCTAACCCATTTTCTATCCTGTCTCCTTCTGAGACATTTATTGTACATTCATTGGTAATTTTGTAACAGCCATACAAGTTTCTGCTTATTTTTTGTCAATTTATTTCTCTCATGATTTTTTTCTGATTGGTTAATTTCTGTTGATCTCCCTTCAGATTTATTGATTCTTTCTTCTGTAATCTAAAATAAGCATATTGATCCCAATTAGTGAATAGTTGCTTCAGCTATTGCATCTTCTATTTCAAAATTTCCATTTTTATAGTTTCTATCTATCTAATAAAATCCCAGTTTGTTGAGTCATTGTCACTACAGGTTTCACACATTATTCCTATTAAGTTTTTACCCTCTGTTAATAGATCCATGTGTAGGTTTTGGGCTCACTTTCAACTCTCAGTCAGCCCTCAATTCTTGTTTTGCTTTTGCTTTCCAAGGGGTTGTCTTGAGTTTCCCCCATGTGGTCAGGGATGTGCAGAGAGCTTGCAATCATTATCATAATTTCCCTGTTAAATACCTGATTCACCTGTCATTCTTCACATCCAGAATGATAGAGAGATGGGTTCTCCCCCTTCATTTCTTATTGAATGTGTTACTTTTAGCTGATAGAGCCACAGCTTGCCCTGCTCCTGCCCCACGTCCATATCTTCTGACAACTCTGCCAATTTTCCAGGCAGTGACAAGTGCTGAGGCTGCCAACAAAACTGAAGGAAGGAGTAATCGATACATCACCAAGCATGAAGGCATTAGACTTCTGCTGTTCTTCCCACAGCTACAGCAATTTTTAAATAATACATTATTCTCATTTTTTCCTGACTCTGAAGCCTTGAAATGATTGATTTTGAACATTGTGTCTAGTTTGAGAGGTTGAATATACCTAAGGGCAATGGCCAGACCACATAGGAAAACAGAACTCTGACCTACTACTCCTGCAAGAAGCAGTCCAGGAAACCACACTACAGCTGCTGCAACAATAGATGCAGAATGGTTAGGACTTTCCTATTTTTGTTCTTTTATCTATTTTCTCTGAGGATCAACTGTACAATGCTGTCACATAAAAGTCCCTCTTCTAGTTAGCCCACTTTCCATGCCAAAAACCTCTAATCAAAGTATCACTGAAGCCTTTTGTTTCTTTTCAGTATAAAACTTTCCCATTTATCTGTCTCTGAGACTTTGTCAAATACAAAATAAGTGTGCCTGACTGTCTTGTTATAGCAAAATCTGAATCATTGCTGATTCATTCTCATTTGTGTGGTCTTGGTTTGTTTCCACAACTTTTATATTCATTTGTTGTGTAGAGTAGTCATGCAGTTACACCTGGCATTTATTTCTCTAAGATTCACTTTTAATAGAGAAACAGAAAATCCTTGTTGAAGGTTTAAATGTTAAATGGGCACTTTGTTCATCTTAAGAGAACGTTCATTGTTCTTATTCTTATTTTTTTTCCCTTGACTGTATTAGCTATTTCAGGACAACCATGTTTTGTTTCTAAGTTCCTTCTGCTTCCAGTATCTCTCAGATATCGAGAGGCTTATTTCCTGGTATTTGAATGAATTGGGTAGAATAATATAATTGCTTTATATCACTGCAAATTCATTACTTTGGGAGATCTATATCTGATCTGTTCTACATCTCATTTACAATGCTCCATGGGTAAATGTCCATTGTAGTATGTTGAATTGTGCTCCAATTCATTATTCCAAAAGATATGTTTCGTTTCTAACCCCCAGTATCTGTGAACAGGAACCTATATATGAACAAGGTATTGGCAGATACAGTCAAATTAACACGTTATATTTGATTAGGAGGGACTCAATGAAAAGTAGCTGGCACTCAGATGCAATGTAAGCTGACTACATTGTGGTCATACAGGCTCACCAACAGGGAGTTCAGAGTTGCTCACAGAGGCACAACGTTGACGTTTTGGAATCTCAAGCTACAGCAGAAAAAGAATTGCACGTTGTGCACATGTACCCTAGAACTTAAAGTATAATAATAATAATAATAATAATAATAAAAGAAATAATGCAAGGTGTCAGGTAAATGCTCATTAAGTGTTAATAACTAATCTCTTACCATAACTAGGTGATATAACATGGCAACTAAAACTATATTATATGTGTCCTCCTTTTGTAGAATGCTGAAAAATTCAGAGACTTGACAAGAAAGACCTGTTAATAAAACATCAACTGATGAAAGAAAGGTTAGTTGGTAAATAACAAGACAAATGCAATGCTATTTAAAGTTTAGAAAACATGAAAAATTACTCAAGAGAAGTACATAAATAGTCTTAAAAAGAAAAATGAACAAAATGTTTTAAAGTAATGTTGGCAGCCAGGTATTTATATGCCCAAGCCAGCAGAATTCATAGAAAAGCCAAAAAACTTCCGAAATCTAACATACTATTACATTTCAAAAGAATATACCCAAATTGTAAGCACCTCTCATCACCTGAGTTCATGAATTATTCTTGGAAAATTCTACTTCTTCACATTTTCTAAATTTTCTATGGAGAATGCATGTAACCTCTCCAACAAAAAATATTATTAAAGATATTTGCTTTAATGAAAAAGAAAGAATTTTGACAGATTTGTGAGAATATTGTCATCAATCTATTCTCAAAAAGACAACCAGATAAGCTGTTAATCAAGCTAAATATAGCTACTAGTTTTATAGCAACATAAGAGAATACTACTTTTGCAGAGCATTAATAGTATGTAGAAAATGGAAAATCAGTAGAGACAAGGTATAGGATTTTATAATTTTTTTTCTGGGCAATTTTAAGACATTCTCGTTTAGGCAGAGAAGTGACCAAGAATGGGCATAATTTATGCAATTACAGCTTTGGATGTGTGGCTAGATGAGGACAAGATGAAGGTCTTGAAGCAAGGATTTAAGACCAAACTCTCAACTTTGATGTGTAAGTCATTTCAGTTGGTTCAGAGTCTTACATTCCAGGAGTAAGTATTCTTAGGCAAAAAGCAGCTAATTTCGTTTTGTCTGCTTACCATATTGTTTAGTACAGAAATAGGAAATTATGTTTGGCTCAGAATGATTTAGTGAAGGATAAAAGAGGTGTGTCTGTTTAAATTCTCAAAATAAAGGACATTTCTGTTTAATGATTTCTTCTTCTTTTTTTTTTTTTTAATTATACTTCAAGTTCTAGGGTACATGTGCATAACGTGCAGGTTTGTTACATATGTATACTTGTGCCATGTTGGTGTGCTGCACCCATCAACTCGTCAGCACCCATCAATTCATCATTTATACCACGTATAACTCCCAATGCAATCCCTCCTCCCTCCCCCCTCCCCATGATAGGCCCTGATGTGTGATGTTCCCCTTCCCGAGTCCAAGTGATCTCATTGTTCAGTTACCACCGATGTGTGAGAACATGCGGTGTTTGGTTTTCTGTTCTTGTGATAGTTTGCTAAGAATGATGATTTCCAGCTGCATCCATGTCCCTACAAAGGATGCAAACTCATCCTTTTTTATGGCTGCATAATATTCCATGGTGTATATGTGCCACATTTTCTTAATCCAGTCTGTCACAGATGGACATTTGGGTTGATTCCAAGTCTTTGCTATTGTGAATAGTGTCGCAATAAACATGCATGTGCATGTGACTTTATAGCAGCATGATTTATAATCCTTTGGGTATATACACAGTAAGGGGATGGCGGGGTCATATGGTACATCTAGTTCTACATCCTTGAGGAATTGCCATACTGTTTTCCATAATGGTTGAACTAGTTTACAATCCCACCAACAGTGTAAAAGTGTTCCTATTTCTCCACATCCTGTCCAACACCTGTTGTTTCCTGACTTTTTAATGATTGCCATTCTAACTGGTGTGAGATGGTATCTCATTATGGTTTTGACTTGCATTTCTCTGATGGCCAGTGATGATGAGCATTTTTTCATGTGTCTGTTGGCTTTATGAATGTCTTCTTTTGAGAAATGTCTGTTAATATCCTTTGCCCACTTTTTGATGGGGTTGTTTTTTCTTGTAAATTTGTTTGAGTTCTTTGTAGAGTCTGGATATTAGCCCTTTGTCAGATGAGTAGATTGCAAAAATTTTCTCCCATTCTGTAGGTTGCCTGTTCACTCTGGTGGTAGTTTCTTTTGCTGTGCAGAAGCTCTTTAGTTTATTTAGATCCCATTTGTCAATTTTGGCTTTTGCTGCTGTTGCTTTTGGTGTTTTAGACATGAAGTCCTTGCCCATGCCTATGTCCTGAATGGTACTACCTAGGTTTTCTTCTAGGGTTTTTATGGTATTAGGTCTAACATTTAAGTCTCTAATCCACCTTGAATTAATCTTCGTATAAGGAGTAAGGAAAGGATCCATTTTCAGCTTTCTACTTACGGCTAGCCAATTTTCCCAGCACCATTTATTAAATAGGGAGTCCTTTCCCCATTTCTTGTTTCTCTCAGGTTTGTCAAAGATCAGATAGCTGTAGATGTGTGGTATTATTTCTGAGGACTCTGTTCTGTTGCATTGGTCTATATCTCTGTTTTGGTACCAGTACCATGCTGTTTTGGTTACTGTAGCCTTGTAGTATAGTTTGAAGTCAGGTAGCGTGATGCCTCCAGCTTTGTTCTTTTGACTTAGGATTGTCTTGGTAATGCGGGCTCTTTTTTGGTTCCATATGAACTTTAGACCTTTGTCTGATGTATAGATTGTGAACCTTTTCTCCCACTCTGTTGGTTTTCTGTTTACTCTGCTAACTATTCCTTTTGCTGTGCACAAGCTCTTTAGTTTAATTAAGTTCCAACCGTTTATCTTTGTTTTTCTTTCATTTGCTTTGGGATTCTTGGTCATGAAGTCTTTGCCTAACGCAATGTCTAGAGGGGTTTTTCTTATGTTATCTTCCAGAATTTCTATAGTGTCATGTCTTAGACTTAAGTACTTGGTCCATCTTGAGTTGATTCTTGCATATGGTAAGAGATAAGGATCCAGTTTCATTCTCTTACACGTGGCTTGCCAATTATTCCAGCACCACTTTTTGAATAGGGCATCATTTCCCCACTTTATGTTTTTGTTGCTTTGTCAAAGATTAGTTGGCTGTAAGTATTTGGGTTTATTTCCGGGCTCTCTATTCTATTCCATTGATCTATGTGCCTGTACTCATACTAGTACCATGCTGTTTTGGTGACTATGGTCTTATAATATAGTTTGAAATCAGGTAATGTGATGCCTCTAGATTTTTTCTTTTTGCTGAGTCTTGCTTTGACTATGTGGGCTCTTTTTTGGTTCTATATGGATTTTATGATTGTTTTCGCTAGTTTTGTGAAGAATGATGGTGGTATTTTGATGGGAATTGCATTGAATTTCGAGATGATGGTGGTATTTTGATGGGAATTGCATTGAATTTGGAGATTGCTTTTGGCAATATGGTCATTTTCATAATATCGATTCTACCCATCCGTGAGCATGGGATGTGTTTCCATTTGTTTGTGTTGTCTGTGATTTCTTTCAGCAGTGGTTTGTAGTTTTCCTTCTAGAGGTCTTTCATATCCTAAGTATATTCCTAAGTATATTGGTTAGATATATTCCTAAGTATTTTGTTTGTTTGTTTGTTTGTTTATTTATTTTTGCAGCTATTGTAAAAGGGGTTGTGTTTTTAATTTAATTCTCAGCTTGCTCTCCATTGGTGTATCGCAGAGCTACTGATTTGTGTATATTAATTTTGTATCCTGAAAATTTGCTGAATTCATTTATCAGTTCTAGGAACTTTATGGAGGAGTCTTTAGGGTTTTCTAGGTGTACAGTCATATCATCAGCAAACAGCCACACTTTGACTTCCTCTCTATTGAACTGGATGCCTTTTGTTTCTTTCTCTTTTCTGATTCCTCTGGCTAGGACTTCCAGTGCTATGTTGAATAAAAGTGGTGAGAGTGGGAATCCTTGTCTTGTTTCAGTTCTTAGAGGGAATGCTTTCAACTTTTCCCTATTCATTATTATGTTGGCTGTGGGTTTGTGATAGATGGCTTTTATGACATTGAGATATGTCCCTTGTATGCCAGTTTTACTGAGGGTTTTAATCATAAATGGATGCTGGATTTTGTCAAATGCTTTTTCTGTGTCTATTTAGATGATTCAGTGATTTTTGTTTTTAATTCCGTTTATAATAGAAACAGTTTTGAAATTATTTAAATAGCCCAGACTAGAAATTTATTTTAATAAATTATGATATGTTCACATAGTTTAAACTAAGAAATAACTAAATATTTTAGAGTTAAAATAACATTGATCTTCAGTGAATTGCCAAGTGGGTAAGTTTTGGGTGGTTTAATTTTTTGAATTCACCATGTATTGCACTTTTTTTGATTATATATCACTGATTTAAATAACTTTTCTTAAATAAAAACACAAAACATTCCTGTAAAATAACTATGTGTTGGTTTCAAATTCTTATAATCAGTTGCAATTTTATTTGTTCCTGACACGTGGCTATAAACCTTATGCCTTTTGTCTTACTGTTTTTCCTTCCTGTATTCCCACCAGTAAAAGAAAGCAGCCAGAGAGGAGAAAGTCAATTTTAATTGCCTGTGACATTATGAAATAGCAAAGAAAGTTGTCACCTGGGATTTTTTTTAAGTACACTTTTCATTTTAATGCATGAACAATCTGTTTTCAACAAGATCATATTTTTACCCAAGAGATCTCATAAAATTATATTGTTAATTGTCACACATGACTATATTTAATTTTGACATAAAGTGTTTATGAGTAAAAGACATCAGTGTTATTCAATGTAAGACAAAA
Source organism: Trachypithecus francoisi (assembly GCF_009764315.1). Lineage (NCBI taxonomy): Eukaryota > Metazoa > Chordata > Mammalia > Primates > Cercopithecidae > Trachypithecus > Trachypithecus francoisi. Next base: position 34,636,510 of record NW_022681462.1, read on the forward strand.
AGTCATGTATGTGAAAATTCATGTTAACCACCTTTAAACCAGAATTACAAAAATATGTATATATGCAAGTCAGGGGAATGAATGGCAGGTTTATTGCTTGCTCTGATACTTGTTACCTGTGGCAATATTCATTCCTTCAATACTTATTTTCCAATATATTTGAATAGAACTACTGAGAAATATATACTGAACATTATAATTGCTTTTCTAATTTTTATTTGAGGTAAAATATACATATATAATTTACCATCTTTATCATTTTTAAGTGTACAGTTCACTAGTAATAAATACCTTATATTCTTTTTTTCTTCTTTATTTCCCCACTCCCTCATACTCTTCTTAGCCTCTGGTAACCACCAATCTATGCTGTATCATCATGAGATCCACTTTTTGTACCTTGGCTTATTTCACTTAATATAATGGCCTCCAGTTCCATCCATGTTGCTGAAAATGACAGAATAAAATGTAGTATATATACATAATGGAATATTATTCAACCAAAAAGAAATGTAAAATCTCCCCATTTAGAAGCTACCTTTGTATTTGATTATTATGCTTATCTAAACCCCTTAAGTTAACATGTAGGCTGTGCTCCTCTTTACCCCTGACGTATTTTCAACAACGCTCCTGTTTTTCTACCTTCTTTAGATAGAATATTAAATAATTGAATGTAAGTCTTTCTCCTTTTTTAAAATATAGAAATATAAAGCTATGAATTCTGCAAACTTTATATTTTCTATTATCACTCAGTTCAAAGTATTTTCTAATTTATCTTATACTTTTTAATTTAATGTGTTGATTACTTAGAAGTGTTTTATTTAATTTCAAAATATCTAGGCTTTCCAAAGATATTTGATTATTAATTTTACTATAGTACAAATAATCTATAATTTCATTTTTCAAAAATTTTTTATGACTCATTTTATCTAGTATATACCCCATTTTGTAAACATAAAATGCACACTTGTACAGAAGGTTTATGTTCCAAGTGTTAGATGTATTCTCCTCTAGCTTATCAATTATTTCAAGGCAGTTAAAATAGATTTTCTGACTTTCTATGCCTTTAATGAATTGTTGTCTTATTCTGTAAATTGTTGATATAAGACCATTAAAATCACCTTGCTATCTACTGAATTGTTTGCCTCCCCAAAGTCATATCTTGAAGCCTTAACCCACAATGTTACTGTATCTAGAGATAGGGTATTTAGGAGGTAATTTAGGTTAGACAAAGTTATAAGGGTTGGGCCCTAATCTGATAGGACTGTGGTCTTAGAAGAGTTGCATGCACGTGCGCACACACACACAGACAGACAGAGGAGAGAAGGGGGGAGAGAGAGAGAGAGAGAGAGAGAGAGAGAGATTGCACCCTACCATCTAGGGACACAGAGAGAAGACAACATCTGCAAGGAAGGAGGAGAGACTTCACTAGAACTTGGCCATACTGACATTCTGATCGTGGACTTCCAGACTCCATAACTATGAGAAAATAAAAACTTCAGTTGTTTTAGGACTCCCGGTCTATGGTATTTTGTTATGGCAACCCATGCTGACAATCACATTCCTGTTATAACTGCAGAATCATCTATTTTACCTTTAAAGGTTTCAATTTTCGCTTATGCATTTTGAAGTTCTGTTATTCAAAACATATATAGACATGATTGTTATATATTTGTAGTAAATTTAAACTTCTACTTTTAGGAATTGTTCCTTTTTTCCTCTGGTAATATTCTTGTCCTAAAGTTAGTATTTCATATATTTAATTTATTTAACTATTTAGTATATTTGATGTATAATATTACTTTTGCCACTCAGTCTTTTATGCTTACTCTTGGCCTGAAATATCTTTTTGTATACATTTAGATTAAAACTATATATTTATATTTCAGTGAATCTTTCTTTATTTTCCATTGACATCTATTTTTAATTGTAATATCTAGACATTATTAAATATATTTATGACATATTGGATTTAAGTTCACCACATATTACTATTAATTTCCTCTATTTTTCAGTTCTTTCTCTTTTCCTCATTTTGTTTTGATTATTAGATTTTGGGTCATTATGGTTTTAGATGTTTAGAATTCCACCTTAATTTATTCATTGGCTTTTTAACTATACCATCTTGTGTTTTCTCTAGGGATTAAAACAGATATCTAAATTTTACAGCTTTTTAGAGTTAATATTGCACAATTTCACTTAAAATGTAGAAGTCTTGCAATAGTATAGATCCTTTAACGTACATCATTTATGTTAAAATTGTCATATATTAAACTTTCATGTATTAAAAACTTACAGCATAGTCTTGCTTTATGAATGTGGGTGCTCCTGTATTGGGTGCATATATATTTAGGAGAGTTAGCTCTTTCTGTTGAATTGATCCCTTTACCATTATGTAATGGCCTTCTTTGTCTCTTTTGATCTTTGATGGTTTAAAGTCTGTTTTTTCAGAGACTAGGAACTCAAACAAATTAGCAAGAAATAAACAAACAATTGAATCAAAAAGTGGGCTAATGACATGAACAGACAATTCTCAAAATAAGTTATACAAATGGCCAAAAATCATATGAAAAAAATGATCAACATCACTAATGATCAGGGAAATGCAAATCAAAACCACAATGTGATGTCACCTTAAACCTACAAGAGTGGCTGTAATAATAATAATAATAATAATAATAATAATATAAAAAGAAATGCTGGCATGGATGCAGTGAAAAGGAAACATTTCTACACTGCTGGTGGGAATGTAAACTAGTACAATGGCTATGGGAAACAGTTTGGAGATTCCTTAAAGAACTAAAAGTTGAACTACCATTTGATCCAGCAATCCCACTACTGGGTATCTACACAGAGGAAAATAAGTTATTGTAAGAAAAAGATACTGGCAGAGGGGCGGAGCAAGATGGCCGAATAGGAACAGCTCCAGTCTCCAACTCCCAGGGAGAGCGACACAGAAGACCAGTGATTTCTGCATTTTCAACTGAGGTACTGGGGTCATCTCACTAGGGAGTGCCCAACAATCGGTGCTGGTCAGCTGCTGCAGCCCAACCAGCGAGAGCTGAAGCAGAGCGAGGCATCGCCTCACCTGGGAAGCACAAGGGGGAAGGGAATCCCTTTTCCTAGCCAGGGGAACTGAGACACACAATACCTGGAAAATCGGGTAACTCCCACCCCAATATTGCGCTTTAAGCAAACGGGCACACCAGGAGAATATATCCCACACCTGGCCGGGAGGGTCCCACGCCCACGGAGCCTCCCTCATTGCTAACACAGCAGTCTGCGATCTAACTGCAAGGCAGCAGCGAGGCTGGGGGAGGGGCGCCCGCCATTGCTGAGGCTTAAGTAGGTAAACAAAGCCGCTGGGAAGCTCGAACTGGGTGGAGCTCACAGCAGCTCAAGGAAACCTGCCTGTCTCTGTAGACTCCACCTCTGGGGACAGGGCACAGTTAAAAAAAAAACAACAACAAAAAGGCAGCAGAACCTCTGCAGACCCAAACATCTCTGTCTGACAGCTTTGAAGAGAGCAGTGGATCTCCCAACATGGAGGTTGAGATCTGAGAACGGACAGACTGCCTGCTCAAGTGGGTCCCTGACCCCTGAGTAGCCTAACTGGGAGACATCCCCCACTAGGGGCAGTCTGACACCCCACACCTCACAGGGTGGAGTACACCCCTGAGAGGAAGCTTCCAAAGGAAGAATCAGACAGGTACACTCGCTGTTCAGCAATATTCTATCTTCTGCAACCTCTGCTGCTGATACCCAGGCAAACAGGGTCTGGAGTGGACCTCAAGCAATCTCCAACACACCTACAGCTGAGGGTCCTGACTGTCAGAAGGAAAACTATCAAACAGGAAGGACACCTATACCAAAACCCCATCAGTACGTCACCATCATCAAAGACCAGAGACAGATAAAACCACAAAGATGGGGAAAAAGCAGGGCAGAAAAGCTGGAAATTCAAAAAATAAGAGCGCATCTCCCCCTGCAAAGGAGCGCAGCCATCGCCAGCAACGGATCAAAGCTGGTCAGAGAATGACTTTGACGAGATGAGAGAAGAAGGCTTCAGTCCATCAAACTTCTCAGAGCTAAAGGAGGAATTACGTACCCAGCACAAAGAAACTAAAAATCTTGAAAAAAGAGTGGAAGAATTGACAGCTAGACTAATTAATGCAGAGAAGGTCATAAACGAAATGACAGAGATGAAAACCATGACACGAGAAATACGTGACAAATGCACAAGCTTCAGTAACCGACTCGATCAACTGGAAGAAAGAGTATCAGCGATTGAGGATCAAATGAATGAAATGAAGCGAGAAGAGAAACCAAAAGAAAAAAGAAGAAAAAGAAATGAACAAAGCCTGCAAGAAGTATGGGATTATGTAAAAAGACCAAATCTACGTCTGATTGGGTGCCTGAAAGTGAGGGGGAAAATGGAACCAAGTTGGAAAACACTCTTCAGGATATCATCCAGGAGAACTTCCCCAACCTAGTAGGGCAGGCCAACATTCAAATTCAGGAAATACAGAGAACGCCACAAAGATACTCCTCCAGAAGAGCAACTCCAAGACACATAATTGCCAGATTCACCAAAGTTGAAATGAAGGAAAAAATCTTAAGGGCAGCCAGAGAGAAAGGTCGGGTTACCCACAAAGGAAAGCCCATCAGACTAACAGCAGATCTCTCGGCAGAAACTCTATAAGCCAGAAGAGAGTGGGGGCCAATATTCAACGTTCTTAAAGAAAAGAATTTTCAACTCAGAATTTCATATCCAGCCAAACTAAGTTTCATCAGTGAAGGAGAAAGAAAATCCTTTACAGATAAGCAAATGCTTAGAGATTTTGTCACCACCAGGTCTGCCTTACAAGAGTCCCTGAAGGAAGCCCTAAACATGGAAAGGAACAACCGGTACCAGCTATTGCAAAAACATGCCAAAATGTAAAGACCATCGAGGATAGGAAGAAACTGCATCAACTAACGAGCAAAATAACCAGCTAATATCATAATGACAGGATCAAGTTCACACATAACAATATTAACCTTAAATGAAATGGACTAAATGCTCCAATTAAAGGACACAGACTGGCAAACTGGATAAAGAGTCAAGACCCATCAGTCTGCTGTATTCAGGAGACCCATCTCACATGCAGAGACATACATAGGCTCAAAATAAAGGGATGGAGGAAGATCTACCAAGCAAATGGAGAACAAAAAAAAGCAGGGGTTGCAATCCTAGTCTCTGATAAAACAGACTTTAAACCATCAAAGATCAAAAGAGACAAAGAAGGCCATTACATAATGGTAAAGGGATCAATTCAACAGGAAGAGCTAACTCTCCTAAATATATATGCACCCAATACAGGAGCACCCAGATTCATAAAGCAAGTCCTTAGAGACTTACAAAGAGACTTAGACTCCCATACAATAATAATGGGAGACTTCAACACTCCACTGTCAACATTAGACAGATCAACGAGACAGAAAGTTAACAAGGATATCCAGGAATTGAACTCATCTCTGCACCAAGCGGACCTAATAGACATCTATAGAACTCTCCACCCCAAATCAACAGAATATACATTCTTCTCAGCACCACATCACACTTATTCCAAAATTGACCACATAATTGGAAGTAAAGCACTCCTCAGCAAATGTAAAAGAACAGAAATTATAACAAACTGTCTCTCAGACCACAGTGCAATCAAACTAGAACTCAGGACTAAGAAACTCAATCAAAACCGCTCAACTACATGGAAACTGAACAACCTGCTCCTGAATGACTACTGGGTACATAACGAAATGAAGGCAGAAATAAAGATGTTCTTTGAAACCAATGAGAACAAAGATACAACATACCAGAATCTCTGGGACACATTTAAAGCAGTGTGTAGAGGGAAATTTATAGCACTAAATGCCCACAAGAGAAAGCAGGAAAGATCTAAAATTGACACTCTAACATCACAATTAAAAGAACTAGAGAGGCAAGAGCAAACACATTCAAAAGCTAGCAGAAGGCAAGAAATAACTAAGATCAGAGCAGAACTGAAGGAGATAGAGACACAAAAAACCCTCCAAAAAATCAATGAATCCAGGAGTGGTTTTTTGAAAAGATCAACAAAATTGACAGACCGCTAGCAAGACTAATAAAGAAGAAAAGAGGAATCAAATAGATGCAATAAAAAATGATAAAGGGGATATCACCACCGACCCCACAGAAATACAAACTACCATCAGAGAATACTATAAACACCTCTATGCAAATCAACTAGAAAATCTAGAAGAAATGGATAATTTCCTGGACACTTACACTCTTCCAAGACTAAACCAGGAAGAAGTTGAATCCCTGAATAGACCAATAGCAGGCTCTGAAATTGAGGCAATAATTAATAGCCTACCACCAAAAAAAGTCCAGGACCAGATGGATTCACAGCTGAATTCTACCAGAGGTACAAGGAGGAGCTGGTACCATTCCTTCTGAAACTATTCCAATCAATAGAAAAAGAGGGAATCCTCCCTAACTCATTTTATGAGGCCAACATCATCCTGATACCAAAGCCTGGCAGAGACACAACAAAAAAAGAGAATTTTAGACCAATATCCCTGATGAACATCGATGCAAAAATCTCAATAAAATACTGGCAAACCGGATTCAGCAGCACATCAAAAAGCTTATCCACCATGATCAAGTGGGCTTCATCCCTGGGATGCAAGGCTGGTTCAACATTCGCAAATCAATAAACGTAATCCAGCATATAAACAGAACCAAAGACAAGAACCACATGATTATCTCAATAGATGCAGAAAAGGCTTTTGACAAAATTCAACAGCCCTTTATGCTAAAAATGCTCAATAAATTCGGTATTGATGGAACGTACCTCAAAATAATAAGAGCTATTTATGACAAACCCACAGCTAATATCATACTGAATGGGCAAAAACTGGAAAAATTCCCTTTGAAAACTGGCACAAGACAGGGATGCCCTCTCTCACCACTCCTATTCAACATAGTGTTGGAAGTTCTGGCTAGGGCAATCAGGCAAGAGAAAGAAATCAAGGGTATTCAGTTAGGAAAAGAAGAAGTCAAATTGTCCCTGTTTGCAGATGACATGATTGTATATTTAGAAAACCCCATTGTCTCAGCCCAAAATCTCCTTAAGCTGATAAGCAACTTCAGCAAAGTCTCAGGATACAAAATTAATGTGCAAAAATCACAAGCATTCTTATACACCAGTAACAGACAAACAGAGAGCCAAATCATGAATGAACTTCCATTCACAATTGCTTCAAAGAGAATAAAATACCTAGGAATCCAACTTACAAGGGATGTAAAGGACCTCTTCAAGGAGAACTACAAACCACTGCTCAGTGAAATCAAAGAGGACACAAACAAATGGAAGAACATACCATGCTCATGGATAGGAAGAATCAATATCGTGAAAATGGCCATACTGCCCAAGGTTATTTATAGATTCAATGCCATCCCCATCAAGCTACCAATGAGTTTCTTCACAGAATTGGAAAAAACTGCTTTAAAGTTCATATGGAACCAAAAAAGAGCCTGCATTGCCAAGACAATCCTAAGTCAAAAGGACAAAGCTGGAGGCGTCACGCTACCTGACTTCAAACTATACTACAAGGCTACAGTAACCAAAACAGCATGGTACTGGTACCAAAACAGAGATATAGACCAATGGAACAGAACAGAGTCCTCAGAAATAATACCACACATCTACAGCCATCTGATCTTTGACAAACCTGAGAGAAACAAGAAATGGGGAAAGGATTCCCTATTTAATAAATGGTGCTGGGAAAATTGGCTAGCCATAAGTAGAAAGCTGAAACTGGATCCTTTCCTTACTCCTTATACGAAGATTAATTCAAGATGGATTAGAGACTTAAATGTTAGACCTAATACCATAAAAACCCTAGAAGAAAATCTAGGTAGTACCATTCAGGACATAGGCATGGGCAAGGACTTCATGTCTAAAACACCAAAAGCAATGGCAGCAAAAGCCAAAATTGACAAATGGGATCTAATTAAACTAAAGAGCTTCTGCACAGCAAAAGAAACTACCATCAGAGTGAACAGGCAACCTACAGAATGGGAGAAAATTTTTGCAATCTACTCATCTGACAAAGGGCTAATATCCAGAATTACAAAGAACTCAAACAAATTACAAGAAAAAAAAACAAACAACCCCATCAAAAAGTGGGCAAAGGATATGAACAGACATTTCTCAAAAGAAGACATCCATACAGCCAACAGACACATGAAAAAATGCTCATCATCACTGCCATCAGAGAAATGCAAATCAAAACCACAATGAGATACCATCTCACACCAGTTAGAATGGCAATCATTAAGAAGTCAGGAAACAACAGGTGTTGGAGAGGATGTGGAGAAATAGGAGCACTTTTACACTGTTGGTGGGATTGTAAACTAGTTCAACCATTATGGAAAACAGTATGGCAATTCCTCAAGGATGTAGAACTAGGTGTACCATATGACCCAGCCATCCCACTACTGGGTATATACCCAAAGGATTATAAATTATTCTACTACAAAGACACATGCACACGTATGTTTATTGTGGCACTATTCACAATAGCAAAGACTTGGAATCAACCCAAATGTCCTTTTGTGACAGACTGGATTAAGAAAATGTGGCACATATACACCATGGAATACTATGCAGCCATCAAAAAGGATGAGTTTGCGTCCTTTGTAGGGACATGGATGCAGCTGGAAACCATCATTCTTAGCAAACTATCACAAGAAGAGAAAACCAAACACCACATGTTCTCACTCATAGGTGGGAACTGAACAATGAGATCACTTGGACTCGGGAAGGGGAACATCACACACTGGGGCCTATCATGGGGAGGGGGGAGGGGAGAGGGATTGCATTGGGAGTTATACATGATATAAATGATGAATTCATGGGTGCTGATGAGTTGATGGGTGCAGCACACCACATGGCACAAGTATACATATGTAACAAACCTGCACGTTATGCACATGTACCCTAGAACTTAAAGTATAATTAAAAAAAAAAAAAAAGGTACTGGCACATGCATATTTATAGCAGCACAATTCCCAATTGCTGAAACATGGAACCAGACAAAATCCTCGTCAATCAACAAGTGGATAAAGAAACTGGTATATAAATACAATGGAATACTACTCAGCCATACACAGGAATGAATTAATGGCATTTACAGCAACCTGGATGGGATTCGAGACTATTATTTTAAGTGAAGTAACTCAGGAATGGAAAACCAAACATTGTATATTCTCATGCCTAAGTGTGAGCTAAGCTATGAGGATGCAAAGGCATAAAAATGATACAATGGATTTTGGGCACTTGAGGGGAAAGGGTGGGAAGGGAGTGAAAAATAGAAGGCTACAAATTGAGTTTAGTGTATACCGCTTGGGTGATGCGTGCACCAAAATCTCACAAATCACCACTAAAGAATTTACTCACGTAACCAAATACGACTTGTTCCTCAAAAACCTATAGAAATTAAAAATTAAAAAAATTAACTGTTCTGTGATAAATTGAGGTACACTTGCCCAAATTTTACATGATTTCAAATCATTCTAATATTTTTTCTTCTACTCAGCACATCTGTTTCTCATGTAAGTGCCCACCTATATTTTCACAGTACTCCAGAGAAATAGAAGCAATATAATGTGCATATTTACAGGAAGAGTTTGAAGGAATTGCTTCTCACTATCATGGAAGCTGGCAAGTTCAAAATTTGTAAGGTGACCCAGGAAGAGATGATGCTACAGTTCAAGTCCCAAGACTATCTGCTGGCAGAATACCCTCTTGGTGGAAGGATGGGAGGCCAGTCTTCTGTTCTATTTTCAGGCCTTCAACTTATTGATTGAGGCCCACCCACATTATGAAGGGCAATCTACATTACTCAAAGTCCACCAATTTAAGTGTTAATATAATTGAAAAACACTGTTTTAGAAACATCCCAGATAATGTTTGACCACACATCTGAGGACAGTGGCCCAGCCAAGTTGAAACATACAAATAACTATGATGAGGTTACTCCTTGTCAACTTGACAGCCCTACACATATCCATAAACTGTAACTTTATCTCCAAATAAAGAAAATAACAAGATTATATTTCCACTTAACATGATACAACTATTCTGTACAAAGCAAAAAATACAGTAACTGCTTCCCCAGAAGAGGATGTAAAGCCTCTCAGTGATTTTTTGTTCTTCTCCTGAGTTTTCTGTAACCTAAATATAACCTAAATACTATAACGTAATGTTAGCAAACCTTATGTTACATAATAAGAGTATAAGAGAAAGGAGAAAATAAAGACATTACACATGCATGCATGCACACACACACAGACCTATTCATAACAATAAGAAAATCTCATGACGATTGTCATCTTCATTTCTGTGACTCTTTGTAACTGATCACAAGATTGTAGCTGGTGTTTATAACTACCTTTTCCCACTACTCATACTGTATTATTTTTGCCCTCAGCAAGAACTTCAGCTAAGCATGATTCATTACCTAGTGGGGTAACCCAAACTTTTATTCATAAAGAATCTGGGCCATCAGTAGTCCTGCTGGATTGGATTGCTGCAGTTTTCCATTGACTTTAATCACAGAACATGGTAATATTAAGACATTATCTAAGAGATCGCCTGAGTCCCAGACATATAGAAGTTCAGTTTCTTTTTGCTAATCAGGATACAGTAACTCCCTTCTTTGATTGTTGACTCAGAGCCATGAGCAGCCCAAAGTAGTCAGGTAGAAGTCTTAACTTGTAATTCAATAGAATAACCATTGCATCTCCTAGTAGAAGCATTCTTTTCTTCAAAACTAAGACTAGTTAGGCAGAAAATCATAATGTTGTGGGAATAGGAAGCAACCATTTTGCTAGTGGGTTACTGGGGTAATAGTGAGTGTTTCACTCCCATTTCTACCCCTTGATTCTTGCTCTTATGAATACTGGCTACAGGATAAAAAGAACTACTCTTCAAACACTGATTCAGCAAACTTTGCCCCAACCCTGCAAGGTTTGGCTTCATCTTGTTGATGCTGAAGCTGAGTCTTCAAAAAGCCATTCCATCATTCTATCAAGCCAGATTTTTCAGAATGTTGGGGAACAGGGTAAGACCATTGAATTCCATGAGCATGGGATGATTGTTGTATTTTATTTGCCATGAAGTGAGTTCCTTGATCAGAAGCAATGTTGTGTGAAATACTGGGACATAAGGTATTCTGCAAGTCCACAGATACTAGTTTTAGAAACAGCATTGCATATAAGGAAGGCAAATCTGTATTTAAAGAAAATGTTTATTCTAGTAAGAACAAAATGTTTCACCTCCAAAATGGAGACTGTCTAATATAATCAACCTACCACCAGGTAGCTGATTGATCAATCAGAGAATATTAGGGATTTTAACTACCATCCTACCTCATGAGCAAGACAAGTACATGTGATATTTTCTGCAGATGATATGAAATCTTAAATACATTAAATTAATTCCACAAAATATGTGCCTTTGATCACTGTCAAACAAACTTCAAACTGTTTTTGAGTGAATCAGCCATAGAAAGCTGCTGCTGTGAGGACAATTTTTTATGAAATTTTAAATCTTACTAACACTGAATTTCACTACCCACAAGAGGTGGTTAAGAATATCCAAAACACTTGGATAATACAATACACAAGTGATAATTTGGTCTTGTAGAAAGTTACCTTAAAAATTCAAAGAAATAGAAGTGAGGTGAAGCAAGATGTCCAAATAGAAGCCTCCACTAATCATCCTCCTCACAGGAACACCTGATTGAATTATCCATACAACGATACACATTGATAAGGAGCAAAAACTAGCTTAGGCACCAGCTCAGCTATAGTGGGGCTAGAGTACAAATCAAGCTTCTGGGGTCCCTGATTCCAGGCCTGCCCTGAGCCAGAAAGGAAGTCACTTCCTTGAAAAGAGGGTCCTAGGCCTGGAAGCAGTCACCTCAAGCTGATTGAGAAGCCTTTGGGCCTCAAATGAACATTGGCCATAGCCAGGCAGTATTCACTGTGGGCATTGGACAGTGGTGGCCCTAAATAGAGACTCTTCTACTTGTGTAAAAGGGAGGAGAGAATGAAAAGGACTTTGCCTTGTGGCTTCAGTGACAGCTCAGCTACAATAAAATAGAGCAGTAAGGTTTTTGAATCCAGGTCTTGGCTCTTAGACAGCACCAAAGGACCTGCCCAGGACCTGGAGGAACTCATCAGCCTAAATGGAAGAATACAAGCCTTTCAGGCTTCACTGCCTGCTGACTGTAGAGTCCTAGGGCCTTGAGAGAACATAGGTGGTAGCCAGACAGTGGTTACTGTGGACCTTGAGCAAGACCCAGTGCTGTAATAGCTTCAGGTCTAATCCTCTGCAGGCCCAATGGTGGTGGCCACAGGAGTGTGTATGTCAATCCTCCCCCAGCTACAGGCAGAATGTACATAGATTATATCCCACTCATGAACTATGCCTCTAATATGAGGAAGAGTCCACACTTCTCAGTAAGTTAGGCATAATATGTTACTCTATTTACCCATACCTTCGTGCATTTATTCATCCAATATTAACTGAGTATTACTATATGCCAGTCAAAAGTCTATGCACTTGGAATAAAGAATTGAAGCAGAAATATACACTTGCTGCTTTCGAAAGTGTCTATTCTACTATGAGAAATAGAAAATAAAGAAAAAATATATAAATTCACAGTATAATTTCATGTACTGTTAAGTACTACATACAAAAATAAAACCGGTCTAATAAATGGAAAAGGAGGGGAAGAAACAGACAGCATTACTGATTTCATTTAAGAGAGCAATGTTTAAGGAATTTTACCATTTTTTGGTATGTGTTTTAATATCCAAATGACTAATTCACACCTTGTCTAGGTGACATTTGGTTTAGCCAAATAAAATAACCACAAAGGTCTTAAGATGGCAGTACAATTGGCATGTATTAGGAATATTTTAAAAGCCAGCATGAAACAGATCAGCTTAAACAAGCAGATGATAAGATATAAATTTCAAGTGGCAGTAAAGGGCAAATTGTTATAGAATGTTCAGAAAATCTTTTATTTATATCCCCAACATCATGGCAAACCAGTGGTGAGTTAAAAAATAGGAGAATGTTGTGGTATCACTTCATTTTAGTATGATCATTGAGTCTGCTATGTGGTACACAGATAAATGGGAACAGATTGGAAGTAGTTTTTCTATTTTGGAAATTATTTTAGTAGTGCTGGTCAGAAATGATAGTAGTCTGGACGATGATGGTGAACACAGATGAATAAAATATCAGATTAAGAATATTTCGGCCGGGCGCGGTGGCTCAAGCCTGTAATCCCAGCACTTTGGGAGGCCGAGACGGGCGGATCACGAGGTCAGGAGATCGACACCATCCTGGCTAACACGGTGAAACCCCGTCTCTACTAAAAATACAAAAACTAGCTGGGCGAGGTGGCGGGCGCCTGTAGTCCCAGCTACTCGGGAGGCTGAGGCAGGAGAATGGCGTGAACCGGAGCGGCGGAGCTTGCAGTGAGCTGAGATCCGGCCACTGCACTCCAGTCTGGGAGACAGAGCGAGACTCCGCCTCCAAAAAAAAAAAAAAAACCAAGACAATACAAGGATCACTCATAAGGCTTCTGTCCTGAGCACTGGGGTGAATGAAGGTATCATTTACTGTAAAGCAGAGTACCGAAAAGGGAGGAAGTCAGAGAGGTTAAATCAAGATCTACTGGGAGCATGCCAACTGTGATTTATTTTGTTTTTTTTAGAAATTCAAGTAAAGCTTTGAACTGGCTGTTTGATTCATGCATCTGGAGTTCAGCACAAAGATATGGAATGAAGCATAGATTTAGAAGTATATATGATATATAAAGTATATATCATTAATGGAATTCAATGAGACCACCTGGAGAATAAATAAAGACAAGACAAAAATTCTAAAACTGAGTCCTTAAGAATAACAGCATTTATAGAATGAAGTAAAGAAATATTCAAGACTAAGAAGAGGTAGCTTCTTAGTCTTAGTGATGTATTCAGCTTTATATTGTGTAGTACTTTCCCAACCACAGTGCATATAAAGGGAGCCCATGCATTCAAACACTAAACTATGCTTTCGTAAGTTTAAACTTAACAAAACTGAGCAAGGTACAAATATGGGAGATTTGTAAACTTAAGAATGATCATATCTCTTACAATGTCAGAAAACAGATTAAGTTCTGACCAGAGAGACAATCATTATTGAAAACTAAATATTTGGTAAATTTGGCAAAGACATCGGGACTTAGGCAGAGCTAAACTAACACTAGATTGAAGTGTTATTTTAGATTATTCTAGACCTACTGTAACAAAACTTAATACAAGTATTGAAATTAAAATATTGATCCACAGCTAAATTTAGCTCCCAACAAAACAAAACACCCTCACTTTTTAATAAAAGGAAACATTCAAATACTGAACAATGTAATATTTATAATGTCAATTATTCCATTAAAAATTGCTAGATATGCCAAAACACAGAAATGTCAGTCAATTGAAACAGAAACAGAAATGGTAAAGATAATAAAATCAGTAGTCATGGACATTAAAACAGCTTTTTCAAATATGCTCAATGGTTTAAAAACACTTGAACAAATCAATAAAAAGGAAGATATAAAAAACAAAAGGAAACTTCCAGACATGAAAAATACAATATCTGAAAATTTTTAAAATCTGCTAAATAGACAACCAGCAGATTAGATACAGCCAAAAAATTAATAATAAATTTTGAAGCTGGGCAATAAAATCCAAACTGAAACAAAGAGAGAAGAAAAAGCCTGAAAAATTGACAACACCTCATTGCTCTATGAAACAATGTCAAGTGGCCTAACAAACATAATTGGAGCCCCAGAAGAAAAAGAGAGGATACAAGCATAAAAGTAAATTTCCACAAGGGTGAAAAATGCCATTATTTGTTGAAAAATATAAAACAATAAATCCTTAAACTCAATAAAATCAAACACAATGTGAATTAGGGTTCTCTAGAGGGACAGAACTGATAGGATTCGCATGCGCGTGCACACACACACACACACACACACGGGAGTTTATTAAGTATTACCTTACACGGTCACAAGTTCCCACAATAGACTGTCTGCAAGCTTGAAGAACAAGGAGAGCAAGTCTGAGTCTCAAAACCAAAGAACTTGGAGTCCAATGTTCAAGGACAGAAAGCATCCAGCTTGGGAGAAGGTGTAGGCTGGGAGGCTCGGCGGGTCTTGCCTTTGTACATTTTTTCTGCCTGCTTTATATTCACTGGAGGCTTATTAGATGGTGCCCACTAGATTAAGAGTGGATCTGCCTTCCCCAGCCCACTGACTCAAATGTTAATCTCCTTTGTCATCACCCTCACAGGCACACCCAGAATACTTTGTATCCTTCAATCCAATCAAGTTGACACTCAGTATTAACCATCCCACAATGCAAAGAGAACTATATCAAGGCATGGTATAATCAAATGTCTAAAAAGCAGTTATAAAGTGAACAACTTAAAAGCAGTAAGGCAGTAAATACACATTACATAAGAGAAACACAATTTTAAAATGTCCCTTATTGTCAGAAACAATATGAGTCAGGAGATAATAGAATAACATCTTTAAAGTACTGAATTTAAAAAAAATTGTCAACCATGAATTTCATATCAAATGAAATATCTTTAAAAATGAAGGTGAAAAACATTATTTTCAGAACACAAAAACTTTGAGAACTTATTACAAACAAACTTGAACCGAAAGAAATATTCTAAAAAATTGTTCCCACTTTAGGAAAATAATGGCAGATGGAAACTTGAATAAAGAAATGAAGAGTAACAGAAGTGGTAAATATATGCATATACATAAAATATTTTTCTCAATTTTTAAATGTTTAGGAATTATTGTCTCATAAGTCAAAATGCTCATGATAAATTGTGAAGTTTAAAACATAGAAGTAAAATACATGACAATATACATTGTTTTAAGATTCTTAAATTATTTTAAGTTATTTTGATAAATATCAGGTTGAAAAATGAAAGAATGCCATCTATTTAATTACTTGCAATGAGGTTAGGAGGGAATCTCAACAAAGAATACATCCTCATCATAGTAACTGCTTTTGTTTTATTAAAAAGAGTCAAAATCAGGCTGGATGCGGTGGCTCATGCCTGTAATCCCAGCACTTTGGAGGCTGAGGTGGGCGGATCACAAGGTCAGGAGATTGAGACCATCCTGGCTAACACGATGAAACCCCATCTCCACTAAAAATATAAAAAATTAGCCGGGCATGGTGGCAGGCGCCTGTATTCCCGGCTACTTGGGAGGCTGAGGCAGGAGAATGGTGTGAACCCAGGAGGCAGAGCTTGCAGTGAGCCGAGATCACACCACTGCACTCCAGCCTGGGTGATAGAGCAAGACTCCATCTCAAAAAAAAAAAACAAAAAACAAAACAAAAAGTCAAAGCTAATATGAAAATTTACTTAATACCACTGAATATAAAATCCTACTATGTATAGATCTCTGTACAAATACACATGGAAAATTGTCATCAATTTAGAATTAAAATTATTAAAATCTGATAGTACTTTATTTTTGTTTTGTGGATGAAATAAAAATAAGGAAGAACCTGCCTTCTCATTATTTTTTGTATTTTAATTATTATACTAATTATATTTACTTTTAAAATTATTTTAATCAATACAGTCTAATAGTGACTACATATATAAACAGTTAAATCACTTTAATTTCTGAGTTGGTCAGCTAGTGGTTAGGATTAGAATGAAGTAACTGGCCTTATGTGTGAGCCATTTTCCATTACCCACCATTTTTTTTTCATTTCAATTAAGCTAATTTTACAAGATGTGTGATTTACCTACGAACCTTACAAAAATAAATTCTCCATCTGTAGAATGGCGTTAATTATGCCTATGAGGATAAATGGGAAATAACTTACACTCAAATGTTTTCTATAATGCAAAAAAGTATAAGTCTATTACTCAACATCTCTACATGGGAATTTAGTCTTCACCAGAACATTGTATAACCACCTGACTTTTGCAGTAACAAAATTATTTCTACATAGTGATACTTCAGAGAGTTAGAGTGTCTTTGCCATTCCTGAAGCTAATATTATAATGCAAAAATTACATAATTTGTACTCATCACTACTATAAAAAGTTAGAATATTAATTCTAAGTAGAATGTAGAAGTAGAATGTTAGAAGTAGAAGTAGAATGTTGGCCGGGCGCGGTGGCTCAAGCCTGTAATCCCAGCACTTTGGGAGGCCGAGACGGGCGGATCACGAGGTCAGGAGATCGAGACCATCCTGGCTAACACGGTGAAACCCCGTCTCTACTAAAAATACAAAAAAAACTAGCCGGGCGAGGTGGCGGGCGCCTGTAGTCCCAGCTACTGGGGAGGCTGAGGCCGGAGAATGGCGTAAACCTGGGAGGCGGAGCTTGCAGTGAGCTGCGATCCGGCCACTGCACTCCAGTCCGGGCGACAGAGCGAGACTCCGCCTCAAAAAAAAAAAAAAAAAAAAGAAGTAGAATGTTAATTTAAAACATCATTTTTCATGTAAATGTGTGGCCCACATTGATCTGATACCTTTGTGCTGCTTGTATTTAAGCCCATAGTTTCTAAAATCACTTTATTGATACTATTAGCTCTTTTCAGAGTTTTCTTAAAAATTATGTTTATTCTTTATGTCCAGTGTCCTTGATGATCTCTATTTTATTCTCAGTCTGAAGGAGAAACAAATGTGAAATTAAACTTTAGGGCAGTGTATACTTTTCATAATATATGACTGGGACATTCAATATTGCCAGTTCCAACCCTGATGTCCTTCTGGGACTATTCTACTTAAATCCTTTGAAGAATGGTGGCTTAGGTTGTCTTAGCTTTCAACAATGGTATACATGGAGAAAGTCATTGAAGAGCTTGTCAATTTTATTGGCAGATCCAATTCCATCCATCAAAGAGTTTTAGTCATACCACAGAAACCTGCAACCAATCTACACAGCTTATTAAATATTAATTTTCTTCTTGCTAAACTCTCAAAGACACACGTAAAACATAACTTCCATTTTCTTTAGATTTACTTAAAAGCAGAGATATTTATTAGCAATTCTCTTTCTAATTTGAAGGTTATATTTGGTTTTCACTGAATAAATTGTTTTTATTTCTTCTCTTTCTAGAACTCATATTTTATAGTCATATTTAATAGTCCAACATATTACATTTGGATTAATTGGCTTTATGCAAATATTGCGTAAGACATACCATTATAAAAACTAGATCTGTTGATGGAATTCTTACTAGTTTGGCTTTCAGACTTTTTGATAAGAATGAGTGCTAAGATTACATATAAATTTTTCATGTCACCATAGAGTATCTGGAACCTTTCTAACCAATTCAGTTTCTAGTTTGTAGATAAAAGATGAATTATACCCTGGTGTGAAATGTGAGGACAGAATGGCCACAAATTTCATCTTTGTGTCAAATTTGTGCTTTTCACTGAATATTTGAATTATTGTATAGGCTAGATGAATTGATATTTTGGTAGTGAGTGACGCACCACTTCACTTATTATGAATATTTATTCATCCTTCAAGCAGAACACACAACTTACTGAATAGATGCCTTGCCTAACCTACAGGCATCCTCAGAAATGGCTAGAGAAGAATAAATTTGAAAGCAGGTAAATTATGACACATATTTCATAAGAAAATAGTTATGCAAATTCTAAAACTTCTAAAATTTTCGTCATTCTGTCTGTTTCATCTTCACGTGGAGAACACATGTTCAGAGAAGCCATTCCTCTCTTAACATTCTTATTAAGTCCACCGAGTTGCTGTAGGAACAGATAAGTTTTGTGTTCATGGATCACCTCTAGGAGCTCTCCAATGCATTATGCATTCTGTATATCAGACACTACGTAATTGACTTGTAAATCCTGCCAAACTTCCAAACCTCTCTTGTGATTTGTAGTGTAGATCTTCATAATTAATCTCCAAGCATGTCAGCAAACCAGCTCCACAACCCTCCAGGTTGCTTTATTTGAAAAGTCTGTTAATTTCTTCTCAATGTCAAGTCAATTTTTATTCTTTCTTCTTATCCTATTCAGTTGCAAAATTTAGCTATTTATAACCTTGGCACTTGATCATGTTATTCAATGCCCATCCAATCCAGGCATATGGAGATAATAAATGTTTCAAATTTATGATGACTTATCCAAACAACAAATTTCCCTGCCCTATAATGTATAACTTGCCTATCTGCCCCAATGCTCATTAAAGAACTCATTGTTTTGATTGTTTTTCCCTTATGAACTTTACTTTCTCTAATTAGATTTTGGCTCTGAATATCACTGTGGTATGTCCTCTAGCCTCCTTCAAGGCTAGACTCTTGTTAATGCTATTCATGTGTCCTCCTGTTCTATAAACTGATCATGGGGATTGAAAACTAATTTCACACTCATGTCTCTATGCCAGGGCTTTAATTTTTAACCTCTAAAGTGGACCCTATATCCTAACAAGCTTAATGTGACCTTTACAACACCTAGATTCTTAGTAACACAATCCTCAGACTGATCCAACTCTTCACTGCTTACCCAAACCCACTTCACATAAGCGTGTGTTTAATAAATCTACCTAAGTGGTTTTGAAGAGGTTCACTCAATATATTTAGAGCAATTAATACAGTTACAATTAAAAGAGTGATCTTGGTTTACCATTAGTTTTTAAAAATATGACATTACACCTTCATTAATTAAAAAACCCAAGATACATTATAAATTCAAATTTCTCAAGTTAATGTATCTGATTATTCATGTGCCTATAAATCCTCTGAATTTTCATATCACTTATTGATTCTACTATACTTTTGAAGGTGGTATATATGCAATATGAGTTACATAAAGTCATATATATACACGTGCTTTGTGCAAGAAGCCACAGACTAGTTTTATACTTATGACTCCCATACTTATTTATAACTTCTCATATACCACTAAAACACAGAATTATTCAGTAGGTGTACACTGAATGCACACCAGTACTTTTAAGAATCAATGTAAAGAAACTAGCAAAATAAATTATATTCTTATTTATATCAGATTAACTTTCAAGGTTTTATTTTAAATTATTAAATAAGGCCTTAAAATATTCCAATTATTTCAATTTAAGAAGCAAAATATGTGCAACGCTTCTAAAGTTCAGGTAAATTCTTCAAATTAACTCAATCACCAATAATATAAATTCATAAATATGACCTAGTATTTGCTATGTAAGTTCTGCTTTTGAGTTTCTGTGTATTTATATTGCTCTTTTGGAAAATATTCATGTTATTAAAGTATTAATGAGATTAAAGAATTCTTTTGAAGTTTATTTATTTTTTCATCTAGCTTAGAAATTTATTTTGAATACTGATTGTTTCTATGCTGAGGTCTGGTGTATAAGTAAATATAAAAGTTAAAATATATTTAAATAAATAGGTATACAATTTATTTAAATATACTTTTAAAACTATAATTTGCATATATATGCAAATATATATGATCAAATAATCTACAAGTATAATAAACATTCACAATTCTATAAGAACACATGAAAAATGTGATTACATTTTGTAAATGAATCAAGTAAGTTCAGACAGATGCTATGAGTTTTGAATAACGAATAGAAATCTTCTGGAAGTAGAATCATTTTAGAACGTACTTTAAAGCACAGAAAAGAACACATGAAAAGCATGGAATCATGAAAAGGCATTACATTTCAGGGAATGGTGAAAACTCTGTCGTATCACTGAACATTTAACAAGTAGGAAATACAGCTGGACAATGAAATTGGAGTCAAATTGTGAAGCAACTTGAATGTTGAAGCAATGAGTTCACTCATCACACTCTTACCCTTAGGTAGTCAACTACGGTTTAAATAGGTATTATGATTTTCAGATTAGTTTTATTTGTGTAGTATATATGTGTGTGGTGCATGTATGTATTTAACAGTCTTTTTCCGAAGGTTTGAGCAAAATAATTATAGAAGACTAAATGTAGTGAAAAATGTAATTGTCATGGAAAAAGAGATGAGAATATTGTTCTTAGCCTTAGAATTAGGGAAGTTTCTTATTTACATAATTCATTCAGAATTATTCTACTGCTCACACCTGGGTTATTGGTTCAGGTAACTAATGATTTTAAAATTGTCATAAAATTCTCATTCATTAAAATGATGGATTTATGAATTGTCCCCTAATCTAATTAATGTCATTAGACCTGAGATAAGGATTACTGTGGATATCTCAAAATAATAATTCTTTATTCTTCTGAGAGAACTATCAGAAGCTTTCTTTTTTGAATTGTGATTTCTTTTTTGCATTATTTGGTGTTCATGTATAAAACTGAGAAGTTCAGAAGCTATTTTTTTTTTTTCAGCACGAGAGAAGTCAGACGTAACAGGGTCTGACACCACAAAACTTAGATTGGAGATAAATAGAATTCTGATGGCACAGTAGAGTGAGTAAATAAATCAACTTAGAAGTACATAAAATTTCAATTTTATATTACATAAAATAGTATGCAATATTACATACAATAGTTCCCAAAAGTAGTTTAATACATTCCTTTGTGTAATTGCAAAGCCTGTAATTTTATTAGAATTTTGATATTTCAATGTCATTTGATCATGAACTGAATCAAGTAGATTTATGCAAGAGAAGCACTTGGGTAGATTTTGTCTTTGAAAACAAAAAATCAATTCTCCTTTTTTAACCCATTCATAATTGTCCTGTGAACTTGGCAGCTGTAGATGAAAACAGGTAAATGATCTATTTGCAATTGCTGAAAAACACTTAAGAGCAAAAAACACAACTCAAAAACTGCTTTGAACACTTCTTAAATGAGAAAGAAGTAAAGAGAATTTGTGGACTGCAACTGTCATACTTCAAAAACACACTTTCATGGGACCTACTTAAGAACAGATGAATTCTATAGCTGGTTGACCGTATTCTGCAAAAATTTGATGGTGAATAATGAAAGCCTTAAATACCAATTACAGGTCATTGAAGAGGTCTCTAAAAAGTTCAATTGCCTAAACATATTTCCTGCCATTTTGCTACAATTACTATTAATAACAGATAAGGGTTCAGCTTCACGATGACTAAAAGCAACTTATGAAGAAGCATCAAAATAGTGAGTAAACATTAACACTTTGAAAAGTGCATCTAAGAGAGCACACTGGCATTCACCAAGAAATGACTGTATTCGCAGAGAGCAGAGGTGACTGAAGCCAGGCAGCCTGCTGAGCTGGGACCTGTGTGGAGCCTAAAGAGGCTCCCTGATGCAGGAAAGGGGTGATTGAGCAAGAAACACTCGAGACTCCACACCTCTGCCGTGGACTTTCACATTCCTAGCTACTGAGAGTCCACTTGGCCCATACCCCTGCACCCTCCAAACCAGACTAACAAAGGGAGCTGCTTGTACACTAACAAAGGGAGCTGCTTGTACACTGTGGAGCGTACAAGCAGCTCCCTTTGTGGAAAGGCACTGCTTGAGCCCATGTGGAGTCCTACTGGGCTTTGATCTTTGATCAGCCCAACACCAAATGCCACTGCCCCAACACTTTTGAGCACTTTTACATGCCCCAAAGACAGGTACTACAGCCATGGCACAGAGGAATGGGCAGACTGCACACGACATGACTGCCTGCCTCTGCTACTCCCCATTAGGCAGTGCCTGCCTTCTTCAGCACCAGGTCCACAGCATATCTGCCCTGTCCTAGCATGAGCAACATGGATGTGGCTAGTGTTTTTCTTTTCTTTCTTTCTTTTTCTTTTATTTTTTTAGATGGAGTCTCACTCTGTCAGCTAGGCTGGAGAGCAGTGGCATGATCTCAGATCATGCAACCTCCACCTCCCAGGTTCAAGAGATTCTCCAGCCTCAGCCTCCTGAGCAGCTGGGATTACAGGCATGCACCACCACATCCAGCTAATTTTTTTTTTTTTTTTTGCATTTTTACTAGAGATGGGATTTCACCATGTTGACCTGGCTGGCCTCAAACTCCTGACCTCAGGTGATCCGCCTGCCTTGGCTTCTCGAAATGCTGGGGTTACATGTGGCCAGTGCTTTTCTGAGAGTCTAACCTTTCTAGGCCAGTGACCTGACCTTTGGCTTTCACAGCAGTTGCCACCACCAGTGCTTCCACCAACTTTGTTGATGCTAGGCCAAGAAGGGAGCAGGGGAAACTGGCACCTATGTGTGCACCAACAGCAAAATCTACCACTGCTCTGTGGGAGGGAAGCAGGCCATGCACCCACAGCTGCCAGTCTCCATTGCTCTAGCTGAGAGGTGCCTGCCTTCAACAGTAACAGACCTGCATAGTAGCTTCCCTGCCCTTATTTGAGCACTTTGGCTGTGATCTGGCATTGTTCTGGGAGTCCAACCCCCAGTAGCTGGTGATCTGCCCTTTGGCTCCTGAACAAGTTGCTCTCACTGCTTCAGCTCTTGCTGCAGTCAGGGCAGGGAGGGAGCAGGGAAACTTGGCACCTTAGCATATCCCAAGGAAGAACACTGCTGCTGCCCCTATGAGAGGAATGTATGAGCAGCCCATGCCCCCTACAGCTGCCTGACTCTGCTTCTGCCACTGAGCGGGCCCACCTTTCCAGTAAGAGTCCTGCAGAGCAGTCGTCCTGCTCCTGTTGAACCATTTCAGCTACAGCTTAGAGTCCTTCTGAAAGCCCAGGCCCTGCAATCCTGTGATCTTCCATGGTGCTCCCACTGCCCAGTGTGGTACTGGTAAAAATATAGATACGTTAATCAGTGGAACAGAATAGAGAACCCAGAAATAAAGCTACATACCTACAACCAATCGATCTTCGACAAAGTCAGCTAAAATGAACAATGGGGAAAGGACAACTTATTCAATAAATTGTGTGAGGAATATTGGATAGTCATATGCAGAAGAATAAAACTAGATCTCTATCTCTCACTATATACAAAAATTAACTCAAAATAGATTAAAAATTAAATATGAGACCTGAAACTATAAAAATTCTAGAGGAAAACCTAAGAAAAACTCTTCTTGACATTGGAGTAGGCAAAGAATGTACTATGAAACCTTCAAAAGCAATAAAAACAAAAACAAAAACAAAAAACAAATGGGACTTAAATTAATGATCTTCTGCATTCCAAAAAAAGATTAAAAAATCTATCCACAAATTACACAGACAATCTAAAGAATGGGAGGAAATATTTGCAAGTTATGCTTCTGACAAATGAGCAATTTCTAGAATCTACAAGGAACTCAAACTGCTCAACCAGAAAAATTCCAACACCACCATTAAAAAGTGGGCAAAAAACACAGACATTTCTCAAAAGAAGATATACAAGCGACCCACAAGCACAGGAAAAATTGCTTAACATCACTATTTATAAGACAAATGAAAATTTAAATCACAATCATAGAGCAGTCAAAGGGCTACTAAAAAGTCAAAAAACAATCAATATTGCCTTGGATGTAAAGAAAAAGGAATATATACACTGTTGGTGGAAATGTACATTAGTACAACGTTTATGGAAAACCATATGGATATTTCTCAAATTTAGTCCTCAAAGAACTAAAAATAGAATTACCATTCAACCCAGTAATCTCCCTACTGGATATCTAGCCAACGAAAAGAAAAAAAATCATTATCTAAAAGAGACACCTGCACTCATATGTTTATCTTAGCACTATTCACAATAGCAATGTCACTGAATTGCTGGAAATGGAATCAATCTAAATGATCATCAGCTGTTGATTGCATAAAGAAAATGTGGTGCATATACACCATGGAATGCTATGCAGCCATAAAAAAGAATGAAAACTTGTCCTTTGCAGCAACACTGATAGAGCTGGAGGCTATTATCCTAAGAGGATTAACTAAGAATCAGAAAATCAATATCACATGTTTTCAGTTATAAGTGGGAGCTAAACAATGGGTACAAATGGATAGAAAGATGGAAATAATAGCTGCTGCGTACTCCAGGAGAGAGGAGGGTAAAACGAGAGTGAAGGTTGAAAAATTACCTGTTGGGTACAAAGTACACTATTTGAGGGATGCATGCACTAGAAGCCCAAACTTCACCATTTTGCAATATATTCATGTGACCAATTTTCTCATGCACCCTCAAATCTAAAATAAATTAAGTACTTTTTATCACACTTTATGGATGGTAAGGGTGTTATTAAAGAGCAGCATGGCAAAATTAAAGCTTACTTCATTGGAATCTACATCTAATCAAGAAGATGCAACAGTGCCTGGCATGGTCTAGCTTGTTATTCTAAAGAACTGAGGGAAAACATTTAGAAGTATGTGAACAGACTGAGGGACACTGGCAGTTCATGGAGAAAAATTTGAAAGTTACTATTGCTCCTGTTTTAAGTTATTGTCTTGTTTGATCTCTATTCACTGATAACCAAGGCCATCTACATAATTGGCAGGAAACAATGCAAACGAAAACAGATTCCTTGTTCTAAAAGCAGAAAGAATGGTTTCATTAAAAGTACTAAAATATACATTTTTCTTTCTTCTAAACACACAGAAGATAGGTCTCTCTATTGACCTATCTTGTGTGTGTTTGTGTTTTTTATTTGCTGTTTAATGGCATTCTAAGAAAATGCAAAATATAAACAAATTACTGAAATTCACAGTTCATCTTTTTTGTGCAATGTCAGATTTAAATGTAAATATAACAGTATTTAACTCACATGGAGATTTACCATAATTATTATATTTTATATAAAATGTATTATTCTTGAGCTTGGACATTCTTGATGTTCTCACGTCCTAATAGTTCTCTCTACTTTCAGCTTGTTGATGAGTACATAAGGACTAAAAGAAAAAGGAAATATGGATTGCACTATCTTTCCATTTTCTTTTGTCATCATTCCCTGTGAAATTGGTTGGCTAATATGGGAAATTAGCACAGGTTCAAGAGAAGATATGACAGATTTCCTTAATAATTTGTATATCTTAGAATGTCAGTACCTTATTTTTGTGTTGGAATAAGTTCCAATTTGAAAGGAAAACATGCTCCTTTAATGCTGTCAGCACACCTGCTTATCAAGTTGTAGATAGAACATGCTTCTCCTGTATTTCCTTTGAGTCTTATTGAACTTCCATGTATTATGCCCCATTATTGGAATTCTCTCATAGTGCATCACAAATACCACTGTACCTTGCTTTTTTTCCCTCATCATTTTGCTTTTGTGACTTATGTTTATAGATAGCCAGGGGATTATTAGATCAGCAATTCTGAGTGTTTTGCAGAATTCTACTACATTAACATATCACAGTATAGATCCATTACTATATTGATAATCTTGATAATAAATTTGCTTTATATCTTTACTTTGCTACTGGTGACAATGCTGCAGTAAATGACTTTAAGCACATTTCCCCATAGTTTTCATAGATTAGTTATACTAGAAGTGGAATTGACAGGTCAGATGCAGGTACACATTCAATTTAAATGCATATTGATTAACGGCTATTCAAATTGTAGCAGTTTAGACTTGAGTCAGAAGAATATGAGAGTTTCCATTTATCATTCTTACCAAAATATTTATATATCAAATTTTTAATGTTTTGGGCTGGTCTGACAATATTTCATGATAATATAGTTTGATATGCAATTCTCTACTTTTTAGTTAGTCTGGACATTTCTTGATGTATTTATTGGCCATCCATTTATTTGAATGCTCTTAATATCAGTTATACAGTTTCCTTTTGAGTTATTTTTTATTGATGATTTATAAGAAACATATATATATTCTGGTTACTAATCCTTTGTCAGTTTTGTGTATTGCACATATTTTAAATCCTTTGTCTTATATTTAATTTTTGTTTACATAATTATCCTGTCAAGAGTTTGATTATTGACAATGTAGTCAAATTTTCATGCTTTTAAAAATATTTTATAAAGCTGAGGATTTTAAAATAAATCTTTCTCTAATCTGATGTCATCTTGGAAGTCTATGGTTTTCTCTCAAAGATTGAAAGCCAAGGCTGGAAAACTTTCTGTAAAGAACCACATAGCATTTTTCACTTTGCTTTTTATGATTTAAGTATGCCTGTTAAATATTTATGTTAAATTGGTTGTATTTTAGATATGCCTGTTAAAGAGTTACATGTATTTCTTATCCAATGTAAAAAATCAATAGCTTTTATCAAGTAAATGTAATCAAATAAGTAATTTTGTATTTGGAAACAACTCTACTATTTTAGATGGTGTGCTTAATCTAAAATACATTTATTTGTATATTTATTTTACCTTTCTTAACTTTTCTTAGTTTGATGTAGTTTTCTAAATTCTCGTTTGGCCTTCCTCACCTTGCTATATTTTTGTATATGCATTTTATATATATATATATATTTTTTTGTTGGTGGCAAGATAACACTTTATTACAAGCATTATAGTCTTAATACATTAAACACAATTTGAATTTAAAACAAATTAAGGTCACACATAATCTCAAAAAAAAAGTGTTACAACACTAACTTCATTTTATTACACAAAACTGCAATTGGTAAAACTATTTACTACAAACATTTAAAATCTTTCCTTTTGATTAAAATGCAGATGAATATTACTCTAAACATCCACCTCATGCATCTCTTACAAGGCTTAACTCAACCAAAAAGAACTTCTCCACTTAGATTTTCATCATAGATCTTGCATTTCACTGTCCTCTTGATGCATTTATATCCAACCAAGTGCATTTTATATTTTAAAAGGCCTACCTGGGGCCAGGCACGGTGGCTGACACCTATAATCCTAGCACTTTGGGAGGCCAAGGTGGGTAGATTGCCTGAGCTCAGGAGTTTGAGACTAGTCTGGGGAACAAGGTGAAACCCCATCTCTACTAAAATACACACACACACAAAAATTAGCCGGGCATGGTGGCGTGTGCCTGTAATCCCAGCGACTTGGGAAGCTGAGACAGGAGAATGGCTTGAACTCTGGAGGTGGACGTTGCAGTGAGCCAAGATCACGTCATCGCACTTCAGCCTGGGTGGCAGAAAGTAGGAACTGTATGCTGTTACAGAAGAATGTATGAGTCTTATCAACTCCCCCAGTATCTTCCACATTCTTTTCTCTAGTATTCCTATTTTATATTATTTGAATTTCCTCCACTTTAGTCATTAACTTTTTTGCAGTTAAGTCATTCTTACATTTACTAACACATTTACTTATTTCTCATTTTAGCATTATCTTCTATATCCCATTTTATCTATATTTCATAAGTCTATATGCAAAAAACTTCCTACTGAAATCCAGGCCTTAATAATTTTTTAACTTGAAACTTGATTACTAGAATTTTCACTGCTTACTTTTAATTAAAATTGCTCTAATTACTTCCCACATTGAACATATTCCTCATTAGCATCTATTTTGTTGATAATACATCTGCTATCCATATAAATTTCAACCTAAGTAATCTTTTTCTATCTTGCTATTTAGATTTTCCCTTTTGTCTCTGATGCTGCATCTCTGATGTCACATAATTTTGTATAATCTGCCCAGATAGGACTGTTATTTCTTATCTTGTGGTGGAATCATGAGTTCTTCAAGGACAAGATTTTTCTTTTCTTTCTGATAATTGCAATTTTATTTTTGAACACTGGATTGTTCTCCTTCACACTTTTAATTTATTTTCTTTATTTCTGGAACTCCTGTTAGGTATATTGTGTGTCTTTTCAATCTAAACCCCATGGCTTTTGACATTTCCTTCACATTTCATGTCTCTATATAGTTCTATGTATAATCTGGGTAACTGCCTGAAATCAATAACCTCCCCTAAACTATGTTTTGTCTACTATTTCTTCTACTGTTCAATTGATGTTCAATTATTAATGTCAGTGACTATTTTTCTTCATTACACAAATTTAATTTAGTTCTTTGGGTAATAAACCAGCTATTTTAAAAAATAATATTTATAGTAAGAGCAAAGTTTAGGGGAAACAAGAACAAACAACACTACAACACTAACAGATTTGAATTAAATTAAACGTATGTGGTGGCTCTGCCTGAACCTACCAACAACTCTCTAACATATCTCTTTTCAGCCTCTGAGGTCTCTCTCTGCTCATTCAGCTACCACGGACAGCCATCTGAAACTACCTAGGCCTATCCTTCACAAGAAGTACCCCAACGTTCTGAAAGAGTCAAGGGTATGAAGAATATGATATTCATAAGAATAATTGTAGTCATCAGGGTCCCTGAAATTTAGCATTCGTTTTGCAACTATATAGATATTGACATTAAATTCAGAAAGCCTGTTTTATCTTTATATTTCAATAACTGAAAACTACTTTTATTTCATAGCTCAAATTATGTTAAATCTCATGTGTCCCATGACTTCATCTTTCAAGATGGTCAGCAGGTCTAACTTGGTGGAGATATATATATATATATATGAAACACTGATGACACAAAAAATGAAATAATAAAATAACAAAGCCAGAGGCATTTATATATATATATAATATTTGGGAATGAATATAACTAATGAGATGAAAGATCTGTACACTCAAAATTACAAAACATTGATGAAAGAAATTGAAGAAGACACAATAAATTGAATGGTAGTCTGTGATAATGGTTAGAAGAATTAATGCTGTTAAAATGTCCATACTACTCAAAGTGATCTACAGATTCAGTACAATCACTATCAAAATTATAATGATGCTTTTCACAGAAATATAAAATTTATAAAATTTTTATGAAATCAGAAAGACCCTGAATAACCAACGTTATCTTGAGCAGAAAGAACAAAGCCAGAGGCATCACACTCCCTGATTTCAAAATATACTACAAAGGTATAGCAATTATAACAGCCTGGAATGGCACAAAAACAGACACATATACCAAGGAAACAGAATAAATCCACACATTTACAGTACGTTTTCAACCAAGATGCCAAGAACACAAAATAGGGAAAATACAATCTCTTTAATAAATGGTGTTGGGAAAACTGGATATCTCATGCAGAAGAATAAAATTAGACCCATATCTCATACCATATACAAAAATGTACTACACAGCAATGGAAACAGTCAGTTGAGTGAAGTTATCACCTATGGAAAAGGAGAAAACAGTTTCAAGTCATTTCCCTGTTAAAGGGTTAATATTTTTCTTAGTCTGTGTTGTGCTCCACAGAACACTACACACAGGGTAATTTAAAAGCTATAGAAGCTAATTTGGCTCACGGTTCTGGGGGCTGGAAAGTACAAAATCAAGAGACTGCACGTGGTGAGGGCCTTCTTGCCACATGTAACATGTGGCATCACTGGCAAGAGAATACTCACAAGACAGAGACGGAGAGAGAGTTGAAGGGGGCCAAACTCATCCTTTTATCAGGAACCCACTCTTGTGATAACTAACCCACCCTGAGATGAGGGCATTAATTCATTCAGGAGGTCAGAGCCCTCAAGGCCTAATCACCTCTTGAAGGTGCCAATTCTCAAAACTGTTGCATTTGGAATTAAATTTCCAGTATATAAACTCGGAGGGACACATTCAAGTCATAGGACTATACAAAATAAATAAGGAAAACAGTTAACTCTGTACTACTACTACTAATAATAATCTGATTTTATTTTTATTTATTTATTTATTTATTTATTTATTTGAGATAGTGTCTCACCCTGTCGCCCAGACTGGAGTGCAATGGCATCATCTTGGCTCACTGCAACCTCTGCCTCCCAGGTTGAAGCGATTCTCCTGCCTCAGCCTCTTGAGTAGCTGGAATTACAGCCATGCGCCACCACACCTGGCTAATTTTTTGTATCTTTAGTAGAGATGGGGGTTTCACCATGTTGGCCAGGCTGGTCTCGAACTCCTGACCTCGTGATACACTTGCCTTGGCCTCCCAAAGTGCTGGGATGAAAGGCTTGAGCCACTGCACCTGGCCAATAATCTGATTTTAAAAATGAGCAAAGGACCTGAATAGACCTTTCTCAAATGAAGATACCACAAATCACCAACAAGTATATGAAAGAAAATGCTCAATATCTATTACCATCAGGAAAACATATATTAAAACTACAAAGAGATATCACCTCACACCATTTAGAAAGACTACTATCATAAAGATGAAAGATAAATGTTGCCAAGTATATGGGGAAACATAATCTTTGCACACTCTAGGTGAAGAAGTTGGTACATTATATAATTTGGTACAGCCAGTATGAAAAACAGTATGGAGGTTGCTCAAAAAACTAAAAATAGAACTATTATATAATCTAGTAATTCTGCTACTGGTTATATATCCAAGTAAAATGAAATCAGTATGTCAAAGAGATATCTTCACTCCAAGTTTATTGCAGCATTACTTATGGTAGCCAAGATATGGAATCAACCTAAGCATCCATTAATGGATAAACGAATAAAGAAAATATAGTATATACACAGAGTAGAATACTATTTAGCACTAAAAAAGGAAAAAAAGTCCTGTTATTTGGGATATGAATGAACCTGGAGGACATTATATTAAGTGAAATATGTCAGGCACAGAAAGACAAAGTGTTATTTAGCAATCTATCCATTCTTTTTATTAGCCTGAAAACACTGCATGGTGTCTAAAGCGATGTTCAATGAAGTGTTCACTATGTTTATATAGATGGTGTTGCATGAGCTAGAATATACCAGCTCATGTGAGTTAAATGCAACATTTTTGGAAATTTTGTAAGCTGGTTTTTAAACTACCGGAAGCTTAAAATTTGCCATGCTGGGAATATTTATACAACTGAAATTGGCAAACACTACCTTTTTTTTTTTTTTTTCAGAAAGCCAGTTTGCTAAGATACCACTGGACAGAACGATAGAAAATATAGTTATTTGTTGATTATTTCTTGGAACTTATTTCTTCTGATCAACTATTAAATGAGCATATATCATGTTACTAAGAACTGAAAAAAATATTATACTAAAAAAAAGCATGAAGCACATTCCTAATTTTTCATGATTTTCTTTTTACTTTTTGATCCGACAAAATAAGATCCTTTTTTTCACATATATGATAGCATCTTCAGTTCGGAGGGAGAATTTTATCTTGCTTACTACAGGTTTTTCGTGTTCTACAATCTCCATGACTTCATGAAAAAAAAAGGGCACTTCCAACATCTAGAAATCCTAGGTAAAAAACTGTCAATAAATTCCTCATTTCTCAGATACCCATAAAAAACAGACTTTTAAAGGGCTAGAGAAAATGGGTGTATCTGTGGTGGGGAGAGATTTACTTTAAATCTTGAGATGTCTAATTTAATTTTATGAAGTGGTAATACTAACACATATTTTACACTTTCTTCTGTCTTGTCAAAACCAATTTTTAATGTTTTAACTTGTCCTCATTAACCATAGAAAAATTCTTTAGCATTGATACTCTCAGCAATTTTTTATTTTGCAATTCTAATTCCTCCCTGACATTCTTAAATAGATCTATTAGTTTCTAATATTTGTGACGTGAACATATAAAGTTATGCACGTTGAGCTGTCTAAAGCCATTTCTTTTTCATTTGTTATCAGTTCCTTATAAATTGTACTATTCACCAAACAGAACTCTTTGTTTTGTTCCAATCAATACATATTTTCTCTGAATGTCTTCCAAGTTATTGGATACAGTCTTCTTAAATTTAATACCACATTAGTTCAATAATACATTAGGCTTTATTGACAGAAGAAAACAAACTTCGGGATTAATTGATTGATACCCTGACTAAATTCACAAATTATCTTAGATAGTTTGCAAGAAATTCACACTATTACTACCTTCTAGATTTGATCTGCGGATCTTGAATTTGCTGGTAGCATTTGCAAGAGTTTTCAGGGAAACCATTAACAAGGTATGACACCAGTCCTGCACAAAGAACATGCCAAACCATCAAATCACATTCATTTTGTGGTTACAGTCCATGAACCATTCCAATTCCTCTCCAAATTACCAGCCTCCCTCTCAAAGAAAATGCCACACAACTAAGAGTGAACTGTTACTCTCTCTAGTCAACAGGAAGCTATTCTGGTACGGATAGGGTCTCTTCCAAATGATGACTTGTTGAACCTCTAGGTATTAGTAACCTTGATGAGTTTCCAAAAGTTTGTAGATTTCATCTTACAGAATTATTAGTGGCCTTTATATTTCACCACAGGGAAGGCATTCTCTCTCACGAAATCTACCTGCTCCATGGTTTAATACTTGTCCCAATTGTAACTTGTCTAATTAATGTAGCTGAAGCACAGGTTATGCATCACTCTACCATCACTGCTACCATCACTGTACCATCATGCCCCATCAAGTCTATCATTTGTCCTGACATCCCAATCCCTGCCCAGTGGATAGTACTTCAAAATCCTGTTTGTCCTTTTACTCCTTTAAGGCTATTTTCCTATAAGTTTGACTTCAATGACTCTGAGATCCTGAAGACAGTTTACACACTCAGCACGAAACTGAAGGCTGCCAAAACAAGAGAAAAACAAAAACTGGAGATCAGTCTAATTAATAAATATCACATACTTCCTTTGCTCAAATATGCTTACTACCCTCTGTATTTACATATGAAATGTGTAATTCTTGATCTTCATCAGATCTTGAAATCTCTATTGATGCTGTCATTGTTTTAGAGCTTAAACCAGTTCTTAACTGGTTTAAACAGATGTAAGATATAGAAGTCTATAAGCTGAAATAGATGGGCATCTATCAGTACATAAGAACAACTTATGACCAGGGACAATTTAATGCACATTATTTACCCGAATAATGAGTTTCATTGACCTGTTATCTGTGCTAAAGACATAAAATTGTCTAAAATCAGGACACTTTAATAGTGTCAATTATCATAATTAAGAATAATAATCTAATATTGGTCTATTCACAACTGGATTGATCTAATTTCATAGGTTACCTTTTTATCACGACCTGCCATAGAATCTAAACTTTGACTGCATCTGCAGAGGAACTCCCATAAGTGCCCTTCAACTATTCTATCAGAGAGAGGCATCATGCAGTTATCACTTCTCCTCCCTTATTCTTCTGGCATTTGTTGTTCTTGACCTATGGAATTTCTTGGATATACTTCACTCTAGCCATGGCTGTAAAGACCCATGTCAAATGACAGAGATGCTCTCTCAAAGTTTACAACACATGAGTATTCAGAGACATCATTCAAAATGTGGACATATTATTTGTCTCTATGCCACTGTGTTAAACATTGTCACTTGGGAAGCTAAGCAATACTACTTGTATACACGGCCCTCTCAGAATAATTCACAAACACATACCCTTCAGATTTTGCTTGTAGTTCCTCACTTTGGAACTAAGAAACTAGTCATAATGGCACATTAGGCAGAGAAAAATCCTACACTACTTTCTGTCTCTTCTCTTGTGAATAATCTTCTCAAATCTCCTATTCTCTATGCAAACCAGCTCGTAGGATATGTCCCCTGCAGGCCACTCTGTAGAAACATTCCAGACAAATGTACGTCCACTTCAGTCTCGACTGGGACAATTTCCTGAATCTACGTTACAGCTTAGTAGGTCAGAAGAACTAAGGCATGCATTTTTTTCATCTTTCTTTTGCACTCCTTTATTCTTCTACTCTAGATTTGTATCAGGCTTGTCACTCCTGTTGTTATCAGATTATTTGAGTATAGCAGGGACAACAGTAGCAGGGACAACAAGTTATTCTCATAACCACTGATTTGCCCCAGGTTCATATCCTCCTATCCAAGCTTGAATCCCCATTTACCACCAACCCAGTTCAACCTGCTTACCTGTGACATGAAGCCAATCTCATTGCTAGGTACTGCCCATGAAGTGTGCCTAGGCGTCTGTAAGCATTTGGAACTATAACATTTTCAGGGTGAAGCATAAGATTACAGGCAAAACTGCTGAGGAAATGGGAGGCTAATCATAAAAATTAGGAACAAGGCTACTGCATTCAGAATGAAAATTCTCAGGAGGATATTGTTTGTTTGTTTGTTTATTTATTTATTTATTTGAGACAGAGTCTCGCTCTGTCGGCCAGACTGGAGTACAGTGGCACGATCTCGGCTCACTGCAAACTCCATCTTCAGGGCTCAAGCAATTCTCCTGCCTCAGCCTCCTGAGTAGCTGCGATTACAGGCACGAGCTACCGCGCCTGGCCTCAGGGGGATATTTCAAGTACTTGGAGGCTGGTCTCAGAACGGTAACAGCTTGAGATTGTGTTCCAGTTCCACGAATTGCTCCCTCAGTTTCAGTAGGAAATGATCGTAGCTAGTTCTATTGCTTTCAGAAAATAAACACTTTAACAACTTGGAAACACCAAATCCAGTCTTATTACTGACAAAAAGCAAGGATGCAAATCAAAGATAGGGTGAGGACTATTTTTTTCTGCATTCATCGAAAAAAATCTATGAAATGGAGATATTTTCTGAACATGATTTTCCATTTATTTGGAGAAAAGAGTACTAACTTCTGTCAAGGAATATTCCACATTTGGTCTCAAAAGGTTTATAAATGAAAATCAATCATACTTGAGAAATTGAATTTTTTCATAGTTACTGGGTGAGAGGCATACTTTATGAAAGTAAATGGAGTCTTGTCTCGGGATAATGAGAATATAGTTGCCAAGAGAAACTGTGAAGTATTCCCTATAGATCTTTTTTCCTACTTGATCCTGTATCATGTAATTATTTTTGAAAAACTTTCAAAGTAGTGATGATTGTAATGCCGTAAAGTGAATAAAGGGGAGGGCAACCGTTCCCAATTAAGATTGGAAGAGTAATAAAAATGTAAAGAATATGAAGGCCCTGCCAGCTCAGTATTACATTTTGAGAAGCAAGTATTGAAACTTTTTATTTCAAATGCCAGCAATTATCTGCAGCCCTTAATATAGAGATGCTTTTCAGTTTCTTTTTCTATTTTTTGTCTGCTTGGCCTAGAACTTTCTGTATATTTCTAATATGGGATATTCTGTTCTTAGACTTCACTCTCCTTTCATCTTTCTTAAAACTATACTATACTCTTTCACAATTACTTCTCTGACCGCATTTTTGCGTCTTTCATTAGCTCCTATTCTTTCTCTCACTTCTTAGACGTGGAGCTATCCAAAGGTTCAGTCCTCTACGCTCTGTGATGTTTTAGTCATGGTCATTATCTACACTCAAAACATCATAAATTCCCTGTGTGTTTGGGTCCCCAGTCTTCATATTCAATCACTTTGAATTTCTCTTAGATGCCATCACGTCTTTGGGATTCATTACTTGCTGAAATGGCCTTTTTTTTTTCTAAAGAAGCTTTCCCTGAACCCTCCTGTTGCAAAACAAGAACAATTTGTATGTTGTAGTTTATGGCATATTCGCAATATGTTACAATCCTTTGATTGCAAAGCCTTGAATGTAAAGCAGTTGCCTTAGTTGGCAGTGGTATGTCATCTGGAACCTGCTAAGAGGCCACTCATACATGTACTCAAAAGGATAAACACACCTTTAAGTGTCACCATATTCCAAGGTCAGAGAAGAAACAGGAGACTAATCTTAAAAATTAGGAACAAGGCCACTTGTATTCAGGATGGAACTTCTCAAGGGGATTTTTAGACAATATGTTTATGCAATCTGCATTGATACAATGTGAGGTAGTTACCACCACCCCCTCCCCATGAGGAGGAGACTTAGGCTTACAAAATTGATAGAGGATAGAAATGCAAAGACCAAAATTCATTTAAATAGCTATATATAGCCACCAAGAAATAAAATATGTATCTTCATTGGTCAAGACATTATTTTTGATGCAGATAAATGGAGTTTGAAGATCAAATTATAATCAGAAGTCTAATCAAGTATGTATAGAATTTCTACATTAAGAGGTATATGAAAGCCTCTAGCCATTAAGAATCCTGCCAATGTTTGGGTCTTCGGTTTAACTTCTTTTTATGTTCCCACCTGAATAGCACATTTTCACTTTATTTATCAATGCCTTCAACAAGATTAATGCCAAATATTATCCTGGGACATATCCTACCTTTAAAAAGAGCTTTGAATGAGGATGACCTGTTCTTTCTAGTGGCTATTTTATAAGTTAAACCTTGAAATTAAGTGTGAATCTTATTTTCTTATTTTACAATTCATGCAGAGGAGTTAGGAGAAAGAGAGGAAACTGCAGATTCTCTATATCTTTCCCTTGGAGCTTTGCATCACAACTGGTAGTTCTTGATCATCTAGCACAATTCCTCAGTAAAAACATAGTAGAAAATCAACAAATATGGGTGGAAAAACCTGAGAAAGAAAATAAATAATTGGATTAATTTCTTGTTTTTTGTTAAACATGAACCCCTAGAGTATTGTAATTATAATTGCTGGAAAGGACACTGACATAGATTGTCGTTGCGTTTCTACCACTTTATACGGCTAATGATGTCTCCGTTATGTACTCGGACATTGGGAATTATTTTCTTATTATTGTTATACACATGTGGCACAAAAAATGAAACAGAAACCTATTAATTTAGAGATGAGATTTCTTAGAAAGGTGTTTTTTTTGGCGGGTGGTTGGGGGGATGAGGAGTGAGCAATGAAGTTCAGAAGAAATATTTCAAACGTTTTATTTTTTGAATCCATAATTTAAAGCAATAGTACTTACTTAAGCAGTGGAAAGTCCTATATTTTTTGTCCAGTTTTGCATTCTATTATTAAGCTTAATTTAAGGGAGAGTAGAAAGGGAATAATGGATTAAAATATATTATTTTATACTGATCTATCCTGATTTCATTATTTAAGTGTAGAAAGCTTTTCCTTGCATCTCTTACAACTATGTTAAATATGTAAATACTTTGAGTAAAATATGTCTCTACCCCACTTACAATTTAGCCAATAAATCATTGACTATGAGTACATAATATGTGTCTGATCCTGACCTTGGCAGTGAAGATACTTCATTGTTACAAAGAAATAAAACATATGAAGTACTCAATAATGAGTGTAGAAGTTAACAAGCATTCAACCTTCACAGAATTGCCAAATGCTGGTATAAGTAGTATTTCTTCAGGTCTCACACACATGCATGATCACCGGGAACTGGATCTTTGCCCTCAAGCGCCATAGCATAGTGAGCAGTACATGATCATGGACTTGGTTTTTCCCAAGAAACTTAAAGTGACAGAACCATAGAAAACAATATCTAAGTGATCATCCTAAGTATTTAAGAAAATAATGCATTTCAAATCTACTGAATATTGAGAGTACAGATGTAGGCTCATATTAGGAAACATAAATTTGAGAAAGAGATGGAGAAAAATGCCAGAAGGAGGTTTTATAGCACAAAGTCCTCAAATAGAATTGAGTTCCAGGTGTGGGTTGCCTTGCAGACAAGCATGTTCATTTAAAGTATATGCATTGGCTCAGGACATGCTGGTCTAATATCAGAGCATGAAATAATCGTAGTGGAGTTCAGAAACACTGCCAAAATCTTATCAACTTGCTACCTGTGAGACTAGTTTGCTTAGGCCTTGCTTCAACAGAACATGCCATCCAGGCATCAGCACAACTGAACGTCTTATTGTGGGCACCCCTTGGCCCAGCAAACTATTTAGCACTATATTCCAGATTTAAGCATCTCTGAGATATCATTAAACCTACATCAAGCCACCTAGCACCTATATTAGCATAGTTGTCGTTCATTCCAAAGTCAGTCATGTAAAGTTAAAAATACTTCACTGAAGTTTGCCATGCTCCAGTTTCTTCTTCCTAGTGACCTCTATCAATGTCCTGGGATGCAGTACAAGTTCTATGTGTCTACCAGAGATGAGCACTTCTGATTATTTTGTATAATTCATTCTTGCATCATCAACAACAAAAACACACTTCTCATAAAGCCAATTCTTCAATGTTCTATAACAGTTATTATCAACATGTGGTCCCTGGACCAGCAACACCAATATTACCTCTTAACTCAATAAAAATACAAATTATCAAGATCCATTCTAGACCTATGGAATAGAAACTCTGGAGGTAGGGCCTGGCCATCTGTGTCAAAACAGGTGCAAAATTTTAAGAAACACTGCTCTATATCATACTACATGAAATAGACAAGCCATTAGCAATGCATAAACAGCAACAGATGCCGTACCATAATTTTACATCTGTTATTATATATTGGTAATTTCCATATATTAGTAAATCTAAAACACTTAGAGATGAGGACACCTACAGAGTTGAGAAAGTCCAATAGTTGAGGAAATCCAAGTACTAGCTAGACAATAAAATGCTGACAGGGCACGTTGGCTCATGCTTGTAATCCCAATATGGGAGGCCTGGGCAGGAGTATTACTTGAAGCCATGAATTTGAAACCAGCTTGGGCAATAAGGCAAGACTTTATCTCCACAAAAATAAAATAAAATAAAACATTAAAAATAAAATAAACTAGGTGCAGTGGCATGCACCTGTAGTCCCAGCTACTTGGGAGGCTGTGGCAGGAAGACTGTTTAATCCCAGGGGTTTGAGGTTATTGTGAGCATGATATAGCATGCATTTAAAGAGCAGTAATGTCAAACTTGAAATTAAGAGTCCCTACCTTCAGAATCTGCATAAGATAAGGGCCCTGTTAGATAAGTTGAGGGATTTATAAGACTGTTGTAGGAGTAGAATATAATAACCCATGGAAGTTCATAAAGTCTCTTTTAAGAAGTAATTATGTGGAATATAATAAGTACGCCACATATACTTCTAGAAACTAAATCTTGATTCTTTTCTTTCCTTTGCTGGTGTAGGCCTGGATAAATTTTTGAGCTTTTATTGCTCAGTTTTCTATTTCAGTCTGTATGGTATCCACAGCCATGTAACTGAAGCAGCAAAACAACCTTCCCTTGAATATTGGATGTACATTCTGAAGAGACAGATGCAAATGTCCAGGAACCCTTGATGATTTTGCATTTGGATCTATACATAAGA
This sequence comes from Trachypithecus francoisi, assembly GCF_009764315.1. Classification (NCBI taxonomy): domain Eukaryota; kingdom Metazoa; phylum Chordata; class Mammalia; order Primates; family Cercopithecidae; genus Trachypithecus; species Trachypithecus francoisi. Next base: position 34,676,529 of record NW_022681462.1, read on the forward strand.
TAAAATATGTAGTAAATTCCAGTTCGCAGTACTCTAGTGGCAAAAGATCTGAAGAAACAAAGACTATCGTTGTTATTTTTCCTGGACACTGGCACTGCATTTGTTTTACTCAATGAACTTAGTAACTGCCTACTGTAGATAAAAGTATATAAGGAAATTCTTATTTACTTGTGCAACCATATTATATCATTGGTTTTCTACAAGTAGGAGACAATAGAAGTCCTAAAGTTAAGAAATGATATGGTCTCTACAAAGGACTCAGAAACCTTGAAGAAATCAGAATTAGAGTACATACGTACATTGAGTAGAAGTCAAATACTAAAAATTAAGAAAGCAAGCAAGCAGATGGGACACCTAAAAATAAAACCCAGAACTCAGATCACTGGCCTGCATATATGTGGTTTAAGATTCCTGTCCAAGGGAGGTCAATGTGATTTAAGCTCTTTTTTTTTTTTTTTTTTTTTGAGGCGGAGTCTCGCTCTGTCGCCCAGGCTGGAGTGCAGTGGCCAGATCTCAGCTCACTGCAAGCTCCGCCTCCCGGGTTTACGCCATTCTCCTGCCTCAGCCTCCCGAGTAGCTGGGACTACAGGCGCCCGCCACCTCGCCCGGCTAGTTTTTTTGTATTTTTAGTAGAGACGGGGTTTCACCGTGTTAGCCAGGATGGTCTCGATCTCCCGACCTCGTGATCCGCCCGTCTCGGCCTCCCAAAGTGCTGGGATTACAGGCTTGAGCCACCGCGCCCGGCCGATTTAAGCTCTTTTTTAGAGGAGGAAACTAAGGTTAGATGGCGGGGGGGCGGGTATACAGTGTAGGGAAAATTAAGTCCTATGTGTCACATATATTTTCCTTTACATGATCTATGTTACTGCTGTACTCATATGTTATAGCCGACCTTCCTGAATCTAAAGCCTGTCCTCTGCCTTTCCAGATCAACATCATTTTATGTTATTATTTTAGAAATATTAAAGCAAATTTTATAATTTTTATTGAAACTTATTACATTAAACCTATTATTTACTATTAAGACAATCCTTAGAACAAATGTATTAATGTACTATGCTAATTCAATATTGTGATACTGAAGGATTAATTCTATTCATTAATTCTAACAATCTTCTGTTACTTTTTACCAGAATTTGTCACTATCATCAGCCATAAAATTAAGATTAAATTTAGAATGCAGTATTACTGCTATGAAGGGAATTCCAAAGCAATGGGAAAGATCATTTGACATTAAAAGTAGACAAAGCAGGACACTTCAATAGAGTAATGTGTATTCACACAGTCTATTAAAACACATAAACCTATTTCATTCATGTATTATTTTTAGGTGTCTATTATGCAAAATATTTATTCCTCCCCTAAAAACAAAAATCACATTCTAGTAGGAAACAAAAGAGTAACAAACATTACAGCTTGAAAACTATGTAATTTTAGAAAGATGCCAAAATGATGTCCAGAGACCATTGCATAGAAAGAAAAAAATTAGTCAGGGACAGTATTCTAAATCACTTAATATGAAACCTGATGGACATTAGAAGCAGAATTATTTCACAGAGTAAAAAAAGGAGGTCTTCAGAAAAAGGATAGAAAGCAAAATGTAAAGTCACATTCAGAACACAGTCAGAGCCTGATGCCCTTTTTTTGGTGTAGAAGAGGTATATGGATCTTCCTAATGCTGCATGCCTTCAAATAATCACAAAATAGAGTCAACCCTATGGGAAAGGGAGAGGTAGGCAGAAAGTTTTGCCATCACTGCTCTTTCCTGTTAGTGAAATTTAAAGGTGGTGTTTCTCTCAAATCCCTCCTAGCCAATCATGGCTAAAGGTTTCCAAGAGACCTTGGCCATCTGGCCTCTCCTACATTGGCTGTCCTTTACCCAGTCCCTGAGAAGCTTAGGGAGAATACTGAAAGAAAATACAGGAAAGCAAAAATAACTTCATAATTTCTGCCTTCAGCTGAGTCTGGGATTGTCCAAGTTGCCTCTAATGCAGTCAGTCAAGACTCCCACACTTTGCAGAAAAGTTAGCTGCTATAGGAGCTTGGAAAATTAGAGCAGAGTAGCTGAACTAATAATGGTCCAATACATCGTCACAAAGTCAAGACATATATTTATTGGAAAACAGTCTTTTCTTATTGTTTTACTATATAATTATCATTGTCATGGGTGGCTCAAACATTCTGTGAGATTTCATTCAAATTTATATTTCTAAAATGCACTCCTGCAAGGACCCAGTACTTTGTATTCTCTTTCCAACTCCCCCTCCTATCAGTATCTTTAACTTCAAAGCTACCAGTTCATTTAACATCTGTACTTATTCAGTGTTTACACAAATAGCTCTGTATGTCGGAAAGTCAGAACATATCAGTGTGGTTCATCTGTGATGTCATGCCCTCCTTCCGCTTTGTCCTTTTATGAATACATTTAACAGGTTGCTTGCAAATGAGCACAATTAAATAAAATAAAAACCGAGGAAAAAGTCTGCTAAATTGTCAATAATCTAAGGGAAGCTGACATCTGTTTGCACCAACAACTGTTTAGGCACATCTCCATAAAGCTAGGAGGATACTATGGAGTTGTGTTTTGAACTTTATTTAGTCTATGAGCTGTTACTATTTGGAAGATATTGGCTGGATATTTTTAATGTCATTCTCTAATGATTGAAACATATAAGCCATTGTAAAGTATAATAAAACAAATATCCTTGAGCTTTATTTAGTTTTTCTTTAGTCTCTGAGTTGTTACCATTGGCAGACATTGGCTGGATATTTTTAATGTTATTCTCTAATGATTGAAACATACAAGCCATTATAAAATATAATAAAATAAATATCCTTGAATATATTGCCAAAATTGAAAAGCAAAAAACTTGCCTATATATTTGAAAGTCTCTCAGACTCATTCACCACAACCACTCTCTTCCTTTTCAGAGGTAATTACTGCCCTCACATGATTGATTTTTATCCCCAACTGACTGTTAGTACTTTTTTTGACAGCATTTATGAGATGTGATTCACATACCATGCAACTTACCACAAATTTAAATGAAGCAAATCAATAGCTTTTAGTATGTTCACATTTTTACAACTTTTTTTGTCTATTTTCTGTCTCTATAGATTTGCCTATTGTGAACATTTCATATAAATAAAATATTAACATATGGTGATATGTGATTGAGCTTCTATCACAAATGATAACTTTTTAAGGTTCATCTATGTTGTAGCATGTATCAGTATTTCATTTATTTTAATTGCAAATAATTTCCCATTGTATAGATACATCACACTTTATTTAGCCACTCATCAGTTCATAGATATTTTGAGTTGTTTCTACTTTTTAGCAATTATGATTAATGATGCTAGGAAGATTCATACAAAATTTTATATGAACATGTTCTCATTTATCTTAGGTATATACCTAGGAGTGGAATTGCTGCATCATATGATTCCATGTATTGAACCATTTGAGGAGTTGTTACACTGATTTCTATCATGACTGTACTGTTTTACTTTTTCATCAGAAGTGCATGAATTTCCTTTTCTCCGTATCTCCGCCAACAAGTGTTATTATCTGTCTTTTCTGAGTATAGCCATACTAGTCAGTAAGATGTGGTATTTCATTGTGGTTTTTATTTTCATTTTGTTGATAGCTAATAATTACTTATACTTGTATTACATATTTTAGTGTTCTTAACGTAGTATTATATAATTTGTAAAACATTGTATAGATTTAAGCCAAATGAAACATCGTTTCTAACACTACTTTTTCATCCAAAATTTTAGTTTTGAAATTCAACATGTCAATATATTTGGTTGTCATTCACTTATTTTTTACTGCTCTCAAGTATTCTATTTTAAGGATGTAACCATTTAATCATTCTTCTGTCTGTTAATGGCTGCTAAAGTTGTTATCAATATCAGTTATTGTCAACAGTGCTGCTAGGAGCACTGTTCTTCATACCTCTTTGTGGTCACATGCTAGAATTCTCCCAGGGTTTAGGGTCATCAACTTTTGCCAGTTTGCTTTCTGCAAATTTCTTGTCTGGGAAATCACTTAGTTCCAGGTAAACCAGTTCTGTTCGTCACCCTATCTCTGGCATATAATTAGATGTGGAATTGTGAGATCTTGAGCTCTGTGAGATAAAGTCACATTCTCCTTCAATGTGGTTTCACCAATTAACATTCCCACCAACAGGGTTTAAGAGTTATGGTCTCTTTACAACCTTATTAATTGTAATGTTTGGCCATTTGGCTTGTTTATTGATACAGCAAAACTCCAGGATGACACATTCCTTTAAAACTTTAGGTCACATATAATTGGATTAATAATCCTTTCTTTTCTCTGTGTTTCCCTTGCCCAGTGACTTGAAATCTTATCATCTTATCTTCTGGTTAGGATAGGAGAGATAGGACAGATGACCCTCTAATAATGTATAGATAATGGCTGGGTTTTCATATCCCCCTGCATTCTGTAGGTTCAAACTCCCTAAATCATGCTGGTAAAAAAAAAAAAAAAATGGTCTCTAGAATCTCAGCCAACTCCAGACTCCAAAAATGATCCTTTAAAAAATGAGTAGAGAACGGCAACTGGGTCAGCATGATATTGCATTACCTGTCCTGACCCTGGAACTTTTGTGGCTAACTACTTCAATTAATTCATTGCATCATATTAAAAAACACTGAAATTGTACACAACTGTAAGTATTTTACCTCACTATGACTTTATGACAAGTTTTACTGTATATTATAATCACAAGGACACACGCATATGAATATATGCAAGCATATATAATTCTATATTTATTTTTTAATTGATAGAAATGGATTATAGATCATTTCATGTGGTTGTCTTTGTGTTACATACTTTGAAACATATGCTAATATAATATATGAAATAAATTTTCTTATTCCAAATTGCTAATTCCACACCATTCTTTGCATTCCCTCTCTTCCTTCTTGCCACGACCATTATGAGCAATATTGTCTTGTATATGCACTAATGTAGTTAATCTCAACTATATTATGGTTTATGGTTACTCCACATTCATTTTTTCATGCACACACACACACACACATCACACATATGCATGTGCACACACACGTATTTATTCCAAACTACTGTCTACTTCTCTGCCAGAGTCATTGATAAAATGTAAACTTTACCATGTAAAACTGTAACATATCTGCAGGTACTAACCAGGTTGAATACTGTATAATTTTGAAATAAGATTAAAATGGGTATGTTCACCAAAGTACATCTTTAGTACATGTTTTAAGTTCACAAAGTAAATCACTATAATGAACATGTATGTGTGATGCCATTCAATGTATCATTTAAAAATACTTATTTCCAGTGATATAACTTTGTAGAGGGAGGTCACTGTAAATGTGACTGTAACATTGAGCTATTTTTGAAAGTGTTCATATTTGCAAATTCTTATATTTCAAATCTAAATAGCTATACTTTACACAAAAAATAATAAAGGCTTCACTCTAACTATTATTGTGAGAGAGTGAACATCAGCACACAGACTTAATAGTTCAAGCAGAAAAAAAAAGAAAGAGAGAGAGAGATTCCTAGATTCTGGGATTTGTACTACCAATTCCATGACATCACTCCCTTGGGTTATTTAAAATTGTCTTAGCACTTTGAACAGGTGAAGAATCCCACTGACCTTCTGATAAAAGTAATTACATACTGTGAATGAAAGTTAATGTTAGTATCAATTTATTGTCAAACTCTTCCAATTGTGGATAGCAAAATGTACAAGTCCTTTTTGTTCTTCTGGGTTGCTAAGTCAATGTTTAGAATTTTTTAATTTTTCTTTTTGGCTGAGTGTGGTAGCTCATGCCTGTAATTCCAGTACTTTGGGAGGCTGAGGTGGGTGGAAAACCTGATATCCAGTGTTTGAGACCAGCCTGGCCAACATGGTGAAACCCCGTCTCTACTAAAAATACAAAAATTAGTCAGGCATGGTGGCTTGCACCTGTAATCCCACCTACTCGGGAGGCTGAGGCAGGAGAATCGCTTGAACCCAGGAGGCCGAGGTTGCAGTGAGCCAAGATCATGCCATTGCACTCCAGCGTGGGCATCCAACTAAAAATAAATAAATAATGAATGAATGAATAAATAAATAAATAATTTTTGTGACAATTTTTAGATGTAATTTCCAAGAATTTATAAGAAATTGAGTGTAGTCAGACTATTGTTATTATTTCTAGTGAGATCCCAAACCACAAACTGGTGTAAGTCATGGGATGGATGCATGGTAACACTGCAGTGTGTTCCAAAATATAATTTCTGGTTTACTTGAGGTAGGAATTCATTCTGGATCCATCAGTTGATGATTTTCAAAGGGGGGATGGCTGATGAGGCAATGAACCAAACAGAGTGGTATAAGGTAGAAATCTGACAAATCACTCACTCAAGATGGCATCTGCAAAATTTGTGAGGCAAACACTTATAATGTATGATTGCATTTTGTTGCTGGATTGGCTCTGTCAAGAAAAGTCTGAGTAGAGACCACAAAGAATAATAAATTTATATACTGCTGTGATTTGAAAATATGTGGCTGATTCATTCAAATACCAGCATCAATTGTCCTATAATTATAATATCCTGTTTCCAAGTGTTCCTGTATCTTTTATTATCTTCTATTTTCTTAAATGTAACAAAAGTTATAAACATTGTCCTATCTGATGTTTTTCTGAATGAAACAGTAAAATAGATACATAAGAAAATCATATTTCTATTATCTAACACAATTATGGGCATCTTTTTCTTATAACTAAGTTAGTCATCGCTATGGGGTGCATTCAGATTAAAATATCAATACAAGGTGCTCTTTATTTCTGGACACTTCTAGTGGGTTATAACAGAGTGCTATGTATTAATTCCAATATATTGCTAAATTTAGTTGTGAAGCAGCCTTTGAACTAATTGATGTCCTTTCCCAACGGTTTGGTGACATTAAACCCCTACATTGCCATTTAAAGTGTATCTAAATGTGATCACTACAGTATAACATTTGATTATTTTCAACAGTTTAATCAAAGATTATAGAATACTAGAGGTGAAATAAAATTTACAGTGGTCTGTTCTATTTTTCCATCTCCCCTTCGATAAAAAATTTTATTTTACACACACACACACACACACACACAAACACACACATGCACTTTCCCAGAGGAGTTACAGCTTCTCTTTGATTTCCATAGTCCAAGTCATGATACAGATTTCAAACTCAAAGAATAAAAACGGACAGAAATAAAAATTCTACAAGAAGATAATAGAATGAGACACAGAAATTGAAGTTAAGCAAATCGATCACAGTGACTTTGCAGCCAATACAAGATTAAGTGCTAAGAGAGTGGAACAAAATAGAGAACTGTTGTTTCCTTCAGTCTGAAGCTTTTCTTGGATTTACTTTTTTTCACAATAAATAATGAGTTATGTTTCAATTGACACTGTTAATTACCTTTTATTAGTGGTATGAGATTATTTTTTTCCCATCGATGGCATCTTTAGTTCTAAAATGTATGATATCATGATCCCCATTTTATAGACATGAAAACAGAGGCCAAAGAGGCTAAATACTGGAGCCAAGACTGGATCTCAGGAGTACAGCTGACTACTCAGCATTGTATTTCCTCCCTTTAGAACATGTTGACGAACTCTTCATAAGCATAGAAAGAAATAATCATTGAATGCTCAAGTTCATCAATGACTACCCAACCTTCAATGCAATAATGATACTGTAAGATACAGAGTCACTGAACTAACCAGTCAAAAGGTTATTAAAGAGATTATTTATATTTTATTCAATTATGTGGGGTGTCCCTTATGCACAAGTGATCTGTCAAAAATTGTTTATTCCCTTAGATGCTTAGTACATTAAAATGCAAACTTAAACATTTTTAAGGGATCAGAAATTCAAAATCTATTTATTTTAACATCTACATCAAAGGAGCTATATTTCTCAAAGGAGTACATTTTTAAGAATTCTACATTTAAGTTTGTAAACTAGAGAGTCTGACACAACAGTGATACATTCTACAGAGAGAGAAATTCTGGTATGCTTTGTCCAGTGAGTGTTTTAAAGAGTACCAATAAAATGCTAATGAAGGGCCATCAGTTACACTGTATTTCAAGTAAAAGATCTGGCACACAGATTTTGCTTTTTATGAGGCTTCTCCTTAAAACCTAATCAAAGGTAGTATATCTCCGTTAAGGTTCAAAATGTTAGGAGAAAGAGACTGGCATGACTGGAAGTCAGCCCACAGCCAGACCGCATGCCTCTTTGGGAAGCTGACCTCCTCTGATGCATTCCCAAACTCCTCCTGGGGACTGGAGCCATTCTGCTCCCTCAGCTTCAGCAGCACTCATGCACTCAGTTGTTGTGGAGAAGCCATTCCTTACAGAAGAATTCAAGGCGCAAAAAGCAAATATCCATCAACCATAAAGGTTGCCTTCAAAGATATTATAGCTTGGAATGCAAGATAAGACAGCCCAGTCAATCTTTGAAATATAAAATTTAAAAGAAGAGATTATATCTATTTGAGAGGAGAGTGGAATAATCCACAGTTTCAACTGACCAGCATTTAAAAATGTAAATATAATTTGCATCTCAAGATATTGTCCTTGCTGGGTCAGCAATTTCAATAAGTTCCTCACCACTTTTAACCTCATGGAAAGTCTGTAAATAATAGTTTTAGCTGAGCTTCAAGACTGTAAGAACTTTTTCAGGCTTTGCTCCCTATCTACTTCTCAATAATTGTTTACTTTCTTCTTGTTTTCCTTTTTTGTCTATTTTCCTGTTAATTATTTCTTTCATCTATACTTAGATCATTTGAATAAACAACTAGTTAAATGATCTGCTTGGTTTTAATATATTCGCTAATTCAATGAATAATAATTTAATGTAAGAAAGATGATTCACTGTGATCAGGACTAAGGTAAGAGTAACAAGAAAAATAGACAAAGTCTTTTTCCCCATGGAATGTGCATCCACTAACAGCAAACAAAGTTGAAGGATGTCTTCCCTTTGTATATCTATTCAAATGACTGTCTTTAAATTTACTCAACTTATCCCCAGGCCCAATAACCCAGGTGAAATTCTGTCAGTTTCCCACATACAACCCAGAGAGCTGATGTACAGCATGTGTAGGAAAATATCTGTAAATACTGAAATGTGGCCATGATAAAACAGAACACTCAGCATGCAGGAAAGCACAGAGTAGATGTAGCTCACACAGGGATGGAGGAACATTGTTTGATTGTTATGTGGAGTACATGAACTTGAGCAGTGGAAGGAAACTCAGGACACAGGTCATTGATTACCTTAATACAATGCCAGGTTAAATGATTGAGGAAAAGTCTTAAATCCTTCGGGCTCTTAAAGAAGAACAGGCAAGAGAGATTTAAAGTAAAATAGAAGAAATTTTAGTGAAATATTTGCAGAAAGATCTCTACTGTCAACTGCAAGGCATAATTTTTTTCAAGTGGATCATGCTAACAGGACTTATTAAAGACAGTGGAATCTTAGCTTTGGTGAGGCTGGTTGGTGAGGACACCCTTGAAAGCCAAGTCTCACTAGAGTCAAGTCTTATAACAACCCTGAAATAATAAGTGAGCCATTGACCTTCATCTATCCAATTAGTCAAAACCTTTTAAAACATGCATGCTATGGAATCACCTTTGTATGGAAGGCAAATGTCATATGTGGCTATTTGGATGCACAGGAATGATTGCTAAAGAGGATTAGGGGATAGAGGTCTAAGGGTATCAGGGAAAAAACAATGCGTTCTTATAAAATAACTTAATTAGTAGGAAGCTTTTGTCTGGCATGGAGGGTTTAAAACTTATTCTTTCTTCATATTTGTACATATTTTTAAATGTCCAGCTCAGACATAGCCTCTTCCACTAAAACTTTAATTCAGCCCAGACTGGATAAAATTTCTAAAATCTTCTTTCTATATCACAATACTTTGCACTTTGTTTTTCTACATATATATCTACATATTTCTTTGTAATATGTCATTGATCTTGTACAAATAGGAATAAATTATTCCTTGTCCTGCTCAGCACTTAGAAGAAGGCAGAGACCCAAATAGACAAAATGTTGAAATTTAATGCCTGATGAGTTTGTGATCAGCTGTATAATAACTCTTAGAAAGGCTCTTTCATTTCATGGCCCTCAAAGGGGTGGAACCCACAGCAGAGCATAATTTGAGTCAGAAGCCCACAGAACTTAGGGTCCAGTAATAAAAGCTTATGGAAGCTGCCACAGGACTAACAAATGCTATAATGGCCTGGAGCCAACTGGAAAAGGGTATTAGTCAAGGAAGAATGTGTTTTCTCTATTCCTTTCTGTATGGCTGCATTGGCATAATTTAATATGATTTACTCATCAGAGTGAGCCACTTAGCAGGCCATAGCTATGGCCAGATCCAGTATCCGTGACCCCATTAGCATCTAATCAAGTGGGAGGATACAAGAAGTAAAAATGGTATCATTTTTTTTTTCTTTCTGGGATCTTAGGGTCCAAAAAAATGTGTATTTCAGAAACAACACAAATAGAGAGTAAATTATGTGTACTAATAAAACATATAATTCTGTGACAACCTATTTAATTCTATGAAAAGTTCCTAGTAACATCAAAGCTCTGTAAGATGACCAACTACAGGAAACGGCAATAAAAACCAACCACGCTTTTTCCACTAAAGGAAGCTAAGACAAATATAATCAATGGAATACTATTGTTAGTCAACATTGAACACATTCCACATCTACTCTACCAAAACTCATAAGTGGCAAGGTTATATTTGAAATCAGCATCTTCCATTCCAAACGGTTAGGGCATTTTCTAAAGATGCAACCCTTTTGCAACATCCAATGCTCTAAATTATGCATTCCAAAACCATGCTTCTGAGAAAGCTAAGTACATAGTTAAGTAGGATAGACCATGCTAGCTTATAAACTGTTTATTTGTTTTATTTCCTTAGGGTTTACAAGCATGTTATAACTTTTTCTCAAACCTTAGCATATTAAAATAAATTAAAATACATTATAAAGGGGATTGGTACAAGCAAGACAGTAGTAGCAATACAAGAACTCAGTTAAAAGTAAGAAAAGTGAAATAAAATGTTGTGTACATGCAAATCTGATGTGTATGTAAATACTACAAACAGGAGACATTGTGTCTTTTTAGGTTGCAAATAAGCTGTTTTATATACTGTTATAATATACACCAATTGTCACTCCGAACATGGAAATAACTTGTTCAAATGATGACAAGGCACTGAAAAAAGTTGACATTGAGTTTGGAATGTCTCATCTAAAATAGCACAGGTAATTGTATTACCTAATTAAGATTTTCATTTAAGTGTTAGAAGACTGACAGCAGCAAAAGCAAAATGATTGTTTTTTCATGAGATGAGCTCCACTTATTTGGTAAAACCACTAATATGACAGATAAGTGATATTAATTTATTTCAAATTAAAGCCTGCTGTTTTAAGAACCAGCCAAACAAATTACAAACAAAAATATGTTGAAATAATATATTTCCCATTGTCTATAAAAACAATGAACATTGAGACTATAACAAAGATATTGGCACTGATGATGGGTTAGGATTAGCAATCTTCGTTGTTTCCATTGAAAACTCTGCATAGTTCAAACAGGTCTCCAGGGTGTGGAGCTGGCAGAAAAGCTTCCCCCAGGCAAGATCCCAGAAATCCAATGGTCCTCTCTTTTGTATTCTATTTTAGGAACAAAGATCTTCAGAATTTGTTGTGTGTGATTGATATGGCATATTCTTTCTGAGATAGTGGACTCAGACCATGTGTCACTTATGCATTCATTCACTCAAATATACCTTTCAAGTGACTGATTTATGCTGGAGTATGTAACAGGTATAATGTAATAAAAAATATAAACAAGATTTGGACCCATGCTTCCAAGTATGTCTTCTGCATGCATTGCAAGTATATTAATTTAAACATACTGAAAGCACTGTAGATTCAATAACCTACAGATATGTGCAAAGTAATAGCATTATTTTCTGTAATGAATCTTCTTAGGTTTAAATCAAAATAGTAACAATAAGAGTGTCAATACAAACATCTGCATGTAGGACCTTTTTTATTTTTTTATTATACTTTACGTTCTAGGGTACATGTGCATAACGTGCAGGTTTGTTACATATGTATACTTGTGCCATGTTGGTGTGCTGCACCCATCAACTCGTCAGCACCCATCAATTCATCATTTATATCAGGTATAACTCCCAATGCAATCCCTCCCCCCAGCCCCTCCCCATGATAGGCCCCAGTGTGTGATGTTCCCCTTCCCGAGTCCAAGTGATCTCATTGTTCAGTTCCCACCTATGAGTGAGAACATGCGGTGTTTAGTTTTCTGTTCTTGTGATAGTTTGCTAAGAATGATGGTTTCCAGCTGCATCCATGTCCCTACAAAGGACGCAAACTCATCCTTTTTTATGGCTGCATAATATTCCATGGTGTAAATGTGCCACATTTTCTTAATCTAGTCTGTCACAGATGGACATTTGGGTTGATTCCAAGTCTTTGCTATTGTGAATAGTGCCGCAATAAACATACGTGTGCATGTGTCTTTGTAGCAGAATAATTTATAATCCTTTGGGTATATACCCAGTATTGGGATGGCTGGGTCATATGGTACATCTAGTTCTAGATCCTTGAGGAATCGCCATACTGTTTTCCATAATGGTTGAACTAGTTTACAATCCCACCAACAGTGTAAAAGTGTTCCTATTTCTCCACATCCTCTCCAACATCTGTTGTTTCCTGACTGTTTAATGATTGCCATTCTAACTGGTATGAGATGGTTTCTCATTGTGGTTTTGATTTGCATTTCTCTGATGGCCAGTGATGATGAGCATTTTTTCATGTGTCTGTTGGCTGTATGAATGTCTTCTTTTGAGAAATGTCTGTTCATATCCTTTGCCCACTTTTTGATGGGGTTGTTTGTTTTTTTCTTGTATATTTGTTTGAGTTATTTGTAGAGTCTGGATATTAGCCCTTTGTCAGATGAGTAGATTGCATAAATTTTCTCCCATTCTGTAGGTTGCCTGTTCACTCTGGTGGTAGTTTCTTTTGCTGTGCAGAAGCTCTTTAGTTTAATTAGATCCCATTTGTCAATTTTGGCTTTTGCTGCCGTTGCTTTTGGTGTTTTAGACATGAAGTCCTTGCCCATGCCTATGCCCTGAATGGTACTACCTAGATTTTCTTCTAGGGTTTTTATGGTATTAGGTCTAACATTTAAGTATCTAATCCACCTTGAGTTAATCTTCGTATAAGGAGTAAGGAAAGGATCCAGTTTCAGCTTTCTACTTACAGCTAGCCAATTTTCCCAGCACCATTTATTAAATAGGGAATCCTTTCCCCATTTCTTGTTTCTCTCAGGTTTGTCAAAGATCAGATGGCTGTAGATGTGTGGTATTATTTCTGAGGACTCTGTTCTGTTCCATTGGTCTATATCTCTGTTTTGGTACCAGTACCATGCTGTTTTGGTTACTGTAGCCTTGTAGTATAGTTTGAAGTCAGGTAGCGTGACGCCTCCAGCTTTGTCCTTTTGACTTAGGATTGTCTTGGCAATGCGGGCTCTTTTTGGTTCCATATGAACTTTAAAGCAGTTTTTTCCAATTCTGTGAAGAAACTCATTGGTAGCTTGATGGGGATGGCATTGAATCTATAAATAACCTTGGGCAGTATGGCCATTTTCACAATATTGATTCTTCCTATCCATGAGCATGGTATGTTCTTCCATTTGTTTGTGTCCTCTTTGATTTCACTGAGCAGTGGTTTGTAGTTCTCCTTGAAGAGGTCCTTTACATCCCTTGTAAGTTGGATTCCTAGGTATTTTATTCTCTTTGAAGCAATTGTGAATGAAAGTTCATTCATGATTTGGCTCTCTGTTTGTCTGTTACTGATGTATAAGAATGCTTGTGATTTTTGCACATTAATTTTGTATCCTGAGACTTTGCTGAAGTTGCTTATCAGCTTAAGGAGATTTTGGGCTGAGACAATGGGGTTTTCTAAATATACAATCATGTCATCTGCAAACAGGGACAATTTGACTTCTTCTTTTCCTAACTGGATACCCTTGATTTCTTTCTCTTGCCTGATTGCCCTAGCCAGAACTTCCAACACTATGTTGAATAGGAGTGGTGAGAGAGGGCATCCCTGTCTTGTGACAGTTTTCAAAGGGAATTTTTCCAGTTTTTGCCCATTCAGTATGATATTAGCTGTGGATTTGTCATAAATAGCTCTTATTATTTTGAGGTACGTTCCATCAATACCGAATTTATTGAGAGTTTTTAGCATGAAGGGCTGTTGAATTTTGTCAAAAGCCTTTTCTGCATCTATTGAGATAATCATGTGGTTCTTGTCTTTGGTTCTGTTTATATGCGGGATTACGTTTATTGATTTGCGAATGTTGAACCAGCCTTGCATCCCAGGGATGAAGCCCACTTGATCATGGTGGATAAGCTTTTTGATGTGCTGCTGAATCCAGTTTGCCAGTATTTTATTGAGGATTTTTGCATCGATGTTCATCAGAAATATTGGTCTAAAATTCTCTTTTTTTGTTGTGTCTCTGCCAGGCTTTGGTATCAGGATGATGTTGGCCTCATAAAATGAGTTCGGGAGGATTCCCTCTTTTTCTATTGATTGGAATAGTTTCAGAAGGAATGGTACCAGCTCCTCCTTGTACCTCTGGTAGAATTCAGCTGTGAATCCATCTGGTCCTGGACTTTTTTTGGTGGGTAGGCTATTAATTGTTGCCTCAATTTCAGAGCCTGCTATTGGTCTATTCAGGGATTCAACTTCTTCCTGGTTTAGTCTTGGGAGAGTGTAAGTGTCCAGGAAATTATCCATTTCTTCTAGATTTTGTAGTTGATTTGTGTAGAGGCGTTTATAGTATTCTCTGATGGTTGTTTGTATTTCTGTGGGGTCGGTAGTGATATCCCCTTTATCATTTTTTATTGCGTCTATTTGATTCCTCTCTCTTTTCTTCTTTATTAGCCTTGCTAGCGGTTTGTCAATTTTGTTGATCTTTTCAAAAAACCAACTCCTGGATTCATTGATTTTTTGGAGGGTTTTTTGTGTCTCTATCTCCTTCAGTTCTGCTCTAATCTTAGTTATTTCTTGCCTTCTGCTAGCTTTTGAATGTGTTTGCTCTTGCCTCTCTAGTTCTTTTAATTTTGATGTTAGAGTGTCAATTTTAGATCTCTCCTGCTTTCTCTTGTGGGCATTTAGTGCTATAAATTTCCCTCTACACACTGCTTTAAATGTGTCCCAGAGATTCTGGTATGTTGTATCTTTGTTCTCATTGGTTTCAAAGAACATCTTTATTTCTGCTTTCATTTCGTTATGTACCCAGTAGTCATTCAGGTTGTTCAGTTTCCATGTAATTGAGCGGTTTTTATTGAGTTTCTTAGTCCTGAGTTCTAGTTTGATTGCACTGTGGTCTGAGAGACAGTTTGTTATAATTTCTGTTCTTTTACATTTGCTGAGGAGTGCTTTACTTCCAATTATGTGGTTAATTTTGGAATAAGTGTGATGTGGTGCTGAGAAGAATGTATATTCTGTTGATTTGGGGTGGAGAGTTCTATAGATGTCTATTAGGTCCGCTTGGTGCAGAGATGAGTTCAATTCCTGGATATCCTTGTTAACCTTCTGTCCCATTGATCTAATGTTGACAGTGGAGTGTTGAAGTCTCCCATTATTATTGTATGGGAGTCTAAGTCTCTTTGTAAGTCTCTAAGGACTTGCTTTATGAATCTGGGTGCTCCTGTATTGAGTGCATATATATTTAGGACAGTTAGCTCTTTCTGTTGAATTGATCCCTTTACCATTAGTTAATGGCCTTCTTTGTCTCTTTTGATCTTTGATGGTTTAAAGTCTGTTTTATCAGAGACTAGGATTGCAACCCCTGCTTTTTTTTGTTCTCCATTTGCTTGGTAGATCTTCCTCCATCCCTTTATTTTGAGCCTATGTATGTCTCTGCATGTGAGATGGGTCTCCTGAATACAGCAAACTGATGGGTGTTGACTCTATCCAGTTTGCCAGTCTGTGTCTTTTAATTGGAGCATTTAGTCCATTTAAGGTTAATATTGTTATGTGTGAACTTGATCCTGCCATTATGATATTAACTGGTTATTTTGCTCGTTAGTTGATGCAGTTTCTTCCTAGCCTTGATGGGCTTTACATTTTGGCATGTTTTTGCAATGGCTGGTACCGGTTGTTCCTTTCCATGTTTAGGGCTTCCTTCAGGGTCTCTTGTCAGGCAGGCCTGGTGGTGACAAAATCTCTAAGCATTTGCTCATCTGTAAAGGATTTTATTTCTCCTTCACTGATGAAACTTAGTTTGGCTGGATATGAAATTCTGGGTTGAAAATTCTTTTCTTTAAGAACGTTGAATATTGGCCCCCACTCTCTTCTGGCTTGTAGAGTTTCTGCCAAGAGATCTGCTGTTTTTCTGATGGGCTTCCCTTTGTGGGTAACCTGACCTTTCTCTCTGGCTGCCCTTAAGATTTTTCCTTCATTTCAACTTTGGTGAATCTGGCAATTATGTGTCTTGGAGTTGCTCTTCTGGAGGAGTATCTTTGTGGCGTTCTCTGTATTTCCTGAATTTGAATGTTGGTCTGCCCTACTAGGTTGGGGAAGTTCTCCTTGATGATATTCTGAAGGACCTTTATTTTTTTTTAATAGGTATATTATAACATTGGATGAAAGGGCAGAAGCAACAGAGCTTTCTGATTAGCTAGAAGGGGACGGCAGAGAACAATGAGAAATGAAATTGTTGGAGATACTGTTAGCAGGGAAAGAGGAATAGATGGCCCCAAAGTTACACTCTGTAGCCTTCACTTTTTTTTTTTAGGCAACTTGAGTTGAGCATGAATGCACAGCTATGACTTAATTGCTTCACACTTGAATAGATAGGCCAAGAAATTTTGTAAATGGGGGTACTATTTTTTTCAACTTCAGAAGTTTCATGGAATTTTGGAAAGAATATAAGCTCAGGAGACAGGCTTGAAATTAAATTCTGGTGGCACTACTTTCTAAACCAGCAAATTTGGCCAAAATACTTATTTTTTTTTCTCTTCTCTAAAATTAGCTACACCATGCCAGTGATAACTCTTATGGAAACTTATGGCATGCCAAGCACTTCTAAGCACTTTAAGCAAATCAATTCATTCTTTCTTGCAGTAATGCTATGAAGTAGGTAATATCATCAATCCTATTTACAGGTTAGAAAATTGAGTCACAGTGTTTTAAAAGAGTATGCCTGAGATCACACACCTAAGATGTATCAGAGCCAAACTGCTATGCCAGGATCACTGGCTCCAAAGCCCTCATTTTCAGACATATCAGTAGTTCAAAACCTACCTCAACAATAATGAGATATTATAATACACCTATTAGAATGGCTAAAAATTAAAAGTGACAAAATCAAATTCTCAAAACAATGGAGAGCAACAGAGCTCTCTTTGATTGCTGGTGGGAATACAAAATGGTACAGCCACTTTGGAAAGCAGTTCAGCAATTTCTTACAAAGCTAAATATAAGCTTACCATAGGATGCAGCAATCAATCACACTCCTAGATCTTTACCCAGGTGATTTGAAAATTTATGTTCACAAAACACTCTGCATAAGAATGCTTATAGCAGCTTTATTCATAATTGCCAAAAATTGGAAGCCACCAACATGTCTTTCAATAAGTGAATCGATAAGCATAGGATGATACATCCAGACAATGCAATATTATTTAGCTATAAAAGGAAATGAACTATCAAATCACAGAAAACCATGGAGGAACCTTAGTTGAATACTGATAAGTGAAATATGCTAGTCTAAATATGCTACAAACTGTGCTATTCCAACTATATGACATGGAGGGAAGACAAGCATAGAGAAAGTAGAAATATCAGAGGTGGCCATGGGCCTAGGGAGTGGGTAGAGCCTTTTTGGGACAGTAGAATTACTCTGTATAATACTGTAATGGTGGATACAGGACATTAGGTATTTCTCAAAGTCCACAGAATGTACAACACAAAGCGTGAACTTAATGTAAATTATGGACTTTAGTTAATAATAATCTATTAATGGTAGTTCATCAATTTTAACAAAGTGTGGGTTCAGTATGGGGTGGAGAGGAGTTATATGGAAGCTTTCTGTACTTACTGTACAACTTTTCCTAAAACTGCTTGAAAAAATGTCTATTAATTTTTTTAAGCATTAAAGAAAAAATATAACTTATAGCATTTTCAGGAGTAATTTGAGTAAGTAACATTGTGCAATACTGAATCCAATGCCTTGCAACTGTTTCAAGGAAGATAGTCTACAATAGTCTAAAAAGCCATTTTATATTTTAATAATTACCTAGAAGATAATCTCAGACTGTAAAAGTCTTCCCCAAATGCAAAGTTACCCAGTATCAACTAGCCAAATAGCTGCATGGTTTCCAACTATACAAGAAAAATAAAGGCAATCTTCTAATGGCATTCTGAATATTAGACATAAAGCACTCCTCAAATATTAAAATATTTTTAAAAAACTGAGACTTTTACTTTTCGGGTCAAATTTATCTTCAAGATGCTCTCTCATTAATTGTTTTCTGAACAGCCCAGCTGTCTTTATTCAGTCTCTGGATAGTAATCTTTTCTAGAGCTAAGGGCACTTTGTGTAAAACAACAACAAAAAAAGTTTATTTTCAGCTCAGCAAGATTGTATTATCAACTGTAGTGTCATCCTAGGGAGAAAAGCATCCAAAAAAATCATCCAAAAACGTCATCTAATGAACCTTCCTCTTTTCAAATAACACTGTTTATACATTGAATATGAGCTCCTTTTTTGTCAGTTATATAATTATAATCTTATGATGGTTACGAAAATTATCCACTTTTAGGGGTTTATAGCATTGGCAAGATGTGTTCAAAAATAGTGAAATTCATCTCTTCAGTAAAAAAATAAGCAATTAAGTCAATATTGCATATAGTGTACACTCAACAAAGTCATTTCCTTATATGGGGATGTGATCATTTCTCACTGAACTTTTAAAATTAATTATCCATTTTGTTTAGACAGTACAAAGATTTTTAAAAAATGAACAAAGATTTTTTTAAACACTGAAGTCTACAGAGGAGGAAAACAATCAGAAGCTTTAGAATTGTGCTTCTTTTCCCGTTTGTAGAACTTGCTCTTCAATGAATTTTTTTTTTTTTTTTAGCACCATGATATCTGGGTTGTTAAAAGGTGGATTGCTCTTTTGCTGTAGGTAGAATTGGCTAACCTGTGGGGACCTGAAACCAATTCTGTCATTCAGCAGGGAATCCCAGGTCACACAGCCAGAAATAGAGGGGATTTCAAAATTGATTACTGAATACCTGCATTACTTAGTCTATGTCATGTGTCAACCCTGACCTTATGCTCCAGTCTTATATCAAGGGATGAGCTCTGTTCTTTAGAAGCAATCTCTCTGCATGTTGAAATTAAAACAAAAATGATCACTTGTAAAATTCACAATATCCTTAAAGAATAAACAAGTAAGATCTTCAGCAGGAACAAGAAATAGACCAATTTTTTGACATTTAGGAAAAAGAGAAAATTTCCACAAGGGTTTTAGTAAAAGTATATATGATTTAACTGAATGAAAATTATCTTCAGTAAACAAGGCAGAAAATATTTATAGAGCTGCTTCTCTAAGACATCATGCCAAAGTAAAATTCACTTTAAGTAATTATAGTTGGAGCCAGAATTAAGTGATTGGTGCAGTTTTCTGTTGCAATTATCTCATGATGCAGATTAATCCATGGTTGGGTATTAGAATTAAAAGAATCTCAAATAGCAGCCTCGCTTTTCTTTTTTTTTCTTGTCTTTTTAAAATTTTATTGAGGAGAGGGGAGCAGATAAGAGACAAGGGTAGTGACAGTTCATGGATATTTTAGAATTTAATGAAAATTGTGGATGCTCTCCTCAGATTATATATCTATATATACACATATACATATACCCATATATAATATAATACACATATTATATACTATATCTGTACACACAATTCTAATTTTTTAAAATATAATCTCAGGAAATTTAATTTCAGGAGTCTGAGACATGTCTGAAAAGCCTCCATGAAACCTCAAGGAAGCCACAAACCCAAATAGATAAACACATAGCAAATTCTTCTGGTAATTTTATATATACCTGTGTTACTGTCTCTCAGTTGTGACTTTTGAAGTTATGGTTTGCAGTGAGTGCCAGATTACTGACACAAATATCTAGTTTATCATGAGCTCTTAATATTGTCTATTTTGGGTCACAGTCTAAATGTGAATGTGCAACCTCATGCATCAGCAGCTGTGGGAGGCTCTAGTGAAAAGAAGAAACTCCCTTTTTGGCATTACAGTTGAAATACACACACATACACACATGCTCTGCAACTTATAATGGACTTACATCCTGATAAACTCATCATAAGTTGAAAATACTATTAAGTTGAAAATATGTTTAATACATCTATTGTAGTGGGCATCATACTTAGCCTAGCCTACCTTAAACGTCACCCATATTTGGGCAAAATCATGTAACGCAAAACCTATTTTATAATAAAGTGTTGAATATCTCATGCAATTTTTGTATACTGTAATGAACGTAAAAAAACAGAATGCTTGTATGGGCACTTGAAGTACGGTTTCTACTAAATGTGTATCACTTTTGCACCATTGTAAATTAAAAAAAAATTGTTAGATTGAACCCTCTAGGTCAAGGTCTCTCTCTCTCTATATATATAGACCATACACACACACACACACACACACACACATATGGAAAGAGAGAGAGAAAAAGAGACTATATATAGACTTATTGGTAATGTTTCTTATCCCTTACACATTTGAGAGAATGTCAAGTTCTTTTCACTTGCTGAGATATGCCAACGACTTATATTCAGTCTCATCAGATTGTGGTCTATGGATATGCTTTTCTCTTTCATAGGCTGGGAATTAGCCAGGTGGTACTCAAACTGCGTGCAGACTAAAATCATCTAAAAAACTTTAATAGGTTTTGCTCCTGGAGAACCTGATATGATTTGTCTGGAGTGGACCCTAGACATGGGAATTGGTAAAATTCCCTAGGTGCTTTAATGTACAGCCATAGTTAACTGCCACTCTTATTGCCTCAAGGGTATGCCTTAACCAAGGGGGCATATAGAATCTCAAGGTTGATTTCATTAACGTTAACAGTCTCCCTCAGTCTTGCTAGAATATAAAACAGATCTTTGGTCTAAAATGTATTGCTGTTGTGGGCAAATAATTTTTAATATATTTCCAGAGCCCAATCCCTAGAGATAAGAATGAAAATTGTGATACACAAACACAGTTGAGAAAAACAAAATTTTCCATATCCTGGGGCCTATTTATTAGAGTAGTAGCCCTCCTCAATTTTTTTTTTTTTTTAAGGTGGGATCTCACTCTGTCAGCCAGGCTGGAGTGCAATGGCACGATCTCGGCTTGCTGCAACCATCTCCTGCCGGGTTCAAGTGATTCTCCTGCTTCAGCTTCCTGAGTAGCTGGGATTACAGGCACGTGCCACCACGCCCAGCAACTTTTTGTATTTTTAGTAGAGACGGGCTTTCACTATGTTGGTCAGTCTGGTCTCGAACTCCTGACCTTGTGATCTGCCTATCTTAGCCTCCCAAAGTGCTGGGATTACAGGCATGAGCCACTGCGCCCAGCCAGCCCTCTTTAATTTTTAAATCGAAATAGGGAAGATCAAGACAAAGTTACAATTTATTAATTTGCCTATATTAGTAAATTTTTGGTCCTCATGAGCATAATAATCCAAAATTATAAAACTATTTTTGGTGAAAATTTTCAAGAGATCTTAAATAATAGCATCAACAATTACTGAGTAACTTTTATTCAACAGAAAGTTAATGTTCTTTTTTTCAAGACAGAGTGTCTCTCTGTCAACCAGGCTAGAGTGCAGTGGCATGATCTTGGCTCACCGCAGCCACTAGGAGAAAGCTAAATTGTTGTTCTAGTCAAACTGAGGGATGCCTAGTACTTTTTTATTGTTTCTATACCAGCCACAGCCCACAGAACACCTCTGACTGGACCCAATCTCTGTTTTAGTATGGCCCATGAACTAGGATTATACACCAAAGCTATGGGAAAGTCAAATCCCAATGTCTGTAAATGAAGTTTTATAGCAGCACAGTCATGCTCACGCATTTTGTATGACTACTTTCACACTATGTGGTACTCGCAATAAAGAACACATGGCCCGCAACGCCTAAAGTATTTTTATTATCTTGCTCTTTACAGAAAAAGTTTGCAGATCCTCTTACATATCCATCTTTGTTCATTCATTTCCATTTGCCAGAAATTGTTTTTATTTGCCATGGCCCTCAAATAAGTTTTGCTGAAGAATTTTTTCTCTGTTTTCCTTATCTTCCCTTTCTCTTCTCATTTCCTTCCCTTCACTCTTTTTGTTTGTTTCAGGAGTTGAATACCGCAGACACTAAGTATGTTAATTACGTACCTTATTCAAAAGACAATCACGCTAATGTTTGATGTCTATCCTTTATATGTGTTCTTGGAAAATGTATGTTGTTGATTACATTTCTGTATTTATGTAAATGATAATTTGTGGCAATGAGTTTCCCTTGGCAGTATGTTTTAAAATCCACTCGGTTTATTATTTACATCTAATAGATCATTGTTCATAATTTCTTCACAGTTCTCTCATATAAGGGATTTTTTTCAATTCCGTCTCACATTGACAACCCAGATTGCTTCCAGCTCTCAGCTACATAAATAGTACTACAAGGAAAATCCTTATATATGGCCTTTATGGATTAAAGTAAAAATGTATTTAGCTTATGTCCTTGAAGCAGAAATTCTATTAATGTAGAACATGTTTATACTAAATTTATTCAGGTATCACCAAATTAGTCTCAGTAATGATAATACTTCCACTAACAATGCATGCAAACCCAAGATTAAGTATTTACTCTCTAGAGCTAACATGAAGAATAAGCTACATTGTTTTGTGTTGAGGTATAGTCGTATTATTTTGTGCATATCTCACTTTATAGCTTTCACAAAAGTGCTGTTTTTAAATATATATTTTTTATTTCAGTGTGTGCACAGTGTATTCATTACATGAATGAATTATCAAAATCAAATTTTCCCAATATATAAATTATAATTGTGCTTCATTGCTTATTTTATTTCATTCTAATTTTTATTTTTAGGTCTTGTGCATTTATGATTGCATAGTCTAATCCTGTTTTAAAAATAATTTTAACTTTAATTTTAAATTCAGGAGATACACTTGCAAGTTAGTTATATGGCTATATTGTGTGATGCTGAAGTTTGGGGTAGGAATGATCCCATCAGCCAGGTAGTGAGCACAGTATTACCCAATATTACCTAAGAGTTTTGAAGCTTGATAAACAATGTGGCCTGCAGAGTAAGGGCACCCAAAGATGTCCATGTCTTAATCCTAGGAACTTATAAATACTTTATGTAACATAGTAAGAGAAAATTAAGGTTGCAGATAAAATTAAGGTTGTTAGCTGAGTTTAAGCCATAGGTGTTAACATGGACAATCTGGATGGGCTCAATGTAGTCACAAGCATCCTTAAATGTAGACAACGAAGCCAGAAGAATTAACTTTAAGGAAGAAAATGTGACCATGGAATTAGTGTCAGAGTGTTGCAACTGAAGAAAGATTCAGCCATTGCTTGTTTTGAAGATGAAGATAGAACATCCACAAATCCAGAAATAAAATCACACCCTAAAGGTGGAAAAGGCAAGAAAATATACCACTCCTTTCCTAAACCTTGGAGGAGCCTCTTGACTAATAGAATGAATCCCTGTAACATACACAGAAGATCCACAATGATTTGATAATGTCATGCCAGCAGAAATACTGACAACTTGTACTGAAAGGATCAGAGAAAAGATGAAATGAGAGAAGACTGTTGACTCCCAAAATTCTGTAGGCAGAAAATAAGATTAATAAAACTATTCTGCTGCAAAAATGCATTACCCTTCATGACAAAAGGAGGATTTCTTAGACAGCAGAGTAATGGGCCCAGAGGACAGAACCTTCGGCCCAGAAAGTAGAGTTTTGAGTCACAGATGTTTTCTCTAGGCTTTGAAAATCTTACAAAGTTTGTCCTGCTGGATTTTAAAAATTGCTTGGGATGGTGACTTTCCTTACGGTTTCTCTGTTTTGAATAAGAATGTCTATATTCTGGTATCCAATGCCAGTTACAACATTGTATTTTGTGTAGGATAACTTATTTTCTAGTTTCACAGGTCCACAGATGGAGAGAGCTTTTTCCCCAGGATGAATCATAGCAAGTCTCGTCTATACCTGATTTAGATTATTTAGATGAGGAAACTTGGGCCTTTTGAACTGATGATATTAAGAAGAGATTCTGGACATAGAGTTGGTGCTATAAGGGGCTGAGATTTCTGGGATGTGGTAATTAATTTGGCATGTAAGATGAATACAGATCTTTGTCACCAGACGGCATACTATGATAGGCTGAATAATGGCCACCCAAATTTCTTTATCCTAATTTCCAGAATCTCTGAATACATTATCTTACAAGGTAAAAGGACCTTGCAGACACGATTAAATTAAGGATCTTGAGACAGAAGATTTATCCTAGATTAACAGGGTGAGTCTAAGATAATCAAAAGGGTTTTTGTGTGAGGGAGACAGGAGGCTCGGAGTAATACCGGGAAATGTGATGATGGAAGTAGGAGGCTGAAGTGAGTTGAAGAAGGGACCATGAACCAAAGAATGCAAGTGACCTCCAGAAAATGAAAAGGGCAAGGAAATTGATTCCTTCTTCAGATGTTGCAGAAAACAAAACAAAACAAAACAAAACAAAAAGAACCCTGCTGATACCTTTGTTTAAGCCCACTGAGACCTATTTTGAACTTATGACCTACAGAATGATAAAATGATGAATTGATGTTGTTTTATATTTTTAAATTGGTGGTATTTTGTTACAGCAGTAATATCAAACAAAAATAAACCATGAAGGGGTTTGTGATTGTTTCTTTTTGGTGTTGTAAAAACTCAGATTTCCCAGAATCTCTAAATGAACAGTGAAAAATGGGTGATTTTGGTATATATTTATTTTTCATTGAAAAGGATTTCCAGGGCAAAAATCAAATCCAAGTTCAGCTACTATAGAGCTTGTGAGTTATTATATGTTTCCAACACTGTGCCATAAAAAGTAAGTGAAAGCTGGCAGAAATACCTTAGCATCTGGGAAATGCTAACAATTGTGATAATCTGATAAAAGGTTTAGATAGTAAATTTCTGAAGAAATGCAAACATAATTTTATCATCTTAAGAGTTCAACATCTAAAAGTGTTCCTGGCAACTGGTGGTCAAAAATATTGTGGGATAAATGTGTGATTGAATCACCTGTTCTTTCCAGAAATATCATCTGTTTCTCATCTCCAGGCACTTGCTCAGTTTTTATTCTCTGGCAGAAAGAGCCTCCTTTCTCTACTCAACTCCTGCCTCTCCATCCTTTCACCAACCAACTTACAAACATCCTTGATATCATCTTAAATGTCATCTTTCTGGAGTCCTATTCCCTTGTGTAAACAATATTTGGTGTGGTATCTTTTATAATAATAGCAATAGTTATTGTTACTATTAACTATTCCTACGTTTGTTTTCTCCAACACAGGATGATCTCCTCCCAATGAGTAAACTGCCACATTCAGGTCTGTTTCCCTACCATCTATGCACAATGTGTGGAACTCAGAGTTAATTGAGTGCAGAGATGAATTAATAAATTAATATGCGAAAGCATGCATGAATAAACATATTATACTTGCATCTAAGAGAGAATCTTCTTTCTAGATTCTTCTCCTAATTATTGTATTTTTCTGTTTACTATCATAGCTACTTAGACGATCTAAGGACCTATTCTCCTTTGAATGTAGAATGGACTTAGAGGAAAAAAAAAAAAGTTCCAATACTTCCTTTGGAGAAGCTCACCTTGACTATTAAGTTATATATTTTCTCATCTTAAAACCAGGTTTAGTGGGATAGATGAGCAGGTTTACATGCTCTTTTAGAAGTTATGTTCAAATTCTTGATTTCTTTAGGTTGAGGCCCCTAGAACTAATCCTAGAATCATGGTTACATATAACCTTGACGATTGGAGCTTAAACTGTTAAGTGTTCAGTACTGACACACTTAACAGAAAAGCTATCCAGTGCTGCTACCATTTCTTGATAATATGCACTAGAAACCCCAAATTCAGATGTCTAGTAAGATTTATGTGAAATAAGACCATGATTCCTCAGCATACATGCCCTGCACTACAGTATAATGACTCCATTTTTGTCACACTGTCTTTAGAGCATATATAGTCAGAAATGCCACAAATACACCTGGATGGCCATTATTCCATTTCTAGACCCTCAGATTTCCTCTTTCTAATATATCTAAGTTCATTATACTCTATTAAAGATAACTGGCTCATCACATTAATATTTTGTTTAAATGCTGATATCTTACCAAAATGTGATATTTTAGAGCAAAATGTTTCTTCTGCATTTTGTTGAAAAATGAGTATTAATGTAGGAAATGTTACAATAATTTCTCAAATTATTGGGATGATATTTTGAACTTGATAAAATATTCAAATTCTGTATTTCATATTTTTGTTCAAGCACAAAAGAAACAAAAAGATCCAGAACCTTTTGTTTATGACCAGCTTCAGGTTTAGACATTCTGGAAGAATATATGCTGTCAATTTTTGAAATCTTGCAGCATTTAAGATAGATTGGTTACGTTTCATATATTGTTAGTTATTGTTGTTGCTATATGATCATTCTGATATTGAAAACACTTTAATGCACTAATATATTACTTTTACAACAATCAAATAAGATAGGAATTTCCAATAATGATATTTAAATATTGGTAAACACGTAGCATCCACAGATTAATAATGGCCAGGTCACTGAGAGTAGGCAATATCCAACATAGTCACTGGTACATCTCAGCTGAGCATCAGCCCTGAAATATGTTTTTATTGCATGTACGAGAAAAGGAAGAATAGTAGAAGTATTATGACTCACAGTTCCCAATGGAGCTCTTGTTCTCCTGATCAAAGTCCACTGCTCTTTCTACTAAATACAGCCATATAAAAATATTTGCCTTTTAAAATAAAATAATACATACTTTTAAAAAGATCAGATTTAAAAGTATATATATGTATGTATGTATAGATCATACTATATATGTGTAATATGTATACATATAGAGATCCATAATAAAAATGATAAAAAACAGAAAAGTTTAATGAAGGATTTTATTTAAAATTTAGAGAAAACTGATGTGTTCAAATTTTATATCACTTTTAATCTTGTTATCAATTTCTACAATTGTTTACTTTTAAAATGTGAATCAGTTTACATTTTTGTGCATTGTAATTTGTGTCTATGCTTCCCTGTTACATGCTTATTATGCAATAGAAATATAGTTCAAACTACAAATGTGAGCCACATATGTAATTGGAAAAGTTTTCCCAGCCATATATATAAAGTAAAAAGAAACTGGTAAAATAAATCTTAATAATACATTTTCTTTCATTCGATATATAAAAATACAATTTCCATCTAATTTATAAATTATTAAAATACTTTACATTGTTTTCTCTTAGTAGGTCTTCAAAATCAAGAAGGTATGTTACACTCACATCACATCTTAATTTATACTTGCCTCATTTCAACTGCTCAATAGCCACATGTAGCTCATGGCTACCTACTGGTAATCACAATTACAGATGTTTAAATATTATAATCTCAAAGATCATTGTCCCTTTGTTGCTGGTTTTTCCTCGTAGTGTCTATCATGTTAAAACACTTAAAAAACATTAAAAACATGTGTGCACTTGTCTAGAAACCTGAGATGCTTTGGGTGAGTGATTGTTTTCATCCTGGCGCTCACATGAATTCATTCCAGACGCAAACCTTAGACTCAAAAACCATCTCTGGAAACCATGCATTGATTAGAGACTCAGAGGTGTTATTCCCCAAGCTATCCATAAAATAGACTCTTGTACTTTTTTCCTCTGAACTCAAAAACAAACTAGACTGAATCGTATTATTGAGAAGTAAAACTACACTTAAAAAGTAGAAAAGATCAGAATGATCAATGATTACTGTAGAGAAAAAAAATCTTAAAATCAAGAAGAATAATAGAAATCAGAAATATGAATCTTGGAGGCATAAAAGCTAAAAAGCAACTTATTTCTAGAGGTTAAATTACAATATAATAATGTATAAAAATGTAACTTAAAAAAATAACTTCGACTTTTATTTTAGATACAGAGTGTGCATGTGCAGGTTTGTTACATGGGTATATTGCATCCAGTTCACCACTGATGGGCACCTAGGTTAAATCCATATCTTTGCTATCAGAATAGTGCTGCAATAAACATATGAGTGCATGTGTCTTTTGGTAGAATTATTTGTTTTCTTTTGAATATATACCTAGTAATGAGATTGCCAGGTCGAATAGTAGCTTTGTTTTAAGTTCTTTGAAAAATTTTCATACTGTTTTCCACACTGGCTAAACTAATTTACATTTCCACCAACAGTGTATAAGTGTTTCGTTTTCTCCACAACCTCACCAGCTTATGTTATTAACTGATTTTTTTTTTAACAATAGCTATTCTGACTGGTAAGAGATGGTATCTAATTGAGGTTGCAATTTGCATTTCTCTTATGATTAATGATGCTGAGCATTCTTTCACGGCTGTTGGCAGCTTTATGTCTTCCTTTGAGGTGTTTGTTCATGTCCTTTGCCCATTTTTTTAATGAGGTTATTTGTTTTTTGGTCGGTGATTTGTTTAATTCCCTATAGATTCTGGATATTAGACTTCTGTCATATGCATATTTTGCAAATATTTTCTCCCATTCTGTAAGTTGGCTGTTTGCTCTATTGATTATTTATTTGTTGTGCCAAAGCTCTTTAGGTCTAATCAGGTCCCACTTGAAAATTTTTGTTTTTCTTGCAATTGCTTTTGAGGACTTAGTCAAAAATTCTTTGCCAAGCCTGATGTCAAGAAGGGTATCGCTTAGGTTTTCTTCTAGAATTTTTATAGTTTGAAGTCTTACATTTCAATCTTTGATTTATTCTCAGTTAATTTTTGTATATGGTGAAAGGTAGGGGCCCAGTTTCATTCTTCTACATGTGGCATAACAGCATGTAATTAATCTGCCTGTAGTAATATCTGTTTAAGGAAAAATGTGCAAGAAATCAGAAAGAAAAAGCAGTGTCCTTTTAATGTCATAAGGAGCATTGCTAACTAGTCCTTTCAAAGGATTTTTTTTACCTATTTAATGAATATTCCAGAATAGTACATGTTAACTAACAGATTTTTGTCTGTTTCAGATGTAAATTATCTATGTACAGTAAAATATGATAACCCTAAATATTAAGGTTTTGTTCCCTGTAGGTTACTAGCAAATTTTGTGTATAACTCAGCAATTTTTCTTACATAATTGATACACTTTTCAATACCTCATATGCCCCATGGAGGAGTCTTTCCATTTTATTCATCCCTTCAAATAATAAGTATAATAAAATATTTAACATATACTTATTTTATATTTGTATGAAGGTCAATTTTTAATTTTTCAAAAATTATACTTTAGCAAAGGCAGCATAGTGTGTCTTACATTAAGATATGTTTTCATCAAAACATTTAGTAGCTGAAGTGAATTTGTTATGACTTCAAAATCTTGAGAATACATTTTTACTTCTGTGGTTTTTAGTGTTTTCATTTACAGAATGAAGAGGTTGGCTTAAAAAATTAGGAGTCTCTTGTGATTTTAAGATGCTATGGCTCAGTAATTTTTGAATTCTACACCATCCTGTACACGTAATAATATATGTTTTAAGATGCTTTCTTAAAATATCATGTCTCAAAATTTGGCTGTAATAAACACCCGTCAAGAAGGAGTCCACAGAAATAGACAGACTTGTTGTGTAAAGGCCCTGCTTTGTGAAACTTGAATTTCGAATGTTGTGGTAGAACATTTGGATGTTCTACAGCCCCCGACCCACAGTCTGGAGCCCACTAATTTGCTGCTGCATGCAAAGTGTCTAGTCAGATCTGGCGTTGCCTGGAAGGGGACAGGAATATTATAAGTTGTTGAATTCCCAATAAGATAAACAATAGCATCTTCATTATAAACATTTGGAAAAGCTGCAACCCTGTTTGTATTTTTATAACAATGTATGGGAAATTTCAGAGAACGTATTACAGGAAAGAAATAAGATTTCAAGTCTTAAGAAATTCAAGCTACTGATAGACTGAATACATAAATGAAAAATGTGCAGACCATAAATGACCACAGAACTCTAATATACAACTGAACATCAGCCTACAAACTCTAGAGCAATCAGCCCAGAGGACAAACAACAACCTCTGCTACAATTGTCCCAGAGCAGTCAGGCTTTGGTCAGTGACCAGCAGCTTCTCTCTTTTGTTGCCACCTTCAGCTCAAAGTCAACCAGAGAAAATCAAATATGATCTCCAAATCAATCATATAAGATGAACCACTTGTTGTTAGCATGACTCCAGGTTCTCCATGCCAACAATCTCTAATGACAGATACCTAAAACCTTCCGTTTTTAATCACTATACAGCTTTCCTACTCATTTGCCTGCCTTTGAATTCCTGAAAAAAAATGCAGTGGTAGTGACTCTCTTACTACAGCAACCTGTGACAAAATTGCCTTTGTTTGTTACTTTCTGTGTAGTCTTTCTTTTATGTGGAAATGCCATAGTTGCTCTGTATGTCCAATCAAGACATGGTCATTATAATAGCCCTAGATTTTGAGAGAACTCTTTAACTTAGATGTTTGTGGCTTGTGAAGCTTGGACTAATGTGCTAACTCCGTGCTCAGTCTGAATCCTGCTGTCTTGAGTTTCTCAAATTTAGTCTCAATTTGATACTCAGAGTTGTTTTCGGTTACTATTTGCTTGTCATTCTGGTGGAATCACACCATTTCTTTGAATCTTATTTTGCTCTCTAAACCTGTTGTTCAAGCCTGCCCTTTAGACCACCAAGTTTGAGGTTCTTATCAGACAAGCGACAGTTTGAACAAACTTTGCTATGTGTCATAAATTAAGTGGGATGAGATTCTCCTTGTGTTTCAATGTTTTGTCCTAAGAATATGACTTTTATGCAGGTAGAGCATTGTCTTTGGTTTTCTGCCTGTACAGGGCCCAGATTATTGTGTCTGCTTTTGGAGGTGGCTAACCATCAGGTTGAGAGCTTAAGTCACAAAGTGCACAGGCTTCACTTTCAACCAAATATTACCTTCTCTTATAGAAAGGTCTAAGTATAAATCTTCTCTTCCAGGAAAAACTCTTGATTCATATATGTACTCTCACTCTAACACTAATTCTTGTGTTTATCTCTCCAAATGGTATTACTTTATCAAGAGCAATTTGGACTTCAATAGCCAGTCTGAAGAACACTTAACTTGAACAAAATTATTCATTTGAGAGGAATTTAAAAAAATATATGGATTAATATTTTTAGATGTAATAGACAACATTTGTTATTGTTATGCAGAATCCTCCAAACAAAATTCTGAATCAAAATTTGCTTCACTAACAGATTTGTTTTCCAAAGATAATGAATAATTTGATGAAATTAAGTAACCACAAACTTGACTCATTAACCTTGGAAATCTTTCCTTTCCTTGTCCTCCAGTTACCTTCCTATGCAGTGTCCTCTCTCTTCTTCTCATCTTTCTGATCTCTTTCCTTCTATGTTTATTTATATTTCTCCCTACTTTTCCCTTTTTTTCAGCCTCCCTGTCTTTATTAGATGATTCTCCTAAAACCCCCAAATGCAAGATGACTCTAAAATATTCATATTTCGTATGAGTTGGGTATACTGAGCAGCTGTAAAATTTAAATCTTGAACCTGACCTGAAATAAGAGCTGTGCTTCAGAAATTCCATAAATCTAAAAATCTAGCATGGAAGGATTTAGAATTCTTTTGAATGCATATGACGCAAGGATACCCTTCCTATTTCAACTTGTACGGTTGGAACCTCAAACACTAAAACCTGGGTAAGCTGGGACTTCTATTCTCCATAAAGCTTTCTCACTCTGCTGCCTGCCTTTGAGCCTCTGTTAAAGGTAAGTGATGTTGGCTTACTTTTTTGCTGAAGCAAACTCTGATTAAATAGCTTCTGTTTGTACTCATTCATTTAGGTGGTCTTTGCTTATTTCCACAATACTGAAGGGGAAATAGGTGGAAAGCCATTCTTAATGAGAAGTTATAATCAGAAACTTAGTTTACAACCTGAGAAAAAATAACCGGAAGAAAGACACAGTCTCTCTTTCTGCTAGCCCAGGTGCTTAGACAGAATTGTATAAAGAGCCAATATCATCGAGTCCTAAGGATTTTCTATGAAAAAACAAGGGGCTGACGTAAGGAATATTCAGGAAAAAAGTGAAAGAAAATCTTCTTTTAAAGCGATGGCTATATACTTAAGGAGCTCATCAAAAATAGTACTTTTATATTTAAATAGCTTCTGTAAGTTCAACAGTGTCGGAGTTAAAAAGGGGGAAATTGTTTTGTCCCTTATTCTTAAGGTAGATACCAAGGAGAAATGTGACACGATGCATTATGTATTCTGGTGCAGTTGTAATACTTCTAGAACTTAACATGGAATGAGCTGTGGTTCTCTCATAATTTCTATGGCTTTGCATAGTCACTTCCCTTCTGTGAGCACAGATTTCTTATTTGTAAAATGAGAAAGTCAACTAGATTGCTAGGAGCACTTTCTACATATGAACATTTCGAATAGAATGTGAATGATATTCTGTTTCTCCAAACTAGTCAAAACCCATTATATGATATATGATGAGTTCCAAGAGTTTGTATAGACATTGTAAACCAAAAATAAAATTTGAAAGCCCCCCACAACCATCTGAACGGACTCCCTCCTGGGCCAGGGTACTCTAAAATTTAACCAGAACGACGGGTTCAGGCCACGATGGAAAATGGAGATCTGACATGCTTCCTTACACCTTTCCAGGATAAATATAAACACAGACCTTAAGTCTGATAAGAAACATTTACAGTCTACTTTTTCTGAAACCTTCTATTTGGAGGCTTCAGCTGCATGATAAAATCTTGGTCTCCAAAACCCCTTTTCTTAGCTCAGACATTCCTTTCTACTGATAATAATTCTTTCAACCAATTGCCAATCAGAATATGTTTAAATCTACCTATGACCTGGAAGATACCCACCCCCGCCCTCAGAGTTGTCCCACCCTTTCAGATCAAACCAATGTAAATTTGACATGTACTGATTGATGTCTCATGCCTGTCTAAAATGTGTAAAAGCAGGTTGTGCACCTACCAGCTTGGACACACATCCTTAGGAACTTCTGAGGCTGTGTCTTGGGCACATTCTTAACCATGGCAAAATAAACTTTCTAAATTGACTAACACTTATCTCTGATATTTTGAGTTCACAATACTGTTCTTTAAGGATATATTTATGACTTTAAATGAAGTCAATCTGAAACAACCATATTTTGTTTTAAATGAATGCACATAGCAGAAAATAAAAACAATTTTTATATTGCTCTTTTCTAACTCAGAAAGAAAAGTAATTAGCAATTCAATTGTGTTAATATTAAAAGTTTCAGTGGCATACAAAACCTCATTAGACTTTCTCAACTCATGGAAGCTCAATTTCATTCCCTTGGCCTTACTCCGAAGGCTTAGGAATGGGTATTCTTTTATTATTCTTATTATTCATTATTTTCTTTGCTGAATTCTCTATTCAAATGATAAGTACAGCAATCAAGTCACATAATGCACTGAGAATACAGTCTTATAGAATCTAGTACTCCCTAAATATAAAGCCGCATATTGATAATGCTGCCTTGAAGTGCAGTATAGGAAACATAAATTTGTTAGATATGTTTACATTTTCAAAGATAACTCACATCCTGGGCTCTTCAGTGTCGGAGTTTGTGCACTCAGATCCTTCTTTACAGGACCATTGTGAATAAAGTGCCAGTTTCTTCAGTTCCATATGGAAATATTACACAATAGATTTAGAAGAAGTGGTTTGCTTTGTTTACTTTTTATTAGTAACATATTGCAAAACTGATGATCTTCAGTTTGGAATGCAGATTTCCCTTCTATCCAAATTCAGGACCATAGGATGAGCACAGGCCAGACTTTTTTTTTTTTTTTTCTTCTAACAGCAAAGAAAACATTTAATCTCTCTGAATGTTAACGTGCAGCTCTGGACTTTCTAATTTGATTTTATTTCTTTGCTCTTCTCTTTTAGTTCCCTCAGGCTCAGTCTTAAAATTGTTTACCAACTGCTGCTTACAATCACAATTACTGTATATTCTAATAACATAATGAGGAAACAGAATAGACAGTCCTCAAGGTTTGTATTTCTGTCGAAACGTGCCAGAAGGTCCAGGTTGCACTGGGATTCAGTGGAAGGATTCAGTTCTTCAATTGTTTCACTGTTCTTTATCTTCTTTTTCTAACATGTCTTAAGTCAGGCTAATGAATGCCACATGCAGAAACCTGCTTCGGTTCTTATGTGGAGTGTCAGGTTGAATAGTTTATGCCATGCTAACAGGAACCAGAGGAAAAAGGTGTTTTGGTCAGAAGCAAATCCAACACAGTCTTCTTTCATTCAACAAATATGTATTGTGAAATTCACATGAGTCAGGAACTCTAGATCTCAAACCTGCAAGTGGTGAGCACTAATAATATCCCTGCCTTCAGGAAGTTTAGAGTCTAGTGTGGGAAAGAGACATCAAACATTTCCCATTCAACTCCATGTAAACACACTTTAATGTCTCTGTAGACTGTAGTGAATCATCATGCATTAATTTACTCCAGTTTACTGCAAAATTATGTGAAGGATTTACTGACACCCTCATGTTCATTTCTTATTCTTCCCATCTAGTTGGATTCCTATGGCTAACACTTCTGAATGCTCTTATCAATTTTACCAATGACTTCTTAATTGCAAATCCAATTTTTTTTTGTTCAGTTTTCACCTTATTGAAGTTATTTAACTGCATTTGACCAATTTGTTTTCTCATTTTTTATTTAAATGTAGTTTTTATTTGAACGCCAAATATCTACCTACCTACATATCTGTGTATGTTTGTCTATCTAGTTATTATGCATCTAGTTAGCTGCCATCAATCACCCATCATCTATCCTCCATTTTTCCCTCTCCCCTCATCATTCTTTTCAATCAAAGATGACTGAATATTCTTCTTCAGTCCTCTTTGTCCTTCTTCCTCACATGCCAGACCTCTAACTGCTGGAGTACCCGGACTCAGTTCTTGATTCTATGCTCACTTCCCATAGGGTCTCATCCAGCTTCATTGATAAATACTATGTGCAAAGGTTACATAAAATTTTAGATTCACATTTGACCAATCTTCTAGAGTAGCATTAATAAATACCTCAAACATGTTTATATCCAAACTTTTGAATTCTATTTCCCGCATCGAAGCCTTTAAAAAAAGATAATAATAATAAAAATACAGCTCTTTCTTGTCTTCTTCAGCCCATCAAATCCAACAACACTCACCTGGTCTTTTGTGGTGCATATCTAACCCTTTAAAAGTATCCTGCCAATGCTGCTCTAGTATAAATCCAGAATCTAAGCCCTTCCTCTCTACCACTCTTCTTTATTCGAGCCTGTTATGTTTGTTCTCCTCAGTAGTCTCCTTGGTTGTGCTCTTTACCCCACCATCTATTTTCTATATGGGAATAAAAGTAACTGTCTAAAACGTAAAACCCTGTCACTCTAATGGCTCCCAATCTCCTTCAGAGGTAAAAACAAAGCCTTAATACAGTCTTTGTTATCTTTTGTGTTCTGGTTTCAGACTAGCTCCTTTACCTTGTTCCCTATCCCTCCCTCCCAGGGGTCCTTCTCTCTGGCCACACTGGCCTGCTTTTTACTCTTTGAAACACAAAATGCA
This sequence comes from Trachypithecus francoisi, assembly GCF_009764315.1. NCBI lineage: Eukaryota > Metazoa > Chordata > Mammalia > Primates > Cercopithecidae > Trachypithecus > Trachypithecus francoisi. The sequence goes on from NW_022681462.1 coordinate 34,712,642, forward strand.
ACTTTGCATTAGGAAATATGTTCTTGACATTCTTTTTGCCTGAAAAAATACTCATGTGGTTCCCTTCCTGACTCCTTTCAAGTCATGACTAATAGGTGTTCTTCTCTGGGAGACCCTCATTCACAACATAAGTGACATCTTGTGACAAGGGAGTATTGTCACCAACCATCACTCTTTACCATTTTCTACTTATTCTTCTTCTGAATAAATTACCGAGAGACACGATGCAGGGTAGGTTCAATCAAAAGCACATTCATGATACTTGAATCCTCTCCTCTTCTAAAATCTTTCGTAAATTGTATTCTGGTGACATGATCTTGGGAGAAAAGAAACAAAGAATTTTCTTTTCGTTATTTTAGTTGGTTTTATTTTCAGTCTAGAGGTAACACTAATCAGGTTCTCACTCCCCTTCCCTGGCTCAGGCTTTTCCCCTTCCCAGCTGTCTAGTGCTGAGAAAAGAAAGACAATTAAAAGACATCTCTAAGCTTATTATTGTAGACTTCAGAGACAGAAGGGAAAAGAACAAAGAAAGGGTAATTTTACAATTTCTTCACTTCTCTCAAAATCTGGTTCTCTAGCGACTCTAATATTTGTTCTAGTATGTCATTAATGATTTGAAGAATCCATCCTGGAGTATGTTAGCGTGAGGGGGGCAGAGGAAACTTCAAATGCATCACAGGTATTTTTTGACTATCTCTAGAGGTTTTGTGATAGAGAGAAAAAAATCATGTTAAAAATAGAGTATCACATCACATCATGTTGTAACCCTCAAATATATATAATACAATTTATTTTTTAAAATAAAAATAAATGCAATGTATTTAAAAGCCGTGTGTATCCATTCCCAAGACCTTCCAACTACACTTCACAGGATGGTCCTCTGCTCATTTATTTCTTTAACTATAACACACGTGTGGACAGACTAAATCTGTTTATTTAAGTTGACAACGAATGTTTAAAAGGTAAATGGATTGTTCATCTGCACTTACTTAATATAATTATTTTACATGGTTTTTGTTGTAGATTATGAGAAGAACTCTCAGAATCTGACAAAGCATTTAGCTTTAGAACTGAAAGAATCTTAAAGACCATCCAATCCAACTACTGGAATCTTACCATTGAAGATTTTATACTATTTTCTTTAAATACATTTTTTCATAATGGATTATCTGCTGGTTAAATGCCTGCAACTGATATTAGGGAAGAAAGGCAAAGACATACACACTCACTATACAATGATCACTTTTGAGATTAGTGGTTATACAATTTTATATTCTTTATTTGTATCCAAATGTTTGAACACATTGAAAATATTACTGGTGCTAAACTTACTTTCAGTGCTCCAAACCTGACAGCTTTTGATAGTTATCTTTAATGCTTTTAAGCAGCGATAGATTAGGATACAAAAGAAATAACTGAAATTAACAGAATTAATTGAGTCTATAGTTCAGAATTTGTAGATGAAGTCATTGTAAAAGGTAGAAATTGCCAACCTAGCAAGAGATGGTTAATGAATATTTGTTGACCGGTTGACTAACTTTACTGTAAAGTTTTTCTTTTCTTCCTTTCATTTTTATACACATAAAGAACAAACTCCCCAGTCTGTTCATTCTGGTATAGGTGTTTTTATTACCTTTTAAACTTCTTATTTTAAACATTAAAACTGTTCTTTCAGAAAGCAAGAGCATCTAATTAAGGCTTCCAAATGTTATACAGCTTTATGATTCAAGAAATCAACTGGGGCATGAGTAATAGGTTATATGCAACCTGGGATTTTAGTCTAATGGAAACATATGTAAGACAGGGACAAGGGAGATACAGATCACTCAGTTGGACTCTGCAGCAGTTAGCATGGAACATATGTCCAAATCTGACTTAACTGTTCATTTCATTGTCATTTGAACATCTACATATTTGAACACATAGTATCAAAAACTTATTTGTCCCAAATTTTATTTCAGAGTTCTAACTGTAATAGTTTCTGATAATTTTCCTTAAATGTTTTTAAGCAGTAAAAGATGAGGACGTACAAGTATTTCAATCAATGGGGCCAATTAAAGTTGTTGTTCACAACGAATTTACAAAGTAATTGTCAAGAGTAGAGTTATTTAATAAAGTGTGCACTATTGTGGAAGATACAGAGGAAGTTTATCTAAATATTGATTGCCATAAAATTTTAGACACTTTTCACTGAAAAGTCGTAAGTCTCCTTAAAGGAGAGATCCTCTTCTTTAATGGTTGTATTCTAAACCTACCATTAGTTAACGTATATGCTTTGATTAGCTTTTTAAGTGGAAATATTAAACTTGCAATTTATAACATTGATTTTTTTCATAATAACATAAAAATACATTGAGGGTTTTCACAACCCTCAAAAATGTTTTAGGATCCATTCTGAATGCTAAAAAAAAATCTTAGAAGGGTAGAAACTTACATTTGAAAAGGAATTATATCCCATTAGAAGAATAGTTTTTGAAATCTAGCAACTCTAGATTCACGTATCTGCTGTTGCCAGGGAAACATTTACCTACTGTGAGACTTAATCTGTTTCACAATTAAAGCAGGAATTAGAATAGCTGCTTTAAACAGTTATGATGAGGTACAAATACAATGTTGTATGGAAAGTTCCTAGCACATTGCCTTTCACAAAGCAAACACTTTAAACTTGAGCTTTGATTGTTGATGTTGCTGTTATTGTTCTTTATTTTCTTTCCATTTCCCTTTCCTGAAAAGGGCCTCAACTATTATGTAAGACAGACATTCAGCTAGTCATTTCTGCTACATCTCCACCAAATGGTCCTGAGCATCTGATCAATGTTGCCCTTGTGAGCGAATTGTATTGAAATAGAAGATAGACAACAATTATTTCTACATGGGCCAAAATACATATTTATCTAAGCCAGAGCATAGAGAATTATCTGAAAATGTGCCAGCATGTCCTCACCTTTGGCAATAATGCACTTCACATTATTAGAAATGGGCAGTGTAAGACAGATTGGCTTTGGGAGGAAGTCCTCTGCATCAAAATGAGTTTATAAAATACTGTGAGCAGGAGTATTTCTTTGTTCATATATCAGGGAATAGTAAAAATAACAAAGTGGCCCATATGCAAATGTAACAACATGTAGTTTGTCTTACATTATGGCTGACCATTGCCTCCTAAATAGAAAATAAATGGCTTTTGGACAAACTGCAGTATTCTCACTTTACAATTAAGAGTACGTACATTTCTCTTTTTTTACTGACAATTTCTCAAAAGTTCAGAGTAGAGATATTGATTTTCACTGGATGGAGTGCTAATCATTACCACTTTTTGGAGTCAATCCAAGACAATAAATTTGAGCAGGCTATAAGCTATAGTTGACTTGTAATGCTGAGCTGGGAGATTAAAATCCAACATGCAAAAATAACCTTGAATCTATTGGATAGGAAATAACTTGAAAACCGAATGAATTGGGTTTCAGGTGTAAAGCCTGATTAAGAAAGTGATAAAGAGATGGCTAATGAAAGGAAAGCAGGGATCTTGATAAAAAATGTACTGGAAAGTAATTTCATCAAATTTTTATTTTTCATTTATTTCTAAAATGTTTAGTATGTGTCCTGGGCAATATGTACATATGTAGATGAAACACTAACATATTGCCATTTTTTCAAAGAAAATAAAGTTACTAAGGGAAACACATATACGAGCAAATATTAATCTGAAATAAGTTATTGCTATAAATTACACAAGAGTAAGATATACGAAGTAACATTACATAATTAAATCAGTTATGGTTTTGCAAATGATAAGGCATTAAAAGTGTATATTAAAATGTAAGTCATGTAGAAAGCATGGAAGAAATCACTCCAAAGTGAGAGAAGGGTATGTGCAAGTATTTAATGTAATGTTCAGTGAGCAATTTTTATGATGAGGGTACAAGGCACTTGTAAAATGAGGGAACATGGGCAGAAAAGGAGGCTGGACAAGTGAGTTGGAACAGGATTGGAAACATTGTCATATTTAATGATACACCAATTGCAAGTCTAACACTGAATAAAAGTTAAATAAATCAGGATATGTTTGGAAACGTTGAAAAGAGATGGCAGACTGCCTTGATGTTGGGGTCCTATCTAGTCTTTCCTACTTGATGGTATGCTACTTGTCAATAGGTAAATGGACAGATGAATGAATAAATTAGAAAGACCCAGTCAACCATAAAAAGAAGGAATGGATATCCCCAAGTGGCATAAATATTTTTTAAAATCCGTAACTTAAAAGTGGGAATGTCAGTGACCTCATGGGACATGAGTAAAGGCTGTGGATGAAAACTTGGAATTTGACAGCCTGTATAAAGCTAGGATGTGGAAAATTTAGGTTTATTTTAAAAATGTGTATGGCAGCATGTTGGATTCACATGGAACAATGGGGTACAGGATGGGGCAGAGTGGGAAATCAAGTCAAGAATTAAGTCTTAGTGTGTACTCCCAATGAAACCAGAAATTCTTATAGATTGTTATTAAATAGTAAAGTATAAACTGCTCCCATAACAATGAATACCAGAAAAGTCAGAAACTGAGTACTGCCATGTCAATATCCCTTTGGTTAACTCTATAACCCAGGGTCTCCACAGGACTTCTGATGGAGGCTGTTTGTGTAAGTAAAAACCAAATAAATATCAGAGAAAAACCACAACATACTCATATGTATCCAACACAATAAAAATAAGTCAGCAATAAACTTTGTAAATTATAGCCCAAGAATTAAGGTACTAATAAATTAACATAAAATGAAGTCAAAAAGTTTTAAAATCCTAAATATAAAGGAAAGCTATGATTAAAAAACACTTGATGTAAGAAGAAATGGAAACTCTGAATTATGCTAAACTACTAAAGTTTATAAATTTTATAAAACTCTTCCTTCAAAATAGATACGAGATCCAGAAAGTTTTAGAATCAAGTTATGGAAAGACTTTAAGTAATGGATAAATAGCAACCTTATACAATTCAGAGAAATTTTAAAAGAAGTAGCACCACCAAATTCACTGTAAGACTACTCTAATTGTTATAGCAAAATAGAAATAAGATAGTAAGGCTGGGCACGGTGGCTCACACCTGTAATCCCAGCACTTTGGGAGGCCGAGGTGGGCGGATCAGGAGGTAAAGACATCGAGACCATCCTGGCCAACATGATGAAACTCTGCCTCTACTAAAAAATAAAAAAATAAAAAAAATAAAAAAAATTAGCCAGGTGTGGTGGTGCATGCCTGTTGTCCCAGCTACTCGGGAGGCTGAGGCAGGAGAATCACTTGAACCTGGGAGGCAGAGTTTGGAGTGAGCCGAGATTGCTCACCTGGAAATGAGGAGAAATGAGACAGTGAAAGAAAAGTTAAATAAAGGCTAATTTCACTAATGCAAAGGCATATGTGCAAAACTATATGTATAATATTAACTTTACCTATAAATACATTAAAAAACATCACAAATAAGGTTTATTTCAGACATACACAAAGATGTAGAGAACATAGAATCTTGCGGAAAAGACAAACAGAAAACAAGTGCACGATGACACTGAGACCAGAAGCAGACACGCACGTTTGCGAAGAACTTTTCCAAATCTATAAAGCTGTGTTTATAATTTACTCCATCATCTTTCAATTATATATCTAGGTAAATATTTATTCATGTCACCCTTGTTTACATATGCAAGGATGCTCATTTCACTATTGTTTATAACAATAAAAAACCTAAAGTTCTGTTTGTAAGAAAAAATAAAAATACATTGTGATAATTCACATTGAAGAAGATCTTAGAACAGTTAAAATCAATGAACTTAAAATACATTGATAAATTTTAAAAATACACTTGCAAGTAAAATACCAAGTTGCAGAGTCATACATACAGTATTTTAACTGTTAGTACTTCTCGGATTCCAAGACCATATTATTTTTACAATGTTACATATATGTATTACATGGATAATCATATATATTAATCATCTATTATAGATTTAAATTATATTTAAATTACCAAGTTAAATTATAGACATAAATTACAGATTTAATCATGTAGATTAAAACTATATACAAAATATCTATATATATTTTCTGTGTATAGAGGAATGGAAAAAGCATAGGAGAGATTTACAAAAAGGAATTCAACCTTAACAATCGTTATTTCTTCATAAAAATGATGTATGCACAATAAAACAATCTAATTCTGGATGGTAGGTATCCAACCATTCACTATAGTTTTGTTTGTGTATTTTTAGCTCAATTTTTAAAAACTGAAGCAAAATAAGAACAACTTTGAAAATGAATGCAGGTAGAAACTGTTGTTAAGGACTCCATGTTGGAGGTGATAGCAGCGATCTAGGTGAGGATTCGAGCTAACCATATGGTTTAGAATGTAGAGGTCCAGAAAGGAATGAAGCAATTGGACAGACAGTGAGAAAATTGAAGAAACGTTAAGCCAAGTCCTACTATTCCACACTGGTCATATGTAAACTTCAGACCTAAATTACAATATGCCACAGTCTTCGAGTAGAAGAGCCCTTGGGAAAGAAGTATCCCAAGTCATATGGAATGAACACATGACAGAAAAATCCAGTAACATAGATGGGATGCAAAAAGAGGAGCAGCAGGTCTATGGAAGAAAGCTATGCAGCTAATGTGGAAAATCTAATGTGTGTGTGTGTGTGTGTGTATGAGAACACTTTTAAGTATATGTGTATACAAATATCTAACATTTTTAATAGAGATATTGAACAATGTTGTGCAATCATCACCTCTATCAAGTTTTGATGTTTCATCACCCTAAAATAAAATACTCACATACCCAATAAAGAGTCACTACTCACTCCCCAGTCTCCATCCTCTAGAAACCACCAATATGCTTTGTGATTCTATGTATTTACCTAATCTGGATATTTTACATAAATGGAATGGTAAAATATATCACTTTATATGCCTGGCTTATTTCACCTAACATAAGATTTTTGAGCTTCATCCAAGTTGGTGCATGCATCAGTTTTTATGGCTGAATAATATAATAGTGAAGATCTCCGAAACCAATTTTTTAGCTCCTGAATTTATGCTTGCTGATTGTTTTGATTTGGTTTGGTTTTTCTAGCAATCATATAAACAAGCTTCAATATTGTTTGGTGCATACCTAGTAGTGCATATCTAATACAGTAGCTTTTATATGTCTAAATTACTTCTGCTTAGCATGGAAATTTCTTTAATTATCTGAATTTCACAGTTTAGTACTGTTCTCTCCCCTAGAATTCTGAAAAGTACTAATGAGATACCCAAAAGCAGCCTGCCCCACACACATCCACACAGTATCTTGTGTCTTAGCTTGTCTATGTATTGTGTGAAAGACTAAAAATATTAATGATTTTGGTGAAATTGGTTTAATTCCACCAAAATGTTCCCAATGGTTTCCAAACATGATTTTAGTATTTGATGGGCAAATGATGCCAAATTTTTATTTACTAATTTATTTATTTAGGTTTTTGTATATCATCTTGCCCCTTTTGGAGATATATCATATTTGTGATAATGATAGCACATTACCTCTTTATAGGATATTACTTCTCTAAAAGTGCAGAGCAGTGCTAGTTTTTCTAGAAGGAAAAGATACATATGCCTACATAATCAGTATTTCCTAGGAACAGTAGAAGCTGAAGAATGGTGATGCTGGACATCAGGCACTCCATTAGGCACTGAATGCCTACGTAAGGTAACACGTGGTAAATCAAAGAAATGCGGGAACAGGACAATAAACACAAACAATGCTCAAAGAAATATTAAGATTGCAAATTCTGATCAGCCCTACTTCTGATTTGAAGGAGCCTATTGATTTGTCAATCACAGAACTTGGTTATTACATCAACCAAGAGTAGAAAACCTATTCGAATTGGGTCTAATGGTCTACTTATCTAAATCTTTATAAGACGATGAGTGCTATGCTTCATTTTTTATTCCCTTTTAAAAAGAGAACACCAATATCACATGGTATTTAAAAAGCAATAAGCTGACTGAGATGCATAAGGTTACATCCTGTTCCGTTTAGCAAACAGAGTTGGGAGTACAATTGTAAAAATACAAAAAACAAACAAACAAAAAACATGAAGGCAAAAACTGAGAGACAGAGAGAGTGAGAGCAAAATAACTTGAAAGTCAGCATAATGGTTGTCATTAGGAAGGGGCAGATGGGAGGATTGGAAAGGATGGAACTTTTTTTTTTTTTTTTGATGGAGTCTTGCTCTGTCGCCCAGGCTGGAGTGCAGTGGCGTAATCTCAGCTCACTACAACCTCTGCCTCCTGGGTTCAAGCGATTCTCCTGCTTCATCCCCTCGAGTAGCTGGGACTACAGGTACCCACCACTACGCCCGGCTAGTTTTTGTATTTTTAGTACAGGCGGGGTTTCACCATGTTGGCCAGGTTGGTCTTGAACTCATGACCTCAAATGATCCACCCACCTCAGCCTCCCAAAGTGCTGGGATTACAGGCATCCGGCCTAGGATGGACTTCTGAGATGCCAACAAGAACACTTTTTAAAAGACATTGGGTATATGCATTATGACTTTTAGTAAGTGTACATATACGCTTAACTCATTTTCCATTTAATTCATTTCACAATTCAAAAATTATCACATTCAACATGCTAATTTGCCATAGATTCGAATGCTGTCCTTCCCCTGCCATACTTAGCCTTGGACTCAACATACACTGTGTATGGATGGCCCAGTTAGCATTCATGGGCCCGGATGCTATCAATCAGATTACTTCTGGAATAAGATGTAGCTCTCTCTTCTTCCCACCACTTCACACCTCTCATGTCATATTTTCCTTTATCTCATTAATTCTTACTTTTATTACCATTGCTTATTTGAGCTATTTGGAGGACATCTGCAAATCTAGATATCTGTTTTATCTCTTTTTATAACATTTGCATATATAAAAATATGGCTAAAGCACAGAATCTGATTTTGGAGCACATTGTTTAGATTCCCCAAGTATCTTTGTTCAGCATTTGGAAACAGGCTTGCCTGTTTCTGTGGACTATGGATGCCCCAAGTTTCTTAAACAATTATGTGAATGATAGATCATAGGAAGGAGATGATGATTGGGGAAAATGAGTTCAAGCAACTGACCAGTGATACGTTCCCTTTATTCAGGGTTGGGGGTGGGAAATGACCCCAGGTAAAGAAGGGAAGGCAAGTAGCCTATTCTTATATTTTAACTTCCAGGGAAATCAATTAATGATCTCTGTTAAGAGAAACATACTTCATTGGATTTCCTTGGCATCATGCCTTGGCAAAGGAATTATTTGTAGTAAATTAACCCAGAATCAAGGAATGCTCACTGAAACAAGAGCTGGAGTTTAGACTTCTTTCTTCAGGTTGGCTTCTGAAATATTCAATATGATATATGAAATATGTTTACTGATTTTTCATGACTCCTTAACAAAGTTGAAGCTCTGGTCAGTGCCTCCATTTTTCTCCATCTCTTGTCTCTCTTTCTCTTTCTCTTTCACACACACACACACACACACACTTTCTCATTTTTTTCTGCCTAAGCTATAGGGTCTATACATCTACTCACATAACTAAGACTTCATTTCCAAAACACAGGATCTGATTAAAAGAGAAACTTTGTCTGCCTTACCTGAAATCTCAGGCAAGTTATCTCACTATCTTATTTAACTTTTGCCTATGAGATGCCTCATAATATTTCTAACGGCGGTAAATACCCCCTTAGTATAAGTACCTCTGAAGGTGATGTAAATATTTGTTATTATTTTGTTGCTTTCATTATAAGGTGGCAAACTATTATTTGAATATGTTAAATACTGAATAATGATTTGTTAAATTATAATGGTTTTATAAGCAATAATTCAGTATAATCAACTCAAAACTGACACCATTTCTCAATAATAAAATGCTTCAAAGTAAAACCTCAACTTTGCCACTAACTTTGACCTCATTTACTGCTAGGGCATCTTAAAATAGGACTAGAAGGCAGAAGGCAACTCATGTCAACAAAGACTGTATAATAGCATTTCATGGTCTCTTGCCCTGCCTTACTTGTGTACCTTCTACTGTGGACATAGCATCTCATTCTTTCTCAGTGCCTTGCTTGAAGTAAACTGATTTCTGCATTTTCTGATCCAGTTGAGAAAACCCTCAATTTTCTCATTTTTCATTCGAGAACAGTGATATTTATCAAAATAATATTTTCACACAAAAAAAAGGAAAGGAAGGAAGAAAAATATCACATTCAGAGTGGATGTTTTTAGGGATAATGGGTATTACAGATTTGGCAGGCTCAGAAATCAAGTGCACAATATCAAGGTTGTTCCTTTTCCTAATTTAACATTCTCTATAGTAGAAAATTTATACACATTTTTAAGATGTTCTGATTGTAAGTATTTCTTAACCAACTGGGGACTCATTTACTTCAATATGCTTCCAGGTTTGTTATATCCTTGTCAGCTTGGAAATCGTTACCTAGAAGAGATCTCTCCTTGCAGTTTCTTCTGACAGTTGCTGAATCACTGACATGCTGAGGTGACATTTATTTTTCAGTCAATTTCTTTCTGGACTTCCATTTGCTCCGATCTTATTTTTGAATTCATTTCTTGGTGATCTGTCTGCATACAGGAGCTTACTTATTTTCACCTTTTTATTTTACCTAGTGTAGATAGATGACAGAAGGTAGATGATAGATAGATAGATAATTGGTAGATAAATAATTGAAAGATAAATGGATAAAGAAATACATAGATTGTAATTATATTGTTAACTCTCCAAAGAAACTTAAAATTCTCCCTTTAACATGCATAAATAAATTCCCCCTCTGCATTCCATCTTTTTACTGTGTAGAATTAGTGAATGTCTTCCCTATTGCTTTTAACTTGACTTAGATCCAGCTATGCAACTATGTTGCTGCTGTTGAATTTACCTCTCATTATTTCTTCTACCTCTTCTATAATCTTGATAAATGGTGACTCTAATTCTGTTTAGGGGGCATGTCAATTGCAGGGAGTCCTCACTTTTACTAAGTGGGATTGTAAAGTTGTCTATGTCAACCAAAGTCATGCAAAGCAATTATGATTGTTCGATGACCGTTAAAAGTTTTTGTCAAAATATTAAAAACCCTCTACTATTAGTTATAAATGTATAGGGGATTCAAAATTTAGTAAAACTAATATTTAGTAAGCCATAATTTAAAACATTGGAAACATTGCTAATTAAAATATTTTATTTCTTTTTTTTTTTAAAAAGTGTATTGAGTAGTATGAAGAGTGCTTGTATTCTTCTTGCATTCCAAGTTACTGTAGTGTCACTTAAGATGAGGAGAGTAGTTTTGCTCTGTCTTGATGAGTTGTCATATTACTGAGTTGTCATATTACTTGCTATGTTTGGATCCGCTTCCATCATTTTATCCTTCACACTTTTAATTTTTGAGAGTTTCCTTAATGAGAACTTTTTGGCTGTATCATTTCATCTGTGATGTCTTCATCCTGCCTGTCACTAACACTTTCTTTATTTACATTGATAACTTTACCTTCACTGGGCTTCTTTGGCTGCATTTCTAGAATCTTTCCACTGGCAGCCATGCCAGCATTCCCAAGATAATGTTTTATAACCCCATTTATGTTCAATTTGAGTTTTATCTCTAACATTATCGCTTTTTGTTTCTTTGCTGTCATTTTTGTTGGCAAATCCTTTTTATTACGCACCCATATTTTTTTTAATGTCACCTGGTTTTCTCACTGAAAGACAAGAAGTTAACAGAAATACATACTTTGCATGAATTGAAAAACATATGTGCAGTGACTACTAATGGACTTTGAAAGATGTGATGTGACTGGTGAATGATCATGATATACATGTGTCATTTACATCGTCATTTGTGCACTTAAGAGGTAGCAGTAAACTTTGTGTTTTATGCAATTATTCGTAATTAATATACCATGGTAACTAAAATTTGAGCCATGTATTGGGGGATTGGTGTTATTTCACAAAATCATAGTAATGTAAACATGTATATATCCAGACCATGTACAGAGAGGATGGACTGTATGTATTTCTTGGGTAAAGCAACTAATAATTTAGGTGATAGACTACATTGGTTAACTCAATCAAATCAGGATGCCCCTTAAGAGCTGGTTTCTTGGTCCCTAACCTTATTGCTGCTACATATCCTCAAAAAGGGCTGCAGAGGGAGACCCTATCCACCATGCTCTTTTAATTCCTGATTGTGAAATCCTTGGAAAGCCAAAAAGCTTAGACAGTTAATATGTCAAAAACCGGTAACAAAGTATATATTAAAGAACTTGAAATTTGTGATGTATGTCAAAATCATCACCGATGAATTAGAAACAACAAATCAAATGCTCATTAGGATTATGAAGAATTTAGGTATGTCATCAATTCTACTATAACATCTTTGCTTTAAGTTCTGCTGTGCTTTGCCTGCCATATCTTTCTACGTCCTCTAGGATTTTTATGATATCTATCATTTGTGGCTGTCCACAGTTTCCTGAATCTCTCTCTACATTTTGAAAATGCCCAATATTGTCAATTTGCTTTTCCAACACACTCACACACTCTCTCTTGCAACTGGAATGTTGGCCTGTGACATGACAATCATTTGCAAGGTATATGTGGAGGCAGAGGAAGCTTAGTTTGGAGGCTGGTAGAGGGTGGTCTGAGTTTTACATCAGCACCTTTTTGGGCATGATAAATTTGCTATGGTTCGGGAATGCTTGGAAGCAGTTGCTCTCATATCTGGCTAGTTTTACAGGGAGTTTCTGGGAATTGTTTTTAAAATTTCAGACATAACTGGTTTCTCCATTATTCCAAGTGAATATTTGGGTTTAATTTCTTTCTGCCAAAAGAGCTAATGCTAACTCTGTCTTCTGAAATTAAATACTCAGACGTGTATTATAGTGCTTCATTTCTTAATGCTTTCTTAGATATTCAGTCTCTACTCCTGTCCTAACTCTGTGAGCTAGATTTGATGTATATTTAAGTATTTCTAAAGCCTGATACTCCCTTTTACGTTATAACCTACCCTCTTATTAAAATGTTGCTGTGTTTTTTCATTTATTTCCACTGCACAATTTTTCATTCATTGTCTCCACTTCTGAAACTACTCTGGAAAAAAACAAACAAAACAAAACACCAATGATATACTAATGATCAACTTAATTCCTTTAAAAAAATGTCTTACCTTACCAATCCAACTTGTCTCCCCTTCCTTACCTATGACTTTTTCTCTCTTGCTTCTTCTTTTCTGTCTATTAAGTGTTTTTTCTTTTTTTTCTGTCTATTAAGTGTTCTTATTTCAAAAATCCTTTCTCTGTGCCTAGATGGTTGATCTTGTGTTAAGTGCACTCTAGTTCCTTTAACACTATCATATTTGTACATTGAGAGGTTATGGTAAAGTATGGGAGTATTGATTATCATTCATCTGGTACATTCATGTAACACATGCTCAGTAAGCAACAGATACATAATATTTCAAACTCTGCTTCCTTTATTTCCACTAATGTTCTAAAATAGAGTATTTAACTTTGTTCTTAAATACTGACAGCATTTTGTGTTAGTATTAAATTGGTTTTTGTTTTGTATTAAATTGGTTGCTATGACTTAAAGTAACAAAAGTTCAACTTAAACATGTTTAACAGTAATAAAGCTTATTTGCAATTACAGAATTGGAAATGCAGTGTTACACACGTTTCAAGTCACTGGCTCCATAACTTTGCAGCTCTTCTCTCTGTCTTGGTGCTACCCATGGTTTCTCTTATTGTTATAAGGCGACTGCTAATAGACATAACATCAGTGTTTCCTTGGTCATGTCTGGGTCATATTTTGTGTGGAGAAGGAAAAAAAAATAGGCAAATTTCTCAAACTGCTCAGAATGAAGTATACTCACATACTGACATACCTAATAATCTTTTTTTCTCCCCAGCATAATAATGATGATGATGATAATGGACTGGAAAAATTAAACATTTCACCTTCATTTCTCCCCTCATTTTCACCTGTCGTTCAGTACACACACACAGAAACACACACATACCCCAAACATTCTTGCTGCTATGTGTTAAGCTTAGGAACACAATACAATGTCTTGCTATTCTTGAGTTAAGGAAATTGTAATTTCTGAACCTTTCAGAAGAATGAAGTCACTAAAAATTATAAAGAGAGAATTTCTTTTCTGCTTTGATTCATGTTAAATCTAATGAAACTATTATAATTATCCAGAAGGGGAAACACCTATTTGTTCAGTGCTTGTTGCAACTTTCATTCATTTCTTCTTCATCTTTCTCTGTTTAAACATAAGTTTTGCGCTTTTATTTGTGATAATAAAATCAATTTGTATCAACAATAACTCAAAGAAAACTTGAACATTTTAAAAGTGGTTAGTCTAAAATAACACTCAGAAAACAATTCCCTGCCCATTGTAATTTCTTGCTTGGCTGCCCAACAATTTTCTGCCAGCAACTAAACTCATGAGAGAGCTAAAATATTTCTGATGTAGGTCATATACCTACATTTCTCTTTTTTTTTTAAGTCACTTTTATATTATCTGTGGAACTATTATTTTCCTTTCCTGGTAGGTATTCTTTCTTGACATTTTACTTTCTCTGTGTAGTAAATTAAATAAATGCACAAAGTAGAAAGAAGTTTACATACATTTTTCATTTAAAAATATTTAATATTCCAGCCAGATGCTCTGGCTCACTACTGTAATCCCAGCACTTTGGGAGGCCCAGGCGGGCGGATCACCTGAGGTCAGGAGTTCAAGAATAGCCTGGCCAACATAGTGAAACCCTGTTTCTACTAAAAAATACAAAAAAATTAGCCAGGCATGGTGGCATGTGCCTGTAATCCCAGCTACTTGAGAGGCTGAGGAAAGAGAATCGCTTGAACCGAGGAGGCAGAGATTGCAGTGAGGTGAGATCATGCCACTGCACTCCAGCCTGGGTGACTGGATGAAACTCTGTCTCAGGGAAAAAAAAAAAAAAAAAAAAATATATATATATATATATACACACACACACACACACACACACACATATAATACATGACCTGTAAAATATATATATACTTAATTTCCCATCTAGAGAAATTAGTTAATACTTATTAATTTATAAAATATTATCATAACCTGAACATGCAAGGTGTATTCTGGGTTTATTTTGTTTTATGTATATTCTCCTGCCTAGTCCCACAGAACTCTCACCTGATAAACACCCATTCTAATACATTTGATTATTCCTTTGTTCCTTCTTTACTTCTTACACATAATATGATTTATTTTCTGATATGAAAATGTATCTAATTCCTGTCTTCTATGTGCTCTAGAACATTCCATGAAACACATCGGCTCATCTTCTAGCCATTGCCCCCTCATAATGGAAACATAGGCTGCCTTCTCCTCTGTACTTCCACAATCAGTGTCACATGGACAGCTTCCTAATGATCTATATGGAAATACATGTGAGATTCCTGGGCATATGTCTTAACATCTTTAATTTCACTAAGTGTAGCCAAATTGCTTTCCAGAATTTCTGTCCCAGTGTGCACTAAAACCCAAGCCTCTTTCATCCAACATTTGTTATTTACTTTCTTATATAATTCTCTAATTTTGGCTTTTTTGGCAAATGCAAAATAGAGAAACACGCACTGTTTAAGTGCTGCTTTAAACATAGCTAATAACAGCATATTATGAATTCTCTATTGACTTTCAATGGTGTGTGTTCGTGCTTGCAACCATCTGACACTGAGATGAATTCACAAAGAAAAAGAAAAGCAGAGAGACTTAGACTGAGATTTCCAAAAGGGCGAAAGAGAAGGATTCTGTGAAAGAAAAAATGCTATAAATACATTAATTGCCTTTGTCTCTCCAGTTATTTGATACTGAAATTGGCAATTTTTAAAAATGCCGTGAACGCCTAGAAGCTGACATTAATGGCCACAGCCAAAGATGCTGAAGAGGCTAATGTTGATGCTGTTATCCATAGCACCTCTACCAATGCTTCTGGCAGAACATGACTTTTGAATACAAATCAATGCTTTTACTAGCACAGTTGACATTATTGCTAACATGGACAATCGTGCCACAGTAACAACTCTACTCATCCCCAGTGTTCTTGCTGTGGTCAGCACCATTACCGGCACCAACAGCACTGCCAATGCCGGTTAGTCCCTGTGTAATCTCTGCCTCAGCTGCCACTGGCAATGATGCTCTCATTACCTTTTATCACCTTTACAACCTAATGCTCTCCAGAAATCAGAGCAAAATAGTTTTAATTTCATTTTTAATTTTTAATGTATGCTTTAATTATATATGCTAAGCTACAAGACTATCCATGTAGTAGATTTGTAATGTATTCAGAATTATTTGGTCCTGAAAAAATTTGCTTTCCAAGTTCCTTTGTCCCATAGAATGAGATAGCTCCCTTCAGGCTCCCTATTTTGTCATATTATTATTCATGAAATTGATAAAGGCCAGGTAGGCCTAGTTAACGGAATACACAAAACTATTTTACAGCCCGGAGCCCATGCTACGGAAGGTGGTAGAAATTAATAAGTACTATAGAAGAGATCCAGACACAATTTTTCTTCTCCAGAATGCAGTTTTTTAAAGTATTTTTTCCATTATTTGAAAGCATCAAAATTTTTAATATTTAATAGTTAAGGTTAAAAAATGTAGTAAATTGCCAGGCACGGGCTCACGCCTGTAATCCCAGCACTTTGGGAGGCCGAGGCGGGCGAATCACGAGGTCAGGAAATCGAGACCATCCTGGCTAACACGGTGAAACCCCGTCTCTACTAAAAATACAAAAAAAATCCGGGTGTGGTGGCGGGCGCCTGTAGTCCCAGCTACTTGGAGGCTGAGGCAGGAGAATGGCGTGAACCCGGGAGGCGGAGCTTGCAGTGAGCCGAGATTGCGCCGCTGCACTCCAGCCTGGGCGACAGAGCGAGATTCCGTCTCAAAAAAAAAAAAAAAAAAAAACTAGTATATTTTATAAGAGGTATTAATAATAATATGGCAAATAAGTCATAAAACTTTAATGTGACTGAGGTTATATTTTTATTTAGAATATTAGCTGAGAGATGAAATAGAAATAAAATGTGACAATAATATAATTACATAAAACATGGTAGACAGAAACTTTCAGTTACATTCTTGTCCAGCAATCTGGAGCAGGAAATGTATCAGCTCTTTCAGAGTTAAAACCCTGCTTTTTTATTCCATTAAAACATTTGACTTTAGAAATAAATATTTTGGTCTAGGACACTGTTTGTTTAATTTTAATACATAAAGCCATATTAAAAGGGAAAATAAGTCTCAGTCTCTCAATATTGAGTTAAATTATTTTGATTATAACATTACTTAAGTCTGTACAAATACAAACCAAAGTATAAACTCCTGGTGTTACAACTTCTATATAACCACAAAACTAAAATATATGTATACATTAAATAAAGGAAAAACTACAAAACCAATAAAATTTAAATCAACAACATTTATTAAAAGTGTCAGTTGAGGGTATTTCTGAGCTACATTGCCACTAGCCATAGGAATAGGCGATTGACTGCCATGGTACAGATTCTTTTGAATCAGCACTTAGCTACTTTTCTGTGCCCTTTGAGGACTTCATTTCCCACCACATTTCTCTACTCAAAGGACTGTGGAAACTTCATTTGTAAAGCATGCTGTGAATCAATTGGCTTTCACTTGGCACAAAGTCATCTTTTACTTATTAAGTTTGCTTCTTTTCTCATTACCCTAAGACAATTAAAGTCATAATTTGGGTGCCAGAACAATTGTAAAGTCAAAGAAAAATGCTGATTCTGAAAGAGTATAGAGTTACTGAATACAAATTGGTAGTCATCTAAATAATCTGAATATTCTTGGATACTATCATTGAAATAAACACATACGTACACATACTTAGTTAAATCTCAAGACTACTTCATTTTGATTTGGGTTAAAGGCAGAAAGACATACAAAATTTTAATATGCACAAAAAGCTAGAGCTCTAGCATTAAATGAACATATGGGAGAGAAAATATTCTTATTTTAATATAGAAACCTGGAAAATTGTGTTAATGGAATGCCATCATTTTTGTTCATTACAAAAATATCTTTATTGAGGATCTATCATTTATCACACACAGTTCTCAAGAAGCTGGCATAAAGATGAATAATTCATGGTATGTACCTTCAAAGGGATAAAAACCTAAGGTTAGATGATCGCACAAAATAATGATTATCATATAAGGTGGTGATGACCCTAATCATGGTATGTATAAGCTACATTCAGACATTAAAATAGAGCCCTTGGTAAATTATATTTTATACGATGATTTACTAAAATATATTTCTAACTCATTGAATTGAATATCTATGAAGAGATGTTAAGCTGACACACTAATTTTACACTTGAAACAGCAAAGGAAAATTTTAAAAGCATCTCATCCTCCAACATTCCATTAATCTATTGCCCTCAGAAGTATTTTTAACACCATGTTGATTAGAATACTTGGATACAATGGAAAGAAACTAACCCTAAATAATGTTAGCAAAAATTAACTGATATGGAGGATACTCGGTGCTCACAAAATCAAAGACTCAGGAGCAAAATTCAGCCTTCACACTGCAGAAAAATCAAAGTATTTCTGATTATATAGAGTGAAGGAATAACGAGTCCTTAAGTCCAGCCAGTTACAATTATTTCTGTCCTTGTTTTGTCTTAATCAACATTCATATTTCTTAGAGAATAAGTCCAAATGTCCTTAACTGGAATCTTAAGACTTCTTCATCTGAAGTTAAGTTCCATTATAATAAACTACTTACCTACTTAGTGTGTGAATTCCACATTAAAATTTAAGTGCAATGAGGGAAGAATCATTAGTGTTTGGTTTACTACTGGATCTCCAGTGGCTGTATCAGTGTCTAAAACATAGTATCAGTTTAATAGGGATTGATGAATAAACTACAAAATAAATGTGCCATGCCTTTGGCTAGAGGAAGCATTCCTTGTTTCATTGTCTCACAAACACTGAGCACAATGGGAGGACAGTTCTCCATGGGAAAATCAGTGGGCCTGATACCAGAGATAGAGGAAATTGATACTGGAAAGACAAAAAAAGAAGGGGAGTGAACCTAGGTGTCCATTAAAAACAACTACAGATTGATGTCTAGGTAAGGGGAACCTTTTGAGACTACTCCTGTCTCATGTGTAGTTTATAAGCATATTGTTTTATCAGCATTAAAGCTAATATTTAAAAAAATGAAAGATCTTAAAACAATAATGTAAGCTTTCACCTCAAAAAATTTAGGAAAAAGCAAAGTAAGAAAAAAATAGAAGAAGGGAAATTTTAAAAAGTGCAAATAAACAAAAATGAAAGTAGAATGTCCATAAAAGAAATCAATGTAAACAAAATCTGATTAATTAAAAAGACCAAATAATTGGATAAATTTCTGTCTATATTGATCTAGAATAAGAGACAAGACAAAATTCACAATATTATGAATAAGATAGATGATGCCACAGATATTTCCGACATTTAAAGAAAGAAAAGGAATACTACAAATAGATTTATGACAATAAAGTCAAGAAATATATATAAAATGTGCAAATCCTTCAAAGATAAGAACTAACAAACCTCCCTCAAGATTGAGATGAGGGCAATACTTTATGAAATAAATTTAATTTGTAATTAACTCCTTTCAATAACAAAATGCCAAGCCCATGTAGCTTAAAAGGTACATTCTTCCCAATATCTAAGTAAAAATAAATACCAATTCAACACAAAACTGAAGAGAACAGTTCCTAACTCATTTCATAAAGTTAGGTTCTCTGATCTCAAAACCAGATGTTGACATTATAAGAAAATTGTAGACCAATATCCCTCATGAACATACACAAAAATATCATCTACAAAACAATACCAAATTGAGTTCATTAAATATAGAAAGTATTATAAATCATAACTAAGGAAGGTTTATCCCAAGGATATGAGATTGACTCCATATCTGCAAATGAATCATTGATATTTATAATATCTATCTATATATTCATACATATAATCATATAATCATCTCCATATAGGCAGGAAAGTAGTTTGATAACATTAACATGTATTCATAATAAATAAAAATTAGAAATGAAAGCAAGAATAAGCACCTTTTTCTCTGTAAAGTGCTAGATAATCAATACTTTAGGCTTTATGGGTTACAGATGTCTCTTGTAGATTATCTTCTTCTCCTTAAAAAATAAAAGGCCTTCAGAAGTATAGCTTGCAGGTCATATACAAACAATACATGAATCAGAATTGGCCTGCAGGTTTTAGTTTGCCAACATCTGCATTAAAGGAAATTTCCATCTGACAAAGGGCATGTACGCTACCTCAAAATAGCATAATGCTTAATGATAAAATATCAGATACCTTCCACTTAAATTTGCAAGAAAGGTAATAACATTCTTTCCCACTACTCATATTTAACTTTGTACTAGAGTATCCAGTACAAAGGATAAAAGGATAAAAAGGATAATTACAAAAAAAAAAAAAATTAAAGAAAGAAAAGAAGAATCCTTAATTATATCATATTCTATATAGAAAATCTCAAACATATAACAAAATATTAGAACAAATTAATATGCTTAAAATGGAAGCAAGATATAAGCTCAAAGTACAAATATAAATTTTAATTCCATTTTAATTATTAATTTAAAATTTAAATATAAAGCTAGTTTTGGCAATACTATTGAAAAACATATAGCATTTACATAGTAATTTAATAAAATTCATTCAAAATTAATAGCCTGAAAACTTAAAAAAACTAATGGGGGCCAAGCGCGATGGCTCACACCTGAAATCCCAGCACTCTGGGAGGCCAAAGTGGCCGATCACGAGGTCAGGAGATCGAGACCATCCTGACTAACATAGTGAAACCCCATCTCTATTAAAAAATACAAAAAATTTAGCTGGGCTTGGTGGCAGGTACCTGTAGTCCCAGCTACTTGGGAGGCTGAGGCAGGAGAATGGCATGAATCTGGGAGGCAGAGCCGGCAGTAAGCCAAGATCGCACCGCTACACTCCAGCCCAGGCAACAGAGCGATACTCCATTTCAAAAGAAAAAAAAAAATTGGGATACATAAAAGACCAAGATATACTGTGTTTAAGTATAGGAAGAATTCATATTGTTGTGTTTTCTAATTCCTTTCAAAATGACATATAGATTCAATGCAGTCCCAAAGTTTAGTAATTTATTTTGTAGAAATTGGCAGGCTCATTCTAAAATGTATACATAAAGATAATGATCTATAATAATCATTATTAATTTCAAGCAACAAAAATTAAGTTGGAAAGTTCATGCTACCTAATTTCAAGATTTATCATAAAACTACTACTTAAGTCAATAAAATCAATCAAGACCTAGTTATATGGTGTCTATAAGAAACTCACATTAAATATAAGGAAACAGATTAATATGTGGATATTCAGAATTATATACCATGCTAACACAAATCAAAAGAAAGTTAAAATAGTAACTGTATTAATTACAGCCAAGCAGACTTTAGAACAAGAAAAATTAGCAGAGACAAAAAGGGACAATGCATAGTAAAAAGGCAGTTAATTCTCCAAGAAAATATAACAATTATAAATATGCATGCATCTAACTACAATACATCAAATACAGTAGGGAAAAACTTACAAGCATGCAAAGAAATACACAGACAAATTATTTTAGTTAGTGATTTCATCACATCTCTTTTGGTAACTGACATATACACCAAAAAGAAAATGAATAAAAATTATTTGAACTAAGGAGCACCATCTGTCAAAAGTATTTAACTGACATTTATAAAATTGTTCATCCAACAGCAGCATAATACACATTATTCTGAAGCTTACAAATAATGTTTACTAAAATAGGTCACATTCTGACAATAAAACACTCTTTAAGAAATGTGTAAGAAATTATACGAAGTTTGCTTTCATAAAACAGTAAATAAAATAGAAATCAGTAACAAAAAGGTAGCCTAAAAATAACATATAAAGCATATGTGGAGATCAATCCACAACATAATATATAGGTCAAATAAGAAGTCTCAAGAAAAATTTTTAAAAATATTTTGAAATAAATGAAAATTTAAAAAGAATTTATCAAAATCTGTGGGATGAAGCTATAGCAGTGTTTTTAGGGGCATAGGTATAGCATGGAATTTGTATGTTAAAATAGAAGAAAAACATAAAATCAATCATGCAAGCTTCCAGACTAGGAAACTAGAAAAAGAAAGGCAGTATAAGCTTAAATCTAGCAGAAAAATATATAAATATTTGAGCAGAAATCAATTAAATTGAAAACGGAGAAAAACACAGAAAATCAATAAAACCAAAAGCTAGCTCTTTGAAAGTGTCAATAAAATTGATAAACCTCTAGCCATGCTAAACATGAAAATAAAAAAGATACAAATTACCAAGATCAAAATAGGAAGAGGTTGTCATACTGAACCCATAGGCATTAAAGGATAATAAATGAATATTATGAACAACTCTATACTCGCAAATTGAAAACACACTTGAAATCGAACAACTTGAAAGAAAAAAATTACAAAACTCATACAATGTAGATAGGTAATCTGACTAAGCCTATCTACATCTATTAAAGAAACTGAATTAATAATCACCTCCCACAACAGACAGTACCAGGTCCAGATGGTTTCACTGATAAAGTCTACCAAACACTTAAGAAAGAAATAACACCAATTCATTACAATCTATTTCAAAAACTGTAAGGAGAAGACCACTTCCTAATTCTATGAGACCAATGTTATCCAAATCCCAAAACCAAAGAAATTACAGAAAAGGAAAATGAAAGACCATTATCTCTCAGGGACACAGATGCAAAATTCCTGTACAAATTATTAGCAAAATAAATCTGAAAATGTATAAAGAGAATTACTATGAACAAGTACAATTTATTTCACATGTGCAAAACTGATTTAACATTCGAAAATAAATTAACATGATCAATTACATCAAAAGACTAAAGAAGAAAAATCATATAGTCATATTAATAGATGGAGAAAAAACATCTGATAAACTCCAACATTCATTCATCTTAAAAACTCTAAGCAACTTAGGAATAAAGAGGAATAGCCTCAACTTATAAAAACAAAAAAATTAACAAAAACTTAACACTAACATTATACCTAATGGTGACTGACTAAATGCTTTCAATCTAAGATTAGCAACAATACAAGAGAGTCTCTTCTTCATTCCCATTCAACATTGCACTGAGAGTCATGGCTAACGCAATAAGATGTGGAAAGTAAAGAAAAGGTACATAGATTGAGAGGGAAGTAAAATCATATCATCTGTTGTTCACAAAACAACAGATGATATGATTGTGAACGTAGATGATATGATTGTCAACATAGAAAATGTAGAATCAATAGCAAGAGCATAAAAATTAAAACTACTGGAAGAAATGTACAATTACAGCAAGGTTTCAGGATAAAAGGTTAATGTACAAAAATCAATCACTTTCTTATATACCAGGAATTAATACTTGGAAATACAAATTTAAAACACAATATTATTTATATTGACACCAAAGAAATTATATCATTAGGTTTAAGTGTAGCAAAGAATGTAAAAGATCTGTATGAGATAAGCTACAGAAATCCAATGAAGTCAAATAAAATCTAAATAAACAGATATCCCATGGTTATGAATAGATGCTATTGTTAAGATAACCTTTATTTTCCACTTGATCTATAGATTCAATACAATACCAATTAAAATCCAAGCAAATTATTTTGTGGACATTGCAAGCTAATTCTAATAATTATGAAGATTAGTGAAAAGACTCAGAATAGTCAACTCAGTTCTGAAGAAGAAAAAAGCTGAAGAACTGACACTACCCAACTTTAACCTATTACTATGGATTAAGAGTAAATCTATAGTAATCAAGACAGTCTGGTATTGGTGAAAGAATATACAAGTAATTCAATGGAACCAAACTGATGCCCAGGAATAGACCAACATAAATACAGTCAATTGATCTTTGACAAAGAAGAAAGGCAATTCAATGAAGAAAGAATAGTCTTTTCAGCAAATGGTGCTGCAACAATCAGATATCCAAATACCAAAAATAAATAAATAAATTTTGGCACAGAACTTATGTCTTAATACTTAAATCAAAATAGATCTTAAAGAGAAATGTAAAATAATTTCTAAGACTTCTGCTAGGTAATACAGAAGCTTCTTGACATACAATTGAATTGTATCCTTATAAACCCATCATAAGCTGAAAATATTGTAAGCCAAAAATACATCCAATACACCTCATTTACTCAACATTACAGCTTAGCCTAGACTACTTTAAACATGCCCAGAACAATTACATTAGCCTATATTTGGGCAAAATTATCTACCAGAAAATTTATTTATAATAAAATGTTGAAAAATAATGTAATTTATGGAATACTTTACTACAAGTGAAAAACAGAAAGTTAATCTATCTTAAATCAGGGACCATCTGTATAGAAGAAAATGTAGGTGATGATTTGTTTGGTAATGAGTTTTTATATACGATACCAAACAGATGCTCTATGAAAGTAAAACAAAAAAAAAAAAAAAAAAAAGAAGCTGATATTTACTTAAATTAAAAACTTATGCCCTGAAAAAAAGAAAGCAAAGAAAAAAAAAAAAGCCCTAGAGAGGGATAAAACATTTGCATAATAAAAAGAACTCTTAAAACTCTTTAACAGGAAAACAACCTGATTTAACATGGATATAAGATAGTCATTAAAAATGACTTAAAATAACAAATAAACATATAAAATACGTTCAACATCATATTTTGTTAAATTTCAAATTAAAACTCTAATGAGATATCACTATACACACATTAGAATGGCCAAAATCCAAAACTCTGAGAACACCAAATGCTGGTGAGGATATACAGCTAAATGTTCTCTTATTTACTAATGGTGAGAATGAAAAGTGGTACAGCCACTTTGGAAGACTGTTTGCCAGTCTGTTAGAAAGTTAAATACAGTCTCAGCATACTGTCCAGCAAGTGCACTCCTAGGTATTTAACAAAAGGCTGAAGATTATGTCCACACAAAAGCCTGTACACAAATGTTTTGACAGCTTTGTATGTTACTTCCCAAACTTGAAGCAACCTAGATGTCCTCCAGTAGGTGAATGGACAATCCATGTAATATTCTGCAGTAAAAAGAAATGAGCTATCAAGTCACAAAAGACATGAAGGAAACAAATTGATATTGCTAAGTGAAATAAGTCAGTTTGAAAGGCTACAGACTCCATGATTACAAATCTGTGACAAAAACTGCAAGAAAGTTAGAAACTCTGCAGACAGTATGAAGTTCAGTGGTAGCCAGTGGTTTCAGGAGTTGGGTAGAGATAAATAAGTGAAGTGGAGGATACTTTTAGGGCAGTCAAACTATTCTACATAATACTATAAAGGTGTGTAAATGACAATATGCTTTTGTCAAAACTCATGGAACTGTACAACACAGAGTGAACCCCATTCTATACAGAATGTAGTTAATAATAATGTGTCAATATCAGTCTGTCAGTTGCAACAAATGAACAATACTAAGGCAATATGTTAATAATTGAATAAATTTTGTGGGAGAAAGACAAGGCATGTTGGAACTCTATAATTCTGCTCAATTTTTCTGGAAACCAAGGTGCTTTTAAAAACAAGATGTATTACCTAGAAAATAAATATGTGATTGCTCTTCATGAAGAAAGACTACATTTGAGAAATAACAAATGACACTTGACTAGATACATTAATTTTAATGCTTCAGTATGAACTACAATATTTGTTGAATATCATAGTGCTATTAATTTTAGAATTTCATACGAAATATTTGTCTACTTCTTAAAATTATGTGTTGACAATTTCATCCTCTTTAGTAATTATGTTCTTTAAAAGAAATGACAGAAAAGTTTAGGATATCTGACTTTATCCAATACATTCTTCTCACATTGCCTCTTTCATTTAACAGATTTCATGCAGCAATCCACTTCGATAAAATATATATGCTCATCTGTCTTTAAAAATTTATTAGTATAGTTGAGTTCCTCTTATTAGTAGAATCGTGTCAAGACTTGAAATTCTATGACGGGTTAATTAAGAAAAATTATTCTGAGAGATACATTATCAAGCTTGATAAGATCACCCATCTAATTATAGAGGATTCCCTTGTGGCTTACCTACACTGGTACTTCAGTTACTTCAAGAAAAGACAATCCCCTGTTCTATTTCTTACAGAGCCATTAATGATATGTTACAACAGAATCAGGTGTCTATTAAGAGTCTAGTAGGTAAAAATAATAAGTGATTCCTTGTCATTTTTAAACAATAAACCTGATGCCGTGCACTCTCTTTGTTGAAGGTAATTTCTCACATAAATTTTCTACTCAACTTTATGTAAAGAAGAAAGTTTGTCATAAATAAAAAATAATAGCCCCTGCCTCACTAACCATATCCCAGCATTCACTTTAATATGATCGCCTAAATGCTCACATTGTGATAAGTATCACAGGTCATCATCGTATGGGTGACTGATAATACATTGAGGTTGCCATCATTTGGTCTCAGGTTAAAGTTTCTTTAATCTCTCTTGTGGGTCAAGCAATTGTCAAACTGAGGATAATGTCTCTCTCTCTCATTCTCAGAATGCTTCCACACTTTTTTTAGCAAGCTCCTTAACTTCTATTAGCCTACGAATTTTCTTATTCACTTAATTAGTCATTGAAAATTAGTCAGGTGATCATATTTCTTGGGTACTCGTTTGTATTAGCATATTGAAGAATATATAAAGGAGCAAATATAATCCTCTGTATAACTGATTACATTTTTATAAAACTGCAGTGCAAGAATTCAATATGAACTCAAGCCTAATACTAGGTATATTTCTCTATATATTTGCATATCATCATCAATAGTAATAAAGCCATCATATTAAATTAAGAAACAGACACAAATCCCTTAATGAATTTTCTCTAGGTCTTCATTGCTTTGAAGTAAAGAGAAAATGTGTTCCAAGAAAACAGGGGAATCAGTTCAGGAGTAATAAAGTATTTCAAGATTGTAATCATCCTCAGAGTATTTTCTTTTCCCACAGTCACAAAAATCAATGAAGCCTCTCTCAGGGCTTGGAATCTACTAATTATTGCTATTCTTGGTGGTAGATAATAAGCTCATAGTCAGTAGGCACTGCAAGTGATCCAAGACATTTGAGAAGGGGAACAACCCCTTATCTTTCATTTTTCATGTAAGTTGACAATAGCAAGAGAAACAGAAGTTATTACAAAAATAGAAAGCAAGACAGAGAAGACAAAATTTGACATTATAATTTATTAGAAAACTCCTTAAATTCATAGTGGCTCACACCTGTAATCCCAGCACTTTTGGAGGCCAAGGCAGGCAGATCACCTGAGGTCAGGAGTTCGAGACCAGCCTAGCCAACACGGCGAAACTCCATCTCCACTAAAAATACAAAAAAGAAAAAGAAAAAA
Source organism: Trachypithecus francoisi (assembly GCF_009764315.1). Lineage (NCBI taxonomy): Eukaryota > Metazoa > Chordata > Mammalia > Primates > Cercopithecidae > Trachypithecus > Trachypithecus francoisi. The sequence continues at coordinate 34,740,228 of NW_022681462.1, forward strand.
GAAAACTCCTTAAATTCAAGACCACCTACTATATATATGCACACACACACATACACAAAATATATATATATGCACAAATATATATACACACACACACACCATATGTCCATCATAAGGCAATACATATATATGTGTGTGTATATATACATATGTATGTCTCTGTGTGTATATATACCTATATATGTATATGTATATATGATTATATATCTTACATATCTATATATAATATAGTTATATATATCTTTCCTTGAGATGGACATATGGTGGCATATATATACACACACAAAAGGTATGTCAGTATATGCATATATACCCAAATATATGTGAGGATATTTATGTATATGTGTGTTTGTGTGTGTGTGTGTGCGTACATATATATATATGGGTGTATGTGTGTGTGTGTGCTTGTGCAGGTGTGTAAAAGACACAATGCTGGTCCCCAGGGGATAAAGAGTGAAAAACGATATAAGCCTTGTTTTCAAGGAGGCGAGACTTTATTAAGAGACATACACAATAAAAATGCCTAATAGAAGTCCTTGTGACTATGTTGAAAAATAACCCAGAGTTGATGGATTCTGCCCAGGATCAAGGAAAACATCGTCTTAAAAGGAGACATATACATTGGGTGGAATATGAATGAGAGTTCTTAAATGGAGTACAGTATGTAGTGAGGACAAGTGTGTTGTGCGAAGAAAGTTCTGTGAGTCCTTCTATAGAATTATCCCACTTGAGGAGCATTATGAAAACCCCCTAGATTTGTACCCAGTTGGTCCAAAGTGTGAATAATCAAGGGATCCCCCACTTGGTGGATGGCACTTGAGTGGGGGCAGTGTTGTTGGGGACCATTCCCTTAAATCTGTGGAATCTAATGCTACCTCAAAGTGGCTAGTATCAGATTTACATTCTATCATGGTGTGACAGTTGTAGTCAGAATATAGATTCTCTTTTACTTAATGGTATGTTGTGATGATTTGCGAATAAGTCTGATTGAACTCCAAGGTGTCAGGAATGCTGGCGGCTGATACTGTGTGTTGGAGTTTAATTTTTTACTTGTCATCAAATTGGGCATTTTTTGACTTTACCTACAATTGGATCTCCTTCAAAACAATAGAAATTACCAATTAATATGCTCTTGATATTCAAGAAAATGAAAAAGCATGAGACAAAAAAAAAATACACCTAGTAGCTGAATCTAGTTATGAAGATAAACTACATCGTAGTACAAATGTTTGTCAGATAAAAATAATCATTAGAATACAAGATTTAAATAAGAGTATAAACTGGATGGAAGCTAAAACCTGGCACCCTTTTCTTTAGCACATTAGAAAAACGAAAACTTGCAAGAATTTTTTGATCCATAGCCAATACAACGTAACAATGAAAAAAAAAAAAAAAAAACTACATCACTTTAGAAAGGACCATCAAACAGATTTAAGATTACTCCAGAGTCAAACTGTATCTGAAAAGTTTTGGCAATTGTTTAAGGACACATAACTGTGGACAATCAGAATGTCTCCTGGTAAAGAAAAAATAAAGTCATTATATTTTTGAGAAACAGAAAAATGGAAGTTTTGAAAATAACGGCTTTTCAAAAATTAAAAATTTCTAATTTCCTACAACTCTAAAAAAAAAAAAGCAGGAGCAGTTTTAATACGTAGAAAACACTTTTCTCCCCTCTGGTGAAATCTCAGATGACACTGGTTTATCGTTGGCTCAGTTTCACCTGCAACTATCCATTTGTGATCCATAACAGTACTTGCTCTACACTCCTGTTCCATCAACCCAGCTTTTCCAATTACATTAGCATTCACTTTAATCCTCTCTGTTTTCTACTTGCCTAAGGATAAAATCCTAGCTTGCAATCTCTTCTTGGAATCCAAACCTCACAACATTTTGGCAGATCCCAAATTCTTGGAGCCACTCCTCTTAACAGCTAAGGTTTATTCTCTTAATTAACTTGACTTTTCACCATTCCACAAACATGCCATACTCTATGACTCCACTTTGGCTCAAGTTATTCTTTTTGAAATTAAAGATGTGTGTACTTTGTCCTTTGTCTAATAATCTCTTATTCCATGTAAATTTCCATTTACTTGTCACATTTCCTATAAAAATTGCTTATTGCATAAAAAGCAAATGACAATAAAAATAAGAATATCTAGGCCGGGCGCGGTGGCTCAAGCCTGTAATCCCAGCACTTTGGGAGGCCGAGATGGGCGGATCACGAGGTCAGGAGATCGAGACCATCCTGGCTAATACGGTGAAACCCCGTCTCTACTAAAAAATACAAAAAACTAGCCGGGCGACGAGGCGGGCGCCTGTAGTCCCAGCTACTCGGGAGGCTGAGACAGGAGAATGGCGTGAACCTGGGAGGCGGAGCTTGCAGTGAGCTGAGAGCCGGCCACTGCACTCCAGCCTGGGTGGCAGAGCAAGACTCCGTCTCAAAAAAAAAAAAAAAAAAAAAATAAGAATATCTAAATTAAATATATAAAGTGCTTTAAATTCATGATTGCAAGTATATGGATGCTTATTGTGATATGCTATATTTTCTTGTACAGTTGATTTTTTTTTTTTAGTTTAAAACCAAGAAAAAATCAATAGTAAAATTCCATAATAATACTGGTTGCCTCAAGTAATCATTGATAACAGTTGTGGTGTTTTTTTCCCCATTCAGTTTCTTTAAAGTATTTGTTGTTTTTATAAAAATGATCCTAGTAGCTCTAATGTTTTTTTCTACTACTGCCATTAATCATACTCAAAAGATAACCTATGCAAAACAACTCGTTTTATATTTTTTGTCTAGAAAATCTTTAAAAATTTAAGTGTTTAAGATAAACAATCTAACTCTTAAAATGCAAAGATATGCTCAACATGACCAGTGCAGGTACTTAAAAGAGAAATTTGTATATGTCTTTGAAATTATGTATCAAAAGCTTTCTGATTAGTGTTTGATTGATGGGTACACATTCACATATTGATCATTATCTCCATTCTGTGACTTTCAAAGTAATAGACAACTGTGTACTTGTCTCTAAATGTGTTCCTTAATCATATAAATACTTAACTGAAGAGTTAGAGGGGATCCTTGGGAATTTCAGTGACTTTTGTTGTGTAAATACCTTTGCATTATTAATATTATTTTCAAATGCAGAATGAAATTACTTAAATTATTTATTCTCCAAAAGCACATTGTAAATGGATTTGGAGTGATCATATTTTTGTCCACTAGAGGAAATGTCTATCAAGACAATGGGGAGGGACTACAAGAAAATGAATGATCACAAGCATAAATATAAAAGATGTTGCCCTATATTTTAAAAATTGTAATTATGCATATTAGCACTACTTGCCACACAGCCATTAACACCAAGGAGAGTAATTATGTCTATTAATACATATGGAACACACGTGGATTTTGTTTTTCAGTTTGCTATTGCATTGTGCTGTCACACTTACATATGAAAGTTTAAATATTTAGCTGGTTTTCTAACTAAAATTTTATAAACTCTGTTATCACAATGTTTTGCCATTAGGTAGCTCAATAGATTCTGCTTCCAGTACAAATGGTTTTTGCAAATTAAAATTACAAAAATCAATCATCTACTATTTCCTTATTCAATTACAGTCTTTGCTAAGACAATATGATTTACAAAATTAGTTATTAGTATAAGTATGATTGTAATATGCTTTAGAAAATTTACATTAATTCAAAATAGAATCATGAGTAATAAGTACCAATATTTGATAGCCTCATTTATATTAATTATTTCAAATCTCTTCAGTATTTGCTAAGCTAAAATTCGAAACCCAGCTGCAATTTTGCTTGGTGACTTGTCAGTTAGCTAATCCTGAGTAAAAAATGATACAATCCAATATATCATTATAAATTAATTGCTACACATTTCACTGGACAATGATCAGATCTCCTGGTACATTTTTTAGTAAATCTGGTCCCAGCTCTGGGAAGCCCCATCTCTCCACCCTGTGTTAAAACCAAGCTTATTGTTTTGTCTCACAATTTAGTGAGAAAATGGGAACAAACACAAAACATTCATCTTTTGGTTTTATTATGCCCATGAATCTGCCTCATCTGTAATCATGTTTTCTCATTTCTTTTGTATGGACAGAAACATCTGGATCCATCAGAATTTGATCAGAGAAGCAGCACAACTACAAATGATGAAAAAGGAGAGGTTTATGACAGAGATTAGTGGAGCTGATGGAGAAGTCGAGGCAGAACTATCATCTTGTGTCTGGTACTGTGCCTAAAGTCACAACAGGTCTGCCAGACCAGCTGTTGGGAAAGGAAAGCCTAATATAGCAAGAACAAGGATAATTAGAACAGGTGGGGAGTACTGGGACCCAGAAAGACAAACCCTAACTCTTGAATGACTCTCATCAATTCCCAACCCAGTTGGGAGGCTTTCAGGAGAAGCTGCAGTTCCTGGAGCTGGACGTGCAAGACTCAGTGAAGCTGATTCAGGAGATCTTGTCAGAACCATTTCAATCAATAAACCTTCTAATTGCTCAGAAAAAAAATTAAAACGTTAGCCTTAATTCATGTCTTGTTTTGTCTAAACATATCTTATTCTTCTTCAATTCCTGTTATTACTACTACAATGGAATGTGAAGCTTCCCATTTCTCTCCAGATAAGTAATTACTATCTGGTTCCAAGTTGTGAGCATGTTTCACCTATGAGCATATCTTTCATAGTCCAAGTTTTGAGCCATCCCACCTCAAAAGCATAGACTCCACACAGCGGTCTTACCCTAGCCCCAAATTCATCAATAATTTTCCTTGACATAGTGAAATCTGAAGTCCTTGCCTGAGCTCCAAATCTCAATGCCACTCCCTTCATCTAAAAATGTATCCATTCAGCCTCACCCCCTTCCACTTCTTTTTTCACTTTATTTCACCCCTGCCACCTTAGTTTCCTTTATATTTTGAAATAATTCTGTGTTCTTTATCATCATAATTCAGTTGTTTTACCTTAAGCCAGCCACTCTTCTATCTGCATGATTCTTTATCTTTCAAGTTTCATTTCAATATAATCTGCTTGCACATTAATTTTCTAATTACCATATTTTTGGTAAACATTCCACATCTCTTATTCTTCTACACACAGACACATACACACACACTTACTCCCTTCTCTATCTTCTTCTTGGGCCTTATAATAATGTAACTTATGTTTTCATAAACAAACCTTAAAAACAAAACCTGACAAGAGAACAGTCAATATATATTTATAGAAAGACAAAATCATTGCTTCTATTTGTATTCATTTTATTAATTGTAATGCTTTAAGTCATTTCACATATTCATTTGCAGTTGGTAAGTCTTATGTATGTGGACAGCTGAATCAGTCCATTTGTTTCTTTCTCGTGATCTTTGTCTTCTTTAGAGTGCCTTACTTTTTGTGAAGGCTAAGTATACCTTAAAATATTTATTTTTAGGCTGGGTGCGATGACTCACGTCTGTAATCCCAGCACTTTGGGAAGCCGAGACAGGCGGATCACTTGAGATCAGGAGTTTGAGAAGAGCCTGGCCAACATGGTGAAACCCCGTCTCGACTAAAAATACAAAAATTAGCCTGCCATGGTGGTGGATGCCTGTATTCTCAGGTACTCGGGAGGCAGGAGAATCGTTTGAACCTGGGAGGAGGAGTTTGCAGTGAGCAAAGATCTCGCCACTGCACTGCAGCCTGGGCCAAAGAGCCAAACTCTGTCTCAAAAATAAATAAATAAATAAATAAAAATATTATCTTTAATCTCTCATATATGTAACATATTTTTCATCATTTAAAAATATTTTACAGTTTTGTCATACAGATATTTTACATCTTTTAAGTCAAATTTATCTTATGCTTTGAATTTTCTGACATATTTCCTATGAAGTTATTTTTCACCACAGTAATATAAAGAACTGGACTAAAATCACACAATTTTATAATTTAAATTTGTATCATTAATATATGTGTGATATATTTTGTTATATGATATGCGATAGAGCTCCTGCATTTTTTAAATTTATCTATATTTGTTGCCAATGACCTAATAATAACCTTTTTGTTTTATTGATCTGTCTTATGTGAGAATCTTTTTTTTTCTTTTTTTTTTTTTTTATTATACTTTAAGTTCTAGGGTACATGTGCATAACGTGCAGGTTTGTTACATATGTATACTTATGCCATGATGGTGTGCTGCACCCATCAACTGGTCAGCACCCATCAATTCATCATTTATATCATGTATAACTCCCCAATGCAATCCCTCCCTCCTCACCGCTCCCCATGATAGGCCCCAGTGTGTGATGTTCCCCTTCCCGAGTCCAAGTGATCGCATTGTTCAGTTCCCACCTATGAGTGAGAACATGCGGTGTTTAGTTTTCTGTTCTTGTGATAGTTTGCTAAGAATGATGGTTTCCAGCTGCATCCATGTCCCTACAAAGGACGCAAACTCATCCTTTTTGATGGCTGCATAGTATTCCATGGTGTATATGTACCACATTTTCTTAATCCAGTCTGTCACAGATGGACATTGGGGTTGATTCCAAGTCTTTGCTATTGTGAATAGTGCCGCAATAAACATACATGTGCATGTGTCTTTATAGAAGCATGATTTATAATCCTTTGGGTATATACCCAGTAGTGGGATGGCTGGGTCATATGGTACATTTAGTTCTAGATCCTTGAGGAATTGGATACTGTTTTCCATAATGGTGGAACTAGTTTACAATCTCACCAACAGTGTAAAAGTGTTCCTATTTCTCCACATCCTCTCCAACACCTGTTGTTTCCTGACTTCTTAATGATTTCCATTCTAACTGGTGTGAGATGGTATCTCATTGTGGTTTTGATTTGCATTTCTCTGATGGCGAGTGATGACGAGCATTTTTTCATGTGTCTGTTGGCTGTATGAATGTCTTCTTTTGAGAAATGTCTGTTCATATCCTTTGCCCACTTTTTGATGGGGTTGTTTTTTTCTTGTATATTTGTTTGAGTTCTTTGTAGATTCTGGATATTAGCCCTTTGTCAGATCAGTAGGTTGCAAAAATTTTCTCCCATTCTGTAGGTTGCCTGTTCACTCTGATGGTAGTTTCTTTTGCTGTGCAAAAGCTCTTTAGTTTAATTAGATCCCATTTGTCAATTTTGGCTTTTGCTGCCATTGCTTTTGGTGTTTTAGACATGAAGTTCTTGCCCATGCCTATGTCCTGAATGGTACTACCTAGGTTTTCTTCTAGGGATTTTATGGTATTAGGTCTAACATTTAAGTCTCTAATCCATCTTGAATTAATCTTCGTATAAGGGGTAAGGAAAGGATCCAGTTTCAGCTTTCAACTTAAGGCTAGCCAATTTTCCCAGCACCATTTATTAAAGAGGGAATCCTTTCCCCATTTCTTGTTTCTCTCAGGTTTGTCAAAGATCAGATGGCTGTAGATGTGTGGTATTATTTCTGAGGACTCTGTTCTGTTCCATTGGTCTATATCTCTGTTTTGGTACCAGTACCATGCTGTTTTGGTTACTGTAGCCTTGTAGTATAGTTTGAAGTCAGGTAGTGTGACGCCTCCAGCTTTGTCCTTTTGACTTAGGATTGTCTTGGCAATGCAGGCTCTTTTTTGGTTCCATATGAACTTTAAAGCAGTTTTTTCCAATTCTGTGAAGAAACTCATTGGTAGCTTGATGGGGATGGCATTGAATCTATAAATAACCTTGGGCAGTATGGCCATTTTCACGATATTGATTCTTCCTATCCATGAGCATGGTATGTTCTTCCATTTGTTTGTGTCCTCTTTGATTTCACTGAGCAGTGGTTTGTAGTTCTCCTTGAAGAGGTCCTTTACATCCCTTGTAAGCTGGATTCCTAGGTATTTGATTCTCTTTGAAGCAATTGTGAATAGAAGATCATTCCTGATTTGGCTCTCTGCTTGTCTATTACTGGTGTATAAGAATGCTTGTGATTTTTGCACATTAATTTTGTATCCTGAGACTTTGCTGAAGTTGCTTATCCGCTTAAGGAGATTTAAGGCTGAGATGATGGGGTTTTCTAAATATACAATCATGTCATCTGCAAACAGGGACAATTTGACTTCTTCTTTTCCTAACTGAATATCCTTGATTTCTTTCTCTTGCCTGATTGCCCTGGCCAGAACTTCCAACACTATGTTGAATAGGAGTGGTGAGAGAAGGCATCCCTGTCTTGTGCCAGTTTTCAAAGGGAATTTTTCTAGTTTTTTTCCCATTCAGTATGATATTGGCTGTGGGTTTGTCATAAATAGCTCTTATTATTTTGAGGTACATTCCATCAATACCAAATTTATTGAGCGTTTTCAGCATGAAGGGCTGTTGAATTTTTTCAAAAGCCTTTTCTGCATCTATTGAGATAATCATGTGGTTCTTGTCTTTGGTTCTGTTTATATGCTGGATTACGTTTATTGATTTGCGAATGTTGAACCAGCCTTGCATCCCAGGGATGAAGCCCACTTGATCATGGTGGATAAGCTTTTTGATGTGCTGCTGAATCCGGTTTGCCAGTATTTTATTGAGAATTTTTGCATCGATGTTCATCAGGGATATTGGTCTAAAATTCTCTTTTTTTGTTGTGTCTCTGTCAGGCTTTGGTATCAGGATGATGTTGGCCTCATAAAATGAGTTAGGGAGGATTCCCTCTTTTTCTATTGATTGGAATAGTTTCAGAAGGAATGGTACCAGCTCCTCCTTGTACCTCTGGTAGAATTCAGCTGTGAATCCATCTGGTCCTGGACTATTTTTGGTGGGTAGGTTATTAATTGTTGCCTCAATTTCAGAGCCTGCTATTGGTCTATTCAGGGATTCAACTTCTTCCTGGTTTAGTCTTGGGAGAGTGTAAGTGTCCAGGAAATTATCCATTTCTTCTAGATTTTCTAGTTGATTTGCATAGAGGCGTTTATAGTATTCTCTGATGGTTGTTTGTATTTCTGTGGGGTCGGTGGTGATATCCCCTTTATCATTTTTTATTGCGCATTTGATTCCTCTCTCTTTTCTTCTTTATCAGCCTTGCTAGCGGTCTGTCAATTTTGTTGATCTTTTTAAAAAACCAACTCCTGGATTCATTGATTTTTTGGAGGGTTTTTTGTGTCTCTATCTCCTTCAGTTCTGCTCTGATCTTAGTTATTTCTTGCCTTCTGCTAGCTTTTGAATGTGTTTGCTCTTGCCTCTCTAGTGCTTTTAATTGTGATGTTAGAGTGTCCATTTTAGATCTTTCCTGCTTTCTCTTGTGGGCATTTAGTGCTATAAAATTCCCTCTACACACTGCTTTAAATGTGTCCCAGAGATTCTGGTATGTTGTATCTTTGTTCTCATTGGTTTCAAAGAACATCTTTATTTCTGCTTTCATTTCGTTATGTACCCAGTAGTCATTCAGGAGCATGTTGTTCAGTTTCCATGTAGTTGAGCGGTTTTGATTGAGTTTCTTAGTCCTGAGTTCTAGTTTGATTGCACTGTGGTCTGAGAGACACTTTGTTATAATTTCTGTTCTTTTACATTTGCTGAGGAGTGCTTTACTTCCAATTATGTGGTCAATTTTGGAATAAGTGTGATGTGGTGCTGAGAAGAATGTATATTCTGTTGATTTGGGGTGGAGAGTTTTATAGATGTCTATTACGTCCGCTTGGTGCAGAGATGAGTTCAATTCCTGGATATCCTTGTTAACTTTCTGTCTCGTTGATCTGTCTAATGTTGACAGTGGAGTGTTGAAGTCTCCTATTATTATTGTATGGGAGTCTAAGTCTCTTTGTAAGTCTCTAAGGACTTGCTTGATGAATCTGGGTGCTCCTGTATTGGGTGCATATATATTTAGGAGAGTTAGCTCTTCCTGTTGAATTGATCCCTTTACCATTATGTAATGGCCTTCTTTGTCTCTTTTGATCTTTCATGGTTTAAAGTCTGTTTTATCAGAGACTAGGATTGCAACCCCTGCTTTTTTTTGTTCTCCATTTGCTTGGTAGATCTTCCTCCATCCCTTTATTTTGAGCCTATGTATGTCTCTGCATGTGAGATGGGTCTCCTGAATACAGCAGACAGATGGGTCTTGACTCTTTATCCAGTTTGCCAGTCTGTGTCTTTTAATTGGAGCATTTAGTCCATTTACATTTAAGGTTAATATTGTTATGTGTGAACTTGATCCTGTCATTATGATATTAACTGGTTATTTTGCTCGTTAGTTGATGCAGTTTCTTCCTAGCCTCGATGGTCTTTACATTTTGGCATGTTTTCGCAATGGCTGGTACCGCTTGTTCCTTTCCATGTTTAGGGCTTCCTTCAGGGTCTCTTGTAAGGCAGGCCTGTTGGTGACAAAATATCTAAGCATTTGCTTATCTGTAAAGGATTTTATTTCTCCTTCACTGATGAAACTTAGTTTGGCTGGTATGAAATTCTGGGTTGAAAATTCTTTTCTTTAAGAACGTTGAATATTGGCCCCCATTCTCTTCTGGCTTGTAGAGTTTCTGGCTTGTAGAGAGATCTGCTGTTGGTCTGATGGGCTTCCCTTTGTGGGTAACCCAACCTTTCTCTCTGGCTGCCCTTAAGATTTTTTCCTTCATTTCAACTTTGGTGAATCTGGCAATTATGTGTCTTGGAGATGCTCTTCTCGAGGAGTATCTTTGTGGCGTTCTCTGTATTTCCTGAATTTGAATGTTGGCCTGCCCTACTAGGTTGGGGAAGTTCTCCTGGATGATATCCTGAAGAGTATTTTCCAACTTGGTTCCATTTTCCCCCTCACTTTCAGGCACCCCAATCAGACGTAGATTTGGTCTTTTTACATAATCCCATACTTCTTGCAGGCTTTGTTCATTTCTTTTTCTTCTTTTTTCTTTTGGTTTCTCTTCTCGCTTCATTTCATTCATTTGATCCTCAATCACTGATACTCTTTCTTCCAGTTGATCAAGTCGGTTACTGAAGCTTGTGCATTTGTCACGTATTTCTCGTGTCATGGTTTTCATCTCTGTCATTTCGTTTATGATCTTCTCTGCATTAATTAGTCTAGCTGTCAATTCTTCCACTCTTTTTTCAAGATTTTTAGTTTCTTTGCGACGGGTACGTAATTCCTCCTTTAGCTCTGAGAAATTTGATGGACTGAAGCCTTCTTCTCTCATCTCGTCAAAGTCATTCTCTGACCAGCTTTGATCTGTTGCTGGCGATGGGCTGCGCTCCTTTGCAGGGGGAGATGCGCTGTTATTTTTTGAATTTCCAGCTTTTCTGCCCTGCTTCTTCCCCATCTTTGTGGTTTTATCTGTCTCTGGTCTTTGATGATGGTGACGTACTGATGGGGTTTTGGTATAGGTGTCCTTCCTGTTTGATATTTTTCCTTCTGACAGTCAGAAGGACTGTCTGTTGGTCTGTTGGAGATTGCTTGAGGTCCACTCCAGACCGTTTGCCTGGGTATCAGCAGCAGAGGTTGCCGACGATAGAATATTGCTGAACAGCGAGTGTACCTGTCTGATTCTTCCTTTGGAAGCTTCCTGTCAGGGGTGTACTCCACCCTGTGAGGTGTGGGGTGTCAGACTGCCCCTACTGGGGGATGTCTCCCAGCTTGGCTACTCAGGGGTCAGGGACCCACCTGAGCAGGCAGTCTGTCCGTTCTCAGATCTCAACCTCCGTGTTGGGAGATCCACGGCTCTCCCCAAAGCTGTCAGACAGAGTTGTTCGCGTCTGCACCGGCCCCCGCTGCTTCCCCTATTGGTGTTGAGCTGTGCGCTGTCCCCAGAGGTGAAGTCTACCAAGACAGGCAGGCTTCCTTGAGCTGCTGTGAGCTCCACCCAGTTCGAGCTTCCCAGCGGCTTTGTTTACCTACTTAAGCCTCAGCAATGGCGGGTGCCCCTCCCCCAGCCTCGCTGCTTCCTGGCGGATAGATCGCCACAGACTGCTGTGTTAGCAGTGAGGGAGGCTCCGTGGGCGTGGGATCCTCCCGGTCAGGTATGGGATATATTCTCCTGGTGTGCCTGTTTGCTTAAAGCGCAGTATTGGGGTGGGAGTTACCCAATTTTCCAGGTGTTGTGTGTCTCAGTTCCCCTGGCTAGGAAAACAGATTCCCTTCCCCCTTGCACTTCCAGGTGAGGCGATGCCTCGCCCTGCTTCAGCTCTCGCTGGTCAGGCTGCAGCAGCTGACCAGCACCGATTGTCCGGCACTCCCTAGTGAGATGACCCCAGTACCTCAGTTGAAAATGCAGAAATCACCGGTCTTCTGTGTCGCTCGTGCTGGGAGTTGGAGACTGGAGCTGTTCCTATTCAGCCATCTTGTTCCACCCCCCCATGTGAGAATCTTAAAGTTTTGGTAAGTATATCTTCAAATTCATCTCTGGCATCTTACACTTTTTCCAGAACTTTCCCAATTAGTGTCATATACACTCTTCCAAATCAAATTAAAACAATTTGAAATCACTTTAGAAATGTATAATTATGTTTCTAAGTATTGATGAATTACTTAGATATGTGTTTCTGTCTTTTGGTTGTTGTTTGCTACGGTTTACAAAATAAATTATCCTTTTGTTAGATTTTGAAATATTGGAGTTTTTCTATCATCCATATAAAATTGCCTTTCTTAAGTGAAATCTTTGTAAATAACTCTTTATATACTTTCCTTAAAATGACAATATGGGAAAAATGTCTCACCCAAGCTATTTTCACGTTTGTCTAAATTCAGATTCATATTTTTATGTCCAAGAGAAAGTGCTTATCATAAACTCAGGGAAGGATTGAAATAAACTTAAAATTAAAAACAGTCATATAAATTTAGCCTTAATTTTTAAAAATAATTTTAAAATAACATAGAGTATATAACACCTAATCGCAATACCAAGTAAGATTTTTTATTATAGCTGTCATCTCATTTACAACATTACAAAACGTAAGTCAAATAATTAATTGTACACTTAACATTTGTGTCTTCCATTACACTAATCATTACTAGAGATTAAGAACCTACTGGGATTCCTTTGTCTCATTTAATACTACCTTCAGAGTACAGACCACAGATCCGGACACACAGGCTCTTCAATAAATATCTATTCAAAATGTGAAAAAGTTAATGAATAAACCTATAAATTTATGCTTAGGTTGAAATGATTCTGAATGAAAATTAGGTACAACAGGAGCTTCTTGCAAATGTGATTTAATGTTTGTCAAAGGGATTTTTTTCTAGAAACTAAAAATATATTTAAATTATCACACAAAGGAATTTTCATAGAAAAATACAAAGATATTAAAACACATTTATATATGATTTATGTTTTCTGGAACATGTTATAACTTCTTCCATGTGACTATAAAATAAACAGGAGTGTGAAATTCACTTGGAAATATATTCTTAAGTAAAAATTGGTAGAAAAGAGAAAGCATCAAAAATTACCTCTTTTATACATCTTTTTCTTAGCCACTGACATTCTGTATTTTGAAAGAAACTGAAGGCAAATCAATTTAATAAATGTTTGCCATATCTTGACCTTAACAAAGACAGCACCATAATTCTTGCAAGTTATGAAACTCTGTGCACATAGATGTTTTGAAATGCATTTGAGGGAATATGCAAACACTGAATGAAAGAATTAATATGGTAATTGTCCTGGAGGCTGTGCAAGTCTATGGTTGGAGACCATTATCCAAAATAGCCCTATTCTATATCTAAGCTCCTCTTTCTTCTACAAAGATACAATTCAGTTTGTAGATAAGTTTAGTATTTAGTGATCAAGCATCTTTGTCAATAACTTACCAACTATTTATCTAGAATATTTGGTTCACTTTGCCATTATAGCAGTCGCACTAACAGGATGAAATAGTAGCCTGTGTCAAATTAGCTCTGCAGTGGTCAGATGAAACAAATTCAATAAATAAGGATTTTTGAGAGTCATTTTTCCTAGTCTTTTTTTTCAGTAACAGAATAAACCATTATAATTGAATTCAGCTTTATTATCTTCTTCCTTGATTTTCTCTTTTTTTGATCAGTATTTAGCTGAATCACCTTTGTGGTTCTAGCGATATATTTTGGACCAATTTATTAATAATAGTTTAACAAAGGTTCAACAATGTACAAAAGTCCTGTTGTTTAGGATTTTATTTTATTTTACATTTTAATTCTAAACTATTATGTTAGGGGGTAGATATTTATTAAATCAGTGGAGGCTAGAGTAGAATAATTCTTTTCTAACCTATCTGGCTGAAAAGAGTATTATGAGGCTTAGAAAATGTAATTCCTGCCCCAGTTGAATTTGGGCTTTCCTCGATTCATGATTTCAAATGGCTTACCTTGCCTTTTGATTTCTTTCTCCCCTGAGCTAGCTAATCAAATTTCTTCATCCCAGCCCTCAAATCCTCTGGCTGGTGTTCATCACACTTCATTCTCTTCTATTGCTTTGTCTTTTTGAAAGTCCTCTTGCTGTTTCTTTTTTTACTTTGCAGTACCACTTCAAAGTTTTGCCCATATCCCCTCTACAGGAAAACACCATCTCAGTTTAATTGTTTAGTAAAAAAGACTAACAGAAAAGAAGTTCCAACACTAGAGATTCAGGACTGCATATCCCATTTAAACAACCATACTGCCTCTGTCTCTGAGAGGAAATGCTCTCTCAGACGTTCAGTTTCCTTTCAGTGTAGTGAGAATGCATGTAACTGTTCCCCAGCTCCCCAGATTCACAGGAGAAAAGGTGACATAAAGCACGCAAAAACCATTAGGCTTTGGAACCAGAAAAAACAGTTTTCAAATGTCAGTTTTATTGTTTATAAATCAATTTTATTGGAGAAAAAAGATTTCCTAAAAAGGTGAAATCATGTAGATTAAAATAAATTTTAAAGATTTTATTCTTCTCATTAAATGAGAGAACCAGGCAAGTATCATAACGTATTCAAAAGAGAATCCAATGACATGTCAATGTGGATTGTGTATATATATGTGGTTTGTGTATATACACACATTATATCTATACATACTAACACACATACACATACATAAGGAGATACATATATATGTATATATGTGTACATACACCCATGTATCCACACACATCAAGAGTATCAGAATTTGGGTTTCTGCATATCCAATTCAGATTTGCCATTATTGAAATTAATTTTTGACATTTTTTAGAATACTTTCAGACCCTAAAGTGAATGGATTTCATTTTTAATTACTGAATTTGAATATAGACAATAAACTTAGGAGTGAAATACTACTGAGTATATTTCCAATTTTCCTGCACAGTGTTTCATCAATATTATAGTGTTGTCTTTGCTGCTTTCATAGCTATATGCCATTTCCTTTGGTCTGTATTCTCAGAGGATGCTTTGAAAATTCCCAATTTTATATATTTATATTAAAAATCATCGTTGAGAAAAACATGCCTGGCTGCAGATTTTTAGCAGACCCTTTACAATCTAGAAAACTATCAAGGTGATGTTTAAGAGGAGAAATAGTTGTACCAATTTTGATATTCTGATTAATTAATATATCACTGGAAATATTAAATACCATTTATATTTGTTATGAAAGCTCCATGGGCACCAAATATGTGTAGGTAGCATTAAGGCAAATGCTGATCTTGTTATCTACAATTTGACAACACTCCTGCAAAGACCACATGTACTTGTTAGAAAAAATGCCATTTTCTGAGATGTAGAAGTGGACACACATGAATATAATAAATCTGAAAACGTTGAACTTTGCAGGAGCCCTAAGAGTCTAGAAAACAGTCAAGGTTAGGAATTTGATCTGTTCTTCTGTGCTCTAGAAAAGGCATAAACCAAAGGAACAGCCCTCCCCGTAAGACTTAGATCAAGGATGTGGAGCCTTCTTTGTTTAACCTACTACAAGTTCAGACACAGAACCTTCAAACTCCCATTCTTTGTTTCATAAATGATGAACTAAATTGCCTGTCCCCACTGATCAATAAAAACAAAATGCTTGTTAACCAATCTTCAGTTAAGTTCCTCTTCTTCTTCAAGGTCCCTGAACTTCAGCCCACCCTCAGCCCAAGCCATCCAACTGCCCCTCTTGAGAACAGGCTGGCATCAGAATAAAACATTCTCTGATCAACTGTTTGATAATATTATGCTTTCATCCCACTTCCACACACCTGGCTCTTTTTAGCCTTATTTACTCCTCCCTATAAAAGAAAATCCTTTTTTGTCTAATTCTTGAGATACTTGTAGATCTTATCATGAGAGCATTTTTCCTATTGCAATAGTCCATTCAACACTCCTTGCAAAAATTCTTTTGAATAAAGCCTCTATTTATGAAATCCTGATTTGATTTTTGATATCTCACAGACTGTTATACACTTGGGCATTTTGATTTGGAATAGTTTCTGAATATCATAATGGCCCTATTATTATTAAAGACTGGTGTAAAAAGGGTCTTGAAGAGGAGCTGGAATAGACACCCCACTACAACAGTAGCTATGATGATGAAAATGTTGACGTTGTTGATACTGCTGTTGCTGCTGCTGCTGCTGCTGCTGATGATGAAGCAGGGAGTATCCTCTTGGATCCAAATTTAGAGCTCAGAAGTCAGGTCTTCATGTGATATTCAAAAGACAAATTGGGAAAAAAAGAAAAACTCAGCTGCCACTTGAGACCTCCAGTGCAAAAGTAAAAGATCAATGATTCACTGTTGCCTAATAATTGCCTACCCATTATAACCTGTTACTAATGTGCTCAAAAATGGCTCCCCAGAGGAAGCCCATGGTCGAATGTGCATGTTTGATTAGTTTTGGACAATTATACACACATAGTTATAGATAGACAGACAGACAGATAGATAGATAGATAGATAGATATGTAAAGTCATTATGTGTGTGTGTGTGTGTGTGTGTGTGCATGCGTATGTGCATAAAGTCATTGCACTTCTTAGTGACCTAGGCCTGGTGCTGGCATTTATCCAGGCACATGACTGATACTTATTTAACTTTCAGAAACTCTGTTAACTAATTAAACAATTAAAATTATTTTATTCATGGAAATATGACTCTTATTTTAACTCTTTCTAGGAAACCTATAGGTTTCACAAGTAAATTTTTATGAAAACTTAAAAAAAACAGATTAAGGGGGAGGAATTCTCTACTAAATTAGGCAATTTCAGGTGTCCCTAGAGAGCTGATAACTCGGCAACATGTGAGGATTCGAACTGTAAAATGATCTAAATGTATTCTATTTTTGAATATAATAACTTACAAATGCATATTTACTATGTTCTATAAAAATAAATGCAAGTAACTTCCAAATCTAACAGAGCATTGTATGTGTGTCTATGTCAAAGTCAAAAGCATGTTGATTATGCACAGTGCTTGACAGAAAGGACAAAGTTAACTCATTTCTGGAGTGTAAAGAAGAATACCCATAACCAATTTATTTTTCCCCACAGACCGTGCTTGATAGGCTAATAGTATCACAAAGCTGCCACACCATTCACTACACTTTAGCTCACATCCAAATCATTCTCAGAGAATCCACATAGAAATGTGAGTAAAGGGCTATACTGTAAATGCAGAAAAATACATAGTTTTTTAATTAACTATGTACTCTTGGGTTGTGCCATAATAAACCGAGACTGAGAGACAAAATGATATATTCATATTGTTGTATAGTGTAAGTGGAGAACACGAGGACACTGGACAACATTATTAATGAAAATAAGAGATTGGTTAATCTATCATCTATCTATCTATAGACCTATCCTTCCTATCTATCTATCTATCTATCTATATCTATCTATCCATCCATCCATCATCTATCAAGAGACAGATACAGAGACAAAGGCAGAAAGAGGGAGATTTATTATGAAGAATCAGCTCACACAATTATGGAAGTCAAGAAGTCCCACAATCTGCCATCTGCAAACTGAAGACATAAAAGATCCAGAGTTCTAATTTCAGTTCAAGTGCAAAGACCTGACAAGCAGGTCGGCCGATGGTGTAAATCCAGTCCAAGGGTAGGAGAAGACTAATAGCTCAGCTCAAAGCCAGGAAGAAAGAAAAAGGGATAAATCCCTCTTTGCTATGCCTTTTAGTTCCATTCAGGACCTTAAAAGATTTTATAATGTCCACTCACATTGGGGAGAGAAATCTGCTTTATTGAGTTCATGATTCCAATACTAACTTCTTCCAAAAACATCTTCATAAACACACAGAGAAATATTTTTAATCTCGGCACCCTGAGCAGGAATCAAGTTAACATGTAAAATTAACCATCACAGTTAGCTACAAGATCTAAGCCTAACAGTCACATTGCAATCACTATCTTTCACGTATGTGTGCGCTATATACATGTCTCTTTAACACTATAAGCCATTGTGGAAGTGGCAGCAGACTTTACTCATCTTCCTTCCTCTCTTAGTCTCTCAATCTTTTTTCCTTCTCTTTTCATTTTGCCTTTCTTTTCTTTCCTCCACTTATTTCCTTTTACTTCTCTCCCTTTTTTCATTCTTTGTTCTTGCTTCTTCTTATTTTTCTGTTTATTCCCTTTTTTTTTTTTTTTGCTTTCTTGGTATTTATCCAAAGGAGTTGAAAACTTGTTCTACACAAAAACCTGCACATAGTTGCTTACAGCAGCTTTATTTATAGTTGCCAAAACTTGGAGGTAACTAAGATGTTCTTCAATAGGTGAAAGGATAAATAGACTGTAGAACAGCCAGACCATGAAATATTACTCAGTGCTATAAAGAGATAAGCTATCATGTTATGAAAAGCCATGGCAGAAACTTAAATGCATGTTTCTATGTGAAAGAAATCAATCTGAAAAAGTTGCATACTGTATGATTCCAATCATATTATATTCCAGAATAGGCAAAAATACAAAGAGAGTAAAAATATTGGTAGTTGCCAAGGGTTAGAGGGGAAGGAGGGACAAATAGGCAGAAAATGGATGATTTTTAGGGCAGTGAAACTATTCTGTTTGATACTATAATGGTGGGACATTTAATTCATTACACATTGTTCAAACCCATAGAATGTACAACCCCAAGAGTGAATTCTAATGTAATCAATGGACTGTGGTGATTATGAGGTTTCGATGTAAGCTGCACTTCAAAAAATGTACAACTCTAGTGTGGGATGTTGATGATATCAATTTTGCTGTGAAACTAAAACTGCTCTGAAAGATAATGTCTTATATCTAAAAAGAGTCCAGACACAAAAGGACAAATATGTGATTCCACTTATGCAATACCTCAAACAGACAAATTTAGAGAGAAGGAAAAAAAATTAGAAGTCACTAGGATCCAAGAGAAATGGGGAGATGAAGGAATATTTATTTCCTTATGGGTACAGTTTCTGTTTGGGGTAATGAAAAATTTTGGATAGACAGTGGTGAAAGTTACACAACTTTGTAAATATTATTAATACCACTTTATTGTACATTTATAAATGGTTAAAGTGACAAATTTTATGGTATACATAACCACAATAAATAAAAAAAAGAAAAAGAAAAAATAATTTTAACATACCAAAGGATATTTTACTGACAAGTATTTCATAAACAGTTAAGAAGGATGAAGCCAATAATCAATGCCTAACAGCTCACTGACCTTGGAAACAGAACTCCCCACCTGCTTTACTATGCCTTTTGAAAATCTTTGCACTGCAGTCCTTTGGCCATATTTGGAGTGACATCATATGCTTCATACTCTTAAAGTAGATATTACTAAAACATTCTGTGTGCTCATCCTCTACCTTGATCATTGCCGCTGCTCTAGTGTTGTGTGACCAAAATGCTGAATTCACTACATTTGTTAATCCAATGGCAGTGTGGAATTCTTCCTTGGCAAGGAAATATCTATGTATAGGTCTGTCTCCTGGTCAGATGGGTATTTCTGTGAGGTTTGATGGGTGAAACTCTTCACTGATAGGTTCCTTACATTCTTCCACAAACAAATACCTTTGATCCATTCTTTGTTTCAGTACACATTTAGACACTGTGCTAATGTGTTTGGAATAGGATCATTACTCAGAAATTGAGAGATAAGAATACCAGTTTTGGCTTTGGTACAAGGTAAGTGACTGACCTTGGAAAAAACATTTGTTTCTCTTGGCCTTAATAGCCCTTTTGCTAAATGAGGGTATGGCTTAGCTTAGTAATTGACAAACGTGTTAGCAGCAAAAATCCTTGCGCACATACACAAACAATAGTGAATCTGTTCTGTTTGACATTTCCCGATTCCCTTTCTTCATCTATGAAGCACCAGAGCAAAAGCACTGGACTCAATGGTATTTAATGCCTATACTTTCATGTAGCAATCCTCTTGAGAACTGATTGTGATTGTCTCCATTATATATTAAAACGTGTATACATACACACTGGAGATGTCATTAAGAAAAAACTTCAACATAGTAATTTTTATTAAAATTAAATTCATATAAAATAAAATTAACTTTTTAAGAGTGAATATGTAGTGGCATTTAATACATTCATGATGTTGGACAACCACCAACTCTATTTAGTTCTAAAATATTTTCATTATATTTGTTATTTTTAAATGACTTTTCCTGTACATTAAATAATACATTTTAAATAATGTAAAAAGATAGTGATGGAAACCAAATTAACTTGAATACTACAGCAGAAGGCTAAAATTAAAATTTTTGAGCAAACATACACACACACACACACTTAATTAATATCATTGATACCTTATTATTATAATGGAAAATAATAAGAACCCAAACTAACAACCTAATCTATTTGGATGTTCAAGTTCAAATAGCATTTCAGGTATAAAAATATAGAAATATTTATAATCTACAGAAATACATATTATTGCCAAGAGGCAGGACAATATTTCAAAAGCTGAGGGAAACCTTGAGTCCCCTTAACGGGCTTTGGATTGATAAGATGTAACACAACCTAAATATAGTTTTATTTAGAAGCCCAACTTGATTTCATAAACATTCAAATATCAAATAATATTAATGTATTACTTCCAAGAATGCCCCTGTAGACCTTTCCCTAAGACATTATGACCCTTCCCATGATTAAGAAAATAGTAACATAAAGAGAGGAATACATATAATAGTAATTTTTATGCAAAATTACACAGAACTTTGGGGGAGGAACTGGGAATTAACCAACACGTAATCAAAAAAGATAATAAAAGATGAAAATATTGTTATGTAAATAACAATATTCAAGACTACATGTTTAAGGATTTTTGGAGCACTCTAAACTTTTGCTTTGTCTACTGTCTTTGGTCAGCGTAATGATCCAGAAGTTGTATGTCACAGAGTTGTATGTCTAAATTGGCTCTCTTATTCTACTGATCAACATGACGCAAAAGCAAACAAACAAACAAAAAAAAAAAACATGTTTTTTTAAGGTCCTCCTAGTACTATCTCTGGGTGAGGAGTAACCAATCTGCTGAAAAATATTTCCCTTTCTGAACATGGATTGCAGACACTCCTCCTTGACAGCAGACAGAGTGTTGGAATGAGACATCAATACCATTGTGCATTATAATTTCTCCCAACTTGTTAAGATTCTGTAAATATCTCCTCATGACATTAAACGTTCTTCTATGAGATCATTTTAATGACTAAACCATCTTTTATCATATGGTTGTTACTATAATTTAGTGAGACTGAGGACTTTGAACTGGTATTTCATGAACAAAAAAAAATACCACCTTCATAGCTGGTATATGATGACAGAACAAAACTACTTGGAATTGGTGGAAATTTAGGTTACATTTCCATGGCTTTCTGACCAAATCCCATTTTAGGTTCGCCCCCCCACCCCCCCGATCATGTTCTGCATTAATGGTTTTAACCTGGAGGTTAGTTTTCTCCCACAGGACATTTGGCAATTACTGTAGACAATTTTAGTCCTCACAACTAGGGTGGGAGGTAGAGAGGGGGTGTTAACTAGAATTAAGTGAGCAGAGACCGCAGATGCTGCTAAACACCTTACGATGCATAGGACAGCGCCCCCTACCTACAACAAAGAATCAGCTGGCCAAAAAGTGTCTCTAGTGCTGAAATTGAGAAACTCCACTCCACGTGAACCACAAATAAATGGAAGGTAAATATTTCAGATAGCCCACTTACCACATTGTCTTCCTCATAAACACATTTTGGATTTGGGTTAAAACGAGTTTAAGTCACTAACGGTGATTTATATGTGTGTGGTGTAGAGACAATTTCAATCATCTTAATACAAGAGTGTGTTGGCCTTTGCTCCTGTGCTTGGTCTATTCACCTTTTCTTAATAAGCTTCCAAGTGTGCGCCACTACATCCTCTCTCTCTTTGAACCAGAAATTCAGGAGAGGACCCACAGACCCTCTGAAGGAAGTGGACTGCTCTTGCGCGGCCCAGGAGACACCACAAATACAGTGAGTGCCCAACTGTGGAAGTGGGAAAGGGAGACCCTCCTCTCCTTAGCACACGGCCCGACTGGGGAAGCTGAAGGTCTGTTTGCGCGATAAGTTTCCGACCTTACCTGGAGCTGAGCCAATTTAGAGAGCTGAAATACGGGGGTAGGGGAAGCAGCAGAAATGCCCTGGGAACTCGCTGTGTCCCCTTGCTAGGGACATTCCTTCCTGGCACCGTAGGGATCCATCAGGTGGGTGACCAAAGGAGCGTGGGGTATAACTCCACAGGGAGAAGAGAATCTCTAGCTGAACTTTGTAACAGTTTGAACAGGGTGAGAAGCCTCCTGGCCAGAACTCGAGGGAGAGCACAGATCTGTTGTGCAGACTCCACAGGCCGAGGAAGAACTGAGCCCTTTTCTCTGGCAGCTGGAGGTGAGTAACCCAGGGCAAGTTTTCAAGCCTGTCACACCCTCCACCTGGAAACAGACTCAGGGCTGTTGGTAGGGGCATGGTGGCAGTGAGACCGGCCCTTTGGTTTGCGTGGGAGCTGGGTGAGGCCTGTGACTTCGGCTTTCCCCTACTTTACTGATAACCTGCATGACTCAGCAAAGGCAGCCATAATCCTTCTAGGTACACAACTCCAGTGACCTGGGAATCTCACCCCATCCCTCACAGCAGCTGCAGCAAGACCCACCTAAGGAGAGTCTGAGCTCAGACATGCCTAGCTCTGCCCTCACCAAATGGTCCTTCCCTATCCACGCTGGTAGCAGAAGACAAAGGCCATATAATCTTGGGACTACTAGAATCCTACCCACGTCTGGTCTTTCTCTATACTAATTGATGCTTTCTGGAAAGCACCACCTCCTGGCAGGAGGCAACCACACAAAAATAGAGCATTAAAGCATAAGAACCCTCATGGAGTCCATTGCCACCCCCACCCCCACCTTTCAACTCCATCTGAACAGGTGTTGGTATTCAAGTCTGAGAGACTCACAGATGGTTCACATCTCAGTACTCTGTGCAGACAACCCTAGTAACAGCCCGGAGCTGGGTAGACTTGCTGGGTGGCTAGACCCAGAAGAGAGACAGCAATCACTGTTAATTCAGCTCACAGGAAGCCACATCCATAGGAGAAGGGGGAGAGTACTGTTATCAAAGGAACACCCCATGGGACAAAAGAATCTGAACAACAGCCTTCAGCAATAGACAGTCCCTCTGACAGAGCCTACCCAAATGAGAAGGAACCAGAAAACCAACCCTGGTAATAAGACAAAACAAAGCTCATCAGTACTCCCCAAAAATCATACCAGTTCATCGACAATGGATCCAAACCAAGAAGGAATTCCTGGCTTACTTGACAAAGGATTTCGGAAGTTAGTTTTTAAGCTAATCAGGAACAGACCAGAGAAGGGCGAAGCCCAATGCAAGGAAATAAAAAAAAAAAAGACAGAAGAAGTGAAGGGAGAAATATTCAAGGAAACAGATAGCTTAAAGAAAAAACAATCAAAACTTTAGGAAAATTTGGACACACTTTTAGAACTGTGAAATGCCCTGGAAAGTCTCAGCAATAGAATTGAACAAGTAGGAGAAAGAAATTCAGAGTCAAAAGTTAAGGGTTTGAATCAACCCAATTCAACAAAGACAAAGAAAAAAGAATAAGAAAATGTGAACAAAGTCTCCAAGAAGTCTGGGATTATGTTAAATGACCAAACTTAAGAATAATCAGGGTTCCTGAGGAAGAAGAGAATTCTAAAAGCTTGAAAAACATATTCAGGGGAATAATCGAGGAAAATTCTCCCAGCCTTGCTAGAGACTTAGACATCCAAATACAAGAAGCACAAAGAACACCTGGAAAATTCATCACAAACAGGTCTTCACCTAGGCACCCTGTCATCAGGTTATCTGAAGTTAAGACAAAGGAAAGAATCTTGAGAGCTGTGAGACAGAAGCACCAGGTAGTCTATAAAGGAAAACCTATCAGATTAACAGCAGATTTCTCAGCAGTAACCCTACAAGCTAGAAGGGATTGGGGCCCTATCTTTAGCCACCCCAGACAAAACAATTACCAACCAAGAATTTTGTATCCAGTGAAACTAAGAATCATATATTAAGGAAAGATACAGTAATTTTCAGACAAACGAATGCTGAGTGAATTCACCATTACCAAGCCACAACTACCAAGAATTGCTAAAAGGAGCTGGAAATCTTGAAACATATCCTGGAAACACATCAAAATAGAACCTCTTTAAAGCATAAATCACACAGGACCTATAAAACAAAAATACATGTTAAAAAGCAAAAACAAAAACCAAAAAAAAAGTACAAAAAAAAATTAAAAAGCAAGGCAACAGAAAGCATGATGAACGCAATGGTATCTCACATTTCAATACTAACATTGAATGTAAATGGCCTAAATGCTTCACTTAAAAGATACAGAACCACAGGGTGAATAAGAACTCACCAACCATCTGCTGCCTTCAGGACACTCACCTAACACATCAGAACTCATATAAACTTAAAGTAAAGGGGTGGGAAAAGGCAGTTCATGCAAATGGACACCAAAAGCAAGCAGGGGTAGCTATTCTTATATCAGTCAAAATAAATTTTAAAGTAACAACAGTTAAAATAGACAAAGATGGACATTATATAATGGTAAAAGGCCTTGTCCAACAGGAAAATATTACAATTCTAAACATATAAGCACCTAACACTGGAGGTCCCAAATTTATAAAACAATTACTAATAGACCTAACAAATGAGACAGACAGCAACACAATAATAGTGGGGGACTTCAGTACTCTACTGACAGCACAAGACAGGTCATCAAGACAGAAAATCAACGAAGAAACAATGGATTAAACTATACCTTGGAACAAACAAGTGGACTTAATAGATATATACAAAACATTTCATCCAGAAAATGCAGAATACACATGCTATTCAACAGCGCATGAAACTTTCTCCAAGATAGACCATATGATAGGCCATAAAACAAGCCTCAATAAATTTAAGAAAACTGAAATTATATCAAGCACTCTCTCAGACCACAGTGGAATAAAACTGGAAATCAACTCCAAAAGGAACTTTCAGAACCATGTAAATACATGGAAATTAAATAACCTGCTCCTGAATGAGCATTGGGTCAAAAATAAAATCAAGATGGAAATTAAAAAATTCTTCAAACTGAATGACAATAATGACACAACCTATCAAAACCTCTGGCATTACAGCAAAGGTGATGCTAAGAGAAAAGTTCATAGCCCTAAACACCTACATGAAAAAGACTGAAAGAGCACAAACTGACATTCTAAGGTCACACCTCAAGGAACTACAGAAATAAGAACAAACCAAACCCAAATGGAGCAGAAGAAAGGCAATTACCAAGTATTTACAGTCAACTGATCTTTGATAAAGCAAACAAAAACATAAAGTAGGGAAAGGACACCCTTTTCAACAAATGATGCTGGGATAATTGGCTAGCCACATGTAGGAGAATGAAACTGGATCCTCATCTATCACCTTATACAAAAATCAACTCAAAATGGATTAAGGACTTAAGCATAAGACCTGAAACTATAAAAATTCTAGTAGATAACACTGGAAAAATCCTTCTAGACCTTGGCTTAGGCAAGGGTTTCATGACCAAGGACCCAAAAGCAAATGCAATAAAAACAAAGCTAAATAGCTTTCCATTTAAAACCGAATTAAAGAGCTTTTGCATGGTAAAAGGAACAGTCAGCAGAGTAAACAAATAACCCACAGAGTGGGAGAAAATCTTCACAATCTATACATCTGACAAAGGACTAATATCCAGAATCTACAACGAACTCAGACAAATCAGTAAGGAAAAAACAATCCCATCCCAAAGTGGGTTAAGGACATGAATAGACAATTCTCAAAAGAAGATATACAAATGGCCAACAAACATACGAAAAATGCTCAACATCTCTAATGATCAGGGCAATGCAAATCAAAACCACAATACGATGCCACCTAACTCCTGCAATAATGGCCATAATAAAAAAAAAATCAAAAAACAGTAGATGGTGGCATGGAAGCGGTGAACAGGGAACACTTCTACATTGCTGATGGGAATGTAAACTAGTATAGCCACTATGGAAAACAGTGTGAAGAGTCCTCAAAGAACTAAAAGCAGAACTACTACTTGATTCAGCAATCCCACTACGGAGTATCTACCCAGAGGAAAAGAAGTCATTATTCAAAAAAGATACTTGCACATGCCTGTTCATAATGGCACAATTCACAATACCAAAATCATGGAACCGACCCGACCCAAATGTCCATCCGTCATGAGTGGATAAAGATATATACATATGAATGATGGAATACTATGCAGCCATAAAAAGGAATGAATTAACAGCATTTGCAGTAACCTGGATGAAATTGGAGACTGTTAGTCTAAGTGAAGTAACTCAGGAATGGAAAACCAAACATCATATGTTGTTCTCACTGATATGTGGTAGCTAAACTATGAGGACACAAAGGCATAAGAATGATACAATGGACTTTGGGGACTTGGGGGGAAGAGTGGGCGTTGGGTGAGGGATAAAAGACAACAAATGTGGTGCAGTGTATAGAGCTCAGGTGATGGCTGCACCAAAATCTCACAAATCATCACTAAAGAACTTACTCATGTCACCAAATACCACCTGTACCCCAATAACTTATGAAAAAAGCTAAATTAATTAATTAAACAAAACAGAATAGAAAATAAAAAACTAAAGCAAAATTTTACTCATGATTGATATGCAAGAATCATAAAAGTTGTGTGCTGATAAACTGTAAATTAATGTACCAAAAGCAAACAAAAATTTCAATTAAAAGTAAAAAAAAAAAAAAATCAGCCTTCCCCACTTCGAGTATTGAGAATGATGGCTTTACCCATGGGGAAAAACACATTTAGGATTTTAATTATTATTTTAGCTAATTGGCTCCTGCTACCTACTACTGGGCTTATTCTCCTTATATTTTATTATTTGGCTTTTTATCTTAACCCCTGTTGCTACATGGAGTCAGCCCTAACGTCCAGTTTTTGCACTGGTGCTTTCAGTTTGTTTCATTTCATTTACAAATCTGGATCCTACACTTCCTTCCTTCCTTCTTCCCCAGTGGAAGCCATTTGAACGATTTAGCTAATCTTCACAATATATTTCTGAATCCATGACTGAGCACAGTTTCTCAAGATAAGACCCCAGCACAACTAGTTCACTTGCATCTCTTGTTTGGTTCCCATGAACAACATCTTCCCTCTCCTGGCTTGTTGTTGCTCTGGCACGTGACCAATTTTTGTGAACATATATGTGATCCAAATATTGACAGTTCACTATGCCACACCTTACCCCACCCTCATCATAGCATACACTAGTAAGTGGTCAATGTAAAGAAAAATTTTACCTTGTTGCTTAAATGTGCTATTTTCAGCAAGATTGCATAACCACTAATAGGTAACTTGCTCTCATGTTCTTGGACATAAAACATTAGAATAGTGGTCAATCTCTGGCCCACATGCATCAATTAGAATCT
Source organism: Trachypithecus francoisi (assembly GCF_009764315.1). Lineage (NCBI taxonomy): Eukaryota > Metazoa > Chordata > Mammalia > Primates > Cercopithecidae > Trachypithecus > Trachypithecus francoisi. The sequence goes on from NW_022681462.1 coordinate 34,768,090, forward strand.
GTCGATTAAATACCTTGTTCATATTTTCTTATTCTTTTTTCTTTGTCTTTGTTGAATTGGGTTAATAGATTTCCAATTGTCATTCAGCAACTAACTCAGGAACCAGACAAATAACTTACTTTTATGGAAAGGAAAGAGGTAATGGGAGATAGTAGCAAATTAGAAAGTGTACATCTACTTTCTAATTTGTGCCTGTTACTCAGCTTCTAAGGATGGTTGATCTCTAGAAACCATGTCAAGTATTTCTACATTTTCTAATCTAATTATTAAAAAAAACTAGACATTATATTTCTCTAAGAATTATCCTAGCGACTTGGGAGGCTGATGTGGGAGAATTTATTGAGGCCACAAATTCAAGACCAGAGTGAGCAACATGGTAAGACTTTGGCTGTAAAAGATAGAAATAAATTTTAAAAATTAGCTGGGTGTGGTGGCACTCACCTATAGTATCAGCTACTCAAGAGGCTGAGGTAGGAGTATCACTTGAGCCCAGAAGTTGGAGGCTTTAGTGAGCTATGATTACACCACTGCACTCTGAAAACAAACAAATAAACAGACAAACAAAACCAAAAAGAATTATCTTAATTTTGAATTGTTGGCAAATTTTAACTTAATATAAATTTAATTGTTGGTAAATTTCGTGTTTTTGCCCCTGGACACGAATTTCTAGTTTGCAACTTTTATTTCTATTTGGCTATGTTGCCTTATTTTTTATTATTATTTTTTACCATGCATGATATTTTTACAGCATAGTTTTGCAAATGTTACCACAAACTATGCATAATCAATGTACATTGCCAGATCAAAAGTCTTAATCTTTGATCTACAAAATAGCCATTATCACTTAAGAACACTAAAATTATATTTTAAATTAAAAGTTTTGATAACTTAGCCCAAGGGAATAAATGATGTGGAATTACAAATGCTAAAAAAGAATAGTAGGTAGAGAGTTCTTACAGTGTGGGACATGAAACTTTTAGGCTTCTCTAAAAAATAACTAAGATTTGCCTAATAATTCATAGTTAGTATTCTATGTCATAACATTAATGAATTTGTTACACAGAATGATCTATGCAAGGACCTACTATTATCTATAATAGTAAAAAGTAAAAAGTAGACTTGAAGACTTGGTCAATCTTATACAGATTTAAGCAAAAGTTGTAGAACCAAATATTGATGATCTGACTTCAAGCTTCAGGTTTCCCCCATGACACAAGGCCAGTTGTACTTGAAACATACCCATTTTCATAAACCTGCCCAGGGGAATTGGCAAAACAAGTAATTGACGCAATGACTTTGAAACATGGTACCTGATTTTAGTGCCTCTGAAATATCACTTACAGATGAAGAAATTTTCAGTATTATCATCTTCTAACACTTCAGCACTGAGGAAATTGTAAGAAAGAGGACCACGAAGTGGCCTGACAATTGCTCCTGGCTTTTAATTTAATATTGTTTTTAATAATATTAAATTTTTAATAAAATACATGCTGTGCTGGCAACTTACAACTGTGAGCTATCCTGAGATTCAGATATAATGATGACCAACGGCAATTTCTTTCTTTATTGTGTGACATATGTGGGTGTGATTATATAACTTCCTCAAGGCAAAATGCTGTTTTAAAGGCTTACCTAAAGAAAACAAAACTATTTTTGTTTCTGAGTTGATTATACTTTGATTTTTGTTTAACCTATTCTCCTAATTAACGGTCTGAAAGAGATATTTGACTTTCCAAACACCCCTAGTCCTCGTTCATGGATTTCACATTGTGTAGACAATTGGAGAATTTTCTAATGCAGTTGGTGGAACCTGATTTCTGTTGGCCTTTAGGGAAAGCATCAACTTCGCTTTTTTTTTGTTTTTTTTTCTCTTTCTAACCCTCGCAGGAAGAAATTCTAACATTGTACTCACTGGTGAAAGTCTGTCCTTTACAAAGAGGCAAAAGTTGTGTCATTCCCTTTGCACATTGACATGTACCTGTGAGATTCTCCAACACTGAAGATTTATTTTCCCCAGTGGTTGGTGGTTAAAGACCTGCCTGGGGCCTCCTTCTTTCTGGGGTAGGCCTGAAACCTGAGAGCTAGGCAGAAATGTAGGTGGGTCCCAGAAAAAAAGTATCTATGGGGTGAATGGCTTATCTTCTACTTTGTATGATGAGAAGAAAATATCATTTCTTATTTCCGCTCTTCCTTAGCATCATCTTTCTTTGCCGCTTTACATTAGAACAGTAGCAAATTCTTAGAGGCCATGTAAATAAAGTGTGGGCCTAAGGGATAACTAACAAGATAAGACTCGGTGTTTATTCAAAAGCGGTCCTTACAGGTTTGGATATCTCACAGGATTGTGATGTGCAGATAGAGTTTGGGATTTTAAAATATATGCATATACAGTAATACACAGAGCAAATTTATCTGGACTTTTTCTTTGGCCATATACCTACACATTTTTAGTATTCTAGAATTATATCTGCCATATTCTTTTTTCTATATTAAGCATAAGAAATGTGTAGATTAGTAAACTAGAGACAGACATGCACAAAGGCCCAGGCTTTGTAAAGGAGTCTTACTCCTCAGGCAGTTTTCAGAGCTGCATTTAACTATGGGCAAAATCCCATGCAAAATTCTTGCTCAATAAGACATTCTGGAAACCACCTAATTTTAAAAGAGTCTGAGTCTAGTTTTAGAGTTAAATTAGGCTCACATGGAAGCTCAAATCGCAATGGTAACCACTCTTCTCATGTGCAAATGTATGCATTTAGAAAGGATACTGAATTTTGTATCTAAGGTAATTAGTTTTTGGTAGGAATGTGATTCTTTTCTGGAGATGCATTTACTGTGCTGATAAGTTGCATAATATATGAAGCATGGCACTATATCAATATATTTATAGGTATTTCAATGTTCATATTTACTGCTGGGATTGGAGAGGAGGTGATTTGCTTTTGACAATGTAGGTGTTTAAGGCTGATATTCATATTCACACAAACATTATTCACTATCATATTCAGGCAAACAGTATTGATTCTCTGGAAGTTAGAAATAGAAGTATTTCCAATTCAAAGTATTTATTTTCCCTCACGTATTCCAAGGATTCTAAAAAGCTATCTGTTGTACAAACATTCTCCAAAATAGTTAGAATAATTATGCTATTAGATTTTTCTAGTAGGACAATATAGCGTGATCTTTCCTAAAATGTGTTTTCTTTTTTTTTTTATTTTATTTTAAAATGTTCTGTTGTTATCTTTTTTTTTTTAATTTATTTATTTATTTATTTATTTATTTTTATTATACTTTAAGTTCTAGGGTACATGTGCATAACGTTTATATCATGTATAACTCCCCAATGCAATCCCTCCCTCCTCCCCCCTCCCCATGATAGGCCCCAGTGTGTGATGTTCCCCTTCCCGAGTCCAAGTGAACTCATTGTTCAGTTCCCACCTATGAGTGACAACATGCGGTGTTTGGTTTTCTTCTTGTGATAGTTTGCTAAGAATGATGGTTTCCAGCTGCATCCATGTCCCTACAAAGGATGCAAACTCATCCTTTTTGATGGCTGCATAGTATTCCATGGTGTATATATGCCACATTTTCTTAATCCAGTCTGTCACAGATGGACATTTGGGTTGATTCCAAGTCTTTGCTATTGTGAATAGTGCCGCAATAAACATACGTGTGCATGTGTCTTTGTAGTAGAGTAATTTATAATCCTTGGGTATATACCCAGTAGTGGGATGGCTGGGTCATATGGTACATCTAGTTCTAGATCCTTGAGGAATCGCCATACTGTTTTCCATAATGGTTGAACTAGTTTACAATCCCACCAACAGTGTAAAAGTGTTCCTATTTCTCCACATCCTCTCCAACATCTATTGTTTCCTGACTTCTTAATGATTGCCATTCTGACTGGTGTGAGATGGTATCTCATTGTGGTTTTGATTTGCATTTCTCTGATGGCGAGTGATGACGAGCATTTTTTCATGTGTCTGTTGGCTGTATGGATGTCTTCTTTTGAGAAATGTCTGTTCATATCCTTTCCCCACTTTTTGATGGGGTTGTTTGTTTTTTTCTTGTATATCTGTTTGAGTTCTTCGTAGATTCTGGATATTAGCCCTTTGTCAGATGAGTAGGTTGCAAAAATGTTCTCCCATTCTGTAGGTTGCCTGTTCACTCTGATGGTAGTTTCTTTTGCTGTGCAAAAGCTCTTTAGTTTAATTAGATCCTGTTTTCTTTGTTTCTGCCTTGAATCTGATTCAGCCATTGAAATCAAGTCTGGGATTCTGAAGTTCAAGATCTGGTCATTTATTTTCTTTTCAAACTCAAATATATGCAAAACCCTACCCATAACACTGGAGGGCTATTACCAATTCCCCTAACCACCAAATAGTCTTAATCCTCTATTTTGAAGAAGCATCAGTTCTATCCCAGCTCTGCTGCCTATAAAAAGATAGCAGCGGGTATCAGAAAGATTCTCTGTTCCTCACAGAACCAGATTTCTGAGACAGAATGATCAGGGTCAGAGATGACATTTAGGATGACAAGCTTAAGGGTAAGAATGTTGCCTATCCTGGGTTGAAACTGTTTCATACAACGTCAAAGCAAAAACTTCAAAGCTATGTCAGAGAGCAAAGTATTGCAAAGAGTTATACAGAAAGAGATGAGTTTTTTTAAACAAGCAAACTGAACAAAGGTACATAATGGCGCAGAGTCTGTATTCCTTGGTTGACATCCCATGGGTATTAACCAGAATGATATTAGTTCTTTGATCCATTCACCTTTGGCTGTAATGCAAGATTAAGATGATGGTTTCAACTTGGGAACATTTGGAGTTTGTGAGTGGGGTTATTTGTATGCATCTATGTGCCCTTTGGAAGAATTTGTAAATGATTTGCTTAATAACTTTCAAAATCTGGTTTTGTTGTGACCTTGCTCCTAGGTAATTGGTTGTTATAAGAGAAGAGAAAGAGCAACAGTGAAAATAAACACACTCACAAAGCAAAGGCATTTTCTTCCACTTCAACAGAGCTCCTAGGCCTAAACAGGGCAGGCGAATTGTGGATGTCACAGTGCCATTAACAGCAAAGCCCAGTGACATGAGTTTGTCTATGTAACAAACCTGCACATGTACTCCTGGATCTAAAATAAAAATTTTAAAAATAAATAAATACCGTTAAATTAAAAAAAGAGTACTCTTACTTAATCAGCAAGGTCATGATGCTATTGCCAATTGATTATTTTTTGTCATATAATGACATTTGATTGAGAACATGACTTATTTCATTCTATTACCATATAATTAGTTTATAATTATTAGCTGCAATTCTGTCAATTATCAAACATTGAAAGGTGGGCATTATTAGTTTTATTGATGTTGAAACCTTTACTGTGAAACCTATAGAAGCTTGCCCAGAGCGAGGTGGATTTGATCCTAAAGTCCGTGTTCTTTCCCTCAGACCACACATGTGCTCTTCAAGCCCATTCCACCAGCAGAGTTCCTTTCACTTATGGTAATTACTTTATCAATTTAAAGTTTGGCCAAGTCTTTTTTGGAGAATGACAGAACATTTAGTGGCCTTTTAGTAGCGTTCTAGGCCAAAATCCCATCCAATGAAAAAATAACATCTTCATATTATCTGAAGAATGGTCTTTCATCCTTGATCTGAACGTGTCACATAATAAGGAAGTACAGTATTTCAAAAGGATGCTATTGTATTCAGCAGAAATCATATTGTTTGAGTAACTATTTCCCTCTTTTCTTCATCCTGTTTTTTGGTGCTATTTAGGAAAAAAAATCAAGTCTTTCTTATACAAAGCCTGTAAAATATTAAGCAACAGCTAAATCATTTCTTCTCTGAGTCAAACCTCTTTAATATCTTAAGCTACTCCTATGCCAGGAAACCCCTAGGAAATCTTCTATACAAATCACAGGCATCTCAATCACTCGCCAAATAACATCCTTTTCTTCATCTAGAAAATAAAGGTTTCATAAAATGTCACTAAAGTAATTTATCTAAATTAAAACTAATAAAGGAAATAGAAGCATGTAAGGTTCTGCCAAGCTCTAACATCTTGATTTCTGTCTAGACAAATTACAAACATTCTCTATTTTAAAATTATTTTTAGTCTTCAACAGAGGCTCCTTTTCTCAGGGTCTCAAATTAGGAAAGATACAACTGGATATCACTCCTATTTATCAGAATATTAAAGAAGGGCCAAGAAACCTCAGTCCTGAGAAAACAGAGAAAGGCCACATCCACAGATTGTGGTTCTAGATGATTCACTCTAAGTTGAGATGCAGGAAGAAGGTTTCGCTTCCTAAACATTGACAACAAAAGAAAGTTGCCATACAAACATAAATCACAAAATCTTGTGTAGTGATATCTAATTATTATCTCATATTCATTCATAGAAAATAGAAGTGACATTTAAAAATAATTTTGATTTATGAACTTAATATCCTGAATGTTCTCACTGGTATATAAAAAGAACCAATTAATTAGGGCTTGGTCTTGTGTCAAAATACTGTAAAATAGTAACTATAATTTATAATGTATAAATCTTTGTTGTATGATCACAGATATCCGAACGTTATCTTGTTTGTTACTATTTCTTATTATGCTTTTGCTGACAGAAAATCCAACTAGTTATAAACTATTAATGAGTCCTTCTTTTAGGGTGTAGCTCTAATAATTAGAAAGAAAAATAAACTTTTTTCCCCATGCAAAAATAATGAAACTATGTCCTATGCAGCAATGTGAATGAAACTGGAAATCATTATTCTAAATGAACTAACTCAGAAACAGAAAACCAAATATCACATATTCTCACTTATAAGGGGGGAGTTAAACAATAGGTATATACAGACACAAAGATGGAAATAATAGACACTGGGGACTCCATAAGCGGGGAGCGTGGGAACAGGGTGAGGAAGAATTATCTATTGGGTGCAATGTTTAATATTTGGGCAAGCTGGGTGCAGTGGCTAACACCTGTAATCCAAACATTTTGGTAGGCAAAGCTGGGAGGATTTCTTGAGCTCTGAAGTTTGAGGCCAACTCAGGCAACATAATGGGATCCTGTCTCTATAAAACAAATACAAAAATTACTTGGGCAGGCACCTGTAGTCCCAGCTACTTGGGAGGCTATGATGAGAGGATCCTTGAGCCCAGGAAGTCAAGGCTGCAGTAAGCCACAATCACACCCCTGCCCACCAGCCTGGGTGACAGAGCTAGGCCATCTCAAAAGAAAAAAAAATCGGGGTGATGGGTACACTAGTTCAATCTCCACCACTGTCAATATATACCCATGTAACAGACATGCACATATACCCCCTGAATCTAAAATTAAAAAAAAATAATAAAAACAAATACATTGTTTTCTTGATTCTAGAATTCCTCTTCCCTGGTGGAAAGACTAAGGGATACATCATGATTTTCAGAAAAGTACAGGGTAATGGCAAAATGCCTGAGTTACTTTTACTCTCAAATAGATCCAAGAAAAGGGGAGCAATCAGAAGTAAGCATGAACCAGAGAGTTAAGGGAGGTCCTCAGAGAAGAGTGTGATTAGGTCAGCATAAACCAGGATGAGGTCCAGAAGATATTGAATATCAGAGATAAATTCAGTGCCCACAGAGACAAGAGTACAGGGTGTTAATAACAGTAGTTCAAAGAGGCAAGAAATCTGTCCTAGGAAAAACACTGCCTAAGATGGAGCTGCCAATGGTTAGGGATGTATTGCTGAGGAAACCTGGACTCTTTTGCTTCTGGGAAGCCCAGGCTGAGAGAAGATTTCTAATCTGAACTACTCTGACCACTTATTTACATGAATGACTCTAAAAATGGCTACTTAACTGTATACGTATATGTAGTTTTATGTAACTATATGTGTATAGACATACATATATATTCATACATCTACATATATACAGAGTAGATAGATAGATATCACTTTGGTCACTCAGATCACATAAAACTATTATATGAACTCCTAATCTGTCACTACTCTGTAAAAATTGGCTTTCTTTAAAGATTCTCTATGTGAGTACATTTCCTAAGTCCTATTGAAAGAATTACTAGGTGGGAATGGTCATGACCATTATGGTTTTTCTGCAGGACATTAATGTCATGATTACAAAGAGTGAAAACAAGATAACACAATAACTACAACAATGAAAATAGCACTGCTTTATCTGATTGTATTACTCTAAGGCTGGCATAATAACATACTGGACACCAGTTTACTTCAAACAACAGAAAATTATTGCCTTACATTTCCGGAGATAGAAGTCCCAAATTAAGTATCAACAGGGTCATGCTCTTTCTGAAATCAGTCAGGAAGAACCCTTCCTTGCTTCCTGCTAGCTTCTTTAGGGTTTTGTTTTGTTTTGTTTTGTTTTTGCCATCCTTGGTGTTTTTTGACTTGTATTTGCAACAATTCAACATACCTGTCATCATATGGCATTCTCCTTGTGTGTCTGTCTCCAAATTTTCCTTTTCTTACAAGAACACCAATTGTAAGGCATTAGGGACCCATTCTATTCCAGTATGACTTCATCTTCTTGAATTATGACTGATTAACCTTCAGTGACCCTATTTCCAAATAAAGTCACATTCTGAGGGACAAGGGGCAAAATTTCAACATATTTGTGGGAAGGTCTCATATCAATCAAGTCAAGATAGATTATGCTGCAGTAACAACGTCCAAAACACATGTGGCTTGTGGTAACAAAGACTTACATTCTATTCATGCTAGATGATAATGTTCTGCCTTATCAGAGTCACTCAAGGATCCAGGTTATCAGGGAAGTAATAATTTCAAAAGTTTTCAGTCACTGTGCCAGAGAGAAAAGAGCACACTACCAGGTGTCATAGGTAACCATTGAGTGTTTATGGGCCTAAGGGAGCCAGAAAGTGTAGGATCAGAACACCAGTGATTTCAGATGCCTTCAGCCATAAGAAACAAAAAATCCAACTAACATTGACCTAAACTTTAAGGTCATTTTTTGTAACTTAGCAAGCTATTGAGTGACTAGAAGTCAAATAGTTGATTTGTTAGCTTATTGATGCCACCAAGAACCCAGGACAGGAGGACTGCTTGGGTTGCAGTGAGCTATGACTGTGTCAGTGCTATCCCACCTGGGTGATGGAGCAAGACCCCATCTCTGCTAAATTAAATATTAAATAAATAGAAAGAGCCCAGGAGTCAACCTCTGTTTCTCTTCTCCCCTTCCCAGAGCTATGTCATATGTCTAGTCCTTAACCATATCACCACCACAGGTGAAACGAGATAACCATAATTAGCATGGACCCATTCTATCTCTTGAGGCCAAGACCTGGTCACCCAAACTAAACTGGGTGCAAGGACAGGGAGAGTTAGTAGGTGAATTACTGTATAGTAGGAATAAAAGTATGGCACAAAAAAAGATGATTTTCAGATTTAGCATTATTTTACATCTCATCCAATGTGTAGATACGTGGATAAATAATAATTTTTCTCAACTTAAATGTATTTAGTGTATTAAAAATAAGTGAAATTTAAATGCCATCCCTAGTTGGTTTATTTGCTTAAATGTGTTTAACAATTTTTCAGCAAATAACAATAATAATAATAATTTCCTCCATGTGCATAATATTTTATTATGTATATTCTCACATACATGTTTTGTTGTCATTTCTCAGAAAAATTATCATAATGAAGGCAGGGAGAGGGAATTATCCTTTGTCTTTATTTAAAAAATAAATTACATATATATACACATATACATGTGTATATATATGTATAGGCACTAAGTATAGGACTAAGAACTGAACTTTCTTACTCTCACCAGTGCATTTTCAGCTATCCCCTGGTACCTCCTGCTCTTCTTGTGCTTTGCCTGTTTCTGTATTAATGCACATTCTGAAGAATAAAACCCACAGGACCAATTAAATAGACCATATGGTTAATCTTTGGATTTCCCTTAGGCCAAACACAACTACAATTACAAAATACTATTTTGGAAATTACTAAAATATCAAAGAAATAAACCCTATCAAATATGTATTGTGTTTCAAATGTATAGGTAAGATTAGATATCAAAGAGTAATAGAAATTTTAAAAATATGTCTGATTTTATAAGATTTCATTTTAAAATGTATGCTACTTAAATATATATTTATATAAAAATGAAATATATATAAATATATACTTATATACTCGTATCAAATGCAATCTTATAAAATCAGACATATTTTAAAATCTGTTTATTACTGTTTTGTATCAAATCTTATCTATACATTTACACATATATACATAAATACATCTACATATATATATGGAATTTGTGATGTGAATAGCCCCTAAGCCAGCATTATAAAAAGCTTCCACATTTGCTTTAGAAATGCCATGGTTATCACAGTCACTCAAGGGTGACTCAGTGCATTTGATTGCTCAGAACTGCAACAAAAGCAACTGTAACTCCAATAGGATTTTATCATGCTGAAGGATCTCAAGGCATTTTGAAAATATATTAAAAATAAAATGTGAGTCCAACTTGAAATGTTTGTAATTCATGAAAGGTTTGATGAGCAGGTCTCAGCACCGGCATCATGATCAGTGTTAAGTGCGTGCCTGTGGGGATTGTGGTATCGTCGTTAGATACCCAGGACAATCATGTCACACAAAACAGAGACGGCATGTGTCCCTGCCTGACAGATGCTGATAAAGTGGTGACAAGAATAACAAGTAACTAAAGAGATCATTAAGCCAAAATCCTCTGTCTGCGACTACACAGAATGGTATAAACATCAGCTGTAGTGTTATACAATGTCTTCCCAAATCAACAGAAACCGTCATGCCCTGCAGACAGAAATACAACAGAATTAAAAGGCAGGGATACCAGACCATACCAAAAGAGAAGATGTGCAACTTGTAGCAGTTTTATGGGCCAATATATAGAAGCAGGATCAAAAGGACTGAGTGTTAAATGCTAAAGAAGCTGCTTAAAGTAAGGAATAGAGATGCTGGCAGTTTTCAGCAGAGGTGACAGGAAATGATACAAATGAAGAAATTCAATGATATGCCACGAATCCTACACAACTGCTCAAGATGTATCTTCCTGGATGGTTGGCTCAGGCCTAATTCATAACAAATGCTAAATAATCATGTACTGAATGAATAAAGGTAGATTTTAAAGAAAGTATGCTGCAGTCATAGAATTTAAAATTTTTATTCTTTCTTTATTTTTTTCCCATTGGCTTATGGTTCCTCTCTCTCACTGGACCATGAAGAAGAAAAGACATTATGTTATAGTGACTATAACTGAGACTATGTTATATAGTCTCAGTACAAAGGCCAGTACCTTTTTGGCAAAGCCAGAGAGTGTAGACGTCCATTGCTCCTTGGTGATCAGTGAGTGGTATTTACTAAAGAGAGGGAAGAGCTGCTGGATGACAAGGATAAGAATGGTGAGCATAGGCCCTGCCAGCTGCTCAGATGGAGCTTGGGCAGACTACAAGTGCTGGTTTACTTCTTCCATAGCTCCATGTATCGGTCACAGTATTCACTTCATGGCCAACTAGGGGCCATGGGTGTCCTCTGCTGCCAACAACAGATGTTCCTCTCCATGAGATTTCTATGTGTATGACTTTGCCATCCTGAGCTCTACTGATCTCTCTCCTTCTTTCTCATTTTGGTTTTTTCTTCCTCTCAATACTGGGAAAATCTTTTCTACTTTCTAGTGCTAAGACATTAATTTTTATCTCTGCAGATTTCCTAAGTCCACAGGCATCTCAGGGTCTTTTTATGAAATTAAAGCATATACTCTGTATTTCTGCTTTATCATTTTTTTCACCATGCTATTGGATATTTCAGAATTTAGGTATTTTAAAGAGGGTAGGAGAATCAGGGTAAGCAGAAACTGGGAATTTTGACTTCCTTTCTCTCACAGCTTTTCTCTCTCATTTGTCATCCTCTAGCCACACTCTCCTATGCTTATTTTCTTAAATATATCTGTCCCCTTAGAGCTCAGTGCCTTCACACATTCTGTTCCCACCTCCTGTGCCTGTCTTCCTTCCCTCCACAAAGCTGACACTTCTCCTCAAGTCTCAGATGCAATGTCATTCCTTTTAAAAACTCTTTACTGATTACACAATTAAAAGTTGGTCACATCTTCCCTGACATTCTGATATGGTTTGGCTCTGAGTATCCATCCAAATCTCAACTTGAATTGTAATCCCCATAATCCCTACATGTCAAGGGTGGGACCAGGTGGAGGTAACTGAATCATGGGGACGGTTTCCCCCATGCTGTTCTCATGATAATGAGTGACTCTATGAAATCTGATGGTTTTATAAGAGGTTTGGCATTTCCCCTGCTTGCACTCATTCTCTCTCCTTCCACCCATGAAGAGGTGCCTTCTGCCATGATTGTAAGTTTCCTGAGGCTTCCCCAGCCATGTGGAATTGTGAGTCAACTAAACCTCTTTTCTTTATAAATTACCCAGTCTCAGGTATTTCTTCATGGCAGCATGAGAACAGACTAATACACACTCACATATTCTGTATAATAGAATTTGTTTTTCTTCTTATATAACATTTATCAAAATTTGCAATCCTATGAGTATGTTACTAGCTTACCATACGTTTTTTTCATTACCATAAATTTTGTAAGGGTGGGAACTAGGAGCTATTGAGGCAGGAAATTAAAAAAAAAATTAAATTAAAAAGAAAGAGAAATAAGTTTGCCTGTATTAGGCTGACTTGTCCCAGAGGCAGCAATAGTCACAGTCCAGACCCAGGAAAAGTCTTGATAATATTATCTAGTGTGCCCTGGAGACTCTCCCAGCATTCTCTCTACATAGGGAGAAGAAAAACAAATTTTCCTTTGTTTTATGGAATACGTTTATAGATTCCTGTTCTCTGTAACTAGTGACTTCAAGTATTCTATTTTATCTACTAAGTGCAATGAAGGTCATGAGAAGCCTGAGTAGGCCTTAACTACAGCTTCCTGGGCACCATAGTGAAGGTTAGGATAAGTCCACACCCAGGTAAACCTAGATAATGGACATCTGGGTTGCTTGGGAACAGTCATGTGCAATCCTGTCTTTGTCCTGCCTCTGCTTTCCTGCCACTGTGCTTCAAGCTAGCCCACCCCTTTCTGTGAAGTGTGTATAAAAGTTAAGTACTGTCTTTGTTTTGGGCCCAGTCTTTCGGATGTGAGTCAGCTAGGCCTGAGTGCATTCAATAAAGATTCTCCTGTTTCCAACTCGAGGTCTCTCTCATCCTCCTAAATCCCACAACACTATGTTGATTTATTTCAACATCTTATAATCTGAGCCTAGGACAAAGGGATGCTTAATAAATATTTGTCAAAGAAGCATGCAACAAACATTATGATATGCAATATCCACTCTCTCCTTTCTGTAACTAGCAGAACTCTAGTTTTTGGAGATTCTTCTATTTTTTATATGCCCAGTTACAATACTTTCTTCTCCCTTGTCTGAGGATAAGAGCACACAGTTTTATACAACTCAATTTAAGTCAAATTATACCAGGAAGGGTCAGACTCAGTCTTTCGTTTCTTGTGTGTTTTCTTTTATTTATTTATTTTTGCCTACTCTTTGTTGGCTGGAATGTGAGTATGATGTATCAAAGAGAAGAAGCCATCACAAAAGCATTGGTGAAAAAGCCACATGCTAAGGATAATGTAATAGAAAGGTAGAAGGGCTGAGTCCTTACTGGCTTCTTTAAATCCTCACCCAGGGCATGGGCGGTACCACTGGAGTTCTTCATCTGTGAGGAAAATCAACCTTATTTGGGTTAAGCTAGTAGAGTCAGGTTTCTATTAAGTGCAATCCCAATTCAAAATGTGATTTTAGGAAAGTCATTTCCTATGACAACTTATCCAGATTCTAATTTAATCACTTTGCCATTGCATAAGATAATTTCTAAGATCACCCAGTTCTGTCACAGGTTTTCCTTTAAAATAAAAACACTATTATCTAACCTTTAAATTTTCATTATTCCTCTCATTTTGAAAACCAATGAGCTATATGAATTTTCAAATAACTACTATTTATAAGACAATATGCCAGATGGCTTGATTAATGATATTTCCTTTTTAAATGTACATGTTGTACATTTTCCCTATTTTCTACTTTTTCTCTGACTTCTTTTAAAGTTTCAACACATCATTAATTTAAATGTTTATAATTAAGAATTCATGAGAAGACTGAAAGGGTCAGATTTCAGATTTAATTGTATGGAATCAAATATTTTCTTCAGCAAATTATACTGAAGACCAGCTTGTGGTAGGGCAGAGACGTGTAATTTAAAGCAGTAATTTCAAAATGCTGCTTTATAAACCAGTGTTACACAAGGTACATGAAATAACTTGGGAGTGTTTACAATCCGATATCAAACTGCTATGTGCAGTAAAGAATTTAACTTTGCCTAAAAAGAGGTCTGGCTTCTGCTCTTGACTTCTTGGAAGTAACATCCGAGTCCTTGGAATGTTATACACGATAAGATCCTTTCTTTGTCTGTGAACCTAATAATGTCATTTAGGATGGGACTATAAATCATACCATAAATGTGATTTGAGTTACAAGGTGTTAGCTTGATCTCCTGAGAGGCTGGAAAAAGAGATCAGCTGATGGACAATCAACCATGCTTAAATGATGGAGCACCAATAAAGATGCCTGACACCAAAGTTCAACCGAACTCCCCTGATTGACAATATCCTATGTTTTCACACATCATTGTTGGTAATAATTAATGCTGTCTATAATTCCATGGGGAGAGAACATCTGAATACTCCACGTTGGATCACTTCTGGGCTGTGCCCATGCATCTCTTTCCTTGGCTGATTTTAATCTATATCCTTTCTCTGTGATAAACCATATCTGTGAATAAAACAAATTTCATTGAGTTCTGTGAGTTCTGCTAGTGAATTATCAAAACCAAGGGTCATTTGGGTAATTTCCCGAACTTGTAGTTGATGTTATAAGGGAAGGTACATTATGTGGGCCCTGTTCCTAACTTTGTGGTTGCCCAGCTATTGCAGCCCAGATACCCTAATTCTGTAGCTATGGGGTGTTTATAGACACCTTGATTTGGAAGCTATTAAGAAATCAGTTGTGTTTAGCAATTGGGAAAGAACCATTTCTATATTAATAATTTGTACCATACGTATTAACAATAAGCATTTATTTAGTGTATATGTGTACTGTGCCTGTGTGTTTGTGCATGTATAAGTAGTTGTATGAGTAATCACAATTAATTCTGTAATTAAGCCAGGTCAATTGCATTCTTCTTAGAAAAGCATTTCTTTTTTTTTTTTTTTTTTTTTTTTTGAGGCGGAGTCTCGCTCTGTTGCCCGGGCTGGAGTGCAGTGGCCAGATCTCAGCTCACTGCAAGCTCTGCCTTCCGGATTTACGCCATTCTCCTGCCTCAGCCTCCCGAGTAGCTGGGACTACAGGCGCCCGCCACCTCGCCCGGCTAGTTTTTGTATTTTTAGTAGAGACGAGGTTTCACAGTGTTAGCCAGGATGGTCTCGATCTCCTGACCTCGTGATCCGCCCATCTCAGCTTTTGATTAAATAAAGTTACTGTAAGTACTTGACTACATGAAACATCACTTTCCTTGGAAAATTATACATAGAAAGAAAAGATACATTTAGTTAATGAATCTGAATTCAAATTATATGATTTAACAGCTGTATATCTTAGTAAAAAAGTAGTGTTTTAGAAAGCCAAAGTGTTAAATTTAAATCACATGCAAATCCTTTTTAAGATATTTAAAAATCTTTGTTTCTTCTCTAAAAATTCTTTTACAGTTCTCAAAGACTGCCTACATTATCAAAGTTCTCTGGGGACACATAGTTTGCCATTTTTGTTTTACTTCTGCAATGAATTAAAACACAACCTGTACAATTAAACTCATGGCCCAGTCTTGTCATCCAAGCTTGTTGTCTAATTCCTTCAATAGGAAAGTAAAACAGCTAGGGACCACGGCTTCAAAGATTTTTGTTATGTTAATAGTATAAATTAAATGAAATAATTTCCTTGCCTAAGAAGGGGAAAATCATACAAACCACATTTCATATTTGCCTATTTTCTTCCTATTGCTTATGCCAATAGGGGACACAAAAGGCGATTTCAAGAAACACTAGTAGGGTTGTGAGAAAGTTGGTCAAGGAAGAGGAACAGCCAATAAATGGTGACTTGTCAATACAGTTAGGACTCTGGGAGCTAAATCTGCCTGGAGAACTCTGGAAATCAGTGTGGAACACATACTTCAGCATTATCTCAGCTAAGGGACAAGTAAGGTGGGATATTTATACCCTAATTCTTGTCAGTCATTGGTTGGTGGATATTGCAAAGGAGCATTATAATTTTGCAGCCTTTCTGGCCAGCTGTGGTGGTAGGCAGAAAGATTTCTAGCCTCCAGAGAAATCCCTCAAACAAATGGCATCTGAACCCACTATATACTATGATAGTAGGACATGAGGGCACAGGAATTTGCAAAAACAGTGTTTACTATATGGGTTGATACAAACTTGGCACCAGAAATGGTTGTTAGAAATAGTCCCAAAAAGATGCAGGCCAAATCTAAATGAGAATCATGCCTAAAGATAATTTTGCTGGTTGTAGAGTTGCAATGGAAGTTGAATTCACTACTTTGCATGCTTCTTATGTAAAAATAAGGGCATATTTTAGCAAAGAATGAGATTCAAAAACACTTAGAATAGAGACATCTGTGTGTATTCAAAGTTGAGAATCTTGAATCCATAACTCTCTCTGAGATATCATTCCCAGCATAGCAGCTTGTACCCTCATATCTGAAGACATCCTAACTTAATGACCGTGTAATAATATCATTAAAGCAGCATGATTACAAAGGGATTTCTATCTTCTCAGGACCCACAGCAACCACTCTTTATTCCTTCTATTATGGAGATGCTAGAGTGACAGGGGTTAATTGCGAGTGCTGAAGCTCCAGAACAGGTGGGTTTGATTACTTTAATAGGCTGCAAGACTGAGGATATTTTGACCAACATAGCTTTTTGCAACACTTAATTGATCATGGTGTTCCTAAAACCAAAACACATGAATTATATCTAAGACTAGGCTTAAAAGGTTAACTCAGCAGACCTCAGCTGCTCAAACTGCACATTCCAAACAAGGCCTATTTTAGGATTGGTCCTTGACTAGTTCCTGGGAGATAATCTCTGAGCCCCTGGAATATTCTGCCTGACAAGAGTGTTTCTGTATGCCTGAAGCCTTGGGTCTCGTGCAGATTGGAACAAATGAGTTTATTCTAACGACATGATTTATGGTGAATGTCTATGTTTGCTCTGAGGGTAAGGGTGAAGTTTGAGCAGCTGAGTTCAGTTATGTGGATACTGTATATCCACATGACTTGCCCTCAATAAAACCCCAGAACACCAGGGCTCCAGTGAAGTCCCCTGGTTGGCAACACTTTACACATGCTGTCACACATTATTGCTGGAAAAACTAAGCACCCCCTTTGAGACTCCACTGAGAAGGAAACACCTGGAACTTGTTCTTGGTTTCTCCTAGACTTCACCCTCTCCATGGCTTCAGATTGCTCTTTTTGATATTTGCCTTTTCTCTGTAACAAACCACAACCATGAATATAAGAGCTTTTGGGAGTCCTGTGCATCCTTTCAGTCAATCATCGAACCTGAGGGGTGTCTTGAGAACCTCTGATACATCTGCTAAAATATCACTTCATCTACATAAAAGAGAAAACTCTAGGTCCAGTCTCTAGAAACCTGACCTGAATCAACATAAAGGGCAGCCATGGCTTCTCCCCCAGCTTTCTGACTGAAGCCCATGTTTTGACTGGAGCACCTCGATTAAACAGAAGACCCTCTGAGGAAACACCAGAGACAAAAGTGTACTTGGTAAATATTCCTCCAAGATTTCCCAAAGGGTCATATGGCTGTTTTCATCATGATAGAAAAGTAAATATGCAAACTGTTCATGGCTTACTAGACCGTGTCTTTGAAATGATGCTAATTTCTAGGAAACTAAAATGTCATTGTGATCCACCAGTCAAAGTAGGAGCTTAAAGTTGAAGGGGAGAAAGTGAAATAAAACAAATGTCCCCACACGTGTAAAAGAAAGATTATTTTGTAGTTGATGCATACATATACAAGTCCCTATTTTTGATTCATCATCATTTATTCTATTTGAAATAAAATCTTTATTAATTTTTGTGAGAAAAAATAGTATGTTGAATATCACAAAAGAGTTTGTTTATCAGAATCTCCTCCTATACAATGGTTATAAGTTGTCGCTATAAATCACTAAGACCATATTGGTTTAACACATATACCATAACTTCTAATAACTTTAAATCCCTTACATCCTCGGGTGCTCATCTTAAAAGGCAATACATTAATTCAAGCAAATCAGTGCTCTCATTAAATTTGTGGATAATCTATGGTACTGTTTTAGCTTATTTTCTTAAGAGGGACTGCATTATGTTCACTTATGTTACTGTTATCATTTGAAAGATGATTTTATTTTCTAGAAAGGATAAACAAGTATTTATAGGCAAATATAGCCAATAAGCAGCTATTAACTGAGGAACAGCGGTTTGGTTAACAAAAAGAAAGGTCTATTAGGAGTCAAAAGTGCACGAGAGTGTTTGCATGTAAAAGAAGTCAATCAACCAGTCATAAATATTGTCTTCAAAACGTCTGCATTAAGTTATTTTTTTCTGATCAACCCTGTGGTCTGGGATTCCACAATAATGTCAGGAATGTCAGAGAGAAAAATCATTATGCTCTTCACATATTTTGACATATAGATAGTCTCAGGTCTCCCAGGGCCTGTCACCAACAAGCTATGATGTTTTCTCTCTAGGTCATTCTAGAAGCACCATATTTTATGGCTAGTTGCTACCTTTTCACAAATATTGTTTTTTGCAAATCCTATGGAAAAATCAGAATAAATGTCAAACTCGCTGTGTGTCTTTATCACTCAAAATAAACAGCATGATACGGTTTTTCACATCAAAGTTATTTTTTTCAAAAATATTGCTTTATCTGATTTTTTTATCTTTTAATATCATACACATGGCAAATTGTCTACTGAATGAACTAAATCTCTGGAATTTTTATTTTATCACATATTGGGAAATTGTCTGCCTATGCCATGTACCATAATTGATATCTTTCCTCTCTTTTTATATGTTTGGAGGCAGTTCAGATACATAATCTCTTGACATAATTCTCATCTTATTGCTAAATCTATGGACAGATTTGCTTAACTTCAAATAAAAAATTATATTTAGATTTTGCTCTATAAAATTTTTGCTCATTTTTATACTGACACTGAACACTACCCACATCTAGTCCCACATCTGTTCAGAACAGAGAAAAAGGACCAAGTACCTATTAGTTCACCACAAAGGCTCTGCTTTTGCTTCTTGAATCCCATTGTAAAAACTCTTGTTCAAAATATCTTTATTCTACTTTTTAAGATCCAAAACCCCAAAGAGAAAACCTTTCATTATCCTACAGTTAACTGGCTTTACCTAATACATAAAATTAAAGAAAGTCTGTTTGTGATAAAGGAAGGCCTCACTTCAAATAATACAACCTTCTGAGGTATCAGGTGTAAACAGCAAAGTGTCATTCTTTGTGAGTCAGAGAGACTAATCTCTGTTTTAAGAAAATTAAATGTGTTATCTACCTAAGAATTAATCCAGGCCAGGCGTGGTGGCTCACGTCTGTAATCCCAGCACTTTGGGAGGCCAAGGTGGGTGAATCACAAGGTCAAGAGATCAAGACCAGCCTGCCAACATGGTGAAACCTCGTCTCTACTAAAAATACAAAAATTAGCTGGGTGTAGTGGCATGAACCTGTAGTCCCAGCTACTCGGGAGGCTGAGACAGGAGAATCACTTGAACCCAGGAGGCAGAGGGTGCAGTAAGTCGAGATCACGTCACTGCATTCCATTCTGGCTACAGAGAGAGACTGTCTCAAAAAGAAGAAAAAAAAGAATTAATCTTATGCTATATACTATCTTTATTCACCATATCTTTAATTTTCATCCTGTATAATTTTCTCTTTATTCTGTATATTTTTTTACTCTAAATTCCATACAGCATGCACTTAATTTTTATTTGCTGAGATATCTTGTGAATGTCATTTTTCAGCAAACAAGAAAATAATTAAAAATTAAACAAATAACAATACAAACTTGTGACAGGCCTGCTGGCATTGCTACTCCAAGCTTTTCTGGGTCTGTTACTCATCCCTACAGACCCACGAGAAAATAAACTCCTGTTTCCCCTGCCCTTCAAGTCAACTTGCCGAACTCCATTCCAAGTTACAGTCAGAAAAACAGCCTTCAGTAAACAATCACCTCTAAAGTCAGCATGACTTTCAGATTCCTTCTCCTTGCTCATCTCTACAGTTTCTCTGCTCATTCATCAGTTATAACCATTAACTTTATTTCATTTTTAACAAGGTAAACAAATAATCAGATTGAAATTATCATCAATTTCAACTCCCAGATGCATAAAACTATCAGATTCCAAGCCCCTCAATGCCTCTTTCTGTCATTGCAATAAATGAACGTCCTTTGTCTTATCTAATATCAACTCTCCATCTGTGCTCTAGACTGAGATCTAGACACCCCCACACAACTTCTCAAGGATTAGACCATCTCTCTCCTCCAACATCGTCCTATCTCCTCCACTAGTGTTTCATATCCTCTATTACTACTTCAGCACTGTGGCACCATTGTCTCTTATTATCTCTTTTAACTTGCCTCCATTCTTTTCTCTCTAGGGGAAAAAGAAGGAAGAGGGGGAGTGAAGAAATAAGGAAGGAAAGAAGAAGTAGGAGAGTCTAGAAAACAAGGGAGAAAGGAGAAGAAAATAAAAAGAAAAAGTCTCAAGTGTACTTATCTCTGGTCTCATCTTGGTTCTCTCAATTCCTTCACCTAGACAAAAACAAACTTCTTGGCAGAATCCCTGTCTTTATTTTCCAGTCTTCTGTGTCATTTGGGATGTTTTTCATTGCACATCACAGAATACTCAGTATAGATGACTGGGTTAAAAATAGCCCTTATAGGCTAAAGTCTTAAGGGTCTTACATCTCACATAATATATAAGACATGCAAAGACAGGGCTATGTTGATGGGTTAATTCAGCTACTTGGCAATTTGATTAAGGGCTCAGGCAATTCCATTTTGACATTTTATATATATTTCTATATATATCTTTTTTTTTTTTTTTTTTTTTGAGACGGAGTCTGGCTCTGTGGCTCAGGCTGGAGTGTGGTGGCACCATCTCCGCTCACTGCAAGCTCCGCCTCCCAGGTTCACGCCATTCTCCTGCCTCAGCCGCCCCAGTAGCTGGGACTACAGGCGCCCGCCACCGCGCCCAGCTAGTTTTTTTGTATTTTTTTAGTAGAGACGGGGTTTCACCGTGTTAGCCAGGATGGTCTCGATCTCCTGACCTCGTGATCCACCCGTCTCGGCCTCCCAAAGTGCTGGGATTACAGGCATGTGGACATCACCCCATAACTGATGTCCTTGTAAGAAACCCACCAGGATTGGATGCACAGTGGGACAACCACATGAAGAGGCAGTGAAAGGATGCCATCTGCAATCCAAGGAAATAGGGCTCAGAAGAAAACAGTCCTGCTGGCACTTTGATCTTGGACTTCCTGTCTCTAGAACTATGAGAAAATGAATTGCTCTTGTTTAAGCCACCGAGTCTGTGGCAGCCTTAGCAAACTGATACATCCAAGTTGTGTTTTTAAGGAATGAGGGCACATTTGAGAACACAGTACAAGTTTTATAACAATGGTTCTTCTTAAAAAAGAGTGTACTATTCCTCCGATTTTCTTTTGTTTGTTTGTTTGTTTGTTTTTGCATCTGGCTGTACTGTTTACTTATTGTCTTCAGGGAAAATTTCTAAACTCCCTTGTTTAAGAAGCAGACATTCTAGTTGAGAGTAGTCATCTACATGGAGATAATAACAGCATCCCTATTGGATTGGTGAAATGATGATGAAATGAAACAAGGTTTATACATTTCTTAACACAGGGTCTGCTTATAATAAGTTCTCCATAAAAGTTATATACTTAATTTGCAATAACTTTCAACATAATAGAATTGATTCTCTCATAGAAGTTTTTATTTCCTTGAACAGTGATTAAGCTTTCTGAAATTTCATGCAAAAATACAGAGATACCATAGCTCTCTTTTAGAATTCTTTAATGTCTACCCTTTTATTTTTTACTTTTTACAGAAAACATTTGTTAGAGGTTGCATAATATAAAGGTAGTTAATGCCACTGAATTGTACACTTATAAATGATTCAAATGGTAATTTTGTTTTATATATGTGTATATATTTATACAGCTTTTTGTTTTATATAAGTATATATAAAACAATACATATGCACATATATGGTGTATATATATGTATATATATATAAAAACACAAGATAGAAAGTAATAATGAAATATACCAAAAATCATTTAATATTATATTTTAAAAGGATGAATTGTACAGTCTATCAGGAGTGATATTTATTTGATTAAGGACATTTTATAGATATTCTCAATAAGATAAATGCCATTTAGGTTAGCTTCAATTAATTCCTTTATAAACTATTTTTTTACAGCAAGAAGAAAGTAAAGAATAAGCTTTCAGCAATTTAAAATGCAGCAAAAGGAGTTACATGCCATTTTCCAGAAAAAATATCAACCTGTAACAGATTTGCAATCTGAACCTGAGGTTAGTGCTTAACAGTAGTTGTTGGAATTGGAAATACCACCTGCTTCCATTTCTGCAGTCACTTGATAGAGAGCAAATACAAAGCATGGTACCAAATAGAGTTGAGGGCATTGAGGTGGCAATCAAACACACTGCAGAAACAAATGGAAGAGAGTGATACCACAGACTCAGGGAGGATACAGTTCATCCATCACATAACCAGCCAAAATTGCTATTTGTTCTTTTCCAGCTTATGAAAAGATGAGACTCACTTCTCTGTCTTTACATGGAGAAGCAACTCAGGAAATTTAAAATCCCCAAATACACCACATGTTTCAATGTAACCTTACATCAAACACTTAAAAAAAAAGAAGGAAGTAATTGAAACTATAACACTAATTAAAATAACTTACTGGATCAATTATAAATATTTGTGGTTTTTCAATCATTTTTTCATATTAAGTATTTACTAATTTTATATCCTATTTAATTTTATATCCTAGTTTAGATATTCTAGGATTTAATTCTTATTATTATTCTGAAAATATGGGGAAATTTGAAAAGAATTTTAATTATTCAAGTACTTTTTTAAAAATTTGTTGTATGAGTCACTTCTTACATGTTGGTTTGAATCCTCTCATCAATACTTGTCTCATTTTCATCTGTGGCTGCTGTGATTACCAGCTCTTCATGGACATTGCCAAACTTCAAGCCAGCAAATCAACCTGAGAGAACATCTCCTGAGGTCCCTGCCTCCTGCCTCACATCTCATACATGTTGATTACCTTGCTGAGGCTGCTTTGTTGACCCTTAAGCAAGCCTCAGAGCAGAGAAAAGATTTCTGGAAAGACTTTTATTTATAGTTCTGTGGAAAGAACCTTTGGCTATAGTTGATGAGAATTAATTTGTCTCCCCTATCACCTCTACGCAAAATGCAATTCTGAATAGTTTCTTAGTAGCTGGTCCAGAGACTTCAAGAGATCTAGCAATTAGCTCTTAACAAGTGGATGCTTTAGTAAGTGGCTTGACATAGCCTCAAATGTTCCTATGTCCTTTTATAACTTAATCCTAGCCTTGTCTTGCTCTGCTGTTATTTAGAATTGCATGCAAACCTAGTATCAGGCTCTGCTTTCAGGTGAAGCTGGGCTATAATTTTTTTTTTTTTTTGGACTATTGACACCCTAAGAGTGTTACAACAACATATCCTTCCCTGTGTTCAATTCAATTCGATAACTTATTTCCATGGCCAAGCTCACTGAGAGATCATTATATATATATATATTCTGAAGAGAGAGGGTCCCATCTGAAGTGTCATGAGGATGCCATCCTGTTTCTAAAGACATTCATTCATTGGTATGCATCTGAAATTAGAATTAAGATGAAAATAAAAATAATATTGTGTGAATTTCTATGCCAAGATGCTATATAATTTGCTGAATGTATTCCTCACAGTCAATGTGTATAATGCATGTGATTGATAACATAAAGTAGCTGTTGTTATTGCTTTCAAGGATTATCTTCCTTTTCTATTTTCTCTTTTAAAATGCAGCTGGTCTCTGAACCAGGGGATGACAAATCCTCCCTGAAAGAACAGGTAATAAATATTTTAGGGTTTGTGAACCAAGAAGTAAAATCAAGGATATTATGTAGATATTTACATAACTATTTAACAAGTAATCATGTAAAAACAGAAAACATGGTTTTATTTGTGGGTCATATAAATGTGTAGATTGGCCAGATTTAGTCTTATAGCTTGAGAATCTCTAAATCTGGAAAATACAAATTATTTTATATGTGTATTACACTTCAATAAAAAGTTCTTAAAACTCAGTCACTCAGAAAAGGTAGCACAATAAGACTGACTGACTGAAACTACTTCCGATTATTTTCCTGGAGGAACCTGAAGCAAAAGATCAAGGCTGATCCTGAGCTGGAGTACCAGCACAATGAGGGGGCTAGCATCCCTTCTGACTCGCTGGTCCTTCAGGATTACCATTATTAAATATTTTAAATATCACTCCTGATAAGACATCCTGTACAATTCACCTTTCAAAATGTAATATTCAATTAATTTTCCATATGCTTCATTATTATTTTTAACTTCTGTTTATATATCTGTGTATGTGTATTTATATGTGTATGTATTTTGTTTTATATTTACATATATGAAACAGAAACTGTATATATATACACACACACATTATATATAACACAACTGCCATTTTAACCATTTATAAGCGTACAATTCAGTGGCATTAACTACCTTTATATTATGCAACCATCACCTCTATCTATTTCCAAAAATGTTTCATGTACTCTAACAGAAACTCTGTAACCATCAAGCAATAAATTCTCAGCCCTTGGTAACCTCTAATGTACTTTCTGTCTCTTTGGATTTGCTTATTCTAGATCAATTACAAAAGCAGTATCATAAAATATTTATCCTTTATTACCTTGCTTATTTTACTTAACGTACTGTTTTTGAATATCATCCATGTTGTAGTATGTGTTAGGATACCATTCCTTTTTATGGTTGAATAATATTCTATTATACATATGCACTACATTTTGTTTATTCATTCATCTGTTGATGGACACTTAGAATGTTTTCACCTTTTGCCTACTGTGAATAATGTTGAGATAAACATTGGCATACAAGTATTTGTTCAAATCTCCATTTTCTTGTGTGATTTTTTTAAAAAATTAGAATCACTTTAATTGTTGTGATATCTTATCATGCTTTTTGATCATCAAAACAACCTAAACATACTTGAATGCTTACTGTTTGCCCAGCATTGTGCTAGACCTTTAATCTATTTTATCTTATTTAATGCTGATAGTAAGGTTCATTCTATAGACTGATGACTGATCTCTAATGTAAAATGATTTAAGAAAGGCCATATAACCAATAAGTAGCATAAGCAAGCCTCAAATCCAGGTCAGTTCTGAGAAAATCCTCTATGATATAAGAGGAACAGAAATTCTGCAATCAGAACTACTCTCTGCTTCCACAAATTCAGAGGCCTGGGAGTTGGAAGAGATTCCCTGAAAGTTGTCCATTTACTAATAATTTATTTAATTAATTTATACATCCAAATATATATGTATTTTACCAATTTATATGTGTATCTGTTGTTCTGCTGTGATATGTATGATGTTAGTGTAATAACTCCATCTGCTAAATAATCAATCTATAAAGATGTTAAATGAATGGAAAAGACATCTGCCCTCACAGCTACCCTCTGTCCTACACCAAAGAGATGAACACCTTTAACAATTTCTTGTATTAGTTTTCTGTTGTCTAAGAGTAGAATTCAAAATATTATGCTCCCTAATTTCTTGATTTTATTTATATCACCAAATATCTATTGACTCAGCATAGAGCATTTTGTTGGTTATAGTTTTAATTATTCCATTGTGAACCTATATAGCCATATATAATACATGTAAATATACATGTGTGCTATATGAATTACAGCACTCATTTAAAATGAGCAGGTTAGGTTCCCTCCACTACCTATCATCTCAATCTTCTTTTATGATTTTCAACTTCACATTACTTTAACACAGTCATTTTATGCAACTCTAATTCTTCTTTGTTTTGCCTATAGATTAATTCTAAAACAATAAGTTCAAATTTATGATTACATACATTTCATTTAGACTCAAATGGGGTTATTAGAACTATGCAGTAAGAATGCAATCAAATATTTTAATCTGTGACATTTTGAGAACAAATATTTGTCATTATTTTTCTATAATGCATCAACTCAAAAATCCTCAAAAATCATAAAGTCAATTCTACTATATATTGTATACTATACATTGTATCATTAATTTTACTGGCAGCTTTTATAATAAAAGCTTAGATTTAAATATTAAAGGTGTCTTTTTAATTTTCTACAGAAAAAAATTAAATGTCTTCTTCTTAATGTAAGATCTTCATCTAGCTTTTCAATTACATTGAGTATTAAATGGTAAGGTATAAGCTTATTTTCTAGGTCTTTCAAACAGTTGTCATTTCAGAAATTCTTCTATCACATCCCTGTTTTAATATGATTCTTTCATGTATTCTATCTTCCCCTCTCTTGGTTTTCTTTTTGTTTTGATTTAGTAATTTCTAAAGAATTTCTGAGACCTCAGAAGTATGAAAACATCTTTATTTTACTCTCATACTTTATGAATAGTTTGATTTGGCAGAGAGGTCTTCATTCAAAGTCAGTCTCCCATAGACCTTTGAAGATGATGTCCCATTGCCTTTTTAAATTCAATATTCCTGGAGAAAAATATGATACGTGTTTGGTTATAAGTAACCTAGGTTTTCTTCACTGGAGAATTTTCTACTAATTTTATATTTTTAAATTCTGTATTCTAAAATTTCTTGAGAATGCATTTGATTTTTTTTGAAATTTCCCTGTCCAACAATCTGTGTGTTTTTAATATGAAGATATGTGTACTATCTCAATTCTAGGAAATTACTTTTTATAATTTTGAAATTACACAAAGAGATGTCAGTAACTAGCAATTCATGTATTAATATATGGGTCAACACAGGAGTTGCAGAGAAATTCAGATAAAGGATTAGAAACAAAAGGCTCAGGCTGACTATCAAAGAATGTGTTAACAACTGAAAAAAAGCTGACCACACAAGCTACAATTCTGATCGTTAGATTTGGATTCATTCACAGAGGTTCCAATGTGGGCTGAGCACAGCTCTGGAGAATGAGCACATAAGCAGGTCCTGGGAATGACTATCATCCAATAAGATGTATCAGCCATTGGGAAACAGAGATTGAAAAACAAACTTGTATTATTGAGAAAATTCCCAGTGGCTGTTGAACTTAAATGTTGTTAGACAGATCAGTATATCTTTAATACTGAGAAATGGGTAAGACAAAATAGACATCCAAACTACCATGCAAAAGTAAGGCCAAGGCTCAGAAACGAAATAAGTACCAGGATATCAGCCCTAGAATAGAAATAAGTACCAGGATAGCAGCCCTACGACTGCTGGATAAAGTGATGTCCTGTCCTCAAAAGTGAGGCCATTCTACTTTAATACCTTGTGCTTCAGGCTTCCTAGTTTTATAAAAATGGGTCTAAGTCAACATATCTGGATGAAATAGAATTGTAAAAGTAGAATCAACAAAATAGGATGGCTCTAAAGGTATCTAGAAGTACAAGGATACAAAATAAAAATAAGATTTCCCTAGGGTTAGTGGTTAACAAGGCTCAAGTGTCCAATGGTGGCCCTTGGCTTGGCTTTTATGGAAAATATATAAAATATGTGCAATAAGGATTCTTTTTCTTACTCTATTACGAGTTTGCCATTTAGCTCAAACATGTAAAAATCCTTAGTATTGATAAATCTTCAGGAATATCTTTTTACCATACCATTCTTTTTGACATTTTTCCTTTTTTCCTAATGACAAGAAGATGAGTGATATTTAGAGATTTTTTTCCACTGGCAAAAGGTTCCATGAATAATAACATTTGAGATGCATAAACTCAGGAAATTCTGTCAGCAGTTATGTTCTTATGTAAGATTACTTGAAGTGCTGAATTTCCATTTTTGAGTATCAGAACTAGAATCTAAGGATAGAGGTTCCATCACACGTTAACCATAAATGGTTCAGGGTTACTTACGTAACTTTACTGGGCCCCAGTTTCCTCATCAGTATTATTACAGTAATAGCAAATAGGTTCAAGAGTTGTAATTCATGAAGGATGTAATAGAAGTTTACTACTGTTATTTTATTTTATTTTTCAAAGGTCAAGGCTTACACATGATAGATACCACTATGATTGATAACAGACTTTGCACATATATTTGGGTAAGTCATTGAATCTGTCATTTGTCTAGATTCTGTTATGCTCCATAGAGTACAGATATGTTTTGTGTCTTTAGAGCAGGGAGCTAATCGAGTTAAAGTCTAAGCTTTTTCTCCCTTGTAGTAGGCAGAAGCTGAACTATTCAGTTCTTTTCCATTTAGCTGAGTTTTCTGGAGTTTGTCACACACATTTGTATAGCATAGGTTACCAGAACACTGAACAGTGTTTATGTCTTACTTTCCAGCTGCTGTGGTCACCAGGAACACTATCCTCTCATTTCTCAAGCAATAAGAATATACTTTCTTTTCCTTCATTATAGCCAACCGTAGAGGCAACATCTGGGAACTGCACCTAGATGAAAAGTCATAAAACAGAAAACCTGATCCATGACTCACACAAAAAGCCATAAAACCAGGAAACTTCAAGTGTCACCACTTTTCTAGATTTTGCCTGCATCTGGCAACTCTCTATAGTGACTTTTGATATTCTAAAAGTATTTTGATTAGTATTTTTAATTATTTTGAGAAAGAAGGTTGATCTGATATGAAATACTCTGCCATTACTGGAAACAGTACTTCAGAATTATTTCTAATGCAACATTTCTGAAGCTTTTATTATAATGATTGCTCTTCTTGGAATATAACCAATACACACAAACAATGACTTTACAGTATTTAGAGACAGTAATAAACAAAATATTCAACTTTCTCTGCCATTTTATCAAAATAGGTCAATAATAAATATAAATGGGTTGACATGCATTCTATCAGTGACCACATGACAGCTAGCATATAGCAAGTGTAGAATTATATGTGGACCTTCATTACCTATCCTGTCTTTAATCGAATTTCTCAGTGTGGGTATGAGGTCTGTGATTAAAAAAGACTGACCCATGACAGCAATATAAAGTTATGAGAGGCAACATGATTTTAAAGGCACTTGACTAATTTGAAATATTCTTTCACTAAAATAGGAAAAATGATTAAGCCTACAGCAGAAATCAGGTAGGATTATCTATCTTATCAATAATTTTTTTTTCATCTGGAGGGAGATTTTGTGGTAAAAGGTTATTTCTTAAAGGTCAGACAAATTATGGTTCAGTGCTGACTGCTTAAAAGGCTATCATGCAATAAACAGTAAAGTCTCCAGAGGTAGACATCAGAGGTTGAGAATTACAGTCTCAGGGGTTACAAGCAGTGAGAGTATTGATGAGGCTTTAAACTGGTTGAGTAAAGTGACATTTGACTTGGCATTCGGTTTATACTGCTTCTTCCTTTGTTTCTTTCTTGGATCCTATTTTAACTTTGCTTGCTTTTTTTTTTTTTCAGTTTTAAAACAGTAGAATTCATTATTATGAAGACAGTCATTATCATTATAATTTAAATATCAAATTCATTATGAGTCATTATGTTAGTCAATTTTTTTTCTAACCTGAACTGCCCCCAGGCACTAAAACTTACTTGTTGCCCACTCTTCTGATTACCTCTTTTGACTCCAACAGCACAATAAAAAATTCCAGATATAGACTCTTCCGATACTCCTCATTTAACCTTTTTGTTGCCAACAAAGTTACACATGGACAGACTTCATCTTAGGTAAGTCTTGTATGTAAGGCATAGAAATTTAAAAAAACAAAAACAAAATGAAACAAAACCAAGAAAGGCAAATAGGAAGCATTGGTATATAGACGCAGGGTCCCAATTTTAAGAACTATTCACATTACAGATGTGACACAGCTTGCAATAATTGAAACCTCGACCATTGTCCTTCTGGTAAATGGAAATATATGATACTCTATTATCATAAAATAGAAATAATTAGAGGAATTTGAAACAATTTTTTGCTAAATGCACTTAAAATTTTTAGAAAGATTAAAATACATGGTGGATACACTTGGAAAAAATGCAAAAAAATAATTCTACTATTTCAATATCTGCAGCTGGGCATAGCCAAAAATGATTAAAACATAAAATTCAAGGAATATTCTAGATAAATTTGAGGAAATACAAACAATTTATTCTAACAGTGGGACATAAAATTATGAACTGATAAAATTAGTTGTTCCTGGCTTAACAGACCAACAAAACCAAAATAACTAGATTAGAAAATGGAGCTTAAATACTACATTTGCAGATAAAGCCATTGAGATGGAGAATTTTGGCTGTCCAAAGACCGATGCTGAGAACTTGCCTGGTATTCTGATAGCCCCGTATATCAATAACCACATGTTCAATATTGCCATGTTTCTAACATTAGCCTGAGAGGTATTACCTATTCTTCATCTGATATACCCCAATTCTACTTTATTGTTGCTTTGCATCAGATGAACTCAAATGTTGACAGGGTACTATCACAGTAGGTAGTATAAACAGTGCCAAAAGAAAAAAAAAAAAAAAAAAGAAAATGAGACAAAGGAAAGGCCTCTACTATGCTCATTAATCCAGTAATTTTGAACTTTTACTTGGCTTTCTATTTTTAGGGCCTCCAAATAAGAAAGGTTTTAATCTGAAAGAAAAATAGGAAACAACACTTATTGAGTTAAAACTTTTCTCTGCCCATACACAAACTAGCTGGGCCCTTTTAATACCACAAATAACTCAAATTACATCATATATGTCAAATGCACTCTTGGTGTGGCTGGTCTTCCCTTTTCCACTATGTTCCTCTGTATAGTGGGCAGACGTTCTGGACACAGAAATTTGAGGGATCAGTTGATGAGTTGTCTCATTTAGGTCGTAAGATTAAAAAAAACTTTTTTAAAACATTAAAAAATAAAACAACTCCTTTAATTTTTTTGAGCAAGCAACCGGGAGGAAAATAAGTGGTCAAAGTGAGATATTAGGATTTATGATCGGTAAATGTTCTGATGGTGAAAATATTTAAAAAATATGAACCTATGGGAAATTGGAGAAAAATTCAGTGAGTCATGTGTATTGATTACATCATTCTCATAGATGTTGAAGACAGTCAGAATGGTAGTGTAATCAGTATAGAAAACAAAACTGGACTAAATGGAAGAGTCTTCACCGAATGCAAGGCAGAGGGCTGAGTAAGGCGAAGAAGGAGCCAACATTATGGATGTAAAAGACAGGGACTGTGCCACACGCAGATTATTCTTAGTAGGCTGCTCTTTCTCATGCCATCTCCCCAACACACAATGACTTCCGTATAATTCATTTTGGAAATTCTTTCTGTCTCCTAACACAATGTCCACGTAGCCTAGTTCTCTATATTTCTAAATTTTTTGTGCAGTTCTCTAATGTAGTCTGTTTCAGGAGGTTTCAAGCAGTTTTAAGCTTCATTAGTTTACAAGTATAAATATTGTAGACTTAGACATCATTGAAAAGGTTTATTATTTCAACTTTGTATATATATGTATATATATATAAAATTTATAAAAAACTAACGTTTTGGTCAAAATGTGCTACTTTAATCAGATCCACCAAAATAAAAAAAAAAATGAAAAATTTATTATACAAAATGTGCAAAACTAAATAAGTCTATGAAAATACAACTTTCAGGTTTTCATAAGTTTTTATTATTTGTATTTCTGAAGTTGCTAAAGTTTAGAGCTGCTTCAATACTTTTAGAAAACCCTGAATTAAACTTTCCATACTGGAATTTAATATAATCATTTGCTTGTATATCTTTTTATATAATAAATTATAATTATCTTGAAGGAAGTGCCTGTATTATATTTATCTTCTTTATTGTCTGGCCCATAATGGGACCCAGAATATGGTAGAAGCCCAATAAATAATATTATTCATTGATGAAATAAATGAGTAAATGTGGGCCAGGTAGTGGGTGAATACATATATACTATATACTGTATATATATAGTGTGTGCGTGTACAGATATACTATATACTATATTATGTGTGTGTGAGTGTGACTTTTTGTTTGTCTGAACAAAGATAAACTTGACTTTTCATATAAGGAGCCTTAAATCACAAATGGTTGTAGGCCAATGTGAGGTGGCAGGCCAGCAAGAATATTAGAATGCCACAATCTGGGAACTTACAACAAACCCTACATTGGTAACTCTACACTTTCAACATCAAAGGCAAGACATTCCTGAAAGTGAGAAACCAAAACTTTCTCCCTTTCTTAATCCTCGTTTTGTTTAGAGCAAACAAATGGCGCTATAGGCTCAAAGCTCAGGCTATGAATTGGATACTATACTGAAAGTATATCCTCACATTTCCTGATTCATAAACTAGCATTTCCTTTATTCGACCTTCATATATATGTGTTTCTGGGCCTATACAAACAGTATGGCCTGGCTCATGAATTCCATGATTAAAGTGCACCAACACACTTGCACTCCTGATGAGAATATCCTTTTTATAGAGAGATTCACAATAGAATGAGATAAATCCATTCTTTATTGGTGTAGATGATACTAATAAAAAGCCAGTGAATAAATTGAAAGATATCTATTTTCACTGGGGATGGATTAAATGCCTCTAAGAAGTATATAATCAGAGAGGGAATGATATTTTAAAAATACATGTGCTTCAGAATATTGCAGTCATGATTTTGAATAGTGCCCATATCACTTACAATCTATGGGACTGGATTGAAGCTATCCAGATTATGTGAACTCATTTCTTTTATCATGAAAGTAAATACGACAACATTAGTTTTAAAAGTTGTTGAGTAGGATCATGAAGGATACAGATAAAATACAATCAGGCATATACAGACTCTCTATAAATAAATGATTCTGCTATTAGTCTGTCTATGCAGTTCATTGCTGTTTTAAATAAATACTCAAATTACTTGTCAATCCCCTGATACCCTAACCAACAAGGAACTGGTTTTGAGGTCCAATTTCTTAACAATAAAATTACCTCAATGTAATTGCAAAAATATTTGATATTTTCTCTCATTTGCCTGGTAATTTCTATATTTGTTGATTAGGGAAATACCTACAAGTGAAAGAGGTAGCTAGAAATTAATATCACATCAAAAGGAAATTTAGAATTGAGAAAATTCAACCATATTCACGTGAAAATCTTCCTTTATACTGAAAAAAAGTGCAATCACTTTATTCAACCAAGACTGAAATTGAACATTTTAAGTATATTTTTAATTTTATTTTGAGGGTTTTTATTTTAAAATATTTATGAGGCTGAAATAGAGACACAGAGACACAGTTTGACTGTATGAACTGCTTTTATGTAAAACTGAAGTACAAGGAATTCATGAAAACATGATCAGGGAATAGTTATCTTCCAAGGCTTTCAGAAAGCTATAAATTGCATGGGAGTTTCTAAGCCAAAAAAATGAAAACCTAGTAAGACGTGTTGAAATAATCTTGTTGATTCTCAGAAATGTTCCCAAATCTGTGATAGCATTTTATTACTAAAAAGAAGAAAAAATTCAAGTTCAAAATGAATATCTCTCAACTTCCAAATCAAGCTAGATAAGAAATAACTTTTTAAATCTATTTGAAGTTATATTAGTGAATTTTCAACAAATTCTCCTGACTTACCAGCAGGGTCATGATAATGGTGCTCTTATGAGTTCTAAAAACTTGGTTATTTCTTGAAAGGTTTATATAATATAAGATGAGATTTAATCTTACATCAATCTAAAATTAATCTTGATTTAAAACATTAAATTTAATATTATAAAAATTACATAATAAAATATTGAGATTTATAAATGTCTGCTGTTTTATGGGCAAAACAAAAGAATCAATCATGCAAAATAGAATATTTCTGTATCAGAGCTATTATGGTCTCCATTTAGTGAAAACATTCCAGAAAATATTCGAGTTAGAAATAATATTAATGATACTGAATCTGTCATCTTCATTTTATCAATGAGAGCACCCAGTATTAGGGGCAAATTTGACTCAAGAACAACAGAACTTTATTCCCAGTATAGCACACAGAACTTATAAAAACATAAGAGTTCTGGATTTTTCTAGGCAATTTGGGAAGTTATAACCCAAAAGTAGTTGAGAGTGGTATGTATACAGTCTTGATTTGAATGTAAGTCAGAAAAAGCATTTTTGTAAGGCAATTCAGAATTGTAACTAGCAAAAATTGTGGCAATATATAATAATTTTCTTGCATTTGTGGCAAGGAATCATAGAAATATTGTCTCAGTCAGAAGTACTCATACTTAAATGGCTGAAATGAGTGAACATTATCTTCATCCTACATTTAAAGGGTTCCCAGACATATAAATATTGATAGAAGGCAAAGATTGTCTTCCAATAAAGATGAAAGGGTCAGATATTAATTTTCCTAGCATTTGCAGCTAGGATATAGGCATGTGGCTTTGAATTAATTTGATGTGGGAGCTCATCACACAGAATATTTGCCTCTGAGCTCTCCATAGCATGCTCTCATCAACACCAAAAGAAATCTCTTTTGGTGTTGATGAGAGCATGCTATGGAGAGCTCAGAGGTGACAGTGAAACAATCTGCAGCATGTAGCTTTTAATTTAAGCATTTGGCTTCTAACAGTGAAGATGCCATTGTCTTTACCATAATGGTGTGTAGCAGGATTGTGAGCATGGATTCTGTAGCTTACCTTATCCTTCTATAAACTAACTTACAGCTTTTAAATAATTTTCTTGTGTGTCTATATATTATATTGTATTTATGTATTATGTAATTATATATGCACAATATATAAGTATAAAATTATAATTATATATATAATCCTCGTGTGTGTGTGTGTGTGTATATCTCTAATACAGCCATATTCCATTTTTATGGCATAAATATAAAAACTAGGGAGAGTGCAAGAGTGTCTCAGTACAAGCAACCCATATATATATATACACACACACACATACACACATATATACACATATATATATATACACACATATATACATACCAGCTCTCTGTAATTACTAGTAAGCTTACTATTAGATTCGTAAGATTATAATATAAATTTGTTAAAAATCTTAATAACTATTCAGCTATTTCCTATAATAGATTTTCAAGGCACAATCTCATTGACTTGGAAATTTACACAAAAACACTTATAAAGTCTGTCATTTTTCCAATCCAAGCAAACATGTTTGTCCTTAAAGTTTTATCTTTTTCTTTTTTTTTTTTTCCTTTTTGAGACAGAGTCTTGCTCTGTTGTCCAGGCTGGAGTGCAGTGGCATGATCTCGGCTCACTGCAAGCTCTGCCTCCCAGGTTCACGCCATTCTTCTGCCCCAGCCTCCGGAGTAGCTGGGACTACAGGTGCCCACCACTATGCCCGGTTAATTTTTTTTGTATTTTTTTTAGTAGACACAGGGTTTCATCGTGTTAGCCGGGATGGTCTCGATCGCCTGACCTCGTGATCTGCCCACCTCAGCCTCCCAAAGTAAAGTTTGTTTCTGGCTGTCCTCTTTGAACCTTTTTTGGTATATTATTATGCCTTTATTGTATATATATAAAATAATTCCTAATTTAGGAAATTGCTAGAAGAAATAAATGAGATCGATATCATGCACCACATCAATTTAGCTATTTGGACTTACTTGGTAAGCAAACTATGCTATATATTTTAGATGATGGTCAATGATTTCATTTGACTACTTTGTCTAATGGTATATGCAGATAAACCACTAGATAATAACTACTATTAGCCCTCTCTCTTATTGAAGAATCACTAAGTCTTGAAGGGCCACTCTTCATTTTCAGCTGTATCAAGTCAGCGTTGTTTGTTTCCTCATGTTCTTTAGCAATTTTTCAGTGTGTCCCTCAGTGCCCTGTGGCCCAGCAACAAATAGTACAAAGTACTTATTAAGGGAGGCGCATGTTTATTTCTTAGGCATTCATAACTATTTTAAATAAATGCTGAAAATATTTCCAATTTTATGAAAAACGTAAGTCCACAGATTCAATTGAAAGGAGTTAGCCAGCTTGCTTTAGGCAAACAGTAACAGAAGGGTTTGCAGAGAACCTCCAACCTGTGTTTTGTGCAGATAAGGGAATTTGTACAGGAGCTTGCTTAAACATGTCCCGAGAAGACTAAGGGTCCGCATGTGCACTGGGGAAACTGGGTGGAGACACCAGGAAATTGCGCCTTATACAAACAGTGAACCCAGCACGATCAGCTTTTACATAAAAGCACTTGTATTCAACTGTGAAGGGGGCAACTGGCAACCTGCTTTTCAGGACCCCTTTCTCTGTTGAGAGATTTCATTTTGTTTAATAAATTCTATCTTTTTAAAATCATTTTACTTTCAGTTCTGGGATACATGTGCAGAACACGTAGGTTTGTTACATAAGTATATATGTGCCAAGGTGGTTTGCTACACCTATCAACCCGTCATCTAGGTTTTAAACCCTGCATAGATTAGCTATTTGTCCTGATGTTATGCCTCCCCTCGCCCTCACCCCAACAGGTCACAGTGTGTGTTGTTCCCCTACCTGTGTTCATGTGTTCTTATTGTTCAAACTCCACTTATGAGTGAGAACCTGCAGTGTTTGGTTTTCTGTTCCTGTTAGTCTGAGGAGGATGGTGGCTTCCAGCTTCCCTGTTTCTGCAAAGGATATGATCTCATTCCTTCTTGTGGCTGCATAGTATCCCATGGTTTATATGTACCACATTTTTATTATCTATTCTATCAATGATGGGCATTTGGGTTGGTTCCATGTCTTTGCTATTGTGAATAGTGCTGCAATAAACATATGTGTGTAAGTATCTTTATAACAGAATCATTTATATTCCTTTGGATATATACCCAGTAATGGGATTGCTGGGTCAAATGGTATTTCCAGTTCTAGATCCTTGAGCAATCGCAACACTGTCTTCCAAAATGATTGAACTAATTTATATTTCCACCAACAGTGTAAAAGCATTCCTATTTATCCACAGCCTCGCCAGCATCTGTTGTTTCCAGACTTTTTAATAATTGCCATTCTGACCGGTGCGAGATGGTATCTCATTGTGTTTTTGATTTGTATTTCTCTAATGATCAGTGATGTGAAGCTTATTTTCATATGCTTGTTGCCACATGAATGTCTTCTTTCGAGAAGTTTCTGTCCATATCTTTCCCCATGTTTTGATGGTGTTCTTTGTTTTTTTTTCTTTTTCTTGTAAGTTTGTTTATGTTTCTTGTAAATTTTGTATATTAGACCTTTGTCAGATGGGTGGATTGCAAAAATTTTCTCCAATTCTGTACGTTGCCTGCTCACCCTGATGACAGTTTCTTTTGCTGTGCAGGAGCTCTTTAGCTTGATTAGATCCTATTTGTCAATTTTAGCTTTTGCTGCCATTGCTTTTGGTGATTTTATTATAAAATCTTTGCCCATGCCTATGTTCTGAATGGTATTATCTAGGTTTTCTTCTAGGGTTTTTATGGTTTTGGCTTTTACATTTCAGTCTTAAGCCCATCTTGAATTAATTTTTGTATAAGGTATAAGGGAGAGGGAGGAGCAAGATGGCCGAATAGGAAGAGCTCCAGTCTCCAGCTCCCAGCACCAGTGACACAGAAGATGGGTGATTTCTGCATTTTCAACTGAGGTACGGGGTTCACCTCACTAGGGAGTGCTGGACAATCAGTGCTGGTCAGCTGCTGCAGCCCGACCAGCGAAAGCTGAAGCAGGGCGAGGCATCACTTCACCTGAGAAGTGGAAGGGGGAAGGGAATCCCTTTTCCTAGCGAGGGGACCTGAGACACACAACAACTGGAAAATCGGATAACTCCCACCCCAATACTGAGCTTTACCAAGGGTCTTAGCAAATGGCACACCAGGAGATTATATTGCACACCTGGCCGGGAGGGTACCACGCCCGTAGAGCCTCCCTCATTGCTAGCACAGCAGTCTGCGATCTAACGGCAAGGCAGCAGCGAGGCTGGGGGACAGGCACCCACCATTCCTGATGCTTAAGTAGGTAAACAAAGCCTCTGAGAAGCTTGAGCTGGGTGGAGCCCACAGCAGCACAAGGAGGCCGGCCTGTCTCTGTAGACTCCACCTCTGCAGACAGGGCACAGCAAAACAAAACAAAAAAAAGCAGCAGAAACCTCTGCAGATGCAAACGACCCTGTCTGACAGCTTTGAAGAGAGCAGTGGATCTCCCAACATGGAGGCTGAGATGTGAGAACGGACAGACCGCCTGCTCAAGTGGGTCCTGACCCCGGAGTAGCCTAACTGGAAGACATCCACCATTAGGTGCAGACCGACACCCCAGACCTCACAGGGCAGGGTACACCCCTGAGACGAAGCTTCCAGAGCAAGAATCAGACAGCTACACTCGCTCTTCAGCAATATTCTATCTTCTGCAGCCTCTGCTGCTGATACCAAGGCAAACAGGGTCTGGAGTGGACCTCAAGCAATCTCCAACACACCTACAGCTGAGGGTCCTGATTGATAGAAGGAAAACTAACAAACAGGAAGGACACCCACACCAAAACCCCATCAGTACCTCACCATCATCAAAGATCAAAGGCAGATAAAACCACAAAGATGGGGAAAAAGCAGGGCAGAAAAGCTGGAAATTCAAAAAATAAGAGCGCATCACCCCCTCCAAAGGAATGCAGCTCTTTGCCAGCAATAGATCAAAGCTGGATGGAGAATGACTTTGACTAGTTGAGAAAAGAAGGCTTCAGTCCATCAGACTTCTCAGAGCTAAAGGAGGAATTATGTACCCAGCTTGAAGAAACTAAAAATCTTGAAAAAAGAATGAAAGAATGGATAACTAGAATAATCAATGCTGAGAAGGCCATAAACAAACTGACACAGATAAAAACCATGACATGAGAAATACGTGACACATGCACAAGCTTCAGTAAACGATTTGATCAACTGGAAGAAACGGTATCAGTGATTGAAGATAAAATTGCATGAAATGAAGTGAGAAGTTCAGAGAAAAAATAGTAAAAAGAAATGAACAAAGCCTCCAAGAAATATGAGACTATTTGAAAAGACCAAATCTACATCACACTGGTGTACCAGAAAGTGACGGAGAGCATGGAATCAAGTTAGAAAACACTCTGCAGGATATCATCCAGGAGAACTTCCCCAACCTAGTAAGGCAGGCCAACATTCAAATTCAGGAAATACAGAGGATGCCACAAAGATACTCCTTGAGAAGAGCAACTTCAAGACACACAACTGTCAGATTCACCAAAGTTGAAATGAAGGAAAAAATGTTAGGCACAGCCAGAGAAAAAGGTCGGGCTACCCACAAAGGGAAGCCCATCAGACTAACAGCAGATCTCTTGGCAGAAACTCTACAAGTCAGAAGAGAGTGGGGGCCAATATTCAACATGCGTAAAGAAAATAATTTTCAACCCAGAATTTCATATCCAGCCAAACTAAGTTTCATCAGTGAAGGAGAAATAAAATCCTTTACAGATAAGCAAATGCTTAGAGATTTTGTCACCACCAAGCCTGCCCTACAAGAGACCCTGAAGGAAGCACTAAACATGGAAAGGAACAGCCGGTACCAGACATTGCAAAAACATGCCAAAATGTAAAGACCATCGATGCTAGGAAGAAACTCCACCAACTAACGAGCAAAATCACCAGTTAATATCATAATGATAGCATCAAGTTCACACATAACAATATTAACCTTAAATGTAAATGGACTAAATGGTCGAATTAAAAGACACAGAGTGGCAAATTGGATAAAGAGTCAAGAACCTTCAGTTTGCTGTATTGAGGAGACCCATCTCACATGCAGAGACACACATAGGCTCAAAATAAAGGGATGGGGGAAGATCTACCAAGCAAATGGAGAACAAAAAAAAGCAGGGGTTGCAATCCTAGTCTCTGATAAAACAGACTTTAAACCATCAAAGATCAAAAGAGACAAATAAGGCCATCACATAATGGTAAAAAGATCAATTCAACAGGAAGAGCTAACTATCCTAAATATATATGCACCCAATACAGGAGCACCCAGATTCATAAAGCAAGCCCTTAGAGACTTAAAAAGAGACTTAGACTCCCATACAATAATAATGGGAGACTTCAACACCCCACTGTCAACATTAGACAGATCAATGAGAAAGAAAGTCAAGGATATCCAGGAATTGAACTCAACTCTGCAACAAGTGGACCTAATAGACATCTACAGAACTCTCCATCCCAAATCAACAGATTATACATTCTTCTCAGCACCACATCACACTTATTCCAAAATTGACCACATAATTGGAAGTAAAGTACTCCTCAGCAAATGTACCAGAACAGAAATTATAACAAAGTGTCTCTCAGACCACAGTGCAATCAATCTAGAACTCAGGACTGAGAAACTCAATCAAAACCACTCAACTACATGGAAACTGAACAACCTGATCCTGAATGACTAATGGGTACATAACGAAATGAAGGCAGAAATAAAGATGTCCTTTGAAACCAATGAGAACAAAGATACAACATACCAGAATCTCTGGGACACATTTAAAGCAGTGTGTAGACAGAAATTTATAGCGCTAAATGCCCACAAGAGAAAGCTGGAAAGATCTAAAATGGACACTCTAACATCACAATTAAAAGAACTAGAGAGGCAAGAGCAAACACCTTCAAAAGCTAGCAGAAGGCAGGAAAAAATTAAGATCAGAGCAGAACTGAAGGAGATAGAGACACAAAAAAAATCCTCCAAAAAATCAATGAATCCAGGAGTTGGTTTTTTGAAAAAATCAACAAAATTGATAGACCGCTAGCAAGAGTAATAAAGAAGAAAAGAGAGAGGAATCAAATAGACGCAATAAAAAATGATAAAGGGGATATCACCACAGACCCCACAGAAATACAAACTACCATCAGAGAATACTATAAACACCTCTATGCAAATCAACTAGAAAATCTAGAAGAAATGGATAATTTCCTGGACACTTACACTCTCCCAAGACTAAACCAGGAAGAAGTTGAATCCCTGAGTAGACCAATAGCAGGCTCTGAAATTGAGGCAATAATTAATAGCCTACCACCCAAAAAAAGTCCAGGACCAGATGGATTCACAGCTGAATTCTACCAGAGGTACAAGGAGGAGCTGGTACAATTCTTTCTGAAACTACTCCAATCAACAGAAAAAGAGGGAATCCTCCCTAACTCATTTTATGAGGCCAACATCATGCTGATACCAAAGCCTGGCAGAGACACAACAAAAAAAGAGAATTTTAGAACAATATCCCTGATGAACTTCGATGCAAAATCCTCAATAAAATACTGGCAAACTGAATCCAGCAGCACATCTAAAACCTTATCCACCATGATCAAGTGGGCTTCATCCCTGGGATGCAAGGCTGGTTCAGCATACACAAATCAATAAACGTAATCCAGCATATAAACAGAACCAAAGACAAAAACCACATGATTATCTCAATAGATGCAGAAAAGGCCTTTGACAAAATTCAACAGCCCTTCATGCTGAAAACGCTCAATAAATTCGGTATTGATGGAACGTATCTCAAAATAATAAGAGCTATTTATTACAAACCCACAGCCAATATCATACTGAATGGGAAAAAAACTAGAAAAATTCCCTTTGAAAACTGGCACAAGACAGGGATGCCTTCTCTCACCACTCCTATTCAACATAGTGTTGGAAGTTCTGGCCAGGGCAATCAGGCAAGAGAAAGAAATCAAGGGTATTCAGTTAGGAAAACAAGAAGTCAAATTGTCCCTGTTTGCAGATGACATGATTGTATATTTAGAAAACCCCATCATCTCAGCCTTAAATCTCCTTAAGCTGATAAGCAACTTCAGCAAAGTCTCAGGATACAAAATTAATGTGCAAAAATCACAAGCATTCTTATACATCAGTAACAGACAAACAGAGAGCCAAATCAGGAATGAACTTCCATTCACAATTGCTTCAAAGAGAATAAAATACCTAGGAACCCAGCTTACAAGGGATGTAAAGGACCTCTTCAAGGAGAACTACAAACCACTGCTCAGTGAAATAAAAGAGGACACAAACAAATGGAAGAACATACCATGCTCATGGATAGGAAGAATCAATATAATGAAGATAACCATACTGTCCAAGGTAATTATAGATTCAATGCCATCCCCA
Source organism: Trachypithecus francoisi (assembly GCF_009764315.1). Classification (NCBI taxonomy): domain Eukaryota; kingdom Metazoa; phylum Chordata; class Mammalia; order Primates; family Cercopithecidae; genus Trachypithecus; species Trachypithecus francoisi. The sequence continues at coordinate 34,810,665 of NW_022681462.1, forward strand.
TCAAGCTACCAATGAGTTTCTTCACAGAATTGGAAAAAACGGATTTAAAGTTCATATGGAACCAAAAAAGAGCCCACATTGCCAAGACAATCCTAGGTCAACAGAACAAAGCTGGAGGCATCATGCTACCTGACTTCTAGCTATACTACAAGGCTACAGTAACCAAAACAGCATGGTACTGCTACCAAAACAGAGATATAGACCAATGGAACAGAACAGAGTCCTCAGAAATAATACCACACATCTACAGCCATCTGATCTTTGACAAACCTGAGAGAAACAAGAAATGGGGAAAGGATTCCCTATTTAATAAATGATGCTGGGAAAACTGGCTAGCCATAAGTAGAAAGCTGAAACTGGATCCTTTCCTTACTCCTTATAGGAAAATTAATTCAAGATGGATTACAGACTTAAATGTTAGACCTAACACCATAAAAACCCTAGAAGAAAACCTAGGTAATACCATTCAGGTTATAGGCATGGGCAAGGACTTCATGTCTAAAACACTAAAAGCAATGGCAACAAAAGCCAAAATTGACAAATGTGATTTAATTAAACTAAAGAGCTTCTGCATAGCAAAAGAAACTACCATCAGAGTGAACAGGCAACCTACAGAATGGGAGAAAATTTTTGCAATCTACTCATCTGACAAAGGGCTAATATTTAGAACCTACAAAAAACTCAAACAAATTTACAAGAAAAAAACAAACAACCCCATCAAAAAGTGGGCAAAGGATATGAACAGACATTTCTCAAAAGAAGACATGCATACAGGCAACAGACACATGAAAAAATGCTCATCATCACTGGCCATCAGAGAGATGCAAATCAAAACCACAATGAGATACCATCTCACGCCATTTAGAATGGCAATCATTAAAAAGTCAGGAATCAACAGGTGCTGGAGAGGATGTGGAGAAATAGGAACACTTTTACACTGTTGGTGGGATTGTAAACTAGTTCAACCATTGTGGAAAACAGTGTGGCGATTCATCAAGGATCTAGAACTAGATGTACCATATGACCCAGCCATCCCATTACTGGGTATATACCCAAAGGATTATAAATCACGCTGCTATAAAGACATATGCACACACATGTTCATTGCAGCACTATTCACAATAGCAGAGACTTGGAATCAACCCAAATGTCCATCAGTGATAGACTGGATTAAGAAAATGTGGCATATACACACCATGGAATACTATTCAGCCATTAAAAAGGATGACTTCATGTCCTTTGTAGGGACATGGATGCAGCTGGAAACCATCATTCTGAGCAAACTATCACAAGAACAGAAAATCAAACACCGCATGTTCTCACTCATAGGTGGGAACTGAACAATGAGATCACTTGGACTCGGGAAGGGGAACATCACACACCAGAGCCTGTTATGGGGAGGGAGGATGGGGGAGGGATTGCATTGGGAGTTATACCTGATATAAATGACGAGTTGATGTGTGCTGACGAATTGATGGGTGCAGCACACCGACATGGCACAAGTATACATATGTAACCTCCACGTTGTGCACATGTAGCCTAGAACTTAAAAGTATGATAATAAAAAAGATAAAAAAAACCATAAAAAAAAAAAAGGTATAAGGGAGGCATCCAGTTTCAGTTTTCTGCATATGGCTAGCCAGTTTTCCTAGCACCACTTATTAAATAGGGAATCCTTTCCCCATTGATTGTTTTTGTCAGGTTTGTCAAAGATCAAATGGTTGTAGATGTGTGGTGTTATTTCTGATGTCTCTATTCTGTTCCATTGGTCTATATTTCTGTTTGGTACCGGTACCATGCTGTTTTGGTTACTGTAGGCTTATAGTATAGTTTGAAGTCAGGTAGCATGATGCCTCCAGCTTCCTTCTTTTTGCTTAGGATTCTTGGCTATGAGAGTTCTTTTTTGGTTCCATATAAATTTTAAAGTATCTTTTTTTCTAAATCTGTGAAGAATGTCAATGGTAGTTTGATGGGGAGAGCACTGAATATATAAATTATTTTGGGCAGTATGACCATTTTCACAATATTGATTATTTCTATTCATGAGCATGGAATGTTTTTCCATTTTTTTGTGTCCTCTCATTTCCATGGGCAGTGGTTTGTAGTTCTCCTTGAAGAGGATCTTCAAGTCCTTTGTTAGTTGTATTCCTAGGTATTTTATTCTCTTTGTTGCAGTTGCGAATGGAAGTTCATTCATGATTTGACTCTCTGCTTCTCTGTTGTTGGTGTATAGGAAAGCTTGTGATTTTTTCACATTGATTTTGTATCCTGAGACTTTGCTGCAGTTGCTGATCAGCTTAAGGAGTTTTGGGGCTGAGATGATGGGGTTTTCTAAATATAGGATCATGTTGTCTGCAAACAAAGACAATTTGACTTCCTCTCTTCCTATTTGAATACCCTTTATTTATTTCTCTTGCCTGATTGCCCTGGCCAGAACTTCCAATACTATGTTGAATAGGTGTGGTGAGAGAAGGCATCCTTGTCTTGTGCTGGTTTTCAAAGGGAATACTTCCAGGTTTTGCCCATTCAGTGTGACATTGGCTGTGGGTTTGTCAAAAATAGCTCTTATTATTTTGAGATATGTCCCATTAATACCTAGATTATTGAGAGTTTTTTTTAACTTGAAGGGACATTGAATATTATCAAAGGTCTTTGCTGCCCTATTGAGATAATTATATAGTTTTTGCCATTGTTTCTGTTTCTGTGATGGATTACATTTATTGATTTGTGTATGTTAAACCAGCCTTGCATTCCAGGGATGAAGTCAACTTAATCGTGGTGGATAAACTTTTTGCTGTGCTGCTGGGTTTGGTTTTCCAGTTGAGGATTTTTGCATCAATGTTCATCAGGGACATTGGCCTGAAATTTTCTTTTTTTTGTATCTCTGCCAGGTTTTGGTGTCATCATGATGCTGGCCTCATAAAATGAGTTAGGGAGGAGTCTCTCGTTTTCAAGTGTGTGGAATAGTTTCTGAAGGAATGTTACCAACTCTTCTTTGTACCCCTGGTAGAATTTGGCTGTGAATCTATCTGGTTCTGGGCTTTTTTGCATGGTAGCCTATTAATTATTGCCTCAATTTCAGAAATTGTTACTGGTTTATTCAGGGATTTGACTTCTTCCTGGTTTGGTCTTGGGAGGATGTATGCATCCAGGGATTTATCCATTTCTTCTAGATTTTCTAGTTTATTTTGTGTAGAGGTGTTTACAGTATTCTTTGATGGTAGTCTGCATTTCTGTGGGATCAGTGGTGATATCCTGTTAATCATTTTTTATTGTGTCTATTTGGTTCTCACTTTTCTTCTTTATCAATCTAGGTAGCAGTTGATCTATGTTTTTCTTTTCCAAAAAAAAAAAAAAAAAAAGCTCCCGTATTTATTGATTTTTGAAGGATTTTCATGTTTTTATCTCCTTCAGTTTTACTCTGATCTTAGTTATTTCTTGTCTTCTGCTAGCTTTTGGATTTGTTTGCTTTTGCTTCTCTAGTTCTTTTAATTGTGATATTAGGGTGTCGACTTGAAATCTTTCTAGCTTTTCTGATGTGGGCATTTAGTGCTATAAATTTCCATCTTAACACTGCTTTAGTTGAGTCCCAGAGATTCTGGTACATTGTCTCTTTGTTCTCATTGGTTTCAAAGAACTTCTTGATCTCTTCCTTAATTTCATTATTTACCTGCAAATCATTCAGGCACTGGTTGTTCAATTTCCATGATGTTGTGTTGTTTTCAGTGAGTTGCTGAATCCTGAGTTCTAATGTGATTGCTCTGTAGACTGAAAAACTGAAATTATTTCAGTTATTTTGCATTTGCTGAGGAGTGTTTTCCTTCCAATTATGTGGTCAATTTTAGAGTAAGTGCCATGTGGCACTGAGAAGAATGTATATTCTGTTGTTTTGGGGTGGAGAGTTCTATAGTTATCTATTAGGTCCATTTCATCCAGAGCTGAGTTCAAGTCTTGAATATCCATGTTAATTTTCTGTCTTCTTGATCTGTTTAATATTTACTGTGGGGTGTTCAAGTCTCCCAGTATTATTGTATGAGAGTCTAAGTCTCTTTGTAGGTCTCTAAGAACTTGTTTTATGAATCTGGTGCTCCTGTATTGGCTGCATATATATTTAGGATATTACCACTTCTTGCTGAATTGATTCTTTCACCATTACACAGTCCCATATTTCTTGGAGGCTCTGTTTGTTCCTTTTCATTCTCTTTTATCTAATCTTGTCTGCCTGCTTTATTTCAGCAAGATAGTGTTCCATCTCTGATATTCTTTCTTCCACTTGATCCATTCAGCTATTGATACTTGGGTATGCTTCACAAAGTTCTCATGTTGTGTTTTTCAGATCCATTAGGTCATTTATGTTCCTTTCTAAACTGGTTATTCTAGTTAGCAGCTCCTCTGACCTTTTATCAACGTTCTTAGCTTCTTTGTTGGTTTAGAACATGCTCCTTTACCTCAGTGAAGTTGTTATTACCCACTTTCTAAAGCCTACTTCTGCCAATTCATCCACCTCATCCTCCATCTAGTTTTCAGCCCTTCCTGGAGAGATGTTGCAAGTATTTGGAGGAAAAGAGGCACTCTGGCTTTTTGGGTTTTCAGCGTTTTTTCACTGATTATTTCTCATCTTCATGAGTTTGTCTAGTTTCAAACTTCAAGGCTGTTGACCCTGGGATGAAGTTTTTTGGGGACATTTTGTTGACGCTGTTGTTGTTTCTTTTTGTTTGTTTTCTTTCATAGTTAGGTTCCTCTTCTGTAGAGCTGCTGTGGTTTGCTGGAGGTTCACTTCGGACTCTTTGCATCTAGTTTGCTCCTGTGCCTGCAGATGTCACTTGAGGAGGCTCAAGGGCAGCAAAGATGGGTTCCTGCTCCTTCCTCTGGGATCTCTGACCTTGAGGGGCACTGACCCAATGCCAGTAGGAACACTACTGTATAGGATGTCTGTTTGGAGATCTCACCTAATTGGGTGGCATGGGAAGCAGGACCCATTTAATGAGGCACTTTGCTGTCCCTTGTGCCATGCTGAGGGGAAACCCATTCATCTGGGCTGTCGAGATTCCTCAGAGGTAGCAAGAGGAAAGACTAAGTCTGCTGATCTGCAGAGACTATGGCCATCCCTCCCACTAGGGGTTCAGGCTCAGGGAGATATCAGAGTTCTGTCCCTGAGTTCCTCATGGGAGTTGGAGTTCCTGCAGGGAGGCCCTGCAGCTACAGTGTTGACTGCTGCCCCTCCCCTAGAAAGCTCAGATGGCTTAGATTTCAGGCAGCCACAGCAGCGGTTATGGTACCCCCTCCCCCAAGAAACTCGCAGGCTTAGGCCAATTCTAGCCAAGTGGGTGTTGAGAATCTGTGTGGCTCTGTAGTTGGGGCCCAAGGCCTCGTTGCCTTGGGCTTCCAAGTGGGATCTTCTGATCCATGTCTTGCAGAGTTCTGTGGAAAAAGCACGGTTCCCCAGGCTTGGCAGCCTGCTCACTCACTGCCTCCTTTGGCTGGGGGTATGGAGTCTTCTGCCCTATGTGGCTTTCAGGTGGACTGCCATACCACACTGCTCTTTCTTCCTCTCTGTGTGTCATGCCAGTCACATAGTCAGTCTTAATGTCAGAACCCGGATATCTTGGTTGCCAGTGCAGGATTCACATGCTGTTTTGGATCTTTTTGATGAGAGCCTCCGATTGCCTCTGCTTCTAGTTGGCCATCTTAATGCTATGTCTGCTATTTAACAAACTCTACTCTACTCACTCTATGGGGTCCACATGTCTAATTTTTCCTGGTCATGAGATAAGAACCCAGACCTAGCTAAGCCTTTAGCAAAAATTCTGCATCACAATGAGGTCAAAGAAACTTAAACAGAATGAACACAAAGAAAATCACATTATAATCAAATTACTGAAAACCAATGATAAAGAAAAAAATCTTAAAAGCACCCTGAGAAAATAATAAGACAGCTTAAAATTTAAGTAACAACTTAAAACATAAATATATGCAGTATAATACTTCTTAAATAATACTGATTTAGTAAGACATGGATACTTTTGATTTTATAAGATAGTATCTTTATTTTTGGATATCCATGCTGAAGTACTTAAGGGTGAAATATCATGATATCTGAAACTTACTTTCAAACAGTTTGGCAAATTAATATAGATAACTAGCTAGCTAGCTATATAAAGTATTAACAAGGGCACATGGGTGTCCATTGTAGTATGCCTTCAACTTTTCTGCAAGTTTGAGAATTTCATTTGAAATACCATATTCAACTCCCAGGGTCTGAATAGATTTATTTGGTGGGACTTAAATGACAACAACAAAAACCTGTCAGTTTCCCCTGGAGCATATGGGAAGGAGGAGCTACAGGGAGCAAAGAACTGAATATGGTAAAAAACCCCCAGGCATTTTCCGAGGTGATTTCTATCTTCAGTGTTAGTAAACTAATAAAATGTATATGCATATGATCAGCCTGTTTTTCATAAAAGACTATGGTGAATGCTACATATTAATAATGCAGGCAGACCAAGGCAACACGTATGGTTGGAGGAATGTGGAGACAAAGAAAAGAATGAGGAATAAGCTCCCAGAAATCTACAGAAATCATTGGATATGTGGTCTCTCATGAGCCTGTGAAATCAGTATTTAGAAATCAAGACACAGCTTGAGTGGGAGCATGAAGACCTAGTTTACATTTGTATTACAACTCCCAATACAATTTTTATGAACAAGGGTTTGATGCTTCTTCAACGGCTCTCAAATTCCAACAGAATAAAACTAACATTTTCATCCTGAAGTTACAGCTTCTCAATCAGGTTCCAAATTACCCAAAAGCATAAGTCACTGTACCTTTCTTAGGACAGAATATGTAAAAGTTTCCCAATCACTGCCTTTTTAAAAAGGAGGTTATGCACATCCAATATCTAAAAGGCACACCAGAAATCTTACAGTAAGATTTCTGAAATCACAACGGCTTGTGTTAGCAGTGAAACAACTTAAAAAAGGGATAAGCAGTTTCTTAATAAACTCCCTTCATATACAAAGAAAACTGAAGAGTAAAGAATCACCTCTTCTTTAAAACACACTAGTAGAGGTCAGAGATCTTTAAAGGCAGGGATTACATTTGAGTTCTGTCTGTATTCATCACATTGCCAACTAAACACAGTGTTTTTACCTTTAGTAGTCAATTGGGAAATGTTTGCTCACTGATAAATGAATAAATCTGCATTGATGCTCTCAAATTAAAATGCTTTAAGAAATAGGAAAAAGTAAATGTGAGAAGCATATGGACAAGCAAATCCCACAGCCAACTGAAGGGTACAACCCCTGACAATAAGACATTCACATTAAAATAATAGCATTAATAGTGCTGTAATAGCCTATGAAAGACAAGCAAGGGATTAATTCAACCCATAAGTTAATTATAAAATAAAACATAGAAGCAGAGAAAAGCAAATAATTTAGACTGAGGTTTTTGTGTGTGTGTTTAGGCACATTATAGCATTTTGTGTGTGTGTGCAAGGCTGACCTAAATAAGTAGTAATATACTAATTTCGACTTTCCTTTTCTCTCACTGTATTTTGCATTTGTTTGTGGATTATTTTGAAGTTCTTTGGATATACCTTCCTAACAACACAATCTCTGCAGAATTCCCAATAAAATGTTTCCCAATCCCTACTTTTTAAAAAGAGACTATGCATGTCCAATATCTAAAAGTTACACCAGAAATCTTAGAATATGACTGATTTCTGCAATCACAATGGCTTGAGTTAGCAATAAAACAACTTAAAATATTTATCTTTGGAGGAGAAAATTTTAGAGGTTTACAGGTTTACTGAAGCCAAAGAAGCTCAAAGATAACCTTAACTTCATATTGAGAAAAAGAACATTTTGTTAAAGGGACAGGCAAAATTAGATGACTACTCTAATTGTATTTTAAATTCCACACCTAGCTCCAGCACATTTTTGAAAACCATATAAAGTAAAATACTTGGACAGAACAATCTTATTAATAATAGTCACCTTACTAATGACGTTTCTAGAAACCTCAAGTTACTAATACCTTGCTCGACAACTCTTTAAGATCTATTAAAAGAGGACTTACAACTTCCCATTTAGCATATTTCATGTCCATTAGTGGCACTAAGTTCTCTCAGCAGACTTTACAACTATCTAATACCATATTATTTATTGGCTTATTTATTTGTTGTATCTTTCTATCAATCTACAATGTAAGTTCCATGAAAGCAAGCATTTTGTTCATTCGTGGTTGATTCTCAATTTTTACAAAATATTTCTGGTTTACAATAAACGCTCTCTCTATATATTTCTGTAGATTATTATAAGTGCTTATAAATAAATGGTCTAAAGGTAAATTTACTGAGAGAAAGATGTGAAAACGAATAAAGATAAGTCCCTATAGAGTTGCGATAAAACTGGAACACACTTATTTAATGCTGTTATCTTTATAAATTGTTAAAGCACTTTAGAGAGTTATTTGCAAATGCAAATCAAGAGAAATTCCTGAATTTCTACTCCTAGAAACTTATCTAATAAAAACTGCTCTACAGAAACAAAATAATGTAATGTTGATATTCTAGATAGTACTTATTTCTAAATATGAAATATAGAAAAACAATATAAATGCTCAGCATCAGGATAATAAAGTATTCTTTTTTTTTTTTTTTTTTTTTTTTTTTTTTTTTTTGAGGCTGAGTCTTGCTCTGTCGCCCAGGCTGGAGTGCAGTGGCCAGATCTCAGCTCACGGCAAGCTCCGCCTCCCGGGTTCCCGCCATTCTCCTGCCTCAGCCTCCCGAGTAGCTGGACTACAGGCGCCCGCCACCTCGCCGGCTAGTTTTTTGTATTTTTAGTAGAGACGGGGTTTCACTGTGTTCGCCAGGATGGTCTCGATCTCCTGACCTTGTGATCCGCCCGTCTCGGCCTCCCAAAGTGCTGGGATTACAGGCTTGAGCCACCGCGCCCGGCCATAATAAAGTATTCTACATCAACCTGATAAAACATTATGTATCATTAAAATTATTATTATTAAATATATGTGGGTACATGGAAGGTATAGATGGCACCACTGAGACAGAGGGTAGAATTTGAATTACCATGCAACTGAAATATCTGTAGTGTTGTGTGGAAATTCCAGAGCTAAAAGGGACAAGGTACTGAATATGAGTTACGGAATGCCCTTAGAATCATTTGAAATGAAGAAGTCCATAAAACACCATTCTCCCATGAGGAGAACTAGTGGAATGCCTGCCCCCAATTCTATTTGTTTTTACCCTTGGCACCACTGACTTCTCTCCCTTTGAGTATGAGATGGTTGGTTTCTCCTTTGTGTAAGCTGCCTTTTTACTTTATTGAGGTGCGAATTTATGGCTTTTCACATACACCTCTGCCAATGTGTCTTCGGGCATACAGTAACTTTGTCATGGAGATCACTAAACTACCTCTCTGACCACACAGAGACTGGGCTATGACACACGTAAGCTGGATTCTACCCAGATAACATAGAAGCCGTATCTCTTAGTGTGGGAACAGAATGCCCACACTAAGAATCCAGGTTAGAGAGGCAGGTGGTCTCTCTCCACAGTGCTACTTCAAGCCTCCTCTAGCTTAGTTTCCTTTGTTTTATGGGCTGTCCCTCATTGGCTCTCGTTGGAAAGCTCTGCAGCTGTGCCACACGTAGTTCCTGCCATTGATTTCCAGATTGTGGCTTTTCTTCTAGGTGATGGACATTCAAATAACTATTTTGCTTTTCATTTTAATGAAAAAGAATTTAAGTTAATAAAGGATATAATTTTGTTAATTTTAGCAAATTTTAAAAGATATAGAAAATATCTGGAGTTTATGAAATTAAAAGATTCCTGGAAATATGCCAGAATTAGCAATAAAGATAATTTTTCTTTTCTGATCATGGGAGTTTTGTGTGTTTCATGACAGAAAATATAGACAAGAGAATAAAAGGTGTCACTGAATTAAAAAATTATGTCATTTAACTATTGCACTTTTTCTTCTTTCTGCATAATGATTTAGTTTGCCATAGATACATTTTCATCTTGTAAATGTGATAATTATGTTTCTTACTATGTTATTATTTCTTATACACATCATTTTAATGTGTGTATCAATTAATATTTAATCACTTTAATATTTCATAACTTTGCCTACCTATATTAAGATTATATTTGTTCATGAAGACTCTCTGTTTGTTTTACATTTAACATCCATGTTAATTTGTATTTTATATTAGCAATGAAGAATAAATTTAAAAGTAGAATTACCAGATAAAATATAGTGACTATTCAAAGTCTCATTGTTATGTTGTACAGTTGTTTTCCTAGAACTCTGTTCTTACTCCTGGCATTTGCATTGAGTCACCTCCAGGAGATATCGAAGAATGTGACAATAAGTTAGTTTGCAATAGCAACTCTTAAAGTTGGTCTGCCCACCAAGCAGATACTTCAGGATGATATTCTGTTTAACCTTATTTACTATATGTACGAAAAATTCAACTTGGTTACAAATTCCCATGCATATAAGATAAGATAAAAATATACTTTCCTTCCTAAAAACATAGCAATCCGTTTGTCTTAGATAAAATTTTCTATTTCCTCATCTAAATTATTTTGTTTTACTGAGCCTACATAGTAGAAACTCAATTAATAAGTCAGTCTTTCTTATGCATAACACATGAAAAATTAGTGTTCATTACCCTGCAAAGAACCCAGAGATACATTTTCCTTGGCTTTTTTTTTTTTTTAATGGCTTTATATGGCTTGCCTATTGGTTCAGCCACCCTCCCATACTTCTTGTTACTATCAGGGTGACCAACATATTGATGTTATTTGCTCAGCCCCTGTAGGCACATGAGGTAGCGAATGCTGAGCAAACACACTGTTCATTAATTCAATATTTGTTCTAATTCTTTGTTCAGAAAGCATAGTCATTTCAGGGATTGGATTAATTTTTTTATTTTTATTATTTTGAGCTCCTTGCTTCTACTTTCTGAAGTCTTTCAAATTTGAGGCACGTCCAAATTCAGGTGTGCAGGTTTTCAAATTATCTTTCAACTCCATCCACAAGCTTCCTCTTAGTAAAATTCCTTACAGGCCCATGGGGTGAAGTTTCTTTTATTAACTTCATGGTTTGTCATGGGTTTAACATAAAACTTCAAATTAAGACCTGTTTACCTCAGACCCTATTACTTGATTCATCAAGTTTGACTTTCAACAAAAAACTACAAAGCATGCTAAAAGTTAAGCAAAAGAAACAGTCAAGAAACATAAAGCAAGCATCAGAACCCAACTCTGATATAACTGGGATTTTGGAATTATCAAACAAAAATTTGAAATAACTATTATTCATATGTTAGAGACCCTCAGAGAAAAAGTGAGTAACATTCAAAAACAGATAGGCAAAGTAAACTGAGAGATGGAAACCCAGAAAGACAAAAAAGAAATGCTAGAAACCAAAAACACTGTAAGAGAAATAAAGAATGCCTTTGATGAACTGACCAGTATACTGATCATGGCCAAGGACATAATCAGTGACCTTAAAAATATATCAAGAGTCTTCACAAAATGAGATACAGAGAGAAAAAAATAATGAATAGGGAAAAACTCATAATATCCATGAACTTTGGGACAATTTTATTGGAATACCAGAAGTACAAGAGAGAAAGGAAGAGAAAAAATACTTTAAGTACTATAATAATGGTTGAGAATTTTTCAGAAGTAATGACAGACACAAAAATCACATATCTAGGAAGTTTATATAATACCAATCGGGATAAATACCATAAAAATCTACAGCTGGACATATCATATTCAAATTGCAGAATACCAAAAACAACATGAATATCACAAAAGAAGGAACTGATAATTCAAATGAACAGAAATTCAGTATAAATATTTGACCTGAGCAGCACCATCAATTAACTTGATTTCATTGATATTTATGGAATATACCATCCACCATTCAACAACAGTTGAATACATGTTCTTAACAAGCTCACATAAAACATTCATCAAGACAGACCACATTCTGTTCTATAAGACACATCTTAAAAACTTTTAAAAAACAGAAATCATATAAAATGTGCTCTCAGACCACAGTAAAATTCAACTAGAAATCAATAATAGAAAGATAGCTGAAAAAAAGACCCAAACATTTGGAGATGAACAACACACTTCTACATAATACATGCATTTAAAAAAAAGTTTTAAGAAAAACCTTTTTAAATATTTTGAAATAAAGAAAATAAAAATAAAACCCATAAAAATTTCACTGAGGTACAGTGAAAAAATTACCTAGAAAGTATTTTATAACATTAAATGCACATATTAGGAAAAAAAGGAAAAATCTAACCAATAGTTTTAAAGTCTACCTTAAGAATCTAGAGAGAGAAGAGTAATATGCCTAAAACCTACAGAAGAAAATAAATAAATAATTTTGGAATTATCAAACAAAAATTTGAAATAACTATTATTCATATGTTACAGGTCCTCAGAGAAAAAGTGAGTAACATTCAAAAAAATTGAAAATAAGAAATCAATACAGACAATTAATGAAACCAAATCGTTCCACTGAAGAGACTACAAAAATTGGCAAGCCTCTAGGCAGTCTAATCAACAAAAATGAGACAAAAGTTACTAACATCAGAAATAAACTTTATCAAGAATCAGCCCATAACTTTATTGGCTGCTTATTCTAATAGAAGAATAAAACGAGTAAAGTATATTGGTCCTGAAAATTACCCAGAGGAGCAGGGAAGGATCTCGCTAATATTCTTGTTCAAAAGCTATTAAGAGAACCATGGGAATGTGTTTTTATTGTAACAATAGCTCATGTAGAAGCAGAACAAGAGATTCCAAGTTCCTTGTTTTACAATACAGAAATACTATTTTGTATTTATGAAGTTCTAGTGCCATGATCAGTTTGGTGGATGTAATTTCCATAGCGTTTAAGTTCCGCTGTAGAAAAGGAAGCACTTTCCAAGCTCCATTCCCTCCCTCCTTTCTCCAGAGGGTATTTTGTAAATTACAGCTTCTGCACACTGCATAGTTCCCTTGTGGCCTGCTATAGTGAACATAGTTCTTCAAAGTGCATAATAACTCCCAAGTTGCAGTTTAAGCAGTAGGAAATTAGAATGAATTATGGAGAATGAAAATACCCCCAATGTCTTGCTTTTCTTGCAGGGAGGGAAGGGTGGCCCTTTAATGGTACCAGATGTGGTACAAACAGCACCAACCATCAGACTTGTTTCCCACAGCTTCCCAGCATAAAAATAGATCTCAGAGACAGACTCTGAGTAAGACAAAGGGACTTTTTTTTTTTTCACTCAGATTTTTTGTACCTGATTCGCAGATATCATTATTCTGGCAGTGCTTTTCTCACAAACGGAAGTCACCGAAGTGGTTTAAAAATGCAAAAGCACTTTTGAAGTGTCTTTCTAGTTTCATTGTTTAAAGGCCCAAATCTTCTCACTTAACAAACAGTGAAATCATCAATATATTATATTTGTGTGGTTTTGTTTCTAATAAACCACAGTTGGGGTTACTCTGGCAATAAAAGACAAGTCATATCAGGAGAGTAGTGGTTAGTAGTGCTAAATAGATGGGCAGCAATGAGATCCCTCAAATGCGACACTGGAAATTCACCAACATTATCAGCAGTACTGAAGAATAATGTCAGGAATACTTATATCAACACCATGTAAACACCATGTAACTTGGAAAAAAAGTTTTCTGGAAACAAAAAAGGAAATGTGACTGTGGGCAAGATAAGGGTTGGGATTTAGAGATGAGAAGGGAGTTTTCCTGATTCCATTCTACTTTGGTAGGAAATGATTGTCTCTCCGTACAACATTGCTATCGCCCACTGTTTCTTCTTGACCTCCTAAGGCTCATCCTACTCTACATCCTGCTTAACAGCATCAGGTTGTCTCTGTCGACAAAAAGGGTCGAATTCTGTTAAAAATTTGAACAGATTTAGTCTGAGCCAAACATGAGTGACCATGGCCCATGACACAGCCCTGAGGAGGTCCTAGGAACATGTACCTAAGGTCGTCGGGATACAGCTTGGTTTATACAATTGAGGGAGACATGAAACTTCAGTCAAATACATTTAATAAGTACAGACTTTCTGGTTTGTCCAGAAATTCAGGACAACTAGAAGCAGGGGGATTCCAGCTTATAGGTAGATTTTAAAATTTTCTAGTTGACCATTGGTTGAGTTTATCTAAAGACCTGGATCAACAAAAAGAAATGTCTGAGTAAAGATAAAGGTTTATGGAGACCCAAGTTCTTATTTGCAGGGGATGCCTTCGGCTAGTAGGCTTCAGAGAGAATAACTTGTAAAATGTTTCTTATCAGGGTTAAAATCTGTGTTGATGTTAATTCCAGAGAGGTATAATGAGGCATGTCTGACTCCTTTCTATCATGGCCTGAACCAGTCTCTCAGGTTAAATTTTAAGAGTGCCCTGGCTGAGGAGAAAATCCATTCAGATGGTTAGGGGCCTTAAAATTTTATTTTTGGCTTATACTTCCAAAAATGATGGTGACTCAAGATCCCAGCTGTCTACCAACTTCCAGTGCTTTAAACTAGGCAAACTATTTGACAATATGCAGACTACTCACCCTTGCCTTTAGTCTTCTATCTTTGCCCTGTCAACACTCTTCCATTGTGTGGCCTTCTTGTTTCTTATTAAAGTACATTTTTTTCCTTTGTTATATCCCTTAAGACTTGATTAGGGATTTTTCATATATACTTTTCTATTATGATTTTAAAATAAAATGCATTTATTATATTTTTGAAATAAATAATGCACTAACAGTAGAAATGATACATCCTACAAATTTTTCAAATCAGATCTCATCTTCTAACTGTCACAACAAATGATTCTATTATTTTTGATTCATTCAAAATGTTCTTTTTTATGTTTATTTGAAGAAATACAAATATATAGTCGTTTTCCCCTTTTATCACATAACTGGTTGCATACCATACACACTGTTCTTCACCTTGCTTTTTAAAATTTACTAATATGTTTTGGAGATATTTACATGCAGTACATAAAGAACTGTATTCTATTTTATGTTTCATAATATTCCATTGCAAATATACACCATCTCATAAGTTTATTTCATGCTTACTGATGAACTTTTGTTATTAATATTTTGGTATCAGAAATAATGCAACAATGAAAAGCCTTAACCATCAATTTGCATGGGTGCACATTTGTGAAAGAAATCCTATATTGGTCTTCTATTGCTGCCTAACAAATTACCACAGATTTAGAGACTTAAAACAACACATATTTATTATATTATAGTTTCTGTGAGTCAGGAGTTCATCATGGAGTGTAATTTAGTCCTCTACTCAGGTTCTGGAAAAGTCATAATTAAGGTATCAGCATGGCTGTGTTGCCACCTGGAATCCAGAATCCTCCTCCAGGCTCACTCAGGTTGCTGTGAGAATTCAGTTCCTTAGAGCTGCAGAATTCATGCAGCCAGCAGAAGAGTCTCTGGTGCCTGCTAGGTAATACTTTCCCTATATCTTTTCTTTTAAAGAGCTTCATTAAGTCAGTCCCACCCAGGATCATTTTGCCTTTGATTAACTTAAAGTTCACTGATTAAAGGCCTTAATTAAATCCACAAAATAGCTTCACCTTTGACTTAAAACATAATAAAATCACTGGAGTAATAACCCATTTTTAACAGTATTTTATTTGTTAAGAGGAAAGTTATAGGTCTTGCCTGCACTCAAGAGGCATGAACGTGGATCACTGGGGAGTTTCTTAGACATCTGCCAACCACAAATACATTCCCCAAAGTAAAATAGTGGGATCAATTGCAATGTTGACGGAAATTTGCCAAAGGGTGTCCCTAAAAATTACACTTTCAATAACAAAACATTCCTATTTCCTCATGGGCCTCACCAGTACTACGTGCCAATAAATTCTCGAATGATATCACAATTTATAGGTCGATTAGGGATTCTCCATATGGTTTTTCTTTCTTTTATTTTAAATGAGATCTAGTAGCTTTTAATATATTTAAATATTATTAAAGTTATTTTCATTAATACTCATTTCTTCTTTTTTCTGTCAATGGGTTAGTTGTCTTTATGTTATTGATTTGAGAAGACTTTTAAATGTTTGTCTGTTAATGAGACTTGCAAACATTTCTTGTAACTTTACAAGTTTGTCATTATTTTTTGACTTTATCTTTTTTTTTGGAACCATGTAAAAGTTTATGTATTTATGTTATCAGATTCATAGTTTTTGTGTGCACGTGTGTGGTTTGTTGAGTTTGAGCAACTGTTGACAATGAAAAAATAATTGAAAACATTTTCTTGTATTTGTGCCTTTATGAATTTATATTTACATAGTCTTTGTGTTGGGAATCTTTTCGTAGTTTATTTTCAATATGAATATATATTTTTCAATAGGCTGTGCTCACCATTTATTGCTTAATTTGTCTTTACTTGAATTTAAATAACCTCTTATGGAAAACTATATTTTCCAAGATGGCACAATTTTCTTAAAGTGAGACCTTGATATTATTTCTTTGAGAGCAAGGGTCTATATTCTCTACCCTGCACTTAAGAGGACCTTTGTTAACTGCCTCAGCTAATAGAATAAGGTAGAAGGGATACTGTGTGATTTACAAAGATAGCTAATGACTTCTACCTGGCATTTCAATTCAGGAAATGTGCCTTTGGAGCTTGAGCCACAGAGTAAGAAGTTCATCTACTTTGACACTGACATGGTGGAGAGACCATACAGAGAGAGAGAGAGACAGAGAGAGAGAGAGAGATGCATGTACAGATAGAAAGAGATGCATATGGATCTCTGACTTCTCTACTACCCAGCTTTTAGCGCAGGCACCAGACATATAAGTGAATCCACCTTTGACATGACCCAGGACTAGCCAGTCGGAATCACACAACTAAGATGCCCCCACATCTGAACCCACAGAGATTACAAGTGATGATAAACAATTGTAATTTTAAGGCACTAAATTGTGTGGTGATTTGCTACACAGCAATAGTAACCAAATTATTCCTCTATAGCAACCAGATTACTCCTCTATCATATGCCAAATTTATGTCTGAATTTGTGTATATGTATGGCTTTAACATCCTGCTCAACTGTCTGGCTTATCAATTCATGCACCATATTGTACAGTTTTAATTACAGAAAATTTAAAAAATTGGGTTTTACTATTCAACAGTATTACTCCCCCTGTATTGATCTCACTGTTTCAGAGTGTTTCTGAACATTTCCTGAATTTTTTAATAAAAACTTTACATTCACAATTTATAGTTTAAAAAACATAGATATTCTAATTAAATTAGAGTAAATGTAGTAAACTCTATGGGGAATATT
Source organism: Trachypithecus francoisi (assembly GCF_009764315.1). NCBI lineage: Eukaryota > Metazoa > Chordata > Mammalia > Primates > Cercopithecidae > Trachypithecus > Trachypithecus francoisi. The sequence goes on from NW_022681462.1 coordinate 34,828,042, forward strand.
GCTATGCTCATTCTTTTAAACTCTAAGAATGTGTTGGATTTTCACATTTGTTCAAATTGTCCTTAATATCTTTCAGTAGCATTTGAAAGTTTTTTTCATATATTTCTTAAAATTTTTGAAAGTTTATTGCCTAATGCTATGGCTTGAATGTGTCTCTAAAATTCAGCTGTTGTTACTGTGACAGTATTAATAAGTGAGGCCTTTAAGGGGTGATTAGGCCACGACATCTCCTTCCTACTTAATGGAGTTAAGACCCTTATAAAATAGGCTTTCTTCAGTGTTTGGCTAGCTTGCTTTCTTGCTCTTTCTCTTTCTGCCCTTTAAGAAGACAATAAGAAGGCCCTCATCAGACAAGAAGTGCCAGTTGCCTTGATTTTAGACTTTCCAATCTTTGAAACTATGAGAAAACAAATTTTCCAAGACAAAGAATTCCAGTCTTAGGAATTCTGCAATAGAAGCACAAAATATACTAAGATAACTGAAGTATTTTCTGTTATATTATCATCTTTCATTAAATGAAGCATTTTCTGTTATTTTATCATCTAACTTTCATTAAATGAAGTATTTTTTGTTATTTTATCATCTAACTCACATAGATTGTACACATAAATGCTACCGGATGCTATATACTATATTTACAATCTTACTATTACATAAATCAATGTAAGTTTTCTTGTGATCTGTGGGCTATTTTTTATTAAAATAGTACTCCTAGTTTTGTTATCAGACCTATTCAAAATCTTGAACTTCTATTTGTCTAATTGCAATAGATAATGAAGTCAAAGATAAATAATGATAATAGAAGGCATCTTTCTTTTGCCCCTCTCTTTAACAAAAATGTTTTTAGGATTTCCCTATTAAGATGATGTCTTTGGAAGAAAAGATATCTTTTAAATGTTACAAAACATCTACATATTCATAACTATTAACTGTGTTTAATAATTGAGTCATTGTTGACTATTTTGTTTTAACATGCTATCCTAAAAATATGACTGTGACCAAACGTCTGGCCCTTTTCACATCAAACATTGAAGAGATACACTTCACTGACCAAATCCACATGCAGAGACCATATTCAGATTTTTCTATTTGTGATCTGTAACCCTTGGCCCCACTCAATGGCACAGGACACTGGATTACCCACATATTTCTATTACAGACTCTTACCTATTCAAATATTACCACATGTACAAAAATAGTCTTTATCCCTGTTAAATGCCAATATCTTCAAGTTGTTCCTATAAGAGACACATTAAAGCCTGCAGTCATCTGGAGGCCTTCAAATTGTACTGCATGGTATTTAAATATAGTACGTAAATGTAAGGAGGAAATGTCTCCTTTCCTCCTTTCCCAGAACTTAGTATGTATTTTTGAGAAACATTGTATTTGTTTAAAGTATTAAGTGAGTGGCATATTGAAAATATTTAAAATTCATGAGGATTCTATTCACATCAAACGTAGGAATTGGGTTTTAACACTCCAAGAAATTTTCTGTGCCAGGCTGCAAGAAAAAAAAAAGATTATAAAATTCAGCATTGCATATCCTGGTATAACTTAGGGGAATTATCTATTTTACCCAGATTTCAGCAATTTATAAATAGAGATGACAAAGGAGATAAAAGAATGCTTTAGATGCAAATAGCTACATGTGTTTAATGAGGACATTAGCCTCACTGTGAGGTACCTTGTGAATTTCAATAACCTGCCCTCAGGTAAGACTATTCAAATCATACACAGGCAATATCATTTCTACATTTTTTTTCTTAAAATGTTCAGATTTCCATAGTTTCTTTAGGAATAGGTACCAATTATTCAAAGTATTTGCTTTCAGCAATTAAACAATCTAAAATATATTCTTTCCATTACAGAATTATATCACCTAATTAACTGTCAATGAGTATAACTCTCTGCAATAACACTGTGGTCTTTCATCTATTTAATGATAGTCACCAACTCCTTTCCCTTCCTTGTACTAAACACAACTCTATATATTTTGTCATATGAGCTTTCTTACTTAGTTTCATTATTTAATTTAGCAATGTTCAATGAATGCCTAATTTATAACAGGAACTACTTAATGTCTGGGAATACAATGTAACTAAAAAGGGAGGGTCCCTACTCTCACAATAAATACTTGTGGGGTAAATAAAGGCGTAAATAAAGCTAGAAATAAATGCCTGGTTGTTATTTTTTGTTGAAGTCAGGGATTGTTCCTTTTTCATATTTGCAGCCTCTTTGCCTAAGTTTGTCTCTATTGTTTAATAAGCATAAATGTGATTATTAAGAATATGATAGAATAGCATCCAAACAAATGCTTAGTAGGCAGAACCAGTGGCTAAATTTAATGCTAGTTTTATTTCAATAATTAAATGGAAAAGGAAGATAACAAAGATAGCTGGAGTTTTGTTGGTGTGTGTATGTGTGTGCACATGCATGCGTGTATGTGTGTGTGTGTGAGTGAGAGAGATAAAGGAGAAAGTGAGAGAAAAACAGAGCACAAAATTAATCATTCTTATGGATATACAGCTGAGGAGAGTAGGCATAAACAGAAAGGAGCAAAATAATGTGAGAATTGACAATAGGAAGCAGTCAACTTTTCAGAGGGGTAGAGAAACAAAATTGTTTGCTGTCATTGTATTTAAATGAGCAGTGCATTTCAAGCACCAAATGCTGGTCTACGTGGTCTACCGGAGCAGATACAATAGACAGATTTAGAAGAAGCTGGAGAAAATATTTTCAGATCTCACATGATGTCACAGGTTACTTTGAGAATCCAGGTTTTTGGTAGTTTCATACATGTAAGATTTGCCTTTCCAAAAAATTGAAAGCACCTGCCATAAGGGCACATACCACATTTTGATGTTATTCAAATCTTTTACAACTACTAACATACAGATGTTGTCAGATAGTGTTTGTTTCTTGAAGACAGGCTGACGCACCTTCACCATTAGTCACCTCACTTTATTGTCTTTTATATCGCCTGACTTTTCCTACTTCATGAATTTATGTTGTTTTTTAATTGCCAGGATGACTGTATATGCTAAAATTCTATTTAGTTTCTTTATCCTTTACTTTCTTTTTATCCTCACCTTTGGAAATCTAAATCCTTATGAGGATTAGTGATGAGAGTGGGTTCTTTCTGTTCACTAAAGCTGGATCTACACAAAACAAGTTAAATACAGAGATGAATTGGAGTCTCTAGCATATACAGAATAGATTCTAAAAACATTTTTTAGCAGTTTGAAGTTGACTTTATTTACTAAAATGTCAAACACTGACAAGTAAGGCGGTATGTTATAATGTCCTTGCATTTAAATAATAGTGTAAATTGACTAAGAAGCACGTAGAAGGGACATGCCTCATCAATAGTCACATAAGTCATTCTTACGTACATTCCTCCAGTCCCATTCCTGGTCATTCTATCACCTAGCGCTCACTCATGCTTATAATTATATAACTCTTATTTCCTATGCCTCAGTTATAATATTTGAACTCTGCCGTTTTCCTGAGAATCTTCTCCTTGGTACCTTGATTCAATAAACCATACCCATTTCTCTGTTTTCTTTGTTTTGTTCCTGCCTTGATACCTTGTGGATTGTTTCTGAAGCACCAAAAATGATCCAAAACAAGAACTGGGAATTTATAATCTTTCCAAAATTCTTCTTCACTCTGCTACTGATGTCAGAAATTTTAATTTTCAGGAATGTGCTGTCCACTCTGTTTATTCAGATTAATCCACATTTTAGGCCAGGCATTGGCTTACTGGTTTGAAATTCTTTCAAATGCTTGTCCATTACTATATCTCCTATGCCATTATATCAAGTCAATCTGGTTCCTGACACATTAACCCTTTTCAGGCTGCTATATTCTGCAAGTCGTCAGTTAATATTTGTGTGAGATGACTTGAATATGTTACCCAATTATTCATTCATTCACCATATGTTGACAAAACATTTATTCTAGACTACAAGGATTCTGAAAATGAAAACATGTGAAAGAAGTGAAAACACTATAATAAAAAACATTGATAGAGAAAGTAATAATTGAGCTGAATCCTGAAACAGGGTCCAGTACTTTTCAAGTAGTAAGTGCACAGAGAAAAACATTGAAAAATATAAACTATGTTTTTTTCCTTGATGTAGATCTATTAGGTGTTTTTGAGTTGCTATAGGTGTTCTTGAGTTGCTATAAAGAAATACTGAAACTGAGTACTTTTAAAGTAAAGAAGTTAGTTAGCTCATAGTTCTGCAGACTGTATAGGAAGCATGATGTCAGGCATCTGCTTGGTTTCTGATGAGGTCTCTGGAAATTTTCAGTCATGGTAAAAGGCAAAGTGCAAGCCAGCCTCTCACATGACAGGAGCAAGAGAAAGAGAGATTGTGGATGGAGGAGGTGCCACACTTCACAACTACCAGATCTCATGATAACTCACTCACTGTCATGAGGAAAGAACCAAGAGGATGGTGCTAAACCATTCATGACAAATCCATCCCCATGATCTGATCACCTCCTATTAGGCCTCAATGCCAATATTAGGGATTACAATTCAACATGACATTTGAGTAGGGACAAACATCCAAACTGTATCAGTAGGATTAAGCAAACTTTTGTGGTTTTCATAATAAATATATAATTTCCGATTTGTTTTATAAAGTATCAAATTTTATAATCACAGAACAAATAATATTAGAAGAAAATGAAGTCAAAAGAAAAAATAAATAGTTTTTAAAAAGAACACTTTGGGATCAGGAAGGGGTAGATGAAGATGGAAAAGTAGGTCTCTGCAGCAATTCTACTCTTCAGAAGCATCAATTTGAACAATTATACAGCTTTTTACTGCACATAAAACAGAGAGAAGTTCTGAGAATAATGATTAATATATTAAAAATATTAACTAATAAAATACCCACACTATGATAGGGGCACGTAAAATCAATCAGGAACCAGCTAAAAGAGTTCTCCCTAGCCAAAGCTGGAACAATTTTAATATCAAAATGTAACAGGTAGTATTGGATTATAATGTGATGTGTAAAATAAATATCTATGAATCAATTCTGATTATGTGTGTATACACGCACACACACACACTCTTGGCTTCTCTCCATAAGACCTCAATGGTTTATGAGAAGAGTTAGCAGAAAGGATAAGACAGGAAAATATGTCAATCATCGTGAAGGCATAGGGGAAAATTTGAGACAATTGAGAAATTATATAAGCACTGCATGGATCCTGCCTTCCTATTTTCCATATAGAATATAATGCTTAAGATGCTAAAAGAAGAGAAGCAGGCCTCATCACTCTAATAGTAAATGTGAAGACTCATCCTTGGTGATGAGCAGGAAACTCCTGGGCCCAGGCCATTAGAGATCCACTACTAGTTGGGGAGGGGCAGCACCACCACAATATAGGAACGCAGCAGCTAAGACAGGGACTGCACCAGAGCAATAGAGAATGCTACACTACATCCACCTGGCTTGCAAGTGTTTTAGTAACATGTAACAGCAGGGTTACTGAGGACATAAGCTTGGGACATGAGCATGAGAAGAGGGCATCTCTGAGCTTAAGGTACAAAGAGAATTTCTAAAGTTGAGGGTAAAACAGACATTGAAGGAAACCCTCTGACAAACTGTTTGGTCCTCATCTTAAACAGAATGTAACACTAGAGGACTTTGAAGCCTATATTGCACTGAAGGTAACAATAGTGAAAACAAAGTCTAAACCCAGCACAGTATCTGACTTGATGGACTAAACCCTACCCTCAACAAAAATCCAGCCAAAAAAAAAAAAAAAGTCCATTTTGAGTCATGAATGTTATATCCCAGTTTCTGTTGCCCTCACATAAGATGCCTGGAATTAAACCAAAACTTAAAACATGCAGAAGGAAATAAGAAATAAAACAACATACTGCAAATGAGAAGCGAATCCTCCAAACCAGATTTGTGGTTCAGACGTTGGAGCATCTGGATGGAAATTTAAGATAACTATGATCAATATGCTAAAGTTTCTATTGAAAAAGCTAAATATCACACATAAAAAACTGGGGACTCCAGCCAAGAAGTTCAAAGAGAAGAGAGAGAAAATGGATTGAAATAAATATTTCAAGAGATGATGACTGAAATTTTCCAAATTTGATGAAACATAGACCACTTAGGCTGTCATAACAAAACAATATAGACTTCATAGTTTGTAAACAACACAAATATATTTTGCATGGTTTTGGAGGCTGTGGAGTCCAAGATCATATTGCTGGCAGACTCAGTATATGGTGAGGGTCTCTTTCCCGGCTCACAAATTACACTTTATCACTGCGTCCTCATATGGTTGCAGGGGTGGGCAAACTCCCATTGGGCTCTTTTATAAGGACACTAACCCCATTCACGGGCAGAGGCCTCAAAACCTGATCCCTTCCCAAAGGCTCAACCTACTAACACCATCACCTTGTGGGGAAGGATGTTAACATACAAATTTCAGGGGACACAAACATTCAGACCACAGCAGCCACCAAATCACAGACCTATGAAGCTGTGGGACTACCAAACATGATAAACACCAACTAAATAAGGATATAAGTTTCAAATTAGTAAATAAACAGAAAAAGAAAGAACCAAGATATATCACATACAAACTGCTGAAAACAAAACATAAAAAGAAGATCTTGAAGTCAGCCAGCAAATAAAATACATATTCCCAACAGAGAAACAAAGAATATTAGAGTTCTCATCAGAAGTTATGCAAGCCAAAGGCAATGGTATAATGCCTTTAAGTGCTGAAAGATGGAAAATCTGTTGGCCTAGAATTCTATATCCAGTGTAAATGCCTTTCCAAAAAAACTTAAAAAACTATTTTTTCAGACAAACTAAAAAAGATAATTCTTTGATCATACATTTTTACTATAAATAGTATTAAATAAAAATTTCAAACAAAGTTAGTATCAGACTGCAACTTGGAACTCCAGACATATACATACATACACACATACATATAAACAAAGTGTTAGAAATTACATAAATGATGGTAAATATAAAATTCAGTTATTTCTTACATTCAGCTAGTTGAAAAACTATATCTAATCAAAAATAATAGTAACATATATATTTATGGCATATGTAAAAGTGAAAAGTGTGATAATAATTGCACAAAAATGGGAGGAATTGGTAGTCTAGCTCTGTGAGATCCTCACATTATACTTAAAGTTGTATATTATTCTAAGGTAGACTATAGCTAATTAAACACGTGTAAACTAAGCCCTAGTCAACAAATACAGAGGAGTTAAAGGAAGTGAGACATGTCACACTCGCCTCCTCCTGCTGTGTGTGCAGAGAGAGCAATCTTCATTTCAAGGGAAAAATGTTCAGAAGCTTTAGGATTTATCTTGGTGATTTACTATATATTCATAAACCTTCAGGAGGTAGCTTTCAGCAAGCAGAAAATTAACCTGCAACCTAGCAGAGAAAATTAAGGAGGGGCCAACACTAAGTATTGTACGGAAGAGCACGACTCAGTAACTAATGTAGGGCAGAATACCTTCCTTTCCCATATACACTAAGGTAAACCCTAAAAATTGACACAGCTGCAAAGGACACTTAAGGCAGAAGGTCTGCATTTTATGAATCACAGAAGTTGTTTTTATAAGTGCTGTGTATCCATGATGCACTGATTAGGAAAGAGGGAGGGAGAGCATCCTTGCTGTGCTGCCTTCAAAATATGAAATAGTTCAGCAGGTTTGCTTTCCTTAAAAGACACCTTTCTATCTTAAGATGTGAATAGCCAGAGCTGCTACAACTATTTCCAGGCTTGGGTTAGAGTCATATTTAGATCTTTTAGATCTATATAAGTTGGTGTTACAAGAAACAAGTCACAAGAAAACATAAATAACCACCTCTGTTGAGGCTAAATCCATTACTTCAGGGACAGAGTAGTTAAGTTACTGACTCCACATGGACAATGCTTAATACATTCATATACAGGAAGATTAACTCAAAAGCCTCTTAGCCCTGAAGATCAATTATACCCTTCTTAATATCTGGCTTATGTGAAGACAGGGGAGTTTATAACATTGCTTGCCCAATAGCACCAAAAACAGACTCTTTCATCTTTGGAGCAGTCATTAAATCAGGGGCATATTTCCAATCCAGTGTTCAAGCCAGCAGCTGAAGGCTTATGAATATATAGTAAATCACCAAGATAAATATTTGCAAAGAACCCATCTTTTTTTATTATACTTTAAGTTCTAGGGTACATGTGTACAATGTGCAGGTTTGTTACATATGTATATATGTGCCATGTTGGTGTGTTTCACCCATTAACTAGTCATTTACATTAGGTATATCTCCTAATGTTATCCCTCCCCCCTCCCCCAACCCCACGACAGGCCCTGGTGTGTGATGTTCCCCATCCTGTGTTCAAGTGTTCTCATTGTTCAATTCCCACCTATGATTGAGAACGTGGGTGTTTGGTTTTCTGTCCTTGCGATCATTTGATCATTTTAAGACAGAAATTTTGTTTCTCTAACACTGATCTTTCTCAAAAACAACTTTCATTCCAACACCTCTTGCCCTCCTATGTCCAGCCTGGGTCCTCTACAATTCCTAGCATATTCTCCAAATCTATAAAACGTTCACAGAGAATTTCAGACTGAACTCCGGAAATTACTTCTGGTTTAGAATCCAGTTTCTACTTTGGTGCCCTGGATAAAGGACCATAAAACATGTATTCATTTTTCTCCTGCTTCTATGCTGTAGAATGCTACATGTGTTGCTAAAAGGAGATTGAACTAAAGATTCAGGGAGAGCCAATGGCAAATCATTGCAGTGGGGACAAGTTTGCTTTGGTGCCACCCTGCAATGTTAAGCTCAGGTCCTTGCACATACACAGGAAGTTTCTGTGTCATGCTTCGCTGTTGAGAAATAGAGCTTAAGATTGGAGTTCAAGTCTAAATTTCCACTTCCGTGTAATTTGATGACTTGTGGAATCAGCTTCCTCCAAGGTTAAGTCATCCAAGAGTACTGTCAGAAGGCCCACATCTGAAAAAGGGGCAAGGCTGAGGGCTTAAAATCCAGTCTGTCTGATTCAGTGTGTACTGTCCCTGTGCAACACTGTCTCGGGGTCATTGGGTTTTGTGAAGATTTATTAAATTAAAATATGCCTAATGCAACATTAGAAGCCTTCAATAATAGAAGTTTCAGGATTCTTTGTTGCCTCATTTATGATCATGACTTAACTCTATTGTTTAAATGTAGCTCCAGGAATCCACAGAATTGGGGTTCTAGTTGTGATACTGCTTCAGCTCCTGTTTTTGACCCTGAATATTTTCTGGGATATTGACCATCACCTTCTGCTTTGTCTGATTTCAACATGTGACCCTAACTTCAGTCACTGGCTTCTGTTTTCTGAATTATCATCTAAAGAGTAAATTTCTGTTTGAAATACTCAGCTTTACCCTAGGTCTATAAAAACAATCTGACTTTTTCTATTTTTACTACGTTATTGTATAGACCAATAGGTCTCAGAAACCAAAAGCCTAAATTAAAATACTAGCTTCAATATTTTTATTGTGATTTGAGGGCAGTTAACTTTGATTCTGTGTTTCCAAATCCACAATGATATCAACCTGAAAAGTTTTCTGTGAAGATTAGGTACAATTATTAATGCATGTAAAAGCGCTAAGAATAGTTCCTGACAGATTATAAATAAGCACAATAGTTTCCCTCCTTTGGCCAATTTCTATTAAATTTATAATTATATAAAGCGGCCGGGCACGGTGGCTCAAGCCTGTAATCCCAGCACTTTGGGAGGCCGAGACGGGTGGATCACGAGGTCAGGAGATCGAGACCATCCTGGCTAACACGGTGAAACCCCGTCTCTACTAAAAATACAAAAAACTAGCCGGGCGAGGTGGCGGGTGCCTGTAGTCCCAGCTACTCGGAAGGCTGAGGCAGGAGAATGGCGTAAACCTGGGAGGCGGAGCTTGCAGTGAGCTGAGATCTGGCCACTGCACTCCAGCCTGGGCGACAGAGCGAGACTCAGTCTCAAAAAAAAATAAATAAATAAAAAACATAGTGCCTGGCACATTATACATTATTACTGTTCTTATTGCTTTCTTTAGCTTTGTGCACCATTCACACTCTCCTGGATTCACATTGATATAGACAGTCACATAATTTAGGGTGATTTTGAGCAGTGTGAATTCCACAATTCAAATTTATAAATATCTTTTAAATGCACCTGAAACCTCCTCTTTGTTAAATAGATCTAAACACTTCTCTGCTGTCTACATCAGTCACTTGCTGCAAAGCAACCTCTATCACTACATAGGAGGGGGAGTACAAACGGCCTCTCTGTTTACTAACCACAAAACTGCTGACATGAAAAGGTAATTTGAGAATAATGAACACTCCTTCAAGGTACACGCTGAATCTACTGTAAATTCTTCCCTTTAAGTTTGCTCATCTATCAAATAGAACAGGAGGGTTTCACCTTATCTTCTGGAAATTGTTGCCAAGTGGATATATTGATTTGGCTGGCCATTTAATGGGCTGGCTGTCTATTATATTTTACCACATTGGTAAATGGGGTTTATTTAATCCCATTCTCAGTTTAAAAGGTTTCAGCATTGATAAAATCTGCAAAGACAGATGTGCAATAAATTGTGCTCTTTTAATGGAATTACTACAGAGAACAAAATGCCTAGGAAAGATGCTTACCCCAAAGCATGAATTGCCTAAGGTTTTCTCTACTTCACATATATTTTGAATGAATCGTTGTTGACAAGTTGAATTATTTAACCCTTGTAAATGCAGCTCATCTTTTAAAAAATTATTTTGCTCCTGTCAAAATCATTTGCTCACAGGTAAAGAAAGAGAAAGAATGGGAAATTATACCATCCATTTGATTGACTGATTCAGCAAATTGGGATAATGCAAGTGAGAGCAAACGTTCCTTTTACCTACAAGTTACCCCCTCTTCCCTCCACAATAAGCAAATTCTGCACCTCAAGTTAAAAAGAAATCTAAAACAGCCCCCTGCTCCTTCTTTCACATCTGATGATCACCAATGTACTGTATATATTTCTGCAATGCTAAATCGTGTTTGATATCTAATTTTTCATTTATATAGTCCTCACCCTATCTCTTTTCATACAAATGCCTTAGGAGTGATTAAATTCTGTTGCTCATCAAGCCTTCATAGAGACTGAATCTACAATAATGGTTAGTAAAAATAGTTGAACAATGTTTGTGTCTTCAAAAGATTAATCTATGCTTATGGTGATCTCTTAAAAATGTAAATCTAGAAGAGAAAATTGGAAAAGTAAAGAAAATATATAAATCAGCGAAAATTGGCTATTGTTTCCATTTAGTAAATTCCCATGAGATTGCGTTATGTATACAATTTTATATTTTGCTTTAACTTGGCATTATTTCATATACATTTCCCCTAGTAATCAAAATTATTTTTAAAATGCATTTTTATGATTGCATAATAGTCCATTTGACAGATGCATCATCATAGTTTTAGATATCTAGCTTTATTTATAAATTTTTCCTCTTATACGTAATGCCAGAAGAGATTATCTGAATTTGATATTTTCCCTTAAGATCAGCCTGTGTACATTTTTTTAAGCTCTAGAGACAAATTGCCAAATGTTTTCCAAAAATATTCTAAAGTACACAAAACTAGAATTCTAAAATTCAAAATCCTCTGACACCTAAAATCTGCTCATAACTTCTTTGGTAGCAAAACATCATTTACCTGAACTTACTGAGTGTCAAAACTCACCTGAACAGACATGATGCAAGATGTCAATGCCTTCCAGGCAAAACTGCTTGGAACATACTCGTAACCAAATAGAGTTTATTACTCACTGTAGCAAGAAAGAATGCACACCATAAGGAACCATAAAGTATCTCAATATGAAGGTCTTAGGATAACTTATCATAGCATTTAGGTTTTGCTTGGATGATTTGGAGATGGTCTACGAAAGTGGGGTTAGGTCCAGATTGGATGCTGTCAGAAAGTAGGGCAATTCTAAGACTGAATATCTCACTAAATCTATAGTCAAGCTAGAATAAGAATGAAGCTTTACCAATACATAATTGGTAAATAATTATTTACCAACAACTATAATAACAAATAAATAATCGCTTTTGTTTATGCTTAGACAAAGTTATGAAGTGACGTTGTTTGGATCACTTTCTCATGGTCTCAGAGTGGCCCTGTCTGAGGCTTATGTTCTGTGAAGTTACTTATATAAAATAATAAGCCTAACTGTAAGGGCTGGGTCAGTTTTTGAATGTCAGGGACTGCTTTTGTTTTACTTTCTTGGAGGTTCATTATGCATTTTATTTTTCTAGTTCATAAATATCCATAGATTTCGCTTCAGAAAAAAATACTAATTATAGGATGCTGCCTCATAGATTGCTGGTAGGTGTACATTATCTTCACTTTCTAACATCTGAAGAAAAATTGAACATTAATATACATTTGTCTCCAGGCTTTTAAGGTAGAAGTACTTAAACATGTACCATTTTATAATGTAAATACAAATGAACTGGAAGGGCCATTTCATTGCATACTCAGCACTGAGTATTTTTAGAAAGTTTATTTTACTGCATAAGTGGTCTGATGTGCACAATTCCTAACTGAATGTTTAGTATGTGGAGCTCTGATACTGGAATCAAGTATGATAAGTTACAGTCCACAGTACTGCTACTCCTAGGTCTCATTTGTTCATGAGTTCTGCCTGTGATCTCTCTGTATCGCAGCTTAACTTCCCCACAGTCATTGCATTCAGCTCCTCTCTAGGTTCTGCAGTGTGTGTTTTAGGGGAACTAGATGGAAGCAGAAAAAGAGAAATCAAGACAGGAAGAGGTGCCGACTAAGATACAGGACTGTAGCTGCCTCAGAAAGCAGATACTCTCCAAGAGAAAGACAAATTTTCTCTTTTCTGTTGGCTAAAGTTTCCTATGAACTGAAACTCATAGCAGAGAGTAAGGAAGAGAAAAACCTCTTCTTGTTCATGTACATGTCACAGAGAGTGACATACATATATATATATATATATATATATATATATATATATCAGAGGGTGACAATACTAGGAAGTGGACTAAATCTTCATATTATCTAAAATATGTTAAATAATATTAAACACATTGTAAAAACTGGTTAAAAAAATCAATGCATTTATTTTATTGAAATGAAATAAATAAAGCATTTTACTCTCAGGACCATGTATCTACCAGTGGTCCAAAATTTCAGTGCCCTGAAATTTCCTGGAGTGATTCTTCAACATGTAGTATCTGTGAAATTAAATAATTCAAACTTAAAGCCATTGGAACTTTAAATTATTCTGAGCCTTGAGAGGAATATGGCTATGGAGCCTGAGTCACATGGCATGCAGCTGCAACTTCTGCCTTTTTCTGTAAATAATCAGGAAAACCAGGTGGTGCCCAAGATAAGACCATCTCAAATCATTATGTAACCACTCAATAGGTTCATTTTTCCCACTGCCCAGATAGAACAGATTTATTAAGACAGACGAATTGCAATAGAGAAAGAGATTAATTCACAAAGAGCTGGCTGCACAGGAGAGTGAAGTCTTATTACTACTCAAATCAGTCTCCTTGAAAATTTGTAGACTGGGGTTTTTTAAGGATAATTTTGAAGGTAGAGTGCCAAGGAGTGGGGAGTGTTGATTGGTTGGCTTGGCGATTAAATCATACGGAGTAGAAGCTGTCCTCTTGCACTGAGGCAGCTCCTGGATGGGGGCCACAAGATTAGATGAGCCCGTTTATGGATTTGGGTGGTGTCAGCTGATCCATCAAGTGCAAGGTCTAAAAATTATCTCCAGCACCAATCTTAGGTTTTACAATAGTGACGTTTTTCCTAGGAGCCATTGGGGAGGTTTAGAATCTTGTGGCCTCTAGCGCCATGACTCCTAAACCATAATTTCTAATCTTGAGGCTAGTTAGTCCTACAAAGGCAGTCTGGTAAGAAAGGGGTTTATTTGGGGAAAGGGCTCTTATCATCTTTGTTTCAAAGTTAAACTATAAACTAAGTTTCTCCCAAAGTTAGTTAGGCCTATGCCCAGGAATAAACAAGGACACCTTAAAGTTTAGAAGCAAGATGGAATCAGTTTGGTCAGATTTATTTCAATGTCATACTTCTCAATGTTACAATTTTTGCAATGGAGCTTACAGTCACGGAGGAGCTTTTTAATAATCTCATGAAGTAATAAAGTAACCTTACTTAGAATGTATAATAGGAATCTGTAACCAATCAAATTGATGCAATGTATGCACTTGTATGAAAAATGTAATTCTGCTAATATTTCTCTCTCTGCCTATGTAAGTGAAACCTTAACTTCTCCACTTTGGAATGCTGGTCCCATTAATTTGGATTCTTTTGCCCAGGTGGCTATCCTCAAGCTTTGTGCTTGAGTAAACTCTAAGTCATATTTTCTGAATCTCATTTTTTAAGGTTGATGCTTCTCAAGCCTCACCCTCTGAGATGCAAATGCAGCCCACCTGTAGTAGAGCCTGGGAATTTGCAATGTGTGAACTTTGCCGTGAGGAACCATATAATAGACTCACTTCCCCTTTGAACCAGAGAAGTGAATTTGCTCTCAGCGTCTCCCCCAGCCACAGGTACAGTTAACAAGAAAGTCTTTATAAATGACCTAGTGATTGGGGCAGATTTACTGTCATGAAACATGTTGGAATAGGTTCCAAAATTGACAGTAAAGTACTTCGGACATGTGGCCTTGTTGTTAAAATTTAAACACAAAATATAATTTTGTTATTGGTTTTAAAAATATAATTATTTGTAAAAAGCTTTCAGAGAGAGCATTTCTATTAAGGTGGCTTTTCTAAATAGATCTTCAGGATTGCAAGTAATATTTATGTATTGGAAGCTATGAAATGGCACTTTTAATCTAAATTCTCTCCTCAGAGCACTTTGGACTATAATTTGAATTGTTTCAGGAAAAAGTCTGATTCTGCAATTGGGTGTCAATGTTTAGCATGTGACTTTGTCTCTATGATTATTTTTAGGAGATTGTTAATGGCCTATATTGATCCAATGCAGAATAGTGTAGAGGCCAAGGGAAAACTTCTTTACCTTCAAAGGTTCACCAAAAACAAGCTGGAAAACAGGCAGCTTCATAGGCAAAAAGGCATACAAATTTATTAATGTACATGAAGAATCACAGCTCTATTACTCCAGTGCCCCCCACCACCCGCCGCCCGCTGCCGCCCCTAGTGAGGTACGGAAGCTTATATACCGTTATTACAGGGGAAGGAGGAAATGGAGAATGCAGACAATTCTTTTGAGGACCAGTAAATGATTATTAGGGAGAGTGAATAAACCAGAGAGACTGAAATTAACTTACAAGTGATTCACTCTGGAATTTGAATGAGCCCAAGAAGCAGGCATTCTCTTATGAAAAAGTCCATCCAAGTGTGTTTGCATTCTTTAGTGTACTTTTCAGACAGAGAAAATACAATTTCAGGGAAGGAATAGAAGTCAATTGCATTTCTTTTGGTAAGAAGCTTTTTTGGTCTGATTAGGAAATACGACAGAGAGCCCCTCCCTGTGCTGGGGTGGGAAGTAGGAACAACAAACAAGACGAGGTAAGAAGGACCTTGATTCTGAGGCTTATTTCTTAGGCCTTTCAATTTTAAAAAGCACTCAGCATGACCACATGCCATATTCTGGGAAATCTTTTTTTTGCACCCCAACAGTAGACTAGCGGAGAAAACTCTTTTTGATGTTTTTCAAATGCACAAATAGAAAAAATAATCAGTGGAAGTAGGCATGGAGATAGAAAATAATAAAATGACTAAGAGACGATTCAAAATGATTATAAGAGAGTACAAGGAAACCAGAATATAAGCAAGTTGAGCAGTTTGCAAAAGAGGAATTAGAATAAGAACCCAGACAAGGTGCATTAATGTAATCCTAAACTCAGGGTATTCCAGGGACATTTAGGGAACAGATAATTCAGTTGTTTCATCTATGCAGGTTTTTCCTTTCCCCTTAATGCCACTCTATAAAAGTGAAAGTAAAATGTGAATGCAGTTTAAATTAAGTTATATTCAGGCGCTGATATTTCACACAGCTGGCCTCCTCGGCACCAGAAAACCCACATCAGCCTGTAAAAGAAAAATAAAATTCTAAGCCTATCTGAATGGACTCCTCCTCTCAGGCAAGGGCATTATAAAGGTAACCTAAAAAACTAGTTCAGGCCATGATCAGAAGGGAGTGTTGGGCATACCTTTTTACCATCAACATCAGTGCAGACCTTAAGAATGATAGAACAGACTCTTTAAGCCTGATAAGAAATATTTACAATCTGGATTAAGAAAATGTGGTACATATACACCATGGAATACTATGCAGCCATAAAAAATGATGAGTTCATGTCCTTTGTAGGGACATGGATGCAGCTGGAAACCACCATTCTCAGCAAACTATCACAAGAACAGAAAACCAAACACCGCATGTTCTCACTCATAGGTGGGAATTGAACAACGAGAACACGTGGATACAGGAAGGGGAACATCACACACTGGGGACTGTGGGGTGGCAGGAGGGGGGAGGAATATCATTAGGAGATACACCTAAGGTAAATGACGAGGTAATGGGTGCAGCACACCAACAAGGCACATGTATACATACGTAACAAACCTGCACGTTGTGCACATGTACCCTAGAACATAAGGTATAATAACAAATTTAAAAATAAATAAATAAAAAGAAATATTTACAATCTATTGTCTTTGAAGCCTGCTACCTGGAGGTTTCATCTGCATGATCAAATCTTGGTCTTCACATTCCTAACCCAAACATTCCTTTCCATTGACTTCAGGTCTTCAGATGCTAATCGATTGCCAATCAGAAAATTTTTGATTCTCCCTGTGACCTGGAAGCCCCTGCTTCCAATTGTCTTCCCTTTCTGAACTGAACCAATGTTGTACATCTTGTATTGACTGATGTCCTATGCCTCCCTAAAATGTATAAAACCAAGTTGTAGCCTGACCACCTTGAACACATATCATCAGGACCTCCTGAAGCTGTGTCACAGGAATGTTCTTAACCTTGGCAAAATAAGCTTCTAAACTGATTGAGATCTGTCTTGGATACATTTTGGTTTACAAGCCCATCTAGAAAGTTGCCCCTTGGTTCTCCATAGAGGAAAGAGGACATGGAAATAAAGGAGAAAAAGACAAATACATGAACCCACATGCCTCTTACGAAATAAGTTTTTGGCAAGGAGCAGTTTCTTCAATTCCCTACAGAAAGTATTTCAACCATTTTGTACTTAACGGTAGCTGCTAAAGAAAACCTACTGAAGATAAGCTATGAAGTATTTTTGTTGTTGTTACTTTTTCTAAAATTAATTTTCGATAGATTAGGTATGGTTACGTATTTCACGTCACCTTAAATTCTTAGACTCACACACTAATGTTGTTACTGAGGCCACAGTGATGCCCACAAAATTAAGAAGATGTTCTGAATTTTCTACAGAAATCCCAATTTCAAATATTGCTTTCTTCTGTCCTCAGGAAACATTAAAATATTTGGAAATGCTACCATGTTATCATAGCTAATGGCTGTTAAATTTTTTTTTTTAATTCCAAGTTCAGCTTTTAGGTTTGAAAATCATTATCTTACTTTAAAATATGTTCAATCAATATACATAACTGTCTAGTTTGAAAAATAGAATCATAGACAAGGAATGAGTCGGAATATTTTATCTTTTGATCCTTTTAATCATGTTCTTTTGACAGTAAACTAGGGCCCTTGAGCTTCTTTGATTAGTTTCTCCATCTCATAAATAGTTTCTAAGACTGAGAGAACCACATGAAAATATTATTAGACTAACAAAAATGCCAGTATTTTCTGACCTCCCCTATGCCATCATTTTCCCATCTGCCTGTATCTATACCTTTAGTGTCTCCTATGTTACTTTGAAATGATAGGTTTGCAAACACATTTGAGACTAGAGAAAAATCATCTACAACTGCAATTTCCCCTTTAACCAAACTCTCAGTCTTTTCACTCAGAACTCAGTTTAAAAAAAAGGACCACAGACAACAAAGGAAGTAAAATCAGAAGATTGAAAGAAATACAGAAGAAAAAAATACAAGGTAAGCAAAGACAAAGGATAGATGAGTGAGAACAAATTTTTGCACTATATATTAATAGCAATAATTAAAAATCAGTGCCCCAAACTAAACAGCAGTATTATAATGTAGACTTCTCTAAGAATGTCTCATTAATTTGGATTTTTTATTAAATGTGTCAATCTATGCCAATTTTTGAATGACTATAGTATATTCATTTAAGAATATATGCTTTTCTTTTAAACCATGTGGGATAAAAAGTATTTTTAAAAATATGTTATATTCATCTGATTATAATATCTTATGTCTAAACATTTAAATTTAATTTTAAATTATGATTTTTAAAAATTTTCTTCCAGTTAAATATTGTACAGAGCTAGGTTTACAATATTTCTAGCCTTCTCACCCCACCAGTTCTATGCATGAATGGCTTCACATGTAACCACATGGAGGCAGAAAAGAACAGTGAACAGTATTCTGCTCCAAGTGTCAGCAGAGCTGGCTTACCATTCCAATTCAGCCACCTGATCCTTCGAGGTCTTGAGTAAGGCATTTAGTTTCTTTAAGACAACTTACTCATCTCTAAAAACTGAACTCTTCCAACTCACTGTTTTGCCTTCATAAAAATATAAAATGTAATGATGTAAAATAATTATTATTGGTTTGCTTGTTTGTTTTTTGAGACAGAGTTTCACTTTTGTTGCCCAGGCTGGAGTACAATGGTATGATCTAGGCTCACTGCAACCTCTGCCTCCCAGGTTCAAGCGATTCTCCTGTCTCACCCTCCTGAGTATCTGGGATTACAGCCACCTGCCACTATGCCCAGCTAATTTTTGGTATTTTTAGTAGACACATGATTTCATTATGTTGGCCATGCTGGTCTCGAACTCCTGACCTCTGGTGGTCCACCTGCCTCAGCCTCCCAAAGTGTTGGGATTACAGGCATAAGCCACTGCGCCCGGCCGAAAATAATTATTTATGAATAAACCGTAAATTTACTTATATGAACATTATAATTCTCAATAAATTCACACATTATATAACACTACTAGAACTTCCCTGCATGCAGACATAAAGCTGGTTATTTTATTTTCATTTTACAACCTCAGAGAGATTGAATTTCCTAAAGTATGATATGCTGGTTAAAAAGGTGTTACATGAAAAAAAAGAGTGTCAATGGTCAAATTAGTCTGAGAAATGCTGATATAAAGAAAGGTTCAAGATGTTCTTTACTGGAAGATTTTCAGAGCCCTTAATATCCTAACATATGTCATGGATGTGTAAGATAAGGAGATACCTTTTCTGAAGCATATTTGATTTCAGATTCTATGAGGAATTCCTCCTGCAGAGTACCATTGACAAAGTTCATCTAATATGACAAAGCAAGCAATTGGCAAAAATTCGCTGGCGGAAAAAATACAAAAAAATATTGAAGGCAGGTTTTCATATACTAAGTAGTTTCTGCCATAACATAGTGAAGTATACAGAAATAAGGCAATTGAGTTGAACAATGCTTTGTTGGTAGCCTCACTTGCTAATTACTGAGCATTTGTATTAGTCCGTTCTCAGACTGCTATAAAAAGTCTGGGTAATTTATCAGGAAAGAGGTTTAATTGACTCCCTGTTCTACATGACAGGGGAGGCCTCAAGAAACTTACAATCATGGTATCATGGTGGAAGGGGAAGCAGGCACATCTTACATGGTGGCAGGTGAGAAAGAGCATGTAAAGGAGGAAGAGGTCCTTACAAAACTATCTGATCTTGTGAGAACTCACTCACTATCAGGCAAACAGCATGGGGAAAACTGACCCCATAATCCAATCACCTCCCTCCCATAACACACAGGGATTACAGTTACCTCTGTAGACATGTGGGAATTACAATGTGGGAATACACACACACACACACACACACACACACACACTCTATATTTGGATTGTTTAGGCTCTACACATATATGGAGGGAAAGCTGAGGTGCACTGGTAAAAATAGCCCATCTAAGGATGGACAAAGTACTCCAACACAGAGTGAACCTGGAAAGACCAGGAGTTTTTTGGTTTTGTTTTTGTTTTTAATTTAACTTTTTACTTTTATGGCTCCAGGAATTTTATAAATTTTTTGTCAAATCACTATTTGACCACCAAATAATGAAACAGAAACTTCAGTGACCACACATGACAAAGAATATAGTTTTTACAAAAACAATTTTAAATAACTACTAAACAGATAATTCCAACCCCAAACCAGCAGCAACAACAGACAATGGACAGTGTGAAGATATAGTTTCCAGAATTAACACATTATAATATCCAAAATGTTATTGAAAAAATGACAAGGGATTAAAAAGAAAAACAAGAAAGTATGACCTATTCACAGGAAAAAAAGAAGGAAATCAATATATACTGTTCAGATAGCCCAGACATTGGAATCATTAACAAAAACTTTAAAAACAACTTTTAAAATTAAGTTCAATGAGCTGAAGTAGATTACAGACAAAGCACTAAAATAGACCAGGACCATGAAGTCTCAACAAATGCAGAATATTTATAAAAATAAATTGTTTTAAAAATTAAATAGATATTCTGGAACTAAAAAGTACAATAAATAAAATTTTTAAATTATTAGAAGATTTCAAATGCCCACTTATGCATGGACAAAGAAAGAATTTGTCAACCTGAATATAGATTAAATGAGATTATCTAGCCTATGAAACATAATTTTTAAAAAATGAATAGTACCTAAGAGACCTATGGGACACTATATAGTGTACCAAAATTTAACAGAAATCCTAGGAGAGAGGAGAGAGAAAGGACACAGAGTATATATGCATAAACAATGGCTGTGAACTTCCTGAATAGGATGAAAGTCGTGACTCTAAACATCAAAGAAGCTCAATGAACTGTAACAAGTATAAACCCAGAAATCCATAACAAGAAACATTATAATCAAACTGCCAAGAGTGAAAACAAGAGAATTTTAAAGCAGCCAGAAAAAAAATGAATCACCAGATATATATATAATCCTTCTATTTTTCATTAGAAAATATAAAGACCGGAAAACTGTGAACCATATACTTGATAAAACTCTCTTTTAAAAATGAAAAAAGACACTAGTACATTCTCAGGCAAACAAAAGGAGTTTGCTGCTAATAGACCTGCAAATTAAGAATGGTGTAGTGTGTTCCTCAGGCTGAAATTAAAAAACACTAGACAGAAATTCTAAGCCATAAGAAGAAATAAAGAACACTGACAAAAATAACTGCATAGATAAATATAAATCTCAGTATTATTGTATTTGGGGTGTAACTTTTTGGATATTGTACTTTTGGTATGTAATAAAGCATCAACGAATAAATAGAAGACTTGAACACTATTATAAATCATTTAGATCTATAAGAGATCTATAGAATGTTCTACCCAAAAACAAAGAGGAATATACCTTCTTCTTAAGTTTATATGGAACATTCTCCAGAATCGACCATATATTACAGCATAGAATGACTATTGGTAAATTTAAAAATATTGAAATCCTACAAAATATTTTGTCTGACGACAGTGGAATAAAACTAGAAATTAATAGAAGATAGAAAATTATAAAATTCAAAAATAGGTAGAAATTAACACTCAAACAATCAATGGATCAGAAAAATCTAAAGGGGCTGGACATGGTGGATTCTGCCTATAATCCCAGTACTTTGAAAGGCAGAGGGAAGAAGGTTGCTTGAGACCAGGAGTTTGAGACAAACCTGGGCAATATAGGGAGAGCCTGTCTTTACCAAAAAGAAAAAAAAAAAAGGGATTTTTAAAATTTATTGGACATGGCGGCATGTGCCACTCAGGAGACTGAAGTGGGAGGATGACCTGAGCCCAGGAGGTTGAGTCTACAGTGGGCTATAATTGCACCACTGAAGTTACACCTGAGTGACAGAACAAGATCCTGTCTTTAAAAACACAGACAGAGAGAGAGAGAACAAAAGGAAGAAAAAAAGGAAAGAAAGAAAGAGAGAAAGAAAGAAAGAGAGAGAGAAAGAAAGAAAGAAAGAAAGAAAGAAAGAAAGAAAGAGAGAGAGAGAGAGAAAGAAAGAAAGAAAGGGAAAGAAAGAAAGAGGGAAGAGAGAAAGAGAGAGAGGGAAAGGGAAAGAAAAGAAAGAGATGGAGGGAGGGAAGGGAGGAAGGAAGGGAAGGAAGGAAGGAAGAAAAGAAATTATGAGAGAAATTTGAAAATACTTTTAGATAAATAAAAACAACAAAATAACAAATAAAACATGGGATGCATCAAAAGCAATGCTCAGAGGGAAATTTTGACTATAAATACCTACATTAAAAATATATATATCTCAAATGAATAACCTACCTCTGCACCTTCAGAAACTTAAAAAAAAAGAGTAAAACTATATGTAGCAGAAAGACAATACAAGTTAGACCAAAGATACAGAAAATGAGTAGAAGAACAATAGAAATCATTGATAAAAACCAAAAGTGGGTTTTTAGAAAGATCAACGAAACTGGCAAACATTTATCTAGCCCAAGGAAAAAAGAAAGGAGACTCAAATTATTAAAATAAAAAGTGAAAGTTGGGACATTGCTACTGACTTTACAAAAATAAAAAAAGATGTATAAGAGAAGCCTGAAAAATTGCATGCCAACAAAATAATGAATTGGATAAATTACTGAAAACACACCCTAACGAAACTAATGTAAGAAGAAATAGAAAAACTGAATGCATCTATAATGAATAAAAAATCTAAATCAATAATCAAATTCTTCTGATAAAAGCCAAAGACAAGATAGTGCACTGGCAAATTCTACAAAACTTTTAAAAATGAACACTAATACCTTGCAAATTCTTCCAAGAAATAAAGGAAGAGAAAATTCTTTCAAATTCATTCTATAATGCCAGTATTACCTTGATACCAAAGTCTTACAAAGGTATAATAAAAAACTTCAGACAAATATATGTTATTAATATCAATGCAAAAATACTCAATAAAACACTAGCAAAGTGAATCCAGCATCATGTTAAAATAATTATACACCACAGCCAAGAATCAACCAATATAATACAATAATACAGAGGAGAAAACACAAATGATCATCTTAATTGATTTAGAAAAAAACATTTAAAAAACATTAAAGTCCATTCATAATAAAATACTCAATGTGTTAGCAATAGGAAGGAACTTCCTCAGCATGATAAAAAGTATTTATTAAAATAAACAAAAACCACAAGATAACACTATACCTAATGATAAAAGAATGAAAGTGTTCCTCCTGTAATTAAATACAATGCAAAGATGCCCACTTTTGCCACTTCTATTCTATATGACATGGTTTGGCTCTGTGTCCCCACCTAAATCTCATGCTGAATTGTAATCCCCAGTGTTGGTGGAGGGGCCTGCTGGGAAGTGATTGGATCATGAGGGTGGTTTCTAACGGCTTGGCACCATTCCCCTAGTACTGTCTCGTGATAGAGTTCTCAAGAAATCTGGTTGTTGAGAAGTATGCAGCGCCTCCCTCTTCACTTTCTCCTTCTCCACCCATGGAAGACATGCCTCCTTCCTCTTCACCTTCTGCCATGATTGTAAGTTTCCTGAGGTCTCCCCAGCCATGATTCCTGTATAGCCTACAGATCTATGAGTTAACTAAACCTGTTTTCTTTACAAATTACCCAGTTTCAGGTAGTTTTTTATAGCAATGCAAAATGGGCTAATATGTTAAACTAAAATTTCAAGCAAGAGAAGTCAGGTCAAAAAAAAGTAGAGGAAAAAGAAACTAAACCTAAATTGGAAAGAAAGTACAACTCTTATCTTTATTTGCAAATAACATGATTCTATATATACAAAATTCCAAAGAATACATACACAAATAGGCTAAAAATTTTAATTCAGAAAAATTGCAGAGTATATGAAGAAGGCAAGTATCAGTTGTGTTTACGTATACCAGCAATGACAATTCCATTTATAATAATGTCAAAATAATATAATACTTTGGAATATATTTAATTAAGGAGGTGAAAAAAAGAACTTACTGAAAACTACAAATCATTGCTGTAAAAATTAAAGCCACCTAAGTGAAAATATTCATGAATTGGAAGACTTAATATTATCAAGATGACACTACACCTCTAATTGATTTTTACCTTCAATAAAACCCTATTGCAATACCTATTACAAGCCTATTACAAAGCTGATTCTTATATTCATATATAATTTCAAGAGATCTTAAATATTCAAAATATCCCTAATAAAAATGTAAGTTACAAAATACACACTTCCCAATATCAAGACTTACTATCTAGCTATAATAATCAAAACAATGTTGTACTGACACAGTTAGATATATGCATCAATAGAATAGAATTGAGAGCGCAGAATTAGACATATATATGGATAGTCAACAGATTTTTGAAAAGAACTTTCAAGACCATTAAATGAGAAAGGAATAGTCTCCTTGACAAATAATGCAGGGGCAACTGGATAGCCACAGGCAAAAACAATGAGTTTGGATCTTTTTCTGACACCTTATACAAACATTAACTCTAAATGGATCAAAATCTAAGTATATATGCTATACCTATAAAACTGTAAGAAAACATAGGAGTAAATTTTTATAATTTTGGATTTGGCAAGGGGTTTGATAGCACAAGCCTCAAAAACATGCATATTGGACTTCTTCAAAACTCAGAACTTTTGTGCATCTAAGAACGCTTTCAATAGTGTAAAAAACCTGAAGAATGTGACAAAATATTTTCAAATCAACATATCAGATAAGAGGATGGTACCTCGAATATATTTTTAAAACTTCTTACACCTAAAAATAAAGACAAAATAATCCAAATAGAAACTTGACAAAGAGCTCCAAGGGACATTTATCCAAAGAAGATATACAAACAAGGGGGCAAACAAGCACATGAGGAGTTGCTCAATATCATTAGTCAGAAGGGAAACACAAATCATATCTGAAAGGAGACACCACTTTACCCCCACTCAATGGTTATAATTTATAAAATAAAACAAAAATGGAAAATATTAAGTACTGGCAAAGATATTGAACCCTCAGACATTGTTCATAGGGATTTCAAATGGTACAGTCACTGTGAAATACAGTTTGGTAGTTCTTCAGAAAGTTTATGACCATATGACACAGCAGTCCTACTTTTAGATAAATACTGAAAAGATTTGAAATCTGGTGTTCAAACAAAAACTTGGGTGTTCATGGGAGCGCTATTCACAGTAGCACTATTCACAGTAGCCACTGAATGTCCACCAGATGATGAATGAATAAAACGTGGTGTGTACATGCAATGGAATATTAATCATCCATAAAAAGCAATGAAGTACTGATACATGTCCCAACATGGATGAACCTTGAATACATCATGGTAAGTTAAAGAGGCCAGACATGAAAGGCCACACATGCTATCATTCCATGGGGAATGGAATTAACTGCTTACTGTGAACTGGGTTTCCTTTTGGGATAATGAAAGTATTTTGGAATGAAATAGTGGCGATGGTTGCACAACTTCACGAATGTACTCAATGCCACAGAATTTTACTTAAAAATAGTTGAAATGGGAAAATTAATGTTACCTGTATTTACCACAGTAAAAGTGTTTGTTTTGCTTTTTGATCTGCGTCTCTGCCACAGCTGCAGAAGTGAGATGAGAAAGGGAATGTCAGCGTTTAGGAGTCATCACAATAAGAGGCACACATTGTACCACCACTGTGGCTCTAAGTGTTACCACATTCACAAGACTTCCTGTGGTAAATGTGGCTACCCTGACAAGCACAAGAGATAGTATAATCACTGTGCCGAAGCTAAAAGACAGAATACCACAGGGATTTGTCAAATGAGGCACCTGAAGATTCTTTCCTGTAGATTCAAGAACATATTCTGTGAAGGAACACATAAACCCAAGAAGGCAGCTGTTGCAGCATCCAGTTCATCTTAAGAATTTCAACGTAGTCATGGAAAAATGTTCTGTTTTTTTTTTAATGTTTTGAATGGCCCTAAAATAGCTTCTATAAAGGGAAATGCTGTTATTAATATCTCTCAAAGGTATTTGAGAGAATCAAAAATTTGGATTTTTGGTTATTTCTAGTAAATATGTTTATTTAAGTTCAACAGATGTATCAAAATAGCATTTTCTTTTATTATATTGCTTTCTGTTAAGCCAAGCCCTTAAATATGACATACAAGGCTTGTAAGAAATATACAACACATTAGAAACTTCATCTTATAAAAATTCGAGTAAGCTTACAAAATTTTCTACCAGTCTCATGTAGTAAGCAATAACATATGTGATGAGGACTTTTATGCTCTTAGCTTAAATTTAGCCATGGAAAAATGTAACTGAAAATGAAAACTCATCAGGCAATTTCATCCTCTCTTTTCATGATTCAGCTCCTTCTTCCATTTGTGATTGTTACCTCTTGATAAATGGACAACATTTGGGCCAATATGTTTAGGTCAAGAAATAGCCTCTTTGAACTTTCTGTCTCTGGTTTTAGGCTTTGAGAGTAATCCTACCTTTTCCCTTCCACATGACAACATCTTCTAGGTGTGTGATGGCCATTAACAAATCCTGCGTCAGTATTTTCTGCTACAGGCTCAATGTCCTAAGGTGCTAGTTAAATCGTAGGAATAACACTTCCTAGATCTTAACTGGCTCCCACCTCTGGATACTTTTATTTGTCAGTGTCATCTATAAAATGCAGACATATCAATCTCAGTGACTGTAATGATATCTATTCCTGGGAATTGCCTGGAAAAGTTCTGCTTCAATGAGTTAAGGAGGGGCTCACACAGTGTAATTTTATAAAGAGTTTGAGTACTTCTGAGCTAGCCACTAAAATCCACTCTGATCTCCATATCCATAGGATAATTCCTTTACCCCTTAGGCTAATCTGCTTGCTATGCCTTGGACATCATTTCCTCATACTCACCATCTGGTTCTTCAAAGGAAAATAGCTTCTGTTTGAAAATATCTTTATTTTTTTTTCCAAAATGCATATGCATTACTTACTCAACGTTAACCCTTTCTGGAACGTCTCTCTGAAGCTCACATGATCAGTCTCGATTTCTTTCATATTTTCTCAGCATTCCTGAAGAATAACTTAAACCCTCTTTGTTGTAAAGTTCCAGAACAGTGACATGGTGGCAAGTCATATTTTCCTACACAAGTGGATCATACATTGCTTAAAGACAAGCACTACCTCAGTGGCTGCCATTTACTAATTAAATTAGATAACATTGTTTAGCACAGTACTTCAATCAAAAGAGGTTCTTCTTAAATATTAGTGCCTCTCCAGCATCTCAATTCTCCCTCAACTCTATTATCCAAGCATAAATGATCTTTTTAAGTCCAGGAGTAAATTTTATTGTTTTTTCAAGGCTGCCATTTTGCGTGAATATTTTAAGAAATGCCAATGAGACCTTCTCCAGCATGTATATTTTCCTCTAATTCTGCTCATTTGAATTTGTTTATAATGATCCTTTTCACCCTCAGCACTTTATGCAGTCCTGTCTATTTCACTACCATTGATTTTAAGGATTAGATTTTACCACTTCAATGCACGGAAATGCCATAAAACAAAATAGCCAGTGCCATAGAAAAAGAAGGGAAGCAATAATAACCAAGATATTTACTTACCCTCCAGATACTGTGTTTCAGCCACCTAGCCAGCAATCAAGAAATGTGAATAGAGAACGGTGTTATGGACACTTACATGGCTTTGTGCTATTTGGCAAGGGGATAGGAAGAACTGAAACTAGCTTTGCTTTAGTCATTTTCTCCCAAGAGGATATTGAGGAAGTTATATAGAAAATGGGTAGTAGCAAATAGCATAGAAGATGCCAGTTTTTAATCATTTGATAATGGCCTTCATCAAATGACAAAGGTAAAAGTGAATGGACTCACACAGACTGTGAAAAAGACAGCATCAGCAGCATAACAAAATGAGACTACTATCGCTCCTGCCACAGACACCCTGAGTAAGTACCTAAACATAGGTCAATTTTCTCCAAGAGAAAGCCAGAATCGAGTTGAACACCTACATACTGAAATATGCACATTAAAACTGATTTTTAAAGTGGAGATACATTCACACACTAACCCCACTCTGAGCATAGCACCTTACAATTCAGAAGGAAATATCAACTGTCAGCTTATTCCTAAGGAGTGAGCGGTTTGTACAATACACATAATGTGCAACTTTTCAAGTTCCTGCCAGAGGACCTGGCTCTTAAATCACCTTGCTTGCAGAACAGCACGGGCAGGGCATCTGAGAATTTCTCTCAAGTATAGAGAACAAAGAAGAGTTCTAAACCACATGAGCACTCTCAACAGCTATGGCCCCTGGGATCAGCCCAGCTTACAACTTTCCCCTGAAAAGGGTTTGGCTGCACACTTTTATTGCAGTTTCCTGTGGTTCTGGCCTCTAATAAGCCAGTATCTCAGAGCCTGCACAGGAAGTGAAGAATAAACCTTCTTGAGCCCAAATGGGAGGAAGAGCACCATGCCTTACGGCTTCTTTCCTAGCTTGTTCCAGAGAAAATTCCTGGAATCTCCCATAGAAAGTAGAAAACAGACTGAGGGACCTTGACATGACTAGATGGGAAAGTGGGCACTCCCTGTACTTTATTCCCTGGCTTGCTTCAGCAATAACTCCATGTCAGAAGTCTCTCCCTGCAAGGAGTGTGTGAGACTTCTGCATGCCTGAATGGAAAAGAGAGCATTCCTCATGCCTGCTTCCCTGGTTTGCTCCAGTGACAATTCTAACCCTGCAATCTCTTCCTGGATAAAGGTTAGAGGCCTCTGCCAGCAAAAAATGGGAAAGGTGGCACTTTTCAGCCTTGTTCCTTGGCTTGCTCCAGCAGTAAATTAAGATATGAAGACTGTCAATGGAAATCGTTTCTGCACAGTCAACCCCCCTCCAAAGGATTTGTTCCCAAATCACCCAGCTCTGGGAGTTGAGGTTCTGCACTCCTGAGTCTCCTATGCCACCGACAACAAAAAGGTGACCTTTAAACTTCAAACATTAAGGATAAATCTCTCCAGGTTCAAAATCAGCAACCTGAGTGAGAGTACAGGTATGCACCACAGATCCTTTCCTTGGTGTAGAACAAAATAAGAATATAATATCTGAACTCAAACATTCAACAGAAAGGTCCAATAGCAGACTAGATCTAGAAGACAAACTGAACTAGCAAACTTGAATATATGCTTTGAGAAATCATCTAATCTGAGGTGAAATTAAAGAATAAAATATAGTAAATATAACCTAAGGTACTAACAAGATACCATCAAGTAGAATATTATACACATTGTTGGATTTCCAGAAGGAAGATAAAGAAAGAAAAGGACAGAAAACATTTAAAGAAATAATGGCAGAAAACCTACCAAGTCTGAAAAAGGAAATAGAGATCAGGAACCTCAATTGATATTAAACAGGATAAAAACAAAGAGACCTACACCAAGACACATTATAATCAAATTGTAAAAAGTTAAAGACAAAGAAAAAATACTGAACACTGCCAGGAAAAGGTAACTTGTTATATATAAGAGAACCTCCATTAGTCTACTAGTACAATTTTCAGCAGAAAATTGTAGCCCAACAAAAAAGAACAGAAGGTTCTGTTTATATATATAAACATGTACACACACCAATATACATATGTATATATAAGCAGAAAGCAAAAAAAAAAAAAAAAAAAACAACCAAGAATTCTGTCCAGCAACCCTCTCCTTCAAAAACAAAAGAGATTAAAAACTTTCTCAAGCAAATAAAAGCTGAGGGAATTTATCACCACTAGACCCACCTTATGAGATATGCTAAAGGGAATTCTTCAAGTTGAAGACAATGTTGTTAAGTAGCAATATAAAAATAGAAAACTCACTGGTAAAAGTAAGTACATAGTCAAACTCAGCTCTAATACAGTAACAGTAATGTGAAACTTATCTAAATCTCTAGTATTAAAGATAAATGGCATTACTATTAAAAACATTTGTACATAATGATTTGTTAAGAAACACAAGTTATAAAAGATGTATAATTTGATATAAAAACAAATTATAGTGGGGAAGTAAAATTGTAGTTTGTGCAAGTGATCAAAGTTATTACTAGCTTAAAATAATCTGTTATTAGTATAAGAATGTTTTATGTAAGACTTATGGTAAAAATGCTTAAAGTAAGAATGTTTAAGAGTAAGAATGCTTAAAGTAAGAATGCTCAAAATAAGAATACTTACAAGATACACAAAAGATGAAGAGATTCAAAGCACACCACCACAGAAAATCAAGTCAAAAAAGAAGACAGCAAGAGAGGAAGATAGAAACAAAGAGTCTGCAATTAATCAGAAAGATATATAAATAAATGGCAATTAAATTTAATTTAAAGAAATAGAAATTAAAGATATAGCAATAGTAAGTTCTTATCTCTCAATAATCACTTTGAACATAAATAGATTAAATTCTTAAATCAAAAGAGATTGAGTTGTTAAGTATTTTTTTAAATAGACCCAACTATATGCTGCCTACAAGAAAATCACTTCACATTTAAGGAAACACATAGAATAAAAATAAATAATAAAGTTATTTTAGGCAAATGAAAACCAATTACAGTATGGGTGGCTTAGGCTTAGATAATACAGATTTTAAAGTTAAAAATATAAAAAGAGACACTAAAGAACATTATTATATAATGACAAATATTTCATTGAACAGACCATCTAGACAAAAGAAAACTTTTTTAATGTTAGACTTGAACTACACTTTAAAGCAAATTAACCTAACAGATATTTAAAGAAGATTCCATCCAACTGCAACAGAATACATTCCTGTCAACAGAACATTCTCCAGGATAAATCCTACATTTAGGACATAAAACAAGTCTTAACAAACTTAAGAAGACCAAAATTCTATCAAGTATCTTTTCTAACCACAATGGCATGAAACTAGAGATCAATAACAGGAGGAATCTTGAGGAACTCATAAATATCTGGAAGTCCAGAACAATTAATAGATCAAAAAGGAATTTTGTTAGGTTAAAAAACATCTTGAAAGCAATAAAAATAAAAAAGGAATCCAAAACGTATGAGATACAGCAAAAGCGGTTCTGAGAGAAAAGTTTATAGTAATAACATTTACATCAAAAAAGCAAGAATATCTCAAATAAACCACCTAACATTATACTTCAAGGAACCAAGAGAAAAACTGAGTCCAAACTTAGCAGAAGAAAGGAAACAACAAAGATCAGAGCATAAATAAATAAAATAGAGACTAGAAAAACACAATTGAAAAGATCAATGAAACCGAGTTTTTTTTTAAAAAAAAAGACAACACTTTTTGATAAAAAAGAGAGAAGACTCAAGTAAACAAAATCAGAAATGTAAGAGTAGACATTATAACTGACACCTTAGAAATACAAAGGATTATGAGAGACAACTATGAACAATAACACATCAGCAAATTGGATAACCTAGAATAAGTGGATATCTAGAAAAATACAATATATCAAGATTGATCAGAAAAAAAGGCAAATATGAACAGCCCAAAAAGCAAGTATGGAGATTGAATCAGTAACAAAGTCTTCCATTAAGGAAAATCCCAAAACCTGATGGCTTCACTGTTAAATTCTACGAAATAATTCAAGAAAAAGTAACACCAATCCTCTCCAACTTTTCCAGAAAATTGAAAAAGAGAAAATACTTTCAAACTCGTTTTATGAGACCAGACTTACCCTGATATCAAAGCTGGACAAGGGCATACAAGAAATAAAACTGCAGGTCAATATTCATGATGAGCAAAGATGCATAAAACCTTGACAAAGTACCAGCAAACCACAACCAATAGCACATTAAAAGGTTAATCATTATTATCAAGTGGGAGTTACCTTAGGCATGCAAGGATGTTTCAACATATTTAAATTGATAAATCTGATATCATTAACAAATGAAAGACAAAAGTCACATGATCATCTCAATAAATGCAGAAAAGGTGTTTACTAAGAATCAACATATTTTTATAAGCTTTAAGAAATCTCAAAATATAGGTATAGAAGTCATGTTTCACAACTCAAGAAAGGCATATATGACTTAACATCATATTTCACAGTGAAAATATAAAAGCTTTTTCTGTACAATAGGAAGAGGACAAGAATCTTGAGTCTCACCACTTCTATTCAACATAGTACTGAAAATCTCAGCTGGAGCAACTAAGAAATAAAAAGAAACTCAAGACATTGAAATAGAAAAGGAATAAGTGAAATTATTTGTTTACCAAGAGCATTATATTATATATAGCAAAACCATTAAAAAGTCTTAGAACCGAAAAAAAAAAAAGTAAAGTTGCAGGTAAAAAAAATCAACATATAAAAATTAGTAGGGTTTCTATATACTAATAACTATGTTAAAAAATTAAGAGAACAATCTCATTTACATTAAATAAAAAATGAAATAGGAATAAATTTAATCAAGGAAGTAAAAGATCTGTACACTGAAAACTTTAATACACGGATAAAAAAATTGAAGACACAAATAAAAAGATATCTCATGTTCACTTATTAAAGATATTAATATTGTTAAAATTTCCATACCACCCAAAGCAATCTACAGATTTAATGTAATCTGTATGAAAATTCCATTGCCAATTTTCATAGAAATAGAAAAAACCTTTATTATTATTATTTTTTTTTTTTTTGAGATGGACTCTCGCTCTGTCACCCAGGCTGAAGTGCAGTGGCATGATTTCAGCTCACTGCAACCTCCACCTCTCGGGTTTGCGCCATTCTCCCGCCACAGCCTCCTGAGTAGCTGGGGCTATGGCAGCTGCCACTATGCCCAGCTAATTTTGTTTTTCTATTTTTAGTAGAGACAGGGTTTCACTGTGTTAGCCAGGATGGCCTCGATCCCCTGACCTCATGATCCGTCTGCCTCAGCCTCCCAAAGTGCTGGGATTACAGGCATGAGTCACCGTGCCTGGCCAAAAATATCTTTCTAAAATATGAGTGGAAACACAAAAGACCCTGAATAGCCAAAAACACCTTGGGAAAAAAAAGAACAAAACTAGGGGCATCACACTGCCTGATTTCAAAACAAATTACAAAGCTATTTTAATCAAAACAGTATGATACTGTCATAAAAGCAGACACATCAAACAATGGAATAGGATAAAAGTCCCCAAAATAAACTTAAGTATTTATGGTCAATTGATTTTCAACAAAGGTGCCAAGAAGACAGACTGAGAAAAGATGATCTCTTAAATAAATGGTTCTGGGAAAACCAGATGTCTGCATGCAGAACAATGATAGTGCACCTTATCTCATATCATATACAAAATTCAATTCTAAATGAATTAAGGATTTAGAAAATAAGATCTGAAGTTGTAAAACTACTAGAAGAAAACATAGGGGGAAATTCATAGTATTAGTCTGAGTGATTATTTCAGGCAAGCCCATAAGCTGTCTGTTTGGGGCTGAGGTAAGGGATTCTGCTCCAAGCTACTTTTAGGTGTTTTCCATGGTTCTCAGCTAAATTGTCACCTGGAAATAGATGACAGTGTCTGGCTGAACTGAAAGACGGGAGCCCCAGGACAGGGATGTGACAGAAAAATGTATTGAGTTTCTGCTTGCCTAGGATGTGGAACTGGTGCATCCCCCTTTAATCCTGTGGAGACCACGTGCATTCTAACAGTAGAGCCCCAGCCACTCCCATAGGGCTGCTGCCTGCATTCATCATTGGGGTATCCACGGGTGATCTTGGCAGTCCAGCCCCAGTCAAATCTGTCCCCATCTCCAGAGGCTGGGTGGGAAACTCAGAGCACCAGGCCATCCATAGACCAGCCCATCACCTGAAACCACAGGGCACCTCCTGGTAAAGAAAAAAAAAGATCAAGTACCTATACATGTGCCTCCGCTACAGGTGGCTCTTACCCATAAGCACCATCTACTGACCTGGAGGTTGAACTGCACAACTCGATACAAAACCTGCTGACAGAGGTGCACAATGCAGAGCAACAAGATAAATTTCTGGAGACTTTCACAATTCTATTTCTCACTGTCCTGCAGAGGGCAGTGAGACCACTCATATGCCCAGTACATTGGTACTACAACCTGCATTTGAGAAAGCCACTGGCACATAGGCTATCTATAACCGAATAATTCATACTGAGCCTTGGCCCCTGAAAGCACTTAGCATTGAAGCCAAATGACCACAGACAACATATATAAGTCACAGCATGAAGAGAGAAACAAAAGTCTCATAACACCAAAGTAAATTCAAAGATAAAAAGTGAAAGCTTTCCAGATGAGAAGAAACCAGCTTCAGAACGCTGGCAATATGCAAACACAGGATTATGATACCTGCACAGGATCAAGCTAGCTTTCTAGCAATGGATCCTAATCAAAATGAAACTTCTGAAGTGACAAAGAATTGAAAATGTAAATTGCAAAGATGATCAAATAAATCCAAGGGAAAGTTAAAAACTAACACAAATCAGAAAAAACAATTCAGGATATGAATGAAAAACTTACTAAAGAGATAGATATTTTATAAAACCAGAACTTCTGGAAATATAAAAATGTATTGAAAGGGTTAAAAACACAATTCACAGCCTTAAGAATAAGTTAGGCCAAGCAGAAGAAACAATTATAGAAGTAAGAAGGCAGGTCTTTTGAATTAGCCACATCAAACAAAAATAAAGAGAAAATAATGATGAATGATGGGTATGATGACCCATGCCTACAATCTCTGCAGTTTGGGAATTTGAGGCAGGTGGATCGCTTGAGCCCAGGAGTTTGATATTGGCTTGGGAAACATGGTGAAACTCCTTCTTTACAAAAAATACAAAAAACTTAGTCAGGCATGTTGGCATGCACCTGCAGTCCCAGCTACCCAGGAGACTGAGGTGGGAGGATCACTTGAGCATGGAGAGGTTCAGCCTGCAGTGAGCTATGATCATGCCACTGCACTCCAGCCTGGGCAACAGAGTGAGACCCCCATATCAAAAAAATTGTTATTATTATTAAAAAATAAAATCTTTATAAAATATGGGATTATGTAAAGTGTTCAAACTTATATGTATTGAAGAGGGAGAACAAGAAAAAGTAAAAAAGTATGGGAAACCTATTTGAAGAAATCTTTCAGAAAAATATCCCTGGTCTTGCTAGAGGTTTAGAAATCCATATATAAGAAGCTCAGAAAACTTCTAGAACATATATTGCAAAATGAATTTCAGCATATAGTCATCACACTATCTCAAGTCAGCATGAAGGAAAAAATAATAAAAGCAGTCAGAGAGAAACAGCTATTCATTTATAAAGGAAATCCCATCAGACAAAAAGTGAACTTTTCAGAAGATATCTTACAAGCCAGAGAAATTGGGGTCCTTTTTTCAGTCTTCTTAAAAACACATTTCAGCCAATAATTTTAAATGCTGCTAAACTAAATTTCATAAATGAAGTAGAACCAAAATTTTTTCCAGACAAACAAACACTAGGGGAATTCATCATCACTAGACAAAACTCACAAGAAATGTTCAAAAATTTCCTAACATAGAAAGAAAAGACTGATGCTATCATAAAAAAAGAAAGTATAAAATTCTCATGATTTACAATACATTTATATAATTGAGCCTGCAAATCAGCTATGTAACAATTAACATTATGACAGGAACAGAATTTCACATATAAATATTAAACTTGAATGTAAATGTATGAAAGGTTCCACTTAAAAGATATAGACTGGCCAACTGAATTAAAATAACAAGACACATGCATATACTGCATAAAAGAAACTTATATAACTGGTAAAAAAAAGGGTGGTAAAAAATAATCCATGCAAACAGGAACCAAAAGTGAGCAGGAGTACCTATACTTACATCTCATAAAATGGACATTAAATCAAAAACAGTAAATAAAAACTTGCAAAGACTGTAATTATTTAATGATAAAGTGATTATTTCCATAAGAATATGTAACAATTCTAAAAATACATTCCTCCTATACCAGGGCACCAAAATTCATAAAACAAATACTACTAGATTTAAGAGAAAAGGCAGATAGCTATATCACAGTGTAGGATTTTAACATCCCACTGATAGCACAAGACATATTGTTGAGGCAGAAAATCAACAAACTCTGGACATAAATTGAGCTCTAGATTAAGTGGGCCTAATAGACATTTAAAGAACATTCTACCCAACCACCACAGAATATACTTTCTTTGCTTCTGCACATGAAACATTCTCTAAAAGAGAACACATGACAAGCCACAAAGCAAGTCTT
Source organism: Trachypithecus francoisi (assembly GCF_009764315.1). Classification (NCBI taxonomy): domain Eukaryota; kingdom Metazoa; phylum Chordata; class Mammalia; order Primates; family Cercopithecidae; genus Trachypithecus; species Trachypithecus francoisi. The sequence continues at coordinate 34,864,447 of NW_022681462.1, forward strand.
AATACATTTTAAGAAACTCAAAATCATATCAGATATCTTATTTGACCACAGTGGAATAAAACTAAAAAACAATACTAAGAAGAACTCTCCATTTATACAAATACATGGAATTTAAACAACTTACTCCTGAATAATTATAGGGTCAACAATGAAATTAAAATGGAAACTTAGAAATTATTTTAAAAAATGAAAATAGAGAAACAGCATATTAAAAGCTTAGGATATAGTAAAAGTACTGTTAAAAGAGAAGTTAATAGTGTTAAATGCTTACATTAAATAGACAGAAAATCTTAAATTAACAACTTCATATTGCACCTGAAGAAAATAGAAAAACAAGAACAAACCAAATCCAATCCTATCAGGTAAAAAGAAATGACAAGGATCAGAGCTGAACTAAATGAAATTCAGATTTAAAAAATATACAAAGAATCAATGATTCAAAAAGTTCTTGAAAATTGATAGATCATTAGCAAGGTTAACAAAAAAAAAAAGAGAGAGAAGATTCAAAGAAGCATAATCAGAAGTGATAAAGATTACATTGTAACTGAAGCTATAGAAATGCTAAAAATCATAGAGACCACTATGAACATTTCTATACACACAAACTAGAAACCCGAGAGGATATAAATAAGTTGTTGGAAACATACGAACACCCAAGATTGAACCAGGAAAAAAAAAAATCAGAACAGATCAGTCATGAGAAGTGAAACTGATTCAGTAATAAAAAAAATATCAACAACAACAACAACAAAAACCCTGGACCACACTGATTCACAGCTAAATTTTATCAGACAAATAAGGAAGAACTAATACTGGGCCTACTGAAATTGTTCCAAAATATCAAGGAGGAGGGAATCATCCCTAATTCATTCTTTTAAGTCAGTATCACTCTGATACCAATGCCAGGCAAGGATACAACAACAACAACAACAACAATTATAAACCAATATTCCCTGATGAACACAGATGCAAAAATTCCCAACAAAATGCTAGCAAGGCAAATGCAACACCATATGAAAAAATCATAGGCCATGATCATGTGGGTTTTATTCCTAGGATTCAAGGATGGCTCAACACATGCAAATCAATAAATGTGATTCACCACGTAAGCAAAATTAAAAATTACAACTATATAATCTCAATAGATGGAGAAAGAGAATTTGATAAAATTCACCATCCCTTCCTGATAAAGACCTTCAACAATCTAGGAATAAAAAGATACTTCTCAAAATAATAAAAACCATATATAATAAACTCACAACCAACATCATACTGAATGGAAAAAAGTGGGAGGCATTCCATCTTAGAACTAGAATAAGACAAAGATGCGCACTCTCACCACTCCTAGTTAACATCGTACTGGAAGTCCTGACTAGAGCAATCAGGCAAGAAAAAAAAAAAAAAAAGTCAGCTACATTGAAAAAGAGGAAGGTAAATTATTTCTGTTCACTGATAATATAATTTTATATCTATGAAACCCTAAAGACTCCTCCAAAAGACTCCTAGACTTAATAAATAACTGCAGTAAAGTTTCAGGATACAAAATCAACATACAAAAATCAGTAGGATTTCTATACACCAAATAACAATCAAGCAGAGAATCAAATCAAGAACTCTATCATCTTTACAATAGATTAAAAAATAAGAAATACAGTTAGTCAAGGAGGTGAAAGATCACTACAAGGAGAACTACAAAACACTGATGAAAGAAATCATAGATGACACAAACAACTGGAAAGATATTCCATGCCTATGGATCAGAAGAATCAATATTGTTAAAATGATCATACTGCCCAAGACAATCCATAAATTCAATGCAATTCCCATTACATTAACAACATAAAAAATTTTTTCACAGAACTAGAAAAAATTTCTAAAGTTTGTATGAAACCAAAGAAAAGCCTGAATAGCCAGAACAATCCTAAGCAAAAAAATAAATAAATAAATCTCAATGAATCACATTACCTGACTTCAAATTACACTACAAGGCTACAGTAACGAAAACAGCATGTAGCAAGTTAATGGTAAAAAAAAAAAAAAAAAAAAAAAAAAAAAAAAAAAATACACATAGATTCATGGAACAGCATAGAGAACCCAGAAATACAGCCACATTCCTACAACCAATTGATCCATGACAAAGTCAACAAAAAAGCACACCAGGGAAAGAACTCCCTATTCAATAAATGGTACTAGGAAAATTAAATAGCCATATCCAGAAGAATAAAACTGGACCAAGATATCTCACCATCTACAAAAATTTAGCTCATGATAGATAAAATACTTAATCGATAAAAATCCTAGAAGAAAACCTAGGAAAAGTTCTTCTGTACATTGGCCTAGGCAAATAATTTATGACTAAGTCCTCAAATGCAAATACAACAAAGGAGACAAAAGGAATTAAATTAAACTGCACAGCAAAAGAAATGAACAATGGAGTACCTAGACATAGACAACCTATATAATGGGAGAAAATATTTTCAAATAATGCATCTGACAAAGAAATAATATCCAGAATTTACAGGAACCTCAAAACACTCAACAAGAGAAAAACAATTCCATCAAAAAGTGGGCAAAGGACATGAACAGACATTTTTCAAAATAAGACATATAAGCAGCCAACAAAAATTTTTAAAATGCTCAACATCCAGAATCATCAGAAAAATGCAAACTGAAACAAAAAGCAGATAATACTTTACACAAGTCAGAATAACTATTACTATAAAGAAAAAACAACTGATATTGGTAAGAATGCAGAGAAAAGGGAACAGATACATGGTTGGTGAGAATGTAAATTAGTACAATATCCAGGGAAAACTGTGTAGATTTCTCAAACAGCTAGAAATAGAACTATCATTCAATCCAGTAATCCACCTACGAGGTATCCACCTGAAAGAAATCATTATATTAATATTAAAAAGACACCTGAAATTGTATGTTTATCACAGCACTATGCATAATAGCAAAGTCATGGAATTAACCTAAGTGGCCATCAATGGATGACTGGATAAAGAAAATGTGTTTTTATATACATACTACAGATACAACTCAGGCATACAGTGAATGAAATATGTCTTTTGCAGTAACATGGATGGAAATGGAGGCAATAAGTGAAAGGAGTCAGAAATAGAATGTCAAAAATTATATGTTCTCACATATAAGAACTATGGCTAAACATAGAAATACAGAGTGAAATAAAGCCTGTATTAGGTCATTCTCATATTGCCATAATTGAGATTGCATAACTGATAAAGAAAAGAAGTTTAACTGGCTCACAGTTCTGCAGCCTGTACAGGAAGCCCTAGTGGTATCTGCTTCTGGGGAGAATTCAGGAAAAATTACAGTGGAAGCCGAAGCGGGAAAAGGCAGGTCACATTATGAAAGCAGGATCGAGAGAGTAAGCAGGTAGGTGTTGCACACTTTCAAACAACCAGATCTCATGAGAACTCACTCACTGTTGCAAGGATAGTACCAAGGGGGATGGTGCTAAACCATGCATGAGAAATCTGCCCCCATGATCCAATTACCAGCACCAGGCCCCACTTTCAACACTGGAGATTGCAATTCAACCTGAGAGTTGTGTGGGGACACAGATCAAAATCATACCAAAGACATAAAAGAATCTAAGATGTGGGAGGATAAGAGGGAGTGAGAGTTGAAATACTACCTACTGGTTACAATGTACACTATTCAAGTGATGGGTGCACTAAAAGCACAGACTTCATCACTGTGCAGTATATCCATGTAGTGCAACTACACTTGCTCCTCATACAAGTATCAAAACAATTTTTTAAAAAGAAACAAAACGGTTTTCTTCTAGGGTTTTTATGGTTTTAGGCCTTACATTTAAATCTCTAATCCATCTTGTGTTAATTTTCATATAAGGTGTAAGGAAGGGGTCCAGTTTCAGTTTCCTGCATCAACACCATCTATTAAATAGGGAATCCTTTCCCTGTTGCTTGTTTTTGTCAGGTTTGTGAAAGATCAGATGGTTGTAGATGTGTGGTATTATTTCTGAGGCCTCTGTTCTGTTCCATTGGTTTATATATCTGTTTTGGTACAAGTACCATGCTGTTCTGCTTACTGTAGGCTTGCAGTATAGTTTGAAGTCAGGTAGCATAATGCCTCCAGCTTTGTTCTTTTTGCTTAGGATTGTCTTGGCTATATGGACTCTTTCTGGTTCCATATGAAACTTAAGTTAGTTTTGTCTAGTTCTGTGAAGAAAATCAGTGACAGCTTAATGAGAATACAATTCAATCTATAAATTGTAACAAAAGCCAAAATTAACAAATGGCATCTAATTAAACTAAAGAGCTTCTGCACAGCAAAAGAAACTATTATCAGAGTGAACAAGCAACCTACAGAATCGGGTAAAATTTTTGCAAGCTACTCATCTGACAAAGGGCTAATATCCCGAATCTACAAGGAACTTAAACAAATTTCCAAGGTGTGTTTTTGAGGGGGTGGTTCCAAGATGGCCGAATAGGAACAGCTCCAGCCTCCAGCTCCCAGTGGGAGCGACACAGAGGATGGGTGATTTCTGCATTTCCAGCTGAGGGACGGGGTTCATCTCACTGGGGCGTGTTGGATAGTGGGTGCAGGACAGTGGGTGCAGCCCAACGAGCCAGAGCTGAAGCAGGACAAGGCATCGCCTCACCCGGGAAGCACAAGGAGGAAGGGAATTTCGTTTCCTAGCCAAGGGAAACTGTGACACACAACACCTGGAAAATCAGGTCACTCCCACCCTAATACTGCACTTTACCAAGGGTCTTAGCAAACGGCACACCAGGAGATTATATCCCGTGCCTGGCTCGGAGGGTCCCACGCCCACAGATCCTCCCTCATTGCTAGCACAGCAGTCTGAGATCTAACTGCAAGGTGGCAGCGAGGCTGGGGGAGGGGCGCCCGCCATTGCTGAGGCTTGAGTAGGTAAACAAAGCGGCCAGGAAGCTCAAACTGGGTGGAGCCCACCACAGCTCAAGGAGGCCTGCCTGCCTCTGTAGACTACATCTCTGGGGACAGGGCATAGCCAAACAAAAGGCAACAGAAACCTCTGCAGATTTAAATGTCACTGTTTGACAGCTTTGAAGAGGGCAATGGTTCTCCCAGCATGGAGTTTGAGATCTGAGAAGAGACAAACTGCCTGCTCAAGTGGGTCCCTGACCCCCAGGTAGCCTAAGTGGGAGAAACCCCCCACTAGGGTCAGGCTGACACCTCACACCTCACACGGTGGGGTACCCCTCAGAGACGAAGCTTCCAGAGGAATGACCAGGCAAAAACATTTGCTGTTCAGCAATATTCACTCTTCTGCAGCCTCTGCTGCTGATACCCAGGCAAACAGGGCCTGGAGTGGACTTCGAGTAAACACCAACAGACCTGCAGCTGAGGGTCCTGATTGTAAGAAGGAAAACTAACAAACAGAAAGGACATTACACCAAAATCCCATCTGTATGTCATCATCATCAAAGAACAAAGGTAGATAAAACCACAGAAATGGGGAAAAAGCAGTGCAGAAAAGCTGAAAATTCTAAAAATCAGAGCACCTCTCCCCCTCCAAAGGAATGCAGCTCCTCGCCAGCAATGGAACAAAGCTGAACAGAGAACGACTTTGACCAGTTGAGAGAAGAAGGCTTCAGATGATCAAACTTCTCCAAGCTAAAAGAGGAAGTTCGGGCCGGGCGCGGTGGCTCAAGCCTGTAATCCCAGCACTTTGGGAGGCCGAGGCGGGCGGATCACGAGGTCAAGAGATCGAGACCCTCCTGGCTAACACGGTGAAACCTCGTCTCTACTAAAAATACAAAAAACTAGCCGGGCGCGGTGGCGGGCGCCTGTAGTCCCAGCTACTCGGAGGCTGAGGCGGGAGAATGGCGGGAACCCGGGAGGCGGAGCTTGCAGTGAGCCGAGATTGCGCCACTGCACTCCAGCCTGGGCGACACAGCGAGACTCCGTCTCAAAAAAAAAAAAAAAAAAAAAAAAAAAAAAAAAAAAAGAGGAAGTTCGAACCCATCACAAAGAAGCTAAAAATCGTGAAAGAAGATTTGATGAATGGCTAACTAGAATAACCAACGTAGAGAACTCCTTAAATGACCTGATAGAGCTGAAAACCATGACATGAGAACTATGTGACAAATGCACAAGCTTCAGTAAATGATTTGATCAACTGGAAGACACTGTATCAGTGATTGAAGATAAAATGCATGAAAAGAAATGAGAAGAGAAGTTCAGAGAAAAAATAGTAAAAAAAAATGAACAAAGCCTCCAAGAAATATGGGACTATGTGAAAAGACCAAATCTATGTCTCATTGGTGTACCTAAAAGTGATGGATACAATGGAACCAAGTTAGAAAACACTCTGCAGGATATTATCCAGGAGAACTTCCCCAACCTAGTAAGGCAGGCCAACATTCAAATTCAGGAAATACAGAGAACGCCACAAAGATACTCCTCCAGAAGAGCAACTCCAAGACACATAATTGTCAGATTCACCAAAGTTGAAATGAAGGAAAAAATGTTAGGCGCAGCCAGAGAGAAAGGTCGGGTTACCCACAAAGGGAAGCCCGTCAGACTAATAGCAGATCTCCGGCAGAAACTCTACAAGCCAGAAAGGAGTGGGGGCCAATATTTAACATTCTTAAAGGAAAGAATTTTCAACCCAGAATTTCATATCCAGCCAAACTAAGCTTCACAAGTGAAGGAGAAATAAAATCTTCAACAGACAAGCAAATGTTGAGGGATATTGTTACCACTAGGCCTGCCCTACAAGAGCTCCTGAAGGAAGCACTAAACATGGAAAGGAACAACCAGTACCAGCCACTGCAAAAACATGCCAAAATGTAAAAACCACTGATGCTAGGAAGAAACTGCATCAACTAACGAGTAAAATAACCAGCTAACATCATAATGACAGGATCAAGTTCACAAATAACGATATTAACCTTAAGTGTAAATAGGCTAAATGCTCCAATTAAAAGACACAGACTGACAAATTGGATAAAGAATCAAGACCCATCAGTGTGTTGTATTCAGGAGACTCATCTCACGTGCAGAGACACATAGGCTCAAAATAAAGGGATGGAGGAAGATCTACCAAGCAAATGGAAAACAAAAAAAGGCAGAGGTTGCAATCCTAGTCTCTGATAAAACAGACTTTAAACCATCAAAGATAAAGAGAGACAAAGAAGGCCATTACATAATGGTAAAGGGATCAATTCAACAAGAAGGGCTAACTATCCTAAATATATTTGCACCCAATACAAGAGCACCCAGATTCATAAAGCAAGTCCTTAGAAACTTACAAAGAGACTTACACTCCCACACAATAATAATGGGAGACTTTAACATCCCACTGTCAACATTAGACAGATCAATGAGACAGAAAGTTAACAAGGATATCCAAGAATTGAACTCAGCTCTGCACCAAGCATACCTAATAGACATCGACAGAACTCTCCACCCCAAATCAACAGAATATACATTCTTGTAAATACCACAAAACACTTATTCCAAAATTAACCACATAGTTGGAAGTAAAGCACTCCTCAGCAAATGTAAAAGAACAGATATAACAAACTGCCTCTCAGACCACAGTGCAATCAAACTAAAACTCAGGATTAAGAAACTCAATGAAAACCGCTCAACTACATGGAAACTGAAGAACCTGCTCCTGAATGACTACTGGGTACATAACAAAATGAAGGCAGAAATAAAGATGTTCTTTGAATCCAACGAGAACAAAGATACAACATATCAGAATCTCTTGGACACATTTAACGCAGTGTGTAGACAGAAATTTATAACACTAAATGCCCACAAGAGAAAGCAGGAAAGATCTAAAATTGACACCCTAATATCACAATTAAAAGAACTAGAGAAGCAAGAGCAAACACATTCAAACTCAGCAGACGGCAAGAAATAACTAAGATCAGAGCAGAACTGAAGGAGATAGAGACACAAAAAACCCTTCAAAAAATCAATGAATCCAGGAGCTGTTTTTTTGAAAAGATCAACAAAATTGATAGACCACTAGCAAGACTAATAAAGAAGAAAAGAAAGAAGAATCAAATAGACGCAATAAAAAATGATAAAGGGGATATCACCACCGACCCCACAGAAATACAAACTACTATCAGAGAATACTATAAACACCTCTACGCAAATAAACTAGAAAACCTAGAAGAAATGGATAAATTTCTGGACACATACACTCTACCAAGACTAAACCAGGAAGAAGTTGAATCACTGAATAGACCAATAACAGGCTCTGAAATTGAGGCAATAATTAATAGCCTACCAACCAAAAAAATCCAAGACCAGATGGATTCACATCCGAATTCTACCAGAGGTATAAGAAGGAGCTGTTACCATTCCTTCTGAAACTATTCCAATTAATAGAAAAATAGGGAATCCTTCCTAACTCATTTTATAAGGCCAACATCATCCTGATGCCAAAGCCTGGCAGAGACACAACAAAAAAAAGAGAATTTTAGGCCAATATCCCTGATCAACATCGATGTAAAAATCCTCAATAAAATAGTGGCAAACTGAATCCAGCAACACATCAAAAAGCTTATCCACCATGATCAAGTGGGCTTCATCCCTGGGATGCAAGGCTGGTTAAATATACACAAATCAATAACATAATCCAGAATATAAACAGAACCAAAGACAAAAACCACATGATTATCTCAATAGATGCAGAAAAGGCCTTTGAATAGCCCTTCATGCTAAAAACTCTCAAACTAGGTATTCATGGGACGTATTCTCAATATAATAAGAGCTATTTATGACAAACCCACAGCCAATATCAAACTGAATGGGAAAAAAACTGGAAGCGTACCCTTTGAAAACTGGCACAAGACAGGGATGCCCTCTCTCACCACTCCTATTCAACATAGTGTTGGAAGTTCTGGCTAGGGCAATCAGGCAAGAGAAAGAAATCAAGGGTATCCAGTTAGGAAAAGAAGAAGTCAAATTGTCCCTGTTTGCAGATGACATGATTGTATATTTAGAAAACTCCATCATCTCAGCCCAAAATCTCCGTAAGCTGATAAGCAACTTCAGCAAAGTCTCAAGATACAAAGTCAATGTGCAAAAATCACAAGCATTCTTATACACCAATAACAGACAGAAAGTCAAATCATGAGTGAACTCCCATTCACAATAGCTTCAGAGAGAATAAAATACCTAGGAATCCAACTTACAATGGATGTGAAGGACCTCTTCAGGGAGAACTGCAAACCACTGCTCAATGAAATAAAAGAGGACACAAACAAATGGAAGAACATTCCATGCTCATGAATAGGAAGAATCAATATTGTGAAAATAGCCATACTGCTCAAGGTAATTTATAGATTCAATGCCATCCCCATTAAGCTACCAATGACTTTCCTCACAAAATTGGAAAAAACTACTTTAAAGTTCATATGGAACCAAAAAAGAGCCCGCATTGCCAAAACAATCCTAAGCCAAAAGAACAAAGCAGGAGGCATCATGCTACCTGACTTCAAACTATACTACAAGGCTACAGTAACCAAAACAGCATGGTACTGGTATCAAAACAGAGATTTAGACCAATGGAACAGAACAGAGTCCTCAGAAATAATACCACACATCTACGACCATCTGATCTTTGACAAACCTGACAAAAACAAGAAATGGGGAAAGGATTCCCTATTTAATAAATGGTGCTGGGAAAACTGGCTAGCCATATGTAGAAGGCTGAAACTGGATCCCTTCCTTACACCTTGGACACAAATTAATTCAAGATGGATTACAGACTTAAGTGTTAAACTTAAAACCATAAAAACTCTAGAAGAAAACCTAGGCAATACTATTCAGGACAAGGACTTCATGTCTAAAACACCAAAAGCAATGGTAACAAAAGCCTAAATTTACAAATGGGATCTAATTAAAGAGCTTCTGCATAGCAAAAGAAACTACCATCAGAGTGAAAACACAACCTACAAAATGGGAGAAAATTTTTGCAATCTACTCATCTGACAAAGGGCTAATATCCAGAACCTACAAGTAACTTAAACAAATTTACAAGAAAAAAATAACCCCATCAAAAAGTGGGCAAAGGATATGAACAAACACTTCTCAAAAGAAGACATTTATGCAGCCAACAGATCCATGAAAAAATGCTCATCATCACTGGTCATCAGAAAATGCAAGTCAAAGCCACAATGTGATACCATCTCACACCAGTTAGAATGGCAATCATTAAAAAGTCAGGAAACAACAGGTGCTGGAGAGGATGTGGAGAAACAGGAACACTTTTACACTGTTGGTGGGACTGTAAACTAGTTCAACCATTGTGGAAGACAGAGTGGCAATTCCTCAAGGATCCATAACTAGAAATACCATTTGACCCAGCCATCCCATTACTGGGTATATACCCAAAGGATTATAAATCATGCTGTTATAAAGACACATGCACATGTATGTTTATTGTGGCACTATTCACAATAACAAAGACTTGGAACCAACACAAATGTCCATCAATGACAGACTGGATTAAGAAAATGTGGTACACATACACCGTGGAATACTATGCAGCCATAAAAAGTGATGAGTTCATGTCCTTGTAGGGACATGGATGAAGCTAGAAATCATCATTCTTAGCAAACTATTGCAAGAACAGACAACCAAACACCACATGTTCTCACTCACAGGTGGGAAATGAAAAATGGCAACACTTGGACACAGGAAGGGGGATATCACACACCAGGGCCTGTCGTGAGGTGGGAGGAGGGGGGAGGGATAGCATTTAGAGATATACCTAATGTAAATGATGAGTTAATGGGTGCATCACACCAACATGGCACATGTATACATATGTAACAAACCTGCACGTTGTGTACATGTACACTAGAACATAAAGTATAATTTAAAAATTTTACAAGAAAATAAAAATCTCATTGAAAAGTTGACAAAGGATATGAACAGACACTTCTCAAAATAAGACATTTATGTGTACAACAAACATATGAAAAAAAAAGCTCATCATCACTGGTCATTAGAGAAATGCAAATCAAAACCACAATGAGATACCATCTCATGCCAGTTAAAATGGCAATCATTAAAAAGTTGGGAAACAACAGATGCTGGAAAGGATGTGGAGAAATAGGAATGCTTTTACACTACGGTGGAAGTGTAAATGAGTTCAACCATTGTGGAAGGTAGTGTGGCCATTCCTCAAGGATCTAGAACTAGAAATATCATTTGACCCAGCAATCCCATTACTGGGTATATACCCAAAGGATTATAAATCATTCTACTATAAAAACACACGTACATGTATGTTTATTGCAGCACTATTCACAATAGCAAAGACTTGGAAGCAACCCAAATGCCCATCAATGATAGACTGGATAAAAAAAAAAAATGTAGCACATATACACCATGAAATACTATGCAGACATAAAAAAGAATGAGTTCATGTCCTTTGCCGGACATGGTTGAAGTTGGAAACCATCATTCTCAGCAAACTAAAACAAGAACAGAAAACAAACACTGCATGTTCTCACTCTTAAGTGGGAGTTTAACAATGAGAACATACGGGCACAGGGAAGGGAACATCACATACCAGAGCCTGGGGTGGAGGGCAAGGAGAGGAACTGCATTAGGAGAAATACCTAATGTAGATGATGGGTTGATGGGTGCAGCCAACCACTCTTGCACACGTATACCTATGTAACAAACCTGCACATTCTGCATATATATCCCAGTACTTAAAGTATAAAAAAAAGAAAAGAAAAAAGAAATAGAAAGCATATTACCAGAGACTGGGGTGGGGAAAGGGATGGGAAAAGAAGAGATATTGATCAAAAAGTACAAAGTTTCACTTAGACTAGAGGAAAAATTGTTAGTGATCTATTGCACTGCATGGTGACCGCAGTTGATAATAATGTATTGTATATTTATTTATTTTTCTGTTCAACTTTTATTTTAAATTCAGGGAGGTATACATGCAGATTTGTCATCTGGGTATAATGTGTGATGCTGAAGTTTTGGGTACGGATGATCCCGTCACCCAGCTACTAAGCATGGTACCTAATGTATATTTCAAAATTGCTAAAATAATAGATTTTAACATTTCCCACTATAAATAAATAAATTTGTAAGGCAATGGATAGGTTAATTATCTTGACTGAATATTTCTACAACATAAACATAGATCAAAACACACACCGTATCTCATAAATGTACAAAATTATTATTTGTCCATTAAAAAATAAATTTTGAAAAGGTTAATAGGGCTTCTCTTTTTCTCTCAGTGAATTACAGATATTGAGGCGTCATCTTCCTCTGTCTGACTCAAGTGCATAAGAACATTAAACAGAGATGAAGATACATACACACACACATTTGGATAAATGTGGTTCAAAACAAAAAGAGTAAGAAACAAATAAACACCAAAGGACATACATAAATTCTCAGTCCTGAAGGAACCTTTGTTCAGCTTATTGCTGCTATTTCATAGAGACAAATGGATCCTCTGGTGCCACCTCCTCAACATACAAATCAATAAATATAGCCTACATGTGTTACTGAAATCTGTAAATTGGAGTCATAAATCAAATTAACTTTTTTCCTAAAATGTGGGCAGGGAAAGGAAGAAGGGAAACCCTTCATCTTCTAAATATTACTGTGTACACAGTTCTCATTCTTCACACTTCCACTCTAATCTCACTTTCTCCAGTTAAACAGTTTTGACTATTTTACTTTTTACACTATTTATCAGTTAATTATGAAAGTTTTTGTGCTGCTTTACTTCTAATACAACACTGGGCCCAATAAAATTAAAATGTATTTGTTTATCTGTCAGGGTAGAGATCACTTACGTAGAACCAAAATGAAACAAATAAAAATCTACACTACAAGATGAACTGAGCCAACTATAGAGACCACTGAGATGATGGCTGCTTTTTTGATACTAGACAGCTACATATTGCCTAATTCCATTTAATATCAAATCTATGTCGAGAGAACGAATCATTCTCCAAACATTACAAGTTGCTTGATATCAAAAAACAAATATTTTTCTATCATTGTTTCTTTATGCCTGTCCTAAAAAAAAAAAAAAAAAAAAAAAAACACGAATTGCAGCTTATTTGATATTTCTGTTATATTTTTGGTGACAGGATAATTCATTGGTGAATATATTAGAGGAATCAAAATCCTCTATGAGAATGACATCGAGAGACTATGATCAATAGTTGGTTAACTATGTAATGTACAACAGATATACAGAGACTCTGATTTACGGGGGCAGAGTTTTAAGGCAGAAGTATTGTTTATGTTTTAAAATTCAAACAATGGAAGTCTGCAAATTACACAGATACACACCTCTCCAAAACCAAACTTCAAATTAACTCTGACATTACGTAGGTTTTATCAATCACTAGTTTCTAAAACATGAATAACCATCTAGAAAATATTATATATTCATTTTATTTAGAGAACAATAAGGATTGGATGATCAGAGTTAGAGAGAAACCAATATAATTTAATAAGAGAAAAGCAAGTAAATCACCTATATGTATATCAGTTGTGAACTCAAGATTTTGATATATTCATGGAATGTAGGATGCTGAGTAGACAAAAGCCAAATTTTACATTTAAAATCATTAAATTTAAAAACAACACATCTGTACATATGCATATATGTATATAATACATATAAATAATATTTCGTGAAGAAATTTATTATGTAACCTCATAATATTGTTATGGATGACAGTCTGATATTTGTTACATACGTTTTTGCCTGCTTTGATGCTATTAATATAATAATACTATGTGCATGTGAACATTTCAGAAGATAATGAATGACCACGTGTTGTATGAGTAGATTCTTCTTTTTTTCTGGACTTATGTTAACTTTAGGTACTTCTCCAAGCCTATTTTATCCAAATATTTGTAGGAAGAAAGAGCTGGAGCTATAAACTTTGCTACAATGATACATTCCTAATTGTTATCTATTATATAGATTATCAGCAACTCACTTTTTTCTTTAATTTTAGGATTATTAGAAAATCCCAGCACTTTGGGAGGCCGAGACGGGCGGATCACGAGGTCAGGAGATCGAGACCATCCTGGCTAACATGGTGAAACCCCGTCTCTACTAAAAAATACAAAAAACTAGCCGGGCGACATGGCGGGCGCCTGTAGTCCCAGCTGCTTGGGAGGCTGAGGCAGGAGAATGGCGTAAACCCAGGAGGCGGAGCTTGCAGTGAGCTGAGACCCGGCCACTGCACTCCAGCCTGGGCGGCAGAGCGAGACTCCGTCTCAAAAAAAAAAAAGAAAACTCAACCTGCTACCAAATATAGATAGCACATCAGTAACTTGCTGGATGAGATCATTCTTTGCAGAAAGACTTGATTTGCTTCTACTACCAACCCAAGGGGCCATCACTAAATAAAACCTTGATTTCAATTAGGTTCATTGCTCCATCTGTTCATTTGCTTACTGATCACTCAAAATTTCTCTCACACATCTTTTATTAATTGATGAGGGTCTGAGGTGTACTCAAGATGACTCCAGCAGTTTTGTTACTTTTTACTTTATATGTTTTCCTCAACTTATGTTAAAAAGATAGAACAAATGTGATAGTTGAGAGTGAATTCTATCAGACTACTAATTGAAAGCATGAGAAAGGCCCTCTGAATTTTTGCTTTAAACATAAAATCCATTTGCCACATCGTCCTGTGGTCTAACTGCTTGTCTGTTTCTTAAATTAGACACATCATTGCTTTATAAAATAATCTTGCAAAATTTCAATGAGTTTATCAACTTGTCATTTTTGCTCACAGGCTCTGAATGTAGAGGAGCCTGAATATGGATTGGACATATATCACAAACTTCCAGACTATAAGAGAAAAGAAAAGCTGAGCGTGCTGTAAAGTATGTTAGTTTCTTAACATTGTATATTTCACCACAACAAATTTATCTTCTCTCACTTTATTCTCACAGAATGTAAACACAATTCAAACATTTCTGTTTTACTTTATCATGTATCAGACACTAATATTTGGTTCTAGAAGTATGAAAAAATTATAGGTAATTTACTTATAATTTATTTTCTTCCAGATGCTATCAGATCTTGTTTCTTATTTTAACAATAGTATTATTTATGCAAGAAAACTAAAGTTTAGATGAATTAATGCTTTACTCAAAGACACACAATAAGATGCTGTGAGGAGGAGTAGTAGGATTTAAACCCAAGTAGCTTCTAATCCACTGATGTCACTAAGCAGTTTGATGTCATAGATTAAAATAAAACTTACAACATAAAATACAGTCATAAATTTGGTAACTTTTAAAGAATGTTGCTAAATAAAACATAAGATAAGTGCATTTATCTTTCATTTTACCATGATTTAATAATGAAAGACAGTCTTTTGGTAGTAGGACAGTTGGTACCTTCATTCTGACATTCTCCAATACCCAGTGAATACCTTTCCTAAGAATAACAGTGGTGTTACTCCATGTCAATGTAATTTGAGGACTCTTGTGGAAAGACAGATATTTTCCTAAAGAGTGTCCAATCTATAAGAAAAGACAGATGCACAAGAAGAACAATGCGTTCAACAATACATGTATACCAGAATACAGATGTAGCTCATAAGAGATTTAATCAACTCCATCAGGATCAGAAAAGATAGATCATATAAGTAAAATGTTCACCAAAAGAGACATCATCTGAGAACTGAAGGATGATTAAGAGTTGAGAGATCCTAATCAGGGGTGAAATACTATTCTCGTATTATATCAAAGATATCCAAGGATGTAGTGCTGAAGTCAGGGCTTAAATATGCCAAGTCCTGTGTATTGTTCACTCTTTTACTGTGACTGCTAGACAGACTTCTAGTTTTGTAGAGAGTAGACATAACTGAGAGAACACAGATGTGTATATCACCATATGTTGAAGAATTGGTGAGCCAAAGCACAGATACATCAAATGATTTAAGTACCAGGGAGCCCCTGTATCCATCATGTTGAACTTGAGCAGCATTGGCTGCAAGCTGAACAAAGCAGAGGGTCAGAGTTGGGCTTGAATATTACTTCTGTCACTTACCACTGTGTTATTTTGAGGGTTTACTTCTTTGCTTAAATAATTTGTATTAGCTGCAAATAGATTTAATATTATCACAGTTAGAGAATAAAAATAAATACTTTAGGTAAAACATTTGGCTTGTGCAAGCCCTCCCTATTTTGTGACCCTGGCTTACGTTCTTTAGCTCTCTCTCTCTCTCATTGTTCTAAAACCTTCCCCTAGTCTCAGAAGACCATTTCCTCAGGGTTGAAACATAGCTGTCCAAAACTTTATTTAAAAAATCCCTGTCAAAGGCAGTCTCTTCTGGTTGAACCCATTACCCTAGTTTCTGCTACTCCTCCTAGCCCCTCACCTTTCTTAAAAGATAATAACCCTGCCCAGCTTCACAATTCCAAAAGCATTTTACACATATTTAATTGTATTATAAAAATATTTTTTAAAATTTAAGAGTAAAAGGAAAGAAAAGAAAGCCCCTCCCACCATAGGCCTGGAAGCCTAGGAGGGAATAAATGGTTTAATGGACCAGTCCAGGGCCCCGCTGTTCCGTGCAGCCATAGGACCTGGTGCCCTGCATCGTGACTGCTCCAACTCCAGCTGTGGCTAAAAGGTGTCAAGGTACGGCTTAGGCCATTGCTTCAGACGGTGCAATCACCAATCTCACATCTCCTTGTTCATGGTAGAATGTCCCTCCCTGTAACCTGACTTACGTGGTACATGACATCTTCTCACACTGCTCTCTGTATAAAGTTATCTTCATATTTTATCATCTTTCATATTTCAAAAGTTTATACTTCTACCCTACTAATGTCAAAGGCAAACCAGAAATTGAGAGTTAATGCTGTAACTCTGGCAATTTGACTATCCTCACTTATTCTCCCTATGTGGAATGTCTACGTGTCATAACACTCCCTAGTAACATACATCAAGACACCTAGGAACTAATATATGATATAGATTTGGAAAAAACTGTTCTATGTGTTTTTCAGGTCATGTATACAATTTAAATGTGATTCGTGTGGAGAAAATGAAATGTGAGTTATACTGCAAAAGACAGGAATATCTATTGATATGGTTTGTGTATTTGTCCTCTCAAAATCTCATGTAGAAATGTGACAGTAGTGTTGAAAGAGGGGCCTGGAGAGAGATGTTTGGATCATGTGGGTGGATCCCTGATGAGTAGTTTAGTGCTATCCCCTTGGTGATGAGTGAGCTCACCTGGGAGAGATTTGGTTGTTCAACAGTGCATCGCACCTCCCTCCTCTCTCTTACTCCCACTCTCAACATGTGATATGCCTGTTCCCATTTCACCTTCCATCATAGGTACAAGTTTCCTGAGAATCTCACCAGAAAAAGATGCCAGCTCCATGATTCCTATAAAGCCTGCAAAACCATAAGCCAATGAAATCTCTTCTCTTTTTTTTCTTTAATTTTACTTTGAGTTCTGGGATACAAGTGCAGAACATGTAGGTTTGCTACATAGGCATACATGTGCCATAGTGGTTTGCTGCACCTGTCAACCTGTCATGTAAGTTTTAAGCCCCGCATGTATTAGGTATTTGGCCTAATGCTCTCCCTCCCCTTGTTCCCCATCCCCAGACAGGCCCCATGTGTGATATTCCTCTCCCTGTGTCTGTGTGTTCTCATTGTTCAACTCCCATTTATGAGTGAGAACATGAATTGCTTGGCTTTATGTTCCTGTATACGTTACCCAGTCTCAGAATTTTCTTTATAGGAATGCCAAGGACAGTCTAATGTATCTATTAAGTCATATGAAGTCTTCTTTAATCTTGAGTAGAATTGTCTCTTATATAATACTAATTTCTTTTCAGGGGTATTTTATTTGTATATTTTATAAAATAAGTGAATATCACTTCCATCTGAAAATAGTTTAGATGCTGGAATTGGGCTTACTGAATACTCAAGATTTTCTCTTTTCCAGTGACCCAGTGAAATAAAAGCTGCAGATTTGGTCATGCTTCAGACACACGGTCTAGGCCAGAAGAAACTGAAAGCCTCATTCTAATCCCGGGGTGTGTGTGTGTGTGTGTGTGTGTGTGTGTGTGTGTGTGTATGCCTATAAAAACAATGATCTGACATAAAGATCAGATAAATACTTGCTAAAATAATCATATCTACAGTAGTTTAATGTTTTTTTCACTTCTAGTCCTTTTTCACTCATGTCCTAGCATTGCATAGTTTCCTTTACTTTAAGAGATGAGTTAATATCTCAGTAGGCATAGAAGTGAGTTTTTGTCTTTCCAAAGATCTTAACAATAGCACCCCTTTTCACTCAGAGAATTGCCTCAGTTGTGATGATATACTTTATGATCCCCTAAGAAATTCTCATCTCTTGACATGTATGCTTACATTTTATAGGTTCATCTTCTCAAATGTCTGCTTTCAGGTGCAGCATGGCTATCAGAAGTCCATAATCATATTTTATTCACTCTCTTTTATATTTTCTGTACTCCGGGTGCAACCAAGGTCTTGCTGCCTACAGTCCCAGAGTTTTCTCTCTATATTTGTTCATTCTCACACTGCTATAAAGACATATCTGAGATTGGTTAATTTATAAAGAGGTTTAATCAGCTCACTGCTCTGCAGGTTGTACAGATTTCTGCTTCTGGGAAGGCATCAGGAAACTTTGTCATGATGGAAGGCAAAAGGAAGCAAGCACCTATTCACATGACTGACAGGAGAGAGAAAGAGAGCAAAGGGGAAAGTGCTACACACTTTGAAATAACCAGATCTCATGAGAAGTCTACCAGGAGAAAAGCAAGAGGAAAGTCCTGCCCAATGATTCAGTCACCTTGCACGAGACCTATAACACTGGGAATTACAATCAGACATGAGATTTGGTTAGGGACACAGAGTCAAACCATATTATTCTGCCCCAGCCCCTCCCAAATCTCACATCCTTCTCATATTTCAAAACACAATCATGCCTTCCCAACATTCCCCAAAGTATTAATTCATCGCAGCATTAAGTCAAGAGTCAAAGTCCAAAGTCTTATCTGAGACAAGGCAAGTCCCTTCCACCTATGAGCCTATAAAATCAGAAGGAAGTTAGTTACTTCTAAGATACAATGGGGGTACATGCATTGAGTAAATACTCCCAATCCAAAAGGGATAAATTGGTCAAAACAAAGGGACTACAGGCCCCATGGAAGTCTGAAACACAGCAAGAAAGTCATCAAATCTTAAAGCTCCAAAGCTCCAAAATAAAATCCTTTGATTTCATGGCTCACATCTCTGCCATACTGATTCAAGGGCTGGGCTCCCAAGGCCATTGGAAGCTCCACCTCATGGTTCTGCAAGGCACAGCCCCCACAGCTGTTTTCACAGGCTGGGGTTTAGTGCCTATGGCTTTTCTAGGTGCACAACACAAGTTGTCAGTGGCCCTACCATTCTGTAGGATGGTGACCTTCTTCTCATAGCTCCACTGAAGACTCTGTTTGGGGACTCCAACCCATCATTTTCCCTTTGCATTTCCCTAGTAGAGGTTCTCCATTGGGGCTCTTGCCCTGCAGCAGACTTTTTCCTGGACGTCCAGGCATTTTCATACATCCTCTGAAATCTAGGAAGAGGCTCCCAAGCCTCAACTCTTGCCCTCTGAGCACATAACAACACATGTTGTTATGCTGTTATGCCCTCTGAGGCATAACAACACATGGAAACTACCAAGGCTTGGGGATTGCACCATCTGATGTGACAGCCTGAGCTGTACCTTGGCCCCCTTTTAGTCACAGCTGTAGCTGAAGTCACCACAATGCAGGTTGCCGTGTACTGAGGCTGCATGGAGCAGTGGGGCACTGGTCCTGGCCCATGAGATGATTTTTCCCTTGTAGGCTTCCAGGCCTGTGATGGGAGGTGCTGCCACAAAGGTCTCTGAAATGCTTTGGAGGCATTTTCCCCATTGTCTTGACTATTAATATTTGGCTCCTGTTTACTTACACAAATTTATGCAGCTGACTTGAATTTCTCTTCAGAAAATGAGTTTTTCTCTGATTGCCAGTGATGATGAGCATTTTTTCATGTGTCTGTTGGCCGTATGTTTGTCTTCTTTTGAGAAATGTCTGTTCATATCCTTTGCCCACTTTTTGATGGGGTTGTTTGTTTTTTTCTTGTAAATTTGTTTGAGTTCTTTGTAGATTCTGGATATTAGCCCTTTGTCAGATGAGTAGATTGCAAAAATTTTCTCCCATTCTGTAGGTTGACTGTTCACTCTGATGGTAGTTTCTTTTGCTGTGCAGAAGCTCTTTAGTTTAATTAGATCCCATTTGTCCATTTTGGCTTTTGCTGCTGTTGCTTTTGGTGTTTTAGACATGAAGTCCTTGCCCATGCCTATGTCCTGAATGGTACTACCTAGGTTTTCTTCTAGGGTTTTTATGGTATTAGGTCTAACATTTAAGTCTCTAATCCATCTTGAATTAATTTTCGTATAAGGAGTAAGGAAAGGATCCAGTTTCAGCTTTCTACTTATGGCTAGCCAATATTCCCAGCACCATTTATTAAATAGGAAATCCTTTCCCCATTTCTTGTTTCTCTCAGGTTTGTCAAAGATCAGATGGCTTTGCAAAACCACAATGAGATACCATCTCACACCAGTTAGAATGGCAATCATTAAAAACTCAGGAAACAACAGGTGCTGGAGAGGATGTGGAGAAATAGGAACACTTTTACACTGTTGGTGGGATTGTAAACTAGTTCAACCATTATGGAAAACAGTGTGGCGATTCCTCAAGGATCTAGAACTAGATGTACCATATGACCCAGCCATCCCACTACTGGGTATATACCCAAAGGATTATAAATCACGCTGCTCTAAAGACACATGCACATGTATGTTTATTGCGGCACTATTCACAATAGCAAAGACTTGGAATCAACCCAAATGTCCATCTGTGACAGACTGGATTAAGAAAATGTGGCACATATACACCATGGAATATTATGCAGTCATAAAAAAGGATGAGTTTGCATCCTTTGTAGGGACATGGATGCAGCTGGAAACCATCATTCTTAGCAAACTATCACAAGAACAGAAAACCAAACACCGCATGTTCTCACTCATAGGTGGGAACTGAACAATGACATCACTTGGACTCGGGAATGGGAACATCACACATCGGGGCCTATCATGGGGAAGGGTGAGGGGGGAGGGATTGCATTGAGAGTTATATCTGATATAAATGACGAATTGATGGGTGCTGACGAGTTGATGGGTGCAGCACACCAACATGGCACAAGTATACATATGTAACAAACCTGCACGTTACGCACATGTACCCTAGAACTTAAAGTATAATAAAAAAAATTAAAAAAAAATAATAAATAAATAAAATAAATAAATAAAATAAAATAAAAAAGAAAAAAAGAAAAAAAAAAAGAAAATGAGTTTTTCTTTTTTGCCACATGGTCAGGCTGCAAAATTTTCAAACTTTTATGTTTTGCTTTCCTTTTAAATATAAGTTCCAGTTTCAGACCATCTCTTTGTAAATGGATATGAGCATGCACTTTTAGAAGCAGCCGGGCTATACCTTGAAGACTTTGCTGCTTACAAATTTCTTCTGCCAGATACCTTAAATCATCTTTCTCAATTTCAAAGTTCTACAGATCCCTACAGCAGGGGCACAATGTCACCAGTCTCTTTGCTAAAGTATACCAAGAGCAAACTTTACTTCAGTTTCTAGTAAGTTCCTCATCTCCATCTGATACCTCATCAGCCTAGTCATCTCTGTCCATATCACTATCAGCATTTTGGCCAAAACCATTCAACAAGTCTCCAGGAAGTTCCAAACCTTCCTTTATCTTCCTGTCTTCTTCTGAGCCCACCAAACTGTTCCAACATCTGCCCATTACCTAGTTCCAAAGCTATTTCTACATTTTTAGGTATCTTTATGGCAATACCTCACTCTCAGTGCAATTTTGTGTACTAGTCTGTTCTCACACTGCTATAAAGACATAACTAAGGCTGGGTAATTTATAAAGAAAAGGGCTTTGATCAGCTCATGGTACTGCAGGGTGTACAGGTTTCTGCCTGTGGAGAGGCACTGAGAAAGTTACAGATATGACAGAAGGCAAAAGGGAAGCAGGCACATATTCACATGGCCAGATGGAGAGAGACAGAGTAAAGGGGGGAGGGGTGACACACGTTGAAACCACCTGATCTCATGAGAACTTTATTAGAAGAACAGTGAGGAGGAAGTCCACCTCCATGATTCAATCTCCTCCCACCAGGTCCCTTCTAAAACACTGGGAATTACAACTCAATTTGAGATTTGGCTGGAGACACAGAGCCAAACCATGTCACTCCCATTTCTGCCAATGCTGTGATGAAGACCTTAGCTAGAAAGAAGTAGAAAACTGGACTTGCATGATTAGCTCCCAAATGGTCTATCATTGATTATACCCCTAGTTGTGCTCTGGCTGGCAAATGTTGGATTCCAAAAAGACAATGCAGTAAAATAAACAGAGACAGAGAGAGAGAGCGAGAGAGGGTTAGAAGGCCTGCATTGTTATCTTCCTATAGTTGATACTCAGGAGATTCATGTTCTACTATGTCCTTTAATTAATTTTAATAAACTACCCCTTTATTTTTAAATATAGAGAGACAGTGGTGGAAGTCTGCATGTATGACAGTTAAAAATGTAACTTGGTCTATATGAGATGAATAGGGACCAAATTATGCAGAAACTGTAGTTATGAGAGAAGCATTCTTTGCTCTAATTTGAGTCCATAGAATAGATTTTAGAACACGCGTTAAAAATGTAATTCTTATTCCTTCATATATGCAAATTAAAAGTAACTGAAGTAAAAAGAAAAGTGTCACTGAGAAGCAATCCTCCAGGGTACAGATGCAACTTGTTTTGTATCTTTCCATATTTTCAGCCAGTTAGTTCCTCTGAAAAAACTAAGCTTTATAAAGTAATTACCAGACATTCCTATTAAACGTAACTTTAAAATCCAAGCAGGCTTATTCCCAGATATAATATTCTGTGATGTAGTGAATTAGTCAGGTTTCATATTTTGATTCTTTAGAGACTTTCTAGATTATTTTTATACATGATTATATATTTTTTAACTGAGAAGAGCAAATTGTTTTTCTGTGTCTGCATCCTTAATTCATTCTTTCATTCATTGAGAGCATCACACTCTGCTTTTTCATAGCAGTATTAGGTAATTCATTCATTTTCTTGTCCAGTAATATTTAACTCTAAAAATGTGGTAGGTGTTGCTTCATAAGTTGAGACTTAACAGTGAACAAAATAGACAAGATTCTGCTCATTTAAAATATGCTTTGTGTTGAAAGACGTAGAGGGAAAGTGCCTAATAAAAAAAATTTCAGGTAGTGATGTGGCTTAGCAGAATAAAAAAAGAAGGTAACTGGATAAGAAATAATTCATATTTCAGCCATATATAGAACCACTTAAGAAGTTAATACACCATATGTTTAAATTACTGAGATACAATTAAAAACACAAATATATTTATCTAATTTCCAGGCACCAAGAGGTAAGCCAGATTTTGAGAAAACAGATGAACAAGACGCAAAAATGTCTTCAAAGTGTTCAAAATTAAGAGGCACAATACTGTGTCCTTTGCTAATGCAAATGAAGTCATGATGGGATCCACGTGGGACCCTAGAGTTCCAGGGTGGCTAGCTGAGCAGACTTGCCCAGTTACTTCATGACGCCTACTACAATGGCACTTTGCGTAGCACCTAATTAAATGTATTAGATCCTATTTATAGCATTATGGCAGGTTTTTACTAACATTATTTTTCCGGTTCTGCTCTTTGAAGTTGTCAGAACCTCTTTATTGGTCTCTGTCTTGGAGATATATTGCAACTTTGAAAGAAGAAAAAAAGAGCTTTTTTTTCCTCTAACATTGGACAACACTGCAAGACATGAGCACAAAAACGCCCTTGGAAGTGATACTTATTAAATGACAAAATGTCCTTAAAAGCAGGGGATCTGGGTTTAAATCTCCACTTCAAATTCTACTTGCTCTATGGAATGAGGCAAGTTATATGCCTTAGTGAGATCTGAATTTCTTTATCAATAAAACGAGTGAACTTATAATGACTACTCTGGGACTGCTGTGAGGGACAAATAAAATACTGCAAGTGAAAAACATACTCTAACATTAACTGTACAAAGAGGACAGATGGCATATTTATGGTTCAAAATCTCCTTGTAGTAACTCAATAAACACTTAATGGAAGTGGAACTCTGCTTGTTTGCATTCATAAACACACGGTTGCCAGATGAAGGCGATGATACTGCAGTATTTAAGCCATGCTTAACATACTTGAAGATGAGGAAGGCACTCAAAGTCATGTTCATGTAACAAAGATTTATTTCACATTTACTATATTCCCAACACAGTGAAAGTTGCAGTTGAAAATGAAAGTAGGGAAATATTTCTAAACTCTGACAAATCTTCAAATAAGGCAGAGCAGGTAGGTGTCAGGTATATCATCTAACAGGTGGAGCAGGTTGATTCCATCTGGGCCAATGGTCTTTCATGGCTCCTCACTTGACTTAGAATTGGTTTTCTTCTCTATTTTGAAAGTTCAGTCTCAGAATAAACTGTCTTTTGTTCATCAAACATCAACCCTGTGCCAGAAACGATTGCTTTCCTAAATACTGTATGTGCATTCTCACAATGTAACTCTGAGATAATTATTATTATTGGTGAATCAGTCACTGAATCAAACTGCCTATGCCTCAGTCGTTAATTTACAAGTGTAAATAACAATGATGCCTACTTGCCTCATACTTTCAATGTGATAATTAGCATAATATACAGGTCAAGTGATTAGATTTATATATGGCATGTAGTAAAAACCTAGATAATCTAGTCATGAGGATAGAAATGGTTGTCCCCATACTACAAATGGAGAAAAATCTAAAAAAAAAAAAAAAATTACTACCCAATTTTGCATATCAATTTGAATCCTGAACTGAATTCTTTTGACTCCCTGCTCTATCCAATCATAACAACACCTTGTTGTCATATGACCTTTGTGATTTCTGACTCAAAACTAGCAGTACAGAGGTCGGAAATTTTAATTTTTCTTCTCACATTTCCTAGAACACTGCCCCCAAACTGGCTGAGCACTCCATCTTTTGTGTCAGTAAAAACTAAAATTGTTCTTAAGGGCTCAAAGGAAAACACATGTCTCTGAACTCACTGACAGATGATTAAGGTTTATTCATGCCTTCATAAAATTCATCCATATTTTTCCTAATTTAGTTATAATTTTGATTATAGTTAGAAATGTAAATTTATGTGCAATGAAATGATACACTTAGGTATTTTTATAATCATGCTATTATCATAAGACATTCTGTGGACAAATAGTTTAAATAGTTCAGAGAGAAAAAGGAAAAGAGAATTTTATAACTATGATACTTCATTTAAAGCAAAATATTTTGGAAATATTCAACTAATTTTTATTACATAGTAATGGATTAATTTTTAATATCTAAAATACAACACTATAATATAGGCATGCAGGTGAAAGTTCAGTTAACTTTAATTTAGAAAACATACAGTTGTGTCCTATTATTTTGGTTGGTAATTCTTTGGTAATTTAATTTGTATTTCTCATCCTTAATTTTTCTCAACTATAATAGTGACCTAAAATTCCTACCTCAGAGGGTTATTGTGCATATCTAATGGGTCATAAACATGAACTAATACAAGAGAATACCATAATTTTTATTTTTGTTCTCTGGTTCTAAATCGAAGCCTTAATGCTGGAACTTAGCACAAGTTATTAAAAAATGTTTTGAGTCCAGAGTTTACATTACTTCTATATTATAAAATCATCATCATCATCATCATCACTGTTGTCATCATCATCAAAGCCAAAATTAGTGGTATTAGTTAGTTCTCTAAGGACCAGGAATGAGCAAACGCAAATATTCCCTTGGGAAACGTTCACACAAGAGGCTAAAAAAATGAAGAATAATTTTTTTTTTTTTTTTTTTTTTGAGGCGGAGTCTTGCTCTGTCGCCCGGACTGGAGTGCAGTGGCCGGATCTCAGCTCACTGCAAGCTCCGCCTCCCGGGTTTCCGCCATTCTCCTGCCTCAGCCTCCGAGTAGCTGGGACTACAGGCGCCCGCCACCTCGCCCGGCTAGTTTTTGTATTTTTAGTAGAGACGGGGTTTCACCATATTAGCCAGGATGGTCTCGATCTCCTGACCTCGTGATCCGCCCGTCTCGGCCTCCCAAAGTGCTGGGATTACAGGCTTGAGCATCTCATACTAAAAAATAATAATGGCACATCTGAAGAAAAAAACTCTCATGAGTTAGTCACTACAACAATTACCTGCAAAAAAGTACATACAAAATTTGAAGATATAAAAATTCTCAGATACAATTATAACTAATATATTTCACATTTCTTAATAGTTGTGTTAGTAAATATTTTAGAAAAATGTTTTAAGTCTTGAAAAACTTATAAGTGGGAGCTAAATAATATCAACACATGTACATAGAGTGTGCAATGACAGACACTGGATACTGGGAGGGATGGAAGGGCACAAGTGAGAGGGTAATAAGAAATTACTTAGGTACGATACACACTATTTGGGTGATGGCTATTATACTCTAAAAGCCAAGACTTCACCACTACACAATTTATGTATTTATGTATGTAACTAAATTGCACTTGCATCTCTTAAATTTAATAAATAAAAGTAAATTTAAAAATGAATTTTGAAAAAGTGTTCTGAAATAGTATAACAATAAAGGACTTAGAATATTACACAAACTTGGCTAATAAAGCAGCTTCAGGGTTTGAAGGACTGACACCAATTTCCAAAGATATTTTACCGTGGGCAAAATGCTACCAAATAGCATCACATGCTGCTGAGACATTTTTTGTGTGTAAGAAAGAGTCAATCAACGCACAAAACTTTATTGCTGTCTTATTTCAGGAAATTGCATCAGTCACTCCAATCCTCAACAACCACCACCTTGATTAGTCAGCAGCCATTGACATTGAGGCAAAATGTTGCACCACCAAAAAGATTACGACACACTGAAGACTCAGATAATCATTAATATTTCTTAGCAATAAAGTATTTTCAATTAAAATATGTACATTGTTTGAGACATAGTTTGAGACATAGTTATTGTACACTTAATAAACTACAGTATAGTATAACTTCCATATGCACTGGGAAACCAAAAAAAATTGTGTAACTCATTTGATTGCAATATTCTCTCATTTGATTGCAAAAGGTGGTTTGAAACTGAATTCCCAATAGCTCCAAGGTATGCCTGTATTCTAATTCCTTTGTTGCCATTTCAACACTTTTCACAGCATCTTCAGCAGTAGACTCCATCTCAAGAAACCACTTTCTTTGCTCATCCAGAAGAAGCAACACCTCATTTGTTCAAGTTTTAGCATGAGAGCGTAACAATTTAGTCACGTCTTCAGGCTTCACTTCTAATTCACTTCTCTTTCTATTTCCACATCTACCTTTACTTCATTCACTGAAGTCTTGAACCCCTCTAAATCATCTATGAAAACTGGAATCACCTTCTTCCAAACTTCCATTAATGTTGATATTGTGGCCTCCTACCATGAATTATTAATGTTTTAATTGCATCTGAAATGATGAATCCTTTCCAGAAGGTTTTCAATTTACGTTGCCCAAAACTATCAGGAATTTTTATCTATTCAGTTAAAACCTTATGAAATAGGTTTTTTAAATACTAAGACTTCTGTAAGTCAAAATTAAGCCTTGATTTATGGACTAAATAATGCATGTTGTGTTTGCAGACTTAAAAACAACACTAATCTTTTTGTACATCTCTATCAGAACTTTTAGGTAACTAGGTGCATTGTCAACAGGCAGTGATATTTTGAAAGGAATCTTTTTTTTGAGCAGTAGGACTCAATAGTAGACTTAAAGTATTCCCTAAACTGTGCCATAAACAGACACGCTGTCATCCAGGCTTTGTTATTTCATATATAAAAGAACAGTCAGACTAGATACAACATAATTCTTAAGGGCCCTGTGATTTTCAGAATGGTAAATGAGCATTGGTTTCAACTTTAAAGTCACTAGTTGCATTAGCCCCTAACTAGAGTCAGCCTGTTCTTTGAAGATTTGAAGCCAAGCATTAACCTCTCCTTCCTTGTCCTGAAAATTCAAGATGGCATCTTCTTCCAATAGAAGACTATTTCGTCTACATAGAAAAATCTGTTGTTTAATGTAGCCACCTTCATCAGTGATCTTAGCTAGATCTGGATAACTTACTGCAGTTTCTATATCAGCACTTGCTGCTGCACCTTACATTTTAATGTTATGGAAATGGCTTCTTTCCTTAAACTTTATGAACCAACCTCTGCTAGCTTCAAACTTTTCTTTCTCACGTCTATCAGCTTTTTCACATCTATCAACATCTGTGGAATCAAAGAGTGTTAGGACCATACACTAGATTAGGTTTTGGTTTAAGGGAATATTGGAGCTGGTTTGATCATCTATCCAGACCACAAAAACCTTCTCCATATCCTTAATAAGTCTGTGTCCTTTTTTCAAAAACCATTCATGTATTCACTGGAGTAGCACCTTTAATTTCCTTTAATAATTCTTTTGTTGCTTTTTTGGATTAACAACTTGACTGTTTGGCTCAAGAAGCCTGGCTTTTTGCCTGTCTTTCCTTAGGCATGCCCTTGTCACTAAACTTAATCATTTCTAAGTTTTGACTTAAAGTGAAAGATGTGCAACTTTTAGTTTTACTTGAACACTTAGAGGAAACTGTAGGGTTATTAATTGGCCTAATTTCAATATTGCTGTTTCTCAGGGAAGAAAGAATTCCAAGTAGAAAGAAGGGCACAGGGAATGGATGGTCAGAGCAGACACAACATTTATCAAGTAAGTTTGTCTTTTTATAGGCACAGTTTGTTGAGCACCAAGACAATTACAATATTATCATCAAAGATCACTGATAACAGATCACCATAAGAAATATAGTAACAATAAAAAAGTTTGAATCTTAGAAGAATTACCAAAACTCTTACAAAGGGATGAGAAGTGTATGCATTCTATTGGAAATATAGCACCAACAGACTTGCTGCAGCAAAATTGCCACAAAACTTCAGTTTCTAAAACATGTACTATCTGGGAAGTGCCATTAAGCAAGGCACAATTAAATGAAGTACACTTGCATCTAGAAATACAGAAGTGTTAATTTTTTTATTTTTAAAATTATATGCACATTGCACAGATAGTTATTATATGTTGGTATTTTTCTTGTTTATATATAAAAGATTCATTGGATGAAAAGCAAAAAAAAAAATCTCTCTACAGTAATATACCAATTCTGCCATGTAAACTCTAAATATCTTTTATGACTTTTTTCTGAAAGGTGTTATTAGCATCAAAATTACTCAGAAAAGTCATATCTATTGGTCTAATAATGTTTGTACTGAAGTGCTCTAAGTTATATTTATAGAGTTCAATGATTCGCTTAAATCCTGTGTGTAAACGTTGCATGATGTACTTAAAACAGGTAGCAGGCAAAGATGATTGCAGCATTAATTAATTATATGGTGAAATATGCCAGTAGGGAAACTGGCTGTAGGATATGAATCACTTTCCTCACTCTCAGTACAGTCTCAAGTAAGAGGAAAAGGATTAGAAAAAAGCATTCATTAACAAACATTTATTTGTGTATCTCCTATATGTCAATATCTAGATTCCAGAGATATAGCTAGGAAAAAATATTTAAAATAACTAAAAATCCTGACCTTATAGTCCTTACATTCTATATTAGTTACAGATTAAAATATTTACAAGTATAGTATGTAGACTGGTAAATGCTACAGTTATAATGAAAGAAAACAGGGAAGTCCAGTGGAGAGGGAAAGGATTGTAACTGAAACAAAATGGGCAGGGAAAGTTTTGCTTAAGGAAAGAACTAAAAAAGCAATTACCAGAAGAAGGTGAGAGAAATAATCTTGAGGGTGTCTACAGAAACAGTATTTCATGTAGAACAAATCACAAGTACAAATGTTTTTAATCATGAGAAAGCACAGCATGAGCAAAGAGACAGATTGATGGAAACAGTGATCCCTGACCAGAACCATCCACTGTCATGACCCAGGAGTTGGTTAAAAATGCAGAAACCAAGGACCTATCTATATGTACCAAATCAATTCTGCATTTTGACAAAATTCCTAGGTGATTCTTATGTAAGTAAAATTTTCAGAAGCATTGAACTAGATGAAAAGGAATAGGAGATGCGTGAAAAGATGTAGCTAGGAGCTAGGTTACATAAAACTTTTTTGGACTCAAAATGTACCTTGACTTTCATTCTGGGTGATTGATATCCATTGTGTGACAGTTAGCTGAACAGTAAATAATCTCAGGTCACTGCTGGCACACATGGTGCCTTTGTGTCAATCCTTAAAAAGACACTACTTTCTCAACACTCTATACTAACCATATGCCATATTTGCCATAATTGCACAATGAGTGGTATGTGAATGGTGTTCTCCACAATTCCATACTGCGCAGTCTGCACAGTCATATATAGCAGGTCAACAACTTACCTGTTTATAGAGTTATCCAGCACTTGATGGAGAATTCTGTTAAGGGAAAATAATAAAATCACAAGTATTAGTTAGAGGGCTTTGTCACAAGTAAAGAGATGATAGTGGTTTATATGAAGGTGGAAAACACTGAAGGATTCTGAATACATTTTGAATAAAGTATCAACAAGACAGACTATATGTGGGAGACAAGATAAAAAAGATATAAAGGATGACACTAAAATTTCTGTACTGAGGTTACGGAAAGTAGAGTTACAATTACTGGATTGAGGAAGATTATGGGTAAAGTTGATCTGATGTGAAAAGAGATAGCTGGAGTCAAGTTTTACATAAATTAAATTTGAGATGCCAATTAGACATCCAAGTGGATATAATGAGTCATCAACTACATACATAAAGCCAAAATTTAGGAAAAATCATCTGCTTGGAGATATAAGTTTGAGAAATTTTATCATAAAGATAATGTTTAGAGGCATGAGAATGAATAAAATCAGCAAATGCAGCAAATGACTGAGAATAGACAGACAAAAAAGAATCCATGGGACACCGTACCTGATCTCTGAAGCATATCTATGTTTAGAGAAGATCAGAAGCAACCAGAAAGAAGGCTGAAAAGAAACAACCAATTAAGTAGGAGAAAAGTCAGGAGCATTTGGAAGCCAAGGGAAAATACCTTTCAAGGAGCAAGTAGTAATTAATTGTGTCTAATGCATCAGAAAAATGAAGTCAGAGGAAGACTGGATCCTGACCATTAAACAAGGAGAGGACATTATTGACTTTCACAAGAAACACCACAAATGCTGTGGGATCCATGAATTATCAATTCTAATAGGCCTGAAGAGCTGTTGAAACAGAGGTAGAAGTAGAAATAAGCTTCAAATCTAAAATATAAAGAAATATTATTTTATTTGCATCTTTCTTATAAAATGTTAATGCATGTTTTGTGAAAAATATCCCTGAATCCTTAAATTATTGTGAGGCATGTAGGGGGCATTACAGTATCTTCTTTTGATAGAAAATGCATCTTTAGATGATGGAAACTGAAAATTTTTATAACAGAAATTCACGGAGTAGAATCTGCTTCTTATAGTCAGTTCAGTTATTTCCCCTCTAAATCTAAGGAATCCAGGAACTTTGCCTCCTCCCTCCTCTAACCCCCGGAAATTGTTGACTTGTGCTACAGATGTGTATTGGGTAGACAGTTCACAGATACATGGCTTATTTATGCCTGTGGATCAGAAGCTATTTGAGTACAGAGTTTGTTTTGAGAAATAGATAGACAGATGACAGATAGATAGATAGATAGATAGATGATAGACAGACAAATTTTTTTTACTCCACTCCCCAGCTCTTGCAAAGAAGCATTAGAAATGCATCATAAATTTCTGCACCTTGCATGCAAGGTACATTTTATACTTCAATGAGTCCTTTTTAACTTTTAAATCTGATTACTTTTTGTTTCACTTTATTTTATTTTATTTTATTTTGTTTTGTTTTGTTTTGTTTTGTTTCTGAGACAGTGTTTCATTCTGTCATCCAGGCAGAGGCACAATCTACAGTGGCACAGTCATGGCCCACTTCAGCCTCCACAGCCCAGATGCAAGAAATCCTCCCACCTCAGCACCCCAAGTAGCTGGGACTACAGGTGCGGGCCACCATGCCTGGCTAATTTTTGTGGTTTTTGTAGAGACAGGGTTTCGCCATGTTGCCCAGGCTGGTCTTGAACTTCTGAGCTCAAGAGATCCTCCTGCTTTGGCCTCCCAAAGTGCTGCGATTAGAGGCGTGAGCCACCATGCCAGGCCAGTTTTTTTTTTCTCTCTGTAGAAATGACTCTCATTTTCCTTGCAAGTTTTTTTCTTGCCAATGGGCAAGGCTCTAGTGATTATAGCATGGGTTTTATAATTATTTATATAATTATACTGACTTCTAAAATAAACACCTAAGTTGGTTTCTTCTGACAAAGGATGTGAGCATGTATTTATTAAATCAATATATGGCATACAAATGGTAGGCTCAGAAAAGATGCTAGAATAATTTAAATATATATATATATATATATACATATAACATTGAAATAAAAAGATTCTGCACAACAAAAGAAAAACCTAACAGAGTGAAAGATAACCTATGACTTGGGAGAAAATATTTGCAAGCCTTATATCTGATAATGGGTTAACATCCAAAATATGTAAGGAACTCATATGTAAGGAACTCCAAATATGTAAGGAAAACATTGCAGATTCAAGCCATCTCAGCTTTGCTATAGTTGCAGACATATATGTATGTCTGTTTATGCTGCTTCTGTCTTTTACAATTTAGATCTTTTGATATGTTAACTCATAATTCCAAATTCCAATCTATTCAAAATATCTGACTTAATGAAGAGAAGAAAAAAAAGACTACACTAAGTTTTAAAAAAGTTTTATTTTTTAATTAGAAAAGTAATCTAATGAATAATTAACATGGGATAGCAAATAGATGATAATTACTTGAAATTACTTATGTTTACGATGATGAGAGGGTTGGTCATGAAGTTTTCCAGCCATTCTTACCAACATGAGAGTCATTACTGTGTTTACAATTAGTCTATATCTACTCATTCTAAAACTTTGATTTAAACTTTTGCTTAAAGTCTCAGGTTTCTATTTTTTTAAAAAAGGTAAATTGGTAAAGAGTAATAATTTACACTCAATTCTCTTAAAAGGTAAATTGGTATACACTGATAATTTACCATCATGACAGGGAACAAAGGAAATGGAAAAGTCCCATCATAAAGTTTTCCAGTTGAATATATTTATTTTAAATATGACTTTGCTAATTGCTATAAAGCCTGAAATTGAAACACTGATATTGTGATTCTAAATCAAATATTCTCATCATTGTATTAAATGACTTCTATAGTGTCACTCAAAAGCATGCATATAAAGCAATGTCTTACGCATGTAATTGTTAAGTATTTGTCTTTCTATAAAAATTGAGACTTTTTTTTTTTTTTTTTTTTTTTTTTTAGACAGAGTCTTACTCTGTTGCCCAGGCTGGTGTGCACTGGCATGATCCCAGCTCACTACAACCTCCACCTCCTGGGTTCAAGTGATTCCTTTGCTCCAACTTCCTGAATAGCTGGGATTACAGGCACCCACCACAACGCCTGGCTCATTTTTATATTTTTAATAGAGACTGGGTTTCACCATATTGGCCAGGCTGTTCTTGAACTCCTGACCTACGGTAATCTGCCGGCCTCAGCCTCCCAAAGTTCTGGGATTACAAACGAGAGCCACTGCATCAGCCAGAGCATACAATTTTTTGAAATAAATACTACCTCCTATGCACTTTCAAAAATAATTTCAATTTGATAATTGTAAATTGACAAATTATCATTGCATATATTTATGGGGTTCAAAATAATTTTATAATCTATGAATATAATGTGGAATAATGAAACCAAGTTAATTAGCAAACCCATTACCTCAAATATTTATTTTCTGTCATGAGAAATTTTAAACTCTATACTCTCAGTGATTTTGAAATGTGCAATACATTATTATTTACTGTATTCACCACACTGAAATATATCTCAAAGTAAACAATAACAAAAACTTTATTTCTGTCTAATTAAGGCTTTGATCCCTTTGTCCATTATCTTTCCATTCCCCGCAATCCCCCAGCCTCTGGCAACTACCTCTCTACTCTGTTTCTTTGAGTTTGGCTGTTTAGATTCCACATAGACATGAGAACATGAGATATTTGTCTTTCTGTATCTGGCTTAGTTCACTTAGCATAATTTTCTCCAATTCTATCCATGTTGTTTCCAGTGGAAAGAGGTTCTTTTATTTAACTGGACTATTGTGAATAGTGCTGCAATGAACATGGGAGTGTAGACTTCTCTTTGTCATTTTTAAATATTTTGGATAAATACCCAGAAGTGAAATTGCTAGATAATATGGTAATTCTATTCTTAGTTTCTTGAGGGACCTCTATAAAGTTTTCCAGCATGGTTGTACTAATGTACATTCCCATAAACATTGTACAATTGTTCCCTTTTCTCCACAGTCTTGCCAGGACTTATCTTTTGACTTTTTTAAAAATAGCCATTCTCACAGATGTGAGATGAAATCTCATTTGGCTGTGAGACTTTACTTTTGGGGTTTTGCTTTTCATTTCCCTAATCATTGGGGATGTTGAACATTTTCTCATATATCTGTTGTCCATTTTTATATCTACATTTGAGAAATGTCTACTCAAGTCCTTTACTTACTTTTTAAGTTGGATTATTTATTTTCTTTCTACAGAGTTGAGTTCCTTACATATTTTGGATGTTAACCTATTATCAGATATAAGGCTTGCAAATATTTTCTCCCAATTCATAGGTTATCTTTCACTCTATTAGTTTTTTCTTTTGTTATGCAGAATCTTTTTCTTTCAATGTAATCCCATTTGTCTGTTTTTTTTAATTGCCTGCACTTGTGGAGTCAAATTTAAAAAATTATTGCTCAGACCAATGTGGTGTAGGTTTTCAGTATGTTTGCTCCTTACAGTTTTATAGTTTCAGGTCTTTTTTTTTTTTTTTTTTTTTTTTTTTTGAGATGGAGTCTTGCTCTGTCACCCAGGCTGGAGTGCAGTGACCGGATCTCAGCTCACTGCAAGCTCTGCCTCCCGGGTTTACGCCATTCTCCTGCCTCAGCCTCCCTAGTAGCTGGGACTACAGGCGCCCGCCACCACGCCCGCCTAATTTTTTTTTTTTTTTTTTTTTTTTTGTATTTTTAGTAGAGACAGGGTTTCACCGTATTAGCCAGGATGGTCTCGATCTCCTGACCTCGTGATCCACCCGTCTCGGCCTCCCAAAGTGCAGGTCTTATGTTTAAGTCTTGAATCCATTTTTAGTTGATTTTTGTATGGGTTGTAAAACAATGATCAACTTTCATGTTTCTGTATATACATATCCAATGTTCCTAACATCATTTATTGAAGAAACTCTCCTTTTCTTAGCATGTATGTTAGACATCTTTGTTGAAAATCAATTGACTGTACATGCATGAATTCATGACTGGGCTCTCTATTCTGCTTCATTGGTCAACGAGCTTTTGTTTGTTTGTTTGTTTTTGCCAGTACCATACTGTTTTAATTACTACTGATTTGTAGCAGTATTTGAAATCAGTTAGTGTGATTTTGTTTTGTTTCAACTCTATAGAAAGAAAATAAAATAATCCTTAAGTTTTGTTTTTTGTTTATAATTGCCTTGTTTGCTTTTGTGTGTGTGTGTGTGTGTGTGTGCTTCCATGTGAATTTTAGGCTTATTGTTTCTATTTATACAACAGGAAATTGGAATTTTTATAGGCATTGCTTTGAATCTGCTTTGTTTAAGATAGTATGGGAATTGTACCAATATTAATTCATACTAATGGGATAACTTTCCATTTATTTGTGTCTTCTTCAATTTATTTCACTGTTTTAGTTTTCATTGTACATACATTTCACCTCCTTGCTTAAACTTATTCCTAAATACTTTAATATTTTGTAGCTACTGTAAATGGGGTTGTTTTCTTGATTTCTTTTTGAATAGTTTGTTGTTGATATGTGGAAATGGTACTAATTTTTGTATTGATTTCTTATTCTGCAACTTTTTGTATGCATTCATTGGTTCTAACAGTCTTTTGATAAAATCTTTAGAGTTTTCTATATTCAAGATCATGTCATCAACAAACAGCAACACATTTACTTCTTTCTTTACTATTTGGATGCTTTATTTTTTCCCATGCCTAATTGGTCTGAATAGGACTTCCAATGCTATGTACAAGAGAAGTGGGGACAGTGAGCATCCTTGTGTTGTTCTGGACCTTAAATGAAAAGGGTTTCAGTGTTGCATCGTTGAGTATTATGGTAGCTGTGGTTTTCTCATATATGGCCTTTATTGTATTGAGGTATATTCCTTCTATACCTAATTTATTCAGTATTTTTTATCATAAAAATGTTTAATTTTGTCAAATTCTTGTTTTAATCTAACAAGATGATCATATTATTGTCTTATTATCTTAATGGGATGTATCACAATGATTAATTTCATATTTTGAACCATCCTTGCACCTCAAAGAATAATCTCACTTGATCATGGTGAATGATAGTTTGAATGTTTTGTTAAATTTGGTTTACTAGTATTTTTGTTGAATGCTTTTGCCTCCATGTACATCAAGGATATTGGCTTATACTTTTCTTTAAAGTCCTTGTCTGTTTTTGTGTATTAGTCCATTTTCATACTTCTATGAAGAATCACTGGAGACTGGGTAATTTATAAAGATAAAAAGGCTAATGGAATCAGTTGCACATGGCTGAGGAGGCCTCACAATCATGGTGGAAGGTGAAGGAGAAGCAAAGGCATGTCTTACATGCTGGTAGACAAAACAGCATGGCCAAGTGAACTGCTCTTTATAAAACCATCAGATCTCATGAGACTTACTGACTATCACAAGAACAGCATGGAATAAAACCCGCCCCATGATTCAATTACCTTCCACTGGGTTCCTCCCATGATATGTGGGGATTATGGCAGCTACAATTCAAGAAATTTGGTTAGGGACACAACCAAACTATATCACTTTGGCATAAGGGCAATGTTGGCCTTATAAAATGAGTTTGGAAGTAGTCTTTTCCATTTTATTTGAAAGAGTCTGTGAAAGACTGTATTAGTTCTTCTTTAAGTATTTTGTAGAATTCAGCACTGAGAGACCAGGTCATGGACTTTTCCTTGACAGGGGACATTTTATTACTGGTTCAGTTACATTAGTCATTACTGTTATCTTCAACTCTTCTATTTCTTCTTGATTTATCTTTATAGTTGAATTGTGTTTAAGAATTTATCCATTTAATCTAGGTTATCCATTTTTTTGGTATATAATTTTTGTCAAAATCTCTTAAGGTCCTTGGTATTTTTGTGGTGTCAGTTGTCTCCTTTTTCATTTTTGATTTTATTTGAGTTTTCTTTCTTTTTTCTTAGTATAACTAAAGGTTTTTCTGTTTTTTAAATCTACTCTTAGTTTTGTTGCACTTTTGCATTTTTTTGTCTCTGTGTCATTTATTTATGCTTTGATCCTTAAAATGTTTTCTGTGCATGCTGATATTGGGCTTAGTTTGTTCTTTTCCTATCTCCTAGGAATGTAAACTTGTTTATTTGAGATCTTTCTTCTTTTTGGCATAGGTCTATGTTGCTGTAAAATTTCCTCTTACAACTGCTTTTGTTACATCTCGTAAATTTTGGTATGCTGTGCTGCCATTTTTGCTTGTCATTTTTGTACTTTGATACATATAACAACTACCAAGGTCATTTTTCACGGAATTACAAAAAAACTATTCTGAAATTTATATGAAACAAAAAGAAGTCAGAATATTCAAAGCAATCCTAAGCAAAAAGGACAAAGCCAGAGGCATCATATTATCCGACTTCAAAAAATACTACAAGACCACAGTAGACAAAACAGTATGATGCTAGTACAGAAGCAGACACAGAGACCAATGGAATAGAACAGAGAACCAACAAATAAAGCCCCACATTGACAGTCATCTGATCTTCAACAAAATCAACAGAAACAAGCAATAGTTAAAGGACTCCTTATTCAATAAATGATGCTGGGATAACTGGCTTTTCATAGGTAGAAGAATAAAATCAACTCAAGATTAATTAAGGACTTCAGTGTAAGACCTCAAACTATAAAAATCCTCGTAGAAAACTTAGAAAATATTTTTCTTAACATTGGCCTTGGCAAATAATTTATGACTAAGTTCAAAAAAGAAACTGAAAAAAAAAAAAGAAGAAGAAAAATTGACAAGTGGGACCTAATTAAACTAAAGAGCTTCTGCCCAGCATAAGAAATAATCAACAGAGTAAACACCCAGTCTACAGAATGAAAGTATTTGCTAAGTATGCATCTTATAAAGGTCTTATATCCCTAATCTACAAGAAGCTTAAACAAATCAACAAGCAAAAACCAAAAACCATATTAAAAAGTGAGCAAAGAATACAGACACTTTTCAAAGAAGACATACAAGTGACCAACAAATAACATGAAAAAATACTCAACATCACAAGCCATTAGAGACATGCAAATCAAAACCACAATGAGATACCATCTCACATCAGTCAGAGTGACTATTACTAAAAAATCAGAAAATAACAGATGTTGGCAAGGCTGTGGAGAAAATGGAATTCTTATATAACATTGGTAGGAATGTAAACCAGTTCAGCCATTGTGGAAAGCAGTTTGAAGATTCGTCAAAGAACTAAAAAGAGAACTAACATTTGACTCAATAATCTCATTACCGGGTATACACCCAAAGGGAAATACATTGTTCTACCATAAAAACATATGCACCTGAATGCATCACAGCACTATTCACAATAGCAAAGAAATACAATCAACCTAGGTGCCCATCAAGAGCAGACTAGATGTAAAACTATGGTACACATATACCACAGAATACTATGCAGGCATAGAAAAGAACAAAACCATATCCTTTGGAACAATATAGGTGCAGCTGGAGTCTATTATTCTAAGCAAATCAATGCAGAAACAGCAAACCAAATACCACATATTATCACTTATAACTGGGAGTTAAACATCGGGTACACCTGGAAATAAAGACAGGAACAATAGACACTGGGTACTACAAGAGGAAGGAGGGTGGGAGAAGGGCCGGAGTTGAAAATTACCATTTGGGGACTATGCTCACTATCTGGGTGATAGATTCAACTCTATGCAAAACATAAGCATCATGAAATATACCCTTGTATCAAATAGATGCAATAAAAAATGATAAAGGGGATATCACTACTGATCCTACAGAAATACAAACTACCATCAGGGAATGCTATAAACACCTCTATGCAAATAAACTAGAAAATCTAGAAGAAATGGATAAATTCCTGGACACATACACCCTCCCAAGACTAAACCAGGAAGAAGTTGAATCCCTGAATAGACCAATAACAGGCTCTGAAATGGAGACAATAATTAATAGCCTACCAACCAAAAAAAAGTCCAGGATCACACAGATTCACAGCCGAATTCTAGCAGAGGTACAAAGAGGAGCTGGTACCATTCCTTCTGAAACTACTCCAATCAACAGAAAAAGAGGAATCCTCCCTCACTCATTTTACGAGGCCAGGATCTTCCTGATACGAAAGCCTGGCAGAGACACAACAAGAAAAGAGAACTTTAGACCAACATTCCTGATGAATATCGATGCAAAAATCCTCAATAAAATACTGGCAAAACCAAATCCAGTAGCACATGAAAAAGCTTATCCACCATGATTAAGTGGGCTTCATCCCTGGGATGCAAGGCTGGTTCAACATGCACAAATCAATAAACGTAATCCAGTATATAAACAGAACCAAAGACAAAAACCACATGATTATCTCAATAGATGCAGAAAAGGCTTTTGACAAAATTCCACAGTCTTCATGCTAAAATCTCTCAATAAACTAGGTATTCATGGTACGTATCCTCAAAATAATAAGAGCTATTTATGACAAACCCACAGCCAATATCATACTGAATGGGCAAAACCTAGAAGCATACCCTCTGAAAAGTGGCACAAGACAGGGATGCCCTCTCTCACCACTCCTGTTCAACACAGTGTTGGAATTTTTGGCCAGGACATCAGGCAGGAGAAAGAAATAAAGGGTATTCAATTAGGAAAAGAGGAAGTCAAATTGTTACTGTTTGCAGATGACATGATTGTATATTCAGAAAACCCCATCGTCTCAGCCCAAAATCTACTTAAGCTGATAAGCAACTTCAGCAAAGTCTCACAATAAAAAAGCAATGTGCAAAAATCACAAGCATTCCTACACACCAATAACAGACAAAAAGAAAGCCAAATCATGAGTGAACTCCCATTCACAATTGCTTCAAAGAGAATAAAATACCTAGGAATCCAACTTACAAGGGATGTGAAGGACTTCTTCAAGGAGTACTACAAACCACTACTAAACTAAATAAAAGAGGACACAAACAAATGGAAGAACATTCCATGTTCCTGGATAGGAAGAATCAATATCATTAAAATGATCATCCTGCCCAACGTAATTTATAGATTCAATGCCATCCCCATCAAGCTACTAATGACTTTCTTCACAGAATTGGAAAAAACTGCTTTAAAGTTCATACGGAACCAAAAAGGATCCCACATTGCCAAGACAATCCTAAGCCAAAAGAACAAAGCGGGAGGCATCACGCTACCTGACTTCAAACTATACTACAAGGCTACAGTAACCAAAACAGCATGGTACTGGTACCAAAACAGAGAGTTAGACCAATGGAACAGAACAGAGCCCTCAGAAATAATATCACACATCTACAACCATCTGATCTTTGACAAACCTGAGAAAAACAAGAAATGGGGAAAGGATTCCCTATTTAATAAATGGTGCTGGGAAAACTGGTTAGCCATATATAGAAAGCTGAACCTGGATCCCTTCCTTACACCTTATACACAAATTAATTCAACATGGATTAGAGACTTAAATGTTAGACCTAAAACCATAAAAACTCTAGAAGAAAATCTACGCAATACCATTCAGGACATAGGCATGGGCAAGGACTTCATGTCTAAAACACCAAAAGCAATAGTAACAAAAGCCTAAATTGACAAATGGGATCTAACTAAACTAAAGAGTGTCTGCACAGCAAAAGAGACTACCATCAGAGTGAACAGGCAACCTACAAAATGGGAGAAAATTTTTGCAATCTACTCATCTGACAAAGGGCTAATATCCAGAATCTACAAAGAACTTAAACAAATTTACAAGAAAAAATTGAACAACCCCATCAAAAGTGGGCAAAGGATATAAACAGACATTTCTCAAAAGAAGACACTTATGCAGCCAACAGACACATGAAAAAATGCTCATCATCACTCACCATCGGAGAAATGCAAATCAAAACAACAATGAGATACCATCTCCCACTGGTTAGAATGGCGATCATTAAAAAATCAGGAAACAACAGGTGCTAGAAAGGATATGGAGAAATAGGAACGCTTTTACACTGTTGGTGGGACTGTAAACTAGTTCAACCATTGTGGAAGACAGTGTGGCGATTCCTCAAGGATCCAGAACTAGAAATACCATTTGACCCAGCCATCCCATTACTGGGTATATACCCAAAGGATTATAAATCATACTGCTACAAAGACACAAGCACACATATGCTTACTGCAGCACTATTCACAATAGCAAAGACTTGGAACCAACACAAATGTCCATCAATGACAGACTGGATTAAGAAAATGTGGCACATATACACCATGGAATACTATGCAGCCATAAAAAAGGATGAGTCCATGTCCTTTGTAGGGATATGGATGAAGCTGGAAACCATCATCCTGAGCAAACTATTACAAGGACAGAAAACCAAACAACGCACGTTCTCACTCATAAGTGGGAACTGAACAATGAGAACACTTGCACACAGGATGGGGAACATCACACATTGGGGCCTGTTGTGAGGTGGGGGGAGGGGGGAAGGATAGCATTAGGAAATATACCTCATGTAAATGATGAGTTAATGCATGCAGCACACCAACATGGCACATGTATACATATGCAACAAACCTACATGTTGTGCACATGTACCCTAGAACTTAAAGTATTATATATATATGTAAGTGTGTGTGTATATATATATACTTGTAACAAACCTGCACATGTACTCCTTGAATCCAAAATGCTGAACAAAAGTTTACACTATTTCAGTGTTCAAATCTATGTCGTAAAAAGAAATAGCTTCTAAGTCATTTGTGAGGCTTAGAAATGCTTTTCCTACTCCCAGATTAGTAAAATATGTTGTATATATAATTTTTCTTTTAAAAACTATTTTTAATTTTTGTGAGTACTACTGGGTGTATATATTTATGGGGTTCATGAGATGTTTTGATACAGGCATGCAATGCATAATTTTTAGAAGAGAAATTTATTCTCAGACCTTTAGTAATTCTTCTCTTTGATTTTCGTCTTTCTTCTCTTCCTCATGCCTTCCACTCCTCTGCTTTTTTTAAATTGCCTTTTCACTTTCTTTGAGTCTTCCACTTAGAGGTCTCACCCTACCAGACCCTTCTTAGCTCCATTTACTAGTTGTACCATGCCTATGCTTTTTGGTTAATCTATTTTTAAAGCATATTATCACTTGTATTCTCAATTCTATAATAACTTTTTTTCCTTCTGAGCTACCAACGCTCATGAAGTCTTATCCTGGATAAAATCAACATCTGTCGTTTTGTCTCCAATTTTAAATTGTTTTGCTTTTGGATACGGTGACCTGAATGTCATAAAGGGCACCACTACAAAAAATACCTGTATCTTATAGTTCTCAATATTGTCAGGCATTCCCCAGGATGACTAGTATAAATTTAATTTTTTTAAATGTCAAGATCTGAGAGGCAGCCAATAGGAGCCTAAAGAGACACGACAATTACGTTTAATGTGATATCCTGGATGGGATACTGGAACAGTAAAAGGGCATTAGATAATAAAGTCAGAAAATCTGAACTTCTATTTAAGTACAAATAGTAAATTATGGATTGTAGTTAATAATAATACATAAATATTGCTTTATTAATTGTGACAAATATACCGATTGTATTAGTCTGTTTTCATGCTGCTAATAAAGACATACCCAAGACTGGACAATGTATAAAGGAAAAATATTTAATTGACTCACAGTTTCATATGGGTAGGGAGGTCTCAAAATCATGGCAGAAGGCAAATGAGGTGCAAAGTCACGTCCCAAACAGCAGCAAGCAAGAGAGCTTTTATAGGGGAACTCCCCTTTATAAAACCATCAGATCTCATGAGATTTATTCACGATCATGAGAATAGCATGGGTAAAACCCACCTCCATGATTTAATTACCTCCCACGTGGACTCTCCCATGACACATGGAAATTATGAGAGCTACAATTCAAGATGAGATTTGGGTGGGGACACAGCCAAATCATATCACCATTCTAATGTAAAATGCTATTAGTAGGGGATGCTGGGTGTGGGAATATGAGAACTCTCAGTACCATCATCTCGACTTTTTTATAAATCTAAAACTATTCTAATATTTAAAGGTTTATTCTTAAAATGCGTAAAATATGTCAGCAGGCATTTCACAGCAAGTGATATCCATATTGTCAATGAACAT
This sequence comes from Trachypithecus francoisi, assembly GCF_009764315.1. Taxonomy (NCBI): domain Eukaryota; kingdom Metazoa; phylum Chordata; class Mammalia; order Primates; family Cercopithecidae; genus Trachypithecus; species Trachypithecus francoisi. The sequence goes on from NW_022681462.1 coordinate 34,908,263, forward strand.
TTGATATAATTAAAGAAATTAAAGTTAAAATCATAGTGACATCTCACCAGGCATCTATCTGAATGGTTAAAATTACAAAGACTGACAATACTAAGGTCTGACAAGGACATGCAGCAAGAAGAAATTTCATACCCTACTGGTAGGCATGTAAATTGGTCTGACTAATTTGGTAAAAATTCTTTTTTTTTTTTTGCAGTGTGATGTACTAAAGTATAACATAAGCATTCCTTTTGTCCAATCAGTTCCACTCCTACTCATATACCAACCCATACCTCATGCATATGTGCACCAAAATAACTTTTACAAAAATACTCATGGCCAAATTATACATGATAGTCTAAAGAGAAAACAGTGCAAAAACCATAAAAATAGAATGCATGAATAATCTGTAGTATATTTGTATATTAAAATACTGTAAAGCAGTAAAAGTTAATAAACTACATAACCAGTAAAAACATGAAACAGGAATCAATGAAGATAATACGTTGATTAAAAATGATCACAAAATATCAAAAGAAGACACACACAGATGAATATCATATGATTTTTTCATATAAAATTTGAAGATAATGTCATGCACTAGACATCTCATTGTACTTTCGAAAGGAGGGTATGATGTTGACTGGGAAGAAACTTGAGGGGGACACTGAATGCTGGTGACTATTTCTTGATTCGAGCAGTGGTTTCATAGCTGTTTTCATGGTGTAAAAATCTAAGGAGATATCTATTAATATTACACTTCATACATTCGTTTGAAACATTTTTTCAATTACATCTAGATTCTCTACCTTCTGATTATCTTTATATGCTTTTTACCACAGTAACTAGCAATTCCTGTTTGCCTAAACTAGTGTTTTTATTTCCTTTTCTATTCCTGACCTCTGTCACACTGTTTATTTCTTGAAGTATTTTATTTGCCATTTCATTCTATTCCCCTTTTGTATCTCTTTCTTCTTCATCTTCTCATCAAATGTTTCTTCTGAGAATTATTAGGTTGTTGTCTCATTCAGTATTTAGACCAAAACGTATCCAATACAATATATTCAATTAAAATTAGCCATAGGATGATAAAACTCATTTTGAAGATCCAAACTGATACATTTAACTATTTATTGAACATCTTCATTTGACTTCCTTAAGACACTTTGGATTTAATTTACTGGTCTTCTCTTCATTTACTGGTATGCCTTTTACTGTTGTAGACTTAAAGAATCATGAAAAATTCTCAGCTCAAAACCATCCAGGACAACCTAATTCTTAATCTCATAGGCCACTGCAATAGCTTCTCAGCTGAATTTACTTACTGCAAGCCTTGCCTCATTAATACTGCTGCTAATTATTTTCCCTAAACCAAATCTATTAACTCAACTAAGTTTTGTATAAACTATTTCCTGTCCTCTACATATCTATATGCTAGATTCAATTTCTCAAAACAGCATATAGTACATTTCAGTCTCAGTCCTACTTATATCTCCACTTTACTTTATAGAACCCATTCCCTAACTATGTTAAACCAACATTTTCCTGTTCTGTTAATACTCCATCTCCTCATCATCTGTTATGGCTCTGTGCCTATGAGCAGACTGTCTTGAAGGAGACTGTCTAACATCCTGCTGTCCATCTCTGCTTGGAAAATTGTATTTCTCTGTCAGAGTCAAAACAAATATTATTTGCATCTTTCCATATCTAGAGACCTTTGTGTCCTTTTCTATGTTCCCAAGTGTTCCAATTTCAAATGTATGATTCCAATATTGAAATTAAAAATGGATAATATAAGATTAAATTATACTTAATATGTTTATTTATTAAAGGTTTTTAAAGTTGATTATAATTATGTATGTTGAAAATTAAATCTTCAAAGGCTAGTTAATAAACATAATTCACAACATATTTTGACTAAAAACACATATATATCCAACCATCCAACCACATGCTGCAGAAAATTCCTCAGCTTTATTTTTCTGTAGGATATCATTTAGAGAATAAAGAATAAAAATTTTAAAATTTTGTTAAATTTGAATCTTACATTTGAAAGGACTGTTAAGATGCAACTGACTTCAGAATATTTTCTCAACATTCCCCTTACATTTTCTCTACCTCCCTATCACAAAATCCTCAAGTTAATCACATCTGCAAAGTCTCATGTGCCAAATAAAGTTTCAGCTATTAGGATGTGAACATCTTTAAAGAGAGATTATTCTTCCAGACACATTTGAGGACATCCTTTTTATGCTGAACTTTATTATAGGTTCTTCTTATTGGATGGGTAAAATGACAAAGGAATGGTGAAATTCTAAGATTCCCTCTGAGCAGTATATCTCAAAATATGCCGCAGGGTTATCACTAGAATGGTAAATTTCTGACTTTACATAATTCCTATAAAGTCAGAATTTTGGGGAATGGAGTTTACATATACTAATTTTAGCAGGAATGCACCTCAGTCAGAATGAAGTTGAGTACCAATGTCTGAGAAGTGAGAGCATATATTCAACAACCAAGTCAAAGTTTTCTCTTTTTTTGTTTTTATTCAACATATAAAGTGAAAGAATGTAAGATGATTAATAAATTAAGGCTGGAAAATACACATCCTTATTTTCAGTCCTTTACAACAACATTTATCAAATGTTGATGAATATAAATTCATGGTCAAAATTAAGATAATACAAAAAGCAAATGTTAATTCTTTCAGACCCAAAGAATGCTCATCTATCTAATTACTTTCCAGTTTACATAACCTTTAAGGGACTAGAGTACTGCATTTTAACCAAGACAAAAAATCCCAAATATGATTATTCCATATTCAAATACATTTCACAATTGAGGCAAGGTGGCTACATAATAGCATAAACCTTTATATTTTAATCTGTCTTCAAAACAACAAAATATAAAAACAAAAAATAATAACTAAGAACAGAAAGATGAATGCATCAGTTCATTTTCACACTGCTGTAAAAACTTTCTAAGGCTGAGTAATTTGTAAAGAAAAGAGATTTAATTGACTCACAGTTCCACATGGCTGGGGAGCCCTCAGGAGACTTACAATCATGGCAGAAGGGGAAGCAGGCATATCTTTCATGGTGGCAGGTGAGAGAGAGAAAACAAGATCAGGGAAAACTGCCTTATAAAATTATCTGATCTCATAAGAATTCTCTCACTATCATGAGAATAGCATGTGGGAAACTGCCCCTATGATCCAATCACCTCCCACCGGGTTCTTCCTTCAACACATGGGGATTACAATTTGGATGACATTTTGGTGGGAATACAGCCAAACAATATAAATAAATACTGGGTCCACAGAATTAAAATCAGTTTTCAATTAATGCTAATGGGACTAATTTGGTTGGGACATAGCCAAACCATATCAATAAATATTGACCCCACAAAATTAGAATCTGTTTTTGATTAATGCCAATTTTAAGTTGGTGCAAAATTAATGCCAGGGGAATTCAATATTTTAAAAAGCTTATTGAAGAGCAACTTGATTGTCTTCCTGTGGCTTCTAAGGACTTGACAGACTCCCTTGAAGTTCCCTAAGTTGAACAAGGAAAAGCTAGCCTGACCTGAGAAGTAAGTAGCAAGTGAAGGTTGAAGAGACCCTGAGCATGAGTAGAAGTGGGTTTTGTCCATCTACTCAGAGGGCCTCACAATTTACTCTTAAATTTGAAACCAATGGTGACTGGGGCATAATGGGGAAGAAAGAGGCTCCCCTTTGTTTTCCTCAGTGGTACCAAAGCCTAGATCATAGTCATTACAGTGGGCTGTATCTCAGAAGTAATAAACTACTTCTTTCTTTAGTCCTGGAGAAAACCTATCTTATGTTGTACTTAACTGTAAGTAAAGAATGGGGAATCCAACTTTCCTCTTTCCAATTAGAGTATATGTTTGTATAGTCTAGTAATTTTAGAATAATTTTCAGTGGCATTAAAAGTTCATTGCTTCTATAAAAGTAGTACAGAAGACAAAAGGGAAATGAACTTACAAAAATAAATGAAGGTTAACTGCAAGTGACTGAAAAATTTTAAATATTAGTGGCAGTAAACAGATGAATTTTCACTAGAGATGTGAACTCAAAGATAAGTTTTTTGTCTCCAAAATATATATAAATATATTAGGTAATACAATGAAACAAAATAAGATCACACTAAGAAAGATGTATGTTCTAAAATGAATAATAATTATTGAATAAGAATTTAACAGAGAGGGAAGAATCATATCAATTTTAAAAAATTAAAACTGTTTTATGGTAAATATAGACTCACATGAAGTTGTAAGATATCATACAAAGAACTGTTTCCTTATGGTAAGATCTTACAAAAATATAATGCAATATCACAACCAGAAGGTTGATGTTGAGAAAATTCATCCTCCTTCTTTAGCTTTTCATCATTTTACCTGTACTTATGTGTGTGTACATATGTATTTAGTTCTATACAACTTTATCATGTGTGCAGGTTCATATATCCATGACCACAGTCAAGATATTTAAAACAGTTCCATAGCCACATAGATTCCTCACATTGTCCTTTATAATCAAACTTACCACTCTTTCATCTTCCTACCTCCTCCCAAATAACAATAATGACTGTCAACAACTAATCTATTCATGATTTCTACAATTTTGTCTTTTGAAAATATAATATAATGAAAACATATGGTATATAATCTTTTTAAACTGGAGATTCTTACTCAGTATAGTTCCCTGGAGAATTATGATTTACTGCATAAACAAATAGTACAATCATTTCCATCACTAAGTAGTATTCCATGGCATAGATATAACATAATTTTTTAACCACTCACCTATTAGAAGACATCTAAGTTGTTTCCAGTTTATACATATAATGAGTAAAGCAGATAAAAACATCATGGATAGTTTTTTGCGAAAACACGTATTTTTATGGAATAAATGTGCAACAGTGCAATTGTTGGAAGGTATGGTAATTTGCTTATTTTTATAAGAAACTGCCAAAATGTTTTTCATGCCAGTGGACATGCCAGTATACATTCCCAGTTACAATGTATGAGTGATCCTGTTTCCCATATCCTCACCAACATTTGCCCTTGCAGTTTTAATCTGCAGTTCCCAAAGACAAATGATGTCAAATATCTTTTCATGTGCTTTTTTGCTATTTACACATCCTCTTTGGTAAAACGCCTGATTATTTTCTAATTAAATGGCATTCTTTTTTCCTGTTGCGTTTTGAAAATTCTTTGTATTTTCTAGAGACTATTGTACTGTTAATCTTGTGGTTTGCAAGTATTTTCTCTAGTCTGTAGTATTTCTCGGAATGTATTATAGCCATTTTATTTATTTTTCAATGTCATAACTATTTTGTTTCTTATTTTCTCCCTTCCTTCCTTTGCGTTTTTAGTGACACTTTTTGATTATCTTATTTCTTTTTGTATATATTTTACAAGTGTTTTCTTTGTGGTTATTTTGAATAGTATATGCAATATCCTAATATCCCAGATCTAACAATCTATTTTAAATTAGTGCCAACTTAAATTCAACTGCATACAAAAACTGCAGTCTTTAACAGCTCTGCCCTCCTCTCACTTTTTGTTTCTGATTTAACAAATTGCATCATTATATATTGTAGACTCAAAAAAATAGACATACAATTACTTTAAAATATCTTTAAAATCTTATAGAAAATGAAAAGTGGAGTTACAAACCAAACTTAAAACAATACTAATTATTTATGACTGTTCTTTTATATATCTTTACTACAGAACTTTATATTTTTGTATGGCTTTGACTTACTGTATAGCATTCTTTTATTTTAACGTGTAGTACTGAGAGGTGGCAAAATGCTAGCAGCCCTCGCTCTGTGCGCCTCCTCGGCCTCAGCGTCCTCTCTGGCGGTGCTTGAGGAGCCCTTCAGCCCGCCAGGGCACTGTGGGAGCCTATCTCCGGGCAGGCGGAGGCCAGAGCTGGCTCCCTCTGCTTGCCGGGAAGAGTGCTGGGAGAGGCGCGGGCGAGAACCATGGCCGCGCGCAGCGCTGACTGGCCAGCGCGAGTTTCGGGTTGGCGTGGACTCGGCAGGCCCCCGCACTGGGAGCGGCCGCTGGGGCCCGCGCCGGGATGTGAGGGGCTTAGCACCCAAGCCAGCAGCTGCGGAAGGTGCGCCGGGTCCCCCAGCAGTGCTGGCCCGCCGGCGCGGCACTCGAATTCTCGCGGGGCCTCAGCTGCCTCCCCACGGGGCAGGGCTCGGGATCTGCAGCCCGCCATGCCCGAGCCTCCCAGACGAGCACCGCACCCTGCTCCGTGGCGCCTGATCCCATCAACCGCCCAAGGGCTGAGGCGTGCCGGCTCAGGGCTCAGGACTGGCCGGCAACTCCGCCTGTGGCCCTGGCGCAGGATCCACTGGATGAAGCCAGCTGGGCTCCTGGGTCTAGTGGGCACTTGGAGAACCTTTATGTCTGGCTAAGGGATCGTGGATGCACCAATCAGTACTCTGTGTCTTGCTCAAGGTATGTGAATACACCAATCAGTACTCTGTGTCTTGCTCAAGGTTTCTAAAGACACCAGTCAGTACTCTGTATCTAACTAACCTAATGGGGACTTGGAGAACTTTTCTGTCTAGCACTTTGTGTCTAGCATAAGGATTGTAAACACACCAATCAGCTCTCTGTGTCTAGCTCAGGGATTATAAACACACCAGTCAGAACCCTGTCAAAATGGACCAATCAGCTCTCTGTAAAACGGACCAATCATCAGGATGTGTGTGGGGTCAGGTAAGGGAGTAAAAGCAGGCTGCCCCAGCCAGCCAGCAGAAAGCCCGTAGTCACCTTACACACTGTGGAAGCTGTGTTCTTTCTCTCTTTACAATAAATGTTGCTGCTGCTCACTCTTTGGGTCCATACCGTCTTTATGAGCTGTACCACTCACTGGGAAGGTCTGCAGCTTCACTCCTGAGGCCAGCGAGACCACGAACCCACTGGGAGGAATGAACAACTCCGGACATGCCGCCTTTAAGAGCTGTAACAGTCACCATGAAGGTCTGCAGCTTCACTCCTGAAGTCAGCGAGACCACGAACCCACCAGAAAGAAGAAACTGTGGACACATCTGAACGTCTGAAGGAACAAACTCCGGACTACCATTTTTAAGAACTGTAACACTCACCGTGAAGGTCGGTGGTTTCATTCTTGAAGTCAGTCAGACCAAGAACCCACCAATTCCAGACACAGTACTATCCTTAGGCTTTCGTGTACAGCAGGTCTAAGTGGTAATGAATACCCTCAACTTTTGTTTATACAGGAATGTCTTAATTTCTCCACTTGTTTTTGAAGTACTGTTTTACTCAACACTGAATATCAGGTAACATGTTTCTTTTTTCTTTTAACACTTTAAATATATCATCCCGCTTCAAAGATTTCTTCTGATAAATCCACTGCTAATTCATATTGAAGCTCACTCACATGACAAGTTACTTTCCCTTGCTATTTTCAAGATGTTCTCTTTGTCTTTGATTTTTAACAGTTTTATTGTAATGTGTCTCAGTGTGGGTCTCTGAGTATTATCCTACTTGGAGTTCATTAACTTTTTGTATTTGTATATCCATAAGTCTTCTCAAATTTGAAAAGTTTTTGTACCTTATTATTTCAAAGAAGTTCTCCCATTCTACTTTTCCTTCTTGGAAACCCATAATGTATATATTTGTTCACTAACTGGTACATCATAAGTTCCTTAGGCTCTTTTCACTTTCCTTCCTTCTTTTTGTGGTGTTTGTTCCTCAGACTCAATAGTATCAAATAACTTGTCTTTAAGTTCACTTATTATTTCTTATGCCTGTTTGAGTCTGCTGTTGAACTCCTTTAATGTTTTTTTCCTTCAGTTATTGTATCTTTTAGTTCCAAAATTTCTGTTTTGTTCTTGTTTATAACTTTTATTTCTTTATTGATAGTATCCTTTTGTTTATATATTACTTTCTTTACTTCTTTGTTAGTGTTTTCCTATAGTGTTTCAGCACATTTAGGCCCATAGTTTTAAAGTCTTTGTCTCTTAATTCCTGTCTGTATTTTTTCAGGAATGGATTCTGGATAATTAGTTTGTTCTTTTGAATGAGCCATGGTCGTATGTTTCCTTGCATACCCTCTGATCTTTTTTTTTTTTTTTTTTTTTTAAAAAAAAAGCATGTCTGAGAAAAACAGCCTTTTCCCCCAATCTTTGAAGACTGGTGGGACAGACCTTCAGTAATCAATAGGGCATGTTCTGAACCTAGGAATAAGCCCAGGATGAAGGCTCACAGTCTCCTCCAGTCTTTTCTGGGGATGCATACTGTCTAACTTACGCACATTTATCTGTGTCCCACATACATGTGGATGCTTTTAAATGTCTTCATATCCAGAAGAGTCTCACTGCAGCTTCTTCTCGGGGTTGTAGATGATCGATTGCATTTCTCTACCTAATCTCTTTCCTCAAGAACCCCAACTCTCTCATTCCTCTGCAGATTCCATGCACTGCCACACCCACCACCGTCTTTCATGGTTTTGCTCAGTCTGAGATCCATGCTATGCGAAGCTGTGCTGCCTTTCATCGTGTGAGCCCCAAATTAGGCAGAACAGAAACTAATCCCTCAGGCATCCCACAGGCGGTTAGAACACTGCAATTAACTTTTGTCCTGCTCTTCTAGACTGAAGGAGAAAAGCATGAGTTGGGCTGCACTTTTTTTTTTTTTTTTTTGATAATGTCATGTTGCATAGGGGAGAAGGCGTGGCAAGTATGAGTAAAAGTGCTACAAAATAGATAAATAGATGACCATTTTGAGTGTGTGTGGGGTTTTTTATGGGCATTTGATTGGTTACTATAATTTTTTACTTATTTTGGGACTCCTATAAAGTTATTTTATTCCAAATTGTAGATGTTATATTAATGTTTTTGTGCGAAAATGAGGACTTAAGAGTTCCTTGTTCACCTCTTGCTAACATCACCTGCTAGGATAATTATGTAGGAAGCTTTTGAGATTTGTTCTGACCCCAAGAAGTGCTTTCTTGTCTACCTGATCCTCTTAGGTAAATGAGGTGACCTATGATTTAGCTTATTGTATTAATGGAGCTAGAGCCTCTTAATCATTTTCCACAAAGTACGCATTATTTTTAAATGTGTCTTGAGGTTGTAACTTTCCCACACTCTGTTTCCTGATGAAGTCAGCCATAGAAGAGAATATTAGAGCTCTGTTTATGTGAATGTCCTCTCCTTCTGCAAAAAAAATCTTTGATTCCCTTTTTCAGAGCTAGATTTATGAGCTCGATTCAGATTCTACTTTATGAGCTAGATTTTGCCAACTTTCTCATACTTTGGAAACTGTATCATACAAGTGATCAGAGCCTCAATATTCTCAACCTGCTGTACCTAGATTAGAGCTTTCACCCTAAAATTGAGGTTTGTGGGATGAAGTGATACCCTGATCTAGGTCACACTTGACAGGAATTTAGCCTCTGATTTTTGGAGCAGGATGAGTTGAGAAACCCTGGTAGCTTGGCCGTCCTGGTGAAATACCGTAACTCTTGTCTAGTGACTGCAAAAAGAAGGAGCCCTATCTTTTTGGCAACGACCACCCACAGTGAAGCTTCTCTCAAAATTATGTAGGGAGCTGGGAAGAAGTAGGTCATGGCTCAAGTGCTATAGAATCTCCCCATTATTGCCTAGATTTAGTGAATTTTCTTGAATAAATGCTAGTTTACTTTTTCTAATTCCCTTCGGACAAGTTCCAGAGATTTTGATTTTTTAATAGCTTCCCCACTTATGGTTGTATATTAGTTTTGAAAAGCTTCCCTAACAAATTAACAAAATAAATATATTCTCTAGTAGTTTTGGAGGCTAGAAGCCTGGAATCAAGGTGTTGGAATGGCCGTTCTCCTTCTGAAGTCTTCCCAGGAGAATCCTTCTTTTCCTCTTCCGGCTTCTAACGGCTCTTGAAATTCTTTGGCTCATGGCAACATAGATCCAATCTACACCTCTGTCCTTGCACAGCCATCTTTTCTGTCTCTGTGTGTGTCCTTCCTCTCCTTTGACGTCACAGTCGTTGGAGTTAGGACTCACCCTAACTCCAATGATCTCATCTTAAATCGTTAACTTGATTATATCTGCAAAGATTCTACTTTGAAGTAAAGTCACATTCTGAGGTTCTGAGTAGATGTGAACTTTGCGAAGCCACTTTTCAATCCTCTCCTGGTTGTTTTACTGGGAAGCAGGTCTGTGGAGCTCCTTAGGCTGCCATTCTGGAAGTGAGATTATACTTATTCCAAAAAAGAATACTACTTGGCTGTCTTGTTTCCTAGAAATATTCATACCCTGATTAATCTTCCAATTATATCATAATCATCTAAGATGAAATAGCAAATACTACATGCCAACATATTCTATTTTTATTATTTGAATTTTTGGGAATGACTTTATCAATTTTATTTTAAACTATTTGAAGAAAGTATTAACTTTTGTACTTTTTCATTTAAAATACATAATCTACATAACAAAGATGTATACTGCTATAAGGATACTTTTAATTTTTTATTTTTGAGATGGGTTCTCACTCTGTCACCCATGCTGGAGTGCAGTGATGCAATCACGGCTCACTGCAGCCTCTGTCTCCTGAGCTCAAGTGATTCTCCTGCCTCAACCTCCCGAGCAGCTGGGATTATGGGCACCTTTCACCATGTCCAGCTAATTTTAAAAAGTAATTTGTAGATACAGAGTATCACTATGTTGCCCAGGCTGATCTCGAACTCCTGGGCTCAAGCAATTCTTCTGCCTTTGCCTTCCAAAGTTCTGGGATTAAAGGCATGAGCCACCATGCCTGGCCTAGCAGGATACTTTTGAGAGAGAAAAAAATAAAATTATAACTTGAATAGCTGCACATGCAAAGTATAGGCACTGATTGACTTGAACAGTTAACCAAAATATAATAATGTCATCCTTTACATTAGCACAGTAAGTCTCATTGCAGAGAGTTTCTCTGCATGCTGACCTTAAGAATTTGGACTCGCCAGTAATATATTTCACTAGCATTCAAGCAGACAAAAACTAACCCTAACCTCTAAATCCTATGGATAGAAAGATACCTACCATGATGCATATAAAATATTAAATACCACTGTTCCATCCCAAATCAAACAATTTTAAATATAATTTATGTGAAAAACAGAATTATGTGTGAGTGGATTAAAAAAAACACCAAACTGTGTCTATGCCTCTAAGCAGCACTGCAAAAGCAGAATTTATTTTAACATATTTGATAAGCTTTAAAATATGAAAATTTATACTATCTATACATCTACAAAATAATGAAATACAGTGAGTTCCTACATGTTTGGACTGATGGATTGATGGAAGGTAAGTCTTTGAGAATGATTCAGAAAGGGCAGGTAGGAGCCAAGTTATACAGGGCCTTGAAGTGCAGGCTAAGGAGTTTACACAGGAAATATTAAGTGAAAAAAATTATAATGCAGGAAAATATTATTCAGTCTTTGAAAGAAGATTCTGTTATTTGCCATGATATGGATGTATCTAGAGGATATTATGGTAAGTGAAATAAGCCAGAGAAAGAAAAATATTAAAATATTACATGATCTCACTTATGTGGGCAATATTTATTAAAAAGAGCTTAAATAAAGAGAGAGAGATTGAAACTGATTACTGTGGGTGAAGTGGGTAGGAAATGGAGAGATGTAAGTCAAAGGATACAAAATAGCAGATAGGATAAACAAGTTTAGAGATCTAATGTACAATATGAGGACCTAAAGTTGTATTTTATTAGGAGTTTTTGTTAAATAAGCAGATTTTAGTTGATTTTGCCACAAAAAGGTATGTGAGATGATAGATACATTAGTCTGCTTTAATAATCACTTTACTATGTCTGTGTGTCCCATAACACCATATTGTAAACCTCTAATACAATTTATATTATAAAAAGAAAAAAGTTATAGCAGTAAGAATGTATTCTGCTTTGTTTCCATTAGAGCTTCTGAAATTCCTTTTTTTTCTTTTTACTACACACACACAAATTCTCTTTAGTTGAAATTTTACATGAGACCGCCATATAATAGACAAAAGTAAAACACTGTGATTAAAGCAGAAACAGGGCTTAAGGTCCTGTGTCTTTGGACTTCCCTTTGTTACCCTGCCCCACCAGATGCTGAAATTTCTCCAGGGAAACATTACCTCCTCAAGACCCAGAAACACCTTGCTCACATCATAAGCCATCCCAGAATCTGGTTGCCCAAACATGGCTTCTCAATTACTATTTTGCTTTCTTGATTTTGTCTTCATGAGAAAGATTTTTAAATGTGGCCAATATTTTGATCTCAGAAATAAACGATGAAATAGCAAATTCCTTAGCATTTCTTTCATTCAGCTTATGTCAGTTATACTGGGAGTGATGGGGGAGAAATTGTGTTCTGAATATAATTGGGTTTGTTCTCCTTTTCACATATTCTCCTAGGTCCTTCTCCTGGCTTATATCACAGCACTTATGACACGACTATGCAATTTTTGGAGACTTATCTGACTTCCAGTTAAGCTATAAGCTTCTTAAGAGAAGGAACTGTGCATCCTTTTTATTTGTCAAGCACTTTGTGCAGTGATTGATATGGACAATAATTTAATGTATATTTTAATACTTAAATAACATTAGTAAGATATGCACTTTGAGTTCTGAGTTTTTCCATGCACCAGGAGATTTCCTTTAAATCTCTGATACCTGGAAGACGCTTCATTATTTACTGAAAATATTCTTTCCCTGAAGACGTATCAAAGGCCACAAGATCATTTTATAAAGCTTTTGGGAAAGGAGCTGTAGCACCTGGGGCAAGACCAGTACAAGCTGGCAGAACAGCAAAATCCATTAGAGCTCTCTGAGACCTGTGTCTCTGAGTTTGTATTGGATACCTAGAGAATTATTAGCTTTCCTTGGCCCTTGCCCTTCATGACTTGGGTTCCTCTTTGAAATGATTACAGGGCCTCCCCATGAAATTCACCATTAATGAATACATTGGCAGCCAAGAAATGACCTCTGGACAACAGATTAGTTAAATTCTAATATAACCTTACCCTTATTGATTTAACTGTTGTAAATTTTATGCCAAATTTTAAATCAGTGCAAAGCAACCAGATGGTTGCCTAGAACACCAACTCATGGATACTTAATCATCAGGAAATATAAGATGATGAGTAAAATGTCTTTTTACTAGAACTTCTCTTAAGAAGTTCGATTTGAAAAAGCATGCAGGGTTAGTAATTGCTCAGACTCTTACAAACGAGCATCAAGTAAGACCGTCTAAAGTTTTGCAAAATTATGAGCCCGTGTTGGCCTCACCTGCTTTTATAGTGTTAAGACAGCCAAGTACGAAGTGGGAAGGTCCCCAGAGAATCTCCATCCTGCCTGCGCACTGGGAGAATGGTGTGGAGTCACAGAAGTTTGCATTTGCAAGGGTAGGAGCCTGGCCTCTCCTGTTCCTGGATGGTAACTGGGTATTCAATCTGTGGGGCGGGACACCTGCTAGCAGGACCCTTACTTTGCTGAGAGTCCCTGTTTCCCTTTTTTAATCCTTTTCACCAATAAATCCTGCCCCTAATCCTTCAAAGTGTCTGCGAGCCTAATCTTTCCTGGTCATAAAACAAGAACCCTGATTTTCCTACAACAACGTCTTCGTCAAAGTATGTCATTTTTGAGAGAAGAAATGAATGTGTTGTATGATAGTAAACATAACAAGCATTTAGTTAATATTTGTTAACCAAGCATTTATTTAGCAACTACTGTTTTCTGACATGGGGATCCTTCTTTCATGCTTCTTACATTCTGGGTAACAAAAGTAACAAACATGAAAACGTCAGATAAAAAGAAATGTAAATAACACGCAATCAGTCATGTCTTAACTGTGTAGAAGACGTAATAATTAAGAAATTAATTCAGCTAAAGTAATACCACTTTAGCTAATCTTAGCTTACGTTGAAAATATCAAGAAAATGTAGTATTTTAACTGAGATTTTTTAAATGGAGAAGATTTTAGTAAAGTAAGACTTAGATATGGAATTCTTTAATTGCAAAGAGCATGAACATTAAATTTATACCACCACTCCCGCATAGAACAAATAGCATGATAGTATAAAATAATTGTTTGAAGTTGGGCTAACTGCAAGGGTGATGAGGCAATGAAGGCACTTAAGAATGTTATAACAGTGACAAATACATACTGCAGGAAAAAAAATGTATGTGGTTTCAGAAATTCATAACACAGCTTACAGGGATGACAAGATCCTAGGTTAGAAATACAGAACTATGTCCGTTAAAATTAATAAGTAACTTTGATATTTGTGAACTAAACAATAGCACCCGTCCAACTCAGAACCCTAAAAATTCTATGATAAATAAGTTATTTTGTTTCACATATTTTTAATAGAAAATAAAAACACATAAGATTATAGAAATTTTGCCAAAATACCAAGATAATTTTGTAAATTTCTTAAAAATCTAGAATAAAAAGTAATAATTACCTAGCTATTCCAACGTATACCTGAGCAACATATGCCACAATATTCTCCTTCTAATTTTTACTGATATTTATCTCCTTTGATCTCAAGACACCAGAAAGCACAGGGCACATATATATAGAATTTGAAAGGGATACATTTTGTTTAGTATATGATATTCCCTGGTGCGTTCAAGGAAGACATAAAATACAGTTCTGTAAGTTTCTCTGTGCTCTCCCAGCATGCTCTGAAGGTCCAGTCACAAATGTTCCTAGAATTTATTTTTGAAGAAAACTTTATTTCATTTTATTTGGCAAGTTAAATTTATTTTGAGTAGTTACATAATATCGAAATATTTCTATTCAACATAAGCATTTAACCCAGTGCATCATAATGTCAGACTCTAGGTTTAATTTAGAAGTGATTTTATTCCCCATATTGTCATTTCCCAAAGCATTTTGAAATAATATTGCTGTGATGCTACACATTGTGAATAAAAATCTATAATCCTGGTTGGAGCTCCAGTTCTTTCTAAAGGTAATTCAGTCTCATTTCTTTTACCTTATTTGCTAAGAGTTAAAATTTTATACTGATAAATTGAGATGCTCTAGAAATAACTGAAGTAATGGAAACCATTTACATGTTGTGAATTCAACAAAATTTAAGTTTTCTCAGCCTGCTTTTCAATGTTAATATTTCAACATTTTGCAATTTTTTAAATTATTTTAAAAAATTAAATAAAAATTTTTTAGGGTGTGAGTTTTTGTAGATCATCATGTTAATAAAAGATTGGAGAGTTTCGATCAACAAGCTAGAGGAAATAGCCTCAGAATTCCAGGCCCTCTTCTCTTCATTCCAATCCTGTAATGTTCAAACTTTAGTGCACATTGTGAAGGAATTACAAGAGGTGATTGTTAAAATCACAGAATTATAGGTACCACTCTCAGATATTCTTGTTTAGGAGGTCAAAGATGAACTAAGGAGCTGAGTTTAATCAATTTGTCAAGTGATTCTGATGCAGGAGACTGCTTTGATTACTCTCCCGTCAAGACTTCCTCTTCTATAATCTGTGATACTTGGAAAAATTTCACTTGTTTTCTGACCTTACCTTTTTTTATTTAGTATAATTGACCGTGAACCAATTCAGAGGTTATTATAAATTGTAAACACTGAGTATTCTTCAGAAAAACAAAACAAAACCATTTTCAAAATAAAATAAGTCTAAAATACTTTCCCATGACTGCAATTATGATAGTTTCTCTTGCTGTAAAAACAAATATGGGGCTTGCTAATAAATAATTATGGTTCATCTTGTATGTTAGGTCAACATATTGCATAGATGTCTACAACATTGTTAATAAATCAGAATTTGGCCACATTTCAACTCTGTAAGATCAACATCAGTCTCTGAATCATGCTGTGACTTTTCCTTGTCTAAATCAACTCAATTTAAATTAAGCAAGTGGCTTGTATGCATGTGCTGCACTTGTGAGAATTATAACCCTTCATGAGAAATGAATACAACCTTCTATAGTTTCATATTCATGATTTCTAGTCTCCCAATAGAGGCATAATTTAAAGAAGCAACCTTACCTCCCTAATGCACAGCAATAAGCAAGAAATTCATTTATTGGTTAAAAAAAAAGAGTGCTCACAGCTCTGTCCGTGTCCGGGCTTAGGTATTGTTTACCTTATGTTTACCGAGTTGTTTGTTTCTAGCAATTCCTGCCTCATTGACCCAGTTTGAATGAATGCACCAATGCCTCGGTCTCCTGCTTAGTATGTTAATGCCTTGTTGGAGCCCACACTCATTTACCAGTAATGTAAGATTCACTGTTGCTTTTGCCAGGCCTGTTCTAAGGTACCCTCTTTCTCCTATCCTTCAGATACTGATAGAGGTTTGATTCCTGTGAACTGAGTTTCTGTATCGAAGACGCTACTTCCTAACCTCAGTTCTGTTGTCCCACAGGATGGTAGCATAATGCTCACAGTTTCTCATAATCTGGTTCTGAAAAGTCCTGGGTGGTAGAGAGAATGATATTATGCTTTTTAATGGGTTCATATAGTGCAGACATTCTCATTAAGTATCAATTCATATGGTTTACAGTTCTGCCAAGCTGGGAATACTGCCATATCCCTTTGTGTGGTTAGGGAACTCACAGATGTATTTATGCCAAAATTCACAGCCACTCTGAGTCAACATTTTATTGCCTGCACTTAGGGGAGGCTCTGGCAAAGGCACACACATCATAAATGTGTGAAAAGTAAATTAAATATTCAATTATGTCTAGAGTCTATTATTATAGAGTACATAGGAAAAGTGATGCATTGTAAGGTCTAGGAGCATTGAAAATGTATGAAAAATCGGATTCTAGAGATAGTCTTCGGCAAATATCTGTAGCACTTGAGATTCAAGTGTTGAATTTTCTAAGTGCAACAGAAGTATGATATGGGATATGAAAGGTAAACTGGTATAGCAAATTGACAGATTTCTCTCATAGTACACCAGAAAACTAAAAAGCTTACTCAGTTCTATTAAAAATTCCCCAATGGTAAATAAAATATATCATTTCCTTGGCCATCAAAATAGTTCTTGTATAAAATTGCAAGCATATATTCCAATAGGTGTTAGAAGGAATGAGCTTTGCATTAGAGAATAGTGGTTTTTAAAAGATAGACCGAGAACTTCTCAGATAAAAGTGAATTAGGCCTTTGAAACATGCAGAATTGGGAATGGAAAGACACCATAGATAGCTCTGAAAATCTTTGATAAATTACATGTGTCCATAGGACAGATGCATGTACACACACACATATATACACAGGAGGCTTGTGGTACCCTGAATAGATTTTTCTTTAGTCCTTCTTTATCTTCTTACTACTGTTTACAACAGAGAAAAAATGGAAAGAGATAGAGAGTGGAAAGGCCACACAACTGCCTAGTGACTACCTAATTGGCACACACCAACACAACAGAAGAAACTTCTGTGGTTGCATGCTGCAAGCAGACTGCTCTGAGCAATGTTTTATGAAAGATACATAGAGAGGGAGAGAGAGACAAATTGGTATGTACAGTCATCCTTCAGTATCAATGGGGCAGTGGTTCCAAGACCTCTTGTGGATACTAAAATCTACAGATGCTCAAGTCTCTGCCTCTTTTGGATACCGAAATCTATGGATGCTCAAGTCTCTAATGTAAAATGGCAAATATCTTTATATAACCTGTGCATATCTTCACATCCTCCCACATATGCTAAATCATCTCTAAATTACGAATAATATCTAATACAATGTAAATACCAGTGAACTGTGTTTATACTGTATTGCTGTATTGTTTAGGGAATCATGACAGGAAAAGTAGTCTATACATGTCTAATGCAGACACTTCTTTTTTGAGACAGTGTTTTGCTGTCACCCAGGCTGAAGTGTGGTGGTGCCATCTCTGCTGACTGCAACTTCTGCCTCCCATGCTGAGGTGATTCTCCCATCTCATCCCCCCCAGGTAGCTGGGATTACAGGTGTGTGCCACCACACCAGTCTGATTTTTTGTATTTTTTGTAGCGACAGGGTTTTGCCATGTTGCCCAGGTTGGTCTCAAAGTCCTGAACTTAAGCAATCCACCTGCCTTCATCTCCCAAAGTGCTGGGATTATAGGTATGAGCCACTGTGCCCAGCCCAGACACATATAAAAAATTATTTTTGATCTGCTGTTGGTTGAATCCACAGATATGGAGCCCATTAATAAAGAAAGCCAACTATATATAGATTTTTTGATGAAAATCAAAATATGTCTCCTGGGGGTGATGGCTCATTCCTGTAATCCCAGCACTTTACGAGGCCAACTCCTCGCTTGAGCCCAGGAGATCGAGACCAACCTGGGCAACATGGTAAAACCCTGTCTCTACAAAAAGTAATAATAAAAAAATTATCTGGGCATGGCGTTATGCACCTGTGATCCCAGCTACTAGGGAGACTGAGGTGGGAGGATTGATTGAGCCTCAGGAAATTGAGGCTACAGTGAGCCATGATCTTGCCACTGCAATCCAGACTGGACAATAGAAAGAGACTCTGTCTCAAAAAAAAAAAAAAAAGTCATACATGCATTAAAAGTTTGTGTACAAATAGGCATTGTAGGAAATTCCCAAGGATGTTCATAAAACACAAATTTCATTTTTAGACTTAGCATAACTAACACATAGTGATGGACATATTTAATAATCCAGGCGAAATCTTAAAGTATTATATTTCTAAAGATTTAATTTGTTATCAATTAGTAACTTAGGTTCTTAAGAAAAATATGATCTCAATGTTAAAAAATATATTTTCTTATTTTCTGGATTCTAAAGTGATTTCTTTTTTATTTTGTTCTCCTTTAGAATTATTAGCATGTATGACATGTAATTCATATTGCAAAAATTACATGTATTCAATTGGAAAAGACCTTAAAATTCATCTAGCCCAATGATTCATCAAAGGCTCGAAATCTTACAGACCGTAGGATAGGAGAAACACATAAGGTCTTGAACTTTCTGGCCAAAATTCCCGGTGAATACAGACCAGAGAGTTCTTCACCAATGACACAATCTCTATTACCATATATAATGTTTCCCCAGTAATGAGTTTTCTCCATCATCAGATTTTTAAATCATCTGAGCAGCCATTTAAGATGCTTTACAAATTCTTTTCTGTCATTAATAATGCTGTCATACGAGAGTGCTTCTCTCTGCCATCACTAGGCTCCTCTGACAGCTACCTCTTTTTGCTCACTGTGCTGCCATTTATCAGTATTCTGCATTTATGTTCCTTCAATCCATTTGGAAGTTCCACTGCATAACAATTTGAAATACAGAAATATGTGGTGGTGATGAATTTTAATAGTTTAAATCAGTTCTGGGGTGACTTGGTTCTTTGAATATCTATATATTTATCTTTGTGTAAAATATACATCTCTACATCTATTTCTGTCTCAGTCTCTATATCAGCATTTATAAAAATCTTGGTTGTATTTGCAATGATAAGCTATATCAGGCTTTACAGAAATTTTCAGAGAATTCATACCAATCTCTACAATTTTTCAGGAATGAGCAATTTTTTAAGGTAGTCATAGGAAATAAAATAACAAGATACATTCCATTAACTTAGCTTCAAATATCAAACTAACAACAATTAATATAAGAAAGAAATTTGCATGATTTATATAAATGAAATGCAAATTTTCACTAAGGATCATTGATTAATTATGAATACTAGTCATGTTCTTAGTATTTCTCTGGACTCTAAAGATTCAGCATTGAAAAAACTAAAGACCATGCCAATATGAGTTATGCCATGGTAGAGAAAATTAGAAAATAAATAGGAAATGTAACTTCTGGCAGTGATAAATGCTATGAAGAAAAATAGAACAAATGAAAAAGATGGGCTATTAAAGACGTGGGACAGAAAGAGGTAAGAAAAGTTGGCTTAGCTGAGGAAACTTCAGTAGAGACCCAAAATGAATTAAATAAACCTGATAGATTAGATAAACTGACACAAGGAATTATAATTGCTACAACCTTTCTGTAAAGCAATTTGGTTATCTCTATATAGTGTGTGGGAGTCCACCAGTATAATTAGGGGTTAATCGTGGGAAAGGCAGGGCTAACGAGGGAATAACTAGTGCAATGAACCTGAACCATGCTGTAAAAAATAAATCACGTGAAATAAATGAAGACCTATTTTTTAATGAGAGCACTAAGTGTTGTAAAGATGTTAATATTCATAAAATCAATGCATACATTTATCCCAATAATAAATTGATGTATGGAGTTAAAGAGTACCCTCTATTACCCTCTGCCTACACCAGAAAAGAAATATTCAAAACCTGTCAAAGTGAATGCAAAGTGAAAGAAACAAAAAATTCTGGTAAAACAGGAAAAATAATTTTCACAAGAAAATAATGATTGCATGCTTGAACAACTGTCTGTTAAATGCTATTATAAAAGTACTATAAGCAAAATAACAAGTTTGACAATGAAATAGACATGCATATCAATACAAAAGAAGGAACATAGTAACAGGTAAAAGTATATGTAATTTAACACAAGGTGGTATCCCATATTCATGCAAAATAACAATGTAGTTTTTGAGAAAATTGGATGACTATTAATGGAAAAAGGATAAATTGGTGCTCCTCCTCATACCTTAAAACAAAATTAAATCCATTATACTTTGAAAGTTAAATATTAAAAATGAAACCACAAAAAAAGAAAAATAAAGATGAAATTTTATTATTCCTAATATTAGTAATGAATAAAAATACTACAATGTCAGCAAGTGAAATATAGCATAGAGAATTTTAAAATATATATATATATATATATATATGTGAAAGTAAAAAAAAAAACTATTTTGAAAACTTTTTACCAACCAGGTACTAGAAGCTTTGATATATAGGTGCCATTATTTAAAAGGAAAAAGAAGATATTCTCATAAAAATAATTTAAAACATGTACATCCAACTCTCAAAAGAAATATAATTCACCAAAAATCATCTACAAGAAATATTCAAATAAATTAAAATGAAAGCAAATTATACCTTTTGCAAACTCATAAACTCTCTCTATATAAATTAAAATTAAAAACTATTTACTATTAGCAATAGTTCATGATGAATTAGATTAACTCCTATTGGGAGCATTGTTACAACCTTTCTATAAAGCAATTTGGCTATCTCTACATAAAGAATGTTTTGTAACATTCCTTTTACCCCTCAAATAATACTTCTAGGAATTTATGATAAGTGGATTACAAAGAAGAATGCATAGATATGTATAAATATGTTTGACCATTATTCAAAACATAAATGCCAAAGAGTGAACAATTACATGAATCGTGGTTTAGAGACATAAAGAGCTATTATGCAGACATTAAAATTGTATTTTTGTTAAATAGTAAAATGAGAATTTTTCAGATTAAAATATTTATATAACTATTTCATTTAATTTTCACGAAAGCATATTCTGTATTCCTGTGTTCTTAATTAAAAACGATAAGGCTTAGGTAAAGCAAGTATTTCTCCCAAATCACACAAGCAAATTGGTATGAAGTCTAGATCAGACTGAATGTTAAGTATATGTTTACAAACTTATTTCTGTATTTCTCATAACAATATTTTATTTAAAAAGAAAAATTAGAACATACTACTATATAAAGAGTGGCATGATGTAGGTACATGTACTTATTTATATGTGATGTTTATGTGTTTATACTGGCATGTGTTCCCATTCTTTTACAAAATTGATATGGAAATCACACTCTAAATATTATTGAATCTTTCTTTATAAGTACATATGTGTATTACGTATTGAAGGAACAGAGATTAAAATAAAGTTACAGTGATTATGCATAGGTGATTTTCTTATTGTTGTTTTTTAATCACCCTAATCTAAAATTGTTAAGTTGTTCAACGGAATTACAACAAATGTAACACATTATTGTTCAATATACACAAATGAATTTTCCAGTCTTATTTTTACATAGAAATTCTTTCCAGAATACTGAGTTAGACTACATAGTCAACTCCCACACTTTTTGTAGACATACCTGTATGTTATCACTTACAGCATATTTTAAAATGTGTCCAAATATCTATTTCTTCTCTAATTCTAGACTGCTTTAGAGTAGTTTCCATAATATTCTTATTTTCCTTCACTTTAACTCCCGATTAGCACATAAGTGGGATTCAATAAATACTAAGTCAAATATTAACTTTCTAAACGGCTTTCAATTTGCATATATATATATATATTTAGGTTTGATCATGTGATGTTAACAATATTTGAGGGTTTTTACTTCTCAAATAAAAAAATTGTTATAAATATAACAATCTCATATTGATCTAATTAAAATATTACATTAAGTAAAATATTTACTTGTGTTAATTTCCTGTATAAATTGTGTTATACAGGAAAAATTAACTTGTGTTAATTTACATATATTAAATAAAAGTATACTTGTACTATAAAAGTAAATAAGTGAAGGTCCAGTTTGGCCATACATATGCTAAGATGGGAATGATATAGAAAAGATTAACATGGTCCCTGTGCAAGGATGACATAAATATTTTTAAAATGTTCCATATTTAAAAATAAATAAATAAATGAGTTAAGAAGTGATCTATTGGTCCCTTATAATATCTTTACTCACGGTAAAATTGAACCATAAGTTTGGATAAGCTGAATCTCCAAGTTGGTGTTAAATGACCACAATAGTAAAGATTTGAAAAAAGTTGAAAAAGCTTTTTTTTTTTTTTTTTTTTTGAGACGGAGTCTTGCTCTGTCGCCCAAACTGGAGTGCAGTGGCCAGATCTCAGCTCACTGCAAACTCCGCCTTTCGGGTTCACGCCATTCTCCTGCCTCAGCCTCCCGAGTAGCTGGGACTACAGGCGCCCGCCACCTTGCCCGGCTAGTTTTTTGTATTTTTTAGTAGAGACGGGGTTTCACCAGGTTAGCCAGGATGGTCTCGATCTCCTGACCTTGTGATCCGCCCGTCTCGGCCTCCCAAAGTGCTGGGATTACAGGCTTGAGCCACCGTGCCCGGCAAGCATTTATTCATTTTAAAATATGCAACACATTTTCCTTTGAAAAATTAAGGTGGAATATAAATAAAATGTAGGCATATTAGAGAATTGTATATAGTTAAGAATTAAAATAGATGATTTACTATTATGATACAATATACAGTACAGACTGATGTAAAGTAATGGATCATATTTCTTAAAATAATTGTATGCTGGTGCATAAAATTGTAAATTAAGTCCACCTATTTTATGCATGGTGAAATCAAAGAAATAAAATCTTTGAAAATATTTATGTTTCATTCATTTCATATAAAATTTTATTGTTATTTCTTAGAACAAAATTTCCACATTTTTTTTTAATTTTTATTATACTTTAAGTTCTAGGGTACATGTGCATAACGTGCAGGTTTGTTACATATGTATACTTGTGCCATGTTGGTGTGCTGCACCCATCAACTCGTCAGCACCCATCAATTCATCATTTATATCATGTATAACTCCCCAGTGCAATCCCTCCCCCCTCCCCCCTCCCCATGATAGGCCCCAGTGTGTGATGTTCCCCTTACCGAGTCCAAGTGATCTCATTGTTCAGTTCCCATCTGTGAGTGAGAACATGCGGTGTTTGGTTTTCTGTTTTTGTGATAGTTTGCTAAGAATGATGGTTTCCAGATGCATCCATGTCCCTACAAAGGACGCAAACTCATCCTTTTTTATGGCTGCATAGTATTCCATGGTGTATATGTGCCACATTTTCTTAATCCAGTCTGTCACAGATGGACATTTGGGTTGATTCCAAGTCTTTGCTATTGTGAATAGTGCCGCAATAAACATACGTCTGCATGTGTCTTTGTAGTAGAGTAATTTATAATCCTTTGGGTATATACCCAGTAGTGGGATGGCTGGGTCATATGGTACATCTAGTTCTAGATCCTTGAGGAATCGCCATACTGTTTTCCATAATGGTTGAACTAGTTTACAATCCCACCAACAGTGTAAAAGTGTTCCTATTTCTCCACATCCTCTCCAACACCTGTTGTTTCCTGATTTTTTAATGATTGCCATTCTAACTGGTGTGAGATGGTATCTCATGTGGTTTTGATTTGCATTTCTCTGATGGCGAGTGATGATGAGCATTTTTTCATGTGTCTGTTGGCTGTATGAATGTCTTCTTTTGAGAAATGTCTGTTCATATCCTTTGCCCACTTTTTGATGGGGTTGTTTGTTTTTTTCTTGTATATTTGTTTGAGTTCTTTGTAGATTCTGGATATTAGCCCTTTGTCAGATGAGTAGATTGCAAAAATTTTCTCCCATTCTGTAGGTTGCCTGTTCACTCTGATGGTAGTTTCTTTTGCTGTGCAAAAGCTCTTTAGTTTAATTAGATCCCATTTGTCAATTTTGGCTTTTGCTGCCGTTGCTTTTGGTGTTTTAGACATGAAGTCCTTGCCCATGCCTATGTCCTGAATGGTACTACCTAGGTTTTCTTCTAGGGTTTTTATGGTATTAGGTCTAACATTTAAGTATCTAATCCATCTTGAATTAATCTTCATATAAGGAGTAAGGAAAGGATCCAGTTTCAGCTTTCTACTTATGGCTAGCCAATTTTCCCAGCACCATTTATTAAATAGGGAATCTTTTCCCCATTTCTTGTTTCTCTCAGGTTTGTCAAAGATCAGATGGCTGTAGATGTGTGGTATTATTTCTGAGGACTCTGTTCTGTTGCATTGGTCTATATCTCTGTTTTGGTACCAGTACCATGCTGTTTTGGTTACGGTAGCCTTGTAGTATAGTTTGAAGTCAGGTAGTGTGACGCCTCCAGCTTTGTCCTTTTGACTTAGGATTGTCTTGGCAATGCGGGCTCCTTTTTGGTTCCATATGAACTTTAAATCCGTTTTTTCCAATTCTGTGAAGAAAGTCATTGGTAGCTTGATGGGGATGGCATTGAATCTATAAATAACCTTGGGCAGTATGGCCATTTTCACGATATTGATTCTTCCTATCCATGAGCATGGTATGTTCTTCCATTTGTTTGTGTCCTCTTTTATTTCTCTAAGCAGTGGTTTGTAGTTCTCCTTGAAGAGGTCCTTTACATCCCTTGTAAGCTGGATTCCTAGGTATTTTATTCTCTTTGAAGCAATTGTGAATGGAAGTTCATTCATGATTTGGCTCTCTGTCTGTCTGTTACTGGTATATAAGAATGCTTGTGATTTTTGCACATTAATTTTGTATCCTGAGACTTTGCTGAAGTTGCTTATCAGCTTAAGGAGATTTTGGGCTGAGACAATGGGGTTTTCTAAATATACAATCATGTCATCTGCAAACAGGGACAATTTGACTTCTTCTTTTCCTAACTGGATACCCTTGATTTCTTTCTCTTGCCTGATTGCCCTAGCCAGAACTTCCAACACTATGTTGAATAGGAGTGGTGAGAGAGGGCATCCCTGTCTTGTGCCAGTTTTCAAAGGGAATTTTTCCAGTTTTTGCCCATTCAGTATGATATTAGCTGTGGGTTTGTCATAAATAGCTCTTATTATTTTGAGATACGTTCCATCAATACCGAATTTATTGAGCGTTTTTAGCATAAAGGGCTGTTGAATTTTGTCAAAAGCCTTTTCTGCATCTATTGAGATAATCATGTGGTTCTTATCTTTGGTTCTGTTTATATGCTGGATTACGTTTATTGATTTGCGAATGTTGAACCAGCCTTGCATCCCAGGGATGAAGCCCACTTGATCATGGTGGATAAGCTTTTTGATGTGCTGCTGAATCCGGTTTGCCAGTATTTTATTGAGGATTTTTGCATCGATGTTCATCAGTAATATTGGTCTAAAATTCTCTTTTTTTGTTGTGTCTCTGCCAGGCTTTGGTATCAGGATGATGTTGGCCTCATAAAATGAGTTAAGGAGGATTCCCTCTTTTTCTATTGATTGGAATAGTTTCAGAAGAATGGTACCAGCTCCTCCTTGTACCTCTGGTAGAATTCAGCTGTGAATCCATCTGGTCCTGGACTTTTTTGGGGTGGTAGGCTATTAATTGTTGCCTCAATTTCAGAGCCTGCTATTGGTCTATTCAGGGATTCAACTTCTTCCTGGTTTAGTCTTGGGAGCGTGTAAGTGTCCAGGAAATTATCCATTTCTTCTAGATTTTCTAGTTGATTTGCATAGAGGTGTTTATAGTATTCTCTGATGATAGTTTGTATTTCTGTGGGGTCAGTGGTGATATCCCCTTTATCATTTTTTATTGCGTCTATTTGATTCCTCTCTCTTTTCTTCTTTATCAGCCTTGCTAGCGGTCTGTCAATTTTGTTGATCTTTTCAAAAAACCAACTCCTGGATTCATTGATTTTTTGGAGGAATTTTTGTGTCTCTATCTCCTTCAGTTCTGCTCTCATCTTAGTTATTTCTTGCCTTCTGCTAGCTTTTGAATGTGTTTGCTCTTGCCTCTCTAGTTCTTTTAA
Source organism: Trachypithecus francoisi (assembly GCF_009764315.1). Lineage (NCBI taxonomy): Eukaryota > Metazoa > Chordata > Mammalia > Primates > Cercopithecidae > Trachypithecus > Trachypithecus francoisi. The sequence continues at coordinate 34,934,748 of NW_022681462.1, forward strand.
TTGTGATGTTAAAGTGTCAATTTTAGATCTTTCCTGCTTTCTCTTGTGGGCATTTAGTGCTATAAATTTCCGTCTACACACTGCGTTAAATGTGTCCAAGAGATTCTGGTATGTTGTATCTTTTTTCTCATTGGTTTCAAAAAACATCTTTATTTCTGCTTTCATTTCGTTATGTACCCAGTAGTCATTCAGGAGCAGGTTGTTCAGTTTGCATGTAGTTGAGTGGTTTTGATTGAGTTTCTTAGTCCTGAGTTCTAGTTTGATTGCACTGTGGTCTGAAAGACAGTTTGTTATAATTTCTGTTCTTTGACATTTGCTGAGGAGTGCTTTACTTCCAATTATGTGGTCAATTTTGGAATAAGTGTGATGTGGTGCTGAGAAGAATGTATATTCTGTTGATTTGGGGTGGAGAGTTCTATAGACGTCTATTAGGTCTGCTTGGTGCAGAGATGAGTTCAATTCCTGGATATCCTTGTTAACTTTCTGTCTCGTTGATCTGTCTAATGTTGACAGTGGAGTGTTGAAGCCTCCAATTATTATTGTATGGGAGTCTAAGTCTCTTTGTAAGTGTCTAAGGACTTGCCTTATGAATCTGGGTGCTCCTGTATTGGGTGCATATATATTTAGGATAGTTAGCTCTTCCTGTTGAATTGATCCCTTTACCACTATGTAATGGCCTTCTTTGTCTCTTTTGATCTTTGATGGTTTAAAGTCTGTTTTATCAGAGACTAGGATTGCAACCCCTGCTTTTTTTGTTCTCCATTTGCTTGGTAAATCTTTCTCCATCCCTTTATTTTGAGCCTATGTATGTCTCTGCATGTGAGATGGGTCTCCTGAATACAGCAGACTGATGGATCTTGACTCTTTATCCAGTTTGCCCGTCTGTGTCTTTTAATTGGACCATTTAGTCCATTAACATTTAAGGTTAATATTGTTATGTGTGAACTTGATCCTGCCATTATGATATTAACTGGTTATTTTGCTCGTTAGTTGATGCAGTTTCTTCCTAGCCTCGATGGTCTTTACATTTTGGCATGTTTTTGCAATGGCTGGTACCGGTTGTTCTTTTCCATGTTTAGGGCTTCCTTCAGGGTCTCTTGTAAGGCAGGCCTGGTGGTGACAAAATCTCTAAGCATTTGCTTATCTGTAAAGGATTTTCTTTCTCCTTCACTGATGAAACGTAGTTTGGCTGGATATGAAATTCTGGGTTTAAAATTCTTTTCTTTAAGAACGTTGAATAATGGCCCCCACTCTCTTCTGTCTTGTAGAGTTTCTGCTGAGAGATCTGCTGTTAGTCTGATGGGCTTCCCTTTGTGGGAAACCCGACCTTTCTCTGGCTGCCCTTAAGATTTTTTCCTTCATTTCAACTTTGGTGAATCTGGGAATTATGTGTCTTGGAGTTGCTCTTCTGGAGGAATATCTTTGTGGCGTTCTCTGTATTTCCTGAATTTGAATGTTGGCCTGCCCTACTAGGTTGAGGAAGTTCTCCTGGATGATATCCTGAAGAGTGTTTTCCAACTTGGTTCCATTTTCCCCCTCACTTTCAGGCACCCCAATCAGACGTAGATTTGGTCTTTTTACATAATCCCATACTTCTTGCAGGCTTTGTTCATTTCTTTTTCTTCTTTTTTCTTTTGGTTTCTCTTCTCGCTTCATTTCATTCATTTGATCCTCAGTCGCTGATACTCTTTCTTCCAGTTGATCGAGTCGGTTACTGAAGCTTGTGCATTTGTCACTTATTTCTCGTGTCATGGTTTTCATCTCTGTCATTTCGTTTATGATCTTCTCTGCATTAATTAGTCTAGCTGTCAATTCTTCCACTCTTTTTTCAAGATTTTTAGTTTCTTTGCGCTGGGTACGTAATTCCTCCTTTAGCTCTGAGAAGTTTGATGGACTGAAGCCTTCTTCTCTCATCTCATCAAAGTCATTCTCTGACCAGCTTTGATCCGTTGCTGGCGATGGGCTGTGCTCCTTTGCAGGGAGAGATGTGCTCTTATTTTTTGAATTTCCAGCTTTTCTGCCCTGCTTCTTCCCCATCTTTGTGGTTTTATCTGTCTCTGGTCTTTGATGATGGTGACATACTGATGGGGTTTTGGTATAGGTGTCCTTCCTGTTTGATAGTTTTCCTTCTGACAGTCAGGACCCTCAGCTATAGGTCTGTTGGAGATTGCTTGAGGTCCACTCCAGACCCTGTTTGCCTGGGTATCAGCAGCAGAGGTTGCCGAAGATAGAATATTGCTGAACAGCGAGTGTACCTGTCTGATTCTTGCTTTGGAAGCTTCCTCTCAGGGATGTACTCCACCATGTGAGGTATGGGGTGTCAGACTGCCCCTAGTGGGGGATGTCTCCCAGTTAGGCTACTCAGGGGTCAGGGACCCACTTGAGCAGGCAGTCTTTCTGTTCTCAGATCTCAACCACCGTGTTGGGAGATCCACTGCTCTCTTCAAAGCTGTGAGACAGAGTGGTTCGCATCTGCACAGGCCTCTGCTGCTTCCCCTGTTGATTTTTAGCTGTGCCCTGTCCCCAGAGGTGGAGTCTACAGAGACAGGCAGGTTTCCTTGAGCTGCTGTGAGCTCCACCCAGTTCGAGCTTCCCAGCGGCTTTGTTTACCTACTTAAGCCTCAGCAATGGCGGGCGCCCCTCCCCCAGCCTCGCTGCTGCCTTGCAGTTAGATCGACTGCTGTGTTAGCAATGAGGGAGGCTCCGTGGGTGTGGGACCCTCCCGGCCAGGTGTGGGATATATTCTCCTGGTGTGCCCGTTTGCTTAAAGCGCAGTATTGGGGTGGGAGTTACCCGATTTTCCAGGTGTTGTGTGTCTCAGTTCCCCTGGCTAGGAAAAGGGATTCCCTTGCCCCTTGCGCTTCCCAGGTGAGGCGATGCCTCGCCCTGCTTCAGCTCTCACTTGTCAGGCTGCAGCAGCTGACCAGCACCGATTGTCCGGCACTCCCTAGAGAGATGACCCCAGTACCTCAGTTGAAAATGCAGTAATCACCGGTCTTCTGTGTCGCTCGCGCTGGGAGTTGGAGACTGGAGCTGTTCCTATTCGGCCATCTTCAACTTCCACATTTAAACATAAATCACCATATATGTATATTCTTAAAGAGGCATTTTATAATGCCATTATTATATAATATGGAAGATAGTATTCTCTGATCATATACAAAAATATTATGGTAGAAATAAAATGAAAATAGATTTTTGTAAAATATTTTCTTTTCTTTTTGATAAGCTAAAACTATCCTTAAAAATCCTGGATCACTGAAGGAGTTGTATAAATTCATACATCATGAGTTCTCTCCTCTTACCAGAGATGTGTTAGAATGCAAGAACAGATTAGGAGAAAGTCATATATTTTATAAAATCACCTTCAGTGATTCACTAGGACCTTGCAAATTCCCAGTTACAACTAATTAGATTACTGGAATGAAGTAAAGAGACTGTTCTTGGATAACATCAATAGGCTTTAGAGTGTGTATATGTGTGTGTTTTAAGTGTACAATGAATTGTTTTATATGTATATTTGTAGTGTTCTGCAACAATAAGCATAATTAAATATAGAATCATTCCATCACCCCTCCAAGAAACTTCATATGCATTGCAAGATGGTCCCCACTTTCCTCCTTAACCCCAAGCCTAGGCAACCACTAATCAAATTTTTTTCTCTGTACATTTGTCAATTATGGACATTTCATATAAATGGAAACAGACACTATTTAGTCTTTTGTAACTGTTTTCTTTCATTTATCATAATGTCTTCATAATATACTCATGAAACAACCTTATTGCTGATATGGAGAAAGTTTTTGTGGTTGGGGTAGATCAAACCACCTACAACCTTCCCTTAAGCCAAAGCCTAATTCAGAGCAAAATCCCAACCCTCTAATTCTGTGAAGGCTGAGAGAGGTGAGGAACCTGCAGAAGAAGATTTCAAAGTCAACAGAAGTTGGTTCAGGAGGTTTCAGGAAAGATGCCATCTCTATAACAAAAGTACATGGTAAAGCAGCAAGTGCTTATGTAGATGCCGCAGTAACTTATCCAGAAGATCTAGCTAAGATCATTGATGAAGGTGGCTACATTAAACAACAGATTTTCATTGTAGGTCAAAGAGCCTTATATTAGGAGATGTCATTTAGGACTTTTGTAGTTAGAGAGAAGTCAACACCTGGTTTCAGAGCTTCAGAGGACAGGCTGATGCTCTTATTAGGGATTTATTCAGCTTGTGACTTTAAGTTGAAGCCAATTCTCATTTACCATTCCAAAAATCCTTGGGCCCTTAAGAATTATGCTACATATACTATAATGTGTTACATAAATGGAACAACAAATCCTGGATTTTATCACATATGTTTACTGAATGGTTTAATGAAGATACACACACACACACACATATATGTATTTTTTTTTTTTTTTGAGATGGATTCTCACTCTATCATCCAGGTTGGAATGCAGTGGCATGATCTCGGCTCACTGCAACCTCTGCCTCCTGGTTCAAGCAATTCTCCTGCCTCAGCCACCCAAGTAGCTGGGACTACAGGTGCCTGCCACCACGCCCAGCTAATTTTTGTAGTTTTAGTAGAGACAGGGTTTCACCTTATTGGCCAGGCTGGTCTCGAACTCCTGACCTTGTGATCTGCCTGCCTCAGCCACTCAAAGTGCTGGGGTTACAGGCATGACCCACAGTGCCTGGCCGGATTACTGGATATTTTAAGCCCACTGTTGAAGCCTACTTCTTGGAAAAAGAAGATTCCTTTGAAAATATTGCCACTCATTGACAATGCACAGTTTCACCATGAGTTCTGATGAGTAATACTGTTTTCATGCCTGCAAACACAGTATTTATTCTTCAACCCATGGATCAAGATGTAATTCTGGCTTTCAAGTTTTATTATTTTAGAAACATATTTCATAAGGCTATTGCTTCCATGAATGGTGATTCCTCTGATGGATCTGAGCAGAGTAGATTGAAAATCTCTGGAATGGATTCATGGTTATAGGTCCCATTAAGAATATTTACGATTGATGGGAGGAGGTAAAATATCAACACTAATGGGAGTTTGGAAGAAGTTGATTACAGTTCTCATGGATAAGTGAGGGGTTCAAGACTTCAGTGGAATAATTAACTATAAATGTGGTGGAAATAGCAAAATAGCTAGAATTAGAAAAGAGTCTTGAAGATGTGACTGAATTGCTGCAGTCTCTGGCCAAACTTTAAGACAAGAAGTTGCGTCTTATGGATAAGCAAAGAAAGTGCTTTTTTGTGATAGAGTCTACTCCTGGTGACAGTGCTGTGAACATTCTTGGAATGACAACAAAAGAATTAGAATATTACATAAACTTACCTGTTAAAGCAGTTGGAGGGTTTGAGAGAATTGACCCTTGTTTTGAAAGAAGTTCTACCCTGGGTAAAAGGCTATCAAATGGCATCATATGTTACGGAGAAATCTTTCATGAAATGGAGAGTCAATCAATGCAACAAACTTAGTTTTTGGCTTATCCTAAAAATTGCTACAGCCACCTCAACCTTTAGCAACCACTCCTTGATCAGTCAGCAGCCATCAACATTGAGGCAATACTTTCCATCAGCTGAGATGATCATTAGAAATTTTTAGCAATAAAATATTTAAAATTAAGATAGGTACATTTTATATACATAGTGCGATTGAGTCTTGTTTTGATAGAAGTTCTACTCGGGGTAAAAGGCTGTCAAACGGCGTCACATGCTATGGAGAAATCTTTCATGAAAGGAGGAGTCAATCAATGCAGCAAACTTCTTTGTTGTCCTATCCTAAGAATTGCCACAACCACCCCAACCTCTGTCAACCACTACCTCCATCAGCCAGCAGCCATCAACATTGCCTTCATTTATTTCTGTGCATTCTTGAAGTCTTTGGTAGCATTTGCTTAATCAATATAGCTTTACTCTCATCTTCCTATTTTGTACTGTTAATGACAAATATATGACATTCTTATGTTTTAGATAAATTACTTTTTAAATCAGATAAAAGAAAGAGAGAAAAGTAATACATATTTATGCTTTCCTTTAGAAATGTATAATTGTCTTTCCCAGTTCCCCTTGTTTATTTGTATGGATTCTGATTATTTTCTGGGGTCATTTTACTTTAGTGAAAATCTTTCTTTACTGTTTTTTGTAATGCAAATCTGCTAGAAAAAGTTGTCTTCATTTTTGTTTTTCTAGGAATGCATTTTTTAATTAAAAAATAATTTTGTTAAATATACCATCTTTGGTTGACAGTTGTTTATTCTTTCAACACTTTGAAGATGGCATCACACTGTATTCTGACTTATATTGCTTCTAAAGAGAAAGCAGCTGTAAATTTTCACTTGTGTGTGATCACTTATATGTGATGAGTTGATCTTGTGTTCCTGCTTTTAAAATACAGTTAACCTCCCATATCCAGTGGTTCCACGTTCATGAATTCAATTAACTGTGGGTCAAAAATATTTGAAAAAAATAACAATACAACAAAAATACCAATAAAAAGTAATGTAGTATAACAACTATTTACCTAGCATTTATATTGTATTAGGCATTATAAGTAATCTAGCAATTATTTAAAGTATACAGGAGGATAGGTTATGTGCAAATACTGTGTCATTTTACATGATACGCTTGAGCAGCTGCAAATTCTGATATTTATGGAGGGGTCTTGCAAACAATCTCCCATAGACATCGACAGCTGATTGTATTCTCTTTGTCCTTGTCCTTCAACATTTTATTATGATGTGTCCTGGTGTGGATATCTCTGTGTTTATCCTACTGGGAGTTCACTGAGCACTTGTTATATTTATAAGTTAATATTTTAATCAAAGTTGATAATTTTTTCTGCCATCGATTCTTCAATTATATTTCACCCATTTATCTGTCTATGCTTCTTCGGGTACTGTTAGTATATATATATATATATGGGTAGTTAATGTAATTTTACATTTTTCTGAACCTCTATTTATTTGTCTTTATTATTTTTTCCCTTTGTTCTTCAGATTGTATGCTCTCCATTAAGCTTTGAGTTCTTGTTATGTTCTTTGACATTTTTGTTTGTTTAATTTTGACATCTGGGCCTTCTCACCAGCAATTTTTTTCCTGCCCATGGATCATACATTCTTGTTTTTTAATATGTCTCGTAACTTATTTTGGCAAAATAATGAACATTTTAGAAAAGATACTGTGGTGTCTCTGAAAATTGATGCCTCTGGGGCCTTGTTTTTGTTGTCATTTGCACTTTTGTATATAAATAAATAAATAGGTAAATATAGTGACGCTTGCATTATTTTAGTTGTCTTATATATTATATAATGTTTAAGGCTACATTTATACATATTACACTAAAAAGTACACTACATATTACATGAATGTGTATGAGTCCCTGGCTCAGGGCCTTGCAGGCTACAATCAAAGTGCTGGCCATCCTGTTCTCTTTTCTGCTGCTCAGAGTCCTCAGTTTTAGGACTGAAGTCCTCAGATACTAGATGATTCCTTGCAATTCCCTGTCATGTGGCCCTTTCCATAGGCAGTTTATTATATGACTGTCTCTTCTTTAAGACCAGTAACAGAGTCTCTCTCTCTCCCCCCCAACCTCCTTTTCTCTCTCTCTCTCTCTCTCTCTCTCTCCCCCCCTTCTCCCTCTCTCTCCCCTTCTCTTTTTCTATCCTCTTCTCTTTCCTTCTCTCTCTCTGCCTCCTGTTCTCTCTCTCTCTCCCTCCCTCCCTCCCTTTTTCCCTTCTTCCCTTTCTCTCTCTCCTCTCTCTCCCTCCTCTCTCTTTTAAGTTGGTTAAGTCGAATTTTAACATGAGGTGAAATAATGACAGTAACTATCTCATTATTTTTGCCATAGTCTATTGACTAGAGGGAACTCCAAGTTTCTTCCCACATTCAAAGGCAGGGAATTATATTAAGGTGTGATTTATTGTAGGTTATCCTGTAGTGTATCCAACATACGTACATAAGTATACGCATATATGATAGCATTGGGTAAAGAGTTTACAAGTGTTATGTTTATTTTCCCTTGGTATTTTTCTGTGTATAGCAGGTGTCCATATATTAATCATTTATTGTTTATAGTGATAGTTCATGAATAAATTAAGCTTTTGGCAGAGCCTAGAAAGCAAAAATAAAGAGTTCAAACAGAGAAATTATTACCTGTCTCAGACCTACCCTGTCTGGCTTTTCCTCTGAGTCCAGTGGGCATAATAGGGTACTGTTTCTTAAATCTTTTTTTTTTTTTTTGAGGTGAAGTTTCATTCTTGTTGCCCAGGCTGGAGTGCAATGGTGCCATCTTGGCTCACTGCATCCTTCACCTCCTGGGTTCAAGCGATTCTCCTGCCTCAACCTCCTGAGTAGCAGGGATTATAGGTTCCTGCCACCACTCACAGCTAACTTTTTGGTATTTTTAGTAGAGATGGGGTTTCAGCATGTTGGCCAGGCTGGTATCAAACTCCTGACCTCACGTGATGCACCCTCCTCAGTCTCCCAAAGTGCTTCTCAACTCTTAAGGGAAAATATTGGAGTTCTTGTTTTTATGAATGAGTTAATTGCAAAAAGTTGTGAGTTTAAGTCTTAATAACTGTTTGTGTCACTATAGGTCATTTATGTCTGGTAAATGAGAATATTCCTGAATATTATCTATGGAGATTATAAATTTTATATCATAATTAGTATTGAATATTCAATTTGTGATTTTTATAATTTTATGTATTTCATACAAAGACCATTAGTTCATGATTTTTTTCTCTATTTTATTTAAAAAGAAAAAACGCAGAAAAAAATTAATTTTACAGGATGACATATAAAATAAGTTAAATATACAATCGAGAAGTCTGAAAGCAAGTTGAGATACAAGCAGGCTCCTCCCTCAAACTTTAGTAATCATTTATCTATATAATATCTACATAGTTATCATCCTATGATGACAAGAGCCATGCGTTCCCTATTCACTACTATTCCCAGTGCTCAACAGAGTTTCTAGGAAATTGTAGGTGTTAGCAAATATTTGCTAAATGTTGTAAAAGGGAAGCTGACACGTGAACAACCTATGCCCCATTCTTCCTGGTGAAACAGAAAATTGGAAAGAGACTTTCAAGCAATACTAAAATTATATGCCATTCACTAGATGTAACATAATAAAATATAATAATGAATTATGTAATATATAAATGAAATATTATGTTATATAACAGAATATAGTACATTAATTCTATAACCTAAAAAATAGTTTACTCCTAAAGATTATCATTTTCATTTATCTATATTTACATTCTTGAATTCATATTCAAGAAATAATTATTTATTTCTTTTTTTTTTTCCTTTGAGACAGAGTCTTACTCTGTCACCCAGGCTGGAGTACAGAGGCACGCTCTCAGCTCAATAAAACCTCTGCTTCCCAGGTTCAAGTGATTCTGCTGCTTCAGCCTCCTGAGTAGATGGGATTACAGGCATGTGCTACCATGCTCAGTTAATTTTTGTATTTTCACAAGAGATGATGTTTCACCATGTTTTTCAGGTTGGTCTCGAACTCCTGACCTCTTGTGATCTGCCAGCCTTGGCCTGCCAAAATGCTGGGATTACAGGCAAGAGCCACTGTGCCTGGTCTCAGGCTAGAAAACTGTAGTTTTGTTTTAGTTAAGTCTTGCATTTGGGTGGTGTTTGGGGATGGCTAAATTGTGACCAAAAATTCACCTTAGATAATGTCAGTTCTGGCACCTCCAAAAAGAAATAAAGGTTACTGCCCAACGTAATTGCAGTTTTGGACCACAAGTTTTAAATTATTATAACTAGGCTCAAACATATCTTTATTAATCAAAATAGGAACCATTACAGTTGGCGCATTTTTGTCGATGAGAAATAAGTTTGTTTATACATGTAGTGTAAAAATTCACGTTTCAGGATTTGGTGAACTCTTGGAAAGCATTTTCTGCATCCTGCTGGTTGTGGAAGTGTTTTCTCTGCAAAATATTGTCCAGATGCTTGAAGAAGTGGTGGTCAGTTGGCAGGAAGTCAGATGAATATGGCAGACAAGGCAAAACTTTGTAGCCCAGTTCATTCAACTTTCGAAACATTGGTTGTGTGACTTGCCATCTGGCCTTGTCGTGGAGAATCAGGCCCTTTCTGTTGACCAATGCCGGCTGCAGGTGATGCAGTTTTCAGTGTATCTCATTGATTTGCTGAGCGCATTTCTCAGATGTAATGGTTGCACCGGGATTCAGAAAGCTATAGTGTATCGGACCGGTAGCAGACCACCAAACAACAACCACAACCATTTTTGGGGGCAAGTTTGTCTTTGGGAAGTGCTTTGCAGCTTCTTTTCAGTCCAATCACTGAGCTGATTTTCACGTTATCAGATAAAATCCTTGTTTTGTCACACATCAGTTTATTAGAGAAATGGTTCATTGTTGTGTAGAAGAGGACACTTCAAAACGATTTTTTTTTTCATTTTTCTCTCAGCTCATGAGGCACCCACTTACGGAATTTTTTTCACCTTTCCGATTTGCTTCAAATGGTGAACAGCCATAGAAAGGTCGACACTGAGTTCTTCAGCAACTTCTCCTGTAGTTGTAAAAGGATCAGTTTTGATAATTGCTCTCAGTTGGTCGTTGTCAACTTCCAGTGGCCAGCCCCTATGCTCCTCATCTTCAAGGCTCTCGTCTCCTTTGCAAAATTTCTTGAACCACCACTCCAGTGTACATTCGTTAGCTTTCCTGGGCCAAATGTGTTGTTAATGTTGTCAGTTGTCTCCGCTGCTTTTCGACCCATTTTTAACTTGAATAAGAAAATTACTTGAATTCGCTTTTTGTCTAACATCATTTCCATAGTCTTAAATAAACACAAAATAAAGAGCAAGTAATAAGTTATTAGCAAAGAAGCATAAAGTAAGAAATGTGCATTAAAATGATGTAAACATAACAACATTGATTTAAGAATTTAAGCCAATGTCAAAAAGCAAATTTCAACAATGCAAAAATCGCAATTCCTTTTGTACCAGTCCCACTATTCCTCTTTTAAAATATTAATCCGTTTACAAAGATAACAGCTAAGATAATTTGTTGTAATTCTGACTAAACTTTTGTTTTGAGAAGCCAAGCTATAGTATGTTTAGAATATGTCAATGTCAAAACAGTGAACTAATTTTTACAAATTAAGGAAAAACAAAATATTAGAAAACTTGCTATAATAAATCAATAGTCCAAATGCTTACCCCTTGTTAATCTTTTGGGTAATCACAACATGCCTGAGATAGATCAATGAAATAAAGACAAAATTAAGTGCTATTTGGACAACAAAACATAGGTGAACAAAGTTCTCAAAGCCTCCCTATTCTCAAGATTGTGTAAATGGATAAATCATACATGAATAAACTGGTAAGTCAAAGAATAATTAAAAGTTGAGGCCAAGAGGCTTTTTGACCAACAGTCCTAAAGGGAGTCTGGCTAGAGTAAGGCAAAACATTTCTGCGTCTGAGAGGAAATGGAGAATTCTACAACTTACTACGGCAAGGTTTTGAGCACGAAAACATAGAGGAATTAAAAAAGAAAAAAAAAAGACTGGTCAGTACTAATGATGCAATTGCTAATATTATTTGGTTGAAGCTTAATAAAAATCTCCTGCCCAAAGTAAAGATAGATCCTAGACAATGGAGAGACTTTACTTATGAATAAGACTCTTAATTACTTTAGGTATCGGACTTCATACAATTTCTGGCTGTTTCCCTGTTATCTCTTCTAGATCTATTAACTATAAAATCAACAGCTAGTGTCTTAGTACTGAGCTATATCTTGAGTGATTTTTTAAGTGTCGGAGTGAAAGTTAAAAATTGTAATTAAGAGTGGAAAACGGATTTTATTAAAGACATAGCAAAATAAATAATATAGCATCCAGATAATGGAACATAATAGAGCTTACAGTAAATGTTTCAACTATATACCTATATTTTATTACAGTTTATGGTATGGTGAATGTGCTATCATCTGAACCATCCCTCAAAAAGGACAACCTATGTGAAAAAATTAATGAGCTTTGAGTGTTTTCTTATTGGTAGTGCATCTATAGATGGTTTGTTTTGTTCCTTTTAGTTTTTCAATATTATCCAAATGCTTCATGAGTTTATGTTAATATTACAGTAAAAAGTATGTTCATTATTTCTATTTTAATAACATTGTGTGTAGTTCTATTCCATTACTAATACATTAATATTGATTTTACAAGCCCCAAATTTGGTTTCACAATCTGCATAAACTCCTCAGAAGTTTTTTGAAAGAGTGAATGTGTTTGTTTGTGTGTTGTACATGTGTGATTGTGTGTGTATGTGTGTCTGTGTCTGTGTTTGGTTAATTTCTAAAGCAATTGCACCACCGTGGTGCAATGCTATTGTAACTATTCTTATTAAACTTACTGTGTCAAAAGCAGGAACTAGGATCTTAGAAAAAAATTGATATAAAGTGGGTGCTTGACAGATTATTGTTAAGTGAATGAATGAAGAAAGAAAAAGTAAAACATTAAGAGAAAATCACTCTTTTAGAAAAGAATTTAACACACAATTGTTGAATTCTGTATTGCTATCCAGGATATGATCAGTGTAAAAAATTGTTTTACTAAATAATGTGTCATTTGTAATAGAATTTTAGGGAATACAGAGCAATGGGCAAGATACAACTAAGAGAATGAAGTACCTGGACTAATCACTAAATCACTGTGAAATCTTTAGCAATTCATTTCTACTCTCTGAAATGCAGAACTTTTATTAAATATAATATTGGCAATTAACCAAAGAACCTCTAAATTCTCCTTTGCATTTGAGCCATTTGTTCCATGAATCTGTTGTCCATGGCATGTTTATGGCTCTTAGATTTTTCAAATGAAATATCAGCACAGATATTATAAAAAGTGAAGATTCCTTACTATATTTAATTTAGTGAAAAGCTTAAAATGGCATGAAGTTATACTAAACAAATTAGTCTTTTTGAAAAGAAGAACGGTTTCTGACATAAATTCTAGAATGCATGATTTATTTTTTGCTGTATTAGTTTAGTTTAGAGGAAAATTAAAATTTTATATTCCAGTAACTATGTCATGTTTCATGTACATATCAGTACAATTAATTACCTAACAACAAATAAAATTTTGTTATGTATCTATAAATTTTCTAATAAAAGAAATTGAGTTTAAAGAGATGGACTACCGGACAGAGCTACATTTGGAATGCAGGGCTCTCTGATTTCTACACATGAATTATCTACTAGATTGTAGCCCCCTTGAAGATAAATCCTACATGTTGTTTGCCTTTATAATCCTCACCCTTTTCCTTTACTCCCAACATTAGACAAATAACTGTATATTTAGAAAATATTCAGTAATGGTTGAATGAAGAAAGCAGAATAGAATGGGGCAGAATGAAATAGGAGAGGAGGAAATGGGCTGAGCTCAAGAGGAATGGAATAAATTAAAATGAAATTGAATGGAAAAAAAAACTGAAATGGAATGGATTGCATTGTAGTGCAAGAAAATATTTTCTTTTCTTCCTCTTTACCTCTGCATCTAAAATCGGTCTTTGCCCAAGTATCTGCCTAAGTATTTAATGACCATTAGACATCCTTTCTTCTGACCTACTGAAATAGTTGAGTTAGCAACACTGAAATAGGCCAAGCTTATTTATTATTTTTGCTATAACTAATATTTGTTAATTTCTTCATCTGTTATTTTAACCCTTACATATTGCCTCTTCCTGATAGGACAGTGAACCACTGTCCCACCATCCTCAGTGGTGGTGTCTGCTGAACCCCATAAGTCCTGTTCAGTGTCCTCAAATTCCAAAATGAGAGTCATTGTATTTTCCCTCAGAGACAACTACTATGAAGCCAACAAAAAGAACAAAAAGAGAGCTTTGGAGTGTAACTTAAGATTTAGGATACAGATTGTATAGTCCATTGTATGCTGCTATAAAGGAATACCTGAGAATGGGTAATTTATAAAGAAAAGAGGTTTATTTAGCTCACAGTTTTGCAGGCTGTACAGGAAGCATGGCACCAACATTTACTTCTGGTCAGGACCTCAGGAAGTTTTTATTTATGTTGGACAGCAAAGGCCAACAGGCCAGTCACATGGTAAAAAGGGGAACAAAAGAAAGGAGGGCGATCCCAATCTCTTTAATAACCAGATCCCACATGAACTCATTGTTCTGAGGAGGGCACCAAGCCACTTATGACCCAAACACCTCCCAATGACCCCATCTCCAACACTGGGAACCACATTTCAACTTGATATTTTCAGGAAAAACATCCTAACAATATCACACGTAGATCTCTTTTGCTTTTGCTTCAGTACCTGCAAAATAGAAATGATAGTGGGACTCACACTATATGTGGTGTTTAGAATATTGCTTGACCCTTAATAAGAATTTAATAAATGTTAGTGTTTATTGTTTACCCGAGTGCCCTTTGACATTACATTTCTTTTTATTCAATTCCACATTTCAAGAAAGAAGCACTAAAACAATATGTATTGTGCATTTCACATGTGCCACACATTTTTGTTTTGTTTTGTTTTAGGTGATGCATGCAGCCCTGAACAAATAAATCAGGTGTCTGACCTTATTAGGTCCACATTTGTGGTTTGTGTATCTGTCTGTGTCTGTATTTTGTGACTACAGCTGAAGCTAATATAAACTAAGAAACCAGTAAACAAAATAATTCCATGTGTTGAGTAAGTTAAAATGAAATTAACTGTAATAGGAGAGGGAGTTTTTGGTTTGCAATTCTAATTGGCTAGGGGGAAGGAAGCTAATTTGTTGGAAGTATGGCTAGGCTGAGATGCATGGGTAAATGAGAAAGTTGTTAAGTCGTTTAAAAAATCAGAGAAAGAGACCGGGCGCGGTGGCTCACGCCTGTAATCCCAGCACTTTGGCAGGCTGAGGCGGGCAAATCACGAGGTCAGGAGATGGAGACCATCCTGGCTAACATGGTGAAACCCTGTCTCTACTAAAAATACAAAAAAAATACCGGGCGTGGTTGTGGGCACCTGTAGTCCCAGCTACTCAGGAGGCTGAGGCAGGAGAATGGCGTGAACCCAGGAGGCGGAGCTTGCAGGAGCCAAGATCACGCCACTGCACTCCAGCCGGGGCAACAGAGAGAGACTCTGCCTCAAAAAAAAAAAAAAAAAAAAAAAAATCAGAGAAGAAACAATTTCAAGGAGAAAGAACAACAAATTGAGATAAGGAATATCTTGAAATATTCAAGGAGCAGATGAGTAATGAGTGCAGTTGAAACATAGTGAGTTAGATGTATGTCTTCAGTGGGGAGGAAAGTGGGGGACAGTATGCTTGAGACAACTTTGAAGAATGAGACAAGGGTCAAAGCATATATGGTTATTATTATTATTATCTAAGACAGGATCTCATTCCGTTGCCTAGGCTGGAGCACAGTGACATGATCACGGCTCACTGCAGCATTGACCTCCTGGGCTCAATCAATCCTCCCACATTGGCCTCCCAAGCAGCTGGGACTACAGGTGTGTGCCACCACTCCCAGCTAATTTTTTTCTTTTCTTTCTTTCTTTTTTTTTTTTTTTTTTTTTGTAGAGACAGGGTTTTGCCATATTGCCAGGGCTGGTCTCAAACTCCTGTGCTCAAGACATCCACCCACCATGGCCTGCTAAAGTCTTGGGATTATAGGTGTGAGCCACCATGCCTGGCCCCATGTAAAGTCTTGATTACTGTGAAAGGAATTTAGGTTTTATTCTAAGATACAGGGAAAGGTATTTGTAGAAGAGTAACTGATTTGTAAGAGAGTAACTATCAATGTTGGATAGAAAATTGATTGCAAGAATGCTTGAGTCAAGAGCAAAAAGGGTACAGAGGATAAGACAATAACTCCAATGATTGATCTAGAATCTTGATCAGGGCGTAATGGAAGGGAGTAGAGGTGACATGCTAGATGGCATGCATGGGTCAGGAGAGATGAGTCACGATATTGTCATGTCTTCAAAATTGGAGGCTACTTGAGAATTCTGGTATGCTGATAGAAATAATCAAACAGAGAAATAAAAATCATGATGTGGAAGAGAGAAGGTTTAACCAAAGGAATAAATCCTTCTGATTAACATCTTTTATGATCACAACACATCCACCACTTTCCTAGGACAAAAGCGCAGTTAGTAAAACTTTCATAAAAATACAACCCAGCAAAGGCCTCAGAATATAAATGAGAAGCACCCAGAAAGCAGAAAATGATTGCGAGGTTCAAGGATGGCAGAACAGAAAATGAAATAAAATAGTGTCAAAAATATGACAAAAGCCTCATCTTCTCTGCACATTCTACCTTGGAATTATTGCCACTGTATCAGTCCACTTAACTGACCCACATTGACAAATTGACTTGGTATAAACTTACTCCAAGAAGAAAAATTCATCCTATTTAACCTATAGGCAAGAAACGTCTGACTACCCTCACTAACCTCTGACCATCAGGTCAGCTCTGTGTAGCAGATCTTAACACCTGTTTCCTCCCCTCCCTTAAAGAAATAAACTGAGATTTTCTTATTTCCACAAAGTAGGAGTTCCTTAAGTCAACATTGCTTGACCAATTGAGAAATAAACACTTGAAGATCGAGTTAAAGAAAAGCAGATTCCAAATTTCCTATTGTTTCATAGCTATTAAATAAAGTCAGAATCAGATCTGAACTAAAACTATTTTTAGTGCAAAGAACAGCAAACTGAAATTTGGTTGATGCACAAGGGACAGAAATGGGCTCTGTTGACTCTGCTGATCTGAAGTCCACTTAGGTGGAAGAGAGTAGATGACATAGACTTGACTAAAAGCAACTTCCAAAGTGACCTGTGGTCACATAGTACAAAGATCAGCTTCTTAAGGAGCATAGATTGGTCCCTGTAGCACAAGATATTACTTTCACGTCACATATTCATAATACATTATTTTAAGTGTGTGACATTCTAGAGTAAAGCAAAGAAAAGTTGCCTACAATGGCGTGGAAACACTCATATATTGCCTTAGCTGTTCCCATATTCATATTTTATTTCCTGATGTGTGAGGCACATCACGCAGGAGTAATTACCACTACTAGTGATTTGCCCTCCAGTGTCCTCTGACTATAAACTATTTTATGTATCTAATTCAATAAAACTGTCATTGGCTCTCTGATAAATGATTACATTGTAAAACGAATTATTCTTATACATTTGCGAAACTAGCAGTTCATATGAGCATCCATGACTACATTAAGGAGGTTGATGTATCATGGAAATAATTCAGAATCAAAAAATGACTGAAAGTGAGTGGGCTCACTGCCTAAAAATCAAGCATGTCCCTTCTCTCTCTCACCTCATACTGTGCTTCGCTGATTGCCTTAAGGAGGGAGGGTGCTGAAGTTATAATTTGACAGCCATCAAAGAAATAATGTTGTTGTTGTAGGCATTGTTTCTCTTCCTAGTTGCAATGCCTAAACCTTGTTTCTTAGCAGTCTTCCACAGTGAATCTTCAAAAGCCGTGCACCCTCCTCAGCAACAAGAAATGTTTACTGGGCTGAATTATGGTCAATGAGACATAAAGGCATACTTGCTGGTGGTTTTCTGGGAAAAAAAAAAAATTGACTTCTTAAAAAAAAAGAAAGACTCCTTTATACAGATTTTCTGTCACATCAAAATGACTGAACCATTTAAAATATTTTATTAAGGCAACTTGTGATTTACTCAGGACTGTATAATACCAGGTAACAATTAAATATCTAATTTTAAAAAAGGGTTTTCAAAGTCAGAAAGATCTGCAATTAAATCTCAGGTGTGCCATATATATAATCTCTGTTATTTCGAATATGTTTCTTAACCACTATACATCTTAGTTTTCCTACCTCTAAAATATTATATTCCCTCATTGAGATTCTTTTTTAATATTTAATATATTAATAGTGTAAGTCGTATTAAGAGATTTCCAATTTTGAGCCTACATCATGATTCAAAATTAACTTTACTTGATTGGAGTGTGTTATTTGTAAATATGGCCATGTAATCAGTTTACTAGTATGTAATAATGTTTTAATCTATATATAAGTGATACAGGATTGTTTTTTCCAATTTTGTTTTGAAATTGAGCCTAGATCAGGAAATTTGAAGTTTTTCAGGATCTCCTATGCTTTGAGAAAATTTAAATAACAGAAATTTGAATTTTCTTAATATTTTATAAATTGATCAGTAAAACCATCTATGCTTAATGTCTCTGGAGAGTTAAATATTTGACTATCTTTTTTATATCCCTCCCCGGGGCTAACAGCCTATCAGGATTTCAACCTTTTCTTGTGTCCATTTTCATCATAAAAATTTTCTTGAGAAATTATCCATCTCAACTCGACTTTAAAAATTGCAAATATTTGAAATTGCACATTAAACTCTCCAGCATGTATCAATTTGTTTTAAATCTGAGTCGATATATCTTCATATTTAAATGATTATTATCTATCTCTTTTATTTTAAATTTAACAGAGCTCTGGTAAGGCTGCTATTTAATATGAATAATTTATTTTAAATAACAATTCTTAATTTTATGTTCTTTACTTTTATCTTTTTCTTATCCCATTCTTTCGCTTTTGTTCTTCGTTTAGTGCACTCTTCTTACTTTATTTTGATTTGTTTCCCCTTGGCTTAAATGCTTGCTTCATTTGTTATGTGTATACAAACTCTTAATTAATTACTCACAAGCTATTCCTACTCTCTTTTCCCTTGCCTTACTCTACTCTAGTCGTTATAAAGTACTCAACTGCAACTGCCTTGCACCTAGAGATACTTCTGGCCAGTGGAGAACATGTATTTTCAGCACCTTGCTCATGGCCTTCTCCATTCTTCCCACAACAGACACAGATCTTATGATTGGAGATATCATACACATGGATCTTGAGAATACTGAAGATAGCAAAGGGGATAAAGAAGAAGAGCTTATGTATATTGATGACAGCACTGAGCAATAACAAAAGCACTGAGTGACTTGATCTTGACAATGTATTGGCTGGGATTATAAACCTCTTACTTATTTAAGCCAATATTAGTTGGGTTTTCTTTAGCTTTCTGCTGAACACACTATGACTAAAAATGTATACTGTTGCTTTTTCTAGCGTTTGTATAAAACCTATATGAGTACCATTGGACAAATATGTGTGTTTTATACTGGTTATTCTAAATAGTCTAGAACACTCTATATATTGTTTTGTTTTCTCTTTTTACCCTTAAAGATTTTTATGAGTGCTTCCTTTTGTTTATTTATTCACATATTTTTAATGTCCAGGTAGATTTGGTATTTTGCATATGTTGTTCTGTGTTCTGTTTTGGAATAGAGAGTACTGGGGCTGGGCACTGTGGCTCATGCCTGTAATCCCAGCACTTTGGGAGGCTGTGGCTGGTGGATCACGAGGTCAGGCATTTGAGACAAGCCTGGTCAACAGAGTGAAACCCCGTCTCTACTAAAAATACAAAAATTAGCCAGGCATGGTAGTGGGTGCCTGTAGTCTCAGCTACTTGGGAGGCTGAGGCAGGAGAATCGCTTGAACCTGCGAGGCAGAGGTTGCAGTGAGCCGAGATCGTACCACTGCACTCCAGCCTGGGCAACAGTGTGAGACTAAATCAAAAAAAAAAAAAAGAAAAGAAAAGAAAAAGGAAAAAGATAATATAGAGTGCTATTGTCTTCACTTCCTTTCTACCAATCCTCTCAAGTCCACACCAATAGTAAGTAGTGTATCCTTACTATTTCTTAGAACTACTCCTGTACACATTACCCATATGATGAAATCAACAAGCAACTATCAGTTCTTATCTTTTCCAAATTATTGGTGATATTTGATACATTTTTTTATTTCCTCCTTGAAACATTTTCTTTACTTAAAGATCAGGACATTAGTGTCTCTTGTTCTTTGAGGGGTGGAGGCAGTTATGTGTCTCTCTTTTTCTCTTTTGCTGGTTTCACACATTTATATGTTTAGATTTTACTTTGCTTTTGATATCCAGATTTTTATATCTAACTGCTTACTTGATATCACTACCTGTATATCTAACAGATATCTCAAGCTTTATATGTCAAATTGTACTCATGATTTCCTCCCCTAAAACATTTCTCTCATAGTGTTTCCCTGTTTCCATGACAATTTGTTCTCCTAGTTAGTCAAAAAACCTGGGGTCATTCGTAAGTTTTCTTATTTTCACACAACCATCAGCAAATCCTGTCAGTTTACTTATCTATCAGCAAAGTAAGTTTATTTTATTGCTATTGGGTAACCTACCATAAATACATAATCTACCACAAATTTTTATTACCCTCAAAATACATGTGAATTGATAATTGGTAATTCACATGTTTTTTGAGGGTAATAAAAACTGTAATTCCTTTCTTGTATATTGGGAAAAAATGTTGACATATTCCTTATATAAAGCTCCATAAACTTGCTGTTAAATTAGTTTTGATTTTTTAATTATAGCTAAGGTCAAAGAAGGCTCAAACTTATACCTATTAATGATAGAAAGTAGATTGTGAAAGTATGAGAAAGGAACATTCTAGGCAAACAGAAAGCAAGTATAAAGTTTCCCAGTTGAGAATGAATTTAACTATGCTGGAGATATGAGAAATAGGCCATCTTTACTGGAATGTAATAAGTGAAGGAAGAGTAGAGAAAGGATATCTGAGACTTAAAGCCTTTTGTATATCAAAAAATGGAGCCTGAAAAATGTTACTGCTGGGTGTAGAATTTTAGGTTAACAACGTTTTGTTTTGTTTTTCATTGATTGCTTCTGTGAATACTTTAAAGATGTCATTACACAGCTTTCTGGCTTGTATTGCTTTCAGTAAGATTTTTTCAATCATTTTTACCTTTGATCCTCTGTATGTATATTATTTCTCTGGATGATTAAATTTTTTATCACTAATTTGAAACAATTTGATTATGATATACCTTGATGTAGTTTTTCCGTGTGTTCTGTTTCAAGTTCATTGAAACTTTTAGATCTGTGGGTTTATAACTTGCATTAAAAGACTTGAAAATTATGTTTCCTGTCTTACCCTCTCCTCTATTATGGGACTCTAATCACTTACATAGCTACTTAATTTTATTTACAAAACAGTGATGTTCTGCTCATTTTTTTCTTTAATCTTCTCTCTCTTTTATTTTGGATAATTTTTATTGCTATATATTCAAGCTCACTAATATCTCTTCTGTAGTGTACAATTTATTGTTAATTCCATTCAATGCATTCTTCATTTCAAACATTGGTACTTATGTCTCTAGTATTTTGATGTAGTCCTTTTTTTATATTTTCTGTATCTCTCACCATACACATGCTTTCCTCTAACTTATGGAACACTATGTAGTGTACTTACAGTAGTTGTTTTATTATCCTTGTCTACTAATTTTATTATGTGAATGAGTTATTTGGGGGTCATCAGTTTTATTGATTTATTTTACTTTTATTTACATTTCATTTTTTTGTAGTTCTTTCTATGCTTGGTAAATTTGATGGTTTGCTGTATTAGTTTCCAAGAGCAGTTGTAACAAAGTTCCATGAACTGGCTAGTTTAAAATAACAGAAATTTATTCCACATGTAAGAAAAATCCCCATGTAAGGACTTCTTTGTTAATCTCTGTAACAATAAGCCTGGAGATGTAGCTGTTCCATCTTCCACTGGGTGGTTCTGACATATGTGCATATGGTGGCTTAAAGGACCTAGGCAACAGAAAGCTTCAGTATCAGTTCAATCCACCAGCTTAAGCTGAATTTCAGGGCCCAGGTTTCTAACATTCTCTTGATCTTCCCATCATGGACACAGAATGACTGCTGAAAATCAGCCCTCATATCATTATTTAAAGCGAAAGAAGGATATTGAGTGAGACTACCAAGCACCAGCAGACTTCTGTTTATATCGCATCGGTGAGAATCCTGTCATGAGAGCCATAGCTGCAGAAGAATCTGAGAGAAAACTTAGCTTCTCAGGCCCTATAATAGAAGAAAATAATCAAAAGGAAGTTGCAAATGCATGTTGAGTAAGCCCACCAAAAATGTTTCCCACTTTTCTTATAGAGGTTTAATTTCAGACCTCATTTTAGGATTGTTTCCTCCACCCCCATCATTTTTAGTAGCTGCAAACCTACAAGAAGGAAGTTGGTAAAAAAAAAATATATATATATATATATACTTAGGCCGGGCGTGGTGGCTCATGCCTGTAATCCCAGCACGTTGGGAGGCCAAGGCGGGCAGATCACGAGGTCAGGAGATTGAGACCATCCTGGCTAACACGGTGAAACCCCATCTCTACTAAAAATACAAAAAATTAGCTGGGCGTGGTGGCGGGTGCCTGTAGTCCCAGCTACTCAGGAGGCTGAGGCAGGAGAACGGCGTGAACCCAGGAGGCGGAGCTTGCAGTGAGCTGAGATCGCGCCACTGCACTCCAGCCTGGGCAACAGAGCAAGACTCTGCCTCAAAAAAAAAAAAAAATCTATCTATCTATCTATCTATCTATCTATCTATCTATCTGTCTATCTATCTATATAAACTTAGCTGAAAACATAGGTCATATTTTTTTTTAATAAAAACGATGAGTGATGATGCCAAAATTCACATTCCCTACTTTTTGAACTAGAATGCCATTATGGTTACCTACTCCTGCCTCAACATTGTATTTCAGCATGTGAGGGGCAGATAATGTCTTCCTTTAGGTGAGAGTTCTTCAAATCAGAAGTAATCAAGAAGTTGTATCCTCAAAGAATTGCATCTGTGGAGCTTTCTCTGTACCAAGAGCTACTTCAGATAGCTACTTTAGATAACATTGCCATTGGATGTTTGGAGTGGGTGAGTGGATTTTGCAAATGGAAAAAAGTGAATCACTGTGGATGGAGGGTAGAGTATGATAGGCTGGATTTCTCAAAGAGGTCCACATCAATATTTCTCTTCCCTTAAACTCTTGCAGTGTGACTTACCAATCCACTGTCAAAAAGCAAACTCTATGATTCACCCCCTTGAAACTGGGCAGGTCCTGAGATTGCTTTGACCAATAGGATATGGCACATATTATAATGTGTCAAGTGAGTTATAGTCCTGTTATGAGTTGTGTCTTCCAAAACTGATATGCTAAAGCCTTAATCTCTAGTTCCTCAGAATGTGACCTTATTGGAAATTAAGCCTTGGTAGATATAATCAGGTTAAAATGGGCTAATTTGGGTGGGCCTTACTCCAATATGACTAGTGTCCTCAAAAAGAGGAAATAAAGACATAGAGACACACACATAATACAGAGGGAAGACTGTGTGATGATAAAGGATGGGAGTGATGAGTCTACCAATGCCTATACCTACCAGAAGCTAGGAAAATGGAATGGAACAGCACATTCCAGGGAGCATGGCTTTGTCAATACCTTGATTTTATACTTCTGATCTCAGAAGTTGGAGATAATAAATTATGTCACTTTAAGCCATCTAGTGTATGGTAGGCCCATTTTATAGCAGCCCTAGGAAACTAATACAGGTTCTTAGTCGACTTGGTAGCTTCTGTGTTCCACCTCTTGGGGTGCTCATTTTGAGGATCCTGACTCAGAACCACACCACTTGCCTTGAGAAATCTAAGCCATACAGAGAGGCCACATGTAGGCATTGTTATTAAATGGTTGGTTAAAAGCCCCAGTCAAGCTCCTTTCTGACAAGGCATCAATTGCCAGCCATACGTATGAGCCTTCTTGGATGTTGACAGCAGTTGAGCCTCCAGACAACCACATTCACCATCTGACTGCAGCTGCATGAGAAAATCCAAGTAAGAATTGCCCAACTAAGCCCAGTCAATCTATAGATCCCTGAGAAATCATAATTAACTGATATTTAAGCCACTAAGTCTTGGGGTATTTTATTATAAAGCAACAGATAATGAGAATTATAAGCTTGGCATTAAACCTCCAAAATCTTCCCAACTCTAGATTTAAATTAAAAGTTCTATCTTTAAATATCTGGGTACAACTTTTTATTGAGTGAGACAAATTACTTTCAGAGTCCATTGGTATGATAAGAAAGAATGTCTCCTAATTTTTAACCAGAGATAGTTCAACCAGAATTTTCAACCGTTTGAATTTGAGATGTTGTTTTGAATACTGAAGGTTGAAGAGATGTCAGGTCAAATTGATTAAATAATTGCAAAATAAAGCAGTAATAATCACAACTCAATCCTTCAGTATAAAATGTATTGGAACATCTATAAAAAGCCTCTAGCAGGCTGAGGCAGGAGGATCACAAGGTCAGGAGATCAAGACCATCCTGGCTAATACGGTGAAACCCCATCTCTACTAAAAATACAAAAAATCAGCCAGACATGGTGATGGATGCCTGTAGTCCCAGCTACTCGGGAGGCTAAGGCAGGAGAATGGCGTGAACCCAGGAGGCAGAGCTTGCAATGAACCGAGATCACGCCACTGCACTCCAGCCTGGGCAACAAAGCGAGACTCCCTCTCAAAAAAAAAGAAAAGTATCTAGCATAATTACACTTGTCACTTGGCTGACTGTCAGCATGTCACTATTTGACAAAAACAGTTCATTTCCATGATCAGACCCACAACATACACTTCTTATTTGTTTAATAAACAGATTTTTTCTTTTTACAAGGTTCTTGTTCAGATATGCTAACGAATTGCAGCGTGTATCACCCTTACCTGCTAGATTTTCTCAGTTTAATCTTCCTTTGAACTGAAATTACCATTATCATTTACATTAATCAGTATTTACTTATACAACTGTGATGAGTTCTTAGTCCACCAAAAATACCAGGGCAAGGTGAATCACTTTCTCTTCTTTTAGGGGAAAACAAATTTATCACTAAATACTGGTTTTCAAAATCACAAATCAGAAGGACTCATAAGAAATGTAATTTATTCTGAATCAAGAGATCTTCTCAATTTATACTAAAATTTTATTTCTCATTATAGTTTTTCATACTCTTTCCATTTTAGACACATGGAAGGAATTGATCTCCTCATCTTACACACCTTATAGTTTTTCAAAGTAATACTGAATGTTTCACACAGTGATTTAATGTGTCATATGAAAATTGTAGACTTTTTATACATATAGTTTTATGTATTGAAAATATATATAAATGTCCTTCCAAAGATGCCCTTATTTATCCTAATGCTTCTGAATTATTTTCTCTGCCTTACAGTATCTGATTACCCAGATCATACTCATCTCACCAAATTCTTAGACTACAATTTCAAGGAAGCCTTTTTTCCCGTCACTCCACTAAAATGAATCTCACTGTCTATTTGACATCAATTGTTTATTTCCTCGTATTTTGTGGCTTTCCTGAGTTTACCATGAATTTCAATTATTTATTCACTGTACTAGAGTCAAAGCTTATAAGTTCCATATATTTAGAATCTTAAGGATCTAGTCAACTTAGTATTTCTAATGTTATACAAAGTCCTCCCTTGGTATCTACGAGGAATTTGTTCTGGGAACCCCAAGAATGCCAAAATCATTGGAAGTTCAAGTTTCTTATATAAATTTGCATAGTATTTGCATGTAACCTAAACACATTTTCCCATATATGTTAAATCATCTCTAGATTACTTATAATACTTAATTCAATGTAAATTCTATGCAAATAGTATATTCTATTTTAAAGCATATTGTTTTGAGTTTTTGTATTTTAATTTTTATTGTTTATTTTTTAAAATATTATTTATCTGAATTTGGTTGAATTCCTAGATGTGGAGGTCCACATCAATATTTCTCATCCCTTAAACTCTTTTGGGATGTAGCCTAAGCACATAATCAACTCTAGATTACTTTTAATACCTGAATCAATGTACATTCTATGTTGTAATTGTAATGTAAATTCTTACTACTTACAAATAGTAAGCATATCCTATTTTAAAACATACTGTTTTTTAATTTTTGCATTTTTATTGTTTATTTTTTAAAATATTATTTATCTGAAGTCGGTTGAATTCCTAAATGTGGAGGACCAGTCTATATTCAATTTTTGTAATTAAGTAGCTAGCTGACTGACAAGTAGGCAGGTTGTGAGGAGTAACTTTCCCTGTGAACATCATTAAGTCAATGAGCTAGCAACAGCAAAAACATTGCAAAGTCAACCCAAGTGTTCCTAGGAATATATACTAGCAGATAAAAGAAGTTAGCCAGTGACTAATATAATAAGATTTTTTATAATAGCCTAAAACTGGAAATTCTCCAAATGTTTATTATTGGAGGAAGAACAATTATATATTTACACAGTGTAAGAATCTGAAACAACAACTAAGGAATTAACTAGTGATGTATGTAAATGTATACAAGATTTATAAATTAAAAAGCAAGTGTGGTCTAATCGATGTATATAGAGGGTGGAATGATGGTTACCATGTGCTGGGAAGGATAGTGAAGTGACCGAGGGTGGGGAAGTGGAAATGGTTAAAGGATACAAAACTATAGATAGAATGAATAAGGTCCAGTACTTGATAGCACAGCAGGGTCACTTCAGTCAACAATATTATATTGTGCATTTAAAAATAACTGAAAGAGTATACATGGATTGTTTGTAACACAAAGGATAAATGCTCTAGATGCCTATATCAAAATATTTCATGTACCCCATGTATGTGCGTGTATATATATACACAGAAATTGCAAATAAAATAATAAAATAAACAAAATAAAAATAATATAAAAAATAATATCACTATTTTACGTAAATTTTTGTGCACTCACAGCAATTATGAATAAAATAATAATCCTCCAAAGCAACAAATATTATCATTTTTATCATTCTTTTGATGCTCATATGAAATATTTTAAAAACTGACTTCATAAATTCCATGTAAGAAGTCTAAAAATTTTTAAATTAGCTGCATTATCATATATTCAGCTTGAAACTATATTATACAGAAGAAATTTGCTAAATGCACTGTAAATAATAAGAACTAATATTTTGAAGTTTCATATGTTCGTGTGTTTGTGTGTAAACACATAAATTGTTAGATTTCCTTGGAAAGATCACACCCTTACATAAAATTCTAAAACATTTAGTAATAAATGATGAGAAAAAAATCTATTTATCAAAATATCAGGGATTTAGAATACTAGAAATTAAAGAAAAATCAGAATAACTGGAGATAACGTATCTCACCAAAAGCAAATAGCTACTCAGTTCCGGAAGATTCTCATCTTGTGTGAAAGTGGTTCCCATGCTGACAAAGTTTCCCATTTTACTGTTTTAGATTTTCCAGGGAAAAGAACATTATTTAAAATCTTCCGATTGATAAATGTTGGAAATCAGCTTTTTAAAAAATATACTACATGAGACAAGATAAGAAAAAATACGTCTGCAAACAAAATGTTCCCGTCAATAACCCTGCAAATTCTATGGAGGGAGCCTTGGAATCTCTCTTTAACAAGCTCATTCTTAGACACCGTCAAGTTTGGGAAACACCATAAAGACAAAGAGGTTTGACTATAATTTCACATCTCCCCAGTAGAGTTTTTTTGTTTTTCTGAGACAGAGTTTCACTCTTGTCGCCCAGGTTGGAGGGCAATGGCGCTATCTCAGCTCACTGCAACCTCTGCCTCCCAGGTTCAAGTGATTCCTCTGCCTCAGCCTCCCAAGTAGCTGGGATTACAGGCACCTGCCACCACTCCTGGCTAATTTTTGTATTTTTAGTAGAAATAAGGTTTCACCATATTGGCCAGGCTGGTCTCGAACACCTGACATCAGGTGATCCACCCGCCTCGGCCTCCCAAAGTCCTAGGATTACAGGCATGAGCCACTGCACCCAACCCGTTTATTTTTAACTTATTGATTCCTGACAATTGGTCTCTTTTTTCACATAGCATCAGATTTGGCATCATTCAGAAAGACATAGCATTTGTCAGCTCATTGAAAGGAAATGCTTGGTCATTTAGGAAACAAGATGTAGTAGAGGATAAAGAATTTAAAACCATTAAAAATAAAAAGATTAAAAGAAAAAGCATTATTATATGGCCTTTATCTTTTGAAAAGAAAGCAACACATGGAGTCACCCCTACCAAGGGATAAAAGACATTCAGGAGATTGAAGTGTTAAAGGATATTCTTATTTAGACAGAAAAAAATGCAAAACATAAGAAAAAACAAGAAGGTAGGAAGATGTGCTGGTGAAGAGGTACCCATGGTAAACTCCCAGTGCAGTTTATTCTAGTATTGTACATGCTCTGATTGAGTTTTATGGTAATATATCTTTCTAAAAGCAAAAACTTTTTTTTCCATCATAACTACCTGCTACATTGATTTGTTTTCTAAAGAAAGCCTAAACCCTAACAAGGCAACAAAGAGTCACATAAACCTAATAAAAACCAGACAACTTGATTTTCTACCAAGAGGCATTCTAGTGAATAATTAAATACAGTTCGATTACTTGCTGAGTTGTTAGCACGATGTTAGCCTTAGGGAAGCAAAGTATGTTTCATAGTGTGTTGTATGTGTTTGCATGCACAAATAGCCAGTGGAATGTTATTAATCAAACATAGAATCTCAATTTCTTGTGTTTGGCAAATCTTCCAAGACTGAGCCACAATAACCATAGCTAAAGTGCAGAGACAGTAAACAATAAACACAGTGATATTTTTCACCCCTTATACTCCTTTAGTAAGATCTAGGATTAAATATAGACAAAAATGAAATCATTTGACTTTTTTCACATATTTCCCATCTGATGAATTGAAGTGTGAAATTCATCAGTGAAACTTTGTTTTTAAGCTTTTAGTCTTCTTCAGTGGTCTCATTTTAAGTAATTGGAATGACTAATTTATAAATGAGCTTGAGTGTACAATCAACTGAGGACAAATAGTGTTTGTGAAAGCAGCTGGAATCAAATATGTTCAAAATGAGTCTCAGTTTGTGATTGGATAGATGACTGAGTTTACAGGCATTGCTGATCATTGTTGAGAGGAACAATCCAGAATAAATTCTCAGAGCAAGTGGTTCCTTGAGATGAATAGGTTTGGATTGATTGGAAGAGGAGGAGGTGTGAGAAAATATTCAGGGGTAGAAATTGATATGACCTGGTGATAAACAAAAGGGAGACATTAACTCTGATTCCCAATGGGAAACCTGCTCCTTTTCTTTCTCAACATTTTACATAATTACAAAATAGCTAGAAGTTTCATGATGCGGGCAGGAGTATTGGTCCCCTTGTGTTGAATGAAGGGATTTTTCCTCAACATCTTCACCATATTGAAATGCAATACATGGTTGAGTTATGTGTTAAGTCTCTGGAATCAAGTAAACCTACTCTTGGGTTTGACACTTTTTAGCTAGATGACTCTTAACGTATTGCTTGGTGCTATAGTACCTCAACTTCCTGGTATGTAAAATGAAGAGAAGTGCTCTAGTTACTCTGAATAGCTTAAACAACTGCTCCTAAAATGTAATAATTAAGAAAATTAAATCTTGACTTAGTAATTTTCTAATAAATGTTATGGTTTATGTTTATTTGCATTATGTTATAACGATCAATTTTTTCAGAAAAAAAAAGGGAATGAA
The DNA here is from genome assembly GCF_009764315.1 of Trachypithecus francoisi. Taxonomy (NCBI): domain Eukaryota; kingdom Metazoa; phylum Chordata; class Mammalia; order Primates; family Cercopithecidae; genus Trachypithecus; species Trachypithecus francoisi. The sequence goes on from NW_022681462.1 coordinate 34,964,290, forward strand.
GGAATGAACTGTTGAATCGCCTTGGAACAAAAATTGCACCAAAAATTGAATATCGGAGATATATTGACTCCCAGAGTAGCTGAACTGTATAGACATCGGTTCTTTTCTTTTTTCTTTCCTGTTCTCTTCTTTTTTCTTTTCTGTTCTCTTTTTTTCTTTTTGAAGATATTTGGTCTATTTCCAAAAATTTACTGTTTTCCAAGCTGGCATGGGTGATCTTGAATTATGCATTATATTTTAATAACATATGTGTTTTTAATTATTTTTTGGTCTTTAATACCTAAATCTTTTACCTGATTTTTGCATAAATGGAGCTATATTACTTCTATTATCTTAGCTAAGCCTTTCCTGAAAATAAAAATAAAGGTCTCAGATTGCTAGGTTTAATAGCAATATTACTGACATATTTTGAACTGATTAAAAATGAAGAAAAAGTGTGTTTCTGCTTGGATTCCTTAGAAAGCAGACTCTGATACGAAGAATGGCACTGAGGATTGAAACCTACAGTCCTACAGAAGGATCTCACCAGTATATCATAAAATCATAGCATGCCTTGTAGTATGTGCATATATATGCACACTCATTCACATATACACATACACATTTACATAGATATATTTCTTTTTTATTTTATTTATTATTATTATTATACTTTAAGTTCTAGGGTACATGTGGATAACGTACAGGTTTGTTACATATGTATACTTGTGCCATGTTGGTGTGCTGCACCCATCAACTCATCAGCACCCATCAACTCGTCATTTACATCAGGTATAACTCCCAATGAAATCCCTCCCCCCGCCCCCCCCATGATAGGCCCCCGTGTGTGATGTTCCCCTTCCCGAGTCCAAGTGATCTCATCATTCAGTTCCCACCTATGAGTGAGAACATGCGGTGTTTGATTTTCTGTTCTTGAGGTAGTTTGCTGAGAATGATGGTTTCCAGCTGCATCCATGTCCCTACAAAGGACACAAACTCATCCTTTTTTATGGCTGCATAGTATTCCATGGTGTATAGTGCCCCATTTTCTTAATCCAGTCTGTCACAGATGGACATTTGGTTGATTCCAAGTCTTTGCTATTGTGAATAATGCCGCAATAAACATACGTGTGCATGTGTCTTTATAGCAGCATGATTTATAATCTTTTGGGTATATACACAGTAAGGGGATGGCTGGGTCATATGGTACTTCTAGTTCTAGATCCTTGAGGAATGGCCATACTGTTTTCCATAATGGTTGAACTAGTTTACAATCCCACCAACAGTGTAAAAGTGTTCCTATTTCTCCACATCCTCTCCAGCACCTGTTGTTTCCTGAGTTTTTAATGATTGCCATTCTAACTGGAGTGAGATGGTATCTCATTGTGGTTTTGATTTGCATTTCTCTGATGGCCAGTGATGATGAGCATTTTTCATGTGTCTGTTGGCTGTATGAATGTCTTCTTTTGAGAATGTCTGTTCATATCCTTTGCCCACTTTTTGATGGGGTTGTTTGTTTTTTTCTTGTAATTTGTTTGAGTTCTTTGGAGGTTGTGGATATTAGCCCTTTGTCTGATGAGTAGATTGCAAAAATTTTCTCCCATTCTGTAGGTTGCCTGTTAACTCTGGTGGTAGTTTCTTTTGCTGTGCAGAAGCTCTTTAGTTTAATTAGATCCCATTTGTCAATTTTAGGTTTTGTTGCCGTTGCTTTTGGTGTTTTAGACATGGAGTCCTTACCCATGCCTATGTCCTCAATGGTATTACCTAGGTTTTCTTCTAGGGTTTTTATGGTATTAGGTCTGACATGTAAGTCTCTAATCCATCTTGAATTAATTTTCGTATAAGGAGTAAGGAAAGGATCCAGTTTCAGCTTTCTACTTATGACTAGCCAATTTTCCCAGCACCATTTATTAAATAGGGAATCCTTTCCCCATTTCTTGTTTTTCTCAAGTTTGTCAAAGATCAGATGGCTGTAAATGTGTGGTATTATTTCTGAGGACTCTGTTCTATTCCGTTGGTCTATATCTCTGGTTTGGTACCAGTACCATGCTGTTTTGGTTACTGTAGCCTTATAGTATAGTTTGAAGTCAGGTAGCGTGATGCCTCCAGCTTTGTTCTTTCGATTTAGGATTGTCTTGGCAATGTGGGCTCTTTTGTGGTTCCATATGAACTTTAAAGCAGTTTTTTCCAATTCTGTGAAGAAACTCATTGGTAGCTTGATGGGGATGGCATTGAATCTACAAATTACCTTAGGCAGTATGGCCATTTTCACGATATTGATTCTTCCTATCCATGAGCACGGTATGTTCTTCCATTTGTTTGTGTCCTCTTTTATTTCTCTGAGCAGTGGTTTGTAGTTCTCCTTGAAGAGGTCCTTTATATCCCTTGTAAGTTGGATTCCTAGGTATTTTATTCTCTTTGAAGCAATTGTGAATGGAAGTTCATTCATGATTTCGCTTTCTGTTTGTCTGTTACTGGTGTATAAGAATGCTTGTGATTTTTGCACATTAATTTTGAACCCTGAGACTTTGCTGAAGTTGCTTATCAGCTTAAGGAGATTTTGGGCTAAGATGATGGGGTTTTCTAAATATACAATCGTGTCATCTGCAAACAGGGACAATTTGACTTCTTCTTTTCCTAACTGAATACCCTTGATTTCTTTCTCCTGCCTGAATGCCCTAGCCAGAACTTCCAACACTATGTTGAATAGGAGTGGTGAGAGAGGGCATCCCTGTCTTGTGCCAGTTTTCAAAGGGAATTTTTCCAGTTTTTGCCCATTCAGTATGATATTGGCTGTGGGTTTGTCATAAATAGCTCTTATTATTTTGAGATATGTTCCATCAATACCGAATTTATTGAGCGTTTTTATTATGAAGGGCTGTTGAATTTTGTCAGAGGCCTTTTCTGCATCTATTGAGATAATCATGTGGTTTTTGTCATTGGTTCTGTTTATATGCTGGATTACATTTATTGATTTGCATATGTTGAACCAGCCTTGCATCCCAGAGATGAAGCCCACTTGATCATGGTGGATAAGCTTTTTTATGTGCTGCTGAATCCGGTTTGCTAGTATTTTATTGAGGATTTTTGCATCGATGTTGATCAGGGATATTGGTCTAAAATTCTCTTTTTTGTTGTTGTGTCTCTGTCAGGCTTTGGTATCAGGATGATGTTGGCCTCATAAAATGAGTTAGGGAGGATTCCCTCTTTTTCTATTGATTGGAATAGTTTCAGAAGGAATGGTACCAGCTCCTCCTTGTACCTCTGTTAGAATTCAGCTGTGAATCCATCTGGTCCTGGACTTTTTTTGGGTGGTAGGCTATTAATTGTTGACTGAATTTCAGAGCCTGCTATTGGTCTATTCAGGGATTCAGCTTCTTGCTGGTTTAGTCTTGGGAGAGTGTAAGTGTCCAGGAAATTTTCCATTTCTTCTAGATTTTCTAGTTGATTTGCGTAGAGGTGCTTATAGTATTCTCTGATGGTAGTTTGTATTTCTGTGGGGTCGGTGGTGATAACCCCTTTATCTTTTTTTATTGCATGTATTTGATTCTTCTCTCTTTTCTTCTTTATTAGTCTTGCTAGCAGTCTATCAATTTTGTTGATTTTTTCAAAAAACCAACTCCTGGATTCATTGATTTTTTGGAGGGTTCTTTGTGTCTCTATCTCCTTCAGTTCTGCTCTCATCTTAGTTATTTCTTGCCTTCTGCTAGCTTTTGAATGTGTTTGCTCTTGCCTCTCTAGTTCTTTTAATTTTGATGCTAGAGTGTCCATTTTAGATCTTTCCAGCTTTCTCTTGTGGGCATTTAGTGCTATAAATTTCTGTCTACACACTGCTTTAAATGTGTCCCAGAGATTCTGGTATGTTGTATCTTTGTTCTCATTGGTTTCAAAAAACATCTTTATTTCTGCTTTCATTTCGTTATGTACCCAGTAGTCATTCAGGAGCACGTTATTCAGTTTCCATGTAGTTGAGTGGTTTTGATTGAGTTTCTTAGTCCTGAGTTCTAGTTTGATTGCACTGTGGTCTGAGAGACAGTTTGTTATAATTTCTGTTCTTTTACATTTGCTGAGGAGTGTTTTACTTCCAATTATGTGGTCAGTTTTGGAATAAGTGTGATGTGGTGCTGAGAAGAATGTATATCTGTTGATTTGGGGTGGAGAGTTCTGTAGATGTCTATTAGGTCTGCTTGCTGCAGAGATGAGTTCAACTCCTGGATATCCTTGTTAACTTTCTGTCTCGTTGATCTGTCTAATGTTGACAGTGGAGTGTTGAAGTCTCCCATTATTATTGTATGGGAGTCTAAGTCTCTTTGTAAGTCTCTAAGGATTTGCTTGATGAATCTGGGTGCTCCTGTATTGGGTGCATATATATTTAGGAGAGTTAGCTCTTCCTGTTAAATTGATCCCTTTACCATTATGTAATGTCCTTCTTTGTCTCTTTTGATCTTTGATGGATTAAAGTCTGTTTTATCAGAGACTAGGATTGCAACCCCTGCTTTTTTTTGTTTTCCATTTGCTTGTTAGATCTTCCTCCATCCGTTTTTTCTGAGCCTATGTGTGTCTCTGCATGTGAGATGGGTCTCCTGAATACAGCAAACTGATGCGTCTTGACTCTTTATCCAGTTTGCCAGTCTGTGTCTTTTAATTGGACCATTTAGTCCATTTACATTTAAGGTTAATATTGTTATGTGTGAACTTGATCCTGCCATTATGATATTAACTGGTTATATTGCTGATTAGTTCACACAGTTTCTTCCTAGCCTTAATGGTCTTTACATTTTGGCCTGTTTTTGCAGTGGCTGGTACCGGTTGTTCCTTTCCATGTTTAGTGCTTCCTTCAGGGTCTCTTGTAAGGCAGGCCTGGTGGTGACAAAATCTCTAAGCATTTGCTCATCTGTTAAGGATTTTATTTCTCTTTCACTTATGAAACTTAGTTTGGCTGGATATGAAATTCTGGGTTGAAAATTCTTTTCTTTAAGAATGTTGAATATTGGCCCCCACTCTCTTCTGGCTTGTGGAGTTTCTGCCAAGAGATCTGCTGTTAGTCTGATGGGCTTCCCTTTGTGGGTAACCCGACCTTTCTCTCTGGCTGCCCTTAAGATGTTTTCCTTCATTTCAACTTTGGTGAATCTGGGAATTATGTGTCTTGGAGTTGCTCTTCTGGAGGAGTATCTTTGTGGTATTCTCTGTATTTCCTGAATTTGAATGTTGGCCTGCCCTACTAGGTTGGGGAAGTTCTCCTGGATGATATCCTGAAGAGTGTTTTCCAACTTGGTTCCATTTTCCCCCTCACTTTCAGGCACCCCAATCAGACGTAGATTTGGTCTTTTTACATAATCCCATACTTCTTGCAGGCTTTGTTCATTTCTTTTTCTTCTTTTTTCTTTTGGTTTCTCTTCTTGCTTCATCTCATTCATTTGATCCTCAATTGCTGATACTCTTTCTTCCAGTTGATCGAGTCGGTTACTGAAGCTTGTACATTTGTCACGTATTTCTCGTGTCATGGTTTTCATCTCTGTCAGTTCATTTATGGCCTTCTCTGCGTTAATTATTCTAGTTATCAATTCTTCCACTCTTTTTTCAAGATTTTTAGTTTCTTTGCGCTGGGTACGTAATTCCTCCTTTACCTCTGAGAAGTTTGATGGACTGAAGCCTTCTTCTCTCATCTCGTCAAAGTAATTCTCCATCCAGCTTTGATCCGTTGCTGGCAATGAGCTGCATTCCTTTGCAGGAGGAGATGCACTCTTATTTTTTGAATTTCCATCTTTTCTGCCCTGCTTTTTCCCCATCTTTGTGGTTTTATCTGCCTGATCTTTGATGATGGTGACGTACTGATGGGGTTTTGGTGTGGGTGTCCTTCCTGTTTGTTAGTTTTCCTTCTAACAGTCAGAACCCTCAGCTGTAGGTCTGTTGGAGATTGCTTGAGGTCCACTCCAGACCCTGTTTGCCTGGGTATCAGCAGCAGAGGCTGCCGAAGATAGAATATTGCTGAACAGCAAGTGTACCTGTCTGATTCTTGCTTTGGAAACTTCCTCTCAGGGGTGTACTCCACCGTGTGAGGTGTGAGGTGTCGGTCTTCCCCTAGTGCAGGGATGTCTCCCAGTTAGGCTACTCAGGGGTCAGGGACCCACTTGAGCAGGCAGTCTGTCCGTTCTCAGATCTCAACCTCCGTGTTGGGAGATCCACTGCTCTCTTCAAAGCTGTCAGACAGAGTCGTTTGCATCTGCAGAGGTTTCTGCTGCTTTGTTGTTGTTGTTGTTGTTGATTAGCTGTGCTCTGTCCCCAGAGGTGGAGCTACAGAGACAGGCAGGGCTCCTTGAGCTGCTGTGAGCTCCACCCAGTTCAAGCTTCCCAGTGGCTTTGTTTACCTACTTAAGCCTCAGTAATGGCAGGCACCCCTCCCCCAGCCTTGCTGCTGTCTTGCCGTTAGATTGCAGACTGCTGTGCTAGCACTGAGGGAGGCACCATGGGCGGGCGTGAGACCCTCCTGGCCAGGTGTGGGATATAATCTCCTGGTGTGCCCGTTTGCTAAGACCCTTGGTACAGCACAGTATTGGGGTGGGAGTTACCTGATTTTCCAGGTGTTGTGTGTCTCAGTTCCCCTGGCTCAGTTCCCCTGGCTAGGAAAAGGGATTCCCTTCCCCCTTCCACTTCCCAGGTGAGGCGATGCCTCGCCCTGCTTCAGCTCTCAGTGGTCGGGCTGCAGCAGCTGACCAGCACTGATTGTCCAGCACTCCCTAGTGAGATGAACCCAGTACCTCAGTTGAAAATGCAGAAATCACCGGTCTTCTGTGTCGCTCGCGCTGGGAGCTGGAGACTGGAGCTGTTCCTATTTGTCCATCTTTATATAGATATATTTCTTTTAGCAGAAGCTTGATCATTAGAAGAGGCAGCACTATTATAAGTGCTGCTGGACTTAAAAAGGGGTTATGCTTTCATAGACCCATCATAAGTCAAAAATTCATTTAATATACCAAACCTACCGAACATCATAACTTAGCCTAGCTTACCTTCAGGTGCTCAGCCTACAGTTGGGAAAATCATCTAATACAGAGCATGTTTCATAATAGAGTGTTCAATATCTTATGTAATGTATTATTAAATATGGTATTGAAAGTAAAAAAAATAATGGTTATATGGGTCTCCACTGAATGCATATCACTTTCGCACCATTGGAAAGTGGAAAAATTATAAGTCAAAGTATCATAAGTTGGGGATCATCTGTATTCCAATTGGATGTTAAATTTTTTTTTTCCAACTTAGATTAGAAAACTTAATCACATATAAGTATTATAGCATAGTAATAAATAAATGTTAGGGAGAGTCAAATGCCACAGCTACACTACACCTTTGTTTCTCTTATGGTTTCTTATACAGTAATTACTTTTTTTTTTTTTTACTTAAAAATAGAGTTTGGGGGTCCAACTGAGTTTTGGTACATGAATCTATGGATTTTTTATGTGATCATCACTCAAATAGTATACATTATACCCATTAGGTAATTTCTCATCTCTCACCCCCTTCCACGCTCCCATCTTTGCTAGTCTTCAATATCCAGTTTTCCATTCTCTATGTCCATACGTACACACCATTTAGCTCCCACTTAGTCAAATGCCATGAGAACATGCAGCATTTGACTTTCAGTTTATGAGTTATTTCACTTAAGATCATGGCCTACAGTTCTATCCATATTGCTGCAAGTAAACAGCACTTTAAAATTTAATGAGAGCTGTGATATCCTTCATTACTCTACCATAATTTTCCTAGTTTTGCTCATTTAAGAATAAAAGAGAGAAAAGAGAATAAAAAAATTAGCTAGAAAATTATTCAATTATATATAACCCACTTAATACTATAATACATACATAATAATACATAATAAATGCAGTATCTACCCACATGAAAACAAAAAAAAGAGTGGTTTGTATTAAAAGAGTCAAGAGATGCTATGAATATGGCAAATTGAGTTTGGTTAGACTGGGAAGATTAGGGTTAGATTTGGAGAAACTGTATCAGGCTCAACGTGCAGGCTACGGCACTGTATTCAAAAGGCACAGCAAGTCCAGATCTGATTCAGACAGCCAGGGATACCACATGGTGGAACATCGCAGCAGGCACATTGAAACAGTGATGCAACCATATTTGGAAGCCAGGCAGAGCTTCTATCAGAATAAGGAGGGTTTGCTTCTGTGGCAATACAATGAGAATGACATCATGGTTGGAAACTGATGAGCATGGGTCATGAACAATTTAAATTTCATTGTCTTTTTTACCCTTATGTGGTAGTCTGCAAAGACTTAGTAGGCAAAATAAAATGGTTGATTTTAAATGTTAAAGTTTGGGAGCAGATTATGGCAAGAGGTCAAGATATTCTGGTAGTATTACACAGGACAATAAATTAGCAGAGACAGATTTGGATTATAAGCTTTAAAGAAAAAAAATAAAAAAACTAAACCAAGAAGTACAGTTAAATGAGAATGCATTTATAGTTAAGGCAAGAAGAAAGAGACAGCGTTGTGTTCACTCATGATAAAGGAGTCTAGGTATGCTAGGAACTTCTATTTCTTTAATTTTTAGTTTGTATAGACTCTCAAAAATCTCCTGCTGTCATTGTAATTAATTAGTCATTGTAAAATAGTTGCATTTTCTAGAACAATACTGATTCCATGTGCTCTATTCACTCTTGAATAATTTCAACCTTATGCCAATGCTGATAGGCTAAATGTGGACAGTTCTTTTCAAGAAATTACAAAAACATCTCTCATGTGAGCAATCATTGAATGGAAAACCAGTTGCAAGAGTAGATATCATCATGCCTCAATTCAAATGAAAGCTCATGTCATCTTTCTTGTTTGTTCTTTCTTCCCTTGGAAACAAGTCATCATTTTATTTTTAAGTTGTACTGTGAACACAAAAATCTGATCAATAATTTGTTACATTTTCTCTTCTTTTGGATGTGATGTGTTTGACTAAAATTTAGATAAATTATTTGAGGAACGCTTTAAGTTACAAATGCTCAAAAGCAGATTTTTGAAAACAAGAAGTTGATGGGTGTGGTTCATCTTTGTTCTGTTTTTTTAAAAATTTCTCTGACAAAATAAAAGAGTGACTTGATTAAACATGTTAATTTTTGTATTTTTATTTGGATTTTCTTCTAAGGACAATACAAGTGAATTCCTAGACAGCACAAATGTGTTCTCCAGAGGAGAGAAAAAGATAATGACACTTTCTCAGTGCGATAGGAGCTGGTACTCTGCCATGAACCCCACTCATTTAGACACATCTACAATCAGTAGTATGGAGCACTTGGCTATTGCTCTGCTTCAAAGTAAATGTAACATCTTTTATCTTCTTATGTTCAAACAGTGCCATTTGTCATTAAGTGAAACACTGTACTGTGAGGATAGTTTTAGTTAGGCTTTTCTCACTTTTTAACCTCCCAGCTAGTAACATGTCCATTTGTCATTAGGAAGAACATTGTACTGAGGATGGCCTAAACTTAAAAGCTTTTTGTTCCTGGAGCAGCAGAGCCTCAAAAGTTAATCATAGAGATATGAAAGTTTGAAACAAAATTTTTATTTAAGAATATGCCTCCACTTAATAGCAGAACAAAAATGCATCTTAAAACATTTCTGCTTATTTCTTTTACTGTTAACTGAGGGAGCCAATGTCCATGCTGCTTGCTGAAGCACTTTAATTATAGTGTAATGTACCTACACTACAGTTGGGTTGAATTGTTATAGAGCAAAGGTTAAGAAAGGATTGAGGCAGAAAGTTTTAAAAGCTTTTTAGCTCCAACTGTTCTGCAGAAGGAATTTGTCTATTCAAAGGAATGCAAATATTGAGAGTTAAGGGGCTTGGAAAAAAGGGAAAAAAAGAACATTTTTATCATCACCCTGGGTCTGTTTGGTGGTAAAACAAACAAAAAAAAATCCTCCTACTGTTGCACAAAGGAAGCATTTTGGAACAAATGATGTAAGGTATTTGTAGGAGAAGTTACACACCTCCTGAACTTCTGTATTCTCATGGATTTGTATAGTATCCAATTCGTAAAACAAAGCTGAGGACAGGAGAAGCCTTTCTGTATTCCTGCCCCTATACAACTAAAGAATATAAATACTTCCAGATGTAAGGTGATAACCAAGTAAAGACTGATATTTCCTTCTAGAAAATTATGCTAGAAATTTTAACAGACATGCATCTTCAAAAGAGTTCCTTAGTTCAATGGTTCTCAAGCCTTAGCATGCATCAAAATCACTTAAAGAGATTGTTAAAACACAGATCAGAAATTTGGGAGAAGCAAGCTACCATGTTGTAAGCATCCCTATAGAGAGACTCAAGCCTTACTGTACCCTTTTAGAGACTTTGGGCCAGAACCAGCCAGCTAAGTCACTTGCAGATTCCTGATTCCTGACCCTCGGAAACTGTGTGAAGTAATAAGTGTGTGTTAAGATGCTAGGTTTTGGTACTCATTGTTATACCAAATAGATAACTAATAAAATAGTACAGAACACTGTACATAAAACTCCAAACTTTGAGAAATTGTAGACAAAGACTTAGAATAAGCTACAATTAAAACCTCAACTCTGATATATGGAATAATTAGAAAGGTGACCACTATGAAGAAACTTTTCATGAGTCATAATGATAGGTGGAGTGGTCTAGGAAAAAAAAGGATCAATGACTCATCCAGAACAAACTGGCAAGAAGAGAGGTTTCAAATGAGATCAGGACAAAGCTGTTCCAGGTTCATTTATTTTAAAAAAAGATTTCATAAATACATAAAATCTGAAAGTCATGGCATGTATAGTTTTAATTTATAAATACACATTTAAATGTACACATTAATCTAATCTACAAAATTTGCTTACATATATGTGTCAAATTCAAAATAATTGTTTTATAAACCTGTATGTACAACTTTGTGGAGGTTGACTTCTTGATTAAGTATATGGCTATCTCTATGAATTATCAAATAATAATATCAATAAGCAAGGATAACAAATATGTTTCAAGTTATAAACCAACTCTCAGGATTTCACAGAAACTCAATGGATCAATGTATAAAGAACTCTGACCCCATAATCAGACTAAATGAGGAAAATGTGATCATTTACAGATGTCTGTCTTGAGTATAGTGTTGGTAGATTATTGACATCTCATCAGAAAAATCAAGGCAATAATAAAAATTAGAATCTTGTTTTTCAGAACAGATGAAACAGATAAGAAGCACCTATAGGTTTAGTTACTTACGTGCTTTGGGTAAGGCAAATTCACTGAAACTCAGCTTACATCAATTCAATTTCACAGAAACATGTGCCATGCAATGAAATGACCCTTTAGTAAAATGAGGAATAGGGCATTCTCTTTGAGATCTTGAATGTATTTTTCACAGATGTAAATACATATCTATATAAAAGGTTTTCTCCTTTTGTACTACCACAACACACTAACTTAGAAATAAGTCAACCCAATATGCACACAAAAACAGTAAGAGTGAAGCCAAATGTCTTCTTCTCTGACATGATCATTATCAGTTTGTTCCAGCCACTTCAAATATTAAAACTAAAGTTAACATAGAGATTGGCGTTAAAAAGACAAGAGTGATGTATGGATCCAGTGATTCCTGTTATACAGTCAATTCTAAAATATCACCTGCTTTCACTCAGGAATTCATATCTACCTTGGTCTCCATAATTTCGTTTGAGAACAAATGATATCTATTATCTTTTACCATATTTACACCAAACAAAAGTTTTAGCTGATTTTTTCTCATCACAGAATTGATATGAATTTCACTGCAATGTCAGTCTTTTTATTTCATTTTCTTTGTATGATAAAAATATGACAATACACTATACAACCCTTGAATTATGCTAGCTATAAATATGCTATGAATCAGTGACTATGATTTTCTAATAATAAAATGTGAAATATTGTAAAGCACCTTGAGATTTCCTTTTTACCAGAATAGGGAAGTAAACCAGTGGGTGTTACAGTGCACAAAAGTTTTGTAGAAAGAACACAGATGAGCTGTAACCTTTGAAGTCTGTACATTCTGGAGCACAAATAGGAGTTTGAAATATCTGGGTTCTAGCTTCAAAAATTAACTTTTCAGAAGTGCCGACCTAAATTATATATACTAGTTATTCTAGCCCTTTCATAACAATGTAACACAAATGAAGTGGCATAAACAGCGTAAAGTTGTTATCTCACAGGAGGCCAGAAATCTGAAATTAAAATGAGAACATCACTGGTTCCTTCTGAGGACTGTCAGAAAGAATCTGTTCCATGTCTCGTTTCCTAGCTTCTGATGGGTTGATAATTGTTGGCATTTTTGATTTGTGGAATCATCCCTCAATGTCTGCCTTCATCTTCACATGGTATTTTCCATGTGTGTTTGTTTGTACTCAGATTTCCTCTTTTAATAAGGACACCAGTCATATTGGAATGCAGCCTATCCTAATGACCTAATTTAAAATAATTATATCTGCAATGATCCTATATGTAAATAAAGTCATATTCTGAAGTACTGATAGTTAGGACTTCAACATATAAATTTTGGGGGACAGGTGGGCACAAGTCAACTCACAGTGCCACGTGCATTGAGAAATACTGTTGTGGTCATCTTTAAAAAGTACAATCTGACAAGAAGATTTTATTCAGTCCAAATGAGGTGTAAAACAAAGCCATAGTCATGGATTACATGCTAAATTGTATGTGTTTAGTCCACATGTATTTATTAAGTGTCATATACTTAATCAGCTCTGTGTTAGGAGTTATCAGTATATCAGAATTTTGAATTGAATCAAGAATAATGCATATTCCTTGTCCTCATGAAATGCTCAAGCCAATGAAACAAAAAACACGACTGCAAACATTTGTAAGTGATTTTCTTTCATGCTAAAAGGCTGTTGACATTCAGCAACTGGGCTCAGAGATCAGTCAGTTCACAAAGGAGGTGGACCCTTGATTGGGTCTTGAGGAAGAGGAACCAGTTCAATTCATGGAAGAGTTCTAGTATAAGACAAAAGCAAATAAAGCAGAATTGTTTGTCTGAAGGGACATAAAAGATAAGATAGCTATACAAATGGCATATAAAACAAGATATAAAATCTCAGTGGGAAGAATAGAGAAGGATCTTTGAAGATGTTAGCATTTGAGATTAACTTGGAAAATGCAGAAGATTTGAAATATAGAAAAGGAAGATAGAAGTTTACGATTTTCTGTTTAAGGCATATTACAGAAATATTCATGTAGTCTAATGTGGCAAGAGTATATAATGCATTTAGTAAAAGGTGAAAAATATGAATAAAAAAATAGAGTCACGAAGTAATGAGTCTTATACTTTTCCAAAGAGAATGTATACTCAGGATAGCCAGTTTGTATTTATGAGGAAGGTGAAATGACTGGACACGAGCATTAAGAAGTTATCTCAGTCTGGGAATGCTGAAAAGAGTGAAATAGAAAAAATATGTAGAAGCAATGAAACCTATTTGGAGTCCCTTTCAGTGACTGGCACTCTTGTTTATTTTTAATTCCATCAAACCACCTTCTCCACCAGTAGTCACGCTTATCAAAATGTTCCCCCAAAGCATCATATTTGTTAAAGAAATAACTTGAGAATCTTTCTTCTTGGATTTTTTTTCTCATGTTTTCTCTGATATTTCTTTAGGGGTTCAGATTCAGAACAAATGTTGTTATCCATATATTTTGTATTGTCACACATTTTAATACAGAAATCACTCATACAAATAAGTTGAAACATGTTGAGTCTTCTACCCAACTTTCATAGTCTTAACCATTCTACATTATGGAATACTCACACTTCCATCAACATATCTTGACTATTCTGTGTGACACAGGGTCATCTTACACAGACACTAAATGAGGGTATCAATGGCAATCCACATGTCAAATATTATAACTGGATAAATGTGTATATCATTTTGTAAATCATAATTATATATAAAATTGATGTATCTTATATTAAATAGTACACATACATAAATATTTTCAAATTACTAAGCTCAATTTCTTCTTTATTTTTAGATAAACTAAATTTTTACACAAATTCTAGGATTTTCTTCATATGCTACTCTGGATAATCTTCCAAACTCTTAGGAGTGCATTAATCTCACTTGGGAGATATCTAGAGTAAACCTATGGAAATGAAGCTGCTGAAGACAGGAGATGAAGAAGAAATAAAAAATGTAGGCAAAATGAAAATAGGCAAACTGAAATTGGCATCTCACTGAATATGGGGCTTTAGATAGTCCTTTTGAAAACTCTCATTGGGTAAGTATATATTGTTTGTGTGGAATATTGGCTAGTTTTGGCATAAAACAACAACAATTAACAATATGAATGTCAAAAGCTTTATCTTGGTGCTCAAAACATACTGCTTAAACTATATGTAGTGTTTTCAATGTGATATTAAATTTACCTACATTACCAAACAACACCCACTAAGAAGTGAATGTATCAAGTTCTAGAAGAAGCTATCCAACATGAAGATTCAATTTAGGTAACAGAACACACAACAAATCAGCATGAATTTTGTATATAATTTCTATCATAATAAATAATTATCTTTCAAAAAAGAAAAACTGGCAAAATATTTGTTGGAAGAGCCCTTTAAGCTAAGTGCTAAATACAATTCATTCCAACACATTTCAGTATTCATCTTTTTCAACTATCTCATCCAAATGATCAGCTGTCATTGTATCAGAAGACAAATATATCCATCAAGAGGATGTTAGAAGAAAAGCAGAGAGCAAGACAAATGTCTAAAAGTTTTGGACAAAACACAGTAAGAACACAATCTAGAATGGGAGAGATGCATAATGAGGATACACAGTGGAGACGCAAACAGAGACTAAGTTTATCCCACAACACAATGAGGCAGAACCTCTTTTTATTAATTAATTAATTCATTTATTTATTTTTATTATGCTTTAAGTTCTAGGGTACATATGCACAACATGCAGGTTTGGTATATATTTATACACATGCCATGTTGGTGTGCTGTATCCATTAACTTGTCATTTACATTAGGAATATCTCCTAATGCCATCCCTCTCCCCTCCCCCCACCCCACGACAGGCCCTGATGTGTGATGTTCCCCTTCCTGTGTCGGAGTGTTCTCATTGTTCAATTCCTACCTTTGAGTGAGAACATGCGGTGTTTGGTTTTTTTGTCCTTGCGATATTTTGCTGAGAATGATGGTTTCCAGCTTCATCCATGTCCCTACAAAGGACATGAACTCATCCTTTTTTATGGCTGCATAGTATTCCATGGTGTATATGTGCCACATTTTCTTAATCCAGCCTATCATTGATGGACATTTGGGTTATTTATTTATTTTTTGAGACTGGCTCTCACTCTATTGCCCAGGCTGGAGTGCAGTAGCACAATCTTGGCTCATTGCAATCTCTGCCTCTTGGGTTCAAGCAATTCTCATGCCTCAGCCTTCGGCGTATCTGGAGTTACAGTCACCCGCCACCATGCCCAGCTAATTTTTGTATTTTTAGCAGAGACGGGACTTCACCATGTTGGCCAGGCTGTTCTCAAACTGCTGACCTCAAATGATCCATCTGCCTCGGCCTCCCAAAGTGCTGGGATTACCGGCATCAGCCACCATGCCTGCCCCAGCAGAACTTCATTAATGTGGCCCTGATCGCCTTCATTCACCAGGGAGCTTCATAAATGTCAGATATTATTTGTATCTCTAACCTCTTGCTTCCTGTTTCTAACAAACTTCTTTTATTATTATTATTTTGTTGTTGTTGTTGTTGTTGTTGTTGTTGTTTGAGACAGAGTCCCGCTCGATGGCCAGGCTGGAGTGCAGTGGTGCGATCCCGGCTCACTGCAATCTCTGCCTCCCGGATTCAAGCAATTCCCCTGCCTCAGCCTACCAAGTAGCTGGGACTACAGGCGTGCACCATCACCCATCACGCTCGGATAATTTTCTGTATTTTAGTAAGAAAAAAGTGGTTTCACCACTTTAGCCAGAATGGTGTCGATCTCCTGACCTCGTGATCTGCCCACTTCGGCCTCCCAAAGTGCTGGGATTACAGGCGTGAGCCATCGCGCCCGGCATAATAAACTTTCTTAATCCTCGCAGCTTCCCTTCCAGTCTTACATGGCTTGTTTCACGTAAGAGTTACCTAGCTAAAGCAACTCATTTCTTTATAAGTGCTGAGCATTTCCTCCTGTATAATCTCTACTTGGGACTGCTTACCGGTCCTACTTTAGTTTCTACACGTTGTCATGAGGAGATGGGATAGTTCCCTTGACCCCCTTCACAGGCAGGAACTGGAGTGACTCGTTTCACTTAGCTAGATGCTGGCCACTGCTTGCGAGAGGGAGCCTGTGAGCAAATGAGTGTGTGAATGAAGTGAACAAACGCTGGAACAACTGAAGTGAACGAATGCTGAAACCAGCCGGTAGGGCCTCTCTGGTGGGAGCAGGTTCTGTGCAGGGCCCGCAGCAGCGTCCAATAGTGTTACAACCAATGGTCTTTCAGCTCTGCCGTCTGGGGACAGCCAAGTGCCAATCAACTCAGTGGAGGGTCAGGGTGGCAGCCCCTGCCCTCCCGACACCCAGGCTCTTGTCCAGGATCCAGGAAGAATCAGGTCACAAGAACTGTTTGAAAGGTGATGAATGCGGAAGACTTTATTTAGCAGAGGGTGGCTCTCAGCCAAAAGGGAGGCTGGAAAGAGGATGAGAAGGTGATATTTCCCTGAAGCCGGCCATCTTTGGCTGGGCACCTCTCCAAAGCCGCACATCTATCTGTAGTTAGGCGCATCTATCTGTAGTCTCCGACGCTCAGTTGCTTCTTGGCTTGCTGCTCAGTCACTTGTATCCTCGATGTTTAGCTGCTTGTGTTGCTCTCCAAGCTGACGTCTTTTATGAGCACAGGATGGGGGCGGGAAAGGCCAAAAAGGCAACATTTGGCGGGAAAAACAGGGTCAGCTGTTTTCACTTAGGGAGGAGGTTCCAGGCTTGAGGGTGTGGCTTAGCCTAGAGCGCAGCCCTTCCGTATCAGTATCTGTGACATATGTGTAGTCTGGATTTAACTCTCTATTTTCTCCAGACTGCAGATCCTATGTGATTCTGGACTCATGTGTTCCTTCCTTTTACTTTTCTAGATGTTTTGTTTGGTGATGTATTAGATGCACTACTTGCTTTTCTGCCCCTGACCCAAATCTAATGCCTTTTCCGGAATTCTTATTAAACATCATTTTCTTGACAAGAAACCTGCTATATACCTCTCCTGAGCTTGTGAGAGTTTACAGCTAGAGAACTGAGAATTGGTATTCTTGTTTTATTTCTTTTTATGGCAGAGGTCAGAAAACTACAGGCCATAGCCCAAATCTTGTCCAATGCCTGTTTTTGTAAAGAAAGGTTTATTGAAACAGTCATGCCCATTGGTTGATCTATTGCCTGTGGATGTATTTGTACTACGGAAGAGTTCAGTAGTTGAGACAGCGACCATATGATATACAAAGTCTAAAATATTTACTATTTTGCCCTTCATAGAAAAAGTTTGCCAATCTCTGAGTTAGAATTTTTAAGATATGAGGAATCCATTTGAGTAATGCAAATATAGAGTATTTAACTTCTCCAGAAGAAAAATGGAGGAAGTCAAGGTTGGTGCAAAAGTGGGAAAGGTGGGATTTTTCCATGGCTACTCTCATTCTGGATTTCTCTTCTTCCCTTTAGAACAGATGTCCAAATACTCTCACTAATCTGCTGCAGAAAAATTTATTTCTCCATGACTTCCTCTGATCCTGTGGCATGTGCCTGAACCAGAGCTATCCAGTAGAATTTCCTGTGATGATGAACATATTCCATATTCTGTATTTTCCAGTAGAGTAACCAATACCGCCATGTAGCTATTGAGTAATCAAAATGTTGTTAGGGTGATTGAAGAATAGGCTTCCTAAATTTTATTTTGTTTTAATTAAGTTAAATTCAAATTACAATAGCCATATGTAACTAAGGGCAGTCAGATTGAACAAAACAGTTCCAAACCTGGATCTTCTCTCTACTCGCACTATCATTAAATATTTATATTTTCTTAGTAGAGTGATAGATTTGATATTAGAACAGGAATCTCAGAAAACAATTAATACAACAATTAATACAATTATTTTATATTGAGTCACTAATATTGCATATGTTTTAGCTCTGAAAGCTATATTTATGTCTAAAAATAGAAAGATTCTTTATTTGATGAATGATAACTTTTTTTCTACCCACTCTGCTAAATCACACTCTGGGCATTGGGGCTGTGGCTGAGAATGAAACACAGAGACAACAAATAAACTACTAACTCTGTACTGGGGCAAGTTATCATCAGTTTTCTGTGAGGGGAAAAAGATATCACCGAGGCAGCTTGGAGATTCATCTGCCTTGGCTCTGGATACAAGAAATCAAATTGTTCCTTAGATTTTATGTTAACAGGTCAGGCTTTAGGTGAAATTAGAGCCTGAATTTACACTGTATACAACATCCATTTAAAGTGGTCACTTAAAGTGGACCAAATGACAGAATCAAAGTAAATCTTTGGAAGAACACAATCTTTAATGCAAGCCTTACAGATTCCTCACAGATAAACTTCCAGCAAATATACAAGTTACACACACACACACACACACAAGAAAATGAGGCATAAAAGGTAAGAATAATTTTAAAACATGTAATGTAATACCAGAATTGCATAGACAAGGACTTCAGCAAAGTAGAAGCCAGGACTTAACGTTCGAAACAATGTAAGAATTACCTCAGAGCTTTTCAGAAATTATCAGGGCTGCTTCTTCAACCACAGGCCCACAGAGTTCAAGGGCCTGTGGAGTAGAATGATTTCAAAGGAGAGATCCTGCTGCCAGCACTGCCTCTTGTGGCAGGCTTGGGCCCAGCACTCTATCATTCTGCTTTTCTGTAGCCCCAGGTAAAGCTCAAACAGACCCCTACTGTAGTGTGCTGCTCCCAGCACAGTTGTAGGGGCAGAATCTCACCCTTAGTGTGTTCAGGAGTGGAGACCTCCTCCCCAGTGGGCCTGGAGGGTGTAGCATGTAGTCAAGGAAGATTATTCTCAAGACTTAAGGATTTGAACTTGCTGGGGACCTGTCGCTCCTTTCTATTTTCTCTCTATTGGAATGGGAATGTCTGTGCTGAGCCTGTCTCATCACGGTATTTTGGAAGTACATGATTTGTTTGATTTCACAGATTCACCAGCTGAAGAGCAATTTGCTTTAGAATGAATTCTGCCTTTAATCTCACCCAAATCTAATTTAGATGATATTTAAATGAGACTTAGGACTTACCCTTTACATTGCATACTGGAACAGGTTAAGACCTTTGGGGCTATTGGGATGAAATGAATGTATATTGCATTTGAGAAGCACATCCATTCTGGGGGCCAAGGTTGTGATGCTATGATCTGAATGTTTATACCTCCCTAAAATTCATATGCTGGAATCCTCACCCCCAAGTTTATGATGTTGTAAGATGGGGCCTTAGGGAGGTGGTTGGGTCATGAAGATAGAGTCCTCATGAATTGAATCAATGGTTTTCCAAAGGGAGCCTGAGAGATACCTCTCCTCATTCAGCCATGTGAGGGTAGAGTAAGAAGCTAGGAGGAAGTAGGAAGTGTGCCCCTCACCAGATATCAAATCTGCTGGTTCTTTGATCTTGGATTTCCCAGCTTCCAGAACTGTGAAAAATAAGTTTCTGTTTATAAGACACCCCTTCCCAGTTTATGGTATTTTGTTATTGCAGCTCAAATGGACTAAAACAGTAGGCATCCACAGTTTTCTCCTAATTTTCATGGGAGTAATTCTAATTGCTAATTCATAAATTTAAGGACCAGCAGAATGTTTCTGGTACAGGGTTTGGCGATCTAAGATTCATAGGTCAAATTCCCAGAAGCCTGTTTTCATAAAAGTGCATTGGAATTCAGACATACCAGTTATTTACATATTTCCTATGGCTACATTTATTCTAGAACGATGAGCAGAGCAGAATATGGATCACAAAACTAAAAGTATTTTTATCTGACCCTTTACAAAAATGTTGGCTGAACCTTTAGATAGATAGGTAGATAGAAATATATTGATTATAGAAATATAGGTAGATAGAAATACATTTTATATATAGCTATATATAAAAATATCAAATATATTTCTTTATAACTATGGCATATTATGAGCTTTTAAACAAATTAAATGTTGAACTATATCAAGTACTTTTTCCTACTGTTGGTATATTTACTTTACTCTTTAATCTTTTGATGTAGTATTTTTAAAATTAAATTAAAATATTAAAGTATTTTATCACTAAGATAAATAATATTTATTTATGATATCTTCTAATACACTGAGAGTTTTAACTTGAAAATTTGGGGGATATTTGCATCTCTATAAATAATATGTTTTCTAAGTTTTCTGTACTATTTCTATAATTTCAATATAATTACATTTGTCTCATGGGGAGGAAAGTACATTATAAATCATTAATATGTCACATTAAGTACATATTCTGGATGTTTTCTTTAAAAATTTACTGAATTACAGAAGTTTACTGCCTCTTGGGAGCATTTTTGATGTAAAAAAATTTTAATTTCTCCCACATATTTCATCTATTAGCCATATTCTATGGCTCTTGAATTGTAATTTCTAAAATATATTTATGTTATTTAGTTTTACAAATCTATTAAAAATGATCATATATAGCAATGGTCAACTATAGACACTGTCATAGCAACATCTAGATTATAGACTACATTGCCAACTAAAAATAAAATGACACTCTGGTGGTTACAAATGGTACATCACTGTTTTAACAGTATGCATTTCCCTGAACCTGAGAGGGTAAAGATATATGACACAGGCAATTAAATTTCCTTTCCTGTGAATGTTTTATTTATATCTTTGAACTACTTCTTCTTTGAGGATTTTTTTTTTCTCTTTGATTTGCAGGTGCCTTTTATGTAATCTGCAGATTATCATTTTATCAATCATAATGTCACGATTATATTAGTCTTCTAGTCTGGGTTTATCTTTTCCTTTGCTTTATAGCTTGCTTGCGGTTTATAGCTTGGTATTTGGGGGTGACAAGGTCTAGAGTTATTGCATTCTCAGATGGGTAGGCAATTCCGAACTATCCAATGAACCCAATTGTTACCTCCTGCAACAAACAGGTACAGAGGTTGTCCCCACACTCTGAAAGATATTGATGTTTGGGCTCCTATGTCTGTGTCCACTTCTTACTGTTCATAGCTTCAGGTGTAAACCACAACTTAACATCATAGATTCTCTTGTTTTTTACACTATCTCTAGGAACTCCCTTTTCTTGTGTTTTAACCTATGATTTTTTTAAGTATTTAAAACATTCAATATACCATTTTTGATGTATGCAATGGAATGAAAGGTTTCAAAATATGTTCAGTTCACAGTATAAACTTTAAAAAAGTTGCATTTTTTGCGTCTGTTTTAATTAATTATTTAATGTTACTTTATATATAAATATTGTGTATATATATAATATCTGTGTTTGTGTGTATTTCCTCCTAGCTTCTTTTCTGGGATGGAGTGGGGGTGAGGATTATTTTAATTCAGCTTTTCAAATTGTCTAATGAATGCATTTAAAACTATAAAATTCCCCCTTTATTTTATCTTTGGCTATATCCTTTAGGTTGGAATATATAGTAGTATCTTTTTCCTTTCCTTCCAGAGTTTAATTTTAATGATAGTGTTTTAAAAAATCTTTTTAATGCTAGTGTTACTTATTTTAAAAATACAAGTGATTTTTTTTACTCCTCTGTTATATTAAGTTCTGGCTTTATTTGGTTTTTGTAAGAGATTATAACGTATCAGCTCTGCGTTATGGCAGTTATTGAGTTCACATGTGTGTGCATGCACATGCTCAAATGTGACTGTTTTCTTGTAAATGGCCCTTTGAATTAAAATTCTCTTTAATTCAAATACAAAAATGTGCATAAGTGCTGAGCCTCACGAGACCACAGAGAATGGAGTTCTTCTCAGGATGAGAACTGGCAAGCGTGATGATATCAGCTCAAGCTTTCTTCTCGTTGTTTTGTTTTGTTTTGTTTTGTGTTTTGTTTTTTGTTTTCTAGCAAGAATACAAAGCATACACGTGGGGGCAAGAACACATGGTAATACGAAAAGAACAATCCCCAGGGTCTTTTTCCCCATTCACAGATGTGAGTTTGAATTTCGGTGATATCATGGTCCACACTTAAAGTGTGATCCATCACATCGGAAAAGCCCAGATTATGAACTTGCTGTTTTTCTCCCTCTATAACCTAAGAAAAATTGTGGTCCTATTTTTTAATCTGAGAATTCTTTGTTTTTCTTTTTCAAATGTTATGTTTTCTTTCCCAGTTTAGTTTGAAAGGAACTTTGCATATATATGCTCAAGTGCATTTGAGATACAGTAATATCAATGTCCATTAAACTTCCATAAATCAATTTCCATTTCCCAGTACCATTAAATAGCTGATGAAAGACCAAGCCTTCTTCTGAGAACAACTAGCAACCTAAATAAAATACAAAGACAACACAGGACTGCTGAAATAATGAGGATGAAGGAACTGAAATTCTGAAAGAAGAGAACCATGAAGATGTCAGTTGATGGTTTTCTAGGACCATTTACCAATGTTGGGTAGAGAACAGAGAGCAATATAATAGATTTTCATGGTCAGAGGGCTACTTCTGGAAGAGAGAAAAACATCTAAGCATTTGCCTGTCTTGTGAGGCTTTTGAGAGAATATTGTAGTCTTGGGTGGTCAAGTTGTTTTTATTTCTGGATACACTTAAAATGGATATACATAAAATATAAAGAATTTCAAATGGGAATATGCAAAGTGAATGCCCTATAAAGCAAATATAAAATACAAAGCTATAGAGATATAGTTATTGATACAGATATGAAGGTAGGTTGATTACATTTATCTCTCTTGCTTCCTTATTCTTTTTAATGAATAGGATACATAGTAAAAGTTTGAGTTGCAGTGAAGAGGAACAGAGGACCTTTGCCTTACTTCAATTATCAACATCAACCTACTGAGAAGTAAAGCAAATAATTCTAAAAAGCCTCTGCATGTGCAGGTGTTAATTAGGGCCTTAAAGTGATTACTAATATTTTAGGATCACAGTTTAGCCTATTAAAATAACAACAATCTCTTTGTTAGTATAGGTTAAGCTGTATTTCACATGTAAGATGTTTCTTGAGTTTATTTAGTTCACTAATTATGTTTCAGACAGAGTGGGAGAGCTAACTAGTATAGTACATTCAGCGTACTATATAGCTGTCGGAATCAAACACATTTCAATATTCTTCTGTCAAAATAGCAACTGATTTTAACTTAAATTATTTTTCAGATAAAGTACAGTATTAAATCCATCAAAGAAGTAGTTGTGGCCCCCAGCTGTGTTATGTTATTAACAATAATCTCTAGAGGTAATTATTATTTTCTACTTTTTTTAATCATGTGATATTCTTTGAATATTTTGAATCTTTTTTTAAAATCATATCAAATTATTCAAAAAAGTAGAACATCATTTTAAAGACATTAATTAACACCAGCCATTAGTGATGAATGCAGCTTTGCTCTGCCCCCTCCAAAAATGTTTACCAGTGCCTAACACACACAGGGATCTAGTGGTGCCATACAAGGAATTTTGAATAATGAGTGTGAAACACAGCATGCAAATAGTACAATTTAACTTTGCCATTTTACCTTGATTATCTTTTCTATTCAGATACAGTATATAATTTGAGTCTTTAGTAACCTGCTGGACAGTTGTAATCCTTGGAAATGCCAGGCTTCCTCACAAAATCCTGCCCTTAAAAATAAACAGCATCATCTGTGTTTTATGTCATATGTGGTTTTGGCCTCAATCTCTACCTTTAACTCATCAGGAACAATTTCATCAGTTATGTGACTTCTGAAAAATAAGTGATTAACAATCATTATGCAGACATACAAACACCACTGAAAGGGGTCCACTCTGAAAGCAGCTGAATGGCTGATTTTTCTGTTTCTAATTAAATGAATTTCTGATAAATATGTCACTGTGTTTATAGATATATTTATATTGTTTGCATTTGTTAAGTTCTTCAAAGTTCATAACTGCTATATCTTTCCAATGTAATTTATCTTCTATCAGTCGTAAATATGTCTCCTCGTTCCATTTAATTCTTTTCAACTTTTATTTTATTTTGTGTCATACTTCTTTAGCTTACTTTATTTTGTCATTATTTGTGTAGTGAATTACACATGTTTTTTTCCCCAAGGTTATTACATCCTTTGGTTTTAAGTGTGTCACTTATAAATGACTGGATTTTATTTTTGTTATTGTCCCTGATCTTTATATGATGGTAGTAACAATAAGCTCACATTGTTCTCTTACTATGGTCAGGAGCTGTTCTAAGTGCTTTACATGTTAAGGATTGAATCCCCAGAATA
This sequence comes from Trachypithecus francoisi, assembly GCF_009764315.1. Classification (NCBI taxonomy): domain Eukaryota; kingdom Metazoa; phylum Chordata; class Mammalia; order Primates; family Cercopithecidae; genus Trachypithecus; species Trachypithecus francoisi. The sequence goes on from NW_022681462.1 coordinate 34,988,768, forward strand.
ATTTTAAACGATAGTTACTACTCTCTCTTCCTTTACACATTGAACAATTACTTTCCATATGATGGTGAGAACACTGGCTCCAAAGCTGTCTGGCTCCAAACAGCAGTCTGGCTCCAAAGCTTACTTTTTAACCACTGCATTCCTTCATGTTTTGGTCTTTTTTAACTTCTCCATGTGTATTTAATTGAGAGCAAGAAAAGACAGATCAGGGAATATTATTCTTATGTTATCCTAGTTGGTGTAATGTATTAAAATTTATTTAGCTAAATTCTATATCATAGAAGTTATAACCCTTCTTTCAAGAGATTTATAGTCCATCAGGAAGTTAGGGTTGGCAAACATACCTATTACAACAAAGAGTTTTGCAATAATCTAGAATGAATGCTGAATTATTTCATATATACTAGGTATGCTATAGAACTCAGAGAAGATGAAAAGCCTCATAAACAGGTTTATTTTAGGTATGTTGAACAATAACTATATAGATTCAGCTTACAGTTAACCTGGTACATATCTTTCTTTGCCATGCTAAGTGTTACAATTGCAGTAGAATAATTTAGAAGCACCCATAAATTAATATATTTAGAAATAAGCAGAGATATTGAAGGGAAAGCTGACTCAGCTTTTTTCTTTGGTAGCTACTTATAATTTAAACATAAATGTTGACTCATTTAGTCATTGTAATTATCCTGAAGGCAGAAGGAATACAAGGAGATGGAAAAAATAACTATGTGCCACATGACACCCTTTTCATGTATTCATTCATTTGTGCATCCTTGAATGTATGTATGCTTTAATAGTTTGATTTAATAGTCAATGAGCACCTTACTATGTGATTGGCATAATTACAGATAATGGGGATGTAGGAAATGCTAGGCAATGTAATCCTTACAACAAACCCCCCAATTTACAGACAGTAAAACATATTCAACTGTTTTGAAACTCAGGGTCAGAGTAGTGACTGCTAAGCCACAGAGTCACACATAATTTCTCTAACTTTAAAGTTCATGATCTTTTCACTACTGTAACTTTCCACAGAGAATGAGGAAGCCTCTTAAAATGTTGCAATGAGATAGACATTTGGGTAGTGAACTTTATTTTTACTTTCTCATTAATTTATGAAATAATAATTCAATATTAGATACATCAATTTTAAAGAAATTTTCCTTGATGGATTCAGTGAATAATCAAAACAAGCAAACTTTATTCCTATTATTAAATATATGATTACTTATTGTTTCTGTATTATTTATTTACTGTTGTTTGTATGTCACAACAAAAATTGTATGTTTCTCAGTTATGTGGCAAAGCAATTTTCAGCAACTGTTTACCAATACTAATACTGTCCCTCAATCATTTATATTAATGGCTCCAAAATGTTTTGTTAACATTTCTTTGTATAATAACAGTATAGAAAGACTGATGAAGCTGTTCACTAATTACCAGTGGAGATATTATTCTAAAGAAAAGAGGGAAAAACATAGAATTTAAGACTAAAATAGAGATATCAGCATACATTTTTTAAAATGACAACAGGCCAGCCAACAACATCACTTGAGCTATTGAGCCTAAGAAATTTACAGACAATACTAGTAATCCACTTCTTTAAGTCAAAGCCCTTACTAGCATAACAAGAAATTCATCTCCTCAGTATTAAGCTATCCAGAGACTTACAGTTTCTTTTCCTTATTTTTTTTTTTTTTTTTTTTTTTTTTTTTGAGATGGAGTCTTGCTCTGTCACCCAGGCTGGAGTGCAGTGGTGCTATCATGGCTCACTGCAACCTCTATGTACCAGGTTCAAGTGATTCTCCTGCCTCAGCCTCTCAAGTAGCTGGGATTACAGGCACACGCCACTATGCCTGGCTGATTTTTGTATTTTTAGTAGAGACGAGGTTTCACCATATTGGTCAGGCTGGTCTCGATCTCCTGACCTTGTGATCCACCTGCCTTGGCCACCCAAAGTGCTAGGATTACAGTCATGAACCACCCAGTTTCTTAGATATAAATGCATTTTAAAAATCCTTGGTGAGGTGATACTTTTCCAGAGAATTTTGAATCCATCAGCTTTTATATTGCAATTGGAAAATTCTTAATATGCATAGGATTATGTCAAAGATGAAAAAGTAATGAATGGAGTTATCCCAAGTCACACCAGTTTAAAGGTCATTTCCAGTAATTTCGGCTTTGTTCGCAAATGCTGAAGTCAACTTCCTGGTGGCCCTGGAGAGATGCCAAGCACATTTAAATTATCATGAAATTTAAACTGGGTGCAATGCATTTTCTAGTGAATGACAGTCATCTGTCTGGAATGAAAGATGAACTGAGTTAACTCTCTATATTTTGTTTTATTTCACCAGTGGCCCAATCTTCTGCTTATTCGGAATGTTGGGTAATGCTTTTAAGAATTACAGATAAAGAATATACAAAGTATACAAAGTGCATGAGCTAATGAGACATCTGGCTATTATTTTCCTTGCATTACAGTGAATGCACCACCTATAAAATTATCTTAAAGTGTTTCTCTTTGATTTCTATGGTTATAGGCCTAATGTTCAAGCCTTCTCCATCTGGTAATGTGTCTCTATTGTTTATTTAAATACTAGCTTACCAAAAGACTTTGATGCAAGAAAATAATACTGTCTTTTAATAGTTTTAAACTAAAACTAGAAAACTAATAATTTATTTACATGTTTATATAAGTTTTAATTAAAATTTTCACATATTCAGGAAATGAAGGGAAATATTACAATGAGCACAAGTGTATCCAATTATCTTTTTTAAAATTTTAAGTTCAGGTGTACATGTGCATGTTTGTTATATAGACAAATTTGTGTCATGGGGGATTGTTGTACAGATTATTTGGTCACCCAGGTATTAAGCCTAGTTCCCATCAGTTGTTTTTCTTGATCCTCTCCCTCCTTCTACCCTCCACCCTCTGGTGCACCTTAGTGTGTGTTGTTCCCCTCTATGTGTCCATGTGTTCTCATCATTTAGCTCCCATTTAGAAGCGAGAACGTGTAGTATTTTTTTTTCTGTTTCTACTTTAATTTGCTAAGGGTAATGGCCTCCGGATCCATCCACATTCCTGCAGAGGACATAATCTCATTGTTTTTTATGGCTGCATAGTATTCCAGGGTGTATATATACCACATTTTCTTTATCTAGTTTACTATTGATTGGTATTTAGGTTGATTCCATGTCTTTACTATTGTGAATTGTACTGCAATGATGATATGCATGTATGTGTCTTTATAATAGAAAGATTTATATTCCTTTGGATATATATCCAGTAATGATGTGGCTGGGTCAAATGGTAGTTCTGTTTTTGAGGAATTGCCACACCGTTTTCCACAATGGTTGAACTTATTTCCACTCCTATCAACAATATATAAGCATTCCTTTTTCCCTGCAACCTCGCCAGCACCTGTGATTTTTTGACTTTTTAATAATGGCCATTCTGGCCAGGTGTGGTGGCTCACACCTGTAATCCCAGCACTTTTGGAGGCTGAGGTGGATGGATCATGAGGACAAGAGATCGAGACCATCCTGGCCAACATGGTGAAACCTCATCTCTATTAAAAATACAAAAATTAGCTGGGCATTATGGTGTGCGCCTGTAGTCCCAGCTACTCAGGAGGCTGAGGCAGGAGAATTGCTTGAACCCAGGAGGCAGAGGTTGCAGTGAACTGCGATAGCACCACTGCACTCTAGCCTGGCAACAGAGTGAGACTCCATCTCAACAATAATAGTAATAATAATAATAATAGCCATTCTAATGGGTGTGAAATGGTATCTCATTGTGGTTTTGATTTGTATTTCTCTAAAGATCAGATCAGTGATTTGAGCTTTTATTCATATGCTTGTTGGTCACACATATGTCTCCTTTTGAAAACTGTTTGTTAATGTTCTTTGCCTACTTTTGAATGGAGTTGTTTGTTTTTTTGTTGTAAAATTGTTCAAGTTCCTTATAGTTGCTGGATATTAGACCTTCGTCAGATGTAGCTTGCAAATTTTTTCTGCCATTCTGTATGTTGTCTGTGTATTCTGTTGGTAGTTTCTTTTGCTGTGCAGAAGCTCTTTTCATTTAATTAGGTCCCATTTGCCAATTTTTGTTATTGTTGTAATTGCTTTTCAGATCTTCATCATGAAATCTTTGCCCATTCCTATGTACAGAATGGTATCGTCTAGGTTGTCTTCCAGGGTTTTTATAGCTTTGGATTTTTACATTTAAGTATTTAATCCACCTTGAGTAATTTTTGCAGATGGTTTAAGGAAGGGGTCCTGTTTCAATCTTCTGGATATGGTTACACAGTTATCCCAGCACCATTTATTAAATAGGTAGTACTTTCCCCATTGCTTGTTTTTGTCAGCTTTCTTGAAGATCGGATCTTTATAGGAGTGTGGCTTTATTTCTGGGTTCTCTATTCTGGTCTGTGTGTCTGTTTTTTGTACCAGTACCATGCTGTTTGATTACTGTAGCCCTGTAGTATAGTTTGATTTTTCTAGTTCTGTGAAGAATGTCACTGGTAGTTTTATAGAAATAGCATTGAATCTAAAAATCACCTTGCACAGTATGGCCATTTTAAAAATATTGATATTTCCTATCCATGAGCATGGAATGTTTTTCATTTGTTTGTTTCATCTCTGATTTCTTTGAGCAGTGTTTTGTAGTTCTCCTTCTAGACATCCTTCATCTCACTGGTAGTTGTATTTTAGGCATTTTTGCTTTTTGTGGCAATTGTGAATGGGATTGCATTGCTGATTTGGCTCTCGGCTTGACTGTTGTTGGTATATAGGAATGTTGGTGATTTTTGTGTGTTGATTTTGCATCCTGAGACTTTGCTGAAGTTGTTTATAAGCTTAAGGAGATACTGGTCCAAGACTATGATTTTCTAGATACAGGATTATGTCATCTGCAAACATGGATAATTTGACTTTCTCTCTTTCTATTTGGATGCCCTTGATTGCTTTCTCTTGCCTGATTGCCCTAGCCAGTACTTCCAATATTATGGTGAATAGGAGTGGAAAGAGAGGGTATCCTTTCCTTGTGCCAGTTTTCAAAGGGAATGCTTCCAGCTTTTACCCATTCAGTATGATATTGACTGTGGATTTGTTATATATGGCTGGTATTATTTTGATGTACGCTCCTTCAATACCTAGTTTCTTGACAGTTTTTTAATGTGAATGGATATTTAATTGCATCAAAAGCCTTTTCTGCATCTATTGAGATAATCATGTATTTTTTGTCTTTTTCTCTGTTTATTTGACAAATAACATTTATTGATTTGTGTATGTTGAGCCAACCTTGTATCTCAGAAATAAAGCCTACTTGTTTGTGGTGGATAAGCTTTTTGATGTGATGCTGGATTCTGTTTGCCAGTGTTTTTGCAGTAACGTTCATCAAGGATATTGTCCCGAAGTTTTTTGTTTGTTTGGTTGGTTGGTTTCTTTGTTGTATCTCTGCTAGGTTTTGTTACCAGAATGATGCTGGCCTCATAGAATGAGTTAGGGAAGAGTGCCTTTTCCTCAGTTTTTTGGAATAGTTTCAGTAGTAATGGTACCAGCTCCTCTTTGTACATCTGGTAGAATTTGGCTGTGAGTTTGTCTTTTCCTGGGCTTCTTTTGTGTTGTGTTGTTGGTAGCCTATTTATTACTGATGCAGTTTTGGAGCTCATTATTGTTCAGTTCAGGGATTCAGTTTCTTCCTGGTTCGGTCTTGGGAGGGTGTATGTGTCCAGGAATTTATTCATTTCTTCTAGATTTTCTAGTTTATGCACATAGAAGTGTTCATAATATTCTCTGATGTTTATTTTTATTTCTTTAGGATCAGTGATAATATCACCTTTGTAGTTTCTAATTGTGTTTATTTGGATCTGTTTTTCCTTCTTTATTTGTGTAGCTAGTGGTCTATTTGATTATCAATTCTAATATAGAAGAAATTCCTTCAAAAATTTGTTGAAGTTAAACAGGGCAGATAAAAACATGCTTATATTCGCTTCAGATTCCTATATTCTCTTTTTCTCTAGAAGTACCACTTTTAGGTAAATAATATATGTCTTTGCAGTATACATTTCATAGTGTATTACATTTGTATGTATCTATAAACAATATTTATCGTCATTTTTCATGTCACTAAAGCTATCATTGTTTATATATCGTTCTGGATCTTGCCTATTTATTTCAGCATAACATATTTGACATTTTTTATTTGATTGAGTTTTTCTGTGATTTTGCACTTCATGAATATATTGTAATATATGATGGATCCTCATGTTGATAGACATATTGATCAGGTTTTTGTTATTGCAAATAGCTCTGCAATTAGATCATAGTTTCCTTGGGCATGTAAGAAGGCTTTGAATGTTATAGTCTCAGGTCCTGTTTATGTTCATCTGAAAATTGATTCAGTATCACAAAGTTCTTCTCCAAAGTTTTTGTACTAATTTATATTATCAGCAGTTGCTATAAGTTTTCATTTATCTGAATCTTTGCCCACTTTTGGATTGGTCTTTCAATTTTTTTCATACCACTTTTAGAATTAGACTGCTAAATTCTAAAAACGTAGAAACTCTAAAAAGTATAGAATCCTGAAAATTCATTAGATTTCTAGATTAATTTGAGGGAAAATGACGTTCCTATAGTATTAAGACTTTGGATCCAAGAATGCTCATAATTATTTGGATTTTATTTCATGCCATTCAATAGCATTTTGAATATTTCCCCATGAGGCTATTGCATATTTATTTTACATTACATTCTAACTTGCTATAATTTTGAAATTATATATACATAAATTTTTATTTTAAAATTGCTATTAGATTTTTTTATGAAAAGTTTTCCAGCCATATTTCTGGACTTTTTAAAGTTATAATTATGTGACTGTATATTATGTTATACTTTCTATACAAACAATCTTAGTATTTAATTTACAAATTATAACATTTTATATTTTTGCAATTCTAATATTTCTTTTATTTCATTTATCAATATTGCATAATGAAATCTAAAGTAGTCATAATAGTGATATAGAATATTTCTGTTTTTATTTTTTTCTTGTCTTAAAAGGATACACATCCAGTGTAATCATCAGTTATGGTTTTTCCAAAGTGGGATGGCATGTAGATAACTTTTAGTGATTAAAGAAGTTTTCTTCTATTGCTAATTTAATACAAGTTTTTCCTTTTTAAAATTATGAATGTTTTTTGAATCTTACAGATACTAGATCTATTTCTTCCTCCATAAAATTAAGATTTTATACATTAGCATGTTAATATATAAATTATATTTCAGATAATGAGTTTTGAAATTCACTGAGTATTGTTTTTCCCCCATCAAATTAGGTTCTTAACAATTACTTTATTAATACAGTTTAATTATATTCTAAAAGTTATTGGGCTTTTTTCCTTAATGATGTTAATATAATGAGTTGCAGTGGTAGATTCTGGGATAAATCCAATTTATTCTACTTGTTTTTAGTAAAGTAAAATGTAAATTTAGTTTGTAAATAATCTATTTATAAATTGGTTATCTATGTATTTAAATATTATACTTACTTATACTTTTCTTAGGTTATACATGTGCAATTATCAAGATTATCTAACCTCACAGAATGATTTGGGTATCTCACCTTCTCTTTCTAACATGAGCTCACTTGTATTTGAAAAGAATGCATACTCTTGAAGGTTTGTAAAAACTGACCTACAAATTTATGTGGGCCTCATATATTTTGGTATACAGAAGTGAATAAGTGAATGACTGCTGCCTTAATTCACTTCATTTTTGTTAGTTTATTCCAGTATTTTCTGTTTATTTCTGCTACTTTTAGTAAGACATTTATTTGATTAAAAAAATTGTCATCCTTGAGACATACTCCTGAGCATTCTGCAACCTCTGGAGCCAATCTGCCCTAGATGCTCTGTAGCTCTGCTACCTGCATTTCATCACAACACTTCCCTTTATGCTCCTCTGATCCATCATCCTTCTTTATCTCATGTGTTGAATCTCCAGTTTAATAGATTCCATGTCTTCCTCTTTGTTATTCATTCCTGAATTTTTAGAAGCAATCCTAAAGGAGCTCCAGGCAAGGGAAGTAATATTTTTGTAATGTTCGTAATACCAAATATTATTTTTTTAACTCTCTCCCTTGAGTGATAATTTGGATATAAAATTCTAGGTTAAAAATAATTTCTCCTCAAAGTTGTGGAGTAATTTCTGGCCTTTTGCATTTCACTGTTACTGCTAAGAAGTTCGATTTCCCCTTCTTTTTATGTCCCATATCTTTTGCCTTTCTTTGAATACTTTTGGAATATCTTTTTACCTTGATGGTCTAAATAATTTCAATGATGTGTTTATTGCTAATCAGTCCCTTTCACTCATTGCAGTGAGTGTTTTATGGGCCCTTCCAGCTTGGACTTAAAATTCTTCAGTTCTGGAAAATTGTATGATTATTATTCATTATTTCTTTCCTTTGTTTTACCAATGTTTATTGGAATGCTTATTGATATGTTGGACCTACTGATTTGATTTGCCTTGTCTCTCTCTTTTTTACTTTCTTCCTCACTTAAAATTCATCTCTTCATTTTTTTGTGCTGCCTACTGAAACTTTTCATCAACTTTTTCTTCTCATTATTATATTTACTTTTGTATGTCAGCTCTCTTTTTTTTATTTTCAACAGGTTGTTCTTTTATATAAATCCTCCCTTTCTGATAGCATCCTGTTCTTTTTCAACAATGAAATATAATTTATGCCTCATCATGTTAAAATATGTGTTAAATCGCCATACTGTTTTCCATAATGGTTGAACTAATTTACAATCCCACCAACTGTGTAAAAGTGTTCCTATTTCTCCACATCCTCTCCAGCGCCTGTTGTTTCCTGACTTTTTAATGATTGCCGTTCTAACTGGTGTGAGATGGTATCTCATTGTGGTTTTGATTTGCATTTCTCTGATGGCCAGTGATGATGAGCATTTTTTCATGTGTCTGTTGGCTGTATGAATGTCTTCTTTTGAGAAATGTCTGTTCATATCCTTTGCCCACTTTTTGATGGGGTTGTTTGTTTTTTTCTTGTAAATTTGTTTGAGTTCTTTGTAGGTTCTGGATATTAGCTCTTTGTGAGATGAGTAGATTGCAAAAATTTTCTCCCATTCTGTAGGTTGACTGTTCACTCTGATGGTAGTTTCTTTTGCTGTGCAGAAGCTCTTTAGTTTAACTAGATCCCATTTGTCAATTTTAGCTTTTGCTGCCGTTGCTCTTGGTGTTTTAGACATGAAGTCCTTGCCCATGCCTATGACCTGAATGGTACTACCTAGGTTTTCTTCTAGGGTTTTTATGGTATTAGGTCTGACATTTAAGTCTCTAATCCATCTTGAATTAATCTTCGTATAAGGAGTAAGGAAAGGATCCAGTTTCAGCTTTCTACTTATGGCTAGCCAATTTTCCCAGCACCATTTATCAAATAGGGAATCCTTTCAAGGATCTAGAACTAGATGTACCATATGACCCAACCATCCCATTACTGGGTATATACCCAAAGGATTATAAATCATGCTGCTCTAAAGACACATGCACATGTATGTTTATTGTGGCACTATTCACAATAGCAAAGACTTGGAATCAACCCAAATGTCCATCTGTGACAGACTGGATTAAGAAAATGTGGCACATATACACCATGGAATACTATGCAGCCATAAAAAAGGATGAGTTTTTGTCCTTTGTAGGGACATGGATGCAGCTGAAAACCATCATTCTTAGCAAACTATCACAAGAACAGAAAACCAAACACCGCATGTTCTCACTCATAAGTGGGAACTGAACAATGAGATCACTTGGACTCGGGAAGGGGAACATCACACACTGGGGCCTATCATGGGGAGGGGGGAGGAGGGAGGGATTGCATTGGGAGTTATACCTGATGTAAATGACGAGTTGATGGGTGCTGACGAGTTGATGGGTGCAGTACACCAACATAGCACAAGTATACATATGTAACAAACCTGCATGTTATGCACATGTACCCTAGAACTTAAAGTATAGTAATAATAAATAAATAAATAAATAAATAAATAAATAAAGTGTTAAAATTTTCTTCTAGTCTCTGAAGTATTTATGTTTTTCAAAGATTCTGATATTAAGATTTATTTTGATCTCTGACTTTTATGTTAGTGACTTTGTTCAAATGTCTCAAATGCCTGATTATTTTTCTTCCCTACCTCCCTCCTTCAATTCCATCTTCTCTTTCTTTCTTTCTTGCTTGCTTGCTTTCTTGCTTTTTCTTGCGGCTTGCTTGCTTTTTTAGTGTTTTATTTGTTTAAATATATTTAAGAGTAAAAAAAAAAAAAAAAAAGCAAAGACACTGGGTGCTAGATAGTGGCTTTCTGACCAACAAGCTTAAATGCACCGAGTAAGCAATGAGATGGATTCCACCCACTTTCTTGGAGGAACACTAAGTCTAAGATGTGTAAGAATTTTCTTTTTTAGTGGACTTTTAAAATATTTTTGTTCACAAATAATAATTGTACTTATATATGGCATGCAGAGGGATATTTTGATACATATCTACAATGTGTAGTGATAAAATCAGAGTAATTAGTATATCCATCACCTCAAACAATTACCATTTCTTTGCATTGGGAACATTAACAATTTTTTCTTCTAGCTATTTGAAATATACAATAAATTATTGTTACCTACAGTCATCCATAGTATTGCAGAACACTGGATCTTGTTCATCCTAGCTAGCTATAATTTTGTATCTGTTAACCAATCTTTCCCTATCCTCCCCACCCTGCTCCCCTTTCCAGCATCTAACAACCACAATTATACTCTCTCCTTCTATGAGATCAACTTTTTTCAGCTCCTACATATGAGTGAGAATGTGTGGTATTTATCTTTTTGTGTCTTACTTATTTCACATAATGTCCTCCAGGCTCATGTATGTTGCCAGAAATGACAAGATTTTATTCTTTTTTATGGCTTGATAGTATTCCATTCCATTTTCTTTATCTGTTTATCTGTGTATGAGTATTTAGGTTGTTTCCGTATTTTAGCTATTGTGAACAGTGCTGCATTAAACACGGGGGTGAAGCTATCTCTTCAATATGCTAATTTCCTTTCTTTTGGAAAAATACCCAGTAATGAGATTGCTGGGTCCCATAAAGTAATTCTATTTGTAATTTTTTGAGAAAACTCGATAACATTTTTCATAAAGGCTATATTAATATACATTCTCACAAACAATGTATAGGGTTCCTTCTCTCTGTATCCCAACAGCATATGTTATTTTTTGTTTTTTTGATGATAATTCTTCTAAGTAGAATGAGATGATAGATGATTGTAGTTCTTATTTGCATTCCCCTAATGGTTAGTGATGTTGAGCATTTGTCATGTACTTCTAGACCATTCGTATGTCTTCTTTTGAAAAATGTTTATTCAGATACTTTGCATACATTTTAATAGAATTGTTTGTTTGTTTTGCTGTTGTATTGAGTTCTTTGTATGTTCTGGATATTAATCTTGTGAGGATAAGTGATTTCCAGACATTCTCACTCTACAGGTTGTCTCTTCGCTCTGTTACTTCCTCAGCAGTGCATGAGTTTTGCAGTTTGATATAGTCTCATTTGTCTGTTTTTGTTGTGGTTGCCTTTGCTTTAGAAGTCAAACCTATAAGAATTTTTTTTTCAAACCAATGTTATTAAATTATTCCCCTATGTTTTCTTCCAGTAGTGTTAAGAGTTTTGAGCCTTACATTTAAGTCTTTCATACATTTGGAGTTGATTTTTGTATATGGTAAGAGATAGGGGTCTAGTTTTTTTCTTCTGCATATGAAAACCAGTTTTCCTAGTACCATTATTTAAAGAGGCTGTCCTTTCCACAACACATGTTCTTGGCACCTTTGTTGAAAATTATTTGGCTGTAAATATGTGGATTTGTTTCTAGGTTCTCTATTCTCTTCCATTGTTTTTTGTGTCTGTTTTTATAACATTCCCATGCTGTTTTAGTTAGTATAGCTTTGTAGAATGTTTTACTCCTTAAGTCTTCTCCTTTTAGTCCTTAAGTCATCTTCTAGACTTTGTCAGTATGTCATGGGCAGGTATGGTTTGCAGGTTTGGTGTGCAGTAAAGTGAGTAGTAGTCAGAAGCTTAAATGCTAGCATTCTATAAAATGAATTGAGAAATTTTAGCTTCTATATAATTTTTTCAGTTGACAAGCCCCACACGTAAATATACCCATTAAAATATTTATATTAGTCTGGAAGATATATCTAATATTTCAGGAAGTTTCATAGAAATTTTTTGAGCAATACAAGTCACTAAATTATGTGTTCTTTTGTATGCTATAATTATAACTACTCAGTGAAGTTACACTAGTCATCACCTATTGGTAGGACATTTTTAATATGATTAATCATTGATCATTAGTAATAGGTTGTTGCTGGCCAGGCACAGTGGCTCACGTCTGTAATCCTAGCACTTTTGGAGGCCAAGGTGGGTGGATCACCTGAGGTCAGGAGTTCGAGAGCAACCTGGCCAACATGATGAAACCTCGTCTCTACTAAAAATACAAAAATTATGCAGGCATGGTGGCAGGTGCCTGTAGTCCCAGATACTCAGGAGACTGAGGCAGGAGAATTACTTGAACCCAGTAGGCAAAGGCTGCAGTGAGCTGAGATCGTGCCATTGCACTCCAGTCTGGGCAACTGAGCAAAAACTCCATCTCAAAAAAGAAAAATAATAGGTTGTATTTTTAATTAAATTATGTATTTCAATATGCCCAATCCTTGTGGAAGAAAATAAAATAAATGAGCCTAGATGGCAACATACATTGGCAGCATGTGTACTAGGTATTCTCTAGAACAGAGTCTCCTCAATCTTGATACTTTCCACCTCTATGTCTTTTGGTGTGCTGTGTAATGGTACAGAGCTGGACTAAGTGCCTAGGTAGCTTTTCAGATTCTTTAATCAGATTATCTTTGGTCCATATTTTATGTTTATTATATGCATGAAGATTGTACTGTACCAAGCTAATCTACCATCACCAGACATAGGAATAAATCTTTCTTTTTTTCAATCCTGGACTGTGGGAAGAGGCTGGAGGGAGTAATTTCCACAGTCTGGCTAATTGGCTCTGTTCCATGTCCACAGTCATCCAACCTAACCTGGATAACTCATAGGTATGCCGAAATGGGCAACATAGGAGATGATATAGTTATACACAGCATGATTGTGCAAAAATACTACACATATTTTTGGTAAATATTTCTGAGTTTGAACATTGAATCTGTAAAAGGGAGAGAACTTGGTACTTTTTATTTTGGTAGCTTTCAATGAAATCATGTTTAAAAGGTGTTTTCAAAAATAATACATGGTAATGGTAGAAAATATGAAAAATAAATTTTAAGGAAACGATTACAATCCCCCATCAAGAAGATATAATAATCACTGTTAGACTGCTGGCATAATTCCCTCAGGTCCTGTAACTATGAGGGTATTATGTAAGTTAAAAATGAATATCTTTGATTCAACAAATATTTCTTGAGTGCAAATTCTAGGACATGCTCTGTTCTACATATTGGGGATACAATAAGCAAAACATTCTGCACATGGCCAACTTACATTGCATTGAGGGAAGCAGAAAAGCCACATGAAAACTAAACTTCATAATGAGTTAGAGATAAGGACTAAATAGTAAAGAGTTAAAGGAAAATTTTGGAGGGAGGGTGCTATTTTAGATGGTGTTGTTATTGAATCCTCAATGAGAATATACACTTATAAAGTGCATATTAATAATTTATAACTAATTAGACTTAAAGTAAGCCAAATAATTGATTTCAAGTCCTTTAGTATGTTTCCCTGCTAAAAAATGAATTGACATCTGCTTCCGTCATACAGATAGCATAGGGTCACATTGCCTCAGTACATCCTATGATCTGATATGTAGATGGGCTTTAGTTTTTATTAGGGTTCCTCAAGTCAGGTTTGCTCTACACCTTCCTTGTCATTTATCTTGGTACATTCAGATTGCTATGACAAATTACTTTAGACTAGGTAATTTATAAACAATTGCTCATGGAATGTATTGCTCATGGTTCTGTAGGCTGGGAAGTCCAACATCAAGGCACCTACAGATTCAGTTTCTAGTGAGGGCTTCACAGGTAGTGCCCTGTTTCTGAGTCCTCACATGGTGGAAGAAGCAAACACATAGTCTTCGATATCTTTTATAATTATCTGTCTGCTATCTAGCATGTTCTTTTTTATCCCTTTTATAATTCGCTAATCACATTAATGACAGCAGAGCCTTCATGCCTTAATCACTTACCCAAAGGCCTTACCTCTTAATATACCCAGAGTGAGGATTAGGTTTCGATGTGAATTATGGAGGGACCCAATCAGACTATAGCATTGTTCTTCAGAGGTTTTTCAGCTAAAATTCTGGGATATGTACCAAGGATGGTTCTTGGTGGATCCTGATCTCTAAAGCTTGTCTCATTAATCGGTGAGCCTGTAAAACATCTGCTTATGCTCTCAGCCTGTCAATCACAATGTATGTATCAGCCATTGTTCAAGAGGAAGAACAGTGCTGAATATCCGGCTCACTTTTCTTTGTGTCTCTCTCTCTCTTTTTTTTTTTTTTTTTTTTTTTTTTTTGCTAGCTAGAAGTTGTCATTTTTATTTATTTATTTAATTTTAAAGTTTTTTATCTCCATAGGTTTTGGGAGGACAGGTGGTATTTTGTTACATGAGTAAGTTCTTTGGTGATGATTTGTGAGATCTCTGTGCATGTCTTTTTAGGGTATCTCAGCCTCATATGTTCTAAGTATCTTGGTAGCTCTTCAGTTCTTTCAATCAGATTTCATTTGGTCTATTTTTTTTTCTATTTATTATTTGCATGAAGACTTTACTGTACCAAGCTAATCTATCATCACCAGAGATAGAAATAAATTATTCTCTTTTCAGTCTGTAACTTTATCCAATCCTGTAACTGTGCATGTTTTTGCTTTTTCTCAAGCCACACATGGCTAGTCTTCTCAAGAATTTAAATCTCCATGAGGTTGCAAAACACAGTCAGTCTTACTGAATGGGGAATGGAAGTAACAATTTAGATTTAAATTTTTATTATTCGACTCTGCCCTTCGTCTCATTGCTTGTAGCACCTGATATTCTCTAGCTAAATCTTTGCAGATGTATGTAGCTTGAAGTGAAATACTTATTCCCGTTTCCTTCGGAAGAGTTTTGTTTTCTTTTCATCTCTCAGAGTTGTTATGTCAAGTTCCACTCTCTCTCACCTTTCAATCTCCATAATTTGTAATTCATTTGATTTCCTAGTCTTATCCAAAATAAAATATTTGTTCTGTTTTCCTGTTGTTGGTTGAGTTGGTTTTGACATTTACTAAAAAAGGGATTTATTATGCTGTTTAACAATGGAATACCCAGAAAATGTTTTGCCCTTCCATATATATAAATGAAAGAAGAAGTAGACAGCTTTTCTTGTCATGTGAGAAGTCTTATTTTCTTCACTAAATCTTTTGCCTGAATGGGAGACTTAACCATGAACTTTGTCCTTCATGGGTTGAGTCTACAAACTGTCAGGTTTCACATTAGGTTGTGTGAGTGTAAAACACATAGTTTTGTCCTCTTCACCTCTCCCAGTATTCTAAAGACAAAATAAGAAAAAACTTCGTTTTGGAACCAAATTTTCTCAGGCAGTTTATTTATTTTCTACAATGAGCATCTTTACTGTAATAGCCACCACAGTTTGGAGACAACCTTCTGAGATAGGCACTCCTTTAATTGTTACTTGTAGTTATTGCCATTATTTGTTCTTATGTCTTAATTTGTGACTCTGTAACTGAAGTCACAGAACATGGCTCCTCATGGCTTTGTCAGTTCTTCCATGTATAGCAGCTTTCAGGATCTGGAATGGGCTATGGGGTTCATTCCAATTTGTTTATCGTGATCCGATGTGCTTTCCATGTACCAGAAACTTGTTAAATCTCTAATCTACTGATGCCATCTCTTCTCATTCTTAGCACAGTTATGAATGTATTATCTTTAATTTCTTTTACTTTACGTTCAGATATCTTTATACCATATTTCAGTTTCTTTGAATGTTTTTACTTTGGACATTAACTGCATACGATATTTGAAATTTATGTTAGTGTGCTCTAAGAAGTGAAGATCTGAATTTTGGTTTATAAGAATACATAACAAATTGGTTTTGGTTTATAAGAATAGGTAACAAATTGGTTACTTATTCTTATTATTTGTTACCTAGTAGTAGTAGTAGCTAACAAATTGGTTTTGGTTTATAAATAGGTAACAAATCAGTCCAAGACCTACATGGAATAACTCAAACTTTCTCATATCAGGTGGATAATTATCTTTTAATATAATTCAGTTAATTTCAGGGAATCTTACACCATTTTTTTCTGATTTCACATTGTTTCAATTACTTTAGATTTATAACACATAAAAATATGTGGTGCAAACACAGTTTAAACTTCTTGTCAATGCACAAGTGTCTTTCTTCTAGGTGTTTTGTTTTTTTTTTTTTTTTCCTAACTTGCTCACATATTCTCTACCATTGTTTGGCATACTGATTTAGGCACTTAAAAAAACTGTTTAAAGAAGCAGAGCAAAAGAAGGGATCTTAGTATTCAAATCCAACTGATGCCTTTCATTGGGGGAGAAGACTACATTTCAGAGGGAAATGTGATTTAGTGAATATTTGAGTCAGTTACTACAGGAGCCAGTACTAAGTCCATGAACACCTGACACCACTTCAGGTACTCTGCTCATCACCCCTTGAATGTGACCCATTCAGTGCTCTCCACTAAGCGTGTGGTAAAACCTAGAAAGGGATTACCTGGCAAGTATGTCTCTCTGGTTTTTTTCCAGGCACTTCAGGAATATACATGGAAAATGAAAGCCGATTGTTTGAACAGATTTCATTAAACGAGAGCTCTACTTTAAGAAGAAGAAAAACACTGTAGACTACCAGGTGTTATGGATCTACAGGTTGGATTCTTTGTGTTATGATTAAGCAAAAATCATTACAGATCATTAAACAGATAATATATTTCACTCAGTGCTCTGAAGATAATTGACATCTCTTATTATCAACATCATTTAGAAGCCCTTGGGCCTTTTCTCTCTTTTGTACAAACAGCATTTTTATGAGTTGAAAACCTGGGAGTGAGTGGTGGGCATGGGGCAGTGTTCATTTGGAAGCAATAAAAATACAGTCTTAAAAGTGAAGCCACTTAATTATGATTTCATATAAAACAGGGCAATCTTGGCTGGACTGTGAAACTCATTTCCAAGTGTGGCCAGGCTCCAAGTGAATGCTTGCCATCACACAGAAGCTGTGTTTTTATCAACCCCAGGACATGGCACTGATGATGACAAAAATTTGCACTACCTGACTCCAACTTTATTTCTAAACCAATTATAATTATATTTCATTAGATCGAAGACACTATCAACTATTATTTATTGCTAAGAAACAAAATGCCTCTAATAAAACTTTTACATGTCATCAATTTCAAGATACATCTCAATGTCTGATACATTAAAATCTTTAAATGGACAAGAATTGTAAGACAAAGAAATAAAGCACACAAGGCAGAAGGTAAAAATAATTCCTTTACTACTGACCAAACTGTTACTAGAAGAAGTGTGTTATATTTGGGATGATGACATCTTAATACTGAGCATCAGAAATAACAGAATTGTATACAGCACAGCTTGATTGGTAGGATTCCACATATGGCAGTTGTACATCATGGTGGGCACAACAGAATATACACTTCTTGCAGACAGTTCACTTGCAAAAGTAAGGAGACAGAATTGAATTGTTTACATACACCTAATATCTTCTTCCACACTCATACAGACAAGACACTCTACCTCCTCCAGGACACAGTAGGTAGAGGGGAAGACGGTTTGCACTAAATTTC
Source organism: Trachypithecus francoisi (assembly GCF_009764315.1). Taxonomy (NCBI): domain Eukaryota; kingdom Metazoa; phylum Chordata; class Mammalia; order Primates; family Cercopithecidae; genus Trachypithecus; species Trachypithecus francoisi. Next base: position 35,006,727 of record NW_022681462.1, read on the forward strand.
TCTTCAGGAAAAGTCAAACAAGTCATGATGTGGCAAGAATGAAACCTCCCCCTTTTAATAAATATGTACAGAAAGTACTAGAAAGTAGTAGAAAACATATTTTTCTTCTTTTTGCTCTGCTCAAGTGATAACAATCTTAATTCAGTTCTAGAAATTTGCTTAGAAAGTCAGACATTTAAGACCTGAGGTAGACACCCTGTGTCCTCTCCTACAAGACTTGCGGCACTTAAGTTCCCAGTAGTTTTAAATCCAAGAAGAGTAGAAACAAACCTCCTGTACTGCACATTTTACACTTTCCAGGCATTGTTGATTACAGTCCATAAGAAAACTGGCGCTGCACAGGCACCATAGAGAACCCTGGTGGTGGCGGAAAACTGATCCGTTCACGTCTCATTTGCATTATTTTGCAAGATTCCTCCCCTGTCTGTATTAGTCCATCACTTTGTGCCTTAGATCCCAGGTTGTTCTCGCATCCAAAAATCTCCTATTGGAGTGTCATGCTTCTTTGGGGCACCCAGTTGCTTACTTACTTTGTGGCTGGCCCCTATGTCACTTTAGTCCTAAAAAGCAGTATAAATAGATAATACTTTACATGGATTAGGAACTATTTTAGGCTTAAGTGTCAACAGATGAGGGTTTTGTCCTGAACCCCAGTCTTATCTGTGAAACAAAGATGTCAGCTACTAGAAACTTCTGAGATTTCTTCTTACTCATTTCTTTGTTTTGTTTCTGTGTTGAATGTTATTTCAGGACTTCATGCCCAGCACAATATAGGACACAAATAAATAATTATTCCAGTTATTTTCATTAAGCTCACACCATGGGGACTTAAAATCAATTTGCAAAATTAAAGAAAAAAATGAAACTTCATAAAAAATGTATTGAAAATGCTTATGAGTAATAAGAGTTGTTACATAATAATGTGTAGTTGCTCTTTAAATAAAGATCACAGAATAATCATACTTTCAACCGGATTTGGGGAATGTGGTCTACTGTGACTGGAAAAGCGAGGAAATTTTTTAGACAGGAGAAAATTCGAGCCAGGCGTCGAAATAGGAGTAAGAATTAGAAAGCTAGAGTAGATGAAGAAGGCTGATGAGAAAATTTTATAGACTGAGGACCAAGGGTTGTGTCCTCCTCTTCATCTAAGGTCAACTGCTGCATGATTTGCTTTTGTGTCCCATTTTTCCCATTTGGTGTGTATGAGAACATGAGCAACTTACTTGGCCTCTGCGTACTTCAGTTTCCTTATCTGTAATAAGCAATAATTATACAGTCTTTATAATTTTATTTTAAAGATTAAAAGAGTTCATCCAAGCCAAGTGCTGAAAATGGTGCTTCTTAGCATGGCAACACTCAATATGGCATTATTATTAAACTTACATTATTTAGCTAGTTAACATCTACTTGTCTTCTATACCTGAACACAAATGTTAATTCTTAAAATAAGTCTAATCTGTCTAACAAGCTCTGGTCTTAGCATTTATTATGTTTGGTTTTGCATTTATTATTACATTTACTTATATGAGTACTTGATCGGTGTCTATCTCCTTCACTTTAGAACAACAACAAGAATTGGGTCTGTTGTTTTCTCCAACATATTATCCCAACTTATTCACAGAGAAACAGAAAATCCCAACAATGCCAATGAAGGCACATAAATGTGTTTGCCACCTCCTGCCCACTTGTAACATCTCTTTCATCTTCTCCCCACTGTGCTTAGTCTAGCTTCCTCCACTCTATTGCTACTCCTTCATCTCCTCAGGAATTTATTCAAATATGACCTTCTCAGTGAGGTCTACAACTAGCTACCTCAATTTAAAAATGCAACCTACAAAACTTCCTATCTTCCTTCCATGCTCGCTTTCTTTTTTTATGTATCATTTATCTCTAGTGAATTCAATATACATCTAATTAATTATTATATATCTGCTTAGTCCTCCTCATTAGATTGCATACTGCACGACAGAAGGAAATTTTGTCTGCTTACTGTATCCCCAGGTCGTAAAACTATGCCTTATATATAGTAGGTGTTTAATAAATATTTACATAACTAACTATGTAAGATACTACTGCATGAGTGAGATAGATAGCAAGTTCTATATGCTTTTTGTGATCATCATGGATCTTGCATTGAATCTTCAAAAATAGGAAGAATTTGGGTATGTGAAAATATGAGAAGTGGTTTTCTAGGGTGAAAGGAAGATGGAATTGGAGGCAAAAGACCCTTTCTGATAGCAACGTATTTTCAGTGTAACTCTAGGCAAAGGCGTTAACATCTCCAAGCTTCACATTCTCATTGTTAGAAATCAAGCAGCAAATGTCTAAGGACTCTATGTTTTAGTAATAGTTATTATTTACACTACCTGTCTATTTTCCCCAATGGGCTTTTATGGTAACATAGAACAAATATCCATGTGCAAAATTTTAGGTGATTTATTTTTGCAAGTTTTTCAACCTTGCAGTAACTCACTTTGTAAGCAAGCCATGTCCGTTATCTAATTGAAGTGACGGGTTTTTTGTATTTATTTATTTATTTTTCCCAAAAGTTAAGACTTCATTGACATTGCAAAATATCTTCTTCTTTTATTATTCTCACAATCACTTATTATCATCATAAAAACCTGCAATCTATGAGAAGCAGTTGGAGGAGTAAAACTATATAAATGTATTACACATGCCAATGAGAAAATGCTGGCCCTTAGAGGTTAATCTGGTCCTTAACTCTCATTCGCTTTCATTATTTCATTATTTGTGACATATAACTCCCACCTATGCAATACTGAATACAATAAACAAACAAATTGTCCAAGATCTGTAGATGTCTTAAATAATATTTGTGAGAGTATCCCCAGAGTAAACTTCAACTGAGAAGACAAAAAATCCTTCCAAAAAAAAAAAAAAAAATGCAACACAACATTCAGGTGTAATGGAAAGCAAAATACAATAAGAAAAGAAAGAATGCAGATTATTACTGAGTAAACAAGAAAAAAGACTCATGCTGAATTGATTCCAAACGATTGATACCCTCAAATGAAAGAAGAATATATGTATATAAATAAATGGCAACATAATATATACTATTTTTTATGGATAGGAAGACTCAATACTGTTAAATATTAATTCCCACAAAATTATACATAAATTAAACACATTCCCAATCAAAATCCCAGATGGATGTTTTAAAGATCTTGGGAAGATTATAAAATTTGTATATAAAGGCAAAGAAGTTAAAATAGCTACAACATTTTGAAATAAAAAGAATAAAGCTGTAGGACTCACACAATTCCTTTTGTATTCACTATAAAACTGCAGTAATCAAGACAGTGTGGTAATATAAATGAAAGGGAAGACACATCAATCAGTTGAACAGAATGGAGAATTCTGAAACAACCCTCAAAAATATGGTTAATATTTGAAAAAAGTGTAAAGGCAAATCAATGGAGAAAAAAAAGCATTTATGTAATAAATGGTGATAAAATGACTTAACATTCACATGTAAAAAATGAAGATTTACCTATACTTTATATTGTATAAAATTGAAACATATTTAAGTCAATTATATACATATGTATAAAATGAAATAAAATTAGAAAATCATTCAGAAAAACTGGAGAAAATATTCATAATATTGAGTAGATAATGAGTTCTTCAAACATCAATGGCATAATCCATTAAAAAATGATACATCAAAATTCATCAGAAGTGAAAATATTCACTCTCTAAAAGATACTATTAGGATAAAGTAGTATTATTAAAACTCAAAAATAAAACCAAAACAAGCAATGAAAAATGTACAACAATATAGGACTGGGTAGGGGAGGTGGAGGGGAGGTGAGTAGAAGGGAGGGAGGCACTAATAATAGCTGAAGGGTAAGTGGAGCACTGGAAACTTTGATACATTGCTAGTGAGAAAGCAAAATGGCACAGCCACTGTGACTGTTTGGTAGTTTTCTTTTTTGTTTTTTTGTTTTTTTTTGTTTTTTTTGAGGCGGAGTCTTGCTCTGTCGCCCAGGCTGGAGTGCAGTGGCCGGATCTCAGCTCACTGCAAGCTCCGTCTCCCGGGTTCCCGCCATTCTCCTGCCTCAGCCTCCCAAGTAGCTGGGACTACAGGCGCCCGCCACCTCGCCCGGCTAGTTTTTTGTATATTTAGTAGAGACGGGGTTTCACTGTGTTCGCCAGGATGGTCTCGATCTCCTGACCTTGTGATCCACCCGTCTCGGCCTCCCAAAGTGCTGGGATTACAAGCTTGAGCCACCGCGCCCGGCCAGTTTTCTATAAATTTATAATATGATTCAACAATAAATCCTAACTATTGACCTGGAAGAAATAAACCTTATGTTTACATGAAAACCTTCTATATGTGAGTGTTTACAAGAGCTTTGTACATAATTGGTAAAAACTGTAATAATCCAAATGCCTTTCAAATGGTGATGGGTGAACAAATCATGATACGGCATTACAAAGAAATACTGCTCAACAGTAAAAGGAAGAAACTATTGACACCCACAGTCAACATGGGTGAATCTTAAATGCATTATTCTAATTGTAATAAGACAGACCCTGGCTATATACAGTGAGGAGAAAGACTGACTACAAAGAGGCAACACAAGATAATTTTGGGGAGGGGTGATGGAATCGTTCTGTATCTAGATTGTGGTGGTGGCTGTACAATTCTGTGAATTTATCAAAACTTATAGAACTATACACCCAGAAGAATGTTACTTACATTATATAAATTAAAAACTAAAAAGCAAAGAGAGAAAATGTTGGGATTTTGCCAGTCTTACAAAAATTTCTATTCATGCTGCTCAAAAACAAGCCCAATTTCAAAATAAAATGACCCTGGTGTGAATAAATCAACAAGCATCTGACCATCACATTTATTCTGCTCTTCTTCCGTGAATATATTATAAAGTCATAGCATTGCATATTTAATTAATTTTCCCTTACATTTGTATACCTGGACTACACCTGTACTTTTTGAAAATTTATACTATAGCCACCTTTTATTGATGTTTCTATTTTTAGGCAAATTTTAAAAAACTAAATGAAAGAAATTCCATGAATGTCCTATTTATTTACCGTCTTATAGAAGTATAAATACATTCTACTATGACGCTACTGAATCTTTGCGCCACTGAAATATATGTTGATGTTAATGCTACTTTGCACAAAATTTGCTCATTCTTATTTCTTCTATGGATATTTCTCCCTAAGCTGATGTAGAAATATTTAAAGCATTTCCCTTTAAATATAATAATATCTATTGGTTATCCCAACCCTACAAAGTTCAGCATTGACATCTTCCCTGAATTTCAGTCCCTCTCCATATGCAAAACCTTGAAAATCCAATTAGAACTAGAGATGATGCTACATTGATCTCAATTATGAGATGTAAACCTTTAATCAGACTTTTAAATTAACCAGAAAATGAGGCCAAGTGAACTCAGAAATCACTGTTTATCAAGGGAGATAGAGATTTATTACTGATCTACCTATTTCTACTTGTTGTGAGATGATCAGAATGGGTAACAAGGATTTTAATTTGTTCTTAGGTTCTTTACTTTGTCTTGGAGAGCTCTTCCCTTCCACCTGCCTGCCCAGATTCTACAATTTTCAGAAAAACTGGATAAATCTATGGTATATTCCAGTTCCTCTGGTGGATACTGTCTCTGTGCTAGAGCTATCGAATCCAATTTTTAGATGACTTTCTAGTCACCTGAAATAAGGCCTACATTTCCCTAAGTCTTTTGCAGCTAGTTATGGATGTGGGACTAATTTAGGAGAATGCAAAGCGGTTGAGATTCTGCAGGGAAGTGTGTTTTTAAAGACAGGTCTGACCTTCTTTTGCTCTTCCTTCCTGTTGATGGTTGCATTGAGAATATGATGCCTAGAGCTTAAATAGCCACCTAAGACTATGAGTAGAAAGCCCTAGCTAAGGATGATAGGTCAGAAAAATAAATGTAGAATTTAACAAACATTTTTTCTGAAAGGCCAGACAGTAAATATTTTTGACTTTGCAGGTCATATTGTCTTCATGTCAACCACCCAGCGCTACCATGTTGTGTCTAAACTGCCGGTAGAGAGGAAGTAAATGAATGGAAATAGCTTTGGATCAATAAAACTTAGTTTACAAATACAGGCAGCTGTGCACAATAGTTCATTGACCTTTGAAGTAGAAGAAGATAGGATTACTAAAACAGGGAAATGTCATATAATCCCCAATTTACATCTGTACTTTTTATGAGAGAAAAAATTAATTTCTCTATGTCACTTTAGAAAAGTTTTCTATGTGGTCACTATGAATCTTAACTGAAAGTGTAAATGATGCAGCTACTGTGAAAAACAGTTTAGTGTTTCCTCAAAAGTAAAACATAGAATGACCTGGATGTTTCACTCCTAGGTATATATCCAAAAAAATTGAAAACGGGTACTAAAACTCACACTTGTATACCATGTACACATTGATGTTCATCAATGGATAAGCAAATTGTGGTATAGGTGCACTATGGAATACTATTCAACCATAAAAATGAAATACTAATATATACTAAAATGTGGATTAACCTTGAAAACTTTATGCCGAGTAAAAAGAATGAATCACACAAAAAATCATATATTGTTTTATTCCATTAATATAAAATGTCAAAAATAAGTAAATCCATAGAAACAGAAAGCAGATTGGTGTGTATCAGAGTCTAGGAAGAGTGTGGAATGGGGAGTAACTTCTTACTGGGTACAAGGTTTTCTTTTGGAGTGATGGACAGGTTTTAGAACTAGAGAGAGGTGGTAGTTGCACAATAATAAGAATGTACTAAATGTCACTGATTTGTTCACTTTAAATGGTTAATTTAGTTGGAATTCTTAAAAAATAAAAATAATAAGATTAAAATCATTAAGTTTATGTTATGTGAATCTTATCTCAATAAAAAATAAAGAAATAATAGCAAAAAAAATGAATTCTAACTAATATATTCCTTTCTCTTCACATGTCCTGTAAGTGTATTGGCATCAGAGTTGCTTCAATTATGTTTGATTCATTAACACCAGGTTGTTTCATGTAACCATCCTTTGTTACACATTGTTTTCTGTCTCTGCAATCTCTTACTTGCCAGGTATGCCTGGAACATATGTATCCTTTACTATCCAGCTCAACAATGTCATATCCTCCTAAACATCCTGTTAATAACCATAGCCTCTTTTCATCAGGGAAAGTTATGTTGTTCCTCCTTGTCACAATGTGCTATCATTACTTTTTTACATGATATTTCTCAAATAACTGGGGACCCACAATAGCAAGGATGATAAATTTATAAGTCTGTATATTGCTCGCATCTGTGGCTGCTGAGTTACAGTAAAGGGTGGATAATATTTAGTGAACTGATGCATGAAGCCATGTACTCACTCTTGCACATTTTTTTTGTCACTGCTTTGCTGAAGACTAAACTCAATAGAAGGAAATCAGAGTGCTGTCACCAATGTTGATATTATCTTGTTTGATGATCTTGGAACCAGTTCAGTGCAAACTTAATTATATAATTCCTTAAAATGAACTGGGTAGGAAATTAGACATGTCAAATTTCGAAGCACAGAAAACTTTGAAATATATATATTTTCCAAGCACAAATAACACATATTTCTTTCATCTCTATTATCTGTGGTTATATTTGAGGCTGAACCATTTAATTTGAAATATTAAGTAAAAATCAAACATATCAGGATTTATATTTACTTTCTGGATCTCTGACTTCAGAAAAATTACTTAGCACATCTGTTCCTTGGAATTTTCACCTACAAAATATGTAACTATATATTCAAGATATAAAAGAATGATAAATAAGATAATTACTATATGACCTGATGGCATATAATAAATATGTTGTTTTCATCATCATTATTATTGCCATCATTGAATCATTATTTGCTTTTTTAATTTTTAATTTATGTGTGTACATACTATGGGGTACATGAAATGTTTTGATGGAGGCATGCAATGTGAAGTAAACACATCATGGAGAACAGGGTATCTATCCCCTCATGCATTTATCCCTTGAGTTACAAACAATCCAATAATATTAAGTGATTTTAAAATATGTAATTATTATTGACTATAATCACTCTGTTGTGCTATCAAATAGTAGGTCTTATCATTCTTTTTAACTATTTTTTGTACTTACTAACCATCCCCTAACAACTACCCTTCCACTACCACTCTCAGCCTCTGGTAACCATCCTTCTACTCTGTGTGTCCATGAGGTCGGTTGCTTTGATTTTTAGATCCTACAAATGAGTAAGAACATGTGATGTTTATCTTTCTGTGCCTGACTTATTTCACTTAACATAATGATCTCTAGTTCCATACATGATGCTGCAGATGACTAAATCTCATTCAATTTATGCCTGAATAGTACTTCATTGTGTATATGTATCACACTTTTTATGAATTTGTCTGTTGATGAACAAATAGATTGCTTTCAAATGTTAGCTATTGTAAGCAGTGCTGCATCAAGCATAGAAGTGCAGATATCTCTTCAATATACCGATGTCCTCACTTTTTGCTATATATCCAGAAGTGACATTGCTGGATCATATGGTAGCTCTATTTTTAGCTTCTGAAGGAACCTCCAAACTGTTCTCAATAATGGTTGTACTAATTTACATTCCCATCAACAGTGTACAGGGGTTTCCTTTGCTCCACAACCTCGCCAGCATGTTATTGCCTGTCTTTTAGATATAAGTCATTTTAGATGGGGTGAGATATCTTACTGTAGCATTTCTCTGATAATCAATGAAGTTGAGCACCTTTTTTTTTTTTTTTTTTTTTTTTTGAGGTGGAGTCTTGCTGTGTCGCCCAGGCTGGAGTGCGGTGGCGCCATCTTGGCTCACTGCAAGCTCCACCTCCCAGGTTTACGCCATTCTGCTGCCTCAGCCTCCCGAGTAGCTGGGACTACAGGCACCCACCACCTCGCCCGGCTAGTTTTTTGTATTTTTTTAGTAGAGACGGGGTTTCACCGGGTTAGCCAGGATGGTCTCGATCTCCTGACCTCGTGATCCGCCTGTTTCGGCCTCCCAAAGTGCTGGGATTACAGGCGTGAGCCACCGCACCCGGCCAGAGCACCTTTTCATATGCCTGTTGGATATTTGTATATATTATTTTGAGAAATGTCTATTCAAATCTTTTGCCCATTTATTGATTGGATTATTAATTTTTTTCCTATAGAATTGCTTGAGCTCCTCATATATTCTTGTCAGATGGGTAGTTTGCAAATATTTTATCCCATTCTGTGGGTTGTCTCTTCACTTTGTTGATTGTATCCTTTGCTGTGCAGAAATTTTGTAACTTAACGCAATCCCATTTGTCCATTTTTGTTTTGAAAGCCTATCTTATGGGGTGTTGCTCAAGAAATTTCTGTCCAGCCCAATATTCTAGGGATTTTCCCCTAATGTTTCCTTGTAGTATTTTCAGAGGTTGAGGTCTTAGATTTAGACTTTTAATCCATTTTGATTTGATTTTGTATATGGCCAGAGATAGGGGTCTAGTTTCATTCTTCTGCATGTGGAAATCCAGCTTTCTCAGCACCATTTATTGAAGAGACGGTCTTCCCCCAGTGTATGTTCTGGACATCTTTGTCAAAAATGAGTTCACTGTAGGTGTGTGGATTTGTTTCTGGGTTCTCTATTCTGTTCCATTGGTCTATATGTCTGATTTTATGCCATTACTATACTGTTCTTATTACTATATCTCCATAGTGTAAGTTGAAGATAGATAATGTCACCCTCCAGTTTTGTTATTTTTGCTTAGCATAGCTTTGGCTATTCTGGGTCTGCCGTGGTTATATATTAATTATGGTTTTATTTTTTTTCTATTTCTGTGAAGAATGTTATTGGTATTTTGATAGGGATTGTGTTGAATCTGTAGATTGCTTTTGGTAGTATGGACACTTTAACAATATTGCTTCTTACAATCCATGAACATGAAGTATTTTTCCATTTTTTTGGTGTCCTCTTCAATTTCTTTCATCTGCTTTTTAAAGTTTTCATTGTAGATATCTTTCACTTCTTTGGTTAAATTAATTCCTAGATATTTCATTTTATGGGTGGCTACTGTAAATGAGATTACATTTTTCTTTCTTCTTCCCATTGTTCATCATTGGCTTATAGAAATACTACTGATTTTTGTATGTTGATTTTGTATCCTGCAACTTTACTGGATGTTTAAAAATCAGTTTTAACAGTTTTCTTGTGGAGTCTTTAGTTTTTTTCAAAGATAACATCATATCACCTGAAAACAAGGATAATTTGACTTCTTCCTTTCCAATTTGGATGCCCTTTATATATTTCTCTTGTCTATTTGCTCTAGCTGGGGCTTCCAGTACTACGTTGAATAACAGTGGTGACAATGGGCAGCCTTGTTGTTTTCCAGATCTTAGAGGAAATGCTTCCATTTTTTTGCCCCATTTAGTATCTTACTAGCTGTGGATCTGTCATATATATGACTTTTATTATGTTGAGAAATGTTCTTTCTACCCCAGTTTCCTGAGGATTTTTATCATGAAAGGATGTTGTATCAAATGCTTGTTCAGCATCAATTAAAATAGTATGTTTTTATCTTTCAGTTTGTTGATATGATATATGACATTGATTGATATGCATATGTTGAACCATCCTTGCATCCCTGGGCTAAATCCCACTTGGTCACCATAAGTGATCTTTCTAATGTAGTGTTGAATTTGGTTTGCTAGTAGTTTGCTTGAGGAATTTTGCATTAATATTCATCAGAGATATTGGCCTGTGGTTTTCTTTTTTTCATCTGCTTTGTCTTGCTTTGGTATCAGGGTAATAATGCCCCTATAGAATTAGTTTGGAAGTATTTCTTCTTCCTCTATTTTTGGAATAATTTGAGTAGTTTGAATAATTTGAGTAGTTTGGTATCAGTTCTTCTTTCAACGTTTGGCAGAACTCAGCAGTGAAGCCATAAGGCCCCAGGCTTTTCTTTACTGGGAGACGTTTTATTACACCTTCAATCTCTTTAATTTGTATTGTTCTGTTCAGGTTTTGGATTTCTTTTTGGTTCAATTTTGGTAGGTTTTATGTATTAGGAATTCACTCATTTCTTCCATATTTTCCAATTTATTGGCATATAGTTGCTCATAGTAATCACTAATGATCCTTTGTATTTCTGCAGGATTAGTTGTGATGTCTACTTTTTTATTTCTGACATTATTTGTATCTTATCTCTTTCTTTCTTAGTCTGGCTAAAGGGTTGTCAATTTTGTTTAAGTTTTCAAGAATTTTCCATTACCAAAGAATCTTACCTTTTAAAAATACATACTCCATCTTTGAGGACGCCCTTATCTATGCACGGCCATAAATCCTTGCCCCACTCTTGCCTAAATTCAGGCTATCTCTAAGCATTGGCATTCTCTAGAAAGTAAGCTATGGCCTCTATTACAACTGTACCACGTTTCAAATTGGGCATAGTTTTCTCTCTGTCCAGTACTTTTTCCTTCATTCGCCGACAGGTATTTCTAAGACCACTCCCTTATGGGGATCTTGTATGCAAATCTTCATCACTGAGTCCACCTGTTGGTGTTAGAAGAGGTCTGAGAAAACAGACCTAAAAGAGGACTCTAGAGCTGGATCACCAGCTGTTCAGTGGACAAGGAGAAGCTTATCACTAATGGTAAGTTCACCATAAGTCATCTATGGCTAGTGGGAGTTGGTGTAATTTCACAGGTTATTGGAAGGTTCGAGGGAAGTAGTCTATTGCAGCATACAAAGGGTGCATTGAAGAAAGACAATGAAAAGTTGAAACGGTGATTCATCACTGATAAGGCTAGGTGTGGAAGCCAGAAGGACTCTTAAGCAGCACACAAATAACCTCATTTTCTGACAACATAAGCCAGAAAACACTCGAGTCCTTGAACTGAATTATAAGGGCAACAGAACACCACTAAAGATTGAATTATTTAACCTGCCAAGTCAGTTATGCCAAGGTCAGGACCATTATTGGTTAGGAGTAGAACTCTGAGACCAGGGATAGGGATATCTGGGTTGAGGCGCTCAAGACCATGAGATTCCTCAGAACCCTCTGGGGTACTTCCTTTAAGTCTTACTTTTTCCTGTCAAAAACTAATGTCACTTTTGCTTGAAAACAAAAAGCATTACATACCGCTCTAGATAAAACCCTACTTCTTCTTCTAGCCTCCGGACTTATAATGTGGGTGTTAGGTTCCAAGACTCCGATGGAGAAGTTGTGGGCCTGTTAAGGGATAAAGGAGACTGTATCCTGAAGGTGCTTGCTGCAAGACCTAGTCAGCACGTTCTGGTGGGGACCAGGAAAGAATGTATGGGACTGGGTCTAGAAAGTGGTAAACCAGGAGTGAAACATAAAGTTGGTTAAATGGGAGATTGTTGATATGGTAACATTATCTCGGGACATAAATTTAGCATCCAGATAAGCTTCTGAGGATTTGGTACTAATGTGCTGCTAGTACAGTCTTGAAAGCCCACTCTCAATGAAATATTTCAGGATTGCTGTGAGAGAGAAAGGAGAAGATTAAGAGACTCAGAGCACTGGCATGCCTGTGTTGCAACACAACACATGTCCAGAAAATGCACCAGCTCAAGAATACATATAGGACACTGCATTTAACAAGGTGGCTGGAATGCGATGCTGAGTGCACCAGCATCACTAAGAAGCTTAGTAGTAGCTGTGCTCCATAAGCCAGGGCTGACATTAGAAGATGCAGTTATGGAAATTGGCTTGTTAATGGCAATGAATGAGAGATTTCTATGATAACGAAGCCAGATGGCAGTCTTAATTATCGTTACAAAATATCTGGCAACTAAGGTAATTGCATTTTGAGAGAAGTCCAAGCTTGGCTCAAAGCAGCTATTGATTTCTCAATCCCCAAGCTGCCAGACTGACACCAACAAAAAGTGGACTACCAAATATTTCAGCCTTTTAAAGAACAATTCCTCCCGTTGCCCATGTCACACGTGATCAGGGAGAACAGCAGATTTGGAGATCCCCCTGAAAGCTGACTTGGATCCTTATAATAGGTTTTGCTTCACCAGCAAGCAGAGAGTCCTTATAGCTTTTGAGAATATCGTATATGTCATAGATTGTTAAACTAATCAACTCTTCACCTCTTTTCTAGATGATTTTTTTCCTTTTTAATTATGGTTATTTTTTGTTTCCCATCTGTTCTAGACGTAGGAAAATGAACAAGGCACATTGACTCAAAGATTTTGTGCTGATATCTGCACAGAATTAATGTTATCTCCTTGAGAAGATAAGGTAGGTACATTTTTAGTGGTATGTGAAGTACTTTTATCACATTAAATGGGTTTATTTTTAATGTGTCTTATGAATACAAGGACATATTATCTCTGAACTACCAAGGCATGGAATACAGTAGACCCCTGTTTATCTTCTACCCTGTATGCTTTCTGCCTTCTTTAAAAGTGCACCAATTTTCAACTGTAGAATGAACCATTGCTTCACTTTCGTTTCTTGTATTTTAGTTGAGGCTGATCCTAACCCCAGGACAGAGCTAGACGTGATAAAGACCTGACTATCCATCCTGTGTATTATGTGTAGGTGACCCGAATAGGAATACAGGACCCCAGGCAAGGACTGTTTAATGGAATAATTAGGAACATACTTCTTAACTGTGGTTGCAGAGGAGCATCATTTGGGGAATATCTGGATAAAAGAATGAAGACAGCAAGGCAAACATAGAGAAGGAGAGATGAAGAAAGGTACACTATCTCTAGGGCATAATTTGAGCTTTTAGGGTTAGTTATGACTGCAGTTAGTTTTCTCTAGACTTAAAAGTGGACTAGCCAATACATTTTCTATTTGGCTTAAGCTGTTTTGTGATGAATTACATACATTGCAGCCAAAGATTCTTGATTACCATGTTACCTCTTGTTTCTTATATCATAGACTCCAAATTTATTTTTAAATCATTCTGAATATACACGGAAGATGGTTCTAATTATACTCCTTCTTCTAGATAATTTTTTTTAAAAGCATTTTAATTCATTTTTAGAATCAAAATTCTTCAACTTTTGTGTGCGGAAATGCAGATTTGGTTTTTTTGTTTGTTTTTGGTGTGTGTGTGTGGTGTGTGTGTGTGTGTGTGTGTCTTGATCTCCTGCTTTTCTACTGTCTCTTAACTCTCTCAAATTATCCTTAATTGGCATAAACCTTTCTTCAGAAAATAAGGTGGCTTCATTCTCTTGGGATGTCCTCCCTTTCCATTTGGTTTTCAAACCAGTGTTTCATTTGGAAACACTGTTTCCACAGTGTTCTCACAGCTCAAATAGTGGGCTGGCTGATAGAAATTTAAATAAGCAGTTCACAGTAACCTAGTAGCCTAAGGGAAGTTAAGAAAGAGCCAAGTCTTTGACAATGCCAGAAATAAGACTCTCCTTTATAGGTTTCTTTTTTTTTCTGTCTTTGGTTTTAAAAAGAAGAAAAAACTGCACCAGATGCCAAATCACTGTATCCAACTTTTAATTTGGCCTCTGTATCACATCAGGTACACATGTTGGCAGTGTCATGAGACTCCCACCACTACTGGCCCAACCTCCACCTGTTCAGTGACTATTTCTAGGCACATTGACTAATCTCTCCTTTCACACACCATGAGAAGCCTCAATTCTTCTCTTGCTACCACTTTCTAATGCTGCTAAGCTGTTTTCACGTAGATGCCTTCAAGTACTGTGATCTGACTTCACTATTTCCTGCCTATGTCTTCATTTCTTCTCTTTCACTTTCAAAGAATGTACCAAAGTGGGATCTCTACCTTCAGTTCCCTGTAATCTTGTGTTCTATGTCCATGTCGACACTTGGCATCTTCTTTCAATAGTGTCTCATTAACATTATATTTATGTTTTAAATATGTTATATGTGTAAGATACCTTTTCCTAATTCCCTAATTCCCAGGACAGTTTCGGGACACCCCTTTCTCATTTTAAATTTTACTTTTCAGTTTGGTGGGTGAGACCCCTGAGAAGATGTATTTTGTTCACACCATAACTAGAAGTTCCAATTCACAAACAAAACATTATTAAGCACCAGGGAATAATACCAGCATTTTCTAAATTCTCTCATATTTAAAACCTCTGAATAATTAATTTATTTTATTTAATTGTTGCTCTGACCTGTTATTTAAATTGACTCTCTGATTTAGGATCTGGCCTTTAATTTTGTTGAAATTATGTTAGTCTTGGTTTTTCTCACCTTCAAATGATTATCACTTTTTCCAAATTGTTTCTGTTATAAGATTTTATCCTAATATCTGCCAGAATAACTCCATTAAATACACCTTTCATCACTATAACAAGTGACTTTCTCAAATATCTCGAGTAACACTGTTTATCTGCAAAACAAAAGCCAGTTATAGACATTGTATTGACTTGTCTAATGTTTTCTAAGTTTTTTAATCGAATACCATACTTAAAATATTACAAAATGTTATTCTTCTCCAGTGATCTTAAAAGAGAAGAAAAGTAATTGAAATGAAATACAAAGTGGAGTTTTGTGGCTTAAAAATTCCACAAAATATATCCAACTTTCTTTGAGTGAGTTGTGTATCTTCTCTGTAATCTATCTCTTATAATCTTGACACTGTGCTTTTGAGAATGACACTGCTTTATTTACTCTTCAATTCCCCAAGCTGAAAAATGGCATAACATTCCCTAATCATCACTTTTCCATTGATACTCAACACTCAGCTAAAACATCTATTACTTTGTGAAGGCTTTCGTTTTCCCACCCCCAGACAGATTGAAGGATCTGTTGATACTCTTCTGTTTCACTATAACAATCTGTCTTTAATTCCATGATACCATATATCATATTGAAGAGTTATTGTTGATTTACTTGTCTGTCTTTGCCTTAAGACTTGAATTCAGGAAATATGGTTTTTATCTCTGTCCATCCTACATATTATATTTTCTGATAATAGATATATGTTGAATGAAGACCAAAAGGAAGGGCTCAAGATCTTGTATTGCATTTGCAGACTGATAGATGAAACATGAAGCAAATGAGTAGAAAGTAAAGAGAAAATATCATCCTGAAGTATCTTGGAAAAATGAAACAGTTTACATCTTGACACATTTCTCTATTATATCCTTTACTATTGAACAGTACTGAACAATAGACTCAGGTAAACTAAAAGAAAGAGCAGATGATCATGGTAAGATTACTGAGTGTGCATGCAGCACACATTCCCAGGGACAGATATAAATATGCATCAATATGAGGACAGATAGCTGAGTCAGAAATGGAAATGTGTACAGTGAGTTTTTTATGCTGAAACAACTTCCAATGAATCAGCAATAGATGTAGAAATAATTTATAAGCACAGAGAACTGGTAAGTTTCAAAGACTGCATAATTAAAGGAGACAAATGTAAGGTAATCAATTATTATCTAACGTATGTTCTTCTCACTTTTGACAAAAAAAATAAAACTAGGCAGCATTATCTGCAAAATGAATCTAATTAGGTAGAGGTAGGGGTATAAACACAGTCATCAAGCAAATGGATCTGCAGGAAACTCTAAAGACTCAGATAGGGAAGAAAGGGGGATCAAGGGATTCACTAGGAATATGAACATCGTGAGGGGAGATGAGTTAATATGTGCTTTAAAATTTGGCATTCCAAGAGCAATTAGGGTTTTCATTTTAGTCCCCCTACTAAGTTCTCATGTGATTTTGACAAGTCAGTGGTCATCTTTGATCCTCCCTCTTTTGATGTGTAAAAGGAAAATGTTGATTAGACTGCAGCTGAATCTTAACCATATGACAGTTTTCCTTTTTTGGGTGTTCTTCAAGAACATGATACTATGATTTTCCTGATTTATATGGATGCCACACCCTACCACAATTCCTGGTCCACAGTAAAAGTTGAATAGGAGTTTTCAAGTAGGAAATAATACAATTACTTTTGGTTTCATTTTTTATGTTTTGAAGTTAATAGCCATAAGGTTATGAGTATGACTTGTCCTCTATTTAATGCGATTTGAAGGAAAATAGGAAATTCCTTCCTTCTCCCAACTAAGAGCTCAGAGAAGCTCTTCATTGAACAGCTCGCAATGGGGAATTTTGGCTGAAAATTTCTGAAACTAGATACCTTAATAAGAAACTTATGTTTACTGCACCAGCATACTGTAGTTGGTAAACAAATGTCACTCTGGCTTACACCATGTTGGATCACAGGTTAAAGTTGGAAGGTAATATTGTCTCTTGGTGGGCATGTCTATATCAGCTCAGGAAAGCATTGGAGAAGAGAAAAAAAGTCCCTCCATAAGTTTTGAGCCTAAGCAGTTTCCTAATCTGCTTATTAAAGAGTTTTTTACTAAGGACCCCAAAATTAGTTCTTTATCTTTTGTACAACTATTAATAAAATGGCATCCTAAGTCCTACTTTGCAATTGTTTTATAATTCCCTCAAGGCTATATCAAGAAAGTTTTGCTGTAATACATCCAGATTTTAGCTTAACCTCATGTGAACCTTAAGCCTCATTACCATTTTGAAGTTTGAATGAAATAACAAATACTAAGTATCATGCATAATGCCTAGTACTTAGTAGGCATTCAATATAAGATAGCTATAATTTGAAGAAATACATAGCTATCATTTTATTTTACAAAAGGAAATGGAATCTCATAGTCAGAGGTAAACTTGTGTGGTTAATGTTCTTCTCACTTCCCTACACATTTTCCATATTTGCATATATGATTTTATTACAAAATATTACACAAAATGAGAAATGTCCTTTAAGTGCTTTAATAAACTTTATCAGTTTTTTATTGTATCAATATTTTGTGACAGTGAAAAGTTATATCAGCCACAAATCCTATATTATACTCACCTCTTCACTAGCAGACCACATGGTGACTTCCAGATTGGATTCCTCTGAAGAACAGGTAAATGAACTCAAGCCTATGCTTCATCCCAGTTCTATGATGAAAGCCTGCTCTTCCTTGGGAAGGCAAGAGGAGGAATTTGAATGGCATCTCTGTTGGTGGAAGAGAGGGGATGATAAGAGTGCTTGTACATGATTCTTTGTAAGTTATCTCCCTGCTACCTTTCTTTTTCTAAAACATCCCATATAGAACTACAAGATTAATCTTTGCAAACACAGTTCAAATCATGTTTTTTTTTGTTTTTTCTGTTTAAAATCTTCACCAGCAAGTCAGAGCTAGGCGAATAAACTTTTAGCTCACAGAATTAAGACATACTTTGAGTTGGTTATCATTAGGGATCATTCATCCCACCAATTATTTGGCACGGAAATCTATACATGTATTTATCCCATTGTCTGACTTCTCTGGAACACTTAGAGGGGCAAGAATTTTACTGCCTACTCTGTGTAAGTCCTGTTCTGTTTCTGATAATGTCTTCACATTTTGTTCCAAAATCTGTCTCCTTGCTGCTGCTGGAGAGTCATATGAAATAAATCATATTCCTTTTCTATGTATGAGAGATCAATATCTTGGACATCATAGATCTTCTAAACCTCATCTCTCCTTTTAATTTAGACATTTCTCCAGCTAATTTTTCTCCTGCAGTCCTTACCCAAGCTTCAAGTCTCCCTCTAAGAAGGCTCTTTTCATAATCCTTGCCCCAGTCTCTTCTCCTAGAGAGATGTAATTTCTTCCCTGTCCTCATCTCCTGAGTGTAGTACTCCACTTTAGGGACCTCTGCCTATGCTTATTACTTTCTACCTTTATTTATAGAAACATTTTACAAAATGTTTCCATGAAACAATATTCTCACAAGTTATCAATAGCAGTTAGTTGCGGGGAGTAGGGGTGTGGGATAGCCCATAAAACAACATATATTTATTTCCTAACCATAAAATGGATATTGGTTACACAGAATCCTCAGAATACTGAGAGGATTTTCAAATTTTGAATATGCAAGGGTAGATGAAGAGTGTGCTGTGTATTTTTTTCTAAAATAACTTGATCATAGAATCGTAGGTTTCATGTAATTGGATTTTTTGTGGTATGCTCTTTTGGCTTTGTTGACTAATAGTTATGCTAACAATGTCTCCTCTCTACTATTTGAATAGGAAGTCATTAATGGCCTCAGCACATGTTTTATATAGTTTTGTAACTGCCACGGTGACTTCTCATTGCCAAGTACTTGTTAAATATAAAAAATGTTTGAATAATCAAGTGATTAATGTATTATTGGGCAACCAATGAGTTTGCCATCTTTGTTGAGTTTTCACAGAGGTGAGATTTTCTTTATTGTTAAAAATACATTTATGAAAATAAAACTAATCCTTCTCTTTTAACCTTCTCTTGCTGTTTTCTTCTTGTTCAATCTCATTGTACTACCCTTTTAGACACAACAAATATCTGAGTCCCTACTAGATGACAGATGATGTAGTCAATATTTTGCATGCATTGTGCCCCTTAACACTTTTGATTGTTCTATGACATAGGGATTATTATCCTAATTTGCAGATGAACAAAATTAGATTCAGAAAAATTAAGTGAATTTCCTAAGGTACTACAACTAGTAAATATCACGACCAGAATTCAAACCACAGAATATCTAAATCCAAATTTCAGGCACCTGCTTGCCAAATCATTCCACTAAAGTATGCAACTATTCTCTTTTTGTGTGTGAGAGTTGAACATACAGAAGCATGGGTCCCTAATAAAATGTGAGATGAATGCCTTCACCCACACAAATTATGGAATTCTTGGCTCTCAAACAGTGATATGTGAAATCAAACATTCAACTAAGATAGCTCATTCCACTGCTCCCTAAATTTATTTTTCATTTCCAACTTTCTCCAGGGACTAGATTAAAGGTCATGTGGAATCATATGGATGAAGAAATTTTCCTGCCAAATTAGCTCCTCCAGGTTGTCAGAAACTCTTGGGTAAATGGTAAGCTTATTAGGAAGCTGCATTACGTTTGTCACTACATAGGCTTTTCAATTCATTGCAAATTTCTTGTTCTAAGAGAAGTCTCTAGTTTATGAAATTCTTAAAAGCACTCAAATTGTGATTAACATACTAATCATAATTGTAAATAGCTGAGGAGGCCGGGTGCACTAGCTCATGCCTAGAATCCCAGAACTTTGGGAGGCCAAGGCAGGAGGATTGCTTGAGCTCAGGAGTTCAAGATAAGCCTGGACAATGCAGCGGGACCTGGTCTACAAAAGATAAAAAAGTCAATTAACAGGGTGTGGTGGCATGCACCTGTAGCCCCAGCTACTTGGGAAGCTGAGGCAAGAGGATTGATTAGCTGGAGAGTTTGAAGTTGTGAAGTTGCTATGATCTTGATGCTGTACTCCAGCCTGGGTGGTAGAATGAGACCCTGTCATATATATATATATATATATATATGTATGTGTGTGTGTGTGTGTGTGTGTATATATATATACATATATAATAAACATGCGTATGCATGTGTATTTACAGTAGAATGATTTATAATCCTTTGGGTATATACCCAGCAATGGGATTGCTGTCTTCCACAATGGAAGAACTAATTTACACTCCCAACAACAGTGTAAAAGCATCCCTATTTCTCAACATCCTCTCCAGCATATGTTGTTTCCTGACTTTTTAATGATGACCATTCTAACTGGCATGAGATGATATCTCATTGTGGTTTTGATTTGCATTTCTCTAATGACCAGTGATGATGAGCATTTTTTTCGTATGTCTATTGGCTACGTAAATGTCTTCAAAACACATGTTCTCACTCATAAGTAGGAATTGAACAATGAGAGCTCATGGACATAAGGAGGGGAACATCACACACTGGGGCCTGTCAGGGGTTGGGTGGCTAGAGGAGAGATAACATTAGGAAAAATACCTAATGTAGGTGATGGGTTGATGGGTGCAGCAAACCACCATGGCATGTGTATACCTATGTAACAAAACTGCAAGTTCTGCACATATACCCCAGAACTTAAATAATAATAATAATAAATATATATGTAATAAGTTATATATGATTAAATATTATGAATAACCTATTAACCCATAATTAGGAATATCAGACACATATATTTTGTTTTTACAAAGGCTTTTAATGACAATTTTTGTTAGCTCTGTTAGAAAACTGCAGCACAGAGTGAGTGGCATGTCAACAGTACCAGAGCTAATAACAGAATAAGTGAAATATAGTCAGAGTTTTGAGCTCTGTAAACTTTCTCTACCTAACACAGTGGAAAATACAGGAGTTAGAGAGATGGAAAGAAAGTGATTGGTTTATGCTATTGGTTGAAGGAAATTTAATATTATCTTTCCTGCCTTATGGGAATAAAATGTTCTATGATTATTTCAGACTTATTGATATTTGATTTATCAGAACACTCATCAACACCTCAAAATTCAAATCACATATGATAGGAATGGTGTTTGAGATTTTAAGGGATAAATGGGCATGGCAATGTTATTATACATGCCAATTATTCTGAGAAAAATGGTTTGGGCTATTTCTTCAGCATAAAAGTCTTTGTTTTTCCATTAACACCTGGTGACACCATTCCTCTGTCCACACAGAATTGCTCCAGAAATAGCTCTTGACCTGTATTGGTCCATTCTCATGCTGTTAATAAAAACATACCAGAGACTAGGTAATTTATAAAGGAATGAGATTTAATTGCCTCACAGTTCAGCATGGCTGAGAGGCCTCAGGAAGCTTGCAATCATGGCAGAAGGGGAAGCAAACACATCCTTCTTCACATGGCAGCAGGAAAGAAAAGTACTGAGCAAAAGGAGGAAAAGCCCCTTATAAAACCATCAGATCTCACAAGAACTCACTCACTATTATGAGAACAGCATCATGAGGTTAACCACCTCCATGATTCAATTACCTCCCACAAGGTCACTCTAATGACATGTGGAGATTATGAAAACTACAATTCAAGATGAAATTTGGGTGGGGACACAGCCAAACTATATTATTCCACCCTTGCCCCTCCCAAATATCATGTCCTCACATTTCAAAACACAATCATGGCTTCCCAACAGTCCTTCAAATTCTTATCTCATTCCAGCATTAACCCAAAGGTCCAAATCCAAGGTTGCATCTGAAACAAGGCAACTCCCTTCCACCTATGAGCCTTTAAAAACATAAGCAAGTTAATTACTTCCTAAATACAATGGAGTACAGGCATTGGGTAAATACCCCCATTCCAAATGAGAGAAATTGGTCAAATGAAGGTACTACAGGAGCCATGAAATTCCAAAATCCAACAGAGCAGTCATTAAACCTTAAAGTTCCAAAATGATCTCCTTTGCCTCCATGTCTCACATCCAGGTCACACTGATGCAAGAGGTAGGCTCCCATGGCCTTGAGAAGCTCTGCCCCTGTGATTTTGCAGGGAACAGCCCCGCTCCAGGCTGCTTTCAAGGGCAGATGTTGAGTGTCTTCAGCTTTTCCAGATGCAGGGTGCAAGTCTTCAGTGGATCTATCATTCCTGGGTCTGAAGGATGGTAGCCTTCTTCTCACATTTTCACTAGGCAGTGCCCCAGTGGGGACTCTGTGTCAGGGCTCCAAAAGCACATTTTCCTTTCACACTACTCTAGCAGAGGTTCTCCACGAGGGCTTCTCCCTTGCAGCAAACTTCTGCCTGGACATCCAGGTGTTTCCATACATCCTTTGAAATCTAGGCAGAGGTTCTCAAACCTCAATTCTTGTCTTCTGTGCACCCGCAGGCCCAACACCATGTGTAATCCACCAAGGGGCTTGAATCCTCTGAGGCAATAGTCTGAGCTTTATGTTGGCCCCTTTTAGCTGCAGCTGGAGCTGAAGCAGCTAGGATGCAGGGCATCATGTCCTGAGGCTGCACAGAGCAGGAGGTCCCTGGGGCCAACTCAGGAAACCATTTTTCTTTCCTAGGCCTCCAAGTCTGCAATGGGAGGGTCCACTGTGAAGGTCTCTGAAATGCCCTGGAGACATTTTCCTTGTCTTGGTAATTAACATTTGGCTCCTCATTACTTATGGAAATTTCTTCAGTGAGCTTGAATTTCTCCCCAGAAAGTGGAGTTTTCTTTTCTGTCACATTATCAGACTGCAAATTTTCCAAACTTTCATGCTCTGCTTCCTCTTGAACACTTTGCTGCTTAGAAATTTATTCCACCAGGTATCCTAAATCATCTCTCTCAAGCTCAAAGTTCCACAGATCTCTAGGGCAGGGGCAAAATGTAACCAGTCACTTTACATAGCAAAAGTGACCTTTACTCCAGTTCCCAAAAAGTTTCTCATCTCCATCTGAGACCACCTCTGCCTGGACCTTATTGTCCATATAACTGTCAGCATTTTAGTCAAAGCCATTCAACAAATCTCTTTGAAGTACCAAACTTTCCCACATGTTCCTGTCCTCAGAACCCTCCAAGTCTTTAGGAAGTTCCAAATTTTCCCACATCTTCCTGTCTTCTCCTGAGTATTTCCAAACTGTTCCAACCTCTTCCTGTTACCCAGTTCCAAAGTTGCTTCTCCATTTTCAGGTATCTTTACAGCAGCTCTCCACTACCCAGTACCAATTTACTGTATTAGTTTGTTCTCACATTGCTAATGAAGACATACCTGAGACTAGGTAATTTATAAAGGAAAGAGGCTTAATTGACTCACAGTTCAGCATGGCTGGGGCACCTTATGTCACTTACAATCATGGTGGAAGGGGAAGCAAACACGTCCTTATTCACATGGTGGCAGGAAGGAGAAGTGCTGAGCAAAAGGGGGGAAAACTCCTTATAAAATCATCACATCTTGTGAGAACTCACTCACTATCATGAGAACAGCATCATGGGGGTAATCACCCCCATAATTCAATTGCCTCCCACCAGGTTCACCCCAGGACACGTGGGGATTATAGGAACCACCATTCATGATGAGATTTGGGTAGGGACACAGCCAAACCATATCATGATCCAAAAATTAATAGTTGACAGGAGGACCTTTAAAATATAAGGTTGTTTTAATTGAGAGTTTTCCCTAATAAGGTGAGATACTGGCTAAAAAGTCTATTTCTCTTCGTGTGTTTAAATATAGGTTGCTATATCAGGTATATATCACCTCAAGAATATTTCATAACCCTGATATGTAAGATTCAAGAATTTATTTGGGCCGGGCGCGGTGGCTCAAGCCTGTAATCCCAGCACTTTGGGAGGCCGAGACGGGCGGATCACGAGCTCAGGAGATGGAGACCATCCTGGCTAACACCGTGAAACCCCGTCTCTACTAAAAAAATACAAAAAACTAGCTGGGCGAGGTGGCGGGCGCCTGTAGTCCCAGCTACTCGGGAGGCTGAGGCAGGAGAATGGCGTAAACCCGGGAGGCGGAGCTTGCAGTGAGCTGAGATCCCGGCCACTGCACTCCAGCCTGGGTGACAGAGCAAGACTCCGTCTCAAAAAAAAAAAAAAAAAAAAAAAAGAATTTATTTGATGGTGGGACACTGAACACTGATGCTCAGATGCAGTTAGCTAGATTCTCAAGCTCTTTGTGGATTGGCTAATTTGAGTTATTTCTATCAACTCTGTATGTTGTCTGCTGCCTGGCCCCAGGGTGATATGGTAGGTGTATGTGAGAGTCAAATACTTAATTAGCTGCTCAAGATGGGGAATTCACCTGCCCCTAGCCAGGGCCTCAACAGTGGGTCAAGATACCATTTAAAAAGAGAGAAAAACTATTGTGTAACAACTAATTCCAAAATTTCACTGGCTTAAAATAATGAGCTTTACTTCCTGTTCATACAGCTTTGGATTGGCTCCAGGAGTTTTGCTGATCTTGGCTGAGCTCTTCTGGGCTTGGCTCCATGACACCTGTTTACTTCAGGTCTGTTTCATATGCATCTCATTCTTTGGGGTTCTAAAGGACACTCGGGATATGAGCTCAAGGCTACAGCAGAAGCACAAAAGGGCAGGTCCAGTCATGTAAGTATTTTTGAAGCCACTCCTTGCATTGTATCTGCCAATGTCCCAGTGACCAAAAGTGGGCATACAGCAGAGTCCAAAGGCAAAGGACAGAAATATGTATACCCTGCCTCTGGCAAAGGATATAGATACAGGGAGAGTGAGGAACTGGGAACCATAATTTAATCTATCGCAGATGAAGAAGAGAGAAGAGGAAGAGAGAGATTGAAGACAGAGTTGGTGATTGTTGGAAAGGATAAGGGCAGGAATAGGAAGATGCAGAGCTTCATCAGGTGATGTTCATGAAGAAGCACCAATGGAAGAATTTCAGAGTCTCCTAATGAGATGAAAAGGTAACATACTCATTCATTGTGTATTCTGCATGACCTTTTAAACCCAAGATTCCCGTGGTTCTTCCATACTTAAGTCTTGTCATTATTATCTTCCTTGGTTATCTTGAGGAACAGTATCCAGCATGAGCTTTCTGTTTCCATGTTTCTTAGTGCATCTTTTCTTATTAAAGACCATGGTTGACACAACCTTCAGATTCTTTATTTGAGCTCGAATTTCTAGTCCCTTTTGTCAGTGAAGAGGATAAGAGAAAATATAAAAGAATTGCACTTGTTGGCATTTTTGGGGGGTCCCTTCATTTGTATTCTCTCTTCATTTGTCTCTGTACTTCCTGTCAGTCAACACTGTTAGCCTTCCCTAGTTTTCCTTTCTGTCAATGACTTCTTTCTTCTCATCCCTTCTTACTCCCTCTCATGTTTTCTATCTTTCTGTTCTTCCAGATCATTTTTACCCCAATCCCTATTTTTTTATGCCTTTGTCCTTTCATGCACTCCATTATAGCTTACTTCCTACTATTTCTCCAACTCCATTTATTTTATCTTACCTTTCCCCCTTCCTCCTTCCACAAGGGCCTCCTAAAAAGTTAAGTTGATTAAATAAAATCATTAGAGTTACTTTTAACATTGCCATTTTTCATCATTATAAATGTTTTAAGGGTTTCTTGTGGTGGGGTGATAGTTTCTTGTTCTCCTAAAGTATAGAAGGACTATCCGGTCTCTGCTTAACTTTAGTCACTTATCATTAAGAGAAACTAATGTCCCTGCAGTAGCTGCCTAACCAGATTGCAGTTCTGCTGGGCTGCAGCTACTGGAGGGAACATTTTAAATCACAGCAAACTTTACAGTGTGAGGCTGGGGAGACAGGGTCAAAACAATCCTAATTTCCCAGGTGAGTGTTGGCATCACAAAAAAAAAAAAAAAAAAACAAACAAAAGTGATTATGACTTTAATTGGTCTTCAGGGCTAGATCACAGAGAATCACCATAACTTCAGAAAGGCTTTAACCCTCACCACTCCTGTGTATTTTCCAGGGAGAAAGTCTCTTCCTGTTACTGGCTGTCCTTACAGAAAAACAAGCTTTTATTATTCCCTTGGACCAGGGACTTTTCATATTCAATCTTACAGGCAAGCTACAGCTCTTTCTGCTATAACAGAGCCCTGTAATTACAGTTATTAATCTTAAAAGCATGGGCTCTAATTTAAAAGTTTTCTTATAATCTGAAAGTCTTTCAAAATATAATGGTGCAAAAAATAAATCACTCTCTTTAAGTGGCGTCTATGCTTGGTAAATGCCGGCAGTAAGAAGGATATAAACATATTCCCCAAACAGGTACCATAAACTGGGAAATGACACAGTGTCAACCATAAACACGTCTTTACCATAGCCTTGCCTAAAATTCTTCTCACTCACAAACCTGAGAGAAGCCTTTCAAATGCTATTTCAAAAAGCAAATCAATAAACCTGCAGAAAGTCTAGCTGCCCTGAAAAGTGTCTGCCATATCTCCATATCTGCTGCATTTTCCAGCATCATTCCCTCTCCTCCTTTGTCACTCCCTTTCTCTCCAGTCACTGCTCCATCACTGGGATGAGACAAGAACCCCTCGGTACCAATCAACATAGTGCAGGTCTTCTCTGAAGAAAAGCAAATCCTTTTTCCTAAAGTATTTCACAAGTTGCCTGACTGCCTACTCTACTCTATGTAATGAAGACATATATATATATATTTATTTATATAAAATATATAATTTTATATGTATTATATATAATATATTTGTAAATATATAAAGATATAAAGATACATATAAAAATATATATGGAATATATATATATATATGGAAAGAGTAGAATAGAGACTCTGTGGGGGATGAGTGCAAAGTGACTTCCTCTCATATGCTTTTGTCTCATCTTGGCTCCTTGACTAGTCATCCTGCTTACCCAGTCAGTCCTATCATTTCACTAAGTGCTTATCCGCCTGAGCTAACTGTCTTGAATGTGATTCCTTGCTGACTTACATTCCATTCCAAATTGGGCACATTATTTTTCAGAATCTTCTCCTTTCTATATTTTGGGTATGCTCATTCTTCAATTCTTACCCCGCAACAATATTCAGCCTTCTCATATAGCTAATAGTTGTTCATACTGTGTTGTGACAGTATGCATTCGCATCTTGATTAGACAATTCATGATGAGGAGGCAGTGGGACATTGTCATTATAAATGACAGAGTAGAGCTTTCAGAATCTTCAAAGCCAACATGCTGTGCACATACTGACTTTGTTACACTGCCTACCTCCTAACACTTGCTGAGGAATGATAAAATGCAGAAACACTGAATTCACTGTATGTATATTTGGAGGTGGCGGGGAAGAGAGGAAACTGGAAAATCAGTAAGATCAGCTGTTTTGGAATTGTGTGGCTATGGTAAGATCTTAGAATCTTTGTCTAAAGTAACTGAGAAACAAGACTCTTGAGTTCATATCTCTAATGAGATAACATTGATGAAGACTTATATCACTGCCTGGACTTCATGTGAGGGTTTGCTTAATAAATAAATAAATAAGCGTCTCTTTTCCTGGAGCAGATACAAACACTTGCACTAATATAAAGGAGAGACCATGCCATGAATCAGGAAAGGAGTTTTTAATTTGATAATACATGATAGTTAATTATTAAATGCTAAGTTTAATTTTGGTGTATTTCAGTGGATAATAGATTGACAGTTAAAAAATGGAATGATTATGGTATTTCATTGGGGAGCATTTTTCTCATAGAATGAATAAAAACAAAATATGATAAACAGTTTTGCAGATGGAAGAAGTTTAATGATATTTTGGAGTCATTTTGTTTGTACCCTAGATAATAAGCATGAGATTTAGTATGGATTTGTTTGATTTCCTTTTCCATCTGCAACAAACCTTAGCTAACTAGATATGTTGATTTTAGTCTTTTCATTTATATTGTAATTCAGATTAATATTAAAGTTCTCATTTATAATCTCATACATTGAATATATCTACCTCATTTTAATTCATTTTTCTTTCTTCTCATTTTCTGTACTCGATTTTTTTTGAGATTCTTTTTTTTAACTCCTTAGCTGAGAGTAACAATTTTTTTGACATTTATTTGTTCTAATGAACAATGCAATATTTCCTCAACACTAGCAATTTGACATCTTATTTTTTTCTCTTAGAATTTAATTACCTTTCCTTTTTGGTAAAGATTTCATCTAAATTTGTCAAGGACTTAAATAATAATATTTGTTCAAAATATTTCTTTTTTTTTTTTTTTTTTAGTTACTCCCTCAAAAGGGTAAGCATAGTATCACAGATAAAACACAAGGTTTAACCTCTGATTAACTCTGAATCTTAGTTCTGTTGCTTACAAAATGCATGGTCTTAGTTATTTCAACACCATTTTTTTAACTTATCTGTCAAACTGAGCAGATATAATGCTTGTCCTAATCTGACAAGATTTGTGATAAAGTGATAAATTAAAGTTGTTAAAATTACATTACAATTACAAACTAGTATATGCCTGTCCATATAAACTTATTATAGGACATAAACTTATTAAATAACAGCTGTTTCGGTTAATATATCTGTATATATAAATGATTTTTTATTGACTCATAAGGCATTTATGGATCTCACTTCTTATTGTAATTATTGGGATCATCAACTATCAACATGTTTAATAAGTTCAAAATTCAAACTTTTCCAAAAATGGTTTTTTCCCCCATATTATGGGATAAATAATCATTATAGTCATAGAACCTCAGGATACTCAGAGAGATAAGAACATGTGGACACCAAGAACTCAGCTTTTTAGGTGAGGAAAAAAATAAACCCACTGAGGTCAAAAAATTTACCAAAGGTAATTGTTACAAGTCCAAATGTTTCTTACTCAAATTTATGTGTTAAAGTCCTAACCCTCAGTACCTTATAATATGACTGTATTTGGAGGCTTGCTATTTATTCTTTTTTTTAGAGACAGACGTCTCACTGTGTTACTCAGGCTAATCTTGAACTCCTGGCCTTAAGTGATCCTCCTGCTGTGGCCTCCCAAACTGCTGGGACTACATGCATGAACCAGCATGCCTGGCTGTGATAGGCTCTTTAAAGAGGACACTGAGTTAATATGAGGAATTAGGTTGGTGACTAACCCACTGTGACTGTTATCCTTACAGGAAGAGGAAATTAAGACAGCGTAGCGACGTGTAAAATCAGATGAAGAAGACAGTCATCTACAAACCAAGGAGAAAGCCCTCAGAAGAAACCAAGCCTGCCGACACCTTCGACTCAAACTGCACCCTCTAGAATTGCAAGATAAATTTCTGCTGTTTAAACTACTCATTTTCTGTGGTACTTCATTATGGCAAACTTAGCAAACTGGTACACTGATTTAAAGCAAAGGCAGACTAAATGTCAGGTATCTCCAATCCTTGCTCAAATTTTGTTTTTAAAAATATTCTCTAATTAAGGAAATAGTAACTTAAGTGGCAAAACAAATAGGAAAGCAGTTAGCAATTACAAAGTGAAGAAAATGCCCTGAAGGAAATATTATTTTAGGATGACATCAAGTCAGATGCTACAGTTTAGCTAATGTAGACATTAACTAATTGTAAATGTTCATAATTGACCCAGGTCATGAAACTTGCCTAGCAAAAACAAAATATTATTTGAATTCTGGACTATCTGAGTAGAACTGCATTGCAAAAAAAATTTGTGCTGTCAATAGGGACAGCAGTGTGAAAGAAAGCAAAACCTAGAAGTTATTAGTCAGCCAATCATGAGTCCTATGAGATGGCTAATCCTAAATAGTCAAATCAGGGTCATGAGTTTGGTGTTCAGTGAGTTTCTTATAAAATCATAAAATCGTAATAATAAAACTTGAGTCAATGTGTGCTTCTGCATTCAAAACTACGATTAGAGTTCTACTCTCTAAATGCATTTCTCCAAACATCCTCTCATTCATAAGCCTTCCATGACCTTTATGTTTGAAATTAAGTCTTTTTATAGCTTTTTTCTTGCTTTAAGTGCCATTCAGCTTAAATAAAGTCAAACATTTAAAAATAATGGATTTCATCTCACAAGCTGCTGTAGTCACTTAATTCACTCACGAATTCAGGGACATTCTCATAAAAATAATTTATTTTGATATTTTAGCATATTTAAATACTGAAGCTGACTAATGCCTACTAAAAAACAGTTTCTGGGTACCAAAAATAAAGTATCATTATTTTAGACCTTAAACAGCGTATAAATGACACAAATAAATGGTTTTATTTAAATACATTGACATAGTTACAAAAGACAGTTTGCAAGTTTGCATAACCTATGTAATTTATGCAGTATTAATTTCTAAAAGTCAGCTGTAGAACTTGGTACTATATTTAGATTTGCCTTCTGTATTGATAAATATTGAAATTGCAATTCTCAGTTAGCATTTGAAATAAATATGATCCTGAAGGTTCTATAATGGCTGTTTGAGCCCTTCCCTCTCAAATCTGTGTGCACTGTGCTGGGAATTCACACTGAGATATTATGGAGAATCAATTTGTAAGGAAGTCGTCTTTATTTCAGTTGGAGGAACTAATTTTATTTTAAATGAATGTATTAGAAAATTTGCTTGACCACAAGGCTGGACGAGGCGCCCTAGGCAGGGCAGGGGAGGTCGTGGTGACCGGTTCTGACCCTGGCCCCGGCCCGGGGACGAGCGCCTTCCCAATCAGGGCACTGACCCTATGGTTCTGGACTACTGGGATGTACAGAGTTTGTAATGGAAATGAGTACCTACCATGGGGTGGGCCCTAGGCTCCTGTTTCCCAGTGACGACTGCAGCATAAGAAGCCACGGGGAAAGTGACGGAAGGAAGCAGCCAGGACGAGCAGTCTCCTGGCCAGATGTAACAGGCATCAGGAGGGACTTAAATTACACACACAAAAAAACTCTTAGAACAAATAACCCAATTCAGCAAAGTTGCAAGAAATAAAATCGACACACAAAAATCAAAAAAAAAAAAAAAAAAGAAAATTTGCTCAGAAAGTACTGATATATATACATTTTGAAAAAGAATATATTAAATCTTTCCATTTGATAATGCAGGAAAACTTCTTACAAATCTGCTGAATTCATGAACATGTTTTAAGAATAATCCTATTTGAAAAATAGTTTGATTATAATCAAATTATATAGCAGACTGGCAGTGGATCAACACCTTTCTGGACCTCATAGGACTTCTCTTTATTATGGCTACTTTTGCCTCAGTAAATCAACTAAAGCAATTATATTCTGAAATACAAGAATTTTTTCCATTGTTTTGCTCATTTGTTCTTTTTAAACAAAAACTAGTAACATTATAATGAATGAGATGAATGAGACAATAAAAATTATGTAATATTTATAAAAACAACAACATGGGAAATTTTAACAACCACTACAACACAAATAAGCAACCAGACAAAATAGTTCGTCAACTATTTTGACAAATCAAAATAGTTCTTTGCTTAAAGTCCAGTTTTTAAAATTAGACCAACACATTTTATTGTAGGCATAAACAATACTTTTCTGCAGGAACAATTACAATTGAAAAAAAAAATATTGCTTCTGTAAGAGGAACACAGAGACCGTTAGCTTGTGGTTAAGAGCTGAGTTTGCTTCAGTTAAACTTTGGAAATGTGTGTTCTCTTTTTGAGCTAGAGACTATAAACTCCTAGAAAAATAGAAGCTTTTGAAAATACTTTCTCATAGATTCCACAGTACTTAATAAAGACTTGAGTGACCAGAGGACTAACTAGGCACAGTTTAATGTTTCTTACTAGAAACACTATCTGTGAAGTATTTCCCAACATGTTTGTCTACATTTATCCACTGACACTGGCACTGTTTGACAGCCCTGTGTGATCCTAGGAAATTATAGTAGCCCAAAACTCTGATTTTGGTTCATAGAAAGTAAGGTTCAGATTACAGCTTTACCCCTTCTCTGCCCATGTGATTTTGAGTAAGTTACTTAACTCCACAGTTCATACTGCATTGGGGCTCCTCAGAAAACTCAGAGGAATACTCCAGGATATTTTTATTTTCCAAGAAAAGCACAGGGATACTCAACATCTGTCAGAATCAGGGTAATTACTAGCTTAAGTTACTTCACAGTTTCAGCATGAGATCACATGCCATTCTTTTCTATGATGTATCTTTTCTGAATCTGTGTATGATATAATTCAAAAACAAAAGCAAACACCAAACCTATGTGATGTGTGAAGACCAAGATAGAGAAAATGAGATTGATGAATCCAATCTGATTCTGAGATATGGGAGTTGGGAAGTGGCTGTTGTTATCTAAGAAGGTGAAATTATTGGGGCCGGGCGCGGTGGCTCAAGCCTGTAATCCCAGCACTTCGGGAGGCCGAGACGAGCGGATCACGAGGTCAGGAGATCGAGACCATCCTGGCTAATATGGTGAAACCCTGTCTCTACTTAAAAATACAAAAAACTAGCCGGGCGACGAGGCGGGCGCCTGTAGTCCCAGCTACTGGGGAGGCTGAGGCAGGAGAAGGGCGTAAACCCGGGAGGCGGAGCTTGCAGTGAGCTGCGATCTGGCCACTGCACTCCAGCCTGGGTGGCAGAGCAAGACTCCGTCTCAAAAAAAAAAAAAAAAAAAAAGAAGGTGAACTTATTTTCCTTTTCATTCATATGTATTTTTTTAAGTCAGCTACTACCTTTTTAAAACATAAACACTTAAATTGTTTAGACCTATAACTACTTAATAAATAAAACTACTAGGCATTTATTTTGACCTCGCAGCCATGAAAATATTAATGAATCACTAAGAATACTGTGACAAGAACATTTAAAAATCAGTAACTTTAAGCCTCAGTTTCTTCATCTCCAAGAGGAAGCAGTGCCAACGTTAAAAATTATCATGGGACTTAAATCAAGAAACTTTTCTACAATGCCTGAAACATGCAAGTATACCTGATTTTATTGTGTTTCACATTATTGCTTTTCACAGATATTGCATATTTTACAAATTGAAGGTTTGTCTGTGGCAACCCTGAGTTGAGCTAGTGTATCAGTGCCAATTTATTAACAGTAAGTGTTCACTTCAAGTCTCTGTATCACCTCTTTGTAATTCTTAGATTATTTCAAACTTTTTCATTTGTATTTTATCTGTTATGGTGACCTGTAATATGAGATCTTTGATGTTATTATTGTAATTGTTTTGGAGTACCATGAATCATGCCTAAATAAGACAGCAAACTTAATCAATAAATGTGTGTGTTTTGACTGCTCCACCAACTGGCTGTTCCTACAACTCTCTCCTTCTGTGTCACTTTAGATCAAAAGCTAGATGTGACTAAGCTTTTGTCAGGAAGGCGTGTCTACAGCTGAGATAGACTGAAGGCTAGACCTCTTGCACCAAACAATTAGCCAAGTTGTGAGTACAAAAGATAAGTCTTTGAAGAAAATTAGAAGTGCTACTGCAATGAACATACAAATGATAAGAAAGTAAACAGCCTTACTGCCAACATGGAGAAGTTTTAGTGGTTTTCAGAGAAGATCAAGCCAGCCACAGCATTCCCTTAACCAAAGCTTAATTGACAGCAAGGTCCTAATGCTCTTTAATTCTGTGAAGGCTGAGAAAGATGAAGAAGCTGCAGAAGAAAAGTTCAAAGTCAGCAAAGGTTGGTTCGTGAGGTTTAAGGAAAGAGGCTATCTCTGTAACACAAGGTGAAGCAGAAAGAGTTGATGCAGATGCTACAGGAAGTTCTCCAGAACATCTAGCTAAGATCATTGATGAAGGTAATTTTGCTAAACAACATATTGTCTTTCTTTCTTTATTTTTTTTAACTAAACAACAACATATTTTAAATGTAGTTGAAACAGCCTTATGTTAGAAGAAGGTGCTATCTAGGACTTTTCTAGTTAGAGAGAAGTCAATGACTGGCTTCAAAAAACAGGTTGCTCTCTTGTAAGGGGCTACTGCAGCTGGTGACTTTAGGTTAAAGCCAATGCTCATTTATCATTCAGAAAATCCTAGGGCCCTTAACAATTATGCTAAAACTACTCTGCCTGTGCTCTATGATTGAAAAAACAAAGCCTAGTTGACAGTACATGTATTTACTGCATGGTTTACTGAATATTTTAACCCCACTGCTGAGATCTATTCTTCAGAAAGAGATTCCTTTGAAAATATTGCTGCTTACTGACAATGCACCTAGTCACCCAAAAGTGCTGATAGAGATGTATAAGGAGATTAATGGTTGTGTGTATGTGTGTTGATGCCTGCTAACATAACATCCATTCTGCAGCCCATGTGATCAAGGAGGAATTTTGACTTTCAAGTCTTATTATTTAACAAATACATTTTTTAAGGTAATGCTGCCATAGACAGTCATTCCTCTAATGGATCTGGGCAAAGTAAATTGAAAACTTTGTGGAAATGATTCATCATTCTCAATTTCCTTACAAACATTTGTGATTCACTATAAGATGTCAAAATATCAATATTCACAGGAGTTTGGAAAAAGTTGATGCCAACATTCATGGATGACTTTAAAGGATTTAAGACTTCTGTGGAGGAAATAACAGCGGATGTGATGGAAATACCAAGAGAATGAGAATTAGAAGTGGAGCCTGAAGATGTAATTATATTGTTGCTATCTTACAAAAAAACTTACATGAATAACAATATGCTTCTTATGGACAAGCAATGAAAGTGGTTTCTTGAGATGGAATCTACTCCTGGTAAAGATGCTGTGAATATTGTGGAAATAATGGAAGATTTAGAATATTACATAAATTTAGTTGATAAAGCAGTGGCAGGGTTTGAGAAGAGTGCCTCCACATTTGAAAGAAGTTCCATTGCGGGTAAAATGCTATCAAACAGCACCACATTTTACAGAAAACTATTTTGTGAAAAAAAGTGCCAATCAATGCAGCAAACTTCATTGCTCTCTTATTTTAATAAATTTCCACAGCCACCCTTATCTTGATCAGCAACTACCACTGTGATCAGTCAGCAGTCTTCAACATAGAGGCAAAACTCTCCACCAGCAAAAGGACCGTGACTAGTTGAAGGCTCAGATGAGCATTAGCAATAAAGTATTTTCGGCAATAAAGTATTTTAGTTAAGATACATATATTATTTTTATACATAATGCTATTGCATACTTAATAGACTATAGTGTAGTATAAGCACAATTTTTATATATACTAGGAAACCGAATAATTTGTGTGGCTCACTCATTTTATTGCAATATTCACTTCATTGTGATGGTCTGGAACTGAACTCACAATATCTCTGAGGATGCCTGTACTAAGAAATCAATAAATAAAAGATCCTCTGTTTGTGTTTATTATTTTAGGTGCAAAGGACTTTAAGCTTATTTTTATTATTGTATACATGTTCATCCTAAATCCTCAGTATTTTTTTTTTTTTTTTTTTTTTTTTTTGCTTTTCAACCATTGCATAAGCATATTAGCAGAGCCAAGACTTAGAGTGGGATCTCCACTTTCTTAATTCTTTCTATCTAAAACTGCACTAAGCAAATAAATCTAAATTATTTTTAGTGAACATTTTTTCACCAGAACTTACACTTCACTAAGTGGAAGTAAA
This sequence comes from Trachypithecus francoisi, assembly GCF_009764315.1. Taxonomy (NCBI): domain Eukaryota; kingdom Metazoa; phylum Chordata; class Mammalia; order Primates; family Cercopithecidae; genus Trachypithecus; species Trachypithecus francoisi. Next base: position 35,042,612 of record NW_022681462.1, read on the forward strand.
TTCATACCTTATTTGTGATGTTTTGAGCACAATTCACATTAAATGCAGCTATAATACATATTCCACTACTCCTGGTCATTAAAAATGAGTACATAGAATAGGGACCAAGTGTTTGCAGCTAAGAGAAATTCAACTATGACCAGCAGGCCATACTAGAAGAAATATGGAAGAAGGTGCTTGATAAATATATATTTTTTTACAGTAGACATTGGAACAAGTTGTTTTTTCTTTAATTTTTATTGAACTAAAAATGCAATTTATTGGAGCCCAATTGTTCTGGAAATATTCCTAAGGTAGGTTTATCCTAATGAAGGCTCTTTCTCTCTCTCTCTTTCTCCCACTGTCTTTCTTTTAAAACTGTGTTTGATCCTTGGGATACAGTAGCGAATGAGATAGAGCATAACTTTTAACCTCAAGGGACTCAGAGCATTGTGTACCTAGCTTTAAAAACTGAATCCAATCAATATACAGAGATCTGAGGGTAGCAGAAAGTAAATTCTGGAAGCTATTTTTTCTTTTTATTCAATCACTTTTATTACACCGTTTTTAAGGCCTTGAGATATCTCCTAAACGACAAATAGTTTAGACTGTCTAGATTGTATGAAAGAGGAAGTCAGAAAGGGAGGAAGGAAACAACAGACCAAGGAGGATGTATATATTTGCTGTAGTGTTCAGATTTAATTCTGTGGGCTAGTGAGAGATTTTGAATGAGGAAAATGATATGATCAAAATTCAGCATTAGAAGTATCATTTGGGTACAGCATAAAAAAGGGTTGAAGGAGAATGTGGGTATCTTGAAGCAAGATTAGATATGAGGATATTTCAGTAGTCCAGTTGACAAAAAAGAGGGATTGATAATGAGGATAGAAGGAAAGATGCAGATGTTTCTGCTCTGGGCACAATGTCTTGGCTCTCCAGGACCAGGCAGATCATTTCCCCCTTGTACGTGTGTTTGTGCATCATAGCATTTTACATTTCATAGACCCCAGGAGGGCATGTTTGGGTAAGCAATGCTCTACCTCCTGTCCCTGAGCCATGTATAATAAACCATATCTAGCACCATCAATTTTCTCTGAAAAGTAGTATGTGGATAACAGCAATGGACAGGGTTGTCTACAGATGTATTTATGGTCATATCCTCTAATAACAGTATTCCTGTCAAAGCCACAAACACAATCTTCATCTGACAAATAGAAAGCCAAGCGCTGTGTAATAATAATAACATACCAAACTTGCTTTGATGATAAGTCATCTCTCTTCTTCCCACCTGGAGCAGAAGTACAGAGGTGTGAAAAATGTGTTCTTTCCTGCTTATTTTTCCCACTCCTCCTTACCATCCCCACATGTTTAAGAAAGGTTCTGATCTTTCCAGGGTAGAGTCAAAACCCAACATTTCTGGGAAAATATATTTTGTAATTGCTGAAAGTGTCATATAATTTATCCATGGAATCATCTCCATTAAAAAGAAACAGTATACTGGAATAGTGTGAATTTTGATTTAGGATGAAGAAAGGAGTGGAGTTGAGATTTAAAAAATAAAACCAAGGAAAGACTCTCTTCACTATTTCATGAAAAGACCAGGAATAATCAGGTCATGTATCCCATGGTTCTGGCCACTTCATCACTTATTGTAAACACTTTATGGTATGGTTTACTCCTATCTTTAAATAGGTATAAAGATGGCAAAATAACTGTGCTGAGTAGCCAATCATGAAAGTAGCTTATCACTAGCCCTTGGACAGATAAGACATACTCTGTACCACTGTAATGACATTCCCATGAGAGAATTAGTAAGATGTTTTTCTCATATCTGTAACTCCTTCTCCTATCACATCAGTTTCCTAAGCAAATAGGGACTCAAACTTAGTCACACCATTAACCTGAACTATCTGTGGTGGGTCCGCGTCAAAAGTGTGAACTGTGTAGTTTGGTCTTTTTTAGCTCTACTCATTTTCTTCATCATTTTTCTGGCCTTGTGGTTTTCCTCTCAGAGGATAAGCCCAGACCATAATTCCTTTTGTACCTTCTTGTCAAAACGTATCTAAGTTTCCATCCTTCAACTGGTTTTGTCTTGGTATATCTGATACACTAATTCATGCAGCTGATATTGGTTTAATGTATTACTCATTACTCATATCCGAGATACCACATTAATACTTTAACAGGAGCCAGCCATGGCTTAACCCTAGCTTTAAAAACTGAATCCAATTAATATACAAAGATCTGAGAGCAGCAGAAAGAGAATTTTGGAGGCTATTTTTTCTTTTTATTCAATCACTCTTATTACACCATTTTTAAGGCCTTGAAATATCTCCTAAATGACAAATGGTTTAGATTGTCTGAAATAAACTTCCTGAATAAACTTTAGACTTCTTGAAATAAACAAGGAAATGTCAGGTACTCTAGAAGGCAGACTCTGGAAACATGTTGAGGCAGGGGGTTCACTGTCTCTGTTCCTACTTAGGCCAAATGTGTTTAAAATGCATTTTTCTGAACTGTAGCTGAGGGAAATATCTTCATATTTTTCCAAATATAATTTTGAAAACATTGTCCACTGTGACATCTTCCTGTTTTTCTTCTTTAACCTTTCATTTTAAAAAGTGCCTTCTGTAAGCCAGACACTACCTAGCTTAAAGGCATGTAAAAAAAAAATAATAATAATCTGGACCCTAGGAATTTACAGTTTAATATGAAAAATGGCAAATCCATCAGCCCAATACAGGTTGCTATACAGGATTTTGAGATTAAGAGCCTCATGTTCCCTGTCTGACCAGGATTTTCAAAACAAGATTGTTCAGTTTTATAGATTTATGACATGGAATGAATAAAGAACAAATAGATTTTCTCAGTCGACAAGTTCTACTCATGTTGAAAGAAGGAAGCCTATTCAATTATTTCTTTTTGTCAGATTGTCAATTTTTGTACTTTGAGGTTGATTAAATTCAATATCTGAAACTATATATATATATAGTTTCAAATATATATATATTTGAATGAAAGGGGTCAAATACACAGATTACTGTGATATAAATTACAATGGATTTGCTTTGCTTTCTGTGTTGTGTTTTCACGTAAGGTTAATTAGAACCTCTGTAAATGTTGTTTGGAATTCTCACACAAATATCTCCTATTTACCTTGACTTTCTTATTAGTTTTCAGATGGACTTTGTCAGTAGGTTTTTCATGAAGCATCCTAAGAGACAAACATCTACCCTGTTATTTTCTCAGGTAAGTTTTGAAATATTCACCACAACCTCTAGACATACAGCCTCTTAGAAAAAAATAATAACAAGGCTGTCTTCCCTAAGCTTTCTCTTTGATCAGCTCCAGACCAAGCGCTCTATCCATCAAAAGCCTTTGTCTCTTAACTGCTCTCTACTCTTCAGTATCTTCCAAATCAATGTCAGCAAGTTGCTACTCATCACGTTGAAGATGCCTAGCAGGCATAGGCTCTGAAAATAAACGGAAAAAAAAGACTTTCAGAATCTCTTTTAAAAATATCTCATAGAAAAAAAAAAAAAAAAGCCCTGTGAAATATAACGTACTTTTATGAAAAGAAAGAATGAATGTAATCAAATGTTGACTGTGCGATTCTAATAGCAAATGTGTGAAAAGATGGAACAAAGGAGAAATAACTGGAAATTTTAAGTTGGATTTGGAAACATGGGCAGAAGTTAATACAGGCTGACAAAAGAGAAAGAGATAATCTGCCCAATTGCCAGATAAAATAGTGTAGAAACAGGGTCCATAAGTTCAGAGAAATAAAATTTTCTTATTTGAAATAAGTGTATGAATTAGAAAACAAGTAATAAGCACTTTCTATGTACCAGATACTCTGCATAGCACTGAGCATAGACCAAGTAAACAATATAGATGTAGAATTGCCAACACAGAACTTATGCTCTAGCTGATATTAAGTTAGAAGTCAGATATTAAATAAATAATCACTAGTAACTAACTATAAAACTAATAGTGTGTGAAGTATCATAAAGGAGTACAAGATGATAGAAGACTTTATCTTTGGGGGATTGAATAAAGGCCAGTCAAAGGAGGGAGAGCTATGGGGAGGGACCAAACTGAGCCTAAGATGTTTGTCAGGGACCAGGGCATGCTAATGTTTTTATGCATTTTGGAATGTATTCTGATTATAACAGGTAACCTTTCTGAGGATTAAACACAGCAAGAACCTGATTAGATATGTGTAAGGTTGCAGATAAAGTTAGAAAACTGAATTTTGGTAAGCAGGCTTCATTTCTATTCCCCACCTCCCTTGACATTAATAGTCTATTACTTGGGCCTTAGTGTCATAATGCTTAAAATGGGATAATGCTTTGTAGGACGTAAGAGATCATGCAAGTAAAAGTTGCATTCAGTGTGTACATGTGTGTCAGGGACCTAAGCCACAAAAGGACCCGTTACCTAGGCATCAAACCTAGACCTGTCTAATCCCATATTGCAGGTGTTTAACTATTATGCAATACGGTCTTTTAAAAGTAAATTAGCTTTCTTTTTTAAAATTAATCTTGAATTTTAAACTTAATCTTTAAACCTAAAATTTAAACTCAACCGTATAGACCTTCCTACTACTTTGATTTTATCTTTTGTCAAAATGTAATTTTGTACTTCCAATATTCCCATTAGAGTAATTTTTTTTTTCAGTTTATGAGGTCTTCAGCTTCTTTTAGGGCTTTGTAAAGACTGCAGCTCTATGTATGATAAACATGTGTTCGATTTGACAAAATAATTTTGGCAAGCAACTGTTTTCATGGTCTAGTTAGTAGTATCTATTCGGAAACCTTAAGGGACAAATGTAATTCCCCCATCTAAGAATTGTCTTCCCAGCTCTTTTAGTGTCTCCATTTTTCCTATATCTAAATGACAGTTTCTTAGACATCGAAATCTGTAAAATGCAATAGAGATTTCCTTCACTGAGGGATGACAAATCTGCCTTATGACATTCATTCCTCAGTTAGAAAGAGTAATGGCATCCTTTCATTTATTTCAAATGACTCTTGTTGTTGCAGGAGTGTGGATGCACATAGCTGCTGGTGAGGGTACTGATTTTGTGACATAGCATCAGTGGTAAGAGATTAGCCTGTTCAATGTTAGAGTCTTAAGAGACAGACTCTTGTATATATTTCCCACCATAGGCGATGAATTGTCCCTGTTGCTTTGCTGTTGAAAGGGAACAATTCTTTCACTGTTCATTCTATCTTGAATGTTATTGGTTATCTGGGTTAATGAGATGTTAACGAAGTTATAGGCAAGGTCCTCGAGATTTCATTCATAACTTAAAAGGCCAATAATAGCTAGTTTTTCTTTATAATTGAGTTTTATTGAAATATAATATACAAAAAATCACACATACTAAATATATACATTTTGATAAGTTTAGATACATGCATACATCCATGATACCATCACCACAACTAAGGTACAGACCATATTTATCACCTGCAGAAAATTTCCTTGTGTTCTTCTGTGCGTCTTTTTGTTTCTGTTTTTTGTAATTGGTTCTTTGAAGTAAGAACATTTAACATGAGATCTATCCTAATTAAATATTTAAAGTGCACAAAACCCTGTTGTTATCTATAGGTACTATATTGAGGAACAGATCTCTAGAACGTGTTCAGCTTGCATAACTGAAACTTTATACATATTGAGCAACAATTGCCCTTTAATGCCTTTCCTAAGGTCTGATAATCACCGTTCTATTCTTGGCTTCTGTAAGTTTGACTATTTAAAATATCTGACATAGTGGAAAAATGCAGTATTTGCCTTCTTGTGACTGATCACTCAGCACAATGCCCTCTGGGTTTATCCATGTTGTTGCAAATGGTATATCCTTCTTTCCTAAGGCTGAATAATATTCCTTTGTATGTATATGCTACATTTTCTTTATTCATTCTTTGATGCACATTTGGATTGCTTCCATATTTTGGCTATTGCAAATCATGCAGCAATGAACATACGAACACACATATGGCTTTGAGATTCTGATTTCAATGGTTTGGTATTTAATCTAGAGGTAAGATTGCCAGATCACATAGTAGTGTTATAATTAGTTTTTTTAGGAACCTCTATACTGTCTTTCATAATGGTTGTACCATTTTACATTTCCAACCAAAGTGTGTAAGAATTCCAAAAACTGCATATCATCACCAACAGTTATTGGTGCCTTTCTTGTTGTTGTTTCTTTAAATAATACTAATCGTAATATTGTTAGGTTATATTTCATTGTAGCTTTGATCTGCATTTCCCTGATGAGTAGTGATATTGAGCATCTATTAATATACCTAGTTTCCATTCATATATCTTCTTTGGGGAAAAGTCTATTCAAGCTTCTTGCCCATTTTTAATTGGGTTATTTGGTTTTGTTTTTTTCATCTTGACTTGTAGGAGATTCTTATATATTTTGGAATTGACCCCTTATCAGATACATGGTTTGCAAATATTTTATGTCATTCTGTAGGTTGCTTTTACTCTGATGATTTCCTTTGCTGTAAAGAAGTTTTTGATTTTTATGTAGTCTCACATGTCTATTTTTGGTTTTGTTGCCTGTACTTCTTTTGTCCTTTTATTCTTAGTTGACACACAATAATTGTACATATTTATGAGATACATAGATATATTTTGATATATGCCTAAATGAGTAATAATCAAATCAGGGTAGTTAGCAAATCTATACACACAGAAATTTGTCAATTATTTGCGTTGTGAATATTCAAAACCCTATATATATTTTATGTATGTGTGTGTGTGTATATATATATATTTTTCTATCTTATTAGTTATTTCCCTCTAGAGAACCCTGACTGATACATTCCCTGACTGAGTAAAATTAGGGATTTATATAGCATGGTTACATTTCGTAACCATGTGTGGGAAAACAGAAATTAGGGAAGGATAAGGAAGAGGAGCTGGTCAACAGGAAGCAGGTGGTCAGTTAAGCAATCATGAAAGGTGAAGGGTCTGGTGTCTCATGGTCCAGATGCAGAGATCTGGTAAATTTTAGTTCTTTGATACCATCTTAGAGGCCTGATAGGTGATTTCCTGAGAAAGGAACTCAAATAAGATAAACATAACTCTTCCAAGTTTCAAGATTGGGAGGGTCCATTTCTATGCTTATTCAAAAGAAACCATAAACATCAGTTCAATGGGACAATTGGATCAGTTTCAATTCCAGTAAGTTCTTCTGTAATAACTTATAAATCAGCAATATATAGTTTTGCAGAGCAGGAAAGGAATTTGAGATAACTGTTCCTTTCCTATTTCTCTCTTCCAGAAATGCAAAAGGTAGAAATGGCTACCAAGATAATCAGGCCCCATCTCCACAATCTGGAATGGGATCCAAACATATACACGTTTAATAATTTTTTATTAGACTATACATGTTTTAAATCCCCCAAATCTCCTGTGTATATCAGAATAAATTATTAAAATAGAACACAATTTTGTAACCCCAACAAACATAAAGACAGAATATAACCAGTACACAAAGAAATTACTTCTCATGCACACTCTTAATCACTACTTCCTCTGACTTTCTAAAGTCAGAATCCTATTTTGAATTCTAACATCAAAAAATTTTTGCATATTTTAAAACTTTAAATTAATAAAATTAGACATTTATTCAAATTATATGTATGCATAATCCATCCTTTTTTGGTGTACCTGTAGTTTGTTCATTTAAATTTGTTAGAATAATTGCATTAAATAAATATTCCACATTCTACTTATCCATTGTACTACTGATGACCCTTGGGGATGGTTCCAATTTAAGGCTAATCTGGATAATGCTGCTATGACCTTTATGTACTTGTCTTTGGTGCATACTGAAAAGCATTTCTACTGCTAACTACCTAGTAATGAAATTACTGGGTATTATGTTCACATTTATTTTACTGTAGGTACTGCCAAAAATATTTCCAAAGGGGCTATACTAATATTCACTCCATCTAGCAGTGTTTGAGACTCCTAGTTTTTCTGCAACACTGTCAATATTATCAGCCTTTTATATTATAATAATTCAAGGAGATATTTAGTGGTATCTTTTACTGGTTCTAATTTATATTTTACTGAATTCTCATAATGTTGAGCAGCTTTGCATGTTTCTTTTTTAGAACATCTTATTCAACCTAGAGTGCCTGTTCAAGTCTTTTGCTCATTTTATTTTTCTTAGAAATTTTCTCTTTTTATTGCTCATTTGTAGTTTTTAAAATGAGCTCTGTATAAACATATTGTTTTATCTGTTGCAAATGTCTTTTTCATTCTGAGGTTAATACTCTGTGGGGCATTTTAAGAAATACAAGGTTTTAACTTTAGCTCCAATATATCAATATTGTATTTCTTGGTTGGTGTTTTGTACGTCCTATTTATTATTTCCCATTCCAAAGTTCATAAAAATAGCTACCTACATTATCCTTTATAAACTTCACTGGCTTTTATGTTTTTTATGTTCACATTTAGAACTATAATCCACCACCTGAGGTTCTTTTTTTTTTTTAAGTTCCGAGGTACATTTGCAGGATGTGCAGGTTTGTTACACAGGTAAATGTGTGCCATGGTGCTTGGCTGCACCTATGAACCCATCACCTAGGTATTAAGCCCAGCATGCACTAGCTCTTTTCCCTAGTGCTCTCCCCATACCACCTTCCGCTGAGAGGCCCCAGTGTGTGTTGTTCCCCTGACTGTGTCCATATGTTCTCATTGTTCAGCTCCCACTTATAAATGAGAACATGCGGTGTTTGGTATTCTGTTCCTGCCTTAGTTTGCTGAGGATAATGGCTCCTAGCTTCATCCATGTCCCTCTAAATGAGTGATCTTGTTTCCTTATATGTCTGCATAGTATTCCATGGTGTATATGTACCATGTTTTCTTTATCCAATCTATCATTGATGGTCACTTCTATTGATTCCATGTCTTTCCTATTGGGACTAGTGCTGTAATGAATGGTCATGTGTATGTATCTTTATAACAGAATGATTTACATTCCTTTGGGTATATGCCCAGTAATGGGACTGCTGGGTCAAATGGTATTTCTCATTCTAAATCTTTGAGGAATTACCACACTGTCTTCCACAATGGTTGAACTCATTTACATTCCCAGCAACACTGTGAAAGTGTTCCTATTTCTCCACAACTTCGCCAGCATCTGTTGTTTCTTGGCTTTATAATAATTACTATTCTGATTGGTATGAGATGGCATCTCATTGTGGTTTTGATTTGCATTTCTCTAACGATCAGTGATGTTAAGTATTTTTCACATGTTTGTTGGTCCCATGTATGTCTTTTTTTGAGAAGTGTCTGTCCATGTCCTTTGCCCGCTTTTTAATGGGATTTTTTTTCTTTTATTTGCTTAAGTTCCTTATAGATTCTGAATATTAGACCTTTGTCAGATGGATAGATTACAAAAAATTTCTCCCATTCTGTAGGTTGTCTGTTCTCTCTGATGATAGTTTATTTTGCTCTGCAGCAGCTCTTTAATTTAATTAGATCCCATTTGTCAATTTTTGCTTTTGTTGCAATTACTTTTGGCGATTTCATCATAAAATCTTTGCCCATGCCTATGTCCTGAATGGTATTACTTAGATTTCTTTTAAAGTTTTTATAGTTTTGGGTTTTACATTTAAATATTTAATCCATGTTGAGCTAATGTCTGTGTAAGGTGTAAGGAAGGGGTCCAGTTTCAATTTTCTGCATATTCCCCATCACCATTTATTAAATAGGAATCCTTTCCCCATTGTTTGTTTTTGTCAGGTTTGTAAAAGATCAGATTGTTGTAGATGTGTGGTTTTATTTCTGAGTTTTCTATTTGGTTTCATTGGCCTATGTGTCTGTTTTTGTACCAGTACCATGCTGTTTTAGTTACTGTTGCCTTGTAGTATAGTTTGAAGTTGGGTAGTGTGATGCTTCCAGCTTTGTTCTTTTTGCTTAGGATTGTCCTGGCTATCCGAGCTCCTTTTTGATTCCATAGAAAATTTAAAGTAGTTTTCTTCTAATTCTGTGAAGAATATCAATGGTAGTTTAATGGGAATAGCATTGAATCTATAAATTGCTTTGGGAAGTACAGTCATTTTCATGGTATTAATTCTTCCTATCCATGAGCATGGAATATTTTTCCATCTGCTTGTGTCCTCCCTTATTTCCTTGAGCAGTGGTTTGTAGTTCTCCTTGAAGTTGTCATTCACTTCCCTTGTTAGCTGTATTCCTAGGTATTTTATTTTCTTTGTGGCAATTGTGAATGGGAGTTCATTCGTTACTTGGCATTCTGCTTATCTGTTGTTGGTGTATAGGAATGCTTGTGATTTCTGCACATTGACTTTTGTAGCCTGAGACTTTGCTGAAGTTACTTATCACCCAGATTTTAAAAACTAGATCTTAAAGACCTACAAACAGACTTAGACTCCCACACAGTAATACTGGGAGTCTTTAATACCCCACTGTCCATATTAGACAGATCATCGAGACAGAAAATTAACAAAGATATTCAGGACTTGAACTCAGCTATGGACCAAGTGGACCTGATAGAGATCTACAGAACTCTCCACCCAAAAATAACAGAATATACATTTTTTTTCTCAGTGCTGCATGGCATTTAGTCTGAAATGTATCACATACCTGGAAGTAAATCACTCCTCAGCAAATGCAAAAGAACTGAAATCATAACAAATAGTCTCTCAGACCACAGTGCAATCAAATTAGAACTTAGGCTTAAGAAACTCACTCAAAAGCACATAACTACATGGAAATTGAGTAACCTGCTCCTGAATGAATTCTGTGTAATAATAAAATTAAGGTAGAAGTCAGTAAGTTCTTTGAAACCAATGAGAACAAGGAGACAACGTACCAGAATCTCTGGAATACAGCGAATGCAGTGTTAAGAGGGAAATTTATAGCACTAAATGCCCACATAAGAAAGATAGAAAGATCTCAAATCAACACCCTAACATCACAAGTAAAAGAACTCGAGAAGCAAAAGCAAATAAACCCCAGAGCTAGCAGAAGACAAGAAATAACCAAGCTCAGAGCAGAACTGAAGAAGATAGAAACACACACAAAAAACTCTTCAAAAAATCAACAAATCCAGGAGCTGTTTCTTTGAAAAAATCAATAAAACAGATAGACCATCAACTAGACTAATAAAGAAGAAAAGAGAGAAGATTCAAGTAAATGCAATCAGAAATGATAAGGGGGATAACACCACCAATCCCACAGAAATACAAACTACCATCAGAGAATACTATAAACACCTCTACACAAATAAACTGGAAAATCTAGAAGAAATGGATACATTCCTGGACACATACACCCTCCCAAGACTGAACCAGGAAGTTGATTCCCTGAATAGACCAATAACAAGTTCTTAAATTGAGGAGGTAATAAATAGCCTACCAACCAAAAAAAAAAAAAAAAAAAAAAAGCCCAGTTCCAGATGGATTTCCCACAGAATTCTTCCAGAAATACAAAGAGGAGCTGGTACCATCTCTTCTGAAACTATTCCAAACAATTGAAAAGGAGAGATTCCTTCCTAACTCATTCTATGAGGCTAGCATCATCCTGATACCAAAACCTGGCAGAGATAACAAGAAAAAGAGAAAACCTCAGGCAAATATCCCTGAGAAACATTGATGCAAAAATCTTCAGTAAAATACTGGCAAACTGAATCCAGCAGCATATCAAAAAGCTTTTCCACCAAGATCAAGTCAGCTTCATCCCCATGATGCAAGCCTGGTTCAACATACACAAATCAGTACATGTAATTCATCACATAACCATAACTAAAGACAAAAACCACATGATTATCTCGATAGAAGCAGAAAAGACCTTCAATAAATTTTAATCTCCCTTCATGTTGAAAACTCTCAATAAACTAGGTATGGAAGGAACATGCAACAAAATAATGAGTCATTTATGACAAAACCCCAGCCAAAATACTGAATGAGCAAAAGCTGGAAGCATTCCCCTTGAAAACTGGCACAAGACAAGGATGCCTTCTCTCACCACTTTTATTCAACATAGTATTGGAAGTTCTGGCCAGGGCAGTGAGGCAAGAGAAAGAAATAAAGCACATTCAAATAAGAAGAGAGGAAGTCAAATTGTCTTTGTTTGCAGATGACATGATCCTATATTTAGAAAACCCCATCATCTCAGCCCAAAAGCTTCTAAAGCTTTTTTTTTTTTTTAATATGGTCTGAGGTAGCATTCAGATTTTTTTTTGTCTATATGGATATCCAACTAATCAGCGGTAATTATTGGAAAGACTATCTCTTTTCCCAATGATCTGCCTTTATATCTCCATTATAACTCGATTGTCTATATATGGATTTATTGATTTATGCAGTATGGATTTATACTAATGATTTCAATTTTTGTTTATTTTTATTAGTCTTTATATGATACAGGTAAAAAAAACACACACACACTAACAACCACTCTGAATTCTTACCCCTAGACCCATAGACACTTTGTAATATTATCCTGAAATTACTTTTTTGTAACACTATTCTTAGAATGAAGTCAGATAAGATAAATATTGAAATTTAACTATGTGATATATCAAGTTAATTTACTTGGCTAACAGATTTATTTATAGTAAGTAGTTTCATTGATTAGTTTCAGATACCCTAGAAGGCCTGTGATATAGCTCTTGCTCCTAATAGCTTGGTTTGATAAACACATATAGAAGTTAGGTGAGAAATGGAAGAGGTACCTTCTCTGAGCTGAAATGGTGGGCACCTGTTTCACTCTCATCTCTTGTAATTGAAGGTATCTTGTTTGATGAATGGGCTGCAAATTGTGTCTTTTGCAACCCATTCAACTTGAAATGTTGCAAGTTTTCTCAGTGCAACTGCTGTTGGGCTGTGCTAATCTCCTGCTTTTTTGTGTTTGTGCTTTGTTTTTCACTTAAAATTCAGTAAATAGGTATTGAGAACATATTTTCACTGATGAATGATTCTGTCAATTCTGTACATAGAATCAGCTGATTCTGTCGTTCTACATGATATGCCAATTGTCATGTAGTGTTGTCCTATCATTTTTCTTCCTTCCAAATTCTGAATACCTGTGTTTTTATTAAACCTGTGTTTCTTATAAGCAACAAAAAGTATTTTTAATCAAATCTAAGAATAACTGTCATTTAATTGGGGAATTTTGTTTATTTGTTTTTAGTGTAATTACTGTTATATTTGTAACCTACTATATCGTTATGCGTTTTCTATCTAGACATATTGTTCTATGTTTCTTTTTTCTCTCTTTTTATCTGTTTCAATTTTAAGGTGTTTTATTGGTAGCTTTTACTTACACAAACTTTAACCGAATGTTGTTTTTATGCCAGAAATTATAATATGCACTCTTGGCTTGTTGACACCTACTGTGAATAAATATTTTAACTGCAACCAAGACCAATGTAAGGATTTGAGAAGAATTTAACTTCTTGTGCCCTTCTCCAATATTTTATGCTATTGCTGTCTTTAATTCAATCATCTACATATTTATCTATCACCTATCTATCTTTCTCTCCATCTTTTATCATTTTTAATAGTTTCTGTACATATTTCCCATATTTGTCCCTTTTTATTTATCTCTGCTTCTTTCTTCCTTAACATAAGATTATATATTTCCTGCCTCGAGTTTATTATTTCACATATTTTATATATGTTGGTGCAAAATATTCTCAGTTTTGTTGTTGCTGAATGTGTCTTTATTTTACGTTCAGAATGAATGATACTTTCATTTCATATAGAATTCTAAAGTGAAAGATTTTAAGTTTTTTGAAAATCAAACTCCATTCATTTCTTTCTGCTTCAGACTGGACACATTTTTTCTGACCCACCTTCTGTATCCCTAATTCTTTCTCTAGTCATGTCTAATCAGCTAGTAAGTACACTGCATCAGTCTATGTCTAATCAGAGACAGAAACCATATACTAGTTTAAATAGATGGTGTTTAATAAAGAATTAGTGAGAGGATTCTGGGAAGATAGCAGACTAGGAAGCACTAGAAATCTATCTTCTCACCTAGACAACAATTGAACTGGCAGAGTCTGTCTGATGTAGCTATTTCAGAACTCTAGGCTCTATTAAAGGCTTGCAACTTCCAAGGGAAATCTTGAACAGTAAATTCTGGTTATTTTACTCAATTTCAGCCCAAAGCACAATAATGGCTACCATATCCCACCACCAATCCCATACCAGGCAGCTAAACAGGCATTCTCGGAGCAACCTGCACATGGCTTGTGGGAGCCAGAGAGGAAAAACATAGCCCTGTCCTCCAAACATCAGGGATCTGTGCTCTAATTACTAATATCTACTTTTGATTATAGAGATACAGAAAAATAGGTGGATGGCCATTGTTGGTGCACCTCCCCTCACTGTTGCAATATCGCCCCCACAAGTGACTTCCAGGAAATTTAAAGGACCAGCATCCTTTCCCCTACATCATTTTTTTCTCTTTTGCCTTTTTTTCCCTTTTGTTTGTGAGCCAGGCACTAAATACTAAGACACTCAAACTGCATATATGGAGAAAATCTGAAAGTGACTATACATGCCTGGGAACAGATGCAGGCTCAGAACAAACCAGAGAAGATATTGACATCTAAGACTGATCCCTGGCACAGAGACAGCCGACAACAATACAAAATAATAATAATTTCTCAAAAACCCTAGGGAAAGTAGATAATATGATTTTTAGAATTACTACATTATTGGATTCAAATGCCCAGTGTCCAAAAACCACACACAAGAAATAAAAAATACATAGAAACAGGAACGTGTGACCCATTCAAAGGAAAAAAAGAAATCAACACATCTTCCCAGGAAAAAGGCTTTATGGCTGATCAACTAGGCAAAGACGCTAAAACAACTATTTTTAAAATGCTCAAAGAACCAAAGGAAGAGATGGAGAAAGTCAAGAAAACAATGTTTAAACAAAATGGAAATATCAATAAAGAATTAACAAATCTCAAAATGTTGGAACTGAAAAGTACAATAACTGAAATGAAAACTTAACTAGAGGAATTCAGGCAGATTTGGGCAGGTAGAAGAAAGAAGCAGCAAACTGGAAGATAGAATAATAGAAAATATTACGTTTGAGGTACCAGAAGAAAAAAGATTGAAGAAAGTGAACACAGCCTAAGGAAGCTGTGGGACAACATATGCATTGTGGGAGTCTTAGAAAGAGAGGTAAAAAAAACAATGGGTCAGAGAGAATTTTTGAAGAAATGAAGGATGAAAGCTTTCAAAGTTAATGAAAGCTGTCAACACCCAGGAGGCTCAGTGAATTCCAAGTAAGATGAACACAAAGGGACCCACACCAAGCCACTCTATAATTAAGCTTTCAAAAGACAAAGAGGGAATCTTGAAAGCTGCAAGAGAGAAGCAACTTGTCACACACAAGGGATCCACAATAATATAATCAGTCGATTTCTCATCAGAAACTTGGGAGATACTCCCACACAAACAAAAGATGAGTAAATGTATCACCACTAGATCTACCCTGCAAGAAATGCTTAAGGGAATTATGCAGGGTAAAATGAAAGAACACTAGATGGCACCTTGAAGCTGTATGAAAAAATAAAGATAATGATAAAGGCAAATATATGGGCAATTATAAAAGTTAGCATTATTATACCAATAGATTGAATCTTCACCGTTTGTATTCTATATGATTTAAGAAACTAATACATTTTTACGAAAGCAATTATTAAAGACTAGTTTTATGGTAACTTTGGTTTGTAACTCTACATTTTGTTTTTATATAATTTGGGGACTAATTAATGCATTTAAAAGAATCATTAGTTTATGTCTTGGGGCACGCATTGTATAACACTGCAATTTTGTGTTAACAAAATTACTGAACGACCACAGATGAGGTGGCAACAGAGTTATTAAATAAGCAGAGCTTTTGTCTGTTATTGAAGTTAAGCTGATATAAAATAAAATTAGTTTGTTATAACTTTAGGATATTAAATGCAATTTCCACAACAACCACAAAGAAAGTAGCTATGGAATATAAACAGAAGGAAATAAGAATAGAATGTAAATGTTTCATTTAAAAAATAATAAACACAAAGAAATATAGTAATGCAGAAAATGAGGGACACAAAAGCTATAAGGCATAAAGAAAACCAGGGTCAGGCAGGGCGCAGTGGTTCACACCTGTTATCTCAGCACTTTGGGAGGCCGAGGCAGGCAGATCACTTGAGGTCAAGAGTTTGAGATCAGCCTGGTCAAAATGGTGAAGCCCTGTCTCTACTAAAAATATAAAAATTAGCTAGGCATGGTTGCGGGTGCCCCTGTAATCACAGCTATTTGGAAGGCTGAGGCGTGAGAATCGCTTGAACCCGGGAGGCATAGGTTTCAGTGAGCAGACATCGCACCACTGCACTCCAGCCTGGGCAGTAGAGTGAGTGCGATTCCATCTCAAAAAATAAAAAAGAAAACAAATATCAAAATGACAGGAGTAAATACCTCTTTATCAGTAATTACTTTGAAATGAAATGAATTAAAAAGAAAGACTGGCAGAATGAATGATACAACTGTACAAGATACTTTAAATCCAAAGATACAAATAGGTTGAAAGTAAAAGGATGAAAAAAGATATTCCATTATTCCATGTAAATAATAACTGAAGGAGAACAGGAAAGGCTATACTAATATCAGACAAACTAGACTTTAAATCAAAAAGTTTACAAGAGATGAAGAAAAGTATTATATATTAATGAAAATTTCAACACAGCAAGAATATACAAAAATTATAAATATTTACACACCTAATGACAGATCATCAAAATATATGAAGCAAAACCTGACAGATTTGCAGAGAGAAATACACAGTTCTACAATTATAGTTGGAGACTCCAATACTGCACTCTCAATGGAGAGAAAAACCAGACAGAAGAGAAGTGAGAAGTACAGAACACAAAAGGCAAAATAAGCCTACTATACGCAACAACAACAGCCTGGATTTTGGCACCAGACTGCTCACAATCAAATCCTAGCTCTACCTAAGGCTGTCTACATAACACTAAATGTGCATCAAAATGACAAGTAAAATGCTAATTTAATAAATTAAAATGTATACAATGTTTGGATCCACTTTGGCACATAGTAATAACTATACGATCTTTAGCAATTTACTATTTGTCTAATATATAGCAAAGAGAAATGATGAATTAAGTTTCCTGAAGCTCTTTTATAAAGTATTTTTCTTATTCAGTGCAATAAACTTTTATTTGTTTATCATTTCTCCAAACAAATCTAAAACTTTAATTGGAAAATGAAAACCTATGCCGTTATATAATATTTCCTCATTTCTGGATATTTGGTACCAGGGTCCTAGTGAAATTCTGCAAATGCCCAAAGGATATGGTCAATAAAATAAAAAAAACAGGTTCTCCTGAAAATGCTGGCCTGACTATTATTAACCTTTTCAGGAGAAACACTAGCTATTGTTTGGAACATTATCTAGGCTCTACTGTTCAACTTCAAGTCCTTAATTTCAATGAGAACTTACTTTCCAGGTATCTTCTTCTTTTCCTTCCTGTTCATTTATTTGTTTATTCATTCATATAACATTGAGATATATTATTCAATGGGCAAGCCATTCCCTGCCTGAAGAACCTGTGGTAACCGAAAACTCCTAGACCCATGGATTATCCGAAACTTGATTTGGTGTGGAGTCCTCATGCCAAACCCTCGAGATAAATAAATAAATATAATACATCTTTATTATATTTATTTTATAACCAGGGTAAACATATGTATATTTTATATAATATTTATGTATATAAATTTTATTTACAAATATTTTACATTACATATCATTTGTTTATTCTAAATAACAAAGATAAATACATATGTATTTATAGATACGTTTATAAATATATATCTTGGTTATTCTAAACTATATATTATATATTAGAATATAAACTATAATATATTCTAAACTATATATTATATATTGGAATGTAAAATATATATTCCAATAAAAATATATGTATTTATTTATCTTGGTTATTCTAAACATCTTCTTCAGATATTTTGTTTAACTCCAATTTTGTCGTAATCCTTTGGTTTGTAAAAATAATGTCCTGGGATGCATTCTCCCTGTTCTACAGGAGAAAAGTTTGTGTGCCCATGGGCTTGTGGAGGGAATGGGGCTGTATGTAGCAAGGAGGAAGAGAATGTATTGCTAGAGGCAGCCAAAAAAAAAAAAAAAAAAAAGACAATTACCTGCTGTTAGAGTTCAGCTCATTCAAGGAAAAGCCAACTGACATGTGAAATAAAGAGCATTTCCTGGGGTTTTATAACATGTGTTGCCGACAGCTATGGTGCACAGTTTATCTACAATCAGCTGAGAATTTCTGCTCAGATATATAAGAAATGGATTTTTCTCTCTAAATTGGGGCTTAGCAAGGGGACCTGGGGAAATGAAGATGTCTGGGAGATTAGTGTTTACAGATTGCAACATGAATAGTTTGAGTTAGTGACACCTCCCTGCCCTTACCTGTAAGCAACTCTGTGACAGGGAGGTTTCTATGTTGTAGCACAGCATTGGTGCCTTTCACAGCTTTTATTGCTATCATAAGTGGAGCTAGAATGCTTCACTCCCAATGGAGAAGAGATTATAATAAAAATGCAGATACAGGATTGCAGAAGGAGCATTTTTCTAATAAACTCCCAGTTAAAACAGAAATGTTTTTTATATAGGAAGTTGAGGTACTACTCATTTAGTTTCATAGATGTTGTTACTACTCAGACAGCCTTTAACCGAAAATTAACGTGATAAAACACATTACCACTATCTTCAGCATATTAAATTCTTCTGGATCAAAAATTGAAATCAAATAGTATTCAGTATTTTTTATCATCATTTACATATATAAAATACATATACAAATGTTTCGATATTTTTATATTTTCATCAATCATTTACATTGTACAAGGTGCTATTATGTACTGGAGACATAAATCTATGGCTTGCCCACTTTCAAGATAATTTTCATACTCAATTGTGTTTAGATACTGAGAACTGAATCCAATATACATTCTCTTTTTTTCTTTTTTTTTTTTTTGAGACGGAGTCCCGCACTGTCGCCCATGTTGGAGTGCAGTGACGCGATCTGAGCTCACTGCAACCTCCGCCTCCTGGGTTCACGCCATTCTCCTGCCTCAGCCTCCTGAGTAGCTGGGATTACAGGTACATGCCACCACACCCAGCTAATTTTTTATGTTTTTAATAGAGACGGGGTTTCACTATGTTGGCCAGGCTAGTCTTGAACTCCTGACTTCATGATCCACCCGCGTCAGCCTCCCAAAGTGCTGGGATTACAGACGTGAGTCACCATGACCGGCCTGACATCCATTCTAGTGCCTATCCTATGCTACCAATTCTCGAACAAAGCATGTTTCTCTGGTTTTGCTGAACAATGCTTGAATTAGGAAAAAATTACTTAGCCATTTGCTTCAGGAAATAACTGTTCTTGGAAAATAAAACACTGAACAAACTAAACAGATAACTTATCAAGAATAACAGCTTGTTTGTCAGTAATCACTTTAAATCCATACTTTGTTGCACCTACCATTCCAAAGCTGTTTTCTTATAAATTTTGCCTAATTCAAATGGTTCCATCCCTTGCAAAGCCTACATTTTTGTCTTTTGAATAAAAATGACCCTATGCAAGCTTTTATACTATAAGTATTGTGTTCTGAATGCATCCTTTCTGAGACACAGTAAAACGCTGCCAAAGTGGCATCTCCTTTACTGTGTTATGTTTAATAAATTTAACTTTATTTTTATGTCTTCAATAGGTTTTTCTGGTGGCCAGCTTTGGGAGTTGAGCACAGGAGTTGATGGCCTGTTTTTGCCCAATCTAATAGCTAAAAATTGTTTTTACATTTTGAATGGTTATATACAAAATAATAATATGCAACAGAGACTATCTAGTCCTTTTCAGAAAAACATTGCCGATCCCTGCACTACACTGAGACTTGAGGAATGACATCAACTCTACTACTGCTAACTGGATCTGCTACATGGGGCTGTGGGAATTTGAATATTTTGCTGAATCTTCTTGCAATTTACATTATCACCAGTCTTAAGTGTCCATGGTCCTTCCCAGACCTCTGTCTGCAGTTTTACTGGATCTGTTTTCTAAAAACGTCTCCCTTTAGTTATTAGAAACAACGTATTTCTTGTTCCAGCAAAGTTCCAAGCTACATTTGTTTTAGGTGAGCATGTGAATGTGAATTGTGCAATTGTATATTTTCCTTAATTCTAATTATCATAGTTTATAAATAAAATTATGTTCTGATCTCCCTTCCTTTTTACCCACCAAATCACACACAGCTGAAAGAAAATTTGAACTGAATGTGTTGAAACGTTTACAGACTGTTTTGGCTTTGTCAAATATAGTATTAATATCATCATGGCAAATGTTTGGCAGATTTAAAATTATATGGACATATATGATACATTCAATATACAACTGGACGATGGTCAGACCATAAATGACAATAAAATCTGCCCCACAATCCCTGTGGCAACCAGCCCAGGAAGCCAACTCTAACCTCTACAAGCAATCAACCCACAATGCCCGGCACTCATCAGTGATTGCCCAGCTTCCACAACACTTGCCCTTGATTCCAACTCAGGATCAATCAGAGAAAGCCAAATATGCTTTGAAACCAGTCACATAGGGTGCTCCACTTTTAGTTAGCCCCGTGCCAAAAGCCTCCAATCAGGGTAAACTGAAGCCTTTTGTTTTGTCCACTATAAAGCTTCCCACTCTCCTGACGGCCTCTGAGTCTCTCCCAATTTCACGTAATGGTGACTGATTCTCATGCTGCAGTGAGCTCTGCGTAAATACTCTCTGCTTGATCTCATTTAGTGGCCTTTATTTATTTATGCTGTGTTTTCAAAGGCAAAAACAAATATATCTTATTTATATACATTCCCCTTTGCTTTTGGTTTTTTTGTGATGGGTTAATCAGCCTGGTGTCTACCACTCTGGAAACAGCCATTTCTGTTCTCCTCCCCAGGTGCTAGGTGTGAACTGTGTGAAACATCACTAAGTTACATTTAGTATTAACTTAAAAATTGAGAGTAGAAAGTAAGATACTGCCTGAGCCTGTGAAGGTAGGGACTACCAGATGAGACAGTTCCTTAGGTCCATGATGTTGTATGTTTCGTCTACCTTGCCTTTTGTTTGTTTGTTTTTTCACTTGAACATTTACTTGTGCATTTTGTTTGTCTAGTTTATTAGAACTTTTCCTGGAATTGGAAATAAGTGTTCAATAGTACAGAAACAACACATTGGAATCCTGAAAAATGGATGCTGACCACATACCGAGAATTACAGTTTAAAAGGAAATGTACTAATTAAAACAAGTCTCAACTATTGAGTTCTGAATCTATTTTATTGCAAGTCTAGTTCTATAAAGAGTTTGTGGGTACCTGTGTATTGCACAAGTTAAATGTGAAACACTGAAACTAGTGAAAGATGATTTTATGGAAGGAATGTGTATGTTTCATGAAAAATGATGTGGTAGCAAAAGTTATACAGCAAGCATGTAGCTATCAAAGACAAGCTGAAGATCTCACCCTCTTGACTGCAGTGAGTCCTGCTCCATTAATGACTATCAGAGACTTGCCATGATGTCTTATTGAAAATGTTCATCCATGTAATGATTAAGGCATTGTGTGCTTAAACATAATAAACACTTTACACATACGTACATATAATTTCTTGATTTTAAAACTTTCATCCTTTCATGTTTTGACTATATGCAAATCAGTATGTGACTTTGAATTCCTGCCAAAATAATCTTTCCAACTCTAGAAAAAAAGAGTTAATTGCTAATGTAGGCATTATTTGTGCCCTGTGAAAATGATCTATATTGACAATATTGCCTCAGTTCAATTATTTGCACAACTATCACTACATGCAATTGAATTATAACTTACATTTGTATTTCATCATCACTGAAAATATTTTACCAAAATTAAACTGAGAAGCAACACTAAAAATAGACTATATATGAGATACTATAAGTACAAAAAGAGCATAGAATTAAAGTAGTGAAAGATAGTTTTGCTTTTAGAAGGTAAGTAAATTTGTATCACTGGAAGAATAATATAAATAATAATTTATATTAAAAAATATAAAGAAAACAACCAAATACTTTATAGGACTTTAGAAGAAAAATACCCAAAGCTATAACTTTGAAACCCTCGCCATCAAGACATCAGAAAATTATAAAAGAGTTTCCTGACATGTCAGGTACTGTAATTAAAGGCTCTTGTAACCATCAAACCTTTTAGAGTGGACCAAGCATTTGCAAAACTGGAGAGATAGCATGGCTGATTCTAACATAGTGAAGGGACATTAGCAGGGCACTAAAAATCAACCGACAAAAGTTCTCAGTGGCCTCTCAAGAAAAGCTGTTGGCTAGGCGTGGTGGCTCATTCCTGTAATCGCAGCACTTTGGGAGGCCAAGGCAGGAGAATCACTTGAGCCCAGGAGTCTGTCCTGGGCAACATAGTGTGACCTTGTCTCTACAAAAAGATACACAAAATTAGCTGAGCATGGTAGTGTGCACCTGTAGTCCCAGCTACTTGGGAGGCTGAGGTGGGAGGATCACCTGAACCTAAGAGGTCACTGCTGCAGTGAGCTGAGACCATGCCACAGCACTCCAGCTTGGGTGACAGGGGGAGACCCTGTCTCAACAAAACAAAACAAAACAAACAAGCAACAATGAAGAGTTGTTTAATTTTACATGATAGACAATTAAATTCAGAGGAAAAAAAATGTACCATTATTTTACTCAAATCAGAAATGTAGATAAAACCTCAAACTTTTTTTTTCTTACCACAAAATTACTCTGTTAATTTTTTGGAGATTAAATGGATCTCAATCACAAATCTACTAAAGAAGTAGTATGTCTCCATGTTGCCATATAAAACAGTCAAAAATCAATAGTAATTATGTTTTTAGAGCCTGAATGTGAAGAAATGTTCGATTCTTACAAATTTTAGATTCTAAGATGTATTAAAATTTTAAATAATATTTAATTATATAAATACATGATGCTGTTGGCTAATTGGACAGTATTTTTGTTTATTTAAGGAAGCATAATTATTCCTGGAAAAGCTGTTATCAAAATATTGATGTTTGTTAATGTCACAGCCATCTTAGAAACAGGAAAATGTAATGACATTTAAAAAATCATTATCTTAAATTCCCCTCCTAGGTACCGGGAATATAATTGAAATAGTGTTAACAATGTAAATTAGTATAAGGATATTATATCAATGCAGTATCATGTCTCAGAATACAAAATCTGCAATTGATCAGGGATATCATATTATATACATCCATGTTTTACACGCTAAAAACATAAAAAGCTAAGAGTGCCCAGGCTGGACATACATGGCCTTAAATCCCAAGATTAGCATCACGCATGATAGTAAGGCATCAGATGTTAACTCAACTCAGACCTCAAATTACCCAGGGAGGCGATGACAGAGCCATTATTCAGACTTGGTCTGACTCCCAGGCCAAAGTTTTTTCTCCCATACACACTAGGTCATCATTCCTTCATCAAGCTGTCACTTCAGTAGAATAATGATGGTGTCAATAGAGCTGGGTCAGAGCCTACCCTTAATACAATTTTGAAAATGGCAAAGGTGGGCCGGGCGCGGTGGCTCAAGCCTATTATCCCAGCACTTTGGGAGGCCGAGACGGGCGGATCACGAGGTCAGGAGATCGAGACCATCCTGGCTAACATGGTGAAACCCCGTCTCTACTAAAAAATACAAAAAACTAGCCGGGCGAGGTGGCGGGCGCCTGTAGTCCCAGCTACTCGGGAGGCTGAGGCAGGAGAATGGCGTAAACCCGGGAGGCGGAGCTTGCAGTGAGCTGAGATCCGGCCACTGCACTCCAGCCCGGGCGACAGAGCGAGACTCCGTCTCAAAAAAAAAAAAAAGAAAATGGCAAAGCTTATTTAGCAAAACACAGTCAATGTCATTTTCCACCATGATGTGTCAGATCTCAGAACCTTTCTGGAGCACACTGTTATTTGGAGGAATTTTTTCACTAGGAACCTGTGCTGATCAGATGACCACAGGGTACCACAACCATATAGCCTCACCACTATTGGTGGCAATACGGCATATACTCAGTTTTCAAAGAGTTACTCTAAGTTTAGACCAGGTCGAAGTGAGAAAAGGCATGGAGGAAGAGGAAAGGGGAAGAGGGGAGGAGAGGAGAGGAGGGGAAGGGAAGGGAGGAAAGCGGAGGAGAGGGGAGGAGAGGAGAGGAGAGGAGAGGAGAGGAGAGGAGAGGAGAGAAGAGAGGACAGGAGAGGAGAGGAGAGAAGGCATTCTGGGTTGCACAGGTTTGTGTAACAGATTAATAAGAAAAAATTTCAGGGCACAGTACCCAGTTTTCAAATAATTGCCATTTATGTGGGATTTTATTTGTCTCAGGTGACAGAATGCTATGGGTTCTATAATCAGAGGCTGGGCAGATAGAAAGGATCCGCTGTAAGCCAGAAGTCTCAGGTATTCCAATTACAGGCTGTATTCCCTTGGGCAATATTTTCTCTGGGTTACAATGTTGACATCAGTAAACTCTGGATAAGGAAAACAAACTTTTTTGGCTCTCAAGTTTGCTGTTATGGTACAAGTAAAATTACGCACAAACAATAGTAGCAATGATTGCGATGGCCATGTCTATCCACTAAATCACAGAACTATGTATCCCCATTCTACAGATGATAAAAGCAGGGCCAGATGAGTGTTCAGTGAGTTCAAATTAAAGGTGTTCAAATACATCAGTGAGTTCAAATACATCATTCTTCCTATTCTGTCACCTTGCATATGAAGATATGCAGTCAACTACAAAGCTCTGTATGAACAAATAAGCTTTTAGTTTCATAAACTAACAGAAAAAGCCTGATTATTTGATTAATTTCTCTCTCAATAAAATCTTTTAAGGTTATTAGTAGAAGCTAATTTCAAATTTAGAGTTGTTAATTTTGGTGTATATTTCACTGATGCTTTTTACATCACTCAGAAAAAAAAAAAATGTGATACTGCCAGTTGGAGGACCATTTGGCTGGCCATGGCCATGCATTTCTGCAACATCACTCTTCATAAAATTGAAAATAGCAGACATCTTTTTAAACTGAGGTAAATTCACATATTCACCATTTTAACAATTTTAAACTGTACAATTCAGTGGTGTTTAGGACATTCATAGCGTGGTGCTGGCATCACCACAATCTAATTTCAGAAAATATTTATCACCTAAAAAAGAAATTCCGTAACCATTAAACAGTCATTTACTGCCATCCTCCTTCCCCATTCAGCTACCGGAAACCACTAATAATATGGTCTTTATGAATTGACCTATTCTGAATATTTAATAGATATGGAATCATAATATGTGTTTTTTTGTGTGTGTGACTGGCTTCTTTTACTTAGCTTAGTGTTCTCAAAATTAACTGATACTGTAGCATGCATCAGGACTACATTTTATATCTAAATAATATTCCACTGTATAGATATACCACATTTTTTAATCCATTCATCAGCTGATGTATATACAGGCTGTTTCCACTTTGGGGTATTAAGAATAACACTGTTTTGAGTGCTTATGTACAACTGCTTAACATTTGTTTTTAATTCACTTGAGTACATACTTAGGAGAGGAATTAGTCGTATGGCAATTCCATGCTCAACTTATAAAGATTCTCACCAACACTTGTAATTTCCCATGTTTTTAATTATAATCATTCTGATGGATATAAAGTGGTATTTCATTTTGATTTTCATTTAAATTTTCTTAGTGACTAATGGTATTGAGCATCCTTGCTGTGCTTATTAGCCATGTGTACCTCTTTGGGAAAAATGTCTATTCAAGTCTTTGCCCATTATTTTTCCCCTGGGTTTTTTGTACTTTTGTTAATTGAATTGTAATAGTTTTTATAGATTCTAAATACTACTCCTTTGTCAGATATATAATTTGCAAATATCCACTCTGTGGACTGTCTTTTTATTTTTCTGATAATGCCCTTTGATGCACAAAAGTTGTTAATTTTGATGAGGTCCTATTTGTCTTTTTTCTTTTGTTTTTGTGTTTCTATCTTATCTAAGATTTAACTAACAAGTAAGTTTATGAAGATTTGCCTCTAGGTTTTCCCCAAAGAGTTCTGTTGTTTTGGTCCTTATGTTTAGGTATTTAATTAATTTTGAGTTTATTTTGTATATGGCATGAGGTAAGGCTTCAACTTCATTATTTTGCCTGTGGTTTTCCAGTTGTGTTAGCACCTTTTGTTGAAGAGATTATTCTATCAAATGGTCTTGGTACCCTTGTTGAAGATCAATTGACTGTAGATGTATAGGTTTATTTCTGGATGTTCAACTCCATTTGATTTATCTATATGAATATTTTTATGCCAGAACCACGCTGTTTTAATTACTGTCGTTTGGTCATAATTTTTAATATGGTAGGTATGAGTCCTCAAAATTTGGTCTTCGTTTTAAGATTGTTTCAATTATTTGGGGTCCCCTGTAATTTCATATAAGTTTTAGGATCAACTTGTTCATTCTTGGGAAAAAATGAAATTTTTATAGGGATTGCATTGAATCTGTAGATCTGGGGACTATCACCATCTTAAGTCTTGTCATATTAGATCTTCCAACCCATGAACACAGACTGTTTTCCCTTTTATTTAGGTCTTTTCAAATTTCTTTTAACACTATTTTGTACTTTTTAATGTATAAAACCTGCATCTCCTTCGTTAAATTTATTCCTGTGTATTTTATTATTTTTGATGAAATTTTAAATGGAATGGTTTTCTTAATTTTACTTTTGAGTTGCTCATTGCTAGAGTGTAATACAACTCATTTATGTGCATTATAAATCTTGTATCTTGCAACTTGATTGAATTGGTTTCTTAGCTGTAAAATTTTGTGGATTATTTAGAATTTTCTACATATAAAATTATACCTTCTGCAAATAGATGGTTTATTTTAACTTTCCAATTTGGATGTTTTTTATTTGTTATTCTTGTTTTATTTCCTGACTGAAACTTGTAGTGTGATTATTAAATACAAAAGGGAAAAACGAAGCACTCTTACCTTGTTCGTAATCATAGGAGGAGAGGTTTCAGTCTTTCATCATCGAGTTTGATGCTAGCTGTAGGTATTTAAAAATAAATGCTCTTTATCTGGTTGAGGAAGTTTCCTCCTATTTCTATTTTGTTGAGAATTTTCATCATTATCATTTTGTAAAGACTGTACCTATTTACCTATTGAGATGATCATGTGTGTTTTTTTCTGATTATATTAATATGGTGTATTACACTGGTTGGTTTTCATAGGTTGAACCACCCTTTCTTTTCTCAGATAAATTCCATTTGGTCATGGTATACAATCCTTTTATGTGCTACTGGATTAGGTGTGCTAGAATTTTGTTGAGGATTTCTGCATCTTTATTTGTTAGTCGTATTGTTTTATAATGATCTGTTCTTGTTATGTCTTTGGCTTTGGTATCATGGTAATATCAGCTTCATAGAATGAGTTTGGATTTATTCTTCAGTTTTTGTGGAAGAGTTTAAGAAGATTTGATATTAACTTTTCATTGCAAGTTTGATCTGTTCAGACGTGTTCCCTTTTGGTTTAGCTTTCTTTCTTTTTCTAGTTCCTTGAGGCAGAAAGTTATGTTATTGATTTGCTATTTTTACTCTTTTTTAATGTAGGAGCTCATAAGTATACATTTCCCTCTAAGTGCTGCTTTCTTTTCATCTCATAAGTTTTCATGTGTGGTGGCTTTATTTTCATATATATGAAAGTATTTTTAAATTTCACCTGTGAGAAAAGTTGTTTTATTTTTTATTTGACCCATTAACTTCTTAACAATGTTTTCCTTTCTTCTCCATGCATTTGTGAATTTTTCAAATTTCTGGGTATTAATTTCTAATTTCATTCTCTTGTGGTCTGTGATCTAAGACACTTTTAGGTTTTAATCTTTTAATAACTCATTAAAACTTGTGTTTTGGCCTAACATATGATTTATAGTGGAGAATGTACCTGAGCACTTAAAAAGAACGTATATTCTGCCACTGTTGAGTGTAGCATTCTATAGACATCTGCTAAGTTTAGTGAGTTTATAATGTTGTTCTACTCTTCTAATTCCTTGCTTATCTCCTATTTTTCCTGTCCATTATTGAAATTTGGGTCTTAAAGTCTCTATTATTTCTGAACTATTTGTCCCTTTAATTCTATAAATTGTTGCTTCATATATTTTGGGCTCTGTTGTTAGGTGTTGGAAGGCATTGTTATTATCTCTTAGGTAGAACTGCGGAATAATGAGGTCTCCTCATACTCAAACATGAAAATGCGGTTAAAACACTGGAGAGGCAGCAAGTGTCAATATACTTTCCTTAATTAATTGAAAGTCAGTATTTTCACATTTTCTTTACCCATCTTTAACTTTATACAGTGGATTTCTGTGCAGTATATGAAAAGAACACACCGTGACTACAAGTAACAATAGGAAAGACTCTCACAAATATAATTTGAAATTTTAAAAAGGCAAAAAAAAGTGTATAACATGTGATTCCATTTATATAAAGTCCAAAAACAGACAAGCTAATCTATGATATTAGAATTCAAGATAGCTGTTACTTGTGAGGTATAAACAAAATCAAGAGGAATGGAATAAAGAAGGCTTCTGGGTGCTGATAACGTTCTCATTTTTTATCTGAGTGCAGGTTATATAGGTAGAGTCACTATTTTGCAAACTCCCTGAGGTATAAACTTATGTGGACTTTTCCTTGTATATTATGCTTCGAGAAAAGAAAAATAATAAAAGCAACACTTTAAGAAACTATATAAAAGTTTAAGAAACTATATAAAATATTCACATGTGTATAATTGTTGAAAAATATTTGGACCCTGTTCAAAGAGTACAACTTCAAATTAATCAAATTAGATTCAAGGCATAGAATTACAGATATCAGCTGGCAAGTTAAAAGAAATATTGTCATGCAGATAATTTTAAGTATATGTATCATTTTAACCATTCAAATGAAGTGTAGAAACCATACCTTCTTTTACATCTCTTTACCCTCCTCTATTCATAATTTGGTTGTGTTACATATTTTCTCTAAATAAGTATATTTAGAACCACATCAAGCAGTATCATATTTTTCTTCAAATATTAAACATAAATTAGAAAACTCAAATAAAGAAGAAAATACTATTTTATATATCGATATATTTATTAATCTAGTTTCTTATTCCTTGATGATATTCAAATATTTCATTTTTGTTGTTTCTGTTCTGCTTAGACAGCTTCTTTTAGCCATGCTATTAGAGCAATTCTGCTGGCAACCAATTACCTTAATTTTCCTTTATCTCAGAATGGGGTGATTTCCCCTCCTTCCTGAAAAACACTGTTACTGGATATAGGATTCTGGCTGATAAATTGTTTTGTTTTGTTTCTTTCAAAACTTTAAAACTATTGTGCCACTTTCTCTCGTCTTCACGTTTTCTAATGAAAACGCCAGTCTTTTTTTTTTTTTTTACCAGTAGATAAGGTGCTATTTTTATCTCACTGGTTTAAAGATTCTGCTTTGTTTCCTTTTAAGTTTTCAAAAGTTTGA
Source organism: Trachypithecus francoisi (assembly GCF_009764315.1). NCBI lineage: Eukaryota > Metazoa > Chordata > Mammalia > Primates > Cercopithecidae > Trachypithecus > Trachypithecus francoisi. The sequence continues at coordinate 35,072,287 of NW_022681462.1, forward strand.
TCAAAATATATCTTGGTATTAATTTTGGGAGGTCTCTCTAATTTGAGATTCTTTCACCATTTTGAGTCTGTACAAAGATTTGAAAGCAGCCATGATTTTAAAAAATGTTTTAACAAGCAATTTAGAAAAGCGACAAAATACAAAGATCCCAGCAGATAAATAGAAAATATAAAGAACAACCAGGTGCAAATTTTAGAAGAAAAAATTCGGTAACTGAAATAAAAATTCCAATGGATGTCTCAACAGAGGAATAAAGAAAGCATATGAAAAAAATCAGTGAACAAAAAGATACGAAAAAGCCTTGACAAATTTGAGAAACCATTTATTTATTTGAACACTTTTCAAACTCACCCTTCTTCTTTCTTTCTGGGGTTTCAATAACACAGATTTTAGATGTTTTGTGACAGTCCCACAGGTCTCTGAAGTTCTGTTTTTGTTTTTTGTTTTGTTTGTTTTTTCTTTTCTCTCTTCAGTCTCTTTTCACTGTATTGCTCTCAAATTAGGTAATTTCTACTGTTGTATCTTTTTGTTCACTGATTTTTTCATATGCTTTCTTTATTCCTCTGTTGAGACATCCACTGGAATTTTTATTTCAGTTACTGAATTTTTACTTCTAAAATTTGCACCTGGTTGTTCTTTATATTTTCTGTTTATCTGCTGGGATCTTTGTATTTTGTCGCTTTTCTATATTGCTTGTTAAAATATGTTTTAAAATCATGGGTGCTTTCAAATCTCTGTCAAATAATTTCAAAATCTCTGTCAGCTCCCTGTCAGAATTTATTATTTTTAGTGAAGTTTGAGATCTCCCTGGTCTTTATTATGATGAAAGATTTTCAGTTGAAACAAGACCTTTTTGGTATTATATTATGAGACTCTGTATCTTAAATCTGTTTAACTGCTGCTTTGGATACTATTGTGGTGGGAAAAAGGAAGACCTTCTTTTTACTGCCGTGGGGGTAAAAGTCCAAATTCTCTACTCAGCCACTCTTAACACCCAAGGAGGAGGATCCTCTAATCCTTCTGGGTCAGCAGAAAAGTCGCATTCCTCCACTGCTGGCGTTGAAGCCTTCCAGCTGGGAAGAGTGAGCAGGACCATTACCACCGCCCACGTGTCCTCCACCAGCACCACAGTGTGGGCGGCTTCAGGGCTGCTGAGCCTGACCCTCCACTAGGCCTCTCTTAACACCACCCCTGCATAGGGGGAGGGTCGCATCGTTACTTCCAGGTAGACGTGGAAGTCAAAACTCACGACTTGGCCCCCAGGATCACTTCAGGGTAAGGAGCTTATTATTGCCCTGTGGGGGTGGAAGTCCTGGCTTCCCATTTGACTTTTTTGATACCACTTTAGTCAAGAGTTTGGGGAACCTACTCACAGCCTCGTGAGGGCAGAAGTCCAGACCCCTCATCAGTCTTTTCTGGTGGAGCTGACATTTGGGCCACAGTTTTTTTCTGTGATGTTTGGCCGCAGTGGAGCAGTTATTTCCTTTCACTTTCCTGTCTTGCTAGGCTACCCCTTTCATGATTCCTTAGCTAGAGGAAACAGGGTTTTATTGAAGCTTTTTATTCCTCTTTTTTTTTTCTTTTTGGTCTGTTTCTGATGATGTTCCTGGTTGCTGGCTTCTTCAGCACTCAGCCTGGGGTATATGAGATAAAAGAAAAATCCAGGCAACTTACTTCTATATAATTTTGGGGGACTCAAGGTCTTTAGTAATTCTGTCATCTTTGATTAGCCTATCAGAATCTTGTTACATTTGTTTTATATATAATGTCCAGCATTTTCAGGTGTTGTCAGGGAAGAATGAGGAAAAAGCATGTCTACTTCATCATCTGAGAAATGAAAGTTCCCCTTACATTTTTATATACCTTAAAAATAGATATAATTTTCAAATTTTGGAGAAAATATGTGTTTAATTGAAAGAAATTCCTTGAGACATACCCAACAAATGTGATACCCCAATTAAAACAAGATAACAAGACTTTGCATCTGCATTACAGATTGACATACAAATACTACTTAAACTCATCTCTAAAGAGAACGTATTTGCCAGCTGAAGGAAAGGTTTGGCATCAACTGAAGAGAGATTTGGAAAAAAGATAATATACCAGTATTCATAGTTTTCTTTTTAATATTCTAGCATTGAAATTCCAGAAGAGGAGGGGTGGAGCAAGATGGCCGAATAGGAACAGCTCCAGTCTCCAACTCCCAGCGCGAGAGACACAGAAGACCGGTGATTTCTGCATTTTCAACTGAGGTACTGGGGTCATCTCACTAGGGAGTGCTGGACAATCGGTGCTGGTCAGCTGCTGCAGCCTGACCAGCGAGAGCTGAAGCAGGGCGAGGCATCGCCTCACCTGGAAGTGCAAGGGGGAAGGGAATCCGTTTCCCTAGCCAGGGGAACTGAGACACACAACACCTGGAAAATCGGGTAACTCCCACCCCAATACTGCGCTTTAAGCAAACAGGCACACCAGGAGAATATATCCCACACCTGGCCGGGAGGGTCCCACGCCCACGGAGCCTCCCTCACTGCTAACTCAGCAGTCTGCTGAGATCTATCCGCAAGGCAGCAGCGAGGCTGGGGGAGGGGCGCCCGCCATTGCTGAGGCTTAAGTAGGTAAACAAAGCCGCTGGGAAGCTCGAACTGGGTGGAGCTCACAGCAGCTCAAGGAAGACTGCCTGTCTCTGTAGACTCCACCTCTGGGGACAGCCCACAGCTGAAGTCCAATAGGGGAAGCAGTGGGGGCCGGTGCAGACGCGAACAACTCTGTCTGACAGCTTTGGGGAGAGCCGTGGATCTCCCAACGCGGAGGTTGAGATCCGAGAACGGACAGACTGCCTGCTCAGGTGGGTCCCTGACCCCTGAGTAGCCTAGCTGGGAGACATCCCCCACTAGGGGCAGTCTGACACCCCACACCTCACAGGGTGGAGTCACCCCTGAGAAGAAACTTCCAAAGGAAGAATCAGACAGATACACTCGCTGTTCAGCAATATTCTATCTTCGGCAACCTCTGCTGCTGATACCCAGGCAAACAGGGTCTGGAGTGGACCTCAAGCAATCTCCAACAGACCAACAGACAGTCCTTCTGACGGTCAGACGGAAAACTATCAAACAGGAAGGACACCTATACCAAAACTCCATCAGTACGTCACCATCATCAAAGACCAGAGACAGATAAAACCACAAAGATGGGGAAGAAGCAGGGCAGAAAAGCTGGAAATTCAAAATATAAGAGCACATCTCCCCCTGCAAAGGAGCACAGCCCATCGCCAGCAACGGATCAAAGCTGGTCAGAGAATGACTTTGATGAGATGAGAGAAGAAGGCTTCAGTCCATCAAACTTCTCAGAGCTAAAGGAGGAATTACGTACCCAGCGCAAAGAAACTAAAAATCTTGAAAAAAGAGTGGAAGAATTGACAGCTAGACTAATTAATGCAGAGAAGATCATAAACGAAATGACAGAGATGAAAACCATGACACGAGAAATAAGTGACAAATGCACAAGCTTCAGTAGCCGACTCGATCAACTGAAAGAAAGAGTATCAGCGATTGAGGATCAAATGAATGAAATGAAGCGAGAAGAGAAACCAAAAGAAAAAAGAAGAAAAAGAAATGAACAAAGCCTGCAAGAAGTATGGGATTATGTAAAAAGACCAAATCTACGTCTGATTGGGGTGCCTGAAAGTGAGGGGGAAAATGGAACCAAGTTGGAAAACACTCTTCAGGATATCATCCAGGAGAACTCCCCAACCTAGTAGGGCAGGCCAACATTCAAATTCAGGAAATACAGAGAACGCCACAAAGATACTCCTCCAGAAGAGCAACTCCAAGACACATAATTGCCAGATTCACCAAAGTTGAAATGAAGGAAAAAATCTTAAGGGCAGCCAGAGAGAAAGGTCGGGTTACCCACAAAGGGAAGCCCATCAGACTAACAGCAGATCTCTCGGCAGAAACGCTACAAGCCAGAAGAGAGTGGGGGCCAATATTCAACGTTCTTAAAGAAAAGAATTTTCAACCCAGAATTTCATATCCAGCCAAACTAAGTTTCATCAGTGAAGGAGAAATAAAATCCTTTACAGATAGCAAATGCTTAGAGATTTTGTCACCACCAGGCCTGCCTTACAAGAGACCCTGAAGGAAGCCCTAAACATGGAAAGGAACAACCGGTACCAGCCATTGCAAAAACATGCCAAAATGTAAAGACCATCGAGGCTAGGAAGAAACTGCATCAACTAACGAGCAAAATAACCAGTTAATATCATAATGACAGGATCAAGTTCACACATAACAATATTAACCTTAAATGTCAATGGACTAAATGCTCCAATTAAAAGACACAGACTGGCAAACTGGATAAAGAGTCCAGACCCATCAGTCTGCTGTATTCAGGAGACCCATCTCACATGCAGAGACATACATAGGCTCAAAATAAAGGGATGGAGGAAGATCTACCAAGCAAATGGAGAACAAAAAAAGCAGGGGTTGCAATCCTAGTCTCTGATAAAACAGACTTTAAACCATCAAAGATCAAAAGAGACAAAGAAGGCCATTACATCATGGTAAAGGGATCAATTCAACAGGAAGAGCTAACTCTCCTAAATATATATGCACCCAATACAGGAGCACCCAGATTCATAAAGCAAGTCCTTAGAGACCTACAAAGAGACTTAGACTCCCATACAATAATAATGGGAGACTTCAACACTCCACTGTCAACAGATCAACCAGACAGAAAGTTAACAAGGATATCCAGGAATTGAACTCATCTCTGCACCAAGCGGACCTAATAGACATCTATAGAACTCTCCACCCCAAATCAACAGAATATACATTCTTCTCAGCACCACATCACACTTATTCCAAAATTGACCACATAATTGGAAGTAAAGCACTCCTCAGCAAATGTCAAAGAACAGAAATTATAACAAACTGTCTCTCAGACCACAGTGCAATCAAACTAGAACTCAGGACTAAGAAACTCAATCCAAACCACTCAACTACATGGAAACTGAACAACCTGCTCCTGAATGACTACTGGGTACATAACGAAATGAAGGCAGAAATAAAGATGTTCTTTGAAACCAATGAGAACAAAGATACAACATACCAGAATCTCTGGGACACATTTAACGCAGTGTGTAGACAGAAATTTATAGCACTAAATGCCCACAAGGGAAAGTAGGAAAGATCTAAAATTGACACTCTAACATCACAATTAAAAGAACTAGAGAGGGAAGAGCAAACACATTCAAAAGCTAGCAGAAGGCAAGAAATAACTAAGATCAGAGCAGAACTGAAGGAGATAGAGACACAAAAAACCCTCCAAAAAATCAATGAATCCAGGAGTTGGTTTTTTGAAAAGATCAACAAAATTGACAGACCGCTAGCAAGACTGATAAAGAAGAAAAGAGAGAGGAATCAAATAGATGCAATAAAAAATGATAAAGGGGATATCACCACTGACCCCACAGAAATACAAACAACCATCAGAGAATACTATAAAAGCCTCTATGCAAATCAACTAGAAAATCTAGAAGAAATGGATAATTTCCTGGACACTTACACTATCCCAAGACTAAACCAGGAAGAAGTTGAAGAAGTTCAAGGAGAACTACAAACCACTGCTCAGTGAAATCAAAGAGGACACAAACAAATGGAAGAATATACCATGCTCATGGATAGGAAGAATCAATATCGTGAAAATGGCCATACTGCCCAAAGTTATTTATAGATTCAATGCCATCCCCATCAAGCTACCAATGACTTTCTTCACAGAATTGGAAAAAACTGCTTTAAAGTTCATATGGAACCAAAAAAGAGCCCGCATTGCCAAGACAATCCTAAGTCAAAAGGACAAAGCTGGAGGCGTCATGCTACCTGACTTCAAACTATACTACAAGGCTACAGTAACCAAAACAGCATGGTACTGGTACCACAACAGAGATATAGACCAATGGAACAGAACAGAGTCCTCAGAAATAATACCACACATCTACAGCCATCTGATCTTTGACAAACCTGAGAGAAACAAGAAATGGGGAAAGGATTCCCTATTTAATAAATGGTGCTGGGAAAATTGGCTAGCCATAAGTAGAAAGCTGAAACTGGATCCTTTCCTTACCCCTTATACGAAGATTAATTCAATATGGATTAGAGACTTAAATGTTAGACCTAATACCATAAAAACCCTAGAAGAAAATCTAGGTAGTACCATTCAGGACATAGGCATGGGCAAGGACTTCATGTCTAAAACACCAAAAGCAATGGCAGCAAAAGCCAAAATTGACAAATGGGATCTAATTAAACTAAAGAGCTTTTGCACAGCAAAAGAAACTACCATCAGAGTGAACAGGCAACCTACAGAATGGGAGAAAATTTTTGCAACCTACTCATCTGACAAAGGGCTCATATCCAGAATCTACAAAGAACTCAAACAAATATACAAGAAAAAAACAAACAACCCCATCAAAAAGTGGGCAAAGGATATGAACAGACATTTCTCAAAAGAGGACATCCATACAGCCAACAGACACATGAAAAAATGCTCATCATCACTCGCCATCAGAGAAATGCAAATCAAAACCACAATGAGATACCATCTCACACCAGTTAGAATGGCAATCATTAAAAAGTCAGGAAACAACAGGTGCTGGAGAGGATGTGGAGAAATAGGAACACTTTTACACTGTTGGTGGGATTGTAAACTAGTTCAACCATTATGGAAAACAGTATGGCGATTCCTCAAGGATCTAGAACTAGATGTACCATATGACCCAGCCATCCCACTACTGGGTATATACCCAAAGGATTATAAATTACTCTACTACAAAGACACATGCACATGTATGTTTATTGCGGCACTATTCACAATAGCAAAGACTTGGAATCAACCCAAATGTCCATCTGTGACAGACTGGATTAAGAAAATGTGGCATATATACACCATGGAATACTACGCAGCCATCAAAAAGGATGAGTTTGCGTCCTTTGTAGGGACATGGATGCAGCTGGAAACCATCATTCTTAGCAAACTATCACAAGAAGAGAAAACCAAACACCGCATGTTCTCACTCATAGGTGGGAACTGAACAATGAGATCACTTGGACTCGGGAAGGGGAACATCACACACAGGGGCCTATCATGGGGAGCGGGGAGAAGGGAGGGATTGCATTGGGGAGTTATACATGATATAAATGATGAATTGATGGGTGCTGACGAGTTGATGGGTGCAGCACACCAACATGGCATAAGTATACATATGTAACAAACCTGCACGTTATGCACATGTACCCTAGAATTTAAAGTATAATAAGATAAATAAATAAATAAATAAAAAGAAAAAAGAAAAAAAAAAAAAGAAATTCCAGAAGAGAATGAGGTAAATATTGCATGGATTTAAATATTGCTTTTAAAAGAGATAAAAATTGTGACATAAGTAATGAAAATGTATAGATAAAAATTTTATCAATTTTCAACAATTATATTTTCTCATATTAATATCATTTCATGAATTTCTAGCTCACTTTAAAAATTAATTGTTTCACAATTGTATTGACAACTCCAGTTGCTTCTGGTTTTACAAAATGGTTCTCCAAATTGAAATTTAATGACTCAAAAAAAGTTGTTTAATTGGCATTTCTGTCAGCAGTATTCAAAGTAGTGTGGAAATACTGATTATAACAACATAGTGACTAATTGTGAGAATGAAAGTAAAGATAAATTTAATAGTTTCAATATAAATATATAGTAAGTCATGTATGTCTTCTTTGTGTAAAGTATCACTATATTAGCCAACTGGATACATGAAATAATAGTGAACTAAATGAAATGAAATTTAGTTTTTATATTTTGATGACTTTTGGTCATAAAAATGTAATCTTTTGCACATTTAAAAGCATTTGTCAAGATAGAAGTATAGAAATTGGGCTCATATTTTTTAACAGATGTTTAAGTTGACAATAGCTTAATTATTAAACTTATAGAATTAGGCCTCCATATTTACATTCTTGCTCCAGACCGACAGGTGTTACAGATGGGTCTGGTCCCAGTGACAGCTCTAGAACTTTCTTGTGACTTGTATGGATTTTTATCACTGACAAACAAGACCAGCCTTTTGGGTACTAGTATGCATTCTGGGTACACAGGTTATATGTGGAGAGTAAATGCTGACCCCCTTCCCATGCAAGCCAAAGATGCACAACTGAGCTTTTGTGCATTATGTTGCTTAGATGCCTACATTCCCTTGAAGATGAAAGTCCTAGCCTAAATCACATATAAAGGGTGGAGTTCTGCCATCTTATTTCCCATAATCCTCCACTTGCCTCTATAGCTTGAAGTCAGATTTCCTGGTATGAAAGAACAACCCACCCAACTCCCAAGAATTGCCTACTGTCTAGATATCCCAGTCAGAGATTTGGAGCCTGTCTTCTAAGGCAGAAGTCCTAGTCCTAAAGATTCACCTCTGAGCTGAATATACAGAGCCAAGCACATTCCTTGCATTACTGTCCAATGTCCATAGGAAGCCTTTTCAATCAAGTACAAATTTCCTTCTCCCCTCTGCTGCCTTTATATGGAAAACCATGCCTGGCACCAAGTTAGATTAATAATTGTTAATCAACACTTGGAGTCCACTAGTCCCAGAACCATTGCTAAAATGGCATCTCTGAATAGAACAGAAGGAAGATGGGGAATATCAGGAAATATAGCTTCATCAGAACTATGAAGGGTGTCAAAAGACAAGTCAGGTGTGGTTAACTCTTATAGTGACTAATAATAGGTATTTGATCAAGACTTGACAATGAAATTGGCATGTCAGAAAGATAGAACTAGCACTTTCTGATGTGCCTAATTACATCTGGGGAGGAACTTGGGACAAGGAGTGATACAAGCTCAGAATTAATTTCACGTTAGAATTGTATCTTTCTGCTGAAATGATCACCAGATATTTTACAAACCTGAAATTTCCCAGTGGGCAGTAATTCTTACAAAATCCTTTCTCCACAGGTCAGCAGTGAGAATTGTAGAACCAAAAATAATCTTTTCCTTCCAATCAGAGGATATATGTGTGTGTATATAGATACAAACACATAATAATCAAGAAAACCAATTTGGTTCCACTTACTGAGTTATGACATTTGCTTATAGTGCATATCAGTCATCTACTCAATATATTATGCTTTGACACCTTCCAGGCATTGTTATTCTTTCGCTGTCGTGTCTGACAGTTTCTATTTTTTGATCTGTATTTGTGTGTTCAGAGCTCAAACTGCTGAAGTTAATGTTGGTCTAGGTCATTTATTTACTAAACAAGCCCTGCTCATAGATTAATCAACAGTTGCCTGAGACCATTGATCGCTGAACTCCTTTACAGATTTCAGCACTATACTGAGATATTTTTCCTTCAGTGCCATTAGTGTCTCCATCGCAGACACTAAATTCTTTTGTCATTACTCACCCCCATAAGATTTGTCATATGATATTGCTTTCCCTCTTCACATTCAGACACAGCAACCTCCACCCTGCCCCCAGGCATCTCCTTTCTGCCCTAGGACTTACAATAGAACAAAAGATGTCAAAATGTATCCTAATTTCAAATTCAAAGATTTAAGTAAATTTGTATGTTATTTTAAAATCATATTGGAATTTTTTAGAAATGTTTGTGGGTTTAGGGAAGAAGCATGGAGAAAACTGGTAAAGGAAGGGTGATGCTTCTATTTTCTGGTTCTGCTTCTATTTTCTATTTTCCACATTGGACCAGCCCCCTGCTATCAACTTTACTTAACATTACTTTGTTAATTTTTTGAGAAAATTAGGTTAAAGGTGAGGAAACTGAGGCCCAAATTTATTTTATATCTCCCTACACCCAGTCACACTGTTAGCAAAACTATGATGGGTATGGCTACAGGAATGAAATCAAAGACATTAAGTTCCCAGCACCCTGATAAAATATGTAATATTGGTTAAACATTATTTCACTTCTTTATGCCTTATTTTCCTCAGCTATAAAATCAGGGTAGAATAATAACATTATTTCTTTCTCAGCAGAGTTTTAAGTATCATGGGATGCTTACCCTATTTTGTCCAGTTTCCCAAAATAATTAACAAAATATAAATATAATAAGTAGCAAATAGACTTACATCAGAAAAATACGGTCTAGACTTACTCTGCAGGATTTGCACAGGAAAGACTGTTTTTAATAGCCCATAGATGTATACTTACCTCATATCTCACAGAATTGTTGAAGTTGAAGAAGCTTGGAGCAGAAGTGTCTTTGGAAAAATATTCAGGATTATGGCATTATATCCCCACCTGTGGGGAATGAGAATGGGTGATTTTCTCTCACATCCAGGCCAAGGTGAGAGGCTTTGGTGGGACCACACTAGATCTTGAACTGTGAACAATGGAGGCTCATGACTGAAGGAGCCTAAGAGAGACTGTTGTTGGTTCCCTGTTCTAGTGGCAGCACAAGAAAAAAGGCTGTAGGGTCAGGTGTGGTGGCTCACGCCTGTAATCCCAGGACTTTGAAAGGCCAAGGTGGACGGATCACTTGAGGTCAGCAGTTGGAGACCAGCCTGGACAACATGGCGAAACCCCATTTCTACTAGAAACACAAAAATTAGCTGGGCATGGTGGTGCATGCCTATAACCCCAGCTACTCAGGAGGCCAAGACCCAAGAATCGCTTGAACCCGGGAGGTGGAGGTTGTAGTGAGCTCAGATGGTGCCATTGCACTCCAGCCTGGGCAACAGAGCAAGACTCTGTCTCAAGATAATAATAACAAATTTTTAAAAAGGAGGGAAAGAAGGGAGGAAGGAAGGGAGGAAAGAAGGGAGGGAGGAAGGGAGGGAGGAACGGAGGGAGGAAGGGAGGGAGGAAGGGAGGGAAGAAGAGAAGGAGAGAGGTAGGAAGGGAGGGAGGGAAGAAAGAAAGAAAGAGAAGGAAGGAAGGAAGGAAGGAAGGAAGGAAGGAAGGAAGGCAGGCGGGCTGTGCTGGGAACTAACCACACTCCCAGAGTTTACTGGAAATAAAGATGGAAGAGGTATGAGCCAAACACAACAGAAAAGGAACACTCCTGACACCCACCTGAGGATATTAGAAACTTTAGGGAAAAACTCTCAAACCACGTTTTTCCTCTGCTCCCATACAACTACAATCAACACAGCAGACAGCAACTAGGCATCATCGAGTTAAATTCTGACACTATCTACCTGAAGATAGCGTCAAATCCCACAGAATGAGGGTTCAGTCTTCAAAACTGTCCCCCATCTGTTGTAAATCTGGGCCTCCTTACCTTCTGACTGACCAGCTTCAAACTGGGGTTCCCATGACCCCCTCTTTGGATTTGGTTAATTTGCTAGAGTGCCTCACAGAACTCAGGGCAACATTTACTTACCGTTACAGGTTTATTATAAAGGATATAGATGAAAACATGCACAGGGAAAGGGGACGTGGAGCTTCCATGCCCTCCATGGGTGTGCCACTCTCCAGGAACCTCCAGGTATTCAGCTGTCCACAAGTTCATCCAAACCCAGTCCTCTTGTGCTTTTATGGAGGCTTCATTACATAAGCATGATTGACCACCCTGTAGAAGTATGATTGGACAAAATGAGCATGATTTAAACGCAGCAGGGCCTGTCCAGACTTTTGTTAGCCTCTTTGTATAGCATTTCATCTTCTAGGGTAGGGGCCAAGAACCTATCTGGAATGAAAGTCTTTTGTCTCATGATCAGATTACAGCCCTGCCTTGGGCAGGTGAAAGAAGCACAGGAGAAGGTGGAGATTCTGCACCTGAGGCCTAAAGCACCCCAACTAATTATAACGAAAGACTGAAACAAGGGCTATGGGAGTTATGAGCCAGGAACTGTGGACAAAAACCTGTGTGTGTGTGTGTGTGTGTGTGTGTGTGTATGAGTATATGCATATATAAAATCATAATATCACCTTGCTCAAAAAAGAGTGGCTGGTATAAACCTAAAAGAAACCCGAAGAGTCCAACTCCTGATTAGAAACCTATGTGTGATTTTTCAGGCCTGACCATAGGGAATTACAAAGACTTTATTTGGTTGGCCTCAGGGGGAAGCTGCCCTCCCTACATAAGACTTGGTGTATGCTAATTCACAATAGATAGCAATAGAAGGGAGCTGTGCTCAAGGACTCAGACCTCCCTACGCACCATACTGTTTTCACTATTTGTGTTCCTAGCCCAGGCGCCTTCATAGCTGGGTCTCTTCTTCGGGTGCTTTTGCCAAGGCCTCCTTGTGAGCAGAAGGAGCAGGGAACCCTGAAGACACTCTTGCCCACTCTGAATCAATATTCAGTACTTTTCCACACTAGTCCTTTCCTCTTTTCCTCCCTCTGACCCCAGGGACTTAGATCTTTAAATGGAATGGGATACCCTAGCCAATTAAAGAGGGTGACTGGGATAAATCAAATCCACAAATACAGCTTGATGAAGACTTTTCAAAAGGTAAATGTGAAATTCTCAGCCCGTGCAATTGTACATTATAATGGTGACTTCTGTATCTCCCCCCTTACCTATTAATAGGAGAAGTTCAGTTAACAGGGGCTATTCTTTTTTCAAAAAACTAAAGCAATAATCATGTGAATAATAATCCTTAGTTTAAAAATACAAACATCATTTGCTATTTTATAAATAAAAAATTGTGAAAAGTCAGCAATTTTACCTGTTTGACATAATACAAGTCCTTGACAATCAATGAGATGATTAAAATATATTCCTTAGGAGTGTAAGAAAGGAGTAGCTCACCAATCTTTAAGTGAAGGAGAATAAGCAAAGAATATTTTGAGGTTGTAACAGAATGGACTTTTAAAAGATGTTTAAATAATCAGTAGAAGTTAGATGGGGATGAACAGAAGAGGGACATTCCAGGTAGAGGAACAGTATATGTAAATATGAAACTACAAGAAAAGCTAAGCAGCAGTTAGGGACCAGAATTCAATGGCTAAGTCACATTTGAACATGTAGACTAGAGAAGTGGAGACAAGCTCTTAAGCTAAGGATTTTACCCTGAAGCTCATTGATCAAGAAAGAGGCCAGAGAGCATTTGCCCATCAACCGATGAGTAGATAAAGAAAATATGGTGTATATATATACACACACCATGGAATACTACTCAGCCATAAAAAGGAGTGAAATAATGCATTCACAGCAACCTGGATGGAGTTGGAGACCATTATTCCAAGTAAAGTAACACAGGAATGGAAAATCAAAGAGAGTATGTTCTCACTTACAAGCAGGAACTAAGCTATGAGGACACAAAGGCATAAAAATGATATAATGGACTTTGGGGACTCAGCAGGGATAAAAGACTACAAATTGGGTAGAGTGTACACTGGTCGTGTGATGGGTGCACCAAAATCTCAGAAATCACCACTAAAGACCTTTTCCATGCAACCAAACACCACATGTTCCCCCAAAACTGTTGAAATAAAAACAAAAATTTAAAGATTTAAAAAGGGGGAATAAACAGTGTTCTGGGCCAGGCATGGTGTCTCACACATGTAATTCCAGTACTGTGGGAGGCTGAGACAGGAGAATCACTTGAGTTCAAGAGTTGGAGACCAGCTTGAGCTACAGAGTGAGACCCCATCTCTACCCAAAAATAATAAATTAGCCAGGTGTTGGTGGTGCATGCCTATAGTCCCAGCTATTTGGAAGATTTAGGTAGGAGGATTACTTGAGTCCAGAAGGTTGAGGATGTAGTGAGCCATGATTGTACCACTGCACTCTAGCCTGGTTGACAGAGTGAGACCCTGTCTCAAAAATAGGCTGGGCACAGTGGCTCACGCCTGGAATCCCAGCACTTTGGGAGGCCAAGATGGGCGGATCACCTGAGGTCAGGAGTTGGAGACCAACCTGGCCTACATGGTGAAACCTCATCTCTACTGAATATACAAAAAATTAGCTGGGTGTGGCGCATGATTGTAATCCCAGCTATGCAGGAGACTGAGGCAGGAAAATCACTTGAACTCAGGAGGCGGAGGCTGCAGTGAGCTGAGACTGTGCCACTGCACTGAGCCTGGGCGACAGAGTGAGACTCCATCTCAAAAAAAAAAAGAAAAGAAAAAAAATTAAAAAAAAAATCATGTTCGGAAAACAGGGAAAAGAGTCTAGACAGGGATAAAATAGGAGCCAGTAAAAACAATGAGGAAATGACTGCAATAATCTAGGCTTTGTAATCCTACTTTCTCATTCTATATGTATAGAAATTGAAGCACAAAGCTTCTTGCATTTCTACAATCCAGTTACATCATTTTCTAGTCTAAAATTACCAGGTCAAAGAAATGGCAATTCATACCATTGCTTAAGTTTCTTTTGGGCAACAGTTTTCTTTGTGCTATAAAATTGACTTAAACCATGATGGAGAGAGGATAGAGAAGGACTTTAAGCTAGTCAATCCTCAAGATTGGAAATTGTGCCGGTAGCTTGGAGGGAACTTCTGAAATCTCCTAATGTATTAGAAGGGAAGCCATTCTGACTTGTGTGAGATGGCATCTAATGGTGGTTTTGATATGCATTCCTCTAATGATCAGTGATATTAAGCTTTCTTTCATATGCTTGTTGGCATCATGTATGTCTTCTTTTGAAAAGTGTCTATTCATGTCCTTTGCCCACTTTTCAATGGGGTTGTTTTTCTCTTATAAATTTGTTTAAGTTTCTTATAGACACTGGATATTAGACCTTTGTCAGATGCATAGTTTGCAAATATTTCCTCCCTCTCTGTAGGTTGAACACAAAGAAGGGAACAACAGACACTGGGTCTACTTGAGGGTGGAAGGTGGGAGAAGGGAGAGGAGCAGAAAAGATAACTATTGGGTACTGGGTTTAATACCTGGCTGAGGAAATAATCTGTGCAACAAACCCCTATAGCACATGTTTACCTATGTGACAAAGCTTCTCATGTACCCCCAAACCTAAAATAAAAGATTAAATAGAAAATAGGGAAGGAATTAGGTAAATTGAAGAAAACTGCAGAAGTTGGCTCAAGTGTGACAGCCATGGCCTTCACACTGGCAAAATCCAGTGACTGCAGCATGATGTTTATAAGACCACAATAGTGTCTCAGAGTAGACAGATAGGGGATACATCTTTACATACACATCAGTCACACCTGGACACTCACCCCAAGGCCAATGATTTGACAGGCTAGCCAGGGGATAATACAGTAGCTAAGACTTCCATCCCTGGAAAAAGGAAAAGAAAAGTTAAAAGGAAGTCCTGTTCAAGGCATCCCAAGGGACAATAGTAACATGAAATAAAAATTCAGTCATTTCAGAGTTCACAATTGTAATCAGCAAAGAATTCAAGGCTTCTTTGTCAGAAACAGCAAACAATACAAGCATCAAATGTAACAGATAATTAATCAAAATGCAGGCAGTATAGCATTAGGAAAACAAACATCAGCCCTATAATTAGAGGTCAAAATCCCAAATTCTGGGTTGTTAAAAGTTACTAGGTAGACACTAAGTGATTTCTAGCAGGCACCAATAGGTGCCCAGGAACAGCATTCTCTATAAAATACAGGGAAAGTAAATGTATTCTTGACTTCATCCTAGGCAACTTGTTATTGTGTAAGTGTAACCCCAAGCAGCAATTTGTGAACCAAACCTATTATTCAGTGTGATTCAAGTGCTATAGTAGATCCATCCCTAGCTTTTAATCTGTATGTTTCACTCACTAGAAAGTAGTATGATTGGATTTTTCAAGTCTAAACTACTATGGGTTTTTCTATTAGCAGGGAAACTCCATTTTATTCCATTGCCCTCAGTAATTTCCCACTAAAATGCAGACCACAAATATTTCAAACAAGTTGCAATTGATGGATCACACTCTAGCACTTTCCTTAAAACTGAACCTAGTATATGACTTTTCTTTTTTACTTTCTTTTTTACTTTTTTTTTACTTTATTATTAAAATTTAGTATAACAGTTTGAAAATTTCTCAGTGAAAGTTAGGTAATGGTTTAATAATTACTTTTGAGAGTTTCTTCTCCAAGTGACCCTGAGTTGCAAGAAATCAATCAGTTATTTTGACAGTTTGAATCTGTGTCTAAAATGACCAGGATAACATGAAAGTGGCTAATACTTTTTTATATTTTAGTGGTGAAATCAGCATAGCCTACAGCTGTCATCTAAGTTTTCTGGCTTATAGATATCAAAAACACATAAACAAACTTGAGACAATGAGACACTGAACTAAGATCTTGATTCCAGTCCTGGTTCTGCTATTAACCAGCTGTGAAACCTTTAGCAATTTATTCAGCCTCTCTGGGTTTCTCCTGTAAACTGTAGTTGTTAAATTAGATAAAAGTCCTTTAAGGAGAATAACCACTGTCTTTGATTCCACCTATGAGTACTGAGAACTTGAAGGGTTTCTAGTGTTCTTCCCACCCTGATGTTTTTTGAGGGCTTATATAAATCATTCCAATCAAATCAACTTGGATTCATGCAGCAGTTAGGACTGAGTTGTATTAATTATACCTTATGGCTATTCAATTTTAATTATTTCTGGGAACCCACTCTATAGATCTCTGACCACCAAGTCATCATTATTAGAGCCAATACAAATGTAAATTATGGAGCACTGCGATAACTGTGTGTATATCATTGAGACAGGCCAAAATGGGTTGAAAAAGGGACCTCAAATATAAGAAAATTCAACAAAAGGTATTTCCTATATATACGTACAGGTCTGACTAGACTCATGGGATCTAAAAGTATTCAGATTTTCTATGAAGATGACTCTCAGAGTTATATTCTTTAGATACTTGAGGTGCTAAACCTGGACCCCTGATGACAAGATACTTGTTTCTCTTCCATCTCTCTGGAACTCCTCACCGATCCTTTAACTGATTTTCCCTATTAGAAGTCCACACATGGGAGGTTCTTAAATTCTTGGCAGATGTGAATGTATTCTCTAAAATCTGAGAAATATTGGTATCATCATGAGATTAAATAAGATGAGGAAAACAGAATATCCCTGAAGAAGAAATGATAATTCCATGAGATGATGAAGACAGTAAGAACTGTGGACCTCCTTCCTCCTGCCATCCCTTCTCGCAGGTAAATGATTACGCTTTAATTGTGATTGAGTGCCACATAAATTAGCATATTATTGGGTGTAAATTACAAAATAAAATAAAAAGTTTAGAAACAACCAAATGCCATCAATTGGAAAATAGCTTAAAGAAATGGTGCAGCCATTCAATGAAATGTTATGCTGACGTCAGAAACAATTAATTAAGAATAAAAGTACTGATCAAGAAATATGTTCAATATTTATTGTTAAATAAAAAGAAAAACAGGAGGTTGTCGAACAATGTATATAAAACACTCCAATTTGTCTTATCAAAGAAGAGAAGCAGAATATTTCTGGAAAGAATGATTATGTTTTTAAGAGTCTTATCTGGGAAGAGGGACATTGAGAGCACAAGGGTATGGCAAAGGAGACTACTAGCTTTTATCTAGTTCATTTCTGTGCAGTTGAAGTTTACTATAAGCACAAATTACTTTCCTAATTAAAACAAAGTTATTTAAAACTAAGCATGGATCATTTGTTATGTTCAGGAAATGCTAAAATGATTTTTATGATCCCAGTAACATTATGTTGAAACATTTCAAAAATAAGCATAAACAGTACAATATTAGATGCAGGAGGGTTCTCCTCCAACTTAAAGAAATCAGTTATTTTCTCTTGATTTAAAGAAGAATCTTTACTTATATTAGTAAATATCCCTCCCTTACTGTCACATCCACCTCCCAG
Source organism: Trachypithecus francoisi (assembly GCF_009764315.1). Taxonomy (NCBI): domain Eukaryota; kingdom Metazoa; phylum Chordata; class Mammalia; order Primates; family Cercopithecidae; genus Trachypithecus; species Trachypithecus francoisi. Next base: position 35,090,073 of record NW_022681462.1, read on the forward strand.
CTGTAACCAATAATCTGAATTTAATGTTCATCATCTTATATTATTATTATTCTATACACAGAATTCTATATTATATTCTATAATAATTCTTATATTATTATTATTCTATAATGTTCATCATCTTATATTATTATTATTCTATACACCTGTGTATATACAATGTTTTATATACATTGTTCGGCAACCTCCTGTTTTTCTTTTTATTTAACAATAAATATTGAACATATTTCTTGATCAGTACTTTTATTCTTAATTAATTGTTTCTGACGTCAGCATAACATTTCATATACATATAGTATACATATAGTATCACTTTACTTCTTTTAAGACTTTACATAAAAGGCATTGATATAGTTCATATATTCTTTAATATGCATTATGAATGTAGTGAAGTTTTGATATGCCTCTTAGCTCTCCCTTCAAGAATGAAGGACTTTCTGCCCAGCTACTGGGAGTACTGGGACTAATGTCATTCAGCTGTCATTCCCCTCTGGAAATTGCCCTTTGCTAAAAAGAGCTCCCTTCTGTGAGGTCATACTCTTTCACAGGGCAGCCTGCTCAATGGGTGTCTTGACCCTCCTCAACCTAATCTAGTAAGCTTTGAAAGGCCATGCCAGCTTCAGAACTTTCTATGGAAAACCAGATGAGAGGTGTTTTTGAGAACAAATAATGCACAATCTGAGTCTAACTATGAGAAAATGTCATAACCCCAACATAATGGGATAAGTGAGATCCAAAATTTCAATCATGTAAAATAAAGGTTACATTATTTTAAAATGAAGTAAAAGCAGTATTCTTCTCTCTGTGATGTCCTTCTAAGTATGAAATTTAAAATAATAAAACTCTAAAAAAGTGATCATAAACTTCACTGAGAAAAATCACAAATGGTTCATCATTATTTTAGATATTGTGTAATTCTATTTGTATTTCCCCATGGCCCAAGACTTGTTTGATAGGACTTTTGTAAATTTCCAGGTGGAAGGGTCTTTTTCATTATTAAGTTTTATATTAATTTCTAGTTTTATTACATTGTAGGTTAAAGTATTATTTATAATATTTCTACTTTTTAAATTTATTTTAATTTATAATTGTGTGGGTGCATAGAAGATATATATATTTGGGGGTATACAAACTGTTTTGATACAGGCATATAATGTATAATAATCTCATCATGAATACTGGGGTATCCATTCTCACAAGCATTTGTCCTTTGTGTTGCAAACAGTTCAATTATATGATTTTAGTTATTTTTAGATGTACAAGTAAATTATAATTGACTATAGTCACCCTGTTGTGCTATCGAGTAGCAGGTCTTATTTATTCTTTCTGATTTTTTTTTAATGCATTAACCATCCCCACCTCCTCTCACCCCACCCCATCCCCACCCCTCACTACCCTTCCCAGCCTATGGTTAACATCCTTTTACTCTTTATATCCATGAGTTCAGCTGTTTTTTATTTTGGATCCCACAAATAAATGAGAACATGAAATGTTCGTCTTTCTTTGCCTGCCTTATTTCACTTAACAAAATGATCTCCAGTTCTATCCATGTTGTTGCAAATGACAGAATCTCACTCTTTTTAGGTCTGAATAGTACTCCGTTGTGTGTATTTATCATGTTTTCTTTAATATTTCTACTTTATTGAACCTACCAATAATTTCTTTTGCATCTAATGTATGATAAATTGTTGTGAATATCCCAGGCATGCTTGAAAAACAGGTTGCATTCTCTATTATTTGTGTATAAAATTTGATACATGTTTGTATATGATGAAAAATGCCTTATTCACTATGTTTTTCTCCTATATGTTCTTTCTTTTCTTTCTTTTTTTACTTTTAAGTTCAGAGGTACATGTGGCAGTTTTTGATACTGGTAAACTTGCGTCATGGAGGTTTGCGGTGCAGATTATTTCATCACCTAGGTATTAAGCCCAGTATCAATTAGTAACTTTTTCTGATCCTCTCCCTTTTCCCACTCTTCAACCTCTGGAGGACCCCAGTGTCTACTGTTCCCCTCTGTGTGTCCATGTGTTCTCATCATTTAACTCCCACTTATAAGTAAGAACATGCAGTATTTGGTTTCCTGTTCCTGCATTGGTTTACTAAGGATAATGGCCTCCAGCTCCACCAATATTCCCGCAAATAATATAATTTTGTTCTTTCTTCTGGCTGCATAGTGTTCCATGGTATATATATACCACATTTTCTTTATACAGTCTACCATTGATGGGCATTTAGGTTGATTCCATGTCTTTACTATCATGAACAGTGCTGTAATGAACATATGTGTGCATGTGTCTTTATGACAGAAAGATTTATATTCCTTTGAATATATGCCCAGTAATAGGATTGCCGGGTCAAATGGTAGTCCTATTTTTAGGTCTTTGAGGAACCATCAAATTGTTTTCCACAGTGGTTGAACTAATTTACACTGCCACCAACTGTATATAAGCATTCCCTTTTCTCCACAACCTGGCCAGTATCTGTGTTTTTGTTTTTTTTTTGACTTTTTAATGATAGCCATTCTGACTGGTGTGAGACAGTATCTCATTGTGGTTTTGATTTGCATTTCTCTAATGATTAGAGATACTGAGCTTTTTTTTATATGCTTGTTGTCTTCATGTATGTCTTCTTAACATCCCATTTTAAGTGGGGTTGTTTCCTTCTTGTAAAAAAAAGAAGTGGTTTTCCATTTGTTTGTGTCATCTCAGATTTTGTTTAGCAGTGTTTTATAGTTCTCATTGTAGAGATCTTTCATCTCCTTGGTTAGCTGTATTTCTAGGTATTTTTTTATGCTTTCTGTGGTAATTGTGAATGGGATTGAATTCGTGACTTGGCTCTCTGCTTCGCTGTTGTTGACTTATAGGAATGCTAGTGATATTTGTATGTTGATGTTGTATCCTGAGTCTTTACTAAAGTTGCTTATCAGCTTAAGAAGCTTTTGGGACAAGACTACGGGCTTTTCTAGATAGAGGATTGGGTTGTGTGCAAAGAGAAATAGTTTGACTTTCTCTCTTTCTCCTTGGAGGCCCTGGTTTTCTTTCTCTTGCCTGATTGCCCTGTCTAGGACTTCCAATACTATGTTGAATAGGAGTGGTGAGAGAGGGCATCCTTGTCTTGTGCCTGTTTTCAAGGAGGAATACTTCCAGCTTTTGCCCATTCAGTATGATGTTGGCTGTGGGTTTGTCATATATAACTCTTATTAATTTGAGGTGTGTTCCTTCAATACCTAGTTTCTTGAGAGTTTTTATCATGAATAGATGTCGAATTGTATCAAAAGCCCTTTCCACATATATTGAGACAATCATATGGTTTTTGTCTTTAGTTCTGTTTATGTGATGAATCACATGTATTGATTTGTATATGTTGAGCAAACCTTGTATCCCAGGGTTAAAGCCGACTTGATCATGATGGATAACCTTTTTGATGTGCTGCTGCATTCTGTTTGCCAGTATTTTGCTGAGAATTTTTGCATCAATGCTCATGGAGGATATTGGCTTGAAGTTGTGTCTCTGCCAGGTTTTTGTATCAGGACTATGCTGGCCTCATAGAATGAGTTCCGATTCGTTTTTCCTTTTCAATTTTTAAAAATAGTTACAGTAGAAATGGTACCAGATCTTCTTTGTATATCTTGTAGAATTCGGCTGTGAATCCATATGGTCCTGGACTTTTTTCTGTGGTAGGCTATATACTACTGATTCAATTGCAGAGCTCATTATTGTTCTGTTTAGGGATTCAGTTTCTTCCAGGCTCAGTCTTTGGAGGTGTATGTGACAAGGAGTTTATTCATTTCTTCTGGATTTTCTAGTTTACATGCATAGAAATGTTCATACTGTTCTCTGATGGTTATTTGTATTTCTGTGGGGTCGTGGTAATATCTCCTGTATTGTTTTTAATTGTGTTTATTTGGATCTTTTCTCTTCTTTATTTGTGTAGCTAGCCGTGATGGTTAATACTAGGTGTCAACTTCATTGGACTGAAGGATGTGGAGTATTCATCTTGGGTGTGTCTGTGAGGGTGTTGCCAAAAGAGATTAACATTTGAGTCAGTGGGCTGGGGAAGGCAGACCCACCCTTAATCTAGTGGCCACAATCTAATCGGCTGCCAGCGAATGTAAAGCAGGCAGACAATGTGACGAGAAACTGGCCTAGACTCTCAGCCTACATATTTCTCCTGTGCTGGATGCTTCCTGCCCTCAAACACTGGACTTCAAGTTCTTCAGTTTTGAGACTCGGACTGACTCTCCTTGCTCCTCAAGGTTGCAGACAGCCTATTGTGGGACCTTATGACCATGTAAGTTAATACTTAATAAACTCTTCTTTACATATAAATGTATAATATACATTAGTTCTGTTCCTCTAGGGAGCTCTGACTAATACACTAGCAATCTATCTATTTTATTATCAATTCTCATAATTAATAAATTCTTTCAAAAATTTGTTGAAGTAAAACACAACAGATAAAAATGCTTTTATAGTCCCTTCAGCTATCAATACTCTTTTTCTCCCCAGAAGTAACCACTATTATAAAAGTGATATGTTTATTTGCAGTAAATATTGCATAGTGTATTACATTTGTATGTATCTATAAATAATATTTATTACTATTTTATTACTTTCTTTAAAAAAACAACTCAAAAAAAAAAAAAAAAAAAAAAAAAAAACTCCATAATTCACTGATTTTTTGAATTTTGTGTGTGTGTGTGTGTGTGTGTGTCTCAGTCTCCTTCAGTTCAGCTCTGATTTTGGTTGTTTCATGTCATCTGCTACATATGGGGTTGGTTTTCTCTTGCTTCTTTAGTTCTTTTAGTTGTGATATTAAATTGAAGTATTTCTAAACTTTTGATGAGGGCATTTGGTGCTATAAATTTCCCTTTTAACACTGCCTTAGCTGTGTCCCAAAGATCCTGGTTTGTTTTATCTTGGTTCTCATTAGTTTCAAAGAACTGCTTGATTTTTGTCTTAATTTCTTTTTTTTTTTTTTCTTCTTTTTTCTTTTTTTATTGAGACGGAGTCTCCCTCTGCCGCCCAGGCTGGAGTGCAATGGGGCGATCTCTGCTCACTGCAACTTCTGCCTCCCAGGTTCAAGCAATTCTCCTGCCTCAGCCTCCCGAGTAGCTGGGACTACAGGTGCATACCAACACTCCCAGCTAATTTTTGTATTTTTTTAGTAGAGATGGGGTTTCACCATGTTGGCCAGGTTGGTCTTTAACTCCTGACCTCAGGTAATCCACTAGCCTTGGCCTCCCCCAAGTGCTGGGATTACAGGCATGAGCCACCACGTCTGTCCTTAATTTCATCATTTACCCAAAAGTTATTCAGAAGCCTGCTATTCAATGTTCAGGTAATTTTATGGTTTAGAGTGAATTTTTTTTTTTAGTCTTGAATTCTAATTTGATTGTGCTGTGGTCTGAGAGAGTAGTTGTTATAGTGTCAGCACTTTTGTATTTTCTGAGAAATGTTTTATGTCCAATTATGAGATCAATTTTAGAGTATGTGACATGTAGCAATGTGAAGAATGTATATGCTGTTGTTTTCTGTGAAGAGTTCTGTACATGTCTATCAGGTCTATTTGATCCAGTGCTGAGTTCCTGTCCTGAATATCCTTGTTATTGTTATGCCTTGATAACCTCTCTAATACTGTCAGTGTGGTATTGAAGTCTCCTAAAATTATTATTTGGGAATCTAAGTCTCTTTGAGAGTCTCCAAGAATTTGCTTTACAAATATGGGTACTCCTGTGTTGGGTGCATATATATATTGAGGACAGTTAGGTCATCTTGTTGAATTGAAACCTTTATCATTATGTAATGTCCTTCTTTTTCTTTTTAGATCTTTGTAGGTTTAAAGTCTGTTTTGTGAGAAAGTAGGATTGCCACCCTTGCTTTTTTCTGTCTTCTATTTGCTTGGTAGATCTTTCTCCATCCCTTTATGTTTAACCTATGGGTGTTATTGCATGTGAGATGGGTCTCTTGAAGACAGTATAATAATGGGTCTTGGTTCTTTATCCAGCTTGCCACTTGTGCCTTTTAATTGGGGCATTTAGCCACTTAACATTCAAGGTTAGTATTGATGTATGTGGATTTGATCCTGTCATCATGATGTTAGCTGGTTATCATGCAGACTTGTTTGTGTGGTTGCTTTATTGTGTCACTTACCTGTGTACTTCAGTGTGTTTTTGTAGTGACTGGTAAGGGTTTTCCCTTTTCATACTTAGAGCTTACTTCAGGAGTTCCTGTAAGGCAGGTCTAGTGGCAATAAATTCCCTCACTATTTCCTTGTCTGCAAAGCATCTTATCTCTCCTTCACTTATAAAGCTAAGTTTGGGCAGATATGAAATTCTGGTATGGAATTTCTTTTTTTTTTTTAAAGAATGTTGAGTTTGGGCTTGGTGGTTCACGCCTATAATCCCAGCACTTTGGGATTCCAAGGCAGGCAGATCACTTGAGGTTACCAGTTGGAGACTAGCCTGGCCACAACATTTTGAAACCCCATCTCTACTAAAAATACAAAATTTAGCTGGGCATGGTGGCATGTGCCTGTAGTTCCAGCTACTTGGGTGACTGAGGCAGGAGAATTACTTGAACCCAGGAGGTGGAGGTTGCAGTGAGCCAAGATCCACCACTGCACAACAGCCTGGGTGACAGAGCAAGGCTCTGTCTAAAAAATAAAAATAAAAAATCATAATTTGAATATTGGCCCCTAATTTCCTCTGGTTCTTAGGGTTTCTGCTCAGAGGTCTGCTGTTAGGTTAGTCTAATGGGCATCCCTTTGTAGGTGACCTGACCTGTCCTCTAGCTGCCTTTAACATTTTTTCTTTCATTTCAGCCTTGGAGAATCTGATGATTATATGTCTTGGTAATGATCTTGTAAAGTATCTTACTGAGGTTCTCTGCATTTCCTGAATTTTAATGCTGGCCTCTCTACCTAGGTTGGGTAAGTTCTCATGGCTGATATCCTGAAATATGTTTTCCAAGTTGCTTACACTCTCCCATCTCTTTCAGAGACACCAGTGAGTCACAGATTTGGTCTCTTTACATAGTCCCATATTTCTCAGAGGTTTTGTTTGTTACTTTTGTTCATTTATCTCTACTCTTGTCTGATTCTCTTATTTCACAGAGCCGGTCTTCAAGCACTGAGATTGTCTCCTCTGCTTGGTCTATTCTGCTATTAATACTTGTGATTACATTATGAAATTCTTGTACCATGCTTTTCAGCTCTATCAGGTCTGTTACATTCTTTACTGGCTACTTTGTCTGTCATCTACTGCAATCGTTTTATTGTGATTCTTAGCTTCCTAGGATTGGGTTTCAGCGTACTCCTGCACCTCAATTGTCTTCATTCCTGTGTATATTCTGAATTATATTTCTGTCATTTCAGCCATCTCACCCTGATTCAGATCCCTTGCTGGAGATGAGGTGTGGTCATTTGGAGGAAAAAAGGCACTCTGGCTTTTTGAATTGTCAGGGTTCTTGTGTTGTTTCTTTCTCTTCTTGTGTGGGCTGATGCTTCTTCAATTTTTGAAGTTGCTGACCTTTGGATGGATTTTTTTTCTTTTATCAAATTTGATGACCTTGAGGCTTTGATCATGATATAAGACTGTTTTCGTTTCTGGAAGGTTTTAAGGGACCAAAACTCAGCTTCCAACTCTGGGTTTGTGTACTTTAATTCTAGGAAACTTGTATCAGGATTTGACTTTGTTTTCTGGTTCCTCCAAAGGTAGGAATCCATTGCACTGGGGAAGCCAAGATGCTCCTGGATTACTGGTCACTACACTGTGATGGGTGGTGTCAGCCAAATGTGATGGATGGTGTCAGCTACACTGTGATGGGTGGTGTCATGTCACAGTGCAGTGAGAGTGAGTTCCATCCTCATTCACATGTACCAACAGCAGCTACAGCAACAGTGTGGTGAGGTGCATGCTCACTGGCAGGGATAGGATGCTAGCAAGTGTCAGGGTGCCTGCCTCTATACAGGCATTCAGCACAGTAGTGGAGACAATGTGGTTTGGTGGGGAAGGAGGCCCCTGCTGGCAGCTGTGCACATGGTCACACTGGTGGTGGTGGTGACACAGGGGTGGGGCACTAGTAGGCACATGTCTGTGTGTGCTCTCTATGTCACAAGCAGTGGTGCTCAGGGTGGGAGAGTGTCTGCTGTTTTCTGTTCCTAGTTTCACTAACACAGCAATGTTGGCACAAAGACAGTGTATTGCCAGGGGCAGAGTTGACTGGCTCTGTGCCTGCCAAGGGTCCTGACTGCAATGGCAGCTGGCAGGAGAAGTGGGGACACACTACACACTAGCCACAGTAGTGGCAGGGCAGGGTGCATGCTGGCAGGGCAAAGAAGGCAAAACCGCCCGTGCATACATGTACCCTGGCAAAACAATGTGAGATTTGCCATGGGCCTGAGGGAAGCTGCACTGTGAGGAGGGAGCAGGCAGGCTAGTGCCTGGCCATGGGGGCCACCCCACTGGAGCTTCCCACCAGTCAGGCATAGTCCACCAGTGGAGCAGCTATGATGTGGGCTTCCAGGGCCAGCCTGGGGCCTATTGAGAAGCCAGTAGACCAAGAGGTGCTCAGGTTGGAACAGTTCCATCTGATGGGCAAGACCACCCTGCAGAGTTCAGGTCCTATAGTTCCCCTAGGGCTAAAAAGTCTCCTATGGGAGAAAATAGAGACTGGGGGATGGTCATCCCTGGCCATGCTCTGCTATACATGCTCCTACACCAAACCATCTAGGCTTCACATCAGCTGGCTTGCTGCCTCTACCACTTTTCTAAGCAGCTGTCTGTGAATTTGAGTGCTCATGGTAGTGGAGGAGTCTCCTCCTGCTGGCATTCAAGAGGTCTTTGGTGAGAGTGGGTTATTCTTTTCCAGTTCATCGCACCCATTCCCCCAGAGTCATTGGGGACCAGGAATGAGTCCCAGTGCACAGTATGCCAATGCAGGGTTCCCAGCTTCCTCCCACTTCAGCCCAGCTTCTCTGTCTTCCCTCCATCCACTCTCAGTGCCTTCCCTCTGAAGATCTATTAGGAGTGCACCAGATGTCTCAGTCCCTTGGTGAAAGCTGTTCCACCTGGCTGAACAGTCAGACATCTTGTCCTTTCCCCATTATGCTTCTTAAGTCTTCTATATACTTACCTAAAATTGTCCACATGTTCTGTGTTGTACTAAAAGGACATATTCCTTTTAATAACTTAATCATTAGATTCTAATGTGTTTCTATCCATGTCTTTTCACAATGCCTGTAGTTTTTGCTTTCTATAGGGGTAACTATGTTATTTGGTGCATATATATCTATAGCAGTGTGAATTGTGGCTTTTAACATTAAAATGTATTCTGTATATGTGAATAAGTCTCTTTTACATTATGCTGCATAATTTTATCTGCTCTGGACCAAAGCCCATCAACCCTACAATTTCTGATCTTTATACTGCTGATCAATTCACATTTTGGTATAGAATGATATGCAATTTGATTTTGAGCTTAGTTATGTTTTATTAAATTGATTCTTTATATAATTTCTTGAGGTGTACATAGAACAAATAGGGATATTCAAAGTATGATATTTAACAGCTATTTTGATAGAAATCCCTCATTTAATTAGCTCTTTTTCCTTTGTTTTGGACTCAATACATATTTAATATCTTAGAGTCATAGAGAGTGTGTTACAATTCTATTCATCCATTTCCAACTCATCAGTAAAAGTTTTCCCAACAGTTCTACTCAGTATTGTACTCTTTAAACTTCCACAGCATTATTGTCTGTTGCATTATTGATATGTCATTGGTGTAATATCTCATGTAAATTAATCTTATCTCTCCAATTTGTACCCTACCTTTTCAATGACAGAATCTACTTAGAGCACCTTTCTTAGAGATTAAGCCTAGAGACCCTCCCAGGAGCTAATGTTCAAGTTGATTGTATTCTATAATATAGAAATGAGGAAATTATTGTGGATTCACAGTAGGGAAAGTGAATGGAAAAGAGTTACAGGTGATTCTGGAGTTGTGTCTTGAATTTGTAAGAAATTCAGTCAATTGGCCAGGCATGGTGGCTCACGCTTGTAATCGCAGCACTTTTGGGAGGCTGAGGCAGGGAGATCATGAGGTCAAGAGATCAAGATCATCCTGGCCAACATGGTGAAACCCCATCTCTATTAAAAAATACAAAAACTAGCTGGGGGTGGTGGTGCATGCCTGTAGTTCCAGCTACTCAGGAGGCTGAGGCAGGAGAATCGCTTGAACCCAGGAGGCAGTGGTTGCAGTGAGACAAGATTGCAGCACTGCACTCCAGCCTGGTGACAGAGTGAGATTCCATCAAGAAAGAAAGAAGAAAGAAAGAAAGAAGGAAAGAAGGAAAGAAAGAAAGAAAAGAAAGAAAGAAAAGAAAGAAAGAAAGAAAGAAAGAAAGAAAGAAAGAAGGAAGAAGGAAGGAAGGAAGGAAGGAAGGAAGGAAGGGGGAGAGAGAGAGGGAGGGAGGGAGGGAGGGAAAGGAAAGAAGAGGAAGAAGAAGAAGGAAGGAAGGAAAGAAATTCAGTCAGTAGTCAGAGGAGGCAAAGACATTCTAATGAACAAAGAATTTGATCAAATGCATAAAGATATTGAAACACATGGCTTATTCGGAAAATGATGGTGAGTCCAGGGTGAATGAAGCACAGTGGGTAAGGATGTTCAGAAGACATTGTTCTCCTCTAGAGTGGTGTCCTTTATGCCCTGGGAAGGAGTCAGAGTTCTATTCTTCTAGTACTAGAGGTAATCATTAGGGGTGTTTAAAGGGAAAAATAATATGAACATTATTAGCTTGGAGAAGATAACTGTATCAACAGTTTGGGAAGTATATATCAGGAGGTATTTCAAAGAAAATGGCATTGGTATAAAAGCTACCCAATGTGGCTAAGGAAGACATGCTGAATAACTGAACTAAATCACTGGTGGTAGGAGTTGGTAAAAGCAGTCAAATTTAATAGCTGTTTTGTGGATAGAATTGCTAAAACTCAATGTCTAATTAGTTGTCACAGATAAGACAAATTAGAGGACGACTTCAGTATTTCCAGTAATAACAATTTTGTAAGTGGCCTAAGAACATAGGAGACAGAGAAAGCTCAAAAGACAGAGCAAAATTAAAACTCACAGATGTGGCAAAATGAGAAAAAAGAAATACTGTCTCTTTCTGCCCCTCCCCAACAATCAGCCTTAATGTGAAAAAGTGATGTGAAGAAAGACAATTAAATTCAAGAAAGGTAAGGGCATTATAAGCTATAGTATTGTAAGTTGAGAAAAATAAAGTTGCCTTAAGGTTGAACAGAGGCAGATTAAACTCCCAATAAGAGTCTTCTTTTTCACCATCACTATTAGGATTTTTCCACAAAGGCAGTTAATTCTCTAAGCCACAGTGTCTAAGGAAATGAAATAACTCAGTAGGACCAGAGTCCCAGAGGGACTGTGTCTATGGGACAGAACTAGGTAATGAGTAGTTTGAATAAGTGAATGGCCAGTATCCAGAAGCGGATTTCACACAGTGCTTATCTCCACAAATGAAGATTCTGGAAGAAAATATGCTTAAGATACTCTTAAGCCATTAAAGTACATTGTCATTGGAAGCCTGATGCCCTGGGCACTCCCAGAACATATGGGAGAAAAATATCATGTTGAGAATTTCATTGCCAACATCAATTGGCAGCTTTGAGAGTCACAGCTGCCATGCTGGATGCGGTCCAAGGATATCTTGGGACTGCCTGTTCTTGTAAGAGATAGATGGGAAGGTTGAGGTCCCAGGATTTTATTTTTGTCTTGCTACCGGATCATGGATCACACCCTACAGCTGGTGCTCTATTTTCCTGGACCTTCTGCTCCATCTTCTTAGTAGAAATGACAGGGGAATATCATGACCAGGGTCATGAATCTACAAGTGGAGTGATGCATGTGGCTTTCACAGGGAAGCTAAGTTCCTTGGTTCTGGCCTTGTTTATAAGAAAACAATTAGAAAGAAACCAGGCAGTGAATGGGTTGAGTGTAGAAAATACAGAACTAGGGAACAAACACTGTCTGCATCTTCCCATAATGCCTAGCATATCGTAATTGCTCAGAGTCAATCTAATTTAACATTCAAAGGTTGATGGTTGTCTTCCAGATAAAGTGTGGCCTACATGGGTTGAGTGATTTGCTTTAGCAAGAGTGGTACTGCATTGAATCTGATAGCCATCTTCTAGAAATGTATTGAGAGACTAGGAGCTGTTAAGTGAAACTTGAAGGCATTCTCAACAATAGATGAAATAAGCAGTTACCTAAAAACATGTAACACTGTATCTGCTCCTTCTGATGAGTATTCTACATTTAACCAGCAGGGTTGCCTGAATTCTAGCCATTAGATTAAGTCTTGGTTTGAAATTAAGAAGTTATTTCATTAAGTCCTCTCTTAAGATGAAAATACTCCCTAGTCAGGAATGCTGTTTTATGCCTTGTTTGTCTTTGTTTTGTTGTTGTCTGTTTGTCTGTGTTCTTATAGGGAAAACTTTTTCTGACTTTGCCCCTTTTATGACCTTAAACTCCTATGCACTGACTGCAAAGGGCGGCATGTTAGCAATAACATGTAAATCAATTTAGGTATTGGAATTCATAATCTTAGCATAACAATAAAATAACACCAACAGAATAATATATGGACCTGCATATTTTATTAGGGGGATCAGGGTGGAGAAGGCAAGTTGAAGAATTCACAAACCGGGAGCCTTAGCCTGGGAAGGCACAGTGAATAGAATGGAGTTGTGGCCAGACCAGGGATACCGTGGAAATACAGAACTAGGGAACAAACACTGTCTTCATCTTCCCATAATGCCTAGCATATCGTAATTGCTCAGAGTCAATCTAATTTAACATTCAAAGGTTGACGGTTGTCTTCCAGATAAAGTGTGGCCTACATATTACACTGTTAATAACTAACATTAAAAACCTCCCACCTACTTTTGGAAATGCAAGTTTCCCTATTTGCTTACACTATATAATTTTCTGAATTTCTTTCCACTATTATGCTTTTTGCCTGAATTTGAATTTTAGACAATAAAGAAACAGTATGATTATCACTTTTGCATCCTTCCTTTAGGGAATTATGTTGTATCCAGGAAGGATTATAACTTGGTGTGCATCAGGCTGAGACTTTAACCTTAATAACATAAGACATTTTAAGATAATAGGTAGAATCTTTCTGGATTCGTTCTTTGTGTATTGGGCTTAGCTGATATATTATTTTATCTCATATTTTACTTTTCCAGAGCACACAAGCAGAAATTTAAGAGCAATGAATGTATGTCTATAAGCTGAGTGAATAATTAGAAGTATTATAAACAGAGCAAAAACAAGGAAATCAAAAAAGCTCCTTCTGTATTAATACCATAGGTATGAAATGCCAGAACAATGCTTTTGAAATGAAAAGCAATTAATCTTCTTCACAAATTTTCTATGGTATTTAAGTTACTTCTAATTTTAAAAAAACACACATTAAATGTATATGAGAAAATCAATCACTCACGTGCTTTAATGTGGAAAGAATAAAGAACCTGAGAATAACGTGTAAACAAAGAAAACCTGTGGTTACTCACCAAAGTGTTTTATTTTCATTAATTTTGTCAAAATATTTTATTCATGAAATCAGTCAATGACAAAGAATTAGAAAAGTTATAAATTAAAAATGAGATTATCTTTCAAGCTGAATATTTTGTATCTGGTGCAGTATAAAGAAATGAATCTTGCTTTATATAGATTTATCTGTCCCTCCATTGTTTTGTTTTGTTTTGTTTTTCCTTTATTTCATGAAAATAAATGTTTCAGCCCCTCTAAAACATAATGCAAGCAAAGAGATAATTCATCTTTTGGTTGCTTGTTATTTGGAGCATGAGTGACTGAGGTGGATTCAAATGCACCATTGCAAACCATGTGAAGAAAATAGAGAGGACAGAGCTCCGGAGTAAGGACCACCAGAATGATGGCCAGCATGCTGGTGCTGGGTCTAGCATACTGTTTACCATGCATTTGGAGCTCAACAATTCTGAGTTAAATAAATGAATACATACATCAATGAAAATATTAGTAAAAATCTCAATTTTGAAAATGCTACAGGTGGTGTGACTTCCAAAGTTCATTCTCAGTGTTTTTCAATGTTTTTATCTATCAGATTCTAAGCAGGCAATGATTTTGACTTCTATATATCACAAGTATTACAAAACTATAGGGAAAAGATAATATTTCTGTAATCCTTGTCCTGAAGAGCCAAAATTAAGATCTGATACAACTTAGAAAAATTTTTTCATTACTACCAATCATCATGTCATAGATTTAATATTATGATTTATGAAATAAACATTCACAGTTCAAGCCTTCAGTTGCCACAAATCGCATTCACCAAAGAGTATCTGCTTATTGCATTTTTCTTGAGACAAATAGATTTTTATTTTGTTCCCTAAACTCATGACTTCACGGAAGATGCCCCCTCAAAGATAGATTGTGACCTTGGGAAGCATTTTCCAAGACTTCAATCTTAAACTATCTTAAAAGAATACAAATTCAGGGGAAAAAAAATAAAACCCAAACTTTAAACTCCAAAATAACCTTCTACTCAGAATCAGTATCATCCATCAAAGGTGAATTTCCTAAAGTTTACTTTATGATAGTTGTTTCTTTTCTTCCCTTTATTTTCACTGGTATTTATGGCTGTTTAAAATTTTGCTAAGGAAGAACATCTAGCTTGTTTACACCTATATTTTAAATGAACATTTGCAATGCCACTTTTGAGAATTTAGAATGTTTATATAACCATGAGTCAGAATTATTAGATTACATGATGCTGTTGTGGGCTGCAAGTTTGACTTTTGCTATGCTCAGATGTTCAATGAAGGTATGACCTATTTATTTCTATCATACCGATTTGACCTCTCCAATAAGATCCCTAACCTCCACTGAAAAATGGTAGGAGGAAAAACTAGATCTTGTTTCTTTGACACTAAATCTTTACTTAAATCATTCAGGTGAAATATTCAGTCTTTAGCGTTTTGGACCCTCCCATTGCTCCTATGCAAGTATGTCCTTAGTAGTCCAGTCTGAAAAAGTCTCAGAGAAGAACTCTGCTTGGCCAGCCTCAATTCATACACATTCTTTACACAAATAAAATTGAGATAAGGAAGTAGAATTCTGTAAGCATATGAAATGGCCCACTAGAATCTCATAAATAAAATAAGGGAAGAACCATTTCTCAGAAGTCAAGAAAAGAAAAAGTGGAAGTAATTTGAGGATTTTGAATCAATATATACACACTACAGTTGAGATCTGGAAAGAGCATTTGAAGTGAAAATCAGGAGAGTAGAAAGCAGTTACAGGGACAAACTGACATCCTTAGGACTTGGAGGAGAGAAGTTAGAGGGCCTGTTTCCGTCCTCTTGCTCTGGGGAAATGTGTTACTATACAGACAGGATTTAACTAATTAACAAAGAGAGAGAGGAAGAGATGAAGAAAGGAAGGAAGAAAGAGAAGGAAGAAGACTGGGCAGTAGTATGAGCTCTGGAAGCACTCGTGTATTCATAAAGTTTGTGTGCTTCTCTTTGAGTGGTTTTCATAATCCTATACTGTGAAACCCACCTCCCTCAACTTCATTCTTGAGGCAGTTCTCATCCCCCATAGGCTGTTTCCTGGCTGTATAATGCCTTCTCTTCCCCCAAAATGATCGCTCCAAGGTCAATCCAGCCTCTATCTTAAAGCAGTAAAAATCAGGAATAGAACACCGTTTTTTCTTTTCTGTACCTCCTTACCCTCCCCCACCCACCCCCATATACACATAATGGAGCTTTCTTTTTCTGATGTATTTGTCAAAACTTGTTAGGAGACAAAGTAGCCAACTAATGTGTTCTACAGTATAAGTCATTGATACTTTTATTTTTTCTTTTTGAGACAGAGTCTTGCTCACCCAGACTGGAATGCAATGGTGTGATCTCGACTCACTGCAACCTCTGTCTCCTGGGTTCAAGTGATTCTCATGCTTTAGCCTCCTGAGTAGCTGGGATTACAGGCACCCGCCACTGTGCTCGGCTAATTTTGGTATTTTTAGTAGAGATGGGGTTTCACCATGTTGGCCAGGCTGATCTCGAACTCCGGACCTTGGGTGATCTGCCCACCTCGGCCTCTCAAAGTGCTGGGATTACAGGTGTGAGCCACCTCACCCGTCCTATTTTTCCCTTTTTGAAAATACTTGCCTTTCAAAACAGGGGAAAGTATTAGACCAGGGAAGGGAGTTGTTGCCCGATGAATGTGGTAGAGTCTTAAACCCTGTGAATCAAATATCCTGACGATTCTGTTTGTTCAATTGTGGCTGTATTTAATAATTTCCTACAACACCTAAAATCCCAAAATTAGAAAAAACATCATGTTAAAATAATTTTTTCCTGAAATATAAGTACACTGGGTAGGTTAAGAAGAACTGACCAGAATTCATTTACGCTTCAATGCAAATTAGTTAATTTTCACTTTTTTACATGAGAATCAGCAGCCCTGCCTAATCAGTCTGTTCTCCTGTGCCCTGCTTTCTTGACACTTTCTTTTTTTGTTTTGTTTTGTTTTATATTATATTATTTTATCTATTTATTTATTTATTATTATACTTTAAGTTCTAGGGTACATGTGCACAATATGCAAGTTTGTTACATATGCACACATGTGCCATGTTGGTGTGCTGCACCCATTAACTCATCATTTGCATTAGGTATATCTCCTAATGCTATCCCTCCTCCCTCCCCCACCCCACAACAGGCCCCCGTGTGTGATGTTCCCCTTCCTGTGTCCAAGGAGTGTTCTCATTCTTCAGTTCCCACCTATGAGTGAGAACATGCAGTGTTTGGTTTGCTATCCTTGTGATAGTTTGCTCAGAATGATGGTTTCCAGCTTCATCGATGTCCCTACAAAGGACATGAACTCATCCTTTTTTATGGCTGCATAGTATTCCATGGTGTGTATGTGCCACATTTTCTTAATCCAGTCTGTCATTGATGGACATTTGGGTTGGTTCCAAGTCTTTGCTATTGTGAATAGTGCCACAATAAACATACATGTTCATGTGTCTTTATAGCAGCATGATTTATAATCCTTTGGGTATATACCTAGTAATGGGATGGCTGGGTCAAATGGTATTTCTAGCTCTAGTTCCTTGAGGAATCACCACACTGCCTTCCATAATGGTTGAACTAGTTTACAGTCCCACCAACAGCATAAAAGTGTTCTTATTTCTCCACATCCTTTCTAGCACCTGTTGTTTCCTGACTTTTTAATGATCGCCATTCTAACCAGTGGGAGATGGTATCTCATTGTGGTTTTGATTTGCATATCTCTGATGACCAGTGATGATGAGCATTTTTTCATGTGTCTGTTGGCTGCATAAATGTCTTCTTTTGAAAAATGTCTGTTCATATCCTTCACCCACTTTTTGATGGGGGTGTTTGTTTTTTTCTTATAAATTTGTTTGAGTTCTTTGTAGGTTCTGGACACTTTCAACATCTTTGCTGAATGCTTGCTGGTTTCATAATTCCTGCCTGAAAATGTGATGACAAGAAGAGTTGGCACTCTTATATATTTTTGTTGGTATCTAAATGGGTGTAGCCTTTTAGGAGTACAATTTTTAGAGTCTGATAATTATTTTTTTTTGCATGAGGTTTTTTTTTTAAATGAATTTTCCATCTACTTTATTTCATTACTTTTTAATAGACCAATAAAACTTGTATATATTTACAGTGTAGAACATGAGGTTTTAATATATGCATACATTGTGCAATGGCTCAATCAAGCTAGTTATAATATGTATTACCTCACATAATTATCATTTATTGTGATGAGAGCATTTAAAATCTACTCTCTTACTGATTTCCAAGTACAGTATACAATACAGTTATTAACTGTAATCACTATGCTCTGCAATAGATCTTTGGAATTATTCTTTCTACCTAACTGAAATTTTGCTTCCTTTGACCAACACTCACCCAACTCTCAAGCCCCATCCAGCCCCTGGTAACATTCTACTACTCTTTGCTTCTATGGTTTTTTTTAGATTCCACAATCTCCATAAGTGAGATTATATAGTGTTTGTCTTTCTGTGTCTGGTTTACTTCACTTAGCCTAATGTCCTCTGGGTTCGTCCACGTCATTTCATCACAAATGATAGGATTTCTTCATTTTTTAATACTTAATACCATTCCATTGTGTATAAATACTACATTTATTTTTCCATTCATCCATTGGTAGGCACACAGGTTGATTCTGTATTTTGGTTTTTGTGAATAATGCTACAATAGACATAGTAGTGCAGATACTATATGTCTTTCACATTCAGATTTCATTTTCTTTAGATATATACCTACAAGTTAAATTGCCAGATCATATGGTAGTTTTATTTTTAATTTTTTGAGGAACCTTCATACATTTTTTCATGGTTTTTATGCTAATTTACATTCTTACCAACTGTGTTACAAGGGTTTCCTTTTCTCCACATCCTCAGAAACATTTGTTATCTTTTGTATTTTTGATAATAGCAATCCTAACAGCTGTGAGGTGACATCTCATTGTGGTCTTAATTTGCATTTGCCTGGTGATTATGTTGAGCATTTTTTCTTTTTTTTTCATATACTTGTGAGTCATTGGTATGTTTTCTTTTGGGAAATTTATTTTCAGGTTCTTTGACCATTTTTAAATCAATTTATTTGTTTTCTTGCTTTTGAGTTGTTTGAATTCCCTATGTATTTTGAATTCTAACCCCTTATCAAAGGTATGGTTCCTAAATATCTTCTCCCACTTTGTAGATTGTCTCTTCACTTCGCTGATTGTTTCTTTTGCTGTGCATGAGCTTTTTAGTTTCATGCAATCCCATTTGTCTGTTTTTCTCTTTTGCTGCCTATGCACATATCTGATCGTACTTTCTGACTCAGGAAATCTATTGCTGGGAATTTACCATATATATATCATATATATATATTATATATTTCTTCATTTTATAATGCTCAATACCATTCCATTGTGTATAAATACCACATTTCTTTTTCCATTCATCCATTGATAGGCACACAGGTTAATATATATATAATATATACAATATATTATATATTATATATAATATTATACAGTGCTTGTCTTTCTGTGTCTGGTTTACTTCACTTAGTTTTTTTCACATATTATATATGAGTATATATATTTATATATATGAGTATATGTATTTATATATGCTCATCAAAATATGCCAAGTTTTTAAGAGAAGTGTGGTTAATTCTGGGTTTTATTTCCCCCAGTAGCATTATTTGTAATTACATTATTAAAAAACTATAATGTAGCCATCTTTTATATAGAAAGTCACTAAAATGTATTTTAAGGGGGATGATGGTACAAGTTAGAGATTGAACATTGTTTTCTTATTATTTCTAATTTCTTAAATTATGTATTAAATGTATATGTGTCTGTATATTTATTCTGGAATAGGACTTTTTTTCTACTGTTGTCTACCAGGTAGTTGTCTACCAGGCAACTACTAACTAGTTTCCTTTGGAAAGAATAATATTTGCAACTTTATATCTTTCTGTAATGTTTCAGTTTTCTTTCTAGGAGAGTCTGACATAAAAGGGATTTGTTTGTTTGTTTTACTTTGTTTATTCTCTTTTGGTTTTTGGTTTTTGTTGTTACTGTCTAAATTTCAGCTGGTGTTTTCTAGGCAATCAGTCTTCAACCTATAAGTCTTTTGTGTTTGCTCATTTATGTATTTTGCATCAAACAAAAAATAAAACTGGAAAAATACTACTTACAAAGCATTCAGGGGAAAGAGAAAGTGTTGCTGAAAATCAGGTGTACTGCTTTTTAGGTTTCAACAACCTATTAGAATCAAGTGACAACACCTCCTCTCTCAAGCTAGAGACCAGCTGGTGTCCTTGCCCTTCCTCAAATGACATAGGTTTCAAGGAAGTGTAAGAAAACATATAAAATACAAGAAAATAAAATAAATGATTTAAGGCAGAATTTTTCAAACTGTTATTTCACGGAGTACTTTTGTGCGACGTGTTTTGCAGTAACAAAATATGTATGAGAGATGCTTGCTTAAAAAATAAATTATTGATCACCCAATAACACTCTAGATAATGTACTATATTAAGGTGATTTGTGACTGTCAAAGAAGGGGTATATAGTATGCAACCTTTCATTACCTACCTATTCCCAGCACTGAGTTCTGCGGAATATCCATTTTGTGAAATGCTGTAATAGGAAAGCTGGTCAAAATAAAACTAAGAATAAAAAATTTGCCCATAGAAATGTGTACCATATGATTCCTTGTAGTTGTTAGAAGTAAAATACAAATTTGACTTACCTGCAAATGTCTGGTGAGAAAAGTTTCCATATAAGCCATTTTGTATACATATATGTGTATTTATATGTATTTATCTTATAAAAATGTATGTATGTATTCATATATGTATATAAAACAGCTTATATATGTATACATATGTGTATATAAAATGTACGTATATATGTATATTTTAGGACAAGAACCTTTTTCCAATACTCCTGAGACTAGTAAAATTCCATGGAAGAGAATACTGAGAAATGTTATTGACAGAGTTCAATAATTTTTGACCAACATGACAACATTCCTTCTCTGGTCCTACTTTATGGCTGATGAATGAGCCCGAGGAAATCACAACGGCACAGACTCCCACCACCTCAAATCATGATATTTAATGTCAACTGGATATTAAACATCATTTAATTCAAATGAGCTCCTTTAACCTGCCTCAAATCTGTAGAGTTTATTCTCGCCTCTCAATAGATGACCTTGACTGAGAGAAAATTTATGCTCTCAGCTGTGACCTCTCTCAGTTCTGCACCCCTGTTCTTAAGCCTTCTCCGTAGATGTAGCCCCCTCACCTCTTAACACCAGTCTTAAAAAAAGAAAATGTTGACTGGTGGCAGTGGCTCACGCTTGTAATCCCAGCACTTTGGGAGGCTGAGGTGGGCAGATCACAAGGTCAGGAGATCGAGACCATCCTGGTCAACATGCTGAAACCCCGTCTCTACTAAAAATACAAAAATTATCTGAGTGTGTTGGTGGGTTCCTGTAGTCCCAGCTACTTGGGAGGTTGAGGCAGGAGAATTACAGTGAGCTGATATCGCGCCAGGAGGCAGAGGTCGTAGTGAGCTGAGATTGCGCAATTGCACTCCAGCCTGGGTGACAGAGCGAGACCCCATCTCAAAAAACACACCAAGAAAATATTATATTTGGTTTCAGGTTAGACATTTCCTCCATGACTTTCTACTTGGTTCATTTTTATAATTTCTATCTTTTTAGTGATATTTTCTATTTTGTGAGACTTTATTTTCCTAGCTTAGTTCTTTGCCCATGGTTGCTTTAGGCTCTTTAAGCATATTTAGAACAGTTGATTTAAAGTCTTTGTTTAGCAAATCCAATGCCTAGACTTACACAGGCACAGTCTTATTCATTTCTTATATTCCTGTGGCTGGGCTATACTTTTTTTTTCTTTGTGTGGCTGATGATTTTTTGCTAAAATGAGATATTTTAAATGCTATAATGTGTCAGCTCTGGAAATTAGAGTTTTCTCCTCTCACCAGGGTTCACTGTTGTTGTTTGTTGTGGGTTGTTGTTGTTTGTTTTTGACTTTCCTACATTTCTTTTGTATAAAGTCTGTATTCTCTGTTGGGTATGATCACCAGAGACTGTATTCCATTAGCTTAGTCGTCAGCAAATGTTTTGAAAGATATCTCTTTAAGCTGCTAGAACAAAGAAAAATAAAAGGAAAAATACTTTTCTATGTTTTGATGATTGGCTCTGTATTGGGGCCTCCTTCAATGCTTATCCAAGCCATTTACAACTCTGCCTTAGCCTTCACTTGGAGGTTATCCAAAGACAGACTTAGGACCTTCTCAGTCCTTTACCGAGAATATATCAAATTCTGCTCATGAACGTGTCCTTGATTCCCTGATATACAGAGGGATTTTAAAGCCTTTATTCCCCTAGCTGGGCATGGCGGCACACACCTGTAATCCCAGCACCTTAGGAGGTTAAGGCAGGTGGATTGCTTGAGCTCAGAAGTTCGAGAAAAGCTGGAGCAACATAGCCACACCCTGTATTTACCAAACACACACACACACCACACACACACACATACACACACACACACAAAAGTCAGATGTGGCATGCACCTCTGGTCCCAGCTACTCAGGAGGCTGAGATGGGAGAATTGCTTGAGCCCAGGAGGCAGAGGTTGCTGTGAGCCGAGATCACGCCACAGAACTCCAGCCTCGGTGACAGAAGGATACCCCATCTCAAAAAAAAAAAAGAAAAAAAGCCTTTATTTCCCCTTTCCCAACATCTTTTTTTACAGACTTTTGAGGCTGTCTACTTCTTTTCCAGATGGTTCTCCCTTGCCTGAGACTGTTGCAGTCAATACTATGACCTTTAGATACTTTCAGCAAATGCCACCCAGGAAGCTCAGTCCCTGAATACTCTGAGTTACGCTAAACAAAGGCAAGCCCTTTTGCCAGTCTTTCAGGAAGCCACCAAACAGATCGAAATCATTACTTGTGAATAAGGACTGTATTGTTACTTTGGGCACAAGCAAACTGCCCCAAGAGTATGAGCTTCCATATTTATTGCTACTGCCCATCTAGGGCATGAAGGATGGCAAGCAAAGAATTTAAAATGTCACAGGACTCTCTTACTGGGTATAGCAGTTTTTTCCTTCATTAAGTATTTGTGTAGTGGTTGTAAGAGTTTGACTACATTCTAGGGTTCTGTGACAGATGATTCAGACAACTTTTACAAGTGTAGTAATTGACTTTGTGAAGGAATCAAAACTTGTAGTTCCCTACTGTGACATTTTTGGTGATGTTATTCTCCTCTGTGCTTTTGATCTGAAGCTTTAAATAAAGCAGTACTCCATCAGTATTTCTCTTTTCATGTCTTTTTCTAACACATTTAAAGCCTATTCAAATATTACCCATTACAAACAAACCAAACCAAATAAATGGAAGACTTGACCGCTCCCTCCGTATAGCACCACCTGCAGCTAATATTCTACTTCTCCTTCCCCTCTGCATGCAAGCCCTTCAAAAAGATTAACTTTTTATTTTTTTTTTTTTCTGTCTCTGTGCCTTCCCCCTTGCCATAAAGACCTTCCTGACCATTCAGGTGGAATTGAATCTTTGATTCATTTTACCTTGCTTTTGCCAGTATATAATGTTGTCAGGCCAGATAAAACAGCTTTTTTGCACTTATTTATTTACTCTGTCCTTGTAAGTCTGAGTCCTTCAGAGGTAAGACCATGCCTGTTTTTGTATATCTAGATGTTAGTATAATGTCTAGCATATGTCTAAAATTTAATACCTGTGTTGAATCAAATCCTCACAATAGATATAAGACTAAATTTATGAAACTATTATTTAAACATGCATCAAAGTAATTTGCATAGTTTCACAATGGAATGTATTTTAAATGATTTTATTAAAAAAAAATAATGCAAACCAGATGCATAGCCCTCTAATGATCTGATGTCATTTAGTAATACATTTTAAACATTTATAGGAATAAATGGACTGAGCACTTTTTAGGAACCCTCTGTTAACATAAAGCTTTCAGTAAAGGGTAAAGAGTAGGGATTGAGTCAACATTATATATATATAAAACCAAAATGCAGATATTATATATAACAAGTTAGTTAATGGCATTGACACAATAATAATCACCTGTGTGATAGGTGGGTTTATAAAATTACAGACTGGTCACAATCTGTAACTGAATAGATGGTCAGTTCAGCTCAACACAAGTTAGATTACCAATGGATGGGCTTGGTCAAAAGACTCCCCAGAAGATAATTTGGACATCAGTTTAACACCGAAACAAATCATAATAACTTTTTCTATGCCATTTAAACAGAAATGTGTTTCACCTGGGAAAGTTTTAAGGCAGGCATCACCAATCAACCATTAAACAATAGAATGTGATAATGTAAATAAATATCATGGTAGGCAAAAATTGAAACTGTCATGCGCATAAGCCCAGAACTCATTTGCTATGTCAAATACATCAATTTCCAGTCTAATTACCTGGAGCAAACAGTCTAATTTTATGAATTCGAGTCTCTCTATCTTTGAAACTATTAAAACATTTATATAGGTCTTTAAACCAGGTACAGTTTTAAGTGTTTTAAATATATTAACTTATAAAATCTCACTTCAAATCCTATGAAGTAGGTGCTATTTTAAAAATGAGGGAACTGCAACACAGAAGGTAAGTATATTGTCCGTAGCTACAAAGGTGAGAGTGAAGTCATAATTCAGCTCAGATGGTATGACCCCAAAGTAAATGCTATGATTCATTACACTTGCTGTCTCTTAGCAAAAATGATCACATGAAAATATCTATCTTTTGGGGTTACTGTGAAAATTAAATCTAATAATGTAGGCATAATAAGAGAAGTTCTAATGTCTCTGAAAACAAAAGCTCTTATCTATTTATAAGAAATATGATTTTTCAGGAGTGTGGAAATACACATTTGTTTATTTATTTTTATTTTTAATTTTTTTTGAAACAGAGTCTCTTTCTGTCGCCCAGGCTGGAGTGCAGTGGCGCCATCTTGGCTCACTGCAAGCTCCGCCTCCCGGGTTCACGCCATTCTCCTGCCTCAGCTTCCCGAGTAGCTGGGTCTACAGGCGCCCGCCACCACGCCCGGCTAATTTTTTGTGTTTTTAGTAGAGATGGGGTTTCACTGTGTTAGCTAGGATGGTCTCAATCTCCTAACCTCGTGATCTGTCCACCTGGGCCTCCCAAAGGGCTAGGATTACAAGCGTGAACCACGGTGCCTGGCCTAAGAAATGTGATTTTTCTAAGGAACCCTCTAACTTATATTGATTTCAGACTATAAAGACCAATAACTAAATGATTTCTTCTGTCTCTTAGATCAAGCATTAGCAAACTATTTTCGTTTTACAAAAGGCTAGATAGCAAATATTTTAGAATTTGCTAGTCATATGGTCTCTGACTACTCAGCTCTTCCTTATATAAATTCATTTGCAAAGAATGTACTACTAAACAAATAACATAGAGAAATGTAATATATTTGGTAATAATATCACAAAGGTTATTTGTGCTATTTGAGCTAGATTATAGTAAAAGTGTATTGAGCTAAGGAAGTGACTCGAGATGGCAATTTGAATCCACAGGAACATATGAAGAAAATGATAAGTAAAATGGATGTATTATGTACACCAATAATACCACAGAAAGGGAAGAAGGGAATGGAGATATAAGCAATAGGTTCATTTTATTGCAATTAAGTTGGTAGTAATCTGAAACTGATTCTGATAAGACATATATGGCAAGCCTCCCAACAATTAAGGAAATAAAAACTAAAGTGAAAAAAGTCACTAAAAATTAAAATAGTACATTACAAAATATTTAATGAAAAAAGCAGTTAAGGAATGATAAACAAAAATACTTGAGACACGAACACAAGATGTAAAATGGCAGACATAAAGTCAATTATAGAAAAATATCAGTAAATTGAATGGATTAAACAATTTAAGTGAAGAGCATGGATTGCCAAACTGGATCAAAAACATAACTCAACTGCATGTCTATATGCTATGTACAGAAAATAAACTTTATCCCTTTTTTTTTTTTTTTTTTTTAAAGAGACAGGGTCTCTCCTCTCTCTGTCACCCAGGTTGGAGTGCCCTGGCGCGATCATAGCTCACTGTAGCCTTCAAATCCTGGGCTCAATTGTTCCTCCCACTTCAGCTTCCAAAAATGCTGGAATTACAGGCAAGAACCACTGCACTGAAAACAAACTTTAGATTCAAAGATAAAGATAAATTGGGAGTTAGGATAGAAACATTATCATGCAATTAGGATCCACAAGAAAGCTGGACTATCTATACTAATATTGGGCTTGACTTTAAACAAAACATGTTATGAGAGATTGAGAGGGACATTTTATGATACAGACGTTAACCCATCAGGAAGATACAACCATAATAAATATATATTCATCTAATAACAGAAGGGAAAAATACAAGAAGCAAAAACTGATTGAAAGAGAGAATTACACCATTTAAAAATAATAGCTGGAAGCTGGGTGCGGTGGCTCATGGCTGTAGTCCCAGCACTTTGGAAGGCCGAGGCGGGTGGATCATGAGGTCAGGAGATCGAGACCATTCTGGCTAACACGGTGAAACCCCATCTCTACTAAAAATACTAAAAATTAGCCAGGCGTGGCGGCGCGCACCTGTAGTCCCAGCTGCTGGGGATCCTGAGGCAGGAGAATGGTGTGAACCTGGGAAGCGGAGCTTGCAGTGAGCCGAGATGGTGCCACTGCACTCCAGCCCGGGCAACACAGCGAGACTCCATCTCAAAAATAATAATAATAATAATAGTAGCTGGAAACTTTAATGTCCCAATTTTAATGATGGATGAAAACAATTAGGCAAAAGTTCAACAAGGAAATATAAGACTTGAACAACACTATAAACCAACTGCAACCAACAGACATGCCTAGAACACTATACCCTGCTACAGCAGAGTACATATTCTCAAGGGCACTGGGAACATTCTTGAAGGTAGACCACATGCTAAGCCAGAAAACAAACCTCCATACATTTTAAAGGATATAAAAACATACTAAAAAGTATGATCTCTGACTACAAGGAAGGAAAATTACAAATCAAGAAGAGAAATAACCTGAAGAACTCAAAACTAAGGGGAAATTAAACAAGTCACTCTGAACAAGTAGGTCCAAGAAGAAATCAAAGGGAAATTGGATAAAACCTTGAGATGAATGAAAATAAAAAGGCAAATAGAGAATAGAAAAAATTATTAATAAAACTAAAAGCTGTTTATTTGAAAATGTCAACAAAATTCCAATTTTACCTAGGTTTGCCAAAAACAGAATATTCACATTTCTAGAATCACAAATGAAAGATGGATCATTAATACTGACCTCACAGAAATAAAAAGGATTATTTTTAAAAACATAAATAATTGTATACCAAAATTAATGCCCACCAAGAAAGTCTAGGCCCAGATGACTTCACTGATTAATTTTATCAAGCATTTAAAGAATTAATCACCTATTATTTCAAAAGATAGAAAAGGAGATACATTTCCTCAGTCCTCCTGATATCAGGATTCCTCTGACACTAAAACGGTACAAAGACATCATAAGAAAGAAAACTATAGACCAAAATCTCTTATAAATATAGATGCAAAAATCCCAAGTCAAATACTAGCAAACTTAATCCAACAGTGTGATAGTTTTATATGTCAACCTCACTGGAGCAGAGGATGTTCAGATGTAGGGTTAAATATTTCTGGGTAGGTCTATGGAGAGGTTTTTTTTGTTTTATTTTTGTTTTTTTTTCCAGGATGAAATTAGCATTTGGATTAGTGTACTCATTCAGTAAAGTAAATTGCCCTCCCTAGTGCGTGGGGGTGGGTATCATCCAATCTGCTCAGGGCCTATGTAGAATAAAAGACATAGGAAGAGGAGTTTCCCCTCTTTTTTTCCCACCTCACCATTTGAACTGGGACATTTCCTCTTATCTTCTCCTGCACTTGAACTGGCATTTACACTATAGGGTCCTCTTGTTTTCACATCTTTGGATTTGGACTGAATTATAACATCAGCTTTCCTAGTTCGTAATCTTGCAGATATAAGAGCATGGGACCTCTCCACATGGTAATTGCATGAGCTAATTCTTCATAATCTCTCTCTCTCTGTCTATTATATTGGTTTTGCTTCTCTGGAAAGCCCTGACTAATTCAACAGCATAATAAAAGAATTACACACCATAACCAAGTGGTGTTTATCTGAGCAAAGCAAGATTGGTTTAATATCTGAGTTTTGATTACTGTAATATAGCTTATCAATAGAATTTAACAACATTGTACTGGAGGTTCTAGCAGGGCAATTAGGAAACAAAAAGTAATACAAGACATCCAGATTGCAAAGGAAGATGCAAAATTAACTTTATTCACAGATGACATGATCTTATATGCAGAAAATTCTGAGAAATACACTAAACACTATGAAAATGAATAACATGCTTAGGAAGGAAGTTGTAGTATACAGGGCGTACAAAAACCAGCTATATTTGCACACACTTGTTATGAACAATTGCGAATGAAATTAACAAAACAATTTCATTTACAATACTATCAAAAAGAATAAAGTACTTTAGGAATAAATTTAATCAAAGTAATCTAAGACTTGTACATTTAAAACAGCAAAATATTGTTGAAAGATATTAAAGGTACACATGCACATAATCCTCAGCTCTATTAATTAAAGGTTCTAAGCCCCAAAACACCCAAATAGTACATGGCAATCCTCATGCCCATATCTTGTAAGTACCATTCTCCACCATAAGGAGCCAGTACTCCTTGGAGAACTGGCTGATTCCTAGATTGTGACAAGGAAAGTCCAAGATAATACTGTAACATCTTATAACTGAAAGTAAGAAGGTGTTCTGAAAATGATGAGGTCATGTCAAAAAAAAAAAACCCAGGAGCCAGCTCAGGGGGTTCCTACTGACCAGATCTGGGATTATTAGACCATCAAAACATAAAATAATAGTAATGAAATATGACCTATTTAATAATGTAGTGAATTATGAGTCCAATCTAATATAAATAAACAAATAAATAGGGAGGAGATAAATAGTTTTTACAGTGGAATGCTTACAAATGAAATAGAAGGAATGGAATTAGGGAATCTCCATTTGACAACCATAATAGCAATAATTAATTCAGTTAAGTGAACACTAAAGTTAGTGAATGGAAATATGTGAAAAATAAAATATTTGCTTAGTATCATGGTATTGCCTCATAAAATGTTTATTGATTACAGGGGGGGAAACTTTATAGTGGAGAAGCCTGGCAGACACTGTTTTTCACATTGGGTAAGCCTATCAGTACTAGCATTACACAAATTAAAATCTTATGCTGGCCAGGCATGGTGGCTCATGCCTGTAATCCCAGCACTTTGGGAGACTGAGGTGGGTGGGTCATCTGAGATCAGGAGTTTGAGACCGGCCTGGCCAACGTGGAGAAACCCCATCTCTTCTGCTACTACTACTACTACTAATAATAATAATAATAAATACAAAAATTAGCCAGGTATTGTGGCGGGCACTTGTAGTCCTAGCTACTTGGGAGGCTGAGGCAGGAGAATCACCTGAACCCGGGAGGGCAAGGTTGCAGTGAATCAAGATCGTACCACTGCACTCCAGCCTGGGAGACAGAGCAAGACTCTGACTCAAACAAACAAAAAAATCTTATGCCATGCAATCAATAAATGCAGTGAGAACACAGCATCACAGCTTTGATTTTCCTGCCAAAACACAATATTAATCCAGTTAGTCTTACATATGAGTCTCACTAAAAAGTTAATAGGTATGTACTTGGATGGCTTTCTATAGATATTTTAAAATTTCTTTTATCGTAATATTCTTGTTCTTGTCCAGTGTTCTTTTGGAATAAACGGTTTAAAAAACATATTAATTTGTTTATTTTTAAAATTTTGCTGTTATACTAATTATGGTTTAGAAATCATATCATCTATTGCTATTCAATTAATATAATTTCCTTTAAATGTCCATAGTATATTTGACATACAAATTATTAATACTTTAAGCTCTTTATCAAGGCATAAACAAAATGTAGAATGCTGTTTTGTATTCTAGATTTAATGCACCTCTACCCAGCTACCTTCACCCACCACCCTTACCCCCACATACACCATCCTCTTGCTGCTCTGGTTTATAGGTTTATTTCTTTATTTTGCAATTTGTTTTCTCCAGTAATTGAAGGTATTGTCTTGTTCTTTTCTAATTTCTAATGTTTTGATTGAGAATCTACTGTCAAAAACAATAAATGTTCTTGCTTAAGTTTGTTGTTGTTTTTTTTTTTTTTTGAGGCGGAGTCTCGCTTTGTCGCCCGGACTGGAGTGCAGTGGCCGGATCTCAGCTCACTGCAAGCTCCGCCTCCCGGGTTTACGCCATTCTCCTGCCTCAGCCTCCCAAGTAGCTGGGACTACAGGCGCCTGCCACCTCGCCCGGCTAGTTTTTTTTTTTTTTGTATTTTTAGTAGAGACGGGGTTTCACCGTGTTAGCCAGGATGGTCTCGATCTCCTGACCTCGTGATCCGCCCGTCTCGGCCTCCCAATTAAGTTTGTTTAAGAATTTATATTCTCTATGTATTAAGATTTCAAACACACACACACACACACACACACACACACACACATTCCTTCAAGCTTGAACGCCAAAGTTTACATTTTCTATACCCTTTGTCGTTATTTTGGTCTGAGATGCTGATTCCTGTAGAGGTGTATTTAAATACTACTTCACTCTGATTGTATATTTATCTGTTCCTTCTTACAATTTGTGTCAAGTTGCTTTACATATTTTGATTTTACTGTTTGATGCATTTTAGTGAATTAAAGGAAGATACATACATACAATATTATATTGTATATATTATATATATATATATATATCTTTCCCTCCTCTTCCTTTACTTATGTATCCTTTCTCTTTTCTTCCTGTTCTGGTGTTATAGCACTTTTTAAAGGCAGAGACAGGTCACGGTGAAAGAAGTCCAGATTAGGGAAAGTTATAAGTGAATTGTTTAATATGCATCTTGCTTCTCTCAGCACTACATATATATGTATATATATGTATATATATGCGTGTGTGTGTGTGTATATATATATATATATATTAGTCTGTCTTGACTAGACCAGTTCATTAGATAGCAGGTACATGACAAAAACAAGAAAAAGAGCAGGACAAAAGGCCTTCTTACAAAAATGAGATACATAGATGAATCACTGGGTCTACTGTTTTCTTGGTTTCTGTCTTTATTTTTTTTTCTTGCAGTGTGGAGGGATGGGGTAAGGGTTGAGAGGCACAAGCAAAAGAAGTCTATGAATCTTCTAGTACCACCCACTCCACACCAGAGGGAAGGACAGAGCCAGTCTAACTGTCCACCTCAAGGTCACATTTACTAAACCCTTTGATTTAGGATGAAATATGTATGGCTACCATAAATTTCAGCATATAAATTCAGGTATTCTTCTGCCCAGGTGTTCAACAACCTCTGACACCCAGGTCCTTACTGGCATCTCAGGATTTATTACATAAAGAAATGTTCATACAAATGTCCATGGGAAATGTCCACATGCAGCTTAGCCAAAAAGGAGAAGAATGTAGTTATTCACAGCCCAGGTTTTAGAACCAGACATATCTGTGAGGCGATTCTAGCTCTGCTACTTACCAGCATGCACTCTTGAGCAAGTTACTTAATCATTTTGAAACAAAATGTCCTTATTCATAAAAGAGTGTAATAACATGTAACTTAATTTGCCCTTGTAAAAATTAAGTTAGATAATTTATGTAGGGTTCTTTCTATAATGCCTAGCACATGGTAAGGAATCAGTGAATATTTAGCAATATTAGCTACATTGTTTAGTTAGTTACAAAATAAATAGAGGCTGAATTCTAGGTGGGGACCAAAGAGCAACATGGCATAATTCCAACAAGCTTAAGATTTCCTCCAACAGAAGTTCATAAATAATCTTAATCTACTGACTTTCTTAATCCCAGCAGCCTATGGATTATTGTCTGTATCACTATGGCTTCCTTTTTTTCTAACTCAGTTTTTAGCATCAGCAATAACACCTCATGCTTTCTATTCAGCTTCATCACTATGCTATAGTGTGACAAAGTATATTCATTTCTACCCCAGAGTCAGAGGAAAAGCTTCTCCTTCACCCTCTGAAGGTTTACTGAAAATGAACTGATAGAAGGCAGATTCATAGAAGGAAACACATACAAAATTTATTTAATGTTCATAAACATGGGAGAATTGCAGGAGAATGATTACTAACTAACCCTGTGAGGTATAGATGCTTATATATGTATCCTACTTTATAGGGGGAGGGGAAATGGGGGTTGTAGGACTAAATGATTTGCAGGAGAAAAGAATGAGCCCACACAAGGATTACCTAGGACAGTGTTTCTCTGAGCTCTGGGGAAGGTGATAGGAAGGTGAGGGGTGAAACTTCACCTTAAATAAGGGTTGTGTTATTGTGCAGATAGAGCCTCCCAGGTAATCTCTCAGAGCTGCCTTCAGAAGAATACATAAAAAATCTGTCTGGTTGTGGTGAGAACTCCCAGTCTCTTCTCTTCTCAGAGGGTTAAACTTTTCTGGTTATTTGATAAGAGTCCTAGGGAAGGGGACTTAAGACAACTGTATTTTTTTTTTAAAGAATTTTTCTTCATCAGAGAAACAAATTCCAGAGAGTTGCTCCCAGTGCTTCAGGAAAGAAAGAGGGTTGAAGAGACAGGGGAAGATCAGATGAGAGAACTCGCTTCTTTCTGGAGGACCTTCAGTTTTCTTTAACTTGAAGCACTCAGCATGCCAAAGTGCTATATTTTGGGATTTATATATATATTTTTAATTTTGTTTTAAGTTCCTGGGCACATATGCAGAACGTGCAGGTTTGTTACACAGGTATACATGTGTCATGGTGGTTTGTTGCACCTATCAACCCATCATCTAGGTTTTAAG
The DNA here is from genome assembly GCF_009764315.1 of Trachypithecus francoisi. Lineage (NCBI taxonomy): Eukaryota > Metazoa > Chordata > Mammalia > Primates > Cercopithecidae > Trachypithecus > Trachypithecus francoisi. The sequence continues at coordinate 35,122,718 of NW_022681462.1, forward strand.
CCCTGCATGCATTAGGTATTTGTCATAATGTTCTCCCTCCCTTTGCCCCCGATCCACCGACAGGCTCCAGTGTGTGATGTTCCCCTCCCTGTGTCCATGTGTTCTCGTTGTTCAGCTCCCACTTATGAGTGAGAACATGCAGTGTTTGGTTTTCTGTTCCTGTGTTAGTTTGCTGAGGATGATGGTTTCCAGCTTCATCCACATCCCTGTACAGGACATGAACTCATTCTTTTTTATGACTGCATAGTTTCCATGGTATGTATGTGTCACATTTTCTTTATCCAGTCTATCATTGATGGGCATTTGGATTGGCTCCAAGTTTTTGCTATTGTAAACAGTGCTGCAGTAAACATTTGTGTGCATGTGTCTTTATAGCAGCATGATTTATAATCCTTTGGGTATATACCCAGTAATGGGATTGCTGAGTGAAATGATATTTCTGGTTCTAGATCCTTGAGGAATTGCCACACTGTCTTCCACAATGGTTGAACTAATTTACACTCCCACCAACGGTGTAAAAGTGTTCCTATTTTCTCTGCATCCTCTCCAGCATCTGTGGTTTCCAGACTTTTGAATGATCGCCATTCTAAATGGCATTAGATAGTATCTCATTGTGGTTTTGATTTGCATTTCCCCAATAACCAGTGACAATGAGCTTTCTTTCATATGTTTGTTCGCCACATAAATGTCTTCTTTTGAGAAGTGTCTGTTCATATCCTTTGCCCACTTTTTGATGGGGTTGTTTAGTTTTTTCTTGTAAATTCGTTTAAGTTCCTTGTAGATTCTGGATATTAGACCTTTATCAGATGGATGGATTGCAAAAATTTTCTCCCATTCTGCAGGTTGCCTGTTCACTCTGATGATAGTCTTTTTTGCTGAGCAGAAGCTCTTTAATTTAATTAGATCCCATTTGTCAATTCTGGCTTTTGCTGCAATTGCTTTTGGTGTTTTAGTCATGGAGTCTTTGCTCATGCCTATGTTCTGAATGATACTGCCTAGGGCTTTTATGGTTTTAGGTTTTACGTTTAAGTCTGTAATCCATCTTGAGTTAATTTTTGTGTAAGGTGTAAGGAAGGGATCCAATTTCTATTTTCTGCACACATCTAGCCAGTTTTCCCAGAACCATTTATTAAATAGGGAATCCTTTCCCCATTACTTGTTTTTGTCAGATTTGTGGAAGATCAGATGGCTGTAGGTATGTGGTGTTATCTCTGAGGCCTCTGTTCTGATGCCTCAGAAATAACACCACACATCTACAACCCTCTGGAATATCATTTTCTGTGCCCCAACACTACCAAGATATGTTTGTACCTTTGTTTACAATCTAGTATTTTTTTTAATTCCATTTAATTTCATCATGTATTAGTCTGTTTTCACATTGCTGATAAAGACATGCCTGAGACTGGGCAATTTACAAAAGAAAGAGGTTTAATTGGACTTACAGTTCCATGTGGCTGGGGAAACCTCACAATCATGGCGGAAGGCAAGGAGGAGCAAGTCATATCTTAGATGGATGACAGCAAGCAAAGAGAGAGATCTTGGGCAGGGGACCTCCTCTTTTTAAAGCTATCAAATCTCATGAGACGTATTCACTGTCATGAGAACAGCTTGGGAAAGACTTGCCTCCATGATTCAGTTACCTCCCACTGGGTCCTTCTCACAACATGTGGGAATTCAAGATGTGACTTGGGTGGGGACATAGCCAACCCATATCACATCAAAAATAGTTAATTTAAAAATACATAGTATGTTTTTCAAGAAATTTGTGTGGAATGTAGTATAAATAGGCCAGTAAAACAACATTTTTATTCACCTGTCAATGTAAGAAAGTTGCTAACAATCTTCATATAACTAAAAAAAAAAAAAAAAAAACGTAAATAGGTCATGAAATGTTTTAATGGGATACCAATGCTTCTACTCACACTTACGTGTTTATGTAATACTAAACCTAGCTATGAAAGGAAAAACAAAATGCTGATATAAACAGAGAAAACTCAATAATGCCAATCATTCAATTCTTAGCTTTGCTGCTAAAATAAATTTAAGGAAAAAATTTACATTAAAGTTGCATTTACTAAGGTAGACCCTTATTGGCCATTTTTGTGCAAAACTGGATTTCTCAGCCTTGGCTCTATGGACATTTGGAGCTGAATAATTCTTTGTCATGGGGCCTATTATATGCACAATAGAATATTTAGCAATATCTCTGACCTCTATTCACCAGATGTCAATAGCACCCCTCCCAGGTGTGACAACCAAAAATGTGTCCAGTCATTTCCATGTCCCCTTGGGTAGGGGAGAGTGGCTTGCTCCTGGTTAAAAAGAACTGGTGTAAGCTAAGGGATGTTCAAAAGCAGGTAAGACACCTTTTATCTTTATTTTTCATTTAATTTATATGTTTAAACTTTTGCTATTAATGCAAAGTAATGCACTATTGGAGGTTCTCTGTGCTGTGCCCAGTGAACATTTTGAAAGTTGTTAGTCAAACATGGTACTGGTACCAAAACAGAGATATAGACCAATGGAACAGAAGGGAGCCCTCAGAAATAATACCACACATCTACAACCATCTGATCTTTGACAAAGCTGACAAAAACAGGAAATGGGGAAAGGATTCCCTATTTAATAATTGGTGCTGGGAGAACTGGCTAGTCATATGTAGAAAGCTGAAACTGGATCCCTTCCTTACATCTTATACAAAAATTAATTCAAGATGGATTAGAGACTTAAATGTTAGACCTAAAACCATAAAAACCCTAGAAGAAAACCTAGGCAATACCATTCAGGACATAGGCATGGGCAATGACTTCATGTCTAAAACACCAAAAGCAACGGCAATAAAAGCCAAAATTGACAAATGGGATCAAATTAAACTAAAGAGCTTCTGCACAGTAAAAGAAACTATCATCAGAGTGAACCGGCAACCTACAGAATGGGAGAAAATTTTTGCAATCTACTTATCTGACAAAGGGCTAATACGCAGAACCTACAAAGAACTCAAACAAATTTACAAGAAAAAAACAACCCCGTCGAAAAGTGGGCAAAAGATATAACAGACACTTCTCAAAAGAAGACATTTATGCAGCCAACAGACACATGAAAACATGCTCATCATCACTGGTCATCAGAGAAATGCAAATCAAAACCACAATGAGATACCATCTCACACCAGTTAGAATGGCAATCATTAAAAAGTCAGGAAACAACAGGTGCTGGAGAGGATGTGGAAAAATAAGAACACGTTCACACTGTTGGTGGAACTGTAAACTAGTTCAACCATTATGGAAGGCAGTGTGGCGATTCCTCAAGGATCTACAACTAGAAATACCATTTGACCCAGCCATCCCATTACTGGGTATATACTCAAAGGATTATAAATTATGCTGCTATAAAGACACATGCACACATATGTTTATTGCAGCACTATTCACAATAGCAAAGACTTGGAATGAACCCGAATGTCCATCAATGACAGACTGGATTAAGAAAATGTGGCACATATACACCATGGAATACTATGCAGCCATAAAAAAGGATGAGTTCATGTCCTTTGTAGGGACATGGATGCAGCTGAAAACCATCATTTTCAGCAAACTATCGCAAGAACAGAAAACCAAACACCGCATATTCTCACTCATAGGCGGGAATTGAACAATGAGAACAATTGGATGCAGGAAGGGGAACATCACACACCGGGGCCTGTTGTGGAGTAGGGGGTGGGGGAGGGGGAAGGGATAGCATTAGGAGATGTACCTAATGTAAATGACGAGTTAATGGGTGCAGCACACAAACATGGCACGTGTATACATATGTAACAAACCTGCACGTTGTGCACATGTATCCTAGAACATAAAGTATGAAAAAAAAAAAGTTGTTGGTCAAATTTAGCCTGCTCCTGATGCAGGATTTTTCTCAGTCACTTTGCCAGCTGGGGATCTCTGGCTGGCAACACTCCAGCCTGGGCCTTGCTCAGGCACCCTCCCTGCCTCAGGAGGCAGCCATCCCACTCAGCCAACCCAGACCATGCCTGGTTTGTGCACCAGCTCAGTCTGTGGCTGGGCCAGGCATGCCCCAGCCTGCCTGTGTTATTGCTCATACCTGCATTCAGCAGTTCCAGAGTCTTTATCCAACATCCAAGAAGAATGAGGATACACTGACAATTGAAGGATGAGGAGGGCAGAGAAGAATTTTATTGAGCGATGAAACAGCTCTCAGTGGAGAGGAGATGCAGGGTTGGTCCCCCACCCAAAGTTGGGTGGTTTCTCTCCCAATGTGGCTGAGCCTGGGGCTTTTATGGGCTCAGAATAGGAGAGTGCATGCTAATTGGTTTGTGAGTATGCAAAAATATTAAAACAAAGACATCACTCAAAGGTGGATGGGCATGACAGGATAAAAAACCAGTTAGGGAAGGGCAGGTATATGTAAAATAGGTGAATGGTGGGGATCAATTAGAGGAAAGTGCACCAAACAGGAAGAGAGGTTCTCAATCCAGTCCATGGATTTACCTGGGACTTGTAGTTAGGCTTTAAGCTGTCTTTGGCTTGAATGTGGGGTTTCACCAGGGACTCACCCCTATCTGCCTAGGAATTTGTTTGCTTCCTGCTACTCTTATTCCCTTTGGTTCATATTTTATTCTACTAAAAAATGTTGGACAAATCAATGATAGACTGGATAAAGAAAATGTGGCACATATACACCATTTAATTCTATGCAGCCATAAAAGAGAATGAGATCATGTCCTTTGCAGGGACATGAATGAAGCTAGAAGTCATCATTCTCAGCAAACTAGCACAGGAACAGAAAACCAAACACTTCATGTTCTTACTGATGAGTGGGAGTTGAACAGTGAGAACACATGGGCACAGGAAAGGGAACAACACACACTGGGGCCTCTCGAGTGATGGAAGACAAAGGAAAGGAGAGCATTAGGACAAATACCTAATGCATGTGGGGCTTAAAACCTAGATGACAGGTTGAAAGTTGCAGCAAACCAACATGGCACATGTATACCTATGTAACAAACCTGCACATTCTGCATATGTATCTCAGAACTTAAAGTAAAAACCAAAAAATATTGGACAAGATTTTCATCCAATTGAACCTGACTTCTGAAACTAATCCTAAATGTCCTCTGAATGTATTATTGAAAGATTGTTTTCTTTTCATTTTCTTTTTTTGTTCCCCACAACATCCAGCATGAAGAAACAGAAGATTATTTTCATTACCGTTTACTTTTTTATGTGACACAAGTAGACTGGTCCAAACCTTGCAAGGTCTGATTTGAATTTTTCAGAGCTTTCCTTTGCTGCTAATGGAATGCCCCCTTTGTACACTCAAAGTATTTTTCTTTGTTTCTCTTGAACATGGATGCTATATAGAATCAACAGGCATTGAATTGACCCAATAGAAAGAGGCTTTTGAGCAACATTAAAAATGGAAATGAAAATTGCAAGATTTTCTTTGGTTGCAATGCATTCCTTTATTTACATGGCACAAACTTTACTGCTTTTCTATACCAGTGTCATAGAAGCCTAGCTCTGAAGGTCTCTTGGAAGTCATTTAGCATTTCCTTTAGGTCCAGGCCACTGTGAATTATATTTTGTAAACAAGGATAGAAATTTTTCTTTTAAACTCTACTAAAATAATCCAATAGTAGTTAAACCAGCTTCAAGTTTGTGCAACTTATGTGAGCGGAATGAATTCCAATTTAGCTTAAAAGTTCATCTCAATTCCAGGAGAATTAAGAACTCATATGAGAGGGGTGATTGATGACTAGCAGGACACCTTGAGAAGCTCACTTCCAATGAAATGGTGAAGCTTGATTTTTTTAAAAACTAAATCCTCTAGATATACTCCTAAGGACATACTACAAATGGGAAAACATATATTCAGAAAAATTCTGTAAAAATTCAAAACTCTGACTGGAATAAATTAGTTTGAAGTTAAACGCTAAAAAGAAAAAAAGAAAAATGCATGACCCAATGAATTTTTGAAAATGATAGGGAAATCAGCTGACAGGTCCTGAAGTTTAACAGTCAGGTGTGATGAGGGAGACACAGAGAGCCCTGCTCAAAAAAAGGAATCATCCCAGGGTGCCTGGGTGACTGAATATACACAAACCTGAGTATGCCTAAGGTCCAACATCGGAGGCTTAATAATATTGATACGTATGTTGGAGAGGTAGCCTCCACTAAAAATCATACAATCAGCTGTTGTAATAAGAAAATAATAGTAATATTGTCTCAGAGGGAAGAAGGTACCCAGTGTGTACATATGAGATTCAGAGACACAGGAATACATGATTCATACACTAGGAAAAAAGCAGGCAAAAGTAATCACTTGTGAAAGCAATCAGCTGTCAGATTAAACAGAAAAAAACTTCAAAATAGTCATCATAAATATATTCAAAGATGTAAAGGAGACCCTAATTAAAGAGGTAAAGAAATGTAAAATGAAAATGTCACATCAGATATTGAATATCAATAGAGATACAATTTTCTAAAAAATAGCCATTCTGGAGTTTAAAAGTGCAATAACCGAAATGAAAAATTCACTGAAGGAATTCAGAATATTTGAACTGGCAAAAGAAAGTAGTAAATTTGAAGATATATCCATAGAAGTATGTGTGCCAAATCATAGAGAGGAAAAAGAATAAAGAAAAATAGAGCCTCATGTAATGATAGGACATCATTATATACATGAACACATATGTAATAGAAATATCAGAAAGCATATAAATAAATAAAAGATAAGTAATATTTGAAGAAAAATTAGCTTAAAAACTTCCCAAATTTGTTCAAAAACAACAACCTGCACATCCAGGAAGCTCAATGAACTTAAAGTAGCATAAATGCAAAGAGACCCACAAACTGACACATTATAGTAAAAATGCTGAAAGCCAAGGACAAAGAAAAAGTTCTGAAAGCAGTAAAAGAAAAATGAATCACTACTTACAAGGAAATCCCAATAAGATTAACAACTGACTTCTCAGTAGAAATGGCAGAGTCCAGTTGGCTGTGTGATAGCATATTCATAGTGCTCAAAAACAAACAAAACAACCTGTCAACTATGAATTATAACCACAAAAACTATGTTTCAAAAACAAAGAGGAATTGCAGATACTCCCTAAAATAAAAAAAAAAATAGAACTAAGAAAATATGATGACATCAAACTTATAACAAGATATAGTAAAGGATATCTTCAGGCAGAAAGATACTAACTATAGGTAGCAATTCAAATCTACATGAAAAAAATGGGGGTTAAGTAAAGGTAATTATTTATCAAAAATAAAATATTTAGGAATCAATTTAACAAAATGAATATAGGCCGGGCGCGGTGGCTCAAGCCTGTAATCCCAGCACTTTGGGAGGCCGAGACGGGCAGATCACGAGGTCAGGAAATCGAGACCATCCTGGCTAACACGGTGAAACCCCGTCTCTACTAAAAATACAAAAAAACTAGCCGGGCGAGGTGGCGGGCGCCTGTAGTCCCAGCTCCTCAGGAGGCTGAGGCAGGAGAATGGCGTAAACCCGGGAGGCGGAGCTTGCAGTGAGCTGAGATCCGGCCACTGCACTCCAGCCTGGGCGACAGAGCGAGACTCCGTCTCAAAAAAAAAAAAAAAAAAAAAACACAAAATGAATATAAAACAAATATCTACAAACTATAAAATATTATTTTAAAAAATTAAAGCTCTAACTAAATGGAAAATATTTCATGTTCATGGAGCAGAAAACAATATTGTTAAGAGAAGTAGACACCTTGGATTGAGCTACAGATTCAATACAGTCTCTTTCAGAACTGCAGATGACTTCTTTATAGAAATTGACAAGCTTATTCTAAAATCCATATGTAATTGTAAGCTGTCAACAATAGCCAGTACAATCTTGTGAAGAAAGAACAAAGTAGAATTCATACTTTCTTATTTCAAAATTTACCACAAAGCTATTTTAATTAAAACAATGTGCTATTGACATAAATATAGACTCATAGACCAATGAAACAGCAATGAGAGTTCAGAAATAAACTAATATATCGAGGATTAATTGTTTTGTGACAAGAGTATCGAGACCATTCAATAGCAAAGAATAGTCTCTTCAACAAATGGTGCTGGGATACCTGGATAGCCACATGCAAAAAAACAGAAGAAGTGGACCCCGACATCATACCATACACAAAATCTAACTCAAAACGGATCAATTACCTAAATATAAGAGATAAAACTATAAAACTCTTAGAAGAAAATATAAGAATGAATCTTTGTGGCCTTGGATTTGACAATTGTTTCTTAAATATGACATCAAAAGTGTAAGTAACAATGATAAAAACAGATATGTTGTACTTCATCAGAATTAAAATATTTTTGTATCAAAGAACACTATCCAGAAAGTGAAAAGACAAATCACAAGATGGGAAAATATTTTCAAATAATATATCTGATGTGGATCTAGTTTCCAGAATATATAAAGAACTATAATAACTCAATGAGCAAATAATAATAATAATAAAATTTTAAAATGGGCAAAGGACTCTTTATTCAAAGATATACAAATGGATATAAATGGACAACAAGCACAAAGAAAGATGCATGACATCATTGGTCATTTTGAAAATGCAAATCAAAACCACTATGTGATAACCCTTCATACCCAGAAGGAGACCATAATAATAAAAAATTTTTAAAGGGCAAAGAATGAGTCTTTTTGAGGATAGGTAAAATGGTTCAGCTGCTGTAGAATCTGTCTGCTATTCCAAAAGTTAAATATAGAATTACCAAATGAACCAGTCATTTCACTGTTAGGTTTATATCCAAAAGAAATTGAAACGAAGGTTCATAAAAAACTTGTACGTGAGTTTTACTAGCACCATTATTTATAAAAGCCAAAAAGGGAAACAGCTCAAATGTCCATTGGTAAATAAATGAATAAACCAATTGTGATATATGCATACAATGAATCATTATTCATACATGAAAAAGATTACTGATCCATGCCACAACATGAATAAAACCTCAAGAACATTGCTAAGTGAAAGAAGCCGTACAGAAAAGTTCACATGTCATCCTATTCTATTTTTCTGAAACATTCAGAATAGATAGTGTAGAAACAAAAAAACAGTGATGGTTGCCTTGACAGGGAGAAGAAGAGGAGTACTCCTCAATGATACAGAGTTTTGTTTCGGAGTGAAGGAAATGTTCGTTAACTATAAAGCCAAGGGGGTTGCACAACATTCTGATTATACTAAATGGCACTGAATTTCTCATTTTACAATGGTTACTTTCATATGAATTCCACTTCAATAAATTTTTGCAAATAGAAACATGAAGCAGATTAGTGATTGTGTAAAGCTGAGGGGTAGAGGAGATAGCTAAAACGTATGTGATTTCTTTTTTACATGATAAAAATCTCAAACACCTACTGTGGTAATATTTGTACATACAGGTAAATATATAAGGTATACTGACTTGTCCACTTTTAAAAGAGTCAATTTTTGATATTTAAATTATATCTCAATAAATCTGTTAAAAAGGGATCCCATACTTAGTACGAGTTTTCCCTTGGTGTTATGACAAACTTGATTTAAATCACCATAAAATTGTCTTATCGGTCTTTAGGTCAGAAGTATGACATGGGTCTCCCTGGAGTAAAAATAAGGGTCCACAGGGCTGTATTCACCTCTGAAGGCTCTAGACGTGGATCTATTCCCTCTCTTTTCAGGTTGTTGACAGAATTCAGTTTCTTGCACATAGCCTCCTATATCTCAGAGTCACAACAGTGTGGTGAATTTTTATAACGTAGTCACTTTCTCTGACCACAGAGTATCTGCTTAGCTCATATGATTAGATTTAGGCCTGCCAGGATAATCCCAGATAATCCTCCCTCTTCAAGGTCTGCAACCTTATTCACATCTACAAAATCCCTATTGCTGTATAAAATAATGTATTTGCAGGTTCTGGTTCTGCCTATCATATATGCCAAAACAAAAAGTTGAATATTCTTGTTATGAGATGTAAGCAAATAATGTTCTGACCTTAAGGAATAAAAAACGTTCTTAAACAAAACTCAAAAAGAGTTAATCTGAAAGAAAAGATTGATAGACTCACCTTTGCTGAAATTAAGGAGATTGTAATGAACTAAGAACTAAGTCCTAAGAAATGTATGCAGAAATGTTTAATATTGTTACAGATAGTGTAAGATTTCATTAAGACCACAATATAATATCAGCTGATACTCATTTTACTGGTAAAAATTTAAAAGTGTGACAATGACAAGTATACAGAAGATGTGAATCATCAGATTTTCTTATAAATTGCTAGTGAAAGATAAATTATAGCAACCATTTTTTTAAAAGACCATAATATTATCTCCTACTATGCTTTCAATATAAAAATCTCCTCCAAAATTGAGGTATTGGAACTTAATGGCCAATATAATGATATTGAGAGATGGGACTTCTAAGAGGTGATTAGATCATGAGGGCTCCTCCTCTCATGATGGGGACTAAGGCCCTTGTAAAAGAGGCTTCAAGCACCATTTGCTGATCTTTCCATTCTGCCTTTTGCCATGTGAGGACACAGCTTTTCTTCCCTCTGGAGGGTGCAGCAACAAGGCACCACCTTGGAAGCAGAAAGTGACCCTCTCCAGACAACGGAACATACCAGCACCTTGATGTTGGATTTTCCAGCCTTCAGAACTGTGGAAAAATACATTTCTCCTCTTCATAAATTACTCGGCCTTAGGTATTTTGTTATAACAGCACAATAAACTATGATATCTCCTAAAGCTCTGTGTTTGTATACCATAAAATCCACTGATTCTATTCCCATTTTTGTATATACATACCAAAAAATGCATACAAGAATGTTCACAGAAGCCCTGTTTACAACAGCAAAAGGAAACAATCCAAATATCTATAAGGCTGATCACCATCTGCATTATATTCATATAGTAGAATATTATGCAGTGCCCAAGCTGTCTGAAACAGTGACACATAGCAATATGGATACATCTTAACAGTGTAATGCTGAGTGGAAAAACTAAATCCCAAACAAAGTGTGTGTGTGTCTGTGTGTGTGTGTGTGTGAATGGGATTATATAGCTGCAATGAAACTAACTAAAGGGAAAACAAGTGTTTTAGGTTACTTGTGGAATGGTGAATGCTATAGTTTGCATGTTTGTCCCCTCCTAAATTCATTTTGAAATTTAATTACTATTGTAACAGAATTAAAAAGTGAGGGCTTCAAGAGGTGATGAGGCCATGAGGGCTCTGCTTGCATAAGTGGATTCATGCAGTTATTGCAGGAGTGAGTTCATTACAAAGGGACAAATTTAGTTCCCTTGTTTCTCTCTCTCTTGCCCTCTCTTTGCTCATCTGCCACAAGATGATGCAGCAAGAAGGCCCTTGCCAGATGTCAGCCCCTTGATCTTGGACTTCCCAGACTCCAGAACTGTGAGCCAAATAAATTTCTGTTTATTATAAATTATCCAGTCTGTGGTATTTAGCACAAAATAGACTAAGACAGTGGGTCTCTAAATCACATTAAATTATATCACATTGAATTGTAAAATATAAATGCAGAAAGGGGTATTAATAGACAAATGATGAGACTGTGTTATAAACCAAAGATTATAGTTATTCCAATTATGTGCATTTGAGATCTACTTAAAATTCATTCTTCATTGCTCATTTTTTAAAATATCAGGACATCCTTCTTTGTCTCTTATTTTTATTACCCTGATTATACATGTTTAGTTGTTTCAAGCCCCGAAGTAGACTTGTTTTTTCATTTAGTGTTATGACTGGTTATATAAATAGTCCATAGTAAATAATGCCTCAAATAAAATTTTTATTATCAAAGAATTTTCTTATGAACCAGTTTTAATGCTTATTACAATATCTAATTATATCAAATGGACATGGCCTTTGTGGAACCTATACTATTTTCCTGGTGCCTTTTAGTCAATAATTTCATAGTCAATTTTTAAGTGTTAATATTGTTTAAAAATGCAGCAGTCCATAGCAGTCTTTCGGAAGTCATCATATTTCAGAGCAACTAATACTGGAGAGTCCACCCAAAGGTATGTATTTGTTATCTGAGCAAGAACCTAAACAAGCAACAATAGTACATGGAAATTCCTGACCTGAATAGCCCAAGTGATCTCACATACCTAACCTTGTCTCTGAGATAAACACACTTTCTCCAAGAAAGAATCTTTTAAAACCTATCTCCTCCAAGAAGTTTACACTCAGTTAATATACAAATGTATGAGCCTCTTTGTTTGTGTGTTTGCATATATGCATACATATATTTGTGCATCCCTCACATTCTCACTTTTAGCAAGACTTTTGTGGTCTAAATACTTTAGTTTAAAGAAATATAAAATGATATGAGATTACAAGAAAAGGAGAATGCAATAAGAAGTGTTATATTATACTTTTTGCCTCCTCCCTGATTGCTTTCCATTGGTTAAAAGTTATAACTGTGCCTTTTGTTATGTGACTGTGTGTGGTTAATTGCCAGCAATTCAAATAACAAATCTCTTGACCTCTGCTGACTCTTGCCAAAGTTGATTAATGTTTCTCAAAGAGATATTTTACTTTGAGTTAGTCATTGTATGTTTCTGAACAAAGAAGTGGGAGAAGAGAACAAGGACAAAAGATAAAAGGCTTTTTAAAGAGCAGTCATATCATATGACAAAACCTTAAGTTTCAAATGACTGAAAAATATATTTGATTTTTCCCAACAGTGTAAAGAATCATGTTAAACTTAATTGAGATATTTCAAAACTGGTATATTTTAAAATTGTCTTTTCTAAAGTTTCTATGTGTAGGAGGGATGCTTTCTTCCATCTTTACGTGGAATTGCAGTTACTACCCTATATTTGAATGTCCATCAGGTGAGGCAAGAAGACCTCTAATTTATATGTTTGTTTTCTACCAGTGGAGTCCTAGAAAGAACAGGCATTATTTTTAGTTAAATGTGATTTTTACCAAGGGGGCCAACAAGTATGAATTACCAAGATTTGGATACTGCTGCTAAGTGGAGTTTTGCCAGAATTCAAAGTTGGGGATCCCTATCATCAGAAAGCACTAAATGCCACAACCACAGAGACGTACTCCATGGGGTAGTCTATGAGAGTAGTGAGGGCTGCCACGTAGCTAGCTGTGCAGCTTAGCCCTAAGTGATGGAGATAGTTCAGCAAAACCTGAGACCTGTCAAAAGGGGGGGTTATTACAATAATATAACACTTTCTGTATCACAGTCTGGTAAGAGCTGGGGATGTACAGGTTAAATAAGTCATATAACCACTTTGCACAACTGCAAAAATTCGGAAAGCCCCTTTTGTCACCAGCTCTGAAGTTGCTTCTATGTAAGCATGCTTAAATTATAACAATAACAGCAAGAGAAATCCCCACAGCAACACCCAGCGCTTCTGGTTTATTCATCCCATTCAACCCTTAGCAAGAAGTATCAAAATTATTCACTGGACAAACTGCATATTCATCACTGGGGTCTGAGTCTCTCCATCTTTGATGATTTAAATCCTTGGGGGCAAAAAGTAAAACTCAGTTCTTATCCCGTTCTCTGCCTGACATACATTCTGCACTGCTATTTCCTTTCTCCATATTATCTTTTCAAAACCACTTGAGTCTCTGCTCCTCCATGGACACACCTCCCAACCACAAGGCTCCATTATATCTCTGAACAACCCCATCGTTCTTCCCTTTAACATATACTTGAGGAAGGTATAACATTCTATTTTGCATACACACTAATTAGAGTAACTTTTTGTCCACCCAGCATGTTAAAAGACTTCTCAATGCCTGAAACTAATTTTCCTCATCCTCTTTATCTGGCAAAGACACATAGCAGTTGACCAGTAAATATAGACTGACTTCATGATCAGAAAAATATTTTTGCCCTTTATTATGCATTCACATTTTATTAGCAATTGTAGTTTCAGCTGAATAGTGCAATCCATGTAGGAACAATCTATACTTTAAGAATATTCACTACCTAATTAGAATGCCTCCTCACTCCAACCAGTGGCATAAATGTCATATCTTCATATTTAATATCCCTATTTATTTTCTATGTGTGCACATACATAATTTTTCAAATAAATTTGATCTATCTCTTGGTGCAAAGTGTAACTATTTCTAATTAGTTTGATCAAAGATACCATAGTCAGTGCTGAGTAATGGAAATTATACCAATAAAAATTCTATTGCTTCTGACAAGGGGAAAAATGACCATACATTGATTCAGCCCTCCCAGCCTTCCAGAAAAACATTTACATGTGATGTATTTATAAGGACACATAAATGTCTATATAGTCACAGTTTGTAATATTCCTAAAGACCCTGCAGCAGAAGCAGCAGGAGAGGAAGCTATTTCTGCTGACTCTTTTATTATCTGTGCCATTTTCCACTCAAGACTATCACAACTTTAACTCTTGCACTCTCTGTAAGGTTGGATGGGGCAAACAAAGAAATGGACTGACCATAAGGAGATCCAGTATGCTCTCTTATGTTATGTTGCATTCTGGAGATGTTGATGTCTGAAAAAAAAATAGAATATCTTTACCAAATAATGGCTCATGAGTATTTGTTGAGGGAAAGAAGTAAACTACATGATTATTAAATATATAACATTTGTAGGGAAGTCAGTAAAAATGAGCTGAAGTTAAGTATCCAGGTTCAGATCAAGAAATGACTGGTGTTTCCAGAGTATCAGAGACTGGGAACAAAAGAAATTTTAAAAGGGACCACAGCAGCAAGGGAGCAGAAATATATATAGTTACTGCATAAGATGCCTTTTGGAGACCAATAATAAGAAACAGTCTAAACAAACAGGTTCTGGGAGGGACTGAGGTTTCACCAGCCTTGGTGGTTACCTTTGCAGTCAGAGCTATATGAGTTCAAATCCCTCCATTGTATCACACAATTTTCATCAGGTGTGTCAGGTGTGCTGAATCTTAGTTTCTTCATCTAGAAAATACATCAACCAAAGTACCAGGCATATGAGAGATACCTCATGAATGAAAGATGTTTCATCTTCTTTCCCCTCATATTTACTAATTTTTTATTCAATAAACAATTAGTCAGGAAAAACTGATTTCAATGAGATGGGAAGACAGACATGTACACTTCCAATGTAATCCCTTCTTATACAAAGCTCGTAGTCTGATGAATAAGTTAGAAACTGATAATATAATTATCGAGTAAATATTAAGTTGCAATTTTTATATCATGTATTAAAGGAAAAAACAGAGTGCTATACCAGGGACCTAAGCCTGAGTTTTCACAGAAGACTTCCTTGTAGCATTGGCATTTATGGCAAGATAAGAAGCATAAATAAGACTAAGCAAGGGAAAAACCTTCCAAAGTAGAAACTAGAGCCTATGTGAAAGCCTAGAATCCTAAAGCATTTTGGCAGGTCTTAGGAACAGATAAAAGGCCAGGATGGATGTAGCATAAAAAGTGAAAGTGCAAAGAGCATGAGATAAGGCAAAAATGGTAGGCAGATTATGCATGTATTAATTGCATGACTTTTAATCATCACATGTAAAACTATGAGATTTTATTCTTACTGTAGTCTGAAGACTCTAAAAGTAAATGAGAGAGTAATGTGATCAAGTTTTTATTTAAAAAGTACATTATTCTAGCTATCTGGCAGATAATCATAAAAGCACAAATTAATATGTGGGGAAAATTTTTAGAAGACTTTTCTTATATTTGAGGTGAAAGTTGATGACAGTTTGGAATGAAATGATAGTAAGAGACAAAAATTTCAGTAATAGTTTTGATGCATAAGAGAGTTGAAAACATTGTGTTTGATTGAATATTGGGGCTACAATGGGGAGAAGGTGGAAATAACATCCATAGATAATTTTCAAAAAGTTATTACCACGAAAAAAGCCAAGAAGTAGATCATAGCTTAAAGGAAATGGCGTGACTAAGGAGTCTTCTTGTTATGGTTTTAGTTGTGGTTTCTAACTTGGAAGCCTTAAGGAATGCCTATGGACTGAAGGATACAGAAGTGTATATCCAATATGCAGAAGAGAAAAAGGAATACTTGAAAAAAACAGTCTTTAAAACAGTGGGATGGGCATCCAAACACCAAAGGTGTTCCAGCTTATTCTCTTGAACAGGAGGAGAACTTAGATAGGAAGAGTGAAGATGAACATCCAGCAGTGTGAAGATGAGACAACTCCTGAATTAGCTGAGAGTAGAGGGCAAAGGATGGGGTTTAAGTAGTTGGAAGAATGAGACAAAACATGAATGGTTTAATACTATAGGAAAACCTCCTAGAGAAGTGAAATGATATGTCCAAGCAATATTGTTAGCACATTCAATTTTCGGTGATGAATTTAAATTGGGACAGGTTTAACCGGGGTTAGAATTTGTCAGAAGACTTTTTGTTTGTTTGTTTCCATGGACTTAAGGATATTTACAATAAGGTGATAAATATGGTGGACTAGGGAACCTAAGCCAGGTAAAGAGGGTGGCAAAGACATGAGAGAGATAATAGAATAAAAAGTTTTATGAGTAAAGTTTGTGATTCTCAATAAGTTCAAGAAAATGTTAGAGTGGGAGATGTACAGCAATAGGCTGTGAGATTGGGTGGAAATAACCAGATATCAAAAATTGCATATTTCCTGTTGATGACATAGTCAAGAATGTGACAGAGTAGGGTAGAGGAAATATTACTGGATGAGAAGTCATGTAATTGGAAAGCCATGGATTAAAAAATGTAAAGAAAATCAACACATGAAGAACACATGAAGTCTAAAGGGTTTTTACAGTGGATAAGGAATGTAAGACATCAGTAACAAATAAACGTATAAGAAAGGACATGGAATGACCATTTAACTTGGCCTGGAAAAAAAAAATAGTTCCCCAATATACTACCTAAGTCAATCGATATACCTCTATACCTCAGTTACTCAAATTGATCAATCTATGAAAAACTACACATTATTCATGGGCTATTTGCTTCTTAGAAACCATGCACCCTAATCTACTTCATGTTACAATGGAAAGACTAATAGAGAAAAATAAAGTGTTTCCCAAAGTTACATCTTAAATTTTTAGGAAACTTAGGCCTAAAACTCAGTAGAGCTTTCTTTGTATACCATCAAAGCATTATTTCCCCATTTCACAGTGCAAATGTTTGAGGTTTTCAAAGTGGACCAATAAATATTACTTCTCTTTCTCTCTCCAGTCCTGAATCAGTTGGGAAAAAGAACAAATAGTAATGCAGATATGAAAAAATCATTTCATTACTTATAAAAGCTAAATTATAGCAGCTTAGTCCCCCAAATTGAGCACACTCAGTATATTTATCCCAGATTTAAATACTGCTAGGTGGAAAGTCATTTGCCTGAAATGAGAGAGTTGATAGAACAAAGAGAAGCCAGAAGTGTTAAACTAATTAACATCCCTTGACATGTAAGGAGGTATCAGGAGTAGAGAATTAGTATTTCCAAATACGAAAGACATTGCTATCAGTATTGGGGAAATAAACAGAGAGAACTCCTCAAATTTGTAAATAAAGTAAATAATATTAGCAATTCAAATAGGATATACCAAAAAGCAAATAATAAAAAGATACTTTAAAGAGGTGTAAATGACTTTCAGAATCATAACCAGGTCAGAAGAGTATGCAATTCTGAAGGTGAATGGATGGTTTTGGAAGACTGGAAGGCAAGGGGAGAATCACAGAGATGTGAAAATACCAGCCGGGCGCGGTGGCTCACGTCTGTAATCCCAGCACTTTGGGAGGCCGAGGCGGGCGGATCACAAGGTCAGGAGATCGAGACCACGGTGAAACCCCGTCTCTACTAAAAATACAAAAAAATTAGCCGGGCGCAGTGGCGGGCGCCTGTAGTCCCAGCTACTCAGGAGGCTGAGGCAGGAGAATGGCGTGAACCCAAGAAGCAGAGCTTGCAGTGAGCCGAGATCGCGCCACTGCACTCCAGCCTGGGTGACAGAGCAAGACTCCGTCTCAAAAAAAAAAAAAAAAAAGAAAATACCAGTGCCCATTTCTCTGCTATACAAGAGACTGAATACATTAGGCAAAATTCTTTTTTGAGTATTGCAGCTGTAATCTTGAAAATATCCCTTTTGACAAAATGGATGCTACCTTCAATTCTAGCCATTAAATAATGAATCCATCTTTTAATTTTATGCTCATCATATATGATATTACATCTTATATAGTTATGATTATAGAGAGAGATTGTGCAGGATATGTTGGCTCAAGAATTTCCCACTTTTATTTCCCATATGAGATCAATAAATAAGCACTTTATATAAGCACATTCATTTATGGGCTTGGTTGATGTGGGTCAACTCTAATAAGGAGAAAAACTTACACTAAACTCTCAAAAAATATATTTCTGCCTGAGAACTAAGCCCCAGGCTAGCCTTTCTGGCCATACTTGAATGCCATATACAATATGTCTATTTTAAATTTCATCATGGAATGGAATATTTACCTCCACACCATCTTACATTGAAAGCATAGACCAACTTTTTGCAGCATTAATCAATTCAATGCAGAGAATAACGATTCAGGAACTCCAGGATCCTTATCTTACCATAGTAATTTTAATCCCATCTCCCTACTTCTTAATGGGAATGATCCCCCTTGGAATCCCTTTGGCTCCTTCTTTTTCTCTATTGTCAGAATATCCCTTTTTTTTTCTCAATATATTTTTCTTCTTTAATTTCCAAAAACAAAATATAGCATGTGACTTGAGAGAGGAAGTTTCAGAGAGTGTGAGGCATACTGTCAATTCTATTTTTATATACCCCAAGATGAAGGAAATCAGGAGCACATTTGTCTCTATGCAATTCCTCAGGCTGGTACTGATACACAGCAGTTGCATTTTTTGCTAGGTATAATTTGTTTGTATTTCCCTATGAAATCCAGTTTAAACTAAAACAATGTTCTCCTTTATGGAGAAAAATCAATCAGGAAACAAGCTGCTTTCAAAGTAGTAAGGAAAGTAGAATGGGAGATTGCATCTACATTACTTTGCTTGATAGGCCAATTTTTCACAAGCCTCTGGTCATTCTTTTTACTTTTCTCCCATTGGATACATTTGAGAATTTAAAGGAAACAATAACATGATCAGAAGCTCCAACCTGCTCTGGGGCTGAAAATCAAAGCCCTATATACTACTGAAAAATCTCATTTGATTAATGATTGAGGAAGCATGCAATATTTGCGCACAGGCTGCATAGCAGACTCAGAGTAGCATGAAGAGACTAAAGGTCTGCAAGTACTCACGATCAAAGAAATAAGAACACCCCACTTACCCTTGCCGTGTAATAGAGTGTGTCCTCCAGAAACACACCATGGCTATCTCACATGGAAAGCAGTAGTGAGGATTTATGGTTTAAGTAAATTACTTTCAGAAGTCGTGTTTCCAAGCAATTAGTGTGGAACAAATAGTCTGAAAAACCTGGGGACAGAATACTTATTTCTGTAAGCAAGTCAATGGGATAAGGGACAGTGTAGCAACTTCACCTCTTAAAATCATTATTTTGCCTTTGAGCTGTGGTACTATAGTACAAATATCATGCTCAACACAATTAGCAATTAGATGAGTAAACATGGCCAAGCAAAAAGCAACACCCTATTTTTTCTTCTTACCAGAGAAACACTTATTTGATAAGTAAAAGTTTGGTCAATTATGATTGAGAGCAAAAAAACAACCTTTTCCCTAATGCAAATTAAAAGTGTTTTAGAGTCTCCATTAAAGCAATAAAAAAAATCCAACCTGAGTCATCATGGCAGACTGGAATTGTATCAGTCGGGAGAGGCCAGGTAACAACCTCAATCAGTTAGAAGAACCTAAAGCCACACCCCCAAGCTCTCAGTGGCTGAAAAACAAAGTTCGTTTTTTTTCTCATACTATATGTTCATTGAGTAAAGCCAGAAACCTATACTCATTGCAGCCATTCTAGGAAACAGGATAACAGACGCTCAACCAAACTATGACATTGCTGTCTCACCATGTGCTTCCTTAGTTGCAATCTCTGTGGCTGAAGATGGAAAAGCACTGGCCTATAGAATGTTCTAGTTTGAAAAATGTACTCACCACTTCTATTCACATTTGCTTGGCCAGAACTATTGACCTGATCATGCCGAACTTTCAGGTGGGTGAGGAATTATAATTCTTCCTGAACCCACATATAAATGAATTCAGACATTAGTGAATAATATTAGTCACTATTTGTAATACCTCCCATGATTCAGTTTTGTAGTCACTACATATTTGGTAGTCTTTCAACTCCTCTCCAAGGAGGTATCCGAAAGTCCAGCATATGCATGTGATGAAAGGTGGTATTTACAACCAGTTCAAATGTGTGTCCTCTTCTTTAGGGAATTAAGAACTAAAAAAGAAGCTATCTGTGTTTAATAACCCTGTATACATTGGTGAAACCAGAACAGAAAAAGAACAATAAATTTTCATGTCACTTCAGAAAGAAGAGCGGGAAACATATAGTAGTCACCGGTTCATTGCAATTCTGAAGTTTCATTGAACAGGCATTGTCAGGGATCCTCTATTAGGAAAATATCCTTCTGTGCCTTTTCATATTTCCTCAAATGCTTCTTTTATTTATCTCTAGTAGTGACCCTTCTCTGCTGAGTAGCCTTCCTGTTTTCAGATAGTAGTGAAATGTTACACTGCAGAGCATGGAATATGATTTTATATGAGGCATCCTAGACATCAGATGAGAATATGAACCACA
The DNA here is from genome assembly GCF_009764315.1 of Trachypithecus francoisi. Lineage (NCBI taxonomy): Eukaryota > Metazoa > Chordata > Mammalia > Primates > Cercopithecidae > Trachypithecus > Trachypithecus francoisi. The sequence continues at coordinate 35,143,485 of NW_022681462.1, forward strand.
AGCACGGGGGAGTTAGCCCCTAATGGAATAATTTTTGACCAACAGGCAATAGGAAAAATGAAGGAATCCTCCTTTCTCTCACACATGTATTATTTCAAAGTATGGTTACAACCCTTGACACCCTTTCCAAGGAGTAGTACATGGAAAAGAGGAAAGATAGAACATTTATATTTGGTTGTCCTCTTTCTCCCTATGGACAAACATAAATATGTAGCAACTTAATGAAAAGAAGAGAATCAAACACTGGTCATTAAATGCTTCAGACAAGATGTGAAACTTTTCTCTCCTCTCTTTTCATTACCTAGAAAAAGTCACATGGATATATACAACTTCAAGAGTTAAATAATTATAATTCTTCATGTACCTGGAAAAAGAGGAGAGGAAAATGAGATGTCAGGGAATATGAGTAACATCTACCACAGATGCCCTCAGTGTTCAGACTCTCCAGCTCTTCTCCTACCTGTGGCTCTATGTGTGAGGCCAAGGTCTCCAACACCCTAGAAATTTCCTTGAGCCACTTTCTAGCATTCAGAAAGCTAAGCCTTTCTCCATCTTCGGGGAAGGATTGCTCCCATATCCACAAATATTCGGGTTAGGAACCCTTGGGACATCAAGATTCGTGCTTGAAAATATTAAGAGATTTTTACAAAGCCATAGTCATTCTGAGTTTAACATTGTTTACTCTATGAGAGAAGTAGTTCCAAGTACTGAAAAGCCAAAACAAAAAAACAAAACAAAACTGAACAGCCAAAAAACCTCACATTTCTCAAAGTACAGTAGAACAGAATGCAAATTATTATGTTAGTATAATATTCTGCCACACGTTCAGTAGTGAAAAAAATACACAGTATGAGGTCTTATATAGCTGTGTCTAATGCTAGCTCTTATCCTATTTCCTAGCATGCTACATTTTGAGGGACAAATTTTTAGGTCTCTACATTTTAATATTTTCACAACATTTTCTAAAAGTAGAAAATTCTTCAAATGTTCTATATGAATTAACCAAAAATATATAGTTAAAGAACTGATATAATCATAATAAATGGTTTACGATTTTAGTTTCCTTTACTCTTACTAAGAAAGATGCGAAGAAATAATCATTTTAGTACTTAAAAATGTTTTTAGGTTATTAATTGTATTATGTATGAAACATGTAACTTATTTGTAGAAAAGTTACTAAAACTTGGTAAAAATCATATTGATATTTGTGGGGTTTTTTCTTCTATTTTTGTTTCTTTTTCTTTTTGGATAGAAGTTTCCAACCAAGCTTAGAATATTCCCTAGGATTTTTATTTTCTGGTCACTACTGTATAGCTGGATGAAAAAGGAAACACACATTTGCATACATACATACATATTTGTAATTACCTATCATAATGATGCTTTACATTTATATAATTTCTTAGCTTAAAAAACACATAAATATACATGATCTTATCTAATTTTCACATGCTTTGAATACCAATATAGAAATGAGAAAACTGTAGATCACTTGAGTTGAGTGGTATTTCCAATATACAGATGACATGGGTGAGATTCAAGACAAACTCATTTACTCAAATGTAAAAGTAATGTTTTCTTTCTTTAAATTGTCTTGTTTTATTATCTGTTTGTTTTTGACCATGAAAAGATAACAGTACGAAGCCCTAGTGGGGAGAAAAAAAATTAGACAAAATCCACAGTTGTTTTTTTCCATGAGAAATTTAATGTCTATCTGGATAGATAAGATTAAAATCTCTAGGCCCAGGTGCGGTGACCTGTAATCCCAGCATTTTTGGAGTCTGAGGTGGGTAGATCACCTGAAGTCAGGAGTTCAAAACCAGCCTGGTCAACATGGGTGAAACCCCGTCTATAAAAATACAAAAATCAGCTGGGCGCTGCAACATGTGCCTGTTATCTCAGCTATTCGGGAGGCTAAGGCAGGAGAATCACTTGAACCTGAGAGGTGGAGGTTGCAGTGAGCCGAGATCGTGCCACTGTACTCCAGCCTGGGCTACAGAGTGAGACCCCATCTCCAAAATAAATAAATAAATAAAATATTCTAATTTTTTAAGTGTCATTTTACATGGTCTGTGGGTAAACGTAGAAAAGCAGTCGTATTTGAAGGATTCAGGAAAGATCTGTGAGGTGGAGTGTGGCAGGAGATGATAAAACAAAGATAAGATACTAAGTTCTCATAGTTCCACTGGTTCAGAAATTTGAAAACATTTTAGATATCCAGGACCATATAGACAAAGCAAGTAGTTGATGATTGTATTCAAACAATTAAAACAATTACATTTTTGGGGGACACAACGTAAAGACTAAGATGCTGCTCACTTTAGCTCTTCTTCAAGTAAAAGAAATTGATGAAATTAATGTACAATTGCTATGGCCACAGATGGCATTTTATAATTTGTATTTCATGTACTAAAACATTAAAGAAAAAACTGTTTAAAAAAAACCACAACTTTCCTTACTGGAGCCCTGCATATACCCAAGCCCTGTTCCTGAGAGGAACAGGGACAATTTTTGTTTCTATTTTGTTTCTTCCCTTATTGATTTCCAACTTTTATGTCTAAATAATATAATTATACTGCTGTGGAATTATTTTGATTTCTTAATTTTAAATATGGTCTGTCGACTTCTGGTTGTGTTCATGGGGATTTAACTCATTCTATGTGCTTCTATTCTATGGTTATGTCATTATTTAAGATTAAATCAGTTATCAGGGTTCATATTATTGTGATTGTATCATTTACTGCAGAGACAAAGGGTACTATGCTTATGAGTCCATTTCTGTTTTTCCTAGGTATTAATTTTTCATTTATTTTACTTACTTAATACTATATGTACTTACCACTTTTCCACAAATGTTTCAATATATCAGTCAATCACATAGCAATACATTTCCAAAGGCTCAAACATGTTTAACAATGTATCAGGCTTTTTGTTTTCACCTTTTTCTTCCATCTACTACTCCTTACCAAGAATCTTCTTGCAGTTCTCTTCCCTGACTGATCTTGTTCACTTTACATGAGTCTAGATGTTCTGTCTGCCTATTGAACCACTGCTGCCCAGGGAGCCCCCCACCATTCTTCTGTCTTGGGTCTGCTGATTCTGCATTCTTTCTCTTTATTGGTCTTGAATTATTGTCCTTTTGACTTGGCATGGAAGTCTAAATTGAAAAATAATTCCATTTCTCTTGGAATTTTGAAAACATGATTTTATCTGTCCTTTAAGCTCTTGGAATGCTTTTATTTTAAAATTTAAGCTAACATGTTCATTTTTGAAAGCAATATCTTATTGTCTGATTATTTCTGTCTTCTAGCATCCTTTTCTAACAGATGTGATATTTTTCTTCATCTTTCTGGTTGTTAGTGGGAGGGTGCTAAGTGGAAAATGCTACATAAACTGCATGATTTTGCAAGAAGTTCTGGTTCTCTTGTTCAGCCCACTGCCACTGGACTCTCTCCCTTCCATGTAAGCCCCCAGTAAAACCCCCTGTCTCGTTCACTGACTCTGGGTCTCTTCTTCAGCCTCTTGAACCTGGTGTGATCCCTATTGGAGTTGACAGGTGTTCAGAACAATAGCTTTGTTCACTCAGAAATCTAGATTAATGATTTAATCTTTCTTTCTAACACAACACACTGAAGAACATAATTCTATTCATCACAGTGTTAGAGAGATTTTCAAAATATGAAGAAAAGGAATTCATATCGGAATCACTGAGAAATGGGGCAAGAACAGGTGTAGTTGATGTTCTATCTAGATTAGGTTTGCATACTGAGGAATCCAGCCCCACACTAAAAACCTACATGTGATTTTTTTTGGCCCCACCATAAGCAATTACAAAGGCTTACCTGACAGGCCTCACAGGAAAAAGCTGCCCTACATCAGACTTAGTGCATAGCTGCTGAGTCAGTCCTGTAGACCCTGGACAAGTGACGGATGGTAGGAGTACTCAGACACAGGTATGCAGTGAAAGAGCAGCTAGGTGACTGCCAAAGAGTGAGCAGTCTCAAACAGCTAGAGCTGCTTGTTTTTATTCAGTACAGACATAAGGCCTGAAAGCTTGGAGCAAACACAATCTGTGGGTAATTAACAGTATTGTTTTCCCTTTCAGGGATCAGTCACATGCGAGGATGGTCAAAGGTCAGTTTCTGGACAAAAAGGGTAAACAAACCTATTTAGATAAATTCCCCTACACTCCCTTGTACCTACTCCTCGCCCTCTGCCTCAGGGTAAGAGAATAGCTGCCTTCAGCTTATTCTCCCCTGAAGGTCTGCAGAGCCTTCTGACCTTTCAGAAGGCCTGCTTCTTTTGCTATAGCTTCTTTCACCACTCTGACTGATCCCCTACACATAGGTGAATTCTCTAAGGAAAGTTGCAGTCAAGGATGCAGGCCTCTCTGGCAAGCCATGCTGTTGCATATACTGGAAGTCCTAGCCCAGGAGCCTCTATTCCAAAGCTTGTTCATCTGAATCCTTAGGCAAAGGTCGTCTTCAAGCATTCTGCTGAAACCTCCTTACAGGGAGGGAAAGGTGGAAACCTTGAAATCACTTTCCCCCCCCCGTTCTGACTCAGTACTTTTCCATTCCTAGCTTCTCTTAACCCCACATCCCCTGCCTTGTCCTGCACCAGCCCTAGGAACTATAAATCTGTAGAAGCCTTTTTGTTCAAAGCTTTTCAGGCAAAAGGTGAGACAACCTCCACATAAGTTGATCTACCTGATTCTCAACCATTGTGCTGTGCAATGGAGAAAAATGGAACAGAAAGGAATTGGTACTTCTATGTTTTAGCCTCTTGCTTTTATTATTGCAGTAAGTGATTGATGACTTGAGTAATACTATTTTGACTTGCTGCTTTAATTGACTACTCCAACACCTGGCAGCTCAGCTCTCCTCAGCTCAGCAGAGCTCCTGACATGTATCCCTCTTTGCCTAGCTGGTCTAGGTTTAAATCCTGACCCAACCTGCACACACACTATCATAAAACACAAAGCTTTGTGAAAATTATTTAACTACCTTGAGCCTCAGATTTCTCATCTTAAAATGGCAATAATAGCATTCACCTCATTCAACTTTGGGAGGATTCCAGGAGATGACTCGTGTAAGAATCTTAGTAGTCTCAGTCCATGGTAGTGAGGCAATATTAATGATGACATTAGAGATTACAATAATGATTATTTAGATTACTGAACACCAGGTCCCTTTAAAACCTACACACTTTCCTCCATAGAGGAGTTGGAGTTTAAGTGTTTAATTCATTTCCTCTCACTAAAAAGTAAACATCAATGTTTAAATAATGATGAGCAGGGAGTTCCAGAAAAATAAATAGTTCGAGCTCTGGGTCCTCAATTGAAATTTTATTTGAATTCTGACAAAAAGATACATTGGTTCAGATTGCAAATCAAGTCCCTAACCTGAAGGCAGGTCCTTGGGGTTCATTTTAGGCCTTCATTTCAGTCTCAGTGTTCTGTTTGTTTTTGGTAAACTATTTCCAAGCTTTCCTATTTATGGTATGGATTTTTGTTAAGAGCTATACTCTTCTAAAAGAAAATTTTTAATATCCTTGTTGATCCTTAACCATATTTTATCATTCCAACCCCATATCTCCATGTGAAGAAGGTAAGATGGAAATATTGGAGACAAGATGACAAGAGATGGTGAAAACTAGAAATTACTCCCTCTTCTTACTCTCCACGTTGTCAGCCCTCTGAGAACACACTGGCCCAACTGCTTGTACTTTGTCAAAATGGATTCATCCCAATCTATTTATCATAAATAGATGCAAATATTTCCAAGATGCACCTGGGTATGCAAGCATCATAACCAACTAATTCAGTAAGCAGAGAAAAGATGTACATTCTTTATAACTCTGCAGGGAAGCAGAAAGATATTTCTAGAGATGAAATTATACAGCAGGGCTTCTTAGTTTAGAGACAGCAAGATTTCCTTGATATTTTTTCAGTTCTTCTTCATTCATCTATTCAGCCATTTATGCAGTAGTCATTGTGAGTGTTTCTATATGTAAGCTCTGAGCTAGATAACTCCATCTAACACCACTGCAACTTATCTCCAGCTGAGTCTGTTGGGTGAACACTTTTATCTGCATGATTATCAATCTTCTTCAAGAAAGTAAAACATCCTACATGAGGCATATTACTTTATGTTGTTTAGTTTATTGAGTTGACTGATTCCTCTGGGTAAACATAGTTATTTTGACCATTATGAACATATAACCTCAATCAAAGAACTAGTTAAATGTATACGGGAATAGAAAGCTATAAATGATTTATTTATTTATTTATTTATTTATTTTTTGCTATCAGCTAAGACATTTATTTGCCAGATTCTCTTAGTACTTACAACTTGTGAAGGATCCTTGGGGATAGTCTATTAAATTATCAAAGCACTGATGAGAAGGTAATAGGAGTCAGACTATAGTGTACAAGAAGGAGCTTTGTCCCTTGATCAATTCAGGAAAATAAGAAAGTCATACAACAAGTGAATAACATTAATGTTATCTTTTGGTTTATTTCATGTTCCGTAAGATGTAACTAGTAAAATGAAAACATGTGTCTCGGAATGCATTAATGGAAATAATAGATCCAGTAATGTAACTTATTTGGTGAAAAAAAATGACCAGAATTAGTTGAGTCTGGAATTCTTCTCCTAGGAAACAATTCAAGAAAATAACTACATATATTTGGTGAAAATTAGCAGAAGGTTAGAATTTAAGTGTTTTTAAATTATAAAATTAATTATTTAATTCTCATGTAAGATATTTGAAACAGCTCTAAGTAAACTAGATAGAAAATGTTGAGCTACAGACAGGACCAAAATTCCACTTAATTTATTAATAAACAATAGGAAAATTAAAAACTAAAGTGGGAAGTGGACAGAGCAGATGTTAAGATTAGATTTTCGTAAGATGTAGATTTTCCTGTGTTTCTTTAGGATGCTTATCTCCACTAGAAAATGATAAAATTAAATTCTACATATATTAAAGAAAAGTATGCTTTAAAATGACAAGTGATATAAATCCTATGCATAGAATTTGTGGATCGGTTGGGAACTACAACAGTAATTACAGGTCTCGTTTTATTTAAATGATTTTTGGCAGATGTTCTTGGAAGAAAAACTGAAACCCAAAACACCATTTGTAGTACCAGATGGATTTTATGATTTAAACGTCTTACCCTTTGGACTGAATAATTCACGTATCTCTTTTTAAAGATCGATTAATAATTTATTAATGGGTAGGGTCACTCAACACTGATGCCATACAGGTATGCAGCCAGATTGTTTTAGATGAACATCTGGAGCCTCTTGGCCTGGTATTAACTTTAGCCATAAAGCTAGTCTTATGCTCAAGCTTACTACATGGCAACAATGTGGACATTCACAAAGTATGAAACAGGAATATAAACAATTGCAGAAAAAGATTAATAGAAACTTTTAAACTTTTTAAACAAAGACACAAATAAGGAAATTCATTCAACAATATTTATTGACCTCTTGATCTGTGTCAGAAATGACGTAAGTACATTAGCATATCAGGTTCTGGCTTCCATTGTTAGGACTAAACTTGGTCCACCATGTGATTTCCAACCAAATTGGAAACTTGAAAAGGGAATCTGTCCCTTATTATGTCAGATAGATTTAGATAGAAAAAAAAAAAATGATACTTCTCCAAGTTTTCTGATGATCTGTGTGGCAACAGTACTATTATCTTCCTCCATCTTTTAAGTCAGCATTCTGAAATCCTGTCCAACTACCAAAAACAAATTGCTGCTTGCTTTGCCCTGTAGTGTCAGGGTATCCTGGAATTAATGTCTGTTATCTGCTCAACACCTCTAAGCTTCTCACTATTTCCCCTGGTTCAGCAGTAACATCTGTCATCCAGGAACCACTGTTTATCATTTTATAGAGGACTTGCATGGTGGGAGCTGACGTATGTTGCATGCTGCCTCTAAGAGAACCTGTGATAGAAATTGTTCTATCCACAGATGAGCCAGTAAAAGCCAGTCTAAACAAGGCAGCTTACGAAGCAAAACTCTTCCCAGATTATCTCTGCGTGATCCCCCCTTTCCCCCATTGTAACAGATACATTTTTCCTGTAATGTCAGACTCATCCCAGAATCATCCTGTATTTCTCTGTAGTTATCAGTCCCTTAATACAAAAGCTCCAAATTCTAAAGATTTTACCTCCTTAATATTTGCCCTCCTTTTATTTTTTCAGAGCAACTGATTTCATTTATAACCCCATAGTATTTCTGGCAAAATATATGTCTGATTATGTTAAGTCAAGCTTCATAGGGTACTTTCCTAAGGCCAAAGTCTAAATTCACTTACATGGAACCTAATAGGTACTCAGTAAATAATCATTGAGTTAATTTTATTTTGCCCTTTATTTCTTGGTATGTTTTCTCACCCATATTTGCCTGTCTTAGTCATTAACTCAGCCATCACCATCAGTTTCAGTTTTCGTTGTTTTTATGTGTCACATTCTGTCATAGAACAGTTGAGTTTCCTTAAGTATCACTAGGATAAAATTAGAAGAAATCATATTTTCTACCAGGATGATGAATGTGCATATTAGTCAGGAGTCTCCAAAGAAACGGAACCAACAGGATACACATAGAGATATATAAAATGAGATTTATTATGAAAATTGCCTCACACAATTATGGAGGCAGAGAAGTCCCACAATATGCACTGACAAGCTGGAGACACAGAGAAGCTGGTGGTGGAATTCAGTCTGAGTCCAAAAGCTTGAAACCCAGGAGTCCTGATATCCAAGGAGGAGAGATGAATGTCTCAGCTCTAGAAAAGAGAAGAAATTCACTTTTTCTCTGCCTTTTTGTTCTGTCGAGGCCTTCAGTCGATTGGATGATGCCTGCTCACATTGTGAGGACAGGTCTTCCTTACTCAGTTCACTGATTTGAGTGCCAATCTCTTCCAGAAACATTCTTACAGACACACTCAAGTAATATTTTCCTAGCTATCCCTCAACCCTGGCAAGTCGACACCTGAGATTAACCATCCCAATGGCATTTTCAAGTTATACTGCCTCAAAAAATAATAAAGAGAAAATATAAAGTAAAATTTTTAAATTTTGAGTTAACCGCAATAATTATGAAAAAAGTTTTTGAAATTTGTCAGCCTATTGCTTGACGTCTCCCATCTTATTTTATATTCTTCAAGCTTTAGAATAGAAGTGTTGTGCTTACTCCACACCACCTGCCCAGGTGCTTTGACCTCACCAGTGCCTATGGAAAGCTTATTGACTCAATTATCAATATATATGAAATTCTTGCTCTTGATTCAGGGTTGGGCAATTCTCATAGCTGCATTCTTGAAAAAGAGTGCATGCATGATCTTACATCAATAAATCTATAATTTCAAATGTGTATCGTCATTGATCTAGAAAATATTCACCTTCACCAATTTCACACATCCACACATCCACACACATACTTATAGTTACTCTGCTTGCCTGAACCTCATCTTCTGGCCCAGAGGTGTAAATAGAATTGGTTATTCAGTGATGCCCACCCACCTTGCCCCACTTCTTCCAAGAACATGATTTAAAAAGCACATCCAGCAATCCCACTGTTGGATTATATATCCAAAAGAAAAGAAATCAGCGTGTTAAAGAGATATTTGCACTCCTATCTTTGTTGCATCATTGTTCACAATAGCTAAGATTTGGAAGCAACCTAGGTGTCCATCAACAGATGACTGGATAAAGAAAACGTGGTACATATGTGCAATGAAGTACTATTCAGCCATAAAAAAGAATGAGATCCTGTCATTTGCAACAACATAGATGGTACTGGAGATCATTACATGAAGTAAAATGAGCCACACACAGAAAAACAAATTTTGCATGTTCTCATTTATTCATGGGGACTAAAAATTGAAATAATTGAACTCATGGAGACAGAAAGTACAAGAGTGGCTACCAGAAGCTGGGAAAGGTGATGGGTTGGGGGAAGTTGGGATGGTTAAGGTGTACAAAAAATACATCAAATGAATGAATAAGACCTAGTGTTTGTTAGCACAGTAGGGTGACTATAATAAAAAGTAATTTAATTGCACATTCTAAAATAACTCAAAGTTTATAATTGGATTGTTTGTAACACAACAGATAAATGCTTGATGTGATGGATACCCTATTTACCCTGATGTGATTATTACTTACTGTTTGCTTCTATCAGTATATCTTATGTAGCACTTAAATATCTCCCTTAAATATATCTAGTATATACCCACAAAAAATAAAACTAAAATTTTAAAATAAGAAAATAAAAATTAAAAAGTAAGAAAGAACATCTCTCTCTTTGCCTTCTGCAAATTATGTGGCCTTCTAGAGGCCCTTCCCTCAGAAAGCAGCCCTCACCGCCCACCCCTTCCTTTGTTTTCAGGATAGTTACCTATGCCTTGAGCAGCGGATTTAATTGAGATGTTCCTTGAAATTAAGAAAGGTAATTGCAGCATCAAACAAGAGAAACAGTCCATAGACTATCCTTAAGAAAAATGGCAGGAAGGACCCTGAGAAATTAATCCTGAGAGAGGGTGTGAGGAAGGGAAAAAGAGAGAAAGAAAGAAAATATTATAGATTGAGATGGAAAAGCCAAATTGGTATTTACAATGAAACATAGGAATATCCAAGTGGCAATGATGGCAGAACATGGGAACCTGGGGCAAAGGAAATGAAGAGAGGAGGAGAGCCATGAATTAATGAACTTCTGCAACATAACCATGCTACCCAGAACACAACCTTGCCTTAGAAGTCAGATAAGTGATGTATGAAGTGTTTAATGTTCACCATGAGTAGATGCAATTCCATAAGGGAAAATGCTCAATATAAAAACAGGCAAGGCTTATGAACAGGTAAGTGATCTTCTAAGGGGAGAAAACAGTCAATAACACAGGAAACTATATTTGGAAGGTACAAGTAATGAAATGAAATTAAAGTGGTACATCACTTTTTACATATAGCCTCATTTTGAATAAGGAAGACATATTACCATATTTTAAAATTCCTCTTTCATATCCAAATGGTGTTTTTTCTTTTAAAAAATATATTTCCGTAAGTTTTTGGGGAACAGGTGGTATTTGGTTACATCAATAAATTCTTTAGTGGTCATTTGTGAGATTTTGGTGTACCCATCACCCAAGCAGTAGTCACTGAACCCAATTTGTAATCTTTTGTCTCTCACCCCCTTCCCACCTTCTCCCCCTGAGTGCCCAAAGTCCATTGTATTCTTCTTATACCTTTGCATCCTCATAGTGCAGCTCCCACTTAAAAGTGAGAACATAACGTTGTTTGGTTTTTCATTCATGAATTACTTCACTTAGAATAGTAGTCTCCAATACCATTCAGATTGCTTTAAAAAAAAATCTACTCTCAGTTAAAGATAACTTCTTTACATTAAAACCATTGAATAGCTTTCTACCCATGTTTCTGAAAGTAACTCTAGGTGACATTACCTATTTTTTGGAGGGGTGTACTTTTCAATTAGTTTAGTGATTTTGTCATGCTGTCCCTAGCTTTCAGCTTCCTAGCTTTGTCCTTGGAGCAGTGTCTCATTTCCCTTGTAAGTCAGTTTGCTCTCTCTTTGGTCATACATGAAATGGAAATGTTGTACCACATTTTCAGTCGTCTTAGTCTAAGTCTTCCCCTACCACTTCCTTTCTAACTCTTCCCCAAGCAGGAGAATATCTAATCTGATATACCATAATTCAAAAACTCACTATATGTTCAAAATAGTTGTGCTTTAAAAGCCCATCTTTTTTATTCTTTTTCTTTTTAAACAAATGTGCTAATAATGATAGATAACTCTTATATAGTGCTTACCCTGCTACAGGCACTGTTCTAGATGGTACATATTTAATTACTCCATTAATCAACCTAAAACTTTATGAGATAATATAATTATCACCCCATTTTAGAGACTAGAAATATGAGATATGAACTAGAGAGAGGCTAACTTTTCCAAGGTCATTCAGTTTCTGTGTGTCAGAGTTAAGGCTGAGCCAGACATTCTAGCTCAGAGCCCTGTGTTCTTGAGCACTGGGCCACTTACATCTCTTGGGTAAACAGAGGTCAGAATAAGGAGGATCTTGCAAATAATTTACATATTTGGACCATTTTTATTTGGCTTTATTTGAAACCTCATCCTGGAATTAGGTAGAAGGTTGTTACTACCATTAATATAAGGTGGTAAACAGAATTGAAAGTGTAATAATGTCAGCTGAGTGAATAGTTTGACCTTTAAGTTAACTAAAGCAGTGCTTGCTCCCCTCTCTTTCAGAGACAACCATTCCAGTGGCTATAGAAGGATTAAAAGAGAACAAAAGAAGATATTGGGGTATCAGCCTCACAGAAGTGGGTCAGGAAAGTCACACCTTTGCTTGATCTTATGCTAGATGCTCCTCTGAGTTAAGAGAAAGCAAAAATAGAGCAATACTTGTGAAGAAAAATGTGCTTCTCTTCTCTCATCCTAGCATTGAATATGCTAATAGCCCTTCTGGACACCTACCTCAACAGAGACAATGCTAACCTGAATGAATAGATCCCAGGACGTTCTTTTCGTAAACACAGTCCAGGCTACATTCTTTATTTCATGTTTTGCCAAACACCATTACATTAGAGGCCATTAGAAACGTGTCAACATATTTAAAAATTATATTCTGATTGTCTTTGTTATTTTGTGTGTGTACTTAATAATTCTCTGAACTTGATAAGAGGGGATGTGGTGACTGAATGGAGCAGCATGTAGGTATTCTAAAGACTCTGACTCTAATTCTATCAAAATGCTACACTTATTCTTATCAAGGAATACAATCTAATTGTTATCCAATCTATTATGAAATCAATTTCTGACCATGTACCAAATAGAGGGATGTTCCTAGGGTAGACTTCATAGCTAAGTCCCTGCCTTTCCCTGTTTCTTGACTCTCAGACTTAATGAGTTAGAATACAGTAGCAAGCAAGTTGTAACTGGAGACAGAGGAGACAAGAAGGAAAGTCCAGCACTTGGTGAAGGCAGGGTACACTCAGATGAGAGCAAGGAAGGGGAGAGAAGCATAGAGCTGAAGAAGGATTATTAACAAGGTTTAGGGCAGAGGCAAAGAATCATCTCCATCATTTTCTTGAGGGCTGGTCTAGAAAAGGTCCTATAATCCTTAGCGACCCTAAGCAAATCCAATATTTTAAAATAGGTGACAGATCTTAACTGGCTTATGACATCATGTCTCAGACACAGAACTGCATCTGGCCAGGCTGCACCCCAAGTCATCTGAATGATGATGTCTTTATAGTTCTGCATATTTTTCAAACAAGACATTTAATTAGTGCTCATTATTATGGAAGAGATAGCTTGGCAGCTTATTATCCCTCTCTTTGCTGCCTCCCTGCAGTCACAGAGACTTCTGGACGTCTTTCCTCCATGAATTCATACAAGACATGTGTTTGTTACTGAGCCACGACAACCATGCTGGATAAATCTAGGGGAAGGAAATATTCCAGTCCCAAAAAGTCCAAGTTACAGATAGTCCTGTCACAAGGCTGTGGCCAACACATCTTTCAGGTCTAAGGTGGATGGGAAGAATAGTAAAGGTCCAAAAGAGGTAATTTCCTTCCCTAGCATTTAACTTCCCACTAGTACAGGGGTTTAGAACAAAAGAATCATAGTGATGGCTACCATATATTTAGGACCTACCATGTGCTGGGCACTGTGCTAGGTGCTTAACATATCTATTCATATGGCACATAGTGAGGCTGGTCCTACACTTTCTTGAACACTTTGTCCCTTAAAAAGAGACCAAATTGAGCTTATTGCAGGGAAATCTGAATTTGCCATCTGGTGCTCCTCATGGGAAGATAATTAAAATGAAGAACTTTAGGAAAAGTACATTAAAATGAATATCAGGAAGAGACTAAGGCCCTGTCTTTAAGATTGTTTTGTATGAGTTGTAGGTTCATACAACGTCTCTGTAGAGTTTCCTTCAAAGACAATAGATATTTCCATTGTCATTATTCTTGGGAAGGTCAATTCAGGGGTAGGAAATAGAGACAGGGAGACCAGGGTTAGACAATGGAGGTGCTCCACCCAGATGTCTCCTTGGATATTTAAGACCATTTTTTGTGACACCTCTGACTACTTGTTCTTGCTTTACACTACTTCTATTTGTGACTTCTTTGTATGGGGAATTACCTTCAAGGTTACATGCCTTTAGAGTGTCCATTACCTATGGACTAGTTGATGTAGGGTTGATATAACCCAGATCCTTTCCTCAAGTTAATAAATATTCTGAGGTGTAACTTACACTTCAGAGTGGACAAGGCTCATGCTGGGATTTTGCCTATAATTGCATTCTTGCCTAACTTCATCCCTTCCTTTCTTTTCATTGTCTTACAAATTCCTCTTAGAAGCAATTCTTTAACAAATCTCTGGCACTTGAATTCTCATATCAGGATCTTATTTTAGGGAACATAGACTAAAACAATTGATGTGAGGGATAAATCTCCCACAGTTTCTTTGGATTCATGAACTTAATTTTGCTCATATTCTGGGATTTACAATTGCAGGTAGTGCTTCCAGAATATGTGTGGAGGTAACAACTGAAAGGAAAGTGAGGTCGGAAAAGGTAAGAACTGCCTGTGGAGAGCACTGAAGAAAAGGAAGAGAAGCAACCTGAGAAAAACTGTATAAATCAATATTGGCCTATACAGGAGTTTTAAGTTACTCTATTGCATTTACTTTCCACTTTACCAGCTCTCACAATTAAATCTGGTTAAAATTTATGCTAAGCAAGTTTAAAAACTCTTAGTGGTGTCAATGCTTTCAGCCAAAGACCACCAGAAATACACCTGCATTTAAACAAGTTGAATTTACTAAGCATTTCAGTGAGGGAGAACAGATACCATGGGAAATCTCAGTGATTGGGCATTAGAAAGAACCTATCACAGAATTTGGGATTTGGTTGGATGATTTGGGGTGGGTCTAAGAAAGCAGGGTTTTGTGCTAAATTGGATGCTGTCAGAAAGCAGGGGCAATTCTATGATTAAACATCTCAGTATATCTTACCTATCACAAAGATAAAACTAATTGGTGAAGAAATAGCAGCCACATATTTGGCTAAGGAGGGCATGTTTGGCATTTTGTGGGTGGCAGAGTGAACTTGTTTTACCTGTGCTTAGACAAAATTATGAATTGTTCTTGTTTTGTATCATTTTATTATGGTCTCTTAGTAACCTTGTCTTAGGTTGGTATTCTGTGAAGTTATTTATGATACATAGGATAATAATTCAGCTATGCTATGAGTGCCAGGCCAGCTTTCAAATGTCAGAGCTTCTCTTTTTTATTTATTAGGAATTTCGTATTACTTTTAGAATGAAGATGAAGTTCATAAATACGTTCAAACACCTCTAAAATCAGTTTCCTGCCAAATCTTCTAGTGAGATCTAGAATGATGTTCACACTCACTCTAGTCATGTGGGAACCTTTTCTCGGTCTCTTGTGTGTGCTTTATGGATGCTTTATGCTTCCTAAAGCATGAAGATTCCTTTAACTTGGGATCATACTGTTCTTAAAATTTTACTTGATGTTCTATTTAACTTTTTCTTCTACTCTTGACACTATCTCCCATGAATGCTGTTGTGCTATTAAATAGTCTTAGTGACTATGAGTTTAATGACTGCAGAATATTTCATCTTGGACCTTTCTATGTTAGTTACCTACTCGTGCATAACAAACTACTCCAGGACTTAAAAACAACAAGCATTTCTCAGGTCACACAGTTTCTGAGCATCAGTAATTAGGAGGCATCAGCCAGGTGGTTCTAATTCAGAGTCTCTTAGGAAGTTGTAGTCAAGCTGACCACTGAGCTGCAGGCTCTGAACACTCAGCTGAGGCTGGAGGATCTAATTCCAAGCTCACTTACCTGTCTGTTGACTGGAAAGTTCAGTTTCTCACTCATGCACTTATCCACAGAGTTGCTTTCAAGCTGGCTTCTTTCAGAGTGGGTGACTGGAAATGGCCAAGGGGAGATAGGGTAAGGGGGTTATGCTGCTTTTTGTGACCTAGTCTTCAAGTTACATACCATCATTTCCACCATATGTGATCCACTGGAAACAAGGCACTAACGTCGATCTATACTCAAAAGAGAGGACATTACACAAAGGTATGAATACCGGGGCACTGGGATCATTGAAGCCATCTTGAAGTCTGACTACCATGTTTACCTTACTGTTTAAAGCTGTATAACTGTATATAACGTTTTATATAGCTTTGTGTAACTGTATATAAGTCTTTCTCTTCTGATATTTAGGCCTATTTTCATTTTTGCTATTTAAAAAGAAGTCATTAAATTTTTAATTTAAAAATATATGTTAAGTGTCTCGAAGTGCTAAGTACTGAATACAAATTTGTTTTATGATGTAAAACAAACTGAAGTGAAACATTTTGCAGTTAAAAGCCTAAGACAGAAATCTTTCCTGTCACAATCTATAATTATTTCATTAAGGTATAGTCCTAAAGTGAGATTATTGAAATAAAATATATAAATATTTAGGTACTTAATATATATTGCTAATTGGTTTTCATAAAATGTATATACATCAATATGGCCAGAAGCAGCAGCACCTCATTATAAAATTAATAGTTTTCAATATTCGTATTAATACATGACCACTTCTAAGATAATAAGTTAAAAAATTATGTATTCTTGTTTCTCTAATCTGCATGTACAATATTTGACTTGTAGACAGGGTTTAAACACATTCTGTTTTTTTTTAATTAACAGATTTTCTCATTGCTTTTTTTTAAAGCTCTTCATAAGGCTATTAACTTTAATATCAGCAATGTTTGCTTCAAATATTAGTCTGTTTATAATACATCTCTCAGTTTATAGTAGATCTTTAAGTATTTACAAGATGTTTAACATTTGGACATTTTATATTTTTTTAATGTCAAATCTATTGATCTTTCATTTTTTTCTTGCTTATCAGTTCCCCCGTTTTCAATTAGTCATCCACATTTTCTTTTATATCACATATAGCAATAAGATTTTAATTAAAAATGTTTTATACTTTGACATATTGGACAGGTATTTTGGGTAACTATATATATGCATATATATGTATTATATATGTGCCTGTATAATTATATTAATTTAAAATGTTTTATACTTTGACATATCTGACATATATTTTAGTTAACTATATATGCAATGAGGATCCAATGCTTTTATTTCAATGTATTGAATATTCTTCACTTCTCATTAGCTTGGAAGGTTTCTGAAACCATACTAGATTCTTATATAAACTGCAGCTACTCATTAGTCCTCCCATTGACCCAAAGATGCTGCTGACATAACTCTTTCATTTAAAATGCTATTAATTAATTCAAAGGACTTTCCCCATGCCTTTTAAAAAATCTTTTATCTTTGTAAGACTTCTATGCCATCCCTGCTTAGGGTCTTTCTGAGTACTTTATGATTTGTTTGTTTCCTACTATTTATTTCTCTTTTGTAATTTTTTTTTTTTTTTTTTGAGACGAAGTCTCGCTCTGTCGCCCAGGCTGGAGTGCAATGGCGCGATCTCGGCTCACTGCAATCTCTGCCTCCCGGGTTCACGCCATTCTCCTGGCTCAGCCTCCGGAGTAGCTGGGATTACAGGCGCCCGCCACCTCGCCCGGCTACTTTTTTGTATTTTTTTTAGTAGAGACGGGGTTTCACCGTGTTAGCCAGAATGGTCTCGATCTCCTGACCTCGTGATCCGCCCGTCTCGGCCTCCCAAAGTGCTGGGATTACAGGCTTGAGCCACCGCGCCCGGCCCTCTCTTCTGTATTATAACTTCTAAGAGAAAGCTGTTGTTTTGTCTCATATGTAACAACATTACTGACAATCTTTTGGTAAGTTTAGTGGTTTCAGTTGATTTTCTTGGCATTTCTAAGTATATAATATCTGATAATAATGAATTTTTAACCTCAATTTTTATCTAATGATTACAATTTATTTTTATAGTATGTTATGTGGCTCAGAATGTCTGGAACAAGCTTAAAAGAATTAAAATTAGTGGGGAATTTACTTTATTTGTGAACTTGAAGTGACATGTCTAGCATTTCAAAACTAATGAAATTTTGAAAACCTAATGTCAAAGGAAGACAGAGTAAACCTTGAAGAAAAGCAGAAATATTTTACTATTCTGCACATCTTGTATGCCCATCACTGTTAGACACATCATTGTTTTCTAAAACAAATACACTGTTGATAACTCTGCATATAGGCTTTGCTTTTGCTCTGTGAATCTGTCCCAGTGATTATCATGTTTCAGTGCACCTAAGAGTTAGCCAAAACCATGTAAACTCAACCTCACGAGCAATTTAAGAGCTACTCAGAGTTAGTGATGACAATGGTGATTTGAGCCTATTTTATACTGATTTTAGAACATAACACAACTCTTTTTATATATAAACATCTCAGAGTTTATACTCCTTCATAGCACTTCACACAGTAACTGCTTTATATTAATATTCATTATTATTAAATAAGTTACTCTTCTACCAGAGCACCAATTCTGTTAGAGGAGGATTCACACTTCATCTATTGTCACACCTGTATTAGTTTTCTACTGCTGCTGTAACAAATTGTGACACACAGTGCATAAAACAATATAGATTGATTATCTTATGTTCTGTCTGGTGTCTGATGCAGTTGTCACTGGGATAAAATCAAGGTGTCAGCAGGGCTATGCTCCTTTCTGGAGGCTCTCAGGGAGAATTGGTTTTCTTACCTTTTCCAGCTACTAGAGGCCTTGGATGTTCCTAGATATTTGGCCCCATTCCTAAATCTTGAAAGCCAGTGATGTGGGTTGAGTTCTTCTCACTCTAACCTCTGTTTTCCCCTTTTTCATCTACCTTTAAGGATGCTTATGATTAGGTCAAATCACTCAAATATTTCAGGATAATCTCCTCTATTTTAAGGTCAGTTGATTAGTAACCTTAATTCCATCTGCAACCTTATTTCCTCTATGTAATTTAAGGTAATAGAGTCACAAATTCCAGTGATCAGAATCTGGATATTTTTAGGTACCATTATTCGACATATCATGATACCCAATATGCCTACCATAATTGGTGTTAAATAAATATTTGTCATATAAATGAATACATGAATGAAGACTACAGACTTAATTTACTCTTTAAATAACAGAGAAGCTTCCCAATATTTTTAATTTTTGAAAAATTTAAAAACAATAGCTGTGAAAGTTTCTTTTTAAATACACTTTAAGTATTCTATTATCAACTTTTTTTTATGGACTTTAATAATGAACTAATAGATTGACTATTAAGCCATTGTGCATTCTTGTGTAGTCGTGGGACTAATAAATCTGGTTGGCCATTTCTTAAAGATACTTGCACACTGATGAGACACATGCTAGATTAGATTTTAGTATTATAGTTTATTCACTTAAAATGATACTAATAGTTTATATATGATAAATGTATAAATGTTTATTATGTGCTCCACACTGCAACAAATTGTAAATATTGTAAATGTTTACCAGCTATTCTCTTCCTATCCTCATGTTAAATGTATACAATTTTATAATCAGTCCTCACAACAATTCTATGTAGCAGGTTTCATTATTGTCTTTATTTTATAGATGACTAAAATTAGTTTTATAGACACTAAGTATTTTGGTTATTGTTACAGCAAAATTGATAATGGTAGATGCAACACACCAACTCTGGTCCTTTTGAGATAACAATCTATGCTACTAACCATAGTGTTCTATTAACTGGTATATTTTGTCTCAGTCTGTCATCCAGGCATGAGTGCAGTGGCACAGTCTTGGCTCACTAAAACCTCTGCCTCCTGTGTTCAAGTGAGAACAACCAGCCAATTTTTGTATTTTTCGTAGAGACAGGGATTCACCATGTTGGCCAGACTAGTCTGGAACTCCTGACCTCAAGTGATCCGCCCGCCTCAGCCTCCCGAAGTGCTGGGTTTACAGGCATGAGCCATCATGCCTGGGCTAATTGGTGTATTCCTTACTATGTTTTTTCTGTGGTTGTTCTGAAATAGTCTATATGGCATTTTTTCTTAGAAAATTTCAAAGCGTGTACCTTTAAAGCCTGGACTTAGAGGTCTTTATAGAACAAACTTCTGTTATAACCTTTTTAGTGACTTTCTTTTTGCCTGGATTAACCTGGACTCTCCTCATGGCCCCTTATTTCTTATGTGATTATTAAATCCTTCTACAGGTTTGAACCTAACGGTACTTTTTTGCCAAGAAATCTGTTGGGTACATTATTGTCACTTCTCTCATGGAGTTAAGTCTTATTCCAGAAGTCATCAAATAAAATAAAAAGAACAACTAAATACATAATTAAAATTACAATTAGTGTTGTGCAGAAGATTAATACATTGCAAAAGAAAACAATAAAAGGGCTGATCTAATTTACAGAGGTCAGGAAAGTCTCTCCCACTCCCTATACCTTGAGACGATGACTTTTAATCTGAGATCAAAATAATGAGAAAGAATCAACCCAATGAAGAGGAGCCAGTCATGCTTTCCATCCTCCTGAGACTATACAGTGATGGTCTAACATCTTCTTTTGGTTATGAAAATTCAAAAAGAAAATTATAAGCATGTTCTCCCTCCAAGTATCTGTGATGAAAACCCCTTTCCCTTCTTTTGCAATGTTTTTCATAGCTTCCTGGTTGGTATTACTCGCTATGTGTCCGTTCTAAAGAGTAAAAGTTTACCCCAGATCACATTTTTATCAATAAATAGGATGAGTATATTTTTGTTAGTCTTGCTGTTTGCCAGTTTAGGGCTAGACCATTATAAGCCCTCATTTATAATATGAATATGGGCCTATGAACATATGACCAATTTAGGTAAATTTTTATCCTACCAGTTTAAATATTAGAATACTTTTTATGGAACAATTCAACATATGTCCATAATTCCAAACATACAAAGTATCACAATTTGGCCTCTAACATCAAGCTTTAAGAAGGTATTTCACAGGATTATGTTGGACTTTTTGTGGCGAGAGTAGTAAAGAGTGGTATTATTTAAATTTGATCTCATCAGAGTTTAAATAACAAATCTCAACCTTTTTCTCTTGTCAGTTTTTCTTTTCTGTTATTGTGTTTGTTTGTTTTTAATTCTCACAGAGTGACTAATAAAATCAGTCACAGTGAAGCCCTTGGCACTTAGTTTTAGATGGCAGTTATTGACACAGCAAGCTGGATCAATCTAGGATGTGTATTAGAAAGGTGAGCATCATTATACACCGCTCGTGATGTGGATAGGATTGAGTTGGTTTTCAAATATCAATATTGGTACAGTGTTGGAGGCCTGCGAGTTAGCGAGAGAAGTGACAAAGCAGCATAATAAGCAGAACACATATAGTTATGTAGGACACTCATTACAAATGACACAATGTAAATACTATATGTTAAACGTTCAAGTGTTTTGCAAGAGATTCTACTGCTATAAGTGAATGAGCTATTATGCTATGTTTGAATGCCAGTCTCTAAGTTTTTGGAATGCAAGATAGTCAGAGACTAGCAAAATTGTGATAAACTCTGAAAATCCCACCGGAAGTAAAATCATTTTAGAGGTAATTAGAAGCAAGGTGCAAGTACTAAACTAAGTATTTATATACTACTCCCCAAACATTTGGAATATTTGTACCCAAGTTGGAATCATCTAAAGAGAAACCTCATTATCTCACATGGACTGTTCACTTGTGGCTGTGACTAAATTGTTTTCAAGGTTCTAATTACAAAGTGATTCATAAATTCCTAAATGCCTCCCATAAATATACTGGCATCCAGCTAAATGAATAAATGCCCAAATATTATAAAATAATTGATTTTGCAAACACTGGCATAATACAACTTATGCATGGAATTGACTATATCTATGGAGAATCAGATTTCTCATCTGTAAGAGAAACAATGCATATTTTACAGAAATGTTATAAGCAACTAAAATTCAGTGATACAGGGGAAGTCTGAGCAGAAAACCAGGCTCTTTGGAAGTGCTAAAAAAAAAATTATTCACCCAAGAATAAGTTCAAAATTCTCAGTCTTCTCTTTAAATTCTCTTATATATTTTAAGACTTCTGCTCTGCAAAAGAAGCTATTGGAAAAGGGAAATACAAGCCACAGGTTGAGATAAAATATTTTCAAAACACATATTTGACTAGAATATTATTGTGGAATATAATTGAAAAACCCATCACAGAAATGATGAAGAAGTTTTAGCCAAGGATGGCGTTAGTGCAGATAGATGTTAGATGATGGATATAAATTCTCAAAGTACAAGGGCTCAATATGGCTTTACTTCTTCCACAAAGCCCAGTAAAGTGCACTGATGTTATTAGCCCTTCTTTGGTACAGACAGATGATTTTTAAAAACAAAGATAAAAGTCCTAGAAAACAAAGCCACTCTACCCCAGATTGATAATTACTGTGGACCACTATTTTTTCCAAGATAAAAAAAATGGGTGAAAATATTTATGATACATTATAGCACCAAGTAAATGAATTTTTACACATAATGGAACACATACTGGACAGCTGAAAAGGAATATATTTTGTAGTCAGGACATAAGCATTCAGCTACATACTTGCCATTTCTACAACTACCCAAGAAGCAGTGTTGACTATGGAAGAGAAAACAATCCTTGTGAGAATTCTCAAGCATGTTGCTTACTAAAGTCTGAAGTATAGAAACCAAGCTCTACTTATATAGGAAACAAATAAAACACTTTTCTCATCCTTGTTTATGTTACCACAAGTCACCTACAAACAAATGGCCTTTTATAAAGTCATGGAGCAGTTTATCAAGGGGTTATGGCCAAGAAAATACAAAGAAATCATATTTAAGGGTTCACTTTCTCGTTCTTTCTTACACTTTTCTAAAGCCCTGAGAAATAAGTTATTTGGAATTTCTAAAATCATGCTGTGTATGACACACATTTCTCCAAAAGGATGAGCATTTTGCAAGTACTTTTGTGTTCTTAGATCCTAAAAACCCAAATAGCTTTTCCCCAGGCCTGCCCTATGTCTGCATTTTTACTTCTCGTGTTGTTATTTTGAGCAAAGGAGGTATTTCCCATAGTTCTATGCTATTGCTACATAGGGCATTCTTAAAACAACAGAGAGTCATGGTGATAAGAACACGGCCTCAAAGTTAAAATAAGTGTGCCCTATCATTAGCAAACTAATGGCCTCCTAAAGAAGCTCACACCGTAATCCCTGGAAGTTATAATGACTATATTCTATTACGCAGTAAAAAAGACCTTGCTTATGTGATTAAAGTTGAGGATCTTGAACTGGAAATGTTATCCTGTATTCTCTGGGTAAGCCCAGTTCAATCATGTGAGTCCTTAAAAATGGAATAAAGAGGCATAATGGTAGGAAAGAGAGATGGCTGCATGAGAATTGGTGCTGGTTATGTAGGGACCAAGGACCTGAGAAAGGTCTCTGAGAATTAAAGGAGACCCAACGGAGAGCCAGTAAGGAGATGGAGACTTCAGTCCTACAAATGCATGGATCTAAATTTTACCACTACCCCAATGAACAGCATACCGAACCTCCCCTAGATCCTCCAGAATGCAGCATTGCTAACAACTGAATCTTACCCTTGTGAGATGTGTCAGACTACTGACCTACAAAAATGTAACACAAAAAATGGTTTCACCAAACCACTAAGTTGGTGAAAAGTCACTACAATAGCAAAGGAAAACTAATAGAGGCTCCAGCCCTGCTCTCTATTGTGTGGCCTTGGGAAAGTGACTGAAACTCTCTGAGCCTCAGTTTCCTCATCAAGAAAATGATGATATTAACAGTATCTCAGATAATTGTGACAATAAAATCAGAAAATAAACAAAACTCTTTATATAGTGTCTAGCATATGAAAGGCCTAATTAATATTAGTAAAATCTTAATTAATTAATATAAGCTTAATTAATATAAGTAAAAACTTAATGTTAGTTGTGATTGCCCTTCTATGGAACCAATACATTTAAACATAGATTTAAAAGTCTTGTGTTCAAAAAGTCTGTGAAAAGCTGGATTAACTTTTTAAATTTAAAAATACAGCTTTATTGAGGTATAATTGAAATACAAAAAATAAACATATTTAATCTATACAATTTAGTGAGCTTGGACATATGAATACACTGTTAACACCACCACCACAATCAAGATAATAGACACTGTATTAATCTGTTTATTACAAGTTTTCTCAGAGCACTTAGTACATGCATATACTTGTTGACTTTCCAAGAGGATATATACTCTGCAATGTCTTCTAAAAGTTTTGGCTAGAAAACCTCGTTTTACAAATATAGTTTTGTACCCCTAAGAACATGCTTTGGGAAATGATGGACTAAATTTTGAAGACTCACATTGCTATGGACTGGATATTTGTGACCTACCAAAATTCGTATGTTATGGCCCTAATTTCCAGTGTGTTGGTACTGAGAGGTAGGCCCTTGGGAGATAATTAGGTTTAGATGAGATCATGAGAGTAGAGCCTCCCTGATGGCATTAATGCCTTTGTAAGAAAAGGAAGAGACCACAGCCCTCTCTATTCCTCTCTCTACCACGTGAGGATATAGCAAGAAGACTGTATCCTATCTGCAAACAGGAAGGAGGGCTTTCAAAAACCCCAAATCAGCTGGTACCTTAATCTTGGACTTTCCAACCTCGAGAAGTGAGAAATACATTTTTGTTGTTTAAGCTCCCAGAGTTTTGTAATCATAACCTGAGCTGACGAAGACACATAAAATGCAAACATCATCTGAGAAGGGTAATATGTTAAGCCATTTATTATTAATGTTGTTGGTATAGGAATACAAAAACTTTAATAACTTACAAGTAATATTTATATTCTATTTTGATGAAAAAGCTTTGCTGGAATTTACTTTAGAGTCAAAGGGCTGGTAGCAATGATTATCAGAATATCAACCACGGCTAAAGTAGGTGAAAAAAATTCTGCCTGTCAAGACATCATGAATTAGAGTAGTCTGGAGATCTCTATATTGTTCACAAATACTGTGGAAGGAAGATTTTTATCCCCAAGATTATCTATGACTCAAGGATACAGATGAAGTCAAGAGGCTTTGAAAAGTTATGTCTCACTGTACAAAATGTTATTTTCCAAAGTATGTTGATGACATAAAGTAGGTTACACAGGTTTGGATGCAGCTGAAGAAAGAGATTGTCTTTCTATTGGCAAAAGTCATTATTCTAGAACTACAGAGTGGATGCTAGCCACAAAATAAACATTCTTTGTCATTTGAAGAATTTCTTCCTCATTCCTCCCCAGTAAATGTTTTAGGTAATTGGCTATCACTAAGCTTAGGAGATTAGGGACCAATATGTTGCACATGAAAACAAACCTCACTAGAAATAAAATGCACATGGTCCTAGTGATGGCTAATTTTGTGTGTCGATTTGACTAGGCTACAAGGTGCTGAAATAGTTGGTCTTTGTTCTGAGTGTGTCAGTGAGGCTGTTTCTGCATGAGTTTGACGTTTATTTTGTTGCTGTTGTTGTTTGTTTGTCAAACAAACAACTCTATCCCCCAGGCTGGAGTGTAGTGGCATGATCTTAGCTCAGTGCAACCTCTGCCTCCCGGGCTCAATCGATTCTCATGCCTCAGCCTCTTGAGTAACTGGAACTACAGGCATGTGCCACCCTGCTAATTTTTGTATTTTTAGTAGAGATAGGTTTTCACCATGTTGACCAGGCTGGTCTGGAACTCCTGACCTCAAGTGATCTGCCCACCTCGCAAAGCACTGGGATTACAGGTGTGAGCCACCAACCTGGCCAATATCAATATTTGAATTAGTAGACTGAGTTAAGCAGATTGCCCTCCCTAATGTAGGTGGGCTTCATCCAATCACTTAAAGTACTGAATAGAATTAAAAGGCTGAGTAAAAGAGAACTCTTTCTCCCTGACTACTTGAGCAGAGACGTTTGTCTTCTGCCCTCAAATTCAAAAGGAAACCTTAGCTCTTACTGGGTCTTGAGCCTGTCAGCTTTTTGGACTGGAGTTTACTCCATTGTCTCTCCTTGTTTCCAGGTCTTTAGACTTAAACTGGAACTACACAGCAGCAGTCCTGAGTGTCTAGCTTGCTGACTATAGATTCTGGGACTTCTCAGCCTCTATAATTACATGAACCAATCCCTTATAATAAATCTCTTTCTCCTTTTCTCTTTCGTGTTTCACACACACACACACCACACACACACACACACATACAGAGTCATGTGCTGCATAATGAAGTTTCAGTCAATGTTAGACTGCAAATACCATGGTGGTCTCATAAGATTATAATGCACATGAAAAATTCCTATCACCTAGTGATGTCCCCATCATAATATTGTAGTGCAATGCATTATTCATGTGTTTGTAGTGATGCTGGTGCAAACAAATCTACTGACCTGCTAGTCATATGAAAGTATAGCACATTCAATTTTGCACTGAAGCAGCTATGTGGTCTAGGGTATATATTCTGGGGTTCATCATCATGCACCAGGAAACTTTAGGACAGGGACATACACGGAGTTTAGGAACAGAGGTTTAATAGGCAGAAGAGAAGAGAAAGAGAAACAGCTGTCTCTATAGAGAAAGGGGTCTCCAAGTAGAAAGGACCTGTGGCAGATGCACCAGATTTTATAGTCAGGTTTGCGGAGACAATGTCTAATTTACACAGGGCTCACAGATTGGTTCAATCAGGTATGACATTTACATAGTGCACAGTGAAGGCTGGCCACCCCACCCAAATCTCATTATACAAATGAGCTTTCCAGCTGATCCCTGCCATCTTGTCTGCTCCTTACTATACACGTGGCTGGCAGAGAAGGGAAGATGGAGCCACCATTTTGAATATGTCTAGTCCCTGGTTCACCCCTGCAAGCTCCCAGCTTGCTTGTATATGTCTTTAGCTTGACTTTACGGCTGCTCTTTGTTAGAAAATGACTTGGAGCTGCTTTTCATTAAAAAGAAAAGCCTTACCAAGGACTCCCATACCCTTATTATCTGCTGAGTAATTTCCTCTTAACTCCTGTATCAGTATGATATATAATAATTGATAACGATAATAAACAACTATGTTGCTGGTTTATGTATTTACTACAGTATACTTTTAATCATTGTTTGAGAGTATAATCCTTCTACTTACAAAAATTGTTGACTGGGAAACAGACTCAGATTGGTCTTTTAGGAGATATTCAAGAAGAAGGCATTAGTATCATAAGAAATGACAGCTCCATGCATTTTATTAACCCTGAAGAGCTTCTAGTGAACCAAGAAAAGAAGTTGGAAGACAATGATATTGATGATCCTGACTACGTGTTAGGTGTAGGCCAATATGTGTGTTTGTGTCTTCGTTTTTTCAAGGTTTTAGGATTAAAAAGTTTTAAAAGTTAAAAAATTTTTGAAATCTAAAATAGAAAAAAGCCTATAGAACAAGCACATAAAGAAAGAAAAATTTTGTACAGTTGCACAATGTGTTATTGTTTTCAGTTTTGTTATCATAAAAGAGTCAAAAAGTTTTAAAAAATTAAAAAGCTTATAAAGTAAACCACAGTAAGCTAAGGTTAATTTATTATTGAAGAAAGAAAAACATTAAAAAATAAATTTTGTGTAACCTAAGTGTACAGTATTTATAAAGTCTACAATCATGTACAGTAAAGTCCTTGGCCCTCACATTCCCTCACCACTCACTCACTGACTCATTCAGTGCAGCTTCTATTCGTGGTAAGTGCTGTATCCAGGTGTATTATTTTGTGCCTTCCATACTGTGTTTTTAGTGTACCTCTTCTACGTTTTGATATATTTAAATACACAAATATCATTGTGTTACAGTTGTTTACAGTATCCCATACAGTAACATGCTGTATAGATCTGTAGCCTAGGAGGAATAGGCTATATCAGACAGCCGAGGTGTATAGTAGGTTATAGAATATAGATGCGTATACGTACACTCTATGAGGTTCACACAACAAAAACATTTCCTAATGATGCATTTCTCAGAACATATCTTTATCATTAAGTGATGCATCTATCTAGACAGATATCTAGATTTCTAGACAGTTAGATATCTAGATATAATTGATTTGTCTATATCCATACATATTTACATCTACATCTATATCTAGAGAAAGAGAAGTATATGTATGTATGTACATATTTTCTATTGGTTATATGGTTCTGTTTCTTTGAAGAACCCTCGCTAATACAGATGTTGGTACTTAGAGTGGTTCAAGAGGAATAGTGTTTTAAGGATGAGGTTTCTGAATTGGTACTGAGTTTTCTGGAATTGGCTCTTTAATCTGATTGTATTTAAAGATGTTAATGACTCTATTTCCAGTAGCAAAGAGAGCACTCATAATCCATGGTGTGACCTGGCAGTAGAGATACATAAAATATCTACATTGAATGCAACCACTTATAAGAATCAAGGATCTGGATGACTATGTATACAATACTTTTGAATATTTTTGGCAAACTAACAAATATAGTGAAGTTGGCTGTTTGCTCCCAACATCAGTGGGCAAAGTGGGAAAAGAAAAAGATCTTAGCTCCCAGCTCATGGGCCGCATGAATTCAGTCAAAAGGCATTTCAATCTGTCATCCCCATTTCCTGCTTTTTCTATTTTATTTTACTCGAGAGCACTATGTCTTATCTATATTCTCTGAAGGCCTTTCTTGATTGTTATAGTGCAGTCTTCCCACAGTGCAAGGCCAAAGTCTTTTTCCTTAATTAACAAATATATCGATTTTGAGTCAGTTCAATTTCTATTAATATTACTCAGCTTCCATTGATTAATTTACAAAATGGAGAAACATACCACTTTTCAGGTCCTGGTAAAAATAAAATGAGAGACATAGAATAAACATTGTAGACTGGCCTAATGTAAGAACTTTTGTAATCATTCAAAATGTTAAAATACTGAATAAAATATAAAAAACAACAATGAGGGCTGGGCACAGTGGCTCATGCCTGTAATCCCAGCATGTTGGAAGGCTGAGGGAAGTGGATCACCTGAGGTCAGGAATTCGAGACCAGTCTGGTCGACATTGTGAAACCCCGTTTCTACTAAAAATACAAAAATTAGCCAGGCCTGGTGGCAGGCACCTATATTCTCAGCTACTCAGGAGGCTGAGGCAGGAGAATCATTTGAACCTGGGAGGTAGAGGTTCCAGTGAGCCAAACTCGTGTCACTGCACTCTGCACTCCAGCCTGGGTGATAGAATGAGACTCCGTCTCCAAAACAAAAACACAAACAACAAAAACAGTGAAAGGTAAACACATACAGCTAAATTAGAAACCTATAAACTCCTATGTGAACAAACAAAAACTTCAAGTGGTGACAGTAAAACAGAGGTTCAATCTAAAAGGCTCACGATTATATTGAAACCAAGAGTGATACTTTAACATCTAGAGTATGAACTTCTCAAGACCGTTTAGAAACGCCACATAAGGCCTCCAGGTCATGTCAGAAAGTTTGCTGCATTCAAAATAACTGCACCAAGACAATAGGACAAAGAATTGGCTCCCTGTGAAGCAAGGACCAGAAAAATGAGTTCACTCACTATCCTGGGAAGAGGCGAAGAAGTTTATTAAGTTTACAAAGCAGCTTATGGAAGGCTGTGAAGGAAGATGAGATGAGAACATCATGCTTGTGCCTCACAGGACACCAGAAATCATATTTATTTCATCCAACTGGATACTGAGAAATTAACAGAAGAACTGGTCCCTATCTGGTGAAAAGTAGAAGGTCCCATCAGAGTAAAAATAGAAACTACCCTATAACTGAAGTCTGGCTTTGATTAAGGCAAGTGTTATTCCCATGGAAAACAAATCCATAGAAAATGACCTTAAAATAAATGACCTATAGGAGAAAATGACTCAGAGTGATTGGAGTATTAACTAAATGAGAAATCCTCAATGTTACACCCTAAAAAGGAGAGATAACAAAACAATCAGAAAGAGACTTTAAAATGCATATATTGAAAATCTTCATGATACAAAGAAAGGGAAAAACAAGCATGAAAAGGAAGAATTAATTTAAAAATAAATGAAATATAATTATTTAAAAATGTATATATACATGCACATACACATATGTAATACATACGTATGTATACACATAGGCTTTGAAATGAACAAAAAAGTAACCCTGGTTTAAACAGTAAACTGGATAAAGTTGAAGACAAATAAATGAAAAAGAGGGTAGATCTCAGGAGTCACACATATTAGCACACACATTGATGGAAAATAAGAAGCAGAAGTCAAGTGATATGAAGGCAAACTAAAAACTTCAGTATGCAAGTGAAAATATAAATAGAATGAGAGGGAATTTCTGAAGAAATAATTATTGTGAATTTTTCAGAATAGATGTGATACCTAGTGAGAAGAGTCTCTGGAAAGAAAAGACCAGAGATTGAACGCTTTGATAAGGAAATGGTTAGGATTTTTTTGGAGTGCAATAATATTTGCTAAAATAGAAGAAATAAATTTAGGCAATGCAAGATTCAAGTGAGTCTAAGCAGGTGCTTTGATTTAATTAATCAAGTAAATACAATTAATGAGAAATTATTCATCAGGAAACTAACATCATCAGAGTTAAGACTTTGAAAAGGTAATGTTATAATATCTCAGAGTGGAATGTTGGTGGAGAGAGTAGGATGTTGTGGGTACCAGAAAGTAGAAATGATCTAGAAATATTATACTGAAAATCTTAAGCAGGAATTAAATGAATTGGGGAGAAGTGAGGCTAGTCACACAGGCATTAATTAGCAATATTCTAAAAAGAATAACAAGACTGTAGCGACTATGTAAATGGGATTGTTAAAAATAAGTTGGAGATTCAGATGTGACTCATTTGGAAATGAGGGTTACAAAAAAAGAAACATTTAAGTCAGGAGTGGAAACAGGGTTATATTCTAATTTGTTACTTTCAATGGGAGATAGGGTTTAAGAGGAGGAGGGAAGGGCAGAGGAGGAGAAACAATTATTTCAATTTTAAGTATATTGTATTTGAGTATAATCAGGTAGTTAATATTCAATTGTCAATAATAACAGGGAGTTTGGGGGGGCACAAGAACAAATTTAGGCCAGGTGAAAGAAGCATGAATTATAGTCAAGAAGTAATATATGTAATATTTGCAATCATAAAATACAGCCAAGAACAAATATTGGGAGAAATCAACTGATAACTTTTATGTAGTCCCACAACATGAAGCACTCTATCTTGGACATAAACTGTTCTCAGAAAATAATGTTATTTTTGTTGACGCATAATTTGTGTACATATCTGTGGGGTATATGTGATATTTTGTTACATACATAGAATGTATCATGATCAAGTCAGGGTATTTAGAATATCCACCATCTGAAGCATTTATCATTTCTATTTGTTGGGAATATTTCAAGTCCTCTCTTCTAGCTATTTTGAAGTATACAACACATTGTTAGCTATAGTTACTCTACTCTGCAATCAAACATTAGAATTTATTTTTTCTGGCCCAGGCACAGTGACTCACGCCTGTAATCCCAGCACTTTGGAAGGCTGAGGTGGGCAGATCACTGGAGGTCAGGAGTTCAAGACCAGCCCGGCCAACATGGTGAAACCCCATCTCTACTAAAAATACAAAACTAGCTGGGTGTGGTGGGGAGCGCCTGTAATCCCAGCTACACGGTAAGCTGAGGTGGGAGAATCTCTTGAACCGAGGAGGTGGAAGTTGCAGTGAGCTGAGATCTCACCACTGCACTCCAACCTGGGCAACAGAGTGAGACTCTGTCTCAAAAAAAAAGAATTTGTTTTTTCTATCTAACCGTATGTTTGTGCCCATTAACCTACCTCTCTTCATCTTCCCTTTTCCCTTCAACACACAAATACAAACATTTTCCAGCCTCTCGTGACTATGATTCTACCCTCTACTTCCATGAGATCAACTTTTTTAGCACCTACATATGACTGAACACGTGGAATATTTGTCTTTCTGTGTCTGGCATATTTCAATTAACATAATGACCTCCAGTTCCAACTATGTGAATGGAAATGACATAATTTCATTCTTTTTTTTTTTATGGGCAAAGAGTATTCTATTGCATATAAATACCATATTTTCTTTATCCATTTATTCACTGATGAACACTTAGATTGATTTTATACCTTTGCTATTGTGTATAGTACTGTAGTAAACATGATGTGCAAGCAGCTGTCTGACATACTAATCTTCTTTCCATTGGATCAATAGTCAGGAGTTTGCTGGATCATAAGGTAGTTCTATTTTTAATTTTCTTATTTTTAATTTTTTAATTTTTAATTTTCTGAGAAAACCTCCATACTGTTTTCCATAATGGCTATACTAATTTACATTCCCACTAAAAATGTTTAAGAGTTCCCTTTTCCCCACATCTTCGCTGGCATCCATCATTTTGTTTGTTTGTTTTTTTGATAATAGTCATTCTACTTGAGACTATGATATCTTATTATGATTTTGATCTTCATTTCCCTGATGATTAGTGATGTCGAACATTTTTTTCATATACCTTTTGGACATTTCCATGTCTTCTTTTGAAAAATGTCTATTTGGGTCATTTGCCCACTTTTTAATAGGATTATTTGGGTTTTTATGCTCTTGAGTTGTTCAGGTTCCCTGTACATTCTGAATATTTGTCTCTTATCAGATGAATAGTTTGCAATTTTTTTTTTCTTTTTCAATAAGTTGTCTCTTCACTCTGTCGCTTTTTTTTTTTTTTTAACTCTGAAGGAGCTTTTTAATTTAATATAGTTCCATTTCTCTATTTTTGGTTTCGTTCTCTGTGCAATTAATTTCTCAACTGTAAAATCTTTGCATGAGCTGTCCAGGTCCTTAGCATTTTGAACAAAGAATTGAACAAAATGCACAAAATAACAAAGGAATGAAACACAAGAATAGCAAAAGCAGAGATTTATTAAGGCAAGAAAGTACTCCACAGGGTGGTAGTGGGCCGGAGCAAGTGACTCTGTTATGCCCAGACCGTTTATTCCCCGAAGAAGACCACCAGAGTCCAGAGTCAAAGCCAAGCGGCAAGGATCTTTAATGCAAGTTCGAACTTGGTCCCTCCGTTCTACAACACACAAGAGGGCCCCGAATGATGCATGTGCCCGCTTTTTATAGCCCGATGCATCCAGGATATGTAAGGTTACAGAGGTACAAAGGAATTCTTTTGGTTGCAGCATCACAACTGGTAATTGGTTAATATTTTAAGTTATACAATTAACAGTTTTCTATTTGTTCCCGCGCATTTAGTAAAACTACAAACGGTTGTGACCTTATCAGGGGCTCTCTAGGTGGTGTTTCTGAGGTGTGTGTGGGGTGGGGGGGGCGGTGTGTTTGTGTTGGGCTCAGGAAGTTGGGACAAAATAGAGGAATGTGTTTGTACTGGGCCCAGGACTAAGATATGTGGCAGACACCGGTAATTAGAACAGAACAGAGCAGGACAGAGACTTTCACAACGTTTGTCCTTACAATGTCTGGAGTCTATAGATAACCTAATTGGTTAGGTCCGGGGTCGATCTTTAACTAGGCTCAGGGCACCGCCCGGGCCGTTTGCCTGTGGACTTCATTTCTGCCTTTTAGTTTTTTCATTTGATCTCTTTCAACTCAAGGCCCAGTTACAAAGCTTTCTGGGTTTTAAGTACCCTGTTTGAGGTCCCTATAGGTTACCACTTAGCTGGGTGAAGGATTTGGTCTGTTGCTGATTAATGGCTGAGGTGAATTGGTGCACCCTGTGTGCACGCCCCGTGTCTAATTCAGGGCACTTTCCCTTTCCATCTGAGATGTGGTGGAAGGGGAAGGGTTGTAGGGAGAGTAGCTTTTGATCCCTTGTTACTCCATGTGGGAAGACGGGTTTTTCCTTTTGGTTTAGCTTTAGGAAGTTTGCATTAATTGGCCTTAGGTTCCCTGCCCCCAAACAAAGGTGTTTTCCTGTGATTTAACTTAGGAAATTATCACGAAGTGGCCTTCCATTCTCTCCCCCAGACTTTGGTGATTTCCCTTGATTCAGTTTTAGGAAGTTAGCACAAATTGGCCTTAGATTCCCTGCTTCCAGACCCTATTCTCTTGCCTCAATAGGGGTCTAATTTCATAGTTCTGCATATGGATGTTCATTTTTCTCAGCACCTCTTATTGAAGGAGTCTTTCCTCAATGTATGTTCCTGCACCTTTGTCAAGAACCTGTTGGCCATAAATATATGAATTTATTTGTCAGTTCTTTGTTCTGTTCTATGTGTCTGTCTTCATGCAAATACTATGCTGTTTTGGTTACTACAGCCTGGTAATATATTTTAAAGTCAGATAGTGTAATGCCTCCAGCTTTGTTCTTTTTGTTCAGGATCGCTTTGGACATCTGGACTCTTTTTTGGTTGCATACAAATGCATAAAAATGTTATTTTTTATGCTACTTCTGTTTCTTCTTTCTCTTTTCTATTTCTGTGAAAAAAATGTCATTGGCATATTGACAGGGTCTTTTGTCATTGGTATTTTGTCATTGGTGTTTTACAGAGTCAATTTACATTTGTAAATTGCTTTGAGATGTATGGTTAACCTAGATACTAGGTTAATGGTTCTTAAGTTTTTGTGAATCTGAGATTGCTTTAAGAACTTGTAGAAAATGTAAATGCTGATTTTGATAAAAATTACACAGTCTCACACACAAGCATACAAAACATTTAAAAGGTTACATACATTTCTAAGGGGTCATAGACTTCCTGAAACCTGAACAGCTTCAAGAAGCCTGATCAAAGTCTCATTATTCCAGGGCAGAAAATCATCCTTAGGTTTGTTCCTATTGAATTAGTCAGAAGAATATATGAATAAAGCACCAGACAAATATAAACCCAGTGCTTACAAATGAATCATGAGCCTATCTGGTAGACCCAAATGACTGAATAAACTAACTGTAGCTTTCAGATTCAAATGAATGTCTCATGTTTCACATTAAAGATGAACAGGAAAATTCCAACTTTTACATTTTTTCAATGTCATTAAAATCATTATTAAAAAAAAATACAGTCTATACAAAAGAGAAATAGAGGCAGTGTCTCTGAATTAAGCAAAACTTGCAAAAGGATACACACAATATGACATCAGAACAATAATTTGATAGTATGTACTTTTGTATAATATTGCATCATATACATCATGCAGAATGGGGGGAATATATATAAAGGAGACAGTCTTTATCTTGTGTGTGTGCTTAAAATGTATAATATTTTCCAAAATAATCTAGACTTACTAATTGTATGTTTAAAGATTTATCAAACATAAATTAAAGTAGCTGTATTTAGTGATCAGTGGTTTTTATCTTAATAGATAACCCTCTGCAACCAAATCCAACTGAACTTCAAATATACCCATGTGATAGATATAATCATTTCCAGCATCACAAATGTATCAATCTATACTCTTTTTCCCAAAATTAGTTATAAGATCCACTTCATATTTTAATGTCACAACATGCTATTCTATCTTATTCTCTTTTTTTATTGAATAATATTCCATTTTATGGTTGGTTACACTGCTTTTATTTATGTGTTCATCAGTTGATAATTATTTAGTCTTTTTTCTCCTTGTGGTTATTATGAATAATTCTGCTATGAACAAGTTTGTGTGTGGACATATCTCTTCATTTCTCTTGTATCTGTACGTAGGAGTGGAATTGGTGGATCATATGGTAACTCTGTATTTAATCATCTGAGGAGCTGTTAGACTGATTCCTAAAGTGGCTGCCCTGTTTTACATTCTCACCAGCAATGCACGAGGGACTCAATTCCTCCATATTCTTGTCATCCAAGTAACTGTAAAGTGATACCACATTGTGGTTTAAATTTGTATCTTCCTAGTGACTAAAGATATTGGGTATCTTTGATATGTCTATTATCCATTTGCATATCTTCTGAGAAAAAAAGTGCTATTTAAATTATTATTTTGAAATTATTTGCCTTTTTTGTTAAGTTGCAACAATTCTTTATATATTCTGGACATATTTTACAAATGTTTTCTTTTATCCTATGAGTATGATGAACTTTGAGTTCCTTTGTGTGTATGATATGCTGCGGGGATCCAAAGGCATTCTTTTGCATGAGGATACCCAGTTGCCCCCATGAATTTTCTTCAGCACACTTACTGAAAATCGTTTGACCAAATATTTAAAAGTCTATTCTGGACTCTCAGTTCTATTCTAGTAATCTACATGTCTACCCTTATGCCAATACCAGAGTGTCTTGACTATGCCAGCTTTCAATAGGTTTTGAAATTGAAAGTGTGAGTCTTTTAACTTTGTTCTTCTTCAAGATGGTTTTAATTATTCTGGAACACTTACAGTTCCATGTGAATTTTAGAGTCAGGTTGTCAATCACTGGAAAAAAAACTAGCTAAAATTTTTG
This sequence comes from Trachypithecus francoisi, assembly GCF_009764315.1. Taxonomy (NCBI): domain Eukaryota; kingdom Metazoa; phylum Chordata; class Mammalia; order Primates; family Cercopithecidae; genus Trachypithecus; species Trachypithecus francoisi. The sequence goes on from NW_022681462.1 coordinate 35,179,967, forward strand.
GTAGGAATTTTGTTGCATCTGAAGATAATTTTGTCATTATTGCCATTTTAACAATGTCAAGTCTTCCAATCCATAATCCAAAAAATGTATTTTTATTTATGTCAATTTAATTTCTTTCAAACGTGTTTTTAGTTATAATATATGCGCTTAATTTGTTAAATTTAATTTAAAATATTTTGTTTTGTTGTTAAAAGTAGAATGTTTTCCTTAATTTCATTTTTGTTTGCTTTAAACAACTGTATTGAGATATAATTCACTTATCATACAGTTCATCCATTTAAAGTATGTAACCCAATCATTCTTAATATGTTCACAGAGTTGTGCAACTATCACCAGAATACGTTTTAGAATATTTTCATCACACAAAAAAAGAAAATCCATAATCATTAGTAGTAAATCCCCAATTCTCTCTCCACCTCCACCTATCCTTTTTCCCACCTCTGGCCCCAGGTAATCAGTTATCTACTTTGTCTCTACATTCACCTGTTCTGGACACATTTTTAAAATGTTTCTCCTATTTAAATGTCATTGCATATTTTGGATTATTCACTGTGAATATGTAGAAATACAACAGAGTTTTGCATATGGATTTTGTATCCTGCCATATTGCTGCACTCTTACTAGTTAAAATAAGGGTTTTTTTGTTTTTGTTTTTTTTAGGTGATTTTCCTATTATTTTCAGTATAAAAGATATGTCATCTGCAAATAAAGATAGTTTTACTTTGTCTTTTCCCTCTGGATGCTTTTGCTTCCCTTTCCTTGCCCAGTTTCCCTGGCTAGATTCTCTAGTGTAATGTTAAATAAAAGTTGTAAGAACAGACATCCTTGTTTTATTCCTAATTTTAGGGAAAAGCATTCAATTAAGTATGATGTCAGAAGCAGACATTTCTTTCAGATATCTTTCCTCAGGTTGAATAAGTTCCCTTCTATTTCTAATATGTTATAGGTGTTTATTATAAAATAACATGAGGTTTTATTTTTAAATGCTTTTTCTGTATATATGGAGATGATCATATGGTTTTTAATCCTTTATTCCACCATTAGGCATACCAATTTCCTAGTGATGTTGTCACAAATGCCTAAAAATCTGAAGTAGCTTTGAAATTGGGTAATGAATGGGGAGAGGTTAAAAGAATTTTGAGAAACATGGCAGAGGAAAACTAGATTGCCTTGAGCAGACTATTCATTGAAATATGAATGTCAATGATTCTGCTCATTGAAGTTCAGAAGAAAGTGAAGAGTACAGCAAAGAAAATATATATTATGTTAGAGAATGTTTAAATTGTCATTAACTACTGGTAAAAATATGGACATTAAACCTGCTGCTATGTGCTCACAAGAATACAAGAAGTGTATTTGTGGAAACTGGAGGAAAGGGGATTTATGTAAAAAGTGTAACTTGTAATAGTTAACTTTGATATGTAGCTGAGGGGATTGCCAAGCAAACTGTTGAAGATGTGGTTTGGTTTCTTCTTGCTCTTATAATAAAAAAGCAAGTGGCAGGAAATAAATTAGGGGAAGATCTGGTAAGTAAAATGGAACCAGGACTTGATAATTTAAGAAATTATTGGCTATCTATTTTGCAGAAGATGCTAAAATTAACAGATTGACTGTCAAAAATGCACACTCTAGAGAGAAAGGGTATGGATATGCCTGGACAAATTTATCAGTGCATTGAAACGATACAAATATCAAAGTATTCAGTCATACAGAGTGCCTTGAAGAGATTAGGCACTTAAATCAGAGATCGCTTTAGCCATATCAGCAGAAGTCAGGAATAGAGCTGGAACTATCCAGGAGAAATCTGTGGAAGAATTTTTTGTCTAATTGAGCAAAACCCTGTGCCATGAATAGAAGATCTACTGGTATTTAAAAATTTACTTCCAGCAGAAACACTGCTGAGCTTGGAAGTAAAGGGTCAGTGTGAGAATGAAGTAAAAGAAGGCTACCAGACCTGTAAATTTCTACAGTCAGTAAACAGACATAAAACTACTCAGCTATCAACAGGTGCTGCCCTTCATAGGGGAAAAAAGACCACTCAGAAACTGAAATTTTGAGCCACAGAGGATTATTCCTAGGGTTATTCCCAGACCTTAAAACCTAATGGAATTTGCCCTTCTGTATTTCAAAATTATTTTTGAAACAGTGACAGGATTTTTACTTCCACTTTGACCCTTTTGAAATGTCTATAAGTGGTATCTTAAGTCTGTCCACTATGGTATTTTGAGAAAAGATAATTTGTCTGCTTTCCCAGGTTCACATTGAAATAAATTTTACCTCAATGTTGATGATGCCCAGAATATAGCCCATACCTGATTTAGACAATTTAGGCAATGAAATTCTGGATGTTAGAGTGGATGATATTTAGATAAGATTTTGGACGTTGACTAGATAGATGCTCAATGGGTTGAGACCTTGAGGATGTTGCAGTGGGGAGAATATATTTTGCAAGTCAGATGGCTAGAAACCTTTGGAGGACAGAGGGCATAATCTAATAGGTAGAATAATGACCACCCAAATATGTCCATGTCCTAATCCCTAGACCCTGTGAATATGTTACCCTACATGATAAAGGGTCTTTGCAGATTTAATCAAGTTGAGGATTTTGAGATGAGAAGATTATCCTGAATTTTCTAGGCAGGTCCAATGTAATCACAAGAGTCTTTATAATAGGAAAGCAAGAATGTCAAAGGTAGTAGAAGGTGATGTGACAATGGAAACAGTGTAAGAGAAAGCAGTTTGATACGGGGCCACGAGCAAAGAAATAAAGACAGCCTCCAGAAACTGGAAAAGGCAAGAAAAAGGATTTTCCCCTAGAGCCTCTGTTATAGTGGGTAGCTAGTCAGACATGAGCAGGGCAGAAGAGGGCCCTCCACCAGCACCAGGAATGTCAGGCAACCATCAGGTGATGGTCAGGAAGTTGCTAAGCTTTCTCTCTAAAAATAATAATGGGTTGCAGCCAGCACTGCGGAAGTGCACTCTCCCAGTAGATAGAAAAACCTGAAACTGGTGATCAGCTTCTGAATAAGATAAGTTAGGTAAGTGGGCTCAAGCATGCACACTAAGAGGCAAAATGTTAGAGTTTAACTGGCATATGACCTTTCTCTAGGAACACTGAACTGGTAAGGGAAAAATGCCTCACGTGAGCATGCGCACAACTCCAGTAAACACACTGCATATGTGGCCCCTCCCAAGTGCTGGCAGGCCAGTGTGCATGTGGACAGTCCACCTTAAGAGAAGAATCAGGGGAGAAGGGATGCAAAACTCTGAAATCATACCAAAGTATAAAACCCCAAGTTCAAGGTCAAAGAGTACACTTGAATCTCTCAAATCACACGCTTGGTTCTTTTCCAAGTGTACTTTGCCTCCTTTGATTCCTGCTCTAATATTTTTTAATAAACTTTCACTCCTGCTCTAAAACTTGCCTTGGTCTCTCCCTCTGCCTTATGCCCCTAGGTCAAATTCTTTCTTCTGAGGAGGCAAAAATTGAGGTTCCTGTAGATTGTATGGTTTGCTACTGGTAACGTACTTTGGTGCCATGTGACTGGGATATTTTCCGTAGTGCTAACATCTCCAGAATAAAAAAATAAAAAAAATTAAAAAAAAAAAAGAAGCTTACAGAAACCTTGACTTTAGCTCAGTGAGATTAATTTTGGACTTCTGACCCCAGAAACCCTAAAGTAAATTTATTTTATTTTAAGCCACTACTAATTGGAAACCATGGTGTGTTACCTTGATTGGTTTTTGGTTGTTAAACCAACCTTTTATTTCTGTAATAAATCTCCCTTGATGATCATGTATAATCCTTTTTATATATTGCTAAATTCAGTTTACTAGTATCTTGTTGAGGTCTTCTGCACTTATATTCATGAGGAACATATATATTATTTTTGGAATGTAGTATTGTTTTTGTACTGGTTTTGTTACCAAGATAATACTAATCTCATAGATAAGTTGGAAATTCTGTCTCTTCTCATATTTTTTGAAAGTGTTTGTGAATGTTGTTATTAATTATTCTTTAAATATTTGATGTATTTACCGATAAATTCATACAGAGTTGGTTCTTCTTTGTTCGATGTATTTCTTATCATTATTATTATTATTAATTCAACCACAGATTTTATAGGATTATTTAGATTATATATGCCTTCTTGAGTCCATTTCAGTAGATTTTGCCTTTCTAGAATTTTCCCATCCCATCTGAGTTATCCAATTTCTTGGCATAGAGTTGCTGTATATTTCATTAGTACTCACTTTATATCTGTCAGGTCAGTAGTTATGTTCCCTCTTTCACTCTTGACTTTCATAATTTGAATCTTCTATCTTTTTTTACTTGGCCAGCCCAGCCAAATTTGACAATTGTGTTGATCTTTCTAAATAATAATCTTTTTGTTTCATTGATTATTATTTTTTCTATTCTCTATTTTATTAATTTCTGCTGTAATTATTATTCTTTTCCTCCTTCTTCTTGCTTTGGGTTTAGTTTGCTCTTCTTTACATTCTTAAAGTGGAAGTTCAGGTTATTCTTAAAGTGGAAGTTCAGGTTATTGAATTGAGATTTTTTTAAAACAATATGGTCACTTATGGGGATTAACATCCCTCTAAACATTACTTTAGCAGGATCCCATGTGTTTTGAGATATTGTATGTCATTTCAATTTTTTCAAAGTGTTTTCTAATTTCCTTTGAATTCTCCTTTGCCACATTAATTATTTAGAAAAGTGTTATTAAATTTCTACATGTTAGTGAATTTCTCAAATTTTCTGCTATTGTTGATTTCTAATTTAATTCCATTTTGGTTAAATAGCATACCTTGTATTTCCATTTTTTTAATGTATTGAAGCTTATTATATGGCCTAACATAAGATCTATCCTGAAGAATGTTTAATATGAGCTTGAGAAAAATATATATTCTTCTGTTGAGTGGAGTATTCTATAAATGCCCATCATGTCTGATTGGCTTATAGTATAGAGTTGTTCAAATCTTTTATTGTTAATTTTCTCCCTTATTATTCTATTTATTACTGAAAATCAGGTATTGAAGATCCTAATTATTATTGTTAATAATAATTAACTCTCCTTCTAATTCTGTCAGATTTTGCTTCATATGTTCTTGGACTCGATTGATAGGTGATATATATTTATAATTCTTATATCTCCCTGATGTCTTAACCCTCTTATCACAACAAAATGTCCTTTCTTCCCTCTAGTAACAATTTTGTTTCAAAGTCTATTTTGTCTGATTTTAGCACAGCCATGTTAGTTCTCTTTTGGTTGGCATTTCCATGTAAACCTAAAAATTTTTTCCTTTCAACTTCTTTGTATATTTGAATCTTAAGAATGCATCTTGTAGACAACATATCCATTCTGCCTATTTTTATCTTTTGACTGAGATGTTTAACCCATTTACATTTAATGTAATTGCTGATAAGGTAGAATTTATGTCTGCCTGATTTTTTCTAAATTCTTGATTCCTTGATTCCTGACTTTTTGTTAAGCATATGTTATCTAGCTTACCTTTTTTATTCCTTTGATGTTTTACTATAAGTAAGTTATTTTTGTAGTGGCTGTTCTGGAGATAACAATTAGCACCTTAATTTAAAATAATCTATTTGGTGGTAGTGGTTGTTCTGGAGATAACAATTAGCACCTTAATTTAAAATAATCTATTTGGTGGATGCTAATTTCAGTAGTATACACAAAATTATTCTAAACTATCCCTATTCCCTCTCCTTCTTTAGTACAAATGATATCTGTATACACGCATGCCCATTAACAGTTTTTTTTTTTTTTTTTGAGATGGAGTCTTGTACTGTCACCCAGGCTGGAGTGCAGTGGCACCATCTCAGCTCACTGCAAGCTCCGCCTCCCCGGTTCACACCATTCTCCTGCCTCAGCCTCCCGAGTAGCTGGGACTATAGGCGCCCACCACCATGCCCGGCTAATTTTTTGTATTTTCAGTAGAGACAGGGTTTCACCGTGTTATCCAGGATGGTCTTGATCTCCTAACCTTGTGATACGCCCTCCTCGGCCTCCCAAAGTGCTGGGATTACAGGCGTGAGCCACTGAGCCCAGCCAACAATTTTATATTTATAGTTATTCAGTTGTCTTTTCAAACAGGTTAGAGAAAGAAGGAATTACAAACACAATTACATTTATACTGCTTGTTATAATACCTATGCAGTTACCATATCCAGTATTATTTTAACATTTTCCTTTAATTCTACATGCATCATTTTCTACAATTCTTTGAATACATTTTAATATTTATACATATAATTCGCTTATCTAAAGTCCTCTACTAAGTTCAAAATCTGGCCCCACTCAGGGGCATTTTATGTTGGCTACTTTAAAAAAACAAAAACAAAAACAAAACCTGTGCATGATGAACATACTTTCCTTTCTCCTCTCTTGTATTTTTTGTTACAAAGTTGTTTGTAACAATTCTGGTATCAGATTGCTGCACCTCCCACTGAGCCACCCTCTGAATGATTCAAACAGCTCTTTGGGAATAGAAATTTCCCAGGGAGATGAAAGTTCAGGCAAAATATTGACTTTGCACTGGGGATGATGTTTTTAATGGATCTCCAAGAGTGGTCTGACCTTTCATTGTCTGCAACGCTTCTGGCTTTTGCATACTACACCACGAAATTGGCGAGGGAGGGAGAGAAGATGAGAATGTTCCTAAATTAAAACGTTGCAACTCCTACTGTCTTTAAAAAGAGTTCAGTAATTTTTCTTGGATACACGATTTTCAGTTTATTCTGTGGCTTTGGTTAATTGCTAGAGTTCTGAAATGACTCGTTTTAGTTGTTTTGCTTGTATTTTGTTTTCATGTTTGTTTTAGAGGGAAGTGAGTTAAATCAATGTCTTCACTCTGCCATTCTGTATGTCAATCCTCCTGGTTAACACCTACTTTAAAACTTGCATATATCTCCAAGCATGTTATCAGTCCTGTGCAATGTGTATAAACTACGGAACAGAGTTAAATCTGATGTTGACATTTTCAGAGAACCTGTGTTCATTTTGAAAAGAGAAAGAAAATTTAAACAGGTAAGTAGTATAGTTAACAAGGAAGAAGCAAAGATACGTGGGTAGAATTTCCTCTCTTTTATTGGTATTCAGTTAAACTTCATAAAAAAGAAATGAAATAGGTGTTAAAAGGGATGTTACATACTAATCCCAAAGAAGATTTATCAGATGGAGGAACCAGCAGCCACTTCTGTATCTTAACTTACTTTTCAATTTTACAATTAATAAAACACTCACCAAGGCATGACACAAGTTTGGAGTTCAAGCACAGTGCATTTTATGTTGCAAGATCCATTAAAAGCAATAATTTGTAATATCCTCAGTAGGAAATGGTGCATTTTTAAAGAAATACTTCAAAGAGAAGCGCAAGACCCCTTAATCTAATTTTATGTAAAAAGTAATCTCATTTTCATCTGTGGCCACTTCTCTCTTATGATTATGTTGAAGTTAGAGGACTATGAATGAAATGAGCAGCACCCCTCCATGTCAGTAGCTCTTTTCCGCAAATATGGAATAGCAGTCTGGCTTTTCCCTGGGGAGGCAGCAGTAACTGTCACAGTCTCTACAGGAATGAAGGAGACTTTGATTCTGAACTCATCTGCTTGGTGCCACCTTTCTCTGTCTATTTCTTCTTCTTAGTCACTTAAAGCCCAGAGCATGAGCAAAGCTATTGTACAAGATTCACTTATTTCTCATCATTACCCTACCAACATTCCTCCAACCTTGAAAATTAGAATGCTAATTTTAAAAGGCAGTGCCAGAGTGATGGTTTTGGAAATATACTAATCCAGGTGGCAAAACCTGGTTCCTGTTCCAGCTCTGCTTCATACCAGGTCTGGGAACTTGGGTTCTATTCTCCCTAAATCTCACCTTCCTCATTTAAAAACTAGGGTCTACTTGTTTCTCTCACCTACTTTTTATTAGATTATCAGATAAAGATAGTGTATATGTAACAGCACTGTGAAATACAACACTCAATACAAATATAAGATGTTGTGATTGCTGATAGACTTAGCATAATTCCACTAGGCAAATCTTAAACAAAAAAGAACTCAATCTTTGCATTAACATTGAATACGCTCTACAGCTCTTGTTCCAGACAATAAGACTTCCTATTAACAATGGCCGGTCTTTTACCCTACTGTCATTTTTGCCTCATTTATTTACTGTAAGTTTAAGCCACTGAAACAAAATTACACTGAAATACTCAACACAGTTTTGTAGAAATTTAAATATAAGATCAATATATAAGTTTCAGAAAGTCAGGTTGGCCTATAGGAGAACTATAGAGTCATGAAATTTGACTGGATCCCATCTCCCCACAGTCTCTTATGGGAAAAGAGATACATAAAACATTAATGTTTGGCATGGGGTGATTTCATCCACAATTATTTTAAGAAAAATAAAAAGATTATTCTAGCGCTCTAGTTTATAAATCAATGAAAAGTAGACAAAGAACTGACTTTTATTATGTATAAATCAATGAAAAGTAGACAAAGAACTAGCCAAAAACAAACAGTTGAAAGAAAAATGTGTCCTCTATATATCATTTGTTCCTGTGATTGCCCTAGCTGTTTGCCCAAGACGTGAGGACATGCTAGCAGTGTGTTTCTTTTAAGTCATATCCAGTCTGAGGAAAGATACCTAAATCGTAAGGTTTTCATGGCCTAGGATTGCTCTTTAATTCCTCAAATATACATTGATCTTCTATAACATTCCATACACTCTTCAAGATGGTGGTGATGTAATGTTGAGCAGAACAGACAAGACCTAGAGAAGTGCCACTGTCAGAAATAAAGGGATGGACTTCAAGTGCCATGTCTACTTTTCAACTGTTTCTTCTGTTGTTCCTAAACATAAAATCATCTATGCTATATATGCTTAACTCTAATGTTTTAGAAGGGTAGGGACATTGGAAATAAACATGCAAAATTCTCAATATACTACAGATCTTGAAAGAAATCAGGCACATTCCTCAGTCCTGGGCCCAGTACAAACACCATGTATCTCTCAATTTCCTGGGCCCAGTACAAACACCATGTATCTCTCAATTTCCTGGGCCCAGTACAAACACCATATATCTCTCATATCTCTCAACTTCCTGAGCCCAGTACAAACACGTCCCACCATATATCTCAACCTTAGAAAAACACCACCTGGAAAAATGCCTGATAACGACACAGCCGTTTGTAGTTTTACTGAAAGCACGGGAACCAATAGATCACCGCTAAATGTATAACTTAATATGTTAACCAATTGTAATGCTGTAACCTAAAGAATTCCCTTGTTCCTCTGTAACCTTACAAGTCCTATTTACATCGGGCTATAAAAAGCGAACGCACACATTGTTCGGGGCCCTCTTGTATATTGTGGAACAGAGGGACCAAGTTCGAACTTGCAGTAAAGATCCTCGCCGCTTGGCTTTGACTCTGGACTCTGGTGGTCTTCTTCGGGGAATAAACGGTCTGGGCATAACAATCTCATTCTGATCTTCCTCTTCCAAAGTTTCTTGCTTCTCTAATCTCCCCAACCCATTCCATCCCAGGTCTGGAACCACAAATATCTCACGTCCCCCATGTTTCTTTATTTTTAAATCATATATCTCTCACAATCCTTTTCTTTGTCCTTTACCTTTGGTTAAAATCATGTGTGTTTATGTTATCCTTCCTGATTTTTTCTAATCTCCTAGAGGGCAGGATGCATCCCTAATTCAATTCTTGCCTTGTCTTATATATATTTGATGCATTATATACCCACATAATTCTTCCTCCCATGACACTTGAAATATTGCCTAGAATATAATAGGTTCCCAATAAATATTAAATTGAATGAATGATTTTATGATATCAGGCTAAATTAAAGAACAATGCATATATAAGTGTATGGTGTGATTTTTAGTGCCCTTGGCAACTTTGATGCCCAAAATAATAAGTTTAGACTTCTAAAATCTCTATTTTTCTTCCAGACAAATCACAAAAGAGAAAATTTTTAGGCGCTTTTTGAACTCCACATGTAAAGACAATATGAAAAAGCATCTAAGAAGCCAATATAACTGAATTGATAAGGTATTTGAAAAATCAGTGCCTTTACCAGTAAACAGTTCCATCTGTAAATTTAAAATCTATGGACAAGATGTGAGGTCCTAATATTCTTATGTACATACTAGTGTCAGGTAAATCAGAGGAAACTAGAAAATTAAATCAGAATATGCTTGAGGCCAAAGACAATTGTGAGCACAAACCAACAGAATGAAGTGTTCTTTCCCATCGATACTTTCAGAGTGAATGACAGTTTCTCAGTCAGTATACCCTCAGAACTAGATTTCACTTTATCAGATCTGGCTGTTTTAAAATAACTGGGAAATTCCATGAAATGAAGTCATTATGTTCCTACTGCGTATTTTGAGCTTCATAAGACTGGTATGCTGGAAGGAAATCACAATTTCTAATGGGGCTATTCTTACTCAAATTCATCTTCTTCTATGTCATTAAATTAGAAATTATCTGTATGTCTCATTCCTTCATTGCATCTCTTAAGAAATTTGTTTTGTTATTGTTTCATTTTTGGCCTCACAGATATCTCAGTGTGTATTTCTTAAGTTTAAATGTCTACTCTATGTGGCTACCACAACCCAAAATGACCAACATTAACTCCCAGTGAGTTCCAGATCATGTACTTAGAACCTAAATTAGCTTAAGTTCTTTGTGGATAATGGAATTCAGAGCCCCAGCAAAATGAGAAGTGTGTTCCATCCAAGGAAGTAGTAGGTGGCAACAGTAACAGGAGATGAGTTACATATAGGGAGCTTGGTCAAGTAAGTATTTAAAGAAAATGAGAGGCAAGCCTTTCACAGTTGGAGAAGGGACTTGCACATATGAAAAGGGAGAAAATTTGAATGAGTCCTGAAATGTTGCATTGGAGTTGAAGTTAGTGACATCCCAGTAGCAATGAGCATATCAAGCACCCAGATTTTGGCTTCTAAATACCCATCTCTACTTAAAAGAAATTGAGTATCTTTGGAGAAATTGCTGATTCTAAGGCTGGGGTAGGCCTGAGATCTAAGATGACATCAGAACATCTTGCTATCCCAGTAAGTAATAAAGAGCTCAAAGACAGTAATGCATTATAACACATTGAGTCAGATAGGAAACCATGGATTTATTTTGGAGCAATCTCACTTTTACATTAAAAATTGCAAGTAAAATATAATGGATCTTTACTTATGTCACAGATATTACTAAGTGAATGAAGAACTAAACTAAAGTGTGATGGGAAATAACATGGTTATATAGTTTTAAGAACCTCCCCACAAAATACTTCCTAATTACAAAGAGAAAAAAAAATAGTAACTTTCCAATGGAAAGACTTGTAAAATGTTACATTAATCAAATGTTTAAAGTGAACATCATCAGCAATAACCCAAATTAAAGTTGTGTACTTACTGAACAGATGTAATGCAATGTCACTTCCGTGATATTCCTGCAGAAGATGTATAACATGAACTTACTCATGAGGAGACAACAGACACACAAATTTGAGGGACATTCTAAAAAATTAATTGTTCGGTAAGTCAAGGAAAATAAGAAGATTCCAGAATAAATAATAAAAGACATGACAACTAAATACAACATCTAATTCTAAAATGAATCCTTCTGCTAAAAGTCACATTACTAGGACACTTACAGAAACCTGAATGAGGTCTAAGTATTAGATAGTAGCGATGAATCAGTGTTAATCATCTGATTTTGATAGTTGGAAGTTGGCTGTGTAGGAAAATATACTTATTTGTAGAAATCATACACTGATGAGTTTAGAGGTGTAAGACAGTTGCATTGCTAACTTCTTTGTATTGTACTTGCAACTATTCTGTAACTGTAAGACTGCTCAAAAACAACACAAAACAAAATACAGTGCAAACTAAATGCACATATCTTTGAGCAATCTCATTTCTGGAAATCTATGTAGATACTTAAGCAAAAGTGTCAGGGTATTTGTAACATTGTTTATTATATGGAAGAATTGGAGATAGCATAATGTTCAACAATAGGAGTGTTAAATGATGCAGGTTTGTGCCATACAATATCAGAGAGCTGTCAGAAAAATACTGATCTGTATGTGTAGGCACAGAAAATGTTCAGGACATACTGCTGAGTGAGACAAATGGAAGATTTAAATCAAAATATAACATATTATCTGAGTTTCATATAAAAACAACTCCAAAACAGGCAATACTAAATGTATCCTGTTCAAGGGCTCATGAACAAATAATTAAGCTGCAAGTTATATAAGGTATATATCCACATATGCTTTAGTAATCCTGGATCACTCTTTTTTTATTCATATCCCAACTTATTCCAGAGAGAAATTTAAATGGAAGGTTACTTAGCAAAAATAATCTCAGGATTTGACTTACCATTTATTCAAATTTGCAAATCAAATCATCTTTTCACATCAGCATAATCAGCAAATACTACCTTATCTTCCGTACAAGAACAAAAGCATTATCCTCTTTTCTATAACTTGAGCATTTTCTTAGGAGAAAAACATCTACCTCATTTCATTCTGACAGTTACATAACATTAGGGAAAGGATAAATTCTCCAACCTTGAGTGTCCATTTTTCTTTCTTTTTCTTCATTTTGTCTTTACACAATATATAAAATGTACACCCAGAAAAAAATTACTGTTGGCATCTCTGTTTTTGCTCAGAAGCAATGTCTGGACACAGCCAAGCTGTTCTAATTCCTAAGCTCAGTACTTTAGCTAAAAATCTGTAACATTTTCTGAAATCAAAGATGGTCTTAGAATTTTACACAGAGATATTTGCTAAATCCTTTCAAGTTCAGAAGATAATCCCCAAATTCAACTGTCCTAAACTCACATCTTAAGCCAATTTCAGATGGAGCATCACATCAGCTACTCCCCCATGGAGGACACCTTCTCATGATGCTTGGAAAAGTATTGAGCTGCACTGCCAAATTTCATGAGGTTTCCAAGTTGTCCTGGCTTCCCTTAGTGACACATCAAGTCACTGGGATGCTATGACTCAAACCCATGGACATCCTTATCCAGACAGATTGACTCTCTTACCCTCTGTAACTTACTTTTGTTCTCATGATTTAGAGTTCCTTCCTTAGCAATGAGCACTGACAGAATGCTAAGTGCTTTGAGTGCATCAAATGACTAATCACAAGACCAATCCCATAAGGGGAGTATTACCATCCACCTTTTAGTGATGAGCAGCCAGACGCTCAAAGGCAGTGTGCAACTCAACAAATATTTGCTCCCATTACCTCCATATTTTTGAATCTTTTATTCCATTTTTTCATCTTAGCACCTTCCATCCCTCCATTCACTCATTCCACATGTGTGTGTGTGTGTGTGTGTATGTACAAAATATGTTCTTGTTCTAGTCATGGTAATGCACAGTGATTAGCAGCGAAAGTGGAATGTATGTGTTAATGTACATTCTATCTCATTATTCATTTTATTATTTGTATAAATTTAAGGGGTACAAGTATAGTTTTGTTACATGGACATACTGTGTTGTGGCGAAATCTGGGATTTTAGTGTAACCATCACCTGAATAATATACATTGTACCCATTAAGTAATTTCTCATTCTTCACCCTCCCACCACCCTTCCAAAGTTCAAGTCTATTATTCCATTATTCCACACTCTGTGCCCATGTGCTCACATCATTTAGCTCCCTCTTATACTAGCTTATTATTCTTTAGCTTCTTCCTAATATTTTAACTGAAACATTTCTGAAAAAGCCTCACCACACTGCTATCTTCAGAAAAGATAATATATTGAATTATATTTGTTTATTTAAATATCTGTTACCTTCACTGATCTGTAATTATCCATAAAGGCAGAAATAGTGCAGATGTCATTCATTACTAAATTCCTGGTCTATGGCTTATGTTGTATAAATTCCATTCTTTATTTATTACATTTTGAATGAATGATCATCAACCTCATTCCAATGAGAGAGCTTTTAACCACAGGATTGATTTTTCTCTTTGCCAATCACAAAGGCTATACTTAAATTATTTTTTGATTTTACCTTATCTCTCTCTTTAAGAACCAAGATGCTAGAAAGCAGTTTGATGCAGTACATGAGGGAAGAGACTCACACTCAAGGTCACCATTTCTGTGAAGAATTCAATTTGACTCTCACATGGAAGAGACTACTTAAAAGTGTACTAGGCCAGCAATAAGTATAAAGTTTCAGTAATGCAAGATTAATACGTTCTAGAAATATGCTGTACAACATTGTGCTAGAGTTAAAAATACTGTCCACTTAAAAATATACAAGGGCATATCTCCTGCTATCTATTCTTACCACAATTACATGTGTTGATAGAGTTGTGTGTGTGTGTACATGTGTGCACTGAGCACTGTTCACCTGGAAGAATCCATGTAATGGGCAGGGAGGGGAGGGTCTGGAAAGGAATATGAACTGGTGTGAGAGATCACAGAACACACACACTAGTCCTTAAAGAGGTATTCCTATGAACTTTCAGAAAGAATTGAGCAGATTCATTTTATAAAGTAAGGATTCTAAATGAGCAGGCAAGGACAAAGAACAACAATAACACAAAAAGTAATTGTGTATACTAATGTGACTTCATTTACATCCACAAGCCCGAGACACCCTGAGGTATTTGGGTTACAGAAAAGTAAGAGTATTGACAACTGGGGAGGTAATACCATATCTTCAGTATTACGTAGCAACAGAACAAAATCTTGACACTGGGTTTCCACACTCAACATTCAGTGATCCTTACCATACTCCAATTCAATTTTTTCATATGCTTATGGTTTCCCACCTGGATAATTCTTCATTTTCAATGTAAATTCTTCATTCAACAATGTAAATTCTATCCAACTTCAAAGTTCTGTCAAAGCTCATACTCCAACACATTAGACATCTATCTGATGATATGATTTGCCTATAGCTGTCTCAATTCTCTGTGCATATTTTGGTAGTAAATTTTCCCTTTGTCAACACTTCTAAAGCATGTGAAAAATCAGAGCAATATCACTCATACACTAAATAAACACTAAAGAAACATAACTAAACATACACTAAAGAAACATTAAGTAAGCATGCATTGATCAACTTGCATATGTCAGAAACAACTCCAGTGTATTACTCACATAGAGAAAGAAGGAAAAACATGAATTGATTGCCTGACATAAATTCTAGTACATTACTTACACATAGAAGAAAATAAACAAGCATTCATTGAGCACCTAGTATATGCTAGTGTAGTATAGCCTTAAAACATAAATCACACATAAGTGAAAAAAATGAGCATGAATTGAGCACCTAGCATATATTAGGTATTGTTCTAACACAGCATTACTCACAGATGGGGCAGGCATTGAGCTTCCATATTTGGGACAATTTTTATGACACTACTTCTAAAGAAATGGGCATACATTGACTACATATTATACACCAGGTGCTACTGTAGATAACATTACTCATACACAAGGGAAGGAAGAAAAGTTCCCTTTATCATCTACTATAAGCTAGGAAATCTTCTAGGACATTACTAAAACATACAGAGGTAAGGTAGTAAACATACCCTGAGTGCCTACTAGATGCCAGAGACTATAGTAGCACAAAATTACTCACTAATAGGGAAAGGAAGGGACCCTCATGAAGTAATTAGTATTGTCAGGCAATATTCTAGTATAATATTTCTCACATCGAGAAGAAAATTACTCAGCATGCACTGAGCACTGATACACACTAGATACAATACTAGCACACAAATATTCATACATGGGAGAAGTAAATGAGTATGCATGAAGCATCTAATATTATGCCAATCACTATTCCAGAAAAACCCTACCCACGCATAGAGTAGCAAACAAATATTCTTTAAGTGCCTATTATATTTTTCCCCTTTTTAATTATTGTATTTTATTAATTTATTTTTTGAGACAGCATCTCACCCTGTTGCTCAAGCTGGAGTGCAATGGCATGATCACAGCTCATTGCAACTTTGACCTCCTGGGTTCAAGAATTCCTCCCGCTCCAGCCTTCTAAGTGCTGAGACTACAGGCATACACCATGACACTTGGATAATTTTTAAAATTTTTACTTTATGCAGAGACAGGGTCTCACTATGTTGCCCAGGCAGGTCTTGAACTCCTGGGTTCAAGCAATCCTCCTGCCTTGACCCCTTAAAGTGTTGGGATTACAGGCATGAGCCACCATGCCTGGCCCTCTACTTTTTAAATACAACATTATTCACACATAGGGAAGAAATTTTACAAGGATGCCTTGAACACACATGCCTGTTCCTTCTCCTGTGTATGAAAGAATTTGTACCATTATAGTGAAAAATACAAGAGCTCAATGAATATCTGTATTCTTCAATTGACTTGTTAGTATTGTTTTACAGAAACTGTAGCTGACATAAACTTAATGTATATTCATTCCCAATCTTGATGTGAGAGTAAGGATATAAGAGAATAGTACTTAGCACATACTGGATGCTCATTGCATGCATGTTTTCTTCTCCCCATGAGTGAATATTATACACACCTTATACAAAAATAGTACCTTGCATATTCTAGGAACTTAAGATATGCTCATTTGTTTTTCTTTTAGTGGAAGTAACGTTGTACTAGAATAGTGTTTGGCATATCCTGGATGTTCAAAGCCCTTTGTTGTCTTTCTTAATGTGTGAGTAATATTGTACTGCAACACTGCCTCACACTCAATTCATTATCATTTATTTGCACTATGTGTGAGGAAGATTTTATGAGAACAGTGACTGGAGTTTTACAAGTCTATCAATGCATGGCTATGTGATTCCTACTACACAAGAGTAAGGCTGTAAAAGAATAGCTTCTGCCATGCACTAGGCACTTTACTCACGCTTCACTCTTTCTCTTATGTTAATACGGTTGTAATAGAATAATAGGGGCATACAATAAGAAATTAATGCATGCCTGATTCCCTTCTGTTATGTGTATGTACTAAAATAGTTCCTGAAACATGTTCGTTACTTTGTGCACACTTGTTTACACCTAGTATTGCCAAGCATTATTCCAATACATTACCTACAAAGTATAAAAACAAGCAAGCATGCATCAATGTTCTGTGTAGGCCAGGCAGTATTCTAGTACCACTTCAATCTTATACAGACTAAAGAACACAAGCGTACATTGAGCACCTAGGAGAGGTCAAGCATTATTCTAGCACATTATTACATAAAGATAATGAGACATATTTCATAGGAATGCCCAGTATATGTCTGAAACAACGTTATTTGTACAGAGAAAAGAAAACAAGAATTCATTATGCACCTTGTATAAGCTAGGTAGTATTTTAATACAAGCATACTCACATATAGGGGACAGATATGAGCAGGCATGCATGGGACAACTAGGGTATGCCAGGCACTATTTTAATACATTACTCCAAGAATGCAAATACTTTGTATGACAGGCAATCTTTGAGCACAACATCACACACACATAAATGAAAGGAAGCAAGCATGCACTAAGTATGTCAGGTCCTCTACTAAGACTGATACAAAATTGCTCTCACATAAGGGGAAGCAAATGAGCGTGCATGGCACATCTACCATACGCAAGGCAATTTTATAGTACACCCACAATCACATTTAAGGGAAAGAAACAAGCCTGCTTGCAGCACATATTATATGCCGAGACCTATTTTACTACAACATTACTCACAAGTAAGAGAAAGAAACAAGCGTGTATTGAGCTTCTGTGATGTGCCAGGCACTATTGTGGTTACGACTTTGCTAAAACATAAGGGAAGGAAACCAGGATGCATGCAGCACTAGCATATGGCAAGCACTACTCTAATGCATTGCTTACACATAGGGAGAAGAAAATGAACGCTCTTTGAGCTCCTAAAATATGTCTGGCACAATTCCTATTCTGACATCACTACACATAGGGGAAAAGAAACACACATACATTGAAGTTTTATATATTTCAGGTATTATTTGAACACAACATTAAAAACATGTATCAGAGAAAAGCAAGGATGAGTTGAGTACCTAACATACATCAGGCATGATTCCAGCACATTATTCATATATAAGTGCAAACAAACAACATGGATATGCCAGATACCATGCTAGTACAAACCTACTAACATATAAGGGGAAAGAAAAGATTACAACTAAGCACCTAATATATGTCAGGTGTTATTTTAGAATAATGTTATCCATACATAGGTGAAAGAAGCAAGCAAGCATGCATTTATTACCTAGTGCATGCCAGACACCACTCTAGTACAGAATGACTCACTCTTAGGAGAAGAAATGAGGGTGCAACCGGCACTTACATATGTCAGGCACTTGTTTACTGTCAAATATGTACATGTAGAGAAAGAAAATGAGCATGCATTTAGAGCTGAATTTATGCCAGCTATTATTGCAGTATAACTTCACAAATCCCTATCAGGAAGGAAGCAAGCATACATTGTGTGCTTCATTTAAGTCAGGTTCTATTTTAGCACAATCTTGGTCACTCTTGGGGGAAGGAAGCAAGCAGGCATTGAGTGCCTACAATACCAGATATTGTTCAAGTAGAGACTTTCTCACTTATAGGAGGAGAAAATGAAGATTCATTGAGCAACTAATAAATGCCATGCACTAACATTTCTGACATACAATAAAAGATATGAGTATGCATTTAAAGTTTAGCATATGCCAAGTCTAGAGACAAAGAAGGTTATCCAATAATGATAAAAGAGTCAAGTTAACAGGAAAATGTAACAATTATAAAAATATACATACCCTACATTACAGCATCTAAAGATTTAAAGCAAATATTCATAGATACCAAATGAGACATTGACAGCCATTCAACAATCATAAAAGACAAAAATAATCCACTTTCAGTAATGGATAGAGCATTAGACTGAAAACCAACTAAAAAAAGAAAACCACACATCTGAATTGAACAACACTATGGACTAAAAGGACCTAACAAACCTATACAGAACTTTCCACCCAACAGCAGAAAAATACACATTGTTCTCAAGTGCACAAAGAACATTCTCCACGATACGTTACGTAATATGTCACAAAACAAGTCTTAATAAATTTAAGAAAATTAAAATCATTCCAAGTATCTTTTACAGCCACAGTGAAGCGAAACTAGAATCAATAATAATAAGAAAATGGGAAAATTCACAAATACATGAAATTGAATAACATACTCTTTTTAAATTCTTTGTATTATTATTATTTGAATAGTTTTGGGGGAACAGGTGGTGTTTGGTTACATGGATAAATTCTTTAGTGGTGATCTCCAAGATTTTGGTGCACACATTACCTGAGCAGTGTATGCTGTACCAAATGTGTAGTCTTTTTTTTTCCCCCCTAAGAGGGAGTCTTGCTCTGTCACCCAGGCTGGAGTGTAGTGGCGCATCTCAGCTCACTGCAAGCTCCGCCTCCCGGGTTCACACCATTTTCCTGCCTCAGCTTCCCGAGTAGCTGGGACTACAGGCACCTGCCACCATGCCAGGCTAATTTTTTGTATTTTTAGTAGAGACGGAGTCTTACCATGTTAGCCAGGATGGTCTCGATCTCCTGACCTCGTGATCCACCCGCCTCAGCCTCCCAAAGTGCTGGGATTACAGGCGTGAGCCACTGCACCTGGCCCCAAATGTGTAGTCTTTTATCCCTCATCCTCCTCCCAGCCTTCCCCCTGAGACCCCAGAGTCCATCATATCATTCTTATGCCTTTGTGTCCTCATAGCTTAGCTCCCACTTATAAGTGAGAACATACAATGTTTAGTTTTCCATTCCTGAGTTACTTCACTTAAAATAATAGTCTCCAACTCCATCCAGGTTGCTGTGAATTCCATTATTCCTTTTTCAACATGTCTAATTATCAGGGAAATTCAAATCAAAACCACAATGCAATACCACCTTACACCTGCAAGAATGGTCATAATTTTAAAATTAAAAAAAAAACAGATGTTGGCATGGTTGTGGTAAAAAGGGAACACTTTTACTCCTCTGCTGGGAATGTAAACTAGTACAACCACTATGGAAAACAGTATGAACACTCCTTAAAGGATTAAAAGTAGAGCTACCATTTGATCTGGAATCCCACTACTGGGTATCTACCCAGAGGAAAATGAGTCATTATATGAAAAAGACACTTGCACACACATGTTTATAACAGCACAATTCACAATTGCAAAAAAAAAAAAAAAAAAAGGAACCAGCCTAAATGTCCATCAACCCACAAATGGATAAAGAAAATGTGGTGGGCTGGGCGCAGTGGCTTATGCCTGTAATCCCAACACTTTGGGAGACTGAGACAGGTGGATCACCTGAGGTCAGGAGTTCGAGACCAGCCTGGCCAACGTGGTGAAACCCTGTCTCTATTAAAAATACAAAAATTAGCCGGGCGTGGTGGCAGGCGCCTGTAATCCCAGCTACTCGGGAGGCTGAGGCAGGAGAATCGCTTAAACCTGGGAGATGGATGTTGCAGTGAGCCGAGATTGCCACTGTACTCCAGTCTGGGTGACAGAGTGAGACTCTGGCTCAAGAAAAAAGAGAAAGAAAATGAGAAAATGTGGTGTATATACACATATACCATGGAAAACAACACACTCTTAATCATCCATTGGGTCAAAAAGGAAATCAAAAAGAAATTTTAAAAATATCTTGAGACAAATAAAAATGAACACACAACATACCAAGCTTATGAGATACAGCAAAAGCAGTACTAAGAGGGAAGGTTATAGTGATAAATGCCTATATTCAAAAAGCAGAGAGATCTCAAATAAATAAACTTTACATCTCAGGAAACTAGAAAAAGAGAAACAAACTAAGCCCAAAGTTAGCAGAAGAAAGAAAATAATAAAGATTATAGAAGAAACAAATAAAATAAAGTATAAAAAGAAATAGAAAAAAGACAATAAAATGAAGTCGTTTCTGGAAAAGATAAAGAAAATTGACAAACTCTTACCTAGACTGAGAAAAAGGAGAGGACTTAATAAAATCAGAAATGAAAGAGATTTACATTACTACAGATGTCTCACAAGTAAAAAGGACCACTATAAAAGACTATTACGAACAGTTATAAGGGGCTATTATGAATAGTTATACATGAACAAATTGGATAATCTGAAGAAATTGATAAATCCCTAAAACATTCAGCCTATCAAAACTGAATCAAAAATAAACAGAGAGCCTTCAAAGAACAGTAACAAATAAAGAGATTGAAGCCATAACTGAAAACTATAATGGCTATAATGGTCTTCTATATGGCTGAATGCCACCAAACATTCAAAGAATACCAATCCTTTTAAACTCTTCCAGGAAAGAGAAAAAGAAGAAATACTTTCAAATACATTTTATGAGGCCAGCATCACTCTGATACCAACACCAGAAACGGACACCATAAGAAAGGAAAACCAGGCCAGATGTGGTGGCTCACACCTGTAATCCCAGCACTTTGGGAAGATGAGGCAGGAAGATCACTTGAGCCCAGGAGTTTAAGACCAGCCTGGACCACATAATGAGACCCTGCTTTTACAAAAAATAAAAATTAAAAAATCAGCTGGACTATGGTGGCATGTGTCTGTAATTCCAGTTTTTCAGGAACCTGAGGTGGGAAGATCACTGGAGTCCAGGAGATTGAGGCTGCAGTGAGCTATGATTGGCCACTGCACTCCAGCCTGAGTGGCAAAATGAGACCCTGTTTCTAAAGACAACAGTAGGAAACAAAGCCCTGACCAATACCCCTGATAAACATAGATACAAAAGTCCTCAGTAAAACACTAGGATGACCAAGTGGAACTTACCGCAAGCATGGTTCAACATATACAATATACAATCTAATCTCTAAACAATACACTAAGGGCTTTTGGTATACAAGGCCTTATTTTAGCATAAACTTACTGAAGATAGGGGAAAGGAAACATGAAGCACCTAATGTATGCTAGAAAGTATTCTAGCAAAACATAACTCCAGGGGAAAAAACTAGCATGCATTGAATGCCTATTATATGTCAAATTCTATTTTAGTAAAACATTATTAATACAGAAGGGTAGGAGAACAAGATTGCATTAAGTATCTTGAATACGCCAGGCACTAGACTTGAACAGTTATTCATATACAGGTGGAAGAAATGAGCATGCTTTGATCATCTAGTCCAGGGCCCCCCAACCCAGTACTGAGTACCCTGCATAGAGAACATAGTATATGCCAAGTACTGTTTTAGTACAATAGCACTCACACATAGGGAAAAGAAACACTTGCATTGAGTACCTAGTGTATGACAAGTTCTAGTCTAGAACAATGTTACTCACCCATAGGGGAAGGAAATCAGATTGAATTGAGCACCAAGTGTTTGGTCAAAAACAATTTTAGGACAATGTGACTGAGAAAGGGAACCAGCATACATTAAGTACCTATGCCAGGTGCTACACCAATACCAACTTACTCACATGTAGGGGGAGGAAGCATAAATACTTTGATCACCTAGGGTATGCCGCATACTATTCTAATACAAACTTATACACATATATGGAAAAGGAAACAAGTATGGTTGGAACTGCTGTGAGGTACATTCTAGTTTAGTGTGCCTTTCCTCACAACACATAGTGGGGAGGAAGCAAACATACCTGACAACTTTACTCACACATGTGGAAAGGAAATGAGCACGATGAAGCAACTAGTACAAACCACGAATTATTCTAGTACAGTTCTTACAGAAAAGGAGAAATAAGCATGTTTAAAATGCTTTGTATAGACCAGATATTATCCTTGCAACATTACTCACATACAATGGGAAGGAAGCAGTTATGCATTGAACCACCAGTATATCCAAGGGTCTCTTCTAGTATAACTTTATCCACACATGGTGGAAAGGAAGAGGACTGCAAACCTCCTATATGCCAAGTATTAGTCTAGTTAATATTTGCTGTTATCTAGGAAAAGGGAATGAATATGTATTAAGTGTGGGGTATATTCCAGGTACTTTTCTAGTACAACACTCATAAGTCAGTGGAATAATAAAAGTATGTGTTAAGTGCCTAATGTTTGTCAGGCAATCTTCTAGTACAATGTGCTCACTCATAGGAGAAGAAAACAGGCATGCATGGAGCATCTGGTGTTGTCAAGCACTGTCTTAATGCAATGTTAGAAAAAAAAGAAACAATCACTCGTTAAATGCCAGCCAGGTTTCTGGTACAACTTTACTCTTACATGGACTGAAAGATGAATGCATGCATTTCATGCCTAGGTTAATCCAGGCACTATTCTAATAGGACTTTGCTCACATGAGAAGAAGAGAAGATTATTGCATTGTACACTTAGAACATGACAGGTACAACATTATACATTGGGAACAGGAAGCAGGCATTCATTAATGAACATTGCATATATAAGATAATAATTTTGTACAACCTTACTCATCTGTGTGAGAATAAAAAGGGCACATATAGAGTACAAAATATGTGCATGGAAATTTTCTTGAGCATTTTTACTCACATCTAAATGAAGAAAATGAGCATGCTTGCAGCACACAATATCATTATACACTAATATCATGTAAAGGAAGAAATTGGACTTAAATAACAAATGTATTGCAGGGTCTATTTTAGTACAACTTTATTCTCACATTAGGAACGGAATTGAGCACGCATTGAGCGTTTAGTGTATTTCAGGGTTTACTCTATCATAACCTACTCACACCTAGGGGAAAGAAGCAAGCATCCATTGATTGGAAACCTGCATGTAAGATACAATTCTAGAATAACATACAGTAAACTACAAGCCTGTATGGAGCAGTGATATGCCAGGCAATATTCTAGCACATCATTACTGATACATAAGTGAAAGGATGGAAGTATGTATTGAAAATTCAGTGTATACTAGATTCTATTCCGGTACAGACTTATTGACATACAAGAGAAGAAAACCAGTATTTATGAAGCACCCTGTATATCCCAGGCACTGATCTACTACAACTTTACTCACACATGAGGTAAGGAAACAGGGATGCATTAAACTTCAAGTACATGCCAAGCACTAATCTGTATAACATTAGGGAGCAGGAAGCATGCATACATAGGGAAGAGGAGGCATACGTGCATTAACCCATAATATATAACTGATACTATTCAATTGCAACACATCCACACACAAGGAAAGGAAACAAGCCTGAATAGACCATCTAGTATGGCCAAAGTATGAGCTAAAGGCCGGGCACAGTGGCTCACGCCTGTAATCCCAGCACTTTGGGAGGCCAAGGCGGGTGGATCACCTGAGTTCAGGAGTTCCAGACCAGCCTGGCCAATGTGGTGAAACCCCATCTCTACTAAAAATACAAAAATTAGCCGGGCGTGGTAGCAGATGCCTGTAATCCCAGCTGCTCGGGAGACTGAGGCAGGAGAATCATTTGAACTCGCAAGGTGGAGGTTGCGGTGAGCCGAGTTCTCACCATTGCACTCCAGCCTGGGGTACAAGAGCAAGACTTGGTCTCAAAAAAAAAAAAAGTATGAGCTAAAATAATCACATATGGGGGACTTAAGTAAGCATGCATGGACAGCCTAGTGTGTGTGAGATACTATTCTAGCACAACCTTACCACACGTAGTGAAAGACACAAGATTTTTTGAGCATCTAATACATAGTAGGCACTATCCTAATACAAACTTACCTACCCATAAAGGTAGGAAATAGTCCCACCTTTCATACTGAACCTCTGTATGTCTGGTATTAGTCTACTATAATATTATAATATTACATTATATATTATATGTTATATATTATTGTATTATATATAATATTATAATATTATTGACAGCAATTGAGCACACAAGGAGTATGTAGTCTATCCTAGGTATTATTTTCATATACCAATACTCATAGAGAGGGACAAGAAATGAGCATGTGCTGAGCACCTAATGTATGTCAGGCCCTATTCTAGAACATTACGGATCCATAGGTAAGGAAAAGAAGATTGAGTTGAGCAATGTGTATAGGCTGGGCTTTATCTAATATAGCATTACTCACACTTAGGGATATAAACAAGGATACCTTGAGTGCCTAGTACATCAGACGCTCTTCTAACATTTACTTGCATAAGAGTTAAAAATAAGCATGTATTTAGTGCCTACTATATGCCAGGCACTTTACCCTATTATTCACACATAGGGTAAAGAAAGGAGAAATGCGTTGATGAGGGATACTCAGTGACATCCAGTGGGAATGAAATCCTCATTCCTTCCTCCACCTTTTCTGTCAGCCGCCTGGTGACAAGACATGGTTGCCTCATTGCAGCCTCATTAGAGACAAAAAATAGGCTCTCCACTCAGGCTGGTGTGGGTGCCAATGGGATTATAGTTTTCGCTGTGGTGTTTGGCCTGAGTAGAGCAGTTATTTTCTAAGAGTTTTCTGTCTCCGTAGGCTACCTCTTTCGCGGTGATTGACTGAAGGGCAGGCTTTTGTTGGGGCTTTTTTTTTTTTTTTTTGTCTGTTGCTTTTTTGAGCCTGTTGGCACCTCTGGATTGTCAGCTTCTTTAGCTCCAAGTCTAGGTTTGAAAACAAACAGGCCAGGCGCCGTGACTCATGCCTGTAATCCCAGCACTTTGGGAGGCCAAGGCCGGCAGATCACGAGGTCAGGAGATCGAGACCATCCTGGCTAACATGGTGAAATCCCGTCTCTACTAAATATACAAAAAATTAGCCAGGCATGGTGGCGGGCGTCTGTAGTCCCAGCTACTCGGGAGGCTGAGGCAGGAGAATGGCGTGAACCGGGAGGCGGAGCTTGCAGTTGAGCCGAGATCTCACCACTGCACTCCACTCTGGGCGACAGAGCAAGACTCCGTCTCAAAAAAACAAACCAAACAACAACAACAACAACAACAACAAAGAACACCGCGGGCACCTCGCTATTCTATTGTTTCTTGAGTCCTAGATCTGCAGCAAGTCGGCCTTCTCTCCACCTTTAATAAGAGTCTTCTTGAGTTCTCTTTACATATAATGCCCAAGAGCTCTAGTTGTCCATCATTATAATTTTAATACACACTCCACTCACCCATTTATTCTCTTCCCATAGTTTTGTTCTTTCATTTGTACACAATTATACACTTTATAAATTTTTTAGAAATATCTCCTCTTATAGTTAAAATTTTAGCTCCCCATTTAAGTTGACTCGTGCTATATATGTATTCCAAATACCATCATCAAAGTCATTGAACTTAAATTCTGTCTGCAATTCTTCTAAAGAACAGTGAAAGTTATTAACTTGGTATTTTTAAAAAGTAAAACATTTTTAATTTTTCTTTTTTCATACCCCAACCGTGTACCCACTCTTTTATATCTAATAATCCTTTAGGATGTATCAATAGCCTCTGATATTTAAATGACATTTGTATTATAAATTCTGATATTCAGTTGTGATTTAACCATACTTATACATTAATGTGGATCCTGAATGTTTGCAATTTACCCCTTTTCTGCTTCTCTTTCCCTCTACTCTGTCTGCTCTTGTTTAAAACAAGACTTCAAGTCACTCCTGTTCATTGATTTCTGTATTTTGGAAATATTTTGGGGAGATAATTAGTATAACATAATATAATTAATATAATATACTATAATTAATATAATAGACAGTATGATTTGTTGACTTCTACTCTCTTCATCTTAAATAATATTATTGAATGTCTTGGCCTTCTCTTATTTTCTTACCTTGTCTCTGATGTGTCTCTTTCCTGTGAAGCAATCCTGCCATGCCACCTTTGTTTAGCAGACGCTAGATTCTCTCACCATTTTTCTTCAGACAGTTTGTTTCTGTTTTATTTTCTGTTCATTCTTACGGCCACCTGAATTCATCTTTTTTATCTTCCCCATCTATTTCTGAAAGCCCAGTTGAGTGTCTTCCTATTTTACTTTTTATCTTCCCAGGGTACCGAATAGCATTTGTTTAAACAGATCATCAGGCTGCCCTTCTAGTTAAGGACGTTCTCCTTTAGTTCTGCCATAAATCAGGCAAAGTCCTTTAAATGAATCTGATTCAGTTTGAATAGAATCAGTCCTAGTTACAACAGGTTTTACTCAGTTAGAAGCAGTGTTATCTACATAGAAATCTAAAACTAGTCAAAAAGTTTTAAGTTCATCCTGAAGTTTCAGAAACAATCTGAACCAAAGAAAACTGATTTATATGGTTCATTTGGTTCAAGTAGTTTTGATACATTTAAGTAGGCCTGGATGAACCTGAATTAATTTAAACTGATGAGAAAACATTTGGGTAAAGCAGGACTGGTTTAAATTAGTCAGAAACTATGCAAACACAATGAACCATTTTTTATAAAGCCCAGAGGCGCATTTGCTTAAGGCTCACCCAGATGTGACCAACCTAAAGGACTGAAATGGATTTAACTTCTCAGAAAGTTAAATGTCAGTCTGTTGAGTTATTTTTGGTTTTGAAAAATTAACCAGAACTGATTTGAGCCTGACAGAAGAGGTCTATTTTTATTTATTTGTTTAGCAAATCATTACAAAGATCTCTTAAGCTTCTTGATCCTCTATGTTAGCTACATTTCTCAAAATAAATCCAATTCCTTGATTGATCTTGAGGTCTCAATCTCAGAAATCTGAATTACAGAAAATATTTCTTGGTTTCATCCCCAAAGAATTAATTTGTCCTGACCTCAGAGTCACAATTTCTAAACTTGAACTCATTGCCTTCAAAGTGAGTCATCCCACCTTCTAAGGGGAAAATGTTGAGGCAGGTAGAGGATAATTACTGAAAAAGTGCTTGGAAGAAAGAGCCAGAATAATCACTTGGCATACATCAGTATCTCATTCTAGCCCCTCAAGAACTCCATGAACTGTCCACAATGCTGCCCTGATTTCCAAATAATAACAATAATAATAATAATAATAATAATAATTTCTTAAAAACACACGTCAAAATTATTCTAACGTTGTTTTCATGTATGCCCCCCAAAAGGGACTTCTGTCGTGCCACTGTTCTAGGATGCAATTCTGTAGTTCCATGGCCATAGAAATCACTCTTCTCCCTGATAAATTTATTTATTTTTAATCATTTTATTGAGGTATGTTTGATATATACAAAGCTATAGATGCTTAACATATACAACTTGATTTGTTGGATGTAAGCATACAACTATGAAACCTTCATCACAATCAATGCCATGAATGTATTCATCTCCTCCAAAGGATTCACTTTTCAATGCAGAACCGTATGCCTTGTCTATGGCTCTGGCCAACCTGGTGCTCTTCTCCATGCTCATCTTTGTGCCAGGGAATACCACTATTCATTTACTATTCTTCTAACCAAAGGAACTCCTGGGAGAGTAGCAATTGGAACCAGAAAATATGAAGTCCTAATAAATCAAAACCATTGGGTCATGACCCATCTCATCAGTCTAGCAGGTGGTGGTGAGAAAAATTATAGAAATCTATTAATAGGAAGTAATAGAGGAGACAGAAACCACAGATATTTAACCTGAGGGTAAAAGGGTCACTCCTTACAGGTACCTGAATTCCCAAAGACCCAATACCAGAAAAGTATTTTCCAAACTTACATTCAATGAAACACTACTTCATATGACATAATAGTTATAATTTCGCAAATGTTTGCGAGTCAAATAAATCTCAAAATTCCAAGTTAAACAAAATGAAGCAAGTACATTTTTTTCCTCTAAGGAAAGCATCTCAGAGCCTTTAATGTGCTGATACACAATATATTTCACCAAGAATAAGAAAAAAAGTATTTCCCAAACATAATGATGAAAGGACATCTTTTAGCATGTCACAGGATTTATGTTTTGTGGTCTAATGTTTGAGAGATGCTAATTTATATCATGGCTGATATTTGAACTCCAAAATTGGCAAACAGGTAAAGGCAATGTCAAGAAGCTTTGGCCCTCAAGATTCCTTACAGTTCAGGAGATATCAGCAATGTAACTTTGTAAAGTGGTCTATTCACAGCAATGTTTCAGGGAATGTAGAGGGAACAAGTTAGAGAGAACCTCTACCCTTGGAATCAATACCCAGGTTCTATCCATGGTTCTAATCAAATTAGATTTATGTTTGAATTTCTAATCTATGAAGAATACTATGAGCTAGACAGGGAATCCAAGAAAGATGAGTAGTGTGAAATAGGCCATGACATCAGAGGTAGAGAAACCAGTGCAACTCCAAATCTATAGTGTCCTTCCCAGCCTACATCTCTGGATCACCAAACAGCAAATTCATCAATATTCTTTAATTACTTTCTTTAAATAAATGGTGCAAGACAAGTAAACAGCATATACCGTGACCTATTTGTAACTCAGAACATGGAAGAAATCTTTCTGTATATGTTATATCCAGCAGTAGGTAAAGCTGTGGAAAGCTGGAAAGGCCACCAGAAAAAAAGTGGGAAAGAGCTGACAAGTGAAGTTCCTAATATGGCCTGGATTGATTTGGTTACATTATTTTCAAGGGTCTCACTTAGAATTAGAAAACTCATGTGATACTCTCTGTTTGTTCACATATTTATTGGAAAGGTACTTGAAGTCACCATTATGTACAGAAAGATTTCCTCCATTTTTCTAAGTTGAAAACAGGGCAGATGCAAGCCATTTACTTGTCTTCCACCATCTAGTTGTAGATGTAGTTAAGGGAGTATTAACCCATTTATTCCAGAGGTTGAAAATTTTGTGTGTGTGAAAAATCAGACCTTGGCAAGGACCTTGAACAGTAGGATATATGTAAGTCCCACAAGTTTTGCATTCCAATAATGGAACACTAGGCATAGATGGGTTAACAGATTTGCTGCATGCTGGTCCAGTGATGCAGGCTGAACAGGACACTGTAGATGGGTAGTTTCATCACCTTCTCTACTCTCTACGTGATGAATTTTCAAGCACTTTTTAAGTCACACACTGAATCTGAGTACTGGAGATGTAAGATACTGTCCTTTTCTTCTAGATATTTAGAGTTGAATTAATTACAAAGAACACTATTTTGAAAACACAGAACTATGTAGCTGGAAATAAGAACTAACAGTCTTGTTGCTTATGAGCGTTACATACTTCTGCAGTTGATTAATAGTTGCCTTGTAGACCACTTTCACAGACACATAGCTTTGGCAGTTGCCTACTTTAATGCTTAAATATTTAGAGTGCTTTCTAGAATTCATTATTAAATCAATTGACTGAGAAATAAATTAACCAGTTACTAATAATAATAGGTAACATTTATAAAGCATTAACAATGTGTCAGATAATGTGCTAAGTACTTTCATTACCTTATATCATTTAATTTTAAAAGCAACATTGTAACTCAGATACTATTGTTTT
Organism: Trachypithecus francoisi; assembly: GCF_009764315.1. Taxonomy (NCBI): domain Eukaryota; kingdom Metazoa; phylum Chordata; class Mammalia; order Primates; family Cercopithecidae; genus Trachypithecus; species Trachypithecus francoisi. The sequence goes on from NW_022681462.1 coordinate 35,210,346, forward strand.
CATTTTAAATATGGGGAAAACAAACTATGAGAGAGATAAGTAACTTGCCCAAAGTCACATAGGGAGGTTGAAAATCCAGGGTTTGAACCTAGGCATTATGAATCCAAATCCCAAGCTAAACTTAACTGCTAAATCATCCACTTACACCAATGCATTTTAATTATCTAAGTGATAATTTTATACTCAATTTGAGTTGATAGCATTGCTATGAAACAAAACACAATTTCCCCTTTTTACCAAAACCTCCAGCATTTCAATATTTAAAGAGAATGCTGAGCTTCATTCTTAAGTAGACATAGACTATATGAATTATACTTATCACTAGGCTAAAGATGAGATTGATTATCAAAGGTACCAGTAACAATGATTATACAGAGGCTTAAATCAGCCAGAATTCCATAACATAGACAACTAAAGACGTTTCTGTAATTTGCCCAGAACTTTTGTTTTTGTTCTGTTCTCTGCCTCCTATTTTAGGCTTCTTGATTCTGTGAGTCATCCTAAGGCTTGAATAAGTCCAGCCTTGGGGTCCCTCCCTGCCCTTATTTTCACTCGTTCTGTTTGACAGAGCTTTCATTCATATCCTCAGAGAGTCTTAGCTCTCCCTTAGCAAAGCACCAGGCAAAGGAAAAGCTTTTCAACCAAACACACTGAAAAATTAAGACACTGCCTTATGGCATGCCTCCATTCCT